>NC_137773.1:113914413-115114413 GCF_963455305.1 Plecotus auritus
TGATTCCTGGTCAAGGGCACATACTGAGTCGCAGGTTTGATCCCCGGCCCCAGTTGGGGCATGTGTGGAAGGCAACCAACCAATCAATATGTTTTGATGTGTTTCTCTCACATTGATGTCTCTCTCTCTCTCTCTCTTTCCTCCTCTCTCTCTGCCTCTTCCCTCCCACTCTCTCTAAAAATATCAATGAGAAAAATACCCCAGGTGAGGATTAACAAGAACAAAAAATGAATTACAAATCGCACTCAGAACCACATTTGTTTGTATTGAAACAATGGCCCAGAAAGAATTAAGTGGGCAGCAAGGAAGTGTGCTGGCGAGACAAACGGACACCCCTTCTAAAATAACGGAAGCATCCAGAGCTCTTCAACTGGGTTTTCCCAAACCCACATGTATAAAACCCGTAGCTGTCGGGCTTCTCTCTCATGGGTTACCAGATGTGACATTGTTACCAGGATGTCACCTGACCTGCTTGCTCACTATGAGTAATGACTTTTTTCAATGACACACACAGTGTTTCCTGGAACACTGTCCTAAAAGGCTGCCTGCGGTGGCTGCTGGTTACAGAACATGTCCACACCCACTCGAGGGAGAGACCGCCACCACCACGCTGGCCCGTGATTTCACCGAGAAAACCTCGCGTCTGCATGTGGATGGCAGACATCTCCACTGCAGGAGCTCAGCTCAGGGTGCACTTAGGTTCACAAACAAGAGTGAGCGTTTGCGGGGGGTGGTCGGGGGGTGGGGGCAGGAAGGGCTGCATCGCCACAGCCATGGGATAAAGGTCTGGGTCTCCCTTCAGAATAAAAGCTTCCGTGGGCGTGGCTGCTAGAGGCCTGGCTCTCTCTTCCACCGCCCAGGGCTTTGCTGTGTGCCCGTGCATGAATGTCTTCTCTCCCTTCACATTCGTTCACTGTGCACACACTCCCTGAATCGCAGCCACACTGAGCGTCACCAGGAGGGCACGCAGGTGGCTGGGCCTCACGGCTCCGCCTCTCGCCACTGTGGGCTGTGGACAGTGGATGGGACTTGCAGGGACTTGCGCCCTTTTCTATAAAATAGAGATGGTAAAGTGTCACTCATGGGGTGATTGCAAGCATTCAATGAGGATATATTTAAATAGCCCAGCCCGACGCACATGGCTCCATGGTTGAGCATCCACCTATGAACCAGGAGGTCACAGTTTGATTCCAGTCAGGGCACATGCCGAGGTTGCAGGCTCCATCCCCAATGCGGTGTGCAGGAGGCAGCCGATCTATGATTCCCTCTCATCATTGATGATTCTGTCTCTCTCTCCCTCTCCCTTCTGCTCTGACATCAATAAAAATATATTTAAAAGTAAATAAATAAATAAAAATAGCTCAGCCCAGTGCCTGACGCAATCCAGCTGGCTCGTGTGCATTGAGCAACAATGTATAACACTCACACCACTCTCTCCTCACGAATCAGGTAGATGTTTCTACACCCTTTAAGAGTAAAACCTATGGATCGTGTGTCTTAAACATGAACTAACTGTATTTGGTCAAAACAGGAACCCGTCCTCCTCGTCACTGCCCGGAAGTAAACGTGTGCTCCCTGCTGTAGCCCTGACCACAGAAGCTGGGCCTGCCCTCCAACGAGATCTCGTCCCTCCTCCCGCCTGCATCTGCCCGTCCATTCACAGACCATCCCTGTGCACCGTCACTCCCTTGTCTCTGTGGCTCTCTCTCCAACTCCTCACCCCCAACTGGTTCCACGGGGACTCCTGGGTTAAGGGTACAACTCCCTCAAACCAAAGGAAAGCCACCACATGCAAGGAACCCCTGTGTCTGATAAGGAATCAAGACCTAAAGACTACATGTGTGAGAGCCCCAAGAACATGCCTCCCAGGTCCCCAGTCTCCCTGCCTCACCTGCCCCAAGAAGCTCCCTCCCACAGTGAAGCATTTTACTCCGTCTCAGCAGAGCCTCTCCTCCTTTCCCCGCTGAGAGCGAGCATTGTTTCTCGTGCACGGGTCACTGCAATGCACACAGTGCAGGCCTGAAATAACACATTTACAGAAATAATTAATTTCTATTCAAAAAATGTGGCTGCTCCTCGTATGTCTAAAACTGTATACAATACCAACGGCTGGCACACGCCAGGACATGGTGAAACTCGTTAAAGTGTACTGGCAACACCAGTGTAGCCCATGTCCCCAGCCTCGCCTTCACTCCACATTCAGCCCTAGAAAGTGTGCCCATTGCTCAGGTCAGCAGAATAGCGCCTCTAGCCTGTGTCTCTGCCCAGATTCATCCAGCACTCCCCACCCCACGTGTCACCCACCTGCCTCTGCTCAGCCCCGACACCTGCTGACCCACCCCCGAGCGCATCCTGTGTGGGGCTCCCTTCAGTCAGGCGGAGGGTCTGCTCTCCCTCGAGCCCCTCTCCTGTTCCAAACCTCATCCCAGGTACAGCACTAGGTCCTTCCAGGAGCCCCCCGTCCCACGCCGGCCCCACGCTGCCCCTGTGTGTCTGCGCTCCATGGTGCTCTGAGGGAAATACCCGGGGGACCCAAGTGCAATGTGAAGTTTTCTGGCCAGCGCTTTAGAAGGCAATGGAAAGACGGGATTAAATTTAATGTTTATTGGCTGCACTCTCTCCCAAAATGACTTCCATGTGCAATCAGTAAAGATCACGGATGGGACTTGACCTTCGTGCTCATGCGGGTGTGTCTCGCTCTAACCACCCGTAGCACCTCCCCCCCTTCAGCCTGGCATGCCCGTCTGCCTGTCATCACGGCCTCCCATGCATGAACTGAGAGAGTCTGCCCACAGGACTAGACACTCCCTCCGCCCCCCAACACGTGGGACCCCGCACAGCCCAGGGCCCCCCAGGCCACCTGGGCCACCCGGGAAGGGTGAGCGCAGGGCCAGGGGTCAGGGTCCGCAGCACCAGGGAGGTGCCCGGTCCCCACTCAGCATGTGACAGGCTTGTGGGAGGACCCAGGGCCATTGCCCAGGGAGAAGCGGGGACTGTCCATCCACTGGATAGGGGTCCCTTCTGAAGAGCAGAACTGTAGGGAGAGGTGGTCCGAGCCTCCCCATCCTACAGAGGCCACGGCCGCACAGACATCAGGCCTCACTTCCCAGCCTCCCAGCGCACCTGCCCCACGGTCCTCATGGTCTCCGTGGACTCTGTCTCAGCTCTGAACCGGAGGGCCCATGTCTCGCTGAGTCGTACTTCATACTCTTGGCCTGACCAGTGGCCTGTACACATTGTAAACAGGACCTCAAACCCTCTGGACGTCCCAGGCCCAATAGGAGACGGACATGCACACCCTTTGGACATCTCAGGCCCAATAGGAGATGGCCGTGCTCACCCTCTGCATGTTCCAGGTCCAATAGGAGACGTGCTCACCCTCTGCACGTCCCAGGCCAATAGGAGACAGACGTGCTTACCTTCTGGACGTCCCAACTCAATAGGAGATGGACGTGCTCACCCTCTGCACGTCTCAGACCCAACAGGAGACGGACGTGCTCACCCTCTGGACATCCCAGGCCCAACAGGAGACGGACATGCTCACCCTCTGGATGCCCCAGGCCCAACAGGAGATGGACGTGCTCATCTGGCAACATGTCTATGAAGTCACGCCCCCCAGGTGCCAGGGCAGAATTAGCACTGTCTTGTGCAGCTCATGCCGACTGTTAGCGGAATGATGGTCTGGGTTAGAGAGTGGGTGGCTTATGTGCAGTTCTGTGCTGAGCAGACCACCCCAGGACTGACTGTCTCCAGTGAGTACCATACAGAAGGCGATGTGGGGCCACTTTGCAGCCACAGGGACCGCGTCCCTTTCTGAGGAAGTGAGTCCCCGTTTACACACAGGGCAAGGCCCTATGCTCAGGCTGCCATGTGCAGGAGCCATGACCCTGACTCTCTCCCCATAAATCTTCTTTTTTTAAATATATCTTTATTAGAGGCCCGGTGCATGAAATTCTTGCACTGTGGGGGGGGGGATGCCCGGCCTACACACTCTCACAGTCTGGGAGCCCTTGGGGGATGTCCAAATGATAGCTTAAGCCCAATCCCCGTGGGCCTAAGCCAGCAGTTGGACAGCCTTAACGCTGTCGTGGAGGTGGGAGAGGCTCCCACCACCGCTGCTGCACTGGCCAGCCATGAGCCCAGCTTCTGGCTGAGCGGCACTCTCCCTGTGGGAGCACACTGACCACCAGGGGGCAGCTCCTGCATTGAGTGTCTGCCTCCTGGTGGTCAGTGCGCATCATAGCGACTGGTCGTTGTGTCGTTTGGTTGTTTTGCATATTAGCCTTTTATTATATAGGATTGTTTTCAGAGAGAAAAGGAGAGGGAGAGAGAGATAGATAGAAACATCAATGATGAGAGAGAATCATTGATCAGCTGCCTCCTGCACACCCCACACTGGGGATTGAGCCTGCAACCCAGGCTTGTGCCCTGACTGGAAATTAAACTGTGACCTCCTGGTTCATAGGTTGACGCTCAAGCACTGAGCAACACCAGCCAGGCCCCACAAATCTTTATCAACAAACGATTCAGACTCCAAGAACATCCGTCCCATCAGTAGCCCCTGGTATACCCGCTCTCCTGTTCAAGGGACCAACCATTTTCTACTTACAAACAAGGGCTCGTGGCCTGTCCCTCATCAGTCAGAGCCCTTCCCGGGTGCACTCCCACCCTCCTGGGTCCCCGCCGGCCCCTCCTGCCCTCTGCCAGGCCATTGGGCTCCCACCAGCATCCTCCGCTCCTGCTGCCTCCCAGGGACCCACCCGAGCCCCAGCAGGTGCCTCCCCTGATGGCAGCGTGAGCTCCACAGAGGCCTTCTGTCTGCGATCCTCTCTGTGCTTGGAGCTCTTCCACAAATATTAGTGCAGAATGAGTTACAGAGGAACCAAGACGGTGGTGAAAGGTAAAACCCTAAGCAGGAAGGGCGGGTGTGGAAACTGAGAGTGTTTTACGGGGGGTCAGGAAGAGACCAGGAAGATGAGGGCAGGGAGCCAGAATAGGACTGGGAACCTATTTGTCTCAAGCACCTGTCGCAAAACAAGGCAGAAGTTACAGAAAGGTAGATTTCCTTTTAATAGTTCCTATTATTAGATAGATAAACAACATTTTCAATTATTAGGTAGATAAATATTCAGAAAATGTTTTCTAATAAATGGATTGGCATGAGCTGTTGGAGGAATAGAAACTTTCACGTGTGTAAGTGGTTAAGAATAGATTGAATTAAAGCCCGGTAGGCATGGCCCAGTGGTTGAGCGTCAACCTATGAGCCAGGAGGTCACGGTTCGATTCCTGGTCAGGGCACATGCCGAGTTGCAGGCTTGATCACCAGTGTGGGGCATGCAGGAGGCAGCCGATCCATGCTTCTCTCTCATCATTGATATATCTATCTCCCTCTCCCTCTCCCTTCCTCTCTGAGATCAATCAATAGATGTATGAAGAATAGACTGAATTGAAATTTCAAAGAAAGTCATACATTAAGTCTGAACCCCACCCGCCTTCCTTCTGATTCTGCAGAGGAGATGTTGGTAGTAACAGAGAGAGCTGTGCCCTGTGAGGCAGCGAGCATTGGCTGGCTGGCTGGCTGTGTAGAAAGTTGTCTATTCCCATATTTACTTTGTTCTTTTGTTTAATAATGCAGCCAAGCACGTCAGTCTCACTCTGAATTCAAGGAGATGCGTGTGAGCAGGGGGCATAGCCACCCCTTGTGCTCCTTTCCGGGGTCAGACCCTCCGCCCTCAGCAGGACACACATGGTAAATGTTACGTTTCACACACGGTATTCTATGTGTAGAAAACACCCCCCATATACAAGAGCATGCATGTGTAACACAGCAATACAGGCAAGCCAGCCCGTGACTGCTGACCCCTGTAAAGTCTGCGAACCTGAAACACAGTGGCCCTGGGAACACAGGCCTGTTGTCTCTTTGCAGCTGGTTCCTCCTAGAAGCAGTGGCTCAATGCCTTTATTTTGTTGGCAGCATTTTACTCTTCACTATAGGACACCACTCGTCACCAAATCCCTCCTTTCGGGTCGCCTTTGCGATTCGCCTTCTGCAATAAACTTTATGGCCTGAGTCAGATGCGGCCCTCCAGGAAGGAGAGCAAAGCTCCCGTTTCAAAGTGCAGGTCCCAGCTGTAGGTTTCCCCAACTCATCGCCAAGCCGGCCCTGCTCAGTGCATAGCCTCCCGGCCGTGTTTACACTGTTTTTATTTTTATTTATTTTTTAATACACTTTTATTGACTTCAGAGAGGAAGGGAGAGGAAGAAAGGGGAACATCCATGATGAGAGAGAATCATGGATGGAGCCACAACCTGGATATATGCCCCGACCGGGAATCGAACCCTGACCTCCTGGTTCATAGGTGACGCTCAACCACTGAGCCACACCAACCAGGCTACAACTGTTTTTAAAGGCAAAGACACAATAAAAAAGTATACACTTAAAAAATAAATAAATAAAGGCAGAGACAGATGGCTGAGCTCCACCCCCAGCATCACAGAAGGCCGGGGATCCACAGGGAGGCCAAGCAAGGAAGCCACGTGGGATCCTAGATGAGCACCTGGGGAAGCGGTGGTCAAGGTAGATCAAAGGCAGCCTCAGGGCAGGGCTCCGGAAGCCTGTGTGGGACTAAACCACGGAAAACAGGATGACCACAGGAATAAGACACTCCCTGTACTACGGCAGAGCGGGGCCCGTGGCCATAGGATTAAGCCACTGCCTGGACCACAGCAGGGCAGGGCCCGTGGCCATAGGAATAAGCCACTGCCTGGACCACAGCAGGGCAGGGCCCATGGCCATAGGAATAAGCCACTGCCTGGACCACAGCAGGGCAGGGCCCGTGGCCATAGGAATAAGCCACTGCCTGGACCACAGCAGGGCAGGGCTGTGGCCATAAGAATAAGCCACTGCCTGGACCACAGCAGGGCAGGACCCGTGGCCATAAGAATAAGCCACTGCCTGGACCACAGCAGGGCAGGACCCGTGGCCATAGGAATAAGCCACTGCCTGGACCACAGCAGGGCAGGGCCCGTGGCCATAGGAATAAGCCACTGTCTGGACCACAGCAGGGCAGGCCTGTGGCCACCCTGGCCTGGAGGGTCCCTGGCTCAGGAGGCCCAGGAGAGGTGCGCCCAGGAGTTCAGGCTGCAATGCCCCCCTCGGAGCCCAAGGAGGACCCTCAGAAGAAAGGGGGCTCAGAGGTGGTGTCTGTGGTATCAGATTCTAGAAGGGGTTGGTTGCTTTTGCTGTTGTGACTGAGGAACGGGAAGAGTTGAGAGGTGACCCTGCACTTGCCATAGGCCCGCTGACACGAATTAACTGTCCCAGAGGCCATGTGGCTCTGCCACACCTCATATCCATTTAAATAAGGAAGGAAAACGAACTCAAACCACCGAGTTCATCGGTAAAATAAAGTAAAAAATAGAAAAAGAATTAAACCTAGCACTTACCTGATTAAGTGAATGACAGTCCTTTTAGTTGGGATAGGTGATACTTATTCCATACAAATTTATCAAGTCATAACTTAGCAACTGATAATTTAAAGGGATTTTGAATGTAAATGAAACAAGTGAAAAATACAAAGGAAAGGTTGCTAAAAATTCACTGTTTTCCTTTTTAATATGCTCAACTCTTTTTCTCAAGCTCATAGCAAAGTTAGTTTGGCAATTGGTAGTTTTTTTTTAATATATTTTTATTGATTTCAGAGAGGAAAGGAGAAAGAGAGAGAGGGGGGGGGATAGAAACATCAATGATGAGAGAGAATCATGGATCAGCTGCCTCCTGCATGCCCCACACTGGGGATTGAGCCCACAACCCAGGCATGTGCCCTGACCAGGAATCGAACCGTGACCTCCTGGTTCGTAGGTTGATGCTCAACCACTGAGCCACGTCATCCTGGCTGGTAAAGTATTTTTGATCAAAATGATGATTGTAGAGATCCACAAATGAACCGGAAACAATAGGCAAACATACATTCTACTGGGAATATCACTTTTTGAAGCTGAAATATATAACAAAAATGTTATCTGTTCATAACACTCAAACACATAAAGGGATGTTTCTGCTCATGTTGCCTATTACTGGCTGGTCTAAGTATGATTATCAACATTTTGAATTGAAGATAGATTTGTGCATGTTGACACTACTTTGCATCTATGTGGTTACAGAAAATACCAATTTCATTAAACAAATTAGTTTCCATTCATATCAACAAAATCATTGCACATGTGCTATATGCTACATGGGTCGGATGGCTTTGTTCAGGGAGAGGCGATGTCAAATATGAACATTCTTTCCCCCCTGTTTCTGCTGGAAGGAGAGGGAGCCTCCTCACCACAGTAACCATGCCCACTATCCAAGTGATGCTCATTGTCTGAATTTCTCCCCTTCATTCCCCACACACTTCTAGGGCAATTTTTATCAAATATTAAGTTACATAAACTAGGCTATCCACTTCTACTTTATGCCAATATCAGACTTTGTTAATCACTATAGCTCTTAGTTTATATTATTAGAATCATTCTTGATTTTTTTAACCTCATCCAAGGATATTTTTTTATTGATTTTTAGAGAGAGTGTAAGGGAGGGAAAGAAACAGAGACAGAGAAACATCGATGTGAGAGGGACCTGCAGCCCAGGTATGTGCCCTTGACTGGAATTGAACCTGGGACCCTTCAGTCTGTGGGTAGACATTCTATCCACTGAGCAAACCAGCCAGAGCAAACCAGCCACAGTGAATCATTCATATATATATTAGAGGCCCGGTGCATGAATTCGTGCACAAGTGGGTCCCTCAGCCTGGCCAGTGATCGAGGCCAATCAGAGACTGATCGGGGCTGGCCAGCCAGCCAGGGGGAGGGACCGTGGAAGGTTGGCCAGCCACAGGATCTTGGCTGTGGGAGCACACTGACCACCAGGGCGCAGCTCCTGCATTAAGCGTCTGCCCCTTGGTAGTCAGTGCACGTCATAACAACTGGTCAACCAGTAATTCGGTTGACCGGTCATAACGGTCACTTACGCTTTTATATATATACTAGAGGCCCGGTGCATGAAATCTGTGCATGGGGGGGAGGTTCCCCTCAGCCCAGCCTGCACCTTCTCCAATCAGGACCCCTTGGGGGATGTCCTACTGCTGGTTTAGGCCCAATCCCTAAACCAGCAGTCAGACATCTCTCTCGCAATGTGGGACCACTGGCTTCTAACTGCTCACCTGCCTGCTTGCCTGATCTCCCCTAACCACTCTGCCTGCTGGCCTGATCTCCCACAACTGCCCCCACACTCACCTGCTCACCCCCAACTGCACCCCCCATGCTGGCCTTATCGCCCCCAACTGCTCCCCACAGCCGGCCTTCTCACCCCCAACTGTCCCCCCCACCCCCCCCCGGCCTGGTCACCCCCAACTGCCCTCCCCTCCTGCTTGCCTGATCGCCCCTAACAACCTCTGCCTCGGCCCCGCCACCATGGCTTTGTCTGGAAGGATGTCCGGAAGGTCTCCCAGAAGGTCTCCTGATCTAATTAGCATATTACCCTTTTATTAATATAGATATATATATTTCGGAGAGGAAAGGAGAGGGAGAGAGATGAAGCATCATTGATGAGAGAGAATCATTCATCAGTTGCCTCCTGCACACCCCACACTGGTTCATAGGTCAGTGCTCAACCACTGAGCCACGCCGGCTGAACTGAATCATTCTTGATTTTTAAAAGTGCCATGTATCTTCTTGTTAATTTATTCTCCAACACAATTTAATATCATCTTGGCACGTGTATAAACATGCTAATCCTTTTAAGGTTTAAATGGACTTGCACTATACATAAAATGTAATTTTAAATGTCATTAAATTATTCAGGTTTTCCATAAAAATATTGTGTATTTATGTCTTCATTTTTGTATAAAAGTATTGTACGTGTCAAGTATGATTTTATATATGTTTTGATTCTGGTCCCTAATTTTTTCCACACCTTTCATAATTTAGTTCATACTGTGTGGCGGGCGGGGGGGAATGTGTACTGCAGTGTCATTGTAAAGTGATAGTTTTCATTGTGGGAAAACTATTGTTCCCATAGAAAAGCTATGGAAATCTTTGGTTTGGGTACTATAAGATGGTGTTCCCCAAATTTTAATCATTTTGTAGTTGATTTCTTGAGTTGCTTGGATGGAAATTTTCAAAATAGAAAAATTATGCCTGACCAAGGTGGCTCAGTGATTGAGCATCAACCTATGAATCAGGGGATCACAGTTTGATTCCCAGTCTGGGCATGTACCCAGGTTGGGGGCACGATTCCCAGTAGGGGGCAGCCCAGCAGTGATGTTTATCTCTCATGGAAGTTGCTATTTCTCTCTCTCTCTCTCTCTCTCTCTCTCTCTCTCTCTCTCTCTTTCTCTCTCTCTCTCTTCTCTGAAATCAATAAATATATATATTTTTAAAAAACAAAATAGAAAAATTATGATAATTTTATCTCTCCCCCTTAGGGTCATATATCATTTTTTTAATTGTATAGTTAAGAACTTCAAAAAGGTTGAGCATAGTATTTTAAATTCCTAAAACACAGTCAATGTAGGTAACTTAAGGTTCTTCTGGGCTCCTCCCTCGGTATCCACAGGGGGCCTCTGAGCCCATCCCACACTCTGGGAGGCTCACTGAGTTCCTTACATGTGCTCAGTTTACAGTTCAAGGTCTCATCCTATCTAATAAAAGAGTAATATGCAAATTGACCATCACTCCAACACACAAGATGGCCGCCCCCATGATGTCAAAGATGGCCGCCCCCATGTGGACACAAGATGGCCAGAAGGGGAGGGCAGTTGGGGGGGACGAGGCCTGCAGGGGAGGGCAGTTGGGGGGCACCAGGCCTGCAGAGGAGGAAAGTTGGGGGGGACCCAGGTCTGCAGGGGAGGGCAGTTAATGGTGACAAGGCCTGCAGGGGATGGCAGTTAGGAGTGACCAAGCTGGCAGGGGAGGGCAGTTAGGGGCAATTGGGCCAGCAGGGAAGCAGTTAGTCATCTATCAGGCTGGCAGGGGAGTGGTTAGGGGGTGATCGGGCTGGCAGGCAGAAGCGGTTAGGGGCAATCAGGCAGGCAGACAGGCAAGCAGTTGAGAGCTAGCAGTCCTGGATTGTGAGAGGGAGGTTGGATATCCCTCGAGAGGTCCCAGATTGGAGAGGGTTCAGGCTGGGCTGAAGGACACACACCCCCCGTGCATGAATTTTGTGTACAAGGCCTCTAGTCCTATCTAATAAAGAGGGAATATGCTAATTGACCATCACACCCTCACAAAGATGGTGGTGCCCACAGCCAATAAGGAGGGAATATGCTAATTGTCTGCCACACCCTCAAAGATGGCAGCGCCCACAGCCACAAGATGGTGGTGCCCTGTCCCCTCAGCCCCGCTGGGGCAGCAGGCACGTGGCACGGCCAGGCCCACCCCCAGGTGGGTCTGGCCACTCCACATGCCTGCCTCTGGAGTCCCTCAGCACCCCAGCAGCCCAGGGCTGGCCTGAGGTGCAGGCAAGCCTCGGATGTTGGCTGCCCAGCAGCCCAGGGCCAGCCAAGGCTTGTGCTGCCAGCAGTGGCAGCAGCAGAGGTGTGATGGGAGCATCGCCTTCCCCTGATTTCCGGGTCACCTCCCACCTCTGAGGGCTTCCAGACTGTGAGAAGGGGCTGGATGGGCTGAGGAACCCCCCTCCAGTACATGAATTTTCATGCACCGGGCCTCTAGTTGTGTTATAAGCATCAGACTTTATGGATGCTCAGTATCTAGGGAGCAAACCTAGGATCATCACATCTTGAGAATGAATGGATAAGAGATACCTAGGTTTGCAGAGTGAGTGAATTTTGGGGGACCCTGAGCACACAGCCTGCCCCAGCCCACCAGGTCCTGGGACATGCATTCACTGTCCCACTGCAAGCGTTAGCGTCCTCTGTCTGCACACAAGCATTTATCTCAACTACAGAAATTAAAGTATTTCCAGGGCATTGCCTTCAGATCTCCCAGTGATGGGGAGAGAGTTTAGAAAGGCAGGAGCCTGATGCCCAGGTTGCCGGCTCAATCCCCCATGTGGGGCGAGCAGAAGGCAGCTGATCAATGACTCTCTCTCATCACTGATGTTTCTATCTCTCTCTCCCTCTCCCTTCCTCTCTGAAATCCATAAAAATATATTTTAAAAAAGAAAGAAAGGCAGGAGCCTAGGTGAGAGCCATTCAACAGGACAGTGACGATGATGTGACAGGCTCCATACACATCGGTTGAACTAAGTCGCTTCCCATTGAACTTGATCAAATCGCACTCAGAGGAACATGCAAATCTTTTTCTTTCAGAAGGAGAGGCTGGTCGGCATTAGATGAAACACCTTCAGGTGGAAGTGTTGCCCTACCTGAGAAGAAGGGGCATGTGTTACTCCACGTTTGTGCACATGGTTTTAAATAATGAGACCGCAGACGATGAACATGTCTATGTCAATGGTGCTTTATTACTGAACTCTCTCCAACTGCTTTATGACCAGTAGCATATTACCCTAATAATCTATCCTGTTCATCTTTTTTCGTATGGATTTGCCATCCAGAATATAAAAATGAACAAAATGAAAATTATCTGCTCTTAAAATATGTCATCATGCTTGGCGCATCAGAAAAATAAATGAAAGTGATAAAACACCACCTAGGCACTTCTTTCACAAAACTTCTTGTATTTTGGCCAAAATCATAGAAATTAAAATTCTTTATAATGAGGACCTACTAATGCCCACGCCTGTACACATAGGTCTGATTGCTCCTGGGTTCTTAAATATGTAAATGATGCCAAATATTCTAAATCACCCTTTTTTAATCAATTAAAATATTTTTTGCATAATGACTCTCCCAGAGTCCAGCCGGAGGGCTTGAGATGGACCCACTCTCAGGATGGACACGGGACCCCACCAGGCCAGGCTTTCACTTGGGAGGTATGTCTAGACCCCTCAGCCCTTCAGGGCTGAGAGGTTAATGAAAAGGATGCCACTCTGTCTTCAAGAAGTTTAGAGTGGCCTGGTCAGCTCAGTGGTTGATCTTTGACCTATGAACCAGGAGGTCACAGTTTGACTCCTGGTGTGGGCACATGCCTGGGTTGCAGGCTCAATCCCCAGTAGGGAGTGTCCAGGAGGCAGCCTATCAATGATTCTCTCTTTTCATTG
This sequence comes from Plecotus auritus, assembly GCF_963455305.1. Classification (NCBI taxonomy): domain Eukaryota; kingdom Metazoa; phylum Chordata; class Mammalia; order Chiroptera; family Vespertilionidae; genus Plecotus; species Plecotus auritus. The sequence goes on from NC_137773.1 coordinate 113,927,579, forward strand.
ATGTTTCTATCTCTCTCTCCCTCTCCCTTCCTCTCTGGAATCAAAAACAATCTACACTAATAAAAGAGAAAGATGCAAATTGACCATACCTTCACGACGCCCACCAGGCAATCAGGAGTGAGTATGCAAATTAACCCAACAAAGATGGTGGGTTAATTTGCATATGCAGGTGCCAAGTGGCCAGGGGCAGGGCGGGACTCTTGCAACGCAGGCATTCCACACCGCCCCAGCCGCTCCGGGCCTCTGGGCAGCGGGTGGGAAGGCGGGAAGGCGGAAAGGCGGAAAGGCGGCTCCAGGCCAGAGCGAAGGCAGTGCCAGCAGTGAGGGGAAGGAAGGCCCATTCTTGCATGAATTTTCGTGCATCGGGCCTCTAGTCTATAATAATAAAAGGGTAATATACTAGTTAGACTGGACATCCTTCCGGATGTCCTTCGCTATGAAGTTGGAGGGAAGCCCAGGTCCCGGGTGCCAGAGGAAAGCCAGTGCCAACAGCTGGGGGATTCTTGCATGAATTTTGTGTATTGGGTCTCTAGTGTTTTAGAAAAGAAAAGGAAGTTTCAAGTCAGGCAGAGCGGGAGGCAGAGGACAGTCAATTCTGAACTGGAGCATCTGACAAAACAATGTGTTGGTTCCGTAGGAGAAGAAAGGAGAGATGGAACAGAGAGTCCATTCAGAGCACTTCCCAGAGGAAGGTCCATGGGGATAGATTTCTGAGCTGAGGACATGGAGGAGGGGGAAGAACCCGTGAATTAGAGGAGGGTGTGTAGGGGGGTCCCCACAGGAAAGTCAGTGTAATGAAATGCTGGTTATGGCAGTTTAGGGTTTTCTTTCCAACAGGAGCATGCACCCCACACCTCATGCTGGAAGGAGACTGACTGTTGGTACCCCTCAGGTCCCCAAATGTCTCTGACCTCATGGAGCAGATGGTCAGTTCAAAAACATTGATTTTCAGGCCAGAGTGATGCAGAGGACATGTGTCAGCATCACTGCACCTGTGAGCCCACCTTGCTCACATCTCACATCTAGGACCACAAGCTCACCAGCCAACTGCCAGGTGCCGCTGTGTTGGGTCCAAGTCCCTTTGGAATTGGGAAAGGATACGAGCAGCCATAAGGCGATTGCTCGTGCTTTATTGCCAATGAAGCAGCCATTGCACACACGACAGTCATTGCACACACAGAAGCCAGTCACTGGCTGGTCAGCAGCACATTTTACACTAATTCAGACCAAAGAGGCTTCTTGCCAAGCAGCGCCCTCAGTGTCACGTGAGATAAGGCACCGCGCACAGCGCGTGCAGTAAGACCGCTGTGCCATTGTCCTTGCACATGTGTGTGGCACAGGGGCCTTTATCCCCTGGCGTGCTCTGGACAGGGTCCCCATACACTGCCACAGGAAACCAGCTAGGTGTGCACATTTTAATTTCAGAAGCCAGACATTCTATACATCTTACCCACGTAAACATCCTAGATTTTAGACGTGGAAATCACAATAGTTAATATCTTAAGCAATCAAACTTAAGCAGATATAGCAATAATTTAATAATATCCTAGCAACAGACCCCAAATACCAGTGAGCATGAAAAGTAAATGTTCTTAAAGAACAATGGTAATAATACAACAGTAGAGAAGAAGGGGTACCTGGAAGTTGGTTACACAATGGAAAACGCTGGGCCTTGATTCTGTGCTTTTAACGAATAATAAATTATTAAGATGTATACCTCACTCCAATCTCCCCAAAAGTGCAGAGTTTTAAAAACGTATATGAGGTCCTAGCCAGTTTGGCTCAGTGGATAGAGCGTCGGCCTGTGGACCCAAGGGTCCCAGGTTCGATTCCAGTCAAGGGCAGGTACCTCGGTTGCAGGCTTCTCCCAGGCCCATGCCCTGGTCGGGGATCCTGCAGGAGGCAACCAATCGCTGTGTCTCTCTCACATCAATGTTTCTCTCTGTCTTTCCCTCTCCCTAAAAATCAATGGGAAAATATCCTGGGGAGGATTAACAACCAAAAATGAAGGAGCTGCTCCTCCGGGGGGCGGTCAGGATGTGCGATGTGCGGTGCTCACTGAGCCCCAGGCGAATGCCTCGAAGGAATGTGCTGGATGACAGAAACCTGGGCTTCCTCATGAAAAACGCTAAAAAAATAAAAGGGGTGGCAGACTACTCATAAGCGGAGAAGGCACCTGGGTGAAAGCCTAGCTCCTGCGCAGGCGGTGTAGGCGCTGGTGCACGGACTGAGATTTCGGTTCCTGCGTCTAAATGCTGGGCGGGATGAGGCAGTGAGAGCAATGCGTAGCTGATTTCATGAAAAAAGAAATGAAACTGGGATTGAGAATACTAAATGTTGTGTTTTGAAAATTCAAAATGTTACTACCGTACCTTTAAATATTTTCCTAACTATGAATAAAAGTCTCTTTTGTAGTACAAAACTAGCTTTAAATAAATATCCCAAACATATATGATATTTGCCAAGGGCTTAAGATTTCAATTTTCAACCCTTTCCTTACTAACAAAAATTATGCATTTTTATAGAACTCACATATTATTTTTCATGCTTATTTTGAAGTAACTGACACGTTCTGACCCTCAGTCTTTGCATCAGTGAAATGAGAATAATAATATCAACTCAAAGATTTTTCTTGGGGTGAAACAATGACCTACGTGAAAGGTCAGCACATGTCAATAAAAGAATAAGTGCTCCAGCCCTGGCCGGCGGCTCAGTGGTTAGAGCATCGGCCCAAACAGTGAAGGGTCGGGGCCTTGAATCCTAATCACGGGCACGTACCTAGGTTGCAGGTTCGACCTCCTGGCCCCGGGCAGGGCACGTTTGGGATGCAACCAATCGATGTGTTTCTCTCACATCAGTGTTTCTCTCTCTCTTTCTCCATTTCTCTCTCTCTCTCTCTCTCTCCCTCGCTCCCTTCCATTCTCTCTTAAAAGAAATATCAATGGACAATATATCCCAGCAGGTGAGGACTCCACACGTGTTCACTCTCTTACCGCCCTCCTGGTCTGAGTCTCCCACTAGGCCTCCATGTTTCCGTGAAGCTCTGCCTTCTCGTGTGCAAACGCCCCAGCCAGCCGGGCCCCAGGCTTCCCCCTGGCCGCAGCACCACTGCGTGTTCCGGTGACCTCTCCGTGGCCGTGACGGTCTCCACTAGCGCTCAGCAGCACCGCTTCCTTGTTCCCCGAGAGGAGGCCAGGCCAGGCCATCAGCCACACAGCTGGGATGTCCAGCTTCTGCAGAGGTGAGGAAGGAAGCAGTGCTGCTGTGGCCAAGTCTCTGGGGCAAATGACAACCTCTTCTGCGCATCAGGTTCTAGTGCCTCACAGTTAGTGATCACAGGTGATGGCGCAAACAGCTCATGGGATCCGGTCCCCTGGAGGGAAAATCCACAGAAACAGCGGGCAAACCGCCTTCTCCAGCAAACACAAATGTATGGTCACCCACCCACCTCCAACATTGTGGAAGACTAAAGCAGTACTAGCTCAGGTGACCCTTTAAAATGAAAGCCTTGCCTGACATTATCAGAAGTCTGCTACGTATTTCATTTGGTCCATTCATAATTTTTAGCTGTTTACTTGTAAGGAAAGTGTCTTATTTGGATGGAGGTGATCTCAAGAATCTACTTTATTGAAAGGCTCAAAATGTCACCATCGTGCCTGGCTGGCGCGGCTCAGTGGTTGAGCATCAACCTGTGAACCAGGAGGTCAAGGTTCAATTCCCAGTCAGGACACATGCCTGGGTTGTGGGCTCCATCCCCAGTGTGGGCATGCAGGAGGCAGCTGATCTAAGTCACTAGGCTGTGTGCTGCCCTGGCCTCGCCCACCAGGCAGGGTCCACTCGTTCCACTCCACAGGACATGAGGGGGGCCCCCGGGGATCCAGCAGCCGCTGGTCCATTACTGCAAACTCCTAGGTCATCCTGCTCTTTGCACGGCGTTTCGGTGGTCCGAGCCTCGCGCCTGTGCACACACCTCCAAGGCAGGCACCTCTGAGGACACGCCCTGAAGTGGGATCAGCAATCACTTCTGTGCCTGAGAGCCTTCCTCAGTGGCCACCCTGTCGCCATGGCGTGTGAGTGAGGGGAGGGAGACCTGGAGCCTGGAAGGCGGAAGTCCAGATACTGAGGGAAGAGGGAGTATCGATCTCCTAATATGAGATTCTGTCACGAAGGGCCTTAAGGTTCTCAGGTAAGTTGTATTTCTTCAATCATAAAGGGCCCACCTGGGAGAGCGGGAAAGGTACCTGAAGAATACCAGACAACAGGCATGCCATGTGCTTGGGGAGCTCACACATGCACTTAAAGATCATGAGAAGGTGACGCACCGCCCTGGCCAGGGCACAGGTGGTCAGAGCATGGTCCCCTGCACAAAAGGTTGCAGATTTGAGCCCCGGTTGGGGACACACGGGAGACAACCGATCAATGTTTCTCTCTCACATCGATCTTTTCTCTCTCTCTCCCTTCCTCTCTCTAAAATCAATATATATATATCCTTGAGTGAGAATTTTTTAAAAATAAGTAAGAAGGCAATGTACCAATAAGATCAATGTCCTGCCCGGCCAGTGTGGCTCAGTGGCTGACCATCGACCTAGGAACCGGGAGGTCACAGTTCAATTCCTGGTCAGGGCACATGCCCGGGTTATGGGCTCCATCCCCAGTGTGGGGTGTGCAGGAGGCAGCTGATCAATGATTCTTTCTCATTAATGTTTCTATCTCTCTCTCCTTGTCCCTTCCTCTCTGAAATCAATAAAAATATATTGTTTTTTAATAAGATCAATGTCCTTGCATCCGAAGCTCCTAATGGATGTAGCCTTAAAAAAATATTGCTTCTAGCAACAATGCCCTCTCTTAAGGTTAAATCCGGATCAAGGAAAATGATGAAATGTGCAGGCTTGTCTGCAGGAGCCTGATCTTCTCCCTGTTACCCTGTCTCTCTCCTCCTGGCTGAGGGATGTCAGCGTGGTCAGGAGGAAACAAACCCATATAAAGAGGGACCCAGAGGTGAATTCTCTGGCTGCTGTAGATGAGTCACTCTCACAGTGGGTGGATGATGACATCTCGGGATGTGGGGGAGTGTGCAAATGAGATCAGACTCCTGTTGGAAACTTCAAAGAGTTTGAAGAATATGAATGATCCAAAGGCTTGTGGAGAAGTAAGTGCCAGTGCTAATTTTGAAGAGGGTGGAAATAGAATTCTTCGTCTATTTATCACTTACCCATTGATTAGAGCCAGATGCACAAAATGCGTGCAAGGGTAGGCCCTCGCAGCCCCGGCCACCTTGGCTGTGGCCCTGCCTCCCCGCCTACTGGTCTTCCGGAAGGTCCTTCTGCCATCAGGTCTAATTAGCATATTAGCTCTTTATTATACAGGATGTTTTTGGTCCTACTGATTTCATATAGGCTTTGGGGACTTGGACAGAAGCTCTGTAGGAATAAGAACAGGAATAATTGAAATATAGGGGAAAACATTGAATGAGATAGGGGGTGGAGCCCTGGCTGCCAAGACTTCCTGTGTCTTCTGCATGCTGGAAGCCTGCCCCTGCCCACAGCTAAGTGGGTCATTGTAAGAAGTGGCCTCTGGGCTCCCTCTCCAGCACCCTTGGCTTCTGATGGAATTTGCTGAATGTCCCCAGGGCAAGCGGAAGTGGGGAGGAGGGGGAGGATGTAGGAACAAAGAGCCATGCATGGGGCCAGTCATGGTGGAAACCCCCAGGCGCCCGCCTCAGCTAAACGGGGAGGTGGAGGCAGATGGAAAGGCCTCAGCCCCATTATTTAAATGGCCCCTGGGAGATAGCAAGACCTCGGAGATACCTGTACGTGGACACAGGGGACCCCATGGCGCTTAGCCAATGAGGCGCTGGAGGAGGGGCTGATCAACGGGCTGTGCTCGCTGCCCCAGGTGCACCTGCACCAACCGACACCCGCTCTGCAGAGCGTATCCTGAAGTCTCCTTTTCGCCGTGCTTCTGTCTCCGAGTCCGTCATTTGAATTCGGACAGGTGAGCATTTCTCACAGTCATTCAGGTCAGAATTTGCAGGAAACAGATGTTCAGAGGAAGGCCATGCGGAGCCACATGGAGCCACGTGGAGCCACAGGAACTCAGCTAAAGCAGCGGAACCCAGGTGCAGCTAAGGAACGTGCCTGCTGGGACTGCTACCTCCGGCCTGGACCCTGCTCTTCCCAGACAGGTTATGGAGCATCTCTTCCATAACTTTCCTCTGCAGGCAGCTGTAAGCAGGACTTCCAGGCTGCCCGTGGCTCCGCGGTGCCCAGGTGTATCCCTGCCCATACAGAAGCCTCACGGGGAGGTTTAGTAAGCCGGCTGCCTGGAGGGGCCTTCTTCTGACAGTTTACGGACATAAGTGTCTCCCATCTTGCGACTCAACCTCCTCTAGGTGCTCAGAGCAAGTGCATAAAGGTGTTTTGTGGTTCCGCCTGGAAGTGTCCGGATCGCTCTCCAACTCCCACACTGTCTGCATGTGGCTCAGCGGGTGCTGGAGAGAGAGGGGAGCCGCTGGCCCCTGGCCCAGTGCCAGCCCTCCAGTCACCACCTGCCACTCACGTCTCCCCACGGGCAGCACATGCCCCACAGAAACCTGCCCGGAGCCCTCCTGGTGGGACCAAGGGGCGTGGCCACAGCACCCAGGGCCGTGGGCGAGGACTTCACACGAAGCTGGGGGCGCAGACTACTGCCATCCGCCCAAGTTCCTCCCCGCCCGTGGCCGTGGAAGCACACGGAACCCACAGTCATAGGGACCCTGCACTGTGAGCAGACCCGCGGAGGTTGCTCATCAAGACTCTCAGAAAGGAAAGCGACAGAGGAGGACATGCAGGAGACACAGTCTGGGAGGCAGTGACTGGGGCGGGAGGGGTTTGAGGAAAGGAAAGTTTCATCCACGCGCCAAACGACACCAGAGGACCTTTCCTGGCTGAGGGTAGAGTGAGTCTGTGGGTAACAGGGCACTCAGAACCTCATCTGCAGACATGTAAAGATCGGAGACACACGCCAGTAATGTATTTCTTCTGAGCCCTGGATGGTGAGAGACCACGCAGACTTAGTTTTCATGTGTAGACAAAGGGCTTATAGACAAGACGGTGACCTGGTTCAAGGAGCTAAAATACCTGAAGGAAACCCTAGTGTGTGTGGTTAGAACCGGAAAAAGTGGGAGAAACCAGACTCTCCTATGCGAGTAGCCTCTTGGCGGTGAGTTTAAGACGTTTGAAGAGAGCATTTATATGTATAGTTATGACCGGCCGGTGTGGGTCGGTCATAACTATACATATCAGTGGTTGAGCATTGACCTATGAACCAGGAGGTCACGGTTCAATTCCTGGTCAGGGCACATGCCTGGGTTGCAGGCTCCATCCCCAATGATGATCTATGATTCTCTCTCATCATTGATGTTTCTATCTCTCTCCCTCTCCCTTTTTCTCTGAAATCAATAAAAAAGTATTTTATCAAAATAAATAAATATATAGTTATTTATCAAATTACTTCTCTCCGAACAGAAAGGCAGCGCTGTAACAAGGATGTTTCCCATCGACCTGCCCTGGGGTTCCCTGCGCCCTTGTATCTGCAGCCAGAAACTGGGGGTAACAGGGAAGAGGACGGGCCTGAGGTCCGGCATTGATCAGCTGTAAACCAGGTCACTGAGCGCCTGTGCCTCCCGGTACCTTCTATCTGTGCTTCCACATCAGAGGCATGTGGACGGATTGAAATCGAACCACTGTTGATATGTGCTTGGATTTGACATTTATGAGTCTGGATTTCCAGCTTGTTTCGAACTAATTGGCCAAGTGTGATCAGATGATTTTTGAAGTGACTTTAAACGTTTCCACTTTATAATCATTTTGTTTGTAATTTCTGCCTGTCCCTCCCTTTCAAACATCACTGATCCTTTAAAAGCAAACTGATGGCCACCCTTTGGGAAAGCAGTTTCCACTGCAAACAGTAGTCCTCCTGTCAGGTGTCTCTGGCTGGACTGCAGAGAAAGCTGGTCTGGGGACAGACACCCCGATGCAGAAATCAGAGACAACAGAGGAGGGGCGCCGACGGGTGGGCAGTGTCCCCCTGTCCCAGATTCTTTGCTCTGCTTTTAATCATTGTATGCGCTGTGGAGGCTGTACGCGCTTCGCGTGTCTGTGTGTGGAAAACCCTTGCAGGTGTTGGGTCAATGGTGATGCGTATCTGCACTAGGTCTCCATGATCGACAGCTGCAGGGCGTCCACAGAAGCCCAAGGATTTTCCAGGATGTATGGGGACATCTTGTTGATAAAAAAAATAGTCATTTTACTCAGAAATGAACACATGCTCAAGTAAAGGTCAACTTGATTTTATTGCCAAATTCAAATGCCTTGTCAACATTGCTGATCAATGACAAAGCAACAGCTTGATTTCAGACAGAATGAATCTAGGGTGAAGACTAGAAAGACCAGTTGGTATGCCCGGCCTGCGTGACTCAGTGGTTGAGCTTAGACCTATGAACCAGGAGGTAAAAATTAAATTCCCAGTCAGGGCACATGCCCAGATTGCGGGCTCCATCCCCAGTGTGGGGTGTGCAGGAGGCAGCCAAACATCTCTCTCATCATTGATGTTTCTATCTATCTATCTATCTATCTATCTATCTATCTATCTATCTTCCTTCCTCTTAGAAATCAATAAAAATATATTTTAAAAAAAAAAGGACCAGTCGGTATGACAAGGTTTCTGTTCCACCTGAGGAGGTAGATTGGAAGGTTAAAAGAAGTCGGTTCATGCTTTGTGTTCTGAGGGAGGAAATATATTTCTCACATGATATAAAGTGTCACTTCCTCCTGGAACAGATTAAATGGGGCCCACGGCACGCAGTGTCTCTAAATCACACAGATCTCTAACCACGGAGGCTGTCAGGCACTAATGCCCCTCCTCCCAGCAAGACGCCCCAAATCCCTTCTTACAGGGCACGGACACCAAGAAGTCACAGGAGTGGGACTGGTGTAAGCCCCATGAAGTACTCTGGTTTATTTGTCTGAAGGTGGCATTAAAGAGAATACAGTGCGAAGAGCAGAGAACAACTGAAATCAGGTAGTCTGCCTCCTGAAAAGAAATGGCCACTTTTAAAGAAAAGAATGGGCATTTTTAAAGAGAATTGCTTACAGTGCAGACCTGTTAAGTGCATTTTGCTTAAAGTTAACATATCTGTCCCTTAAACAAACATGTTGACCTGTTTTCAATGGAACCAAGAGAGAAATATCCCATCCTATCTAATAAAGAGGGAATATGCTAATTGACCATCACACCCTCACAATGATGGCAGCACCTAAAGCCAATAAGGAGGGAATATGCTAATTAACTGCCATGCCCTCAAAGAAGGCAGTGCCCACAGCCACAAGATGGCAGCACGGCAGCACCCAGTCCCCTCAGCCCGGCTGGGCCTGCCCCCAGTGGGTCTGGCCACTCTGCCCGCCTGCCTCCAGAGTCCCCCAGGCCCCTTAGCCCCCCAGCTGCCCAGGGCCAGCCCAAAGTGCAGGAAAACCTCGGATGGCGGCTGCCCAGTCGGCCAGGGCTGCCCAAGGCTCAGGTAACCAGGGCCGGCTGAGGTTTGCGCTGCTGACAGTGGCAGTAGCAGAGGTGTGATGGGGGCATCGCCTTCCCCTGATTGCCAGGTCACCTCCCACCCCTGAGGGCTCCTGGACTGTGAGAGGGGGCAGGCTGGGCTGAGGGACCCCCCTCCAGTGCATGAATTTTCATGCACTGGGCCTCCAGTTGGGAAATAACTGTGTAGATTTAGGTTGGAAGTATTGCCTGCTCAGTGTGGCGAGTACTGTGTGCATGTGAGCAAGGGCACCAGGAGACCCGCACCTGCCCAGCAAGGTTCCTCCAGCTTCCTTTTGTCTGTTGGGTTTGTTCTCTGCTCAGTCACTGACACCCAAATGCCTGGCTACCAGGAAAGAGGCTATTTGGGCAACTCAGAGCTAAAATTCCTCAGATTCCAGAGCAGACAGGCACCAACCAAGCTCACTTTGAACCTGAAAACCCCAAAGAAAGGAAGCAAAGGAGAGGAGGGCAGGAGGCCTCTGTGACCTGTCCGGACAGTCCCCAAGCTTGCTAGGTGTCATTATTATAGGTTTCTCCAACTCAGTTTCTAAATTCAGAAGCTATCCTGAGCTTAATGTATGTAGGAAAGAGCTAGACTGAAGTCTGATTGGGAAATGCTACATTTTCCCTTCCACCTGCCCTCCTTGTCAAGTTCATGGAGGGTCTCACTCACATCAGCACACATCCCCACCCCCAGCCTCAGGTATAATGTCCTGCACGAAACATTTAATTAATTGGTTTTCACAACAACATGATCGGGTAGGTTTCCTTAGTTTGCAAATGGGAAAGCTGTGGCTTGCGATGCCGGTGACCGAGTATTAACACTAAGGAGCCTCGGATGCGACTTTGCCCCCTGCAGGGTTGATACAATGGGTGCCTCCTGGTGATGGCAGGTAGTGGGTTGGGAGTCTCAGGGCTCATCCGGCTCCGACAACGCTGAGGCAATCTTGGATCCTGGGGTCACTCCTTGGCCTCCACTCAGTGTCTGTGACAGACTCACCTCACATGTGTTACTTGGATGCTCTTGCAAGGTTCATGCTTTATGTCCAGTGCAGTCCTCCACAGACTGAAATAGGACAGGCCCCCTGGGCAGGTCAGGTTGTTTGTGGATAGCATTGGCTAGAAGTCACCCCCACTAGCTGTGACTCAAAGGTCCTTGGGAGATAAACCTGTGCCCATGGTGACCTTGGACCTCAGCAGGTAAAGTGACACTGCAGACACTGTCTCAGGTCTACTTCAGCCTCTGTGGGCAGGGCCTGCAGGGCAGTGAGCCCCGTGGAGGAAGGCGCTCCATGGCCATGCGAGGCCCTCTCTACCCGTGGTTACAGGCAGAACAGCTTCCCCTGGCTTCCTAGGCCCACACACAGGGCCCAGAGATGTGATTTCACCAACGTGGCAGGAGGAAGGCTGACTGCTATTTAAACCAGGAGGGGATGCCTGGCCGGCCTGGCTCAGTGATTGAGCGTCGACCTAGGAACCAGGAGGTCAGGGTTCGATTCCCTGTCAGGGCACTTGCCTGGGTTGCAGGCTCGATCCCCAGTGTGGGACATGCAGGAGGCAGCTGATCTCATCATTGATGTTTCTCTCTCTCCCTCTCCCTTCCTCTCTGAAATCAATAAAAATACTTTTTTTAAAAAAACAGAGCTGCTCTCCTCATTTCCACTTGGTAGTATCTGAAATGTATTCTCTTCAAAAGGTGGGAAAAGTTTGCCAAACAACCCTCTGCTTCATCTGTGATTCCCCTCACCAGCTCTGCGGGTCACGGGGTTGTCCCAGGGCAATAGCCAGCCCCCTGGGAAATCCCATCCTCACAGAACAGAAAACCCTTGCCTCTCAGCGTGGGTCTGGTCTAGGCAAGATCATGGAACATTTATAATTCAGTAAATTAAAAACATTTGCTGGAACACAGAAAGGCGATTGATGTCCACAGACAAATATATTAAGCAAACATAAGACACAAAATGAATGCATGTCATTATTTCATGTGAGAAGTTTAAGAAATAATAGATTACCCAGCAAGCTACCCAGGATCACAGAACAATTGGTTGTGGTGGAAATTTTAAATGTGAAAAGCAATGAAATTAAACATAAAATTGGACATTTTCTCTTGGAACAGCAAGATGATCCTCAAGGCCCGTGGTCGGCAAACTGTGGCTCGCGAGCCACATGCAGCTCCTTGGCCCCTTGAGTGTCGCTCTTTCACAAAATACCACGGCCTGGGCGAGTCTATTTTGAAGAAGTGGCATTAGAATAAGTTTGTTTAAAAAATTTGGCTCTCAAAAGAAATTTTAATCATTGTGCTGTTGATATTTGGCTCTGTTGACTAATGAGTTTGCCGACCACTGCTCAAGGCCATCAGGAATAAATTCAGAATCAGGAAGAAAACATGCAAGAAAGCACCGTGCATAGCCGTATGTTCATGAATTCAGGCAGGCCGGGCGCATACGGCTTTGCGGAAATTGCTTTCATGTTCCATGTGGCCCATGCACGGCCCCTGGCTCACCTGGTCTTGTCTCATGTCACCTGTGCTGCTTACATCTAAGGGGCTTACCCTCAGCTTCACCTGCTCGGCCTGTGTCTTGACACACCTGTGTCCCATTTACCCGCCAGCTCACCACCAGTGTGTTCCCACTGTGCGCAGGCCAGGGGATGGAGATCCATCCTCGCCTCGAACCCCTCTTTAGCTATTTGTGCTGAGTCACTGTGAGAAACATGCTCGCCTATCCAAACTCAAATAATGGACACGAAGTATGCGACAGCAAAACTTTAATGGCGGTCTTGCAAGATTGGGTGTCTGATGGGTAGGCACACCCTGGGCAGTTACAGGAGCAATTTATCCCTCCCCCGGTTCCTCATTGGCTGAGCACTATAGGGTGTACACGCTCCTCACCTAAGTTTCTTATTGGGCTATTTAAAAGTGGGCTGTGGCTTTCAGTTGACTCCACCCACCCCCCTTGTCTCTTTGTGGCGGGAAGGCCTCCCTGGATATGTGCTTTCTGACATGTGTGCAGTCTTTACTCGCTTCCTCGTTTTATTGTAATCTGTCCTATCTACCCTCTCCCCCCCATTTCCTGTCTGTTACAGGGACTTTCCAGCTGCATTAACTAGTTAAGCAAAACGGGCTCTTAGTGTTTTTCCATTTTGGGTGAGATATGTTGAAAATGGACCACTGAGGTTTATTCCTCATTCATCAACCAAGAGTCCCTGAACTTTATAAATGAATGATCTCAGGGGAAACACAGCGTCATTACACCCACAGATGGCGGTGTTCATGCCTCCACAGCATCTGCCCTGGGGCCCAGCACACGCCCTTGGGGAAGGAGGGGCCGCTCATGCTCCCTGGGAACTCCGACTGTCTCCCCATGCTGACTAAAGAAGTCTATTCCCAGGTCTTCTGGTCTCCGCAGATGTGAGCATGCTGGAGATCAGCCACTGTCCCAGACTTTTAGAGAAGCAACGCCTTTGTTCAAAGCCAGCCGCCCTGCAGAGCAGAGCTCTGCCCGACCAGCGCTGGGGGTGAGCAGCTTTCTCCCGCTCTGAGCCTGGGTCCTTGCGTGTGGCGTGGGAGTAAGTGTGGAGTCAGGTGTGATGTGATGTTAGACTTCAGGGGGCCGGCCCCACGTGAGTGCAGAGCAGTTCAGTGGTGGCTGTAACAACTCCGATGGCAGCGTGATAGCGTCACACACACACGTGCACGCAGAAGAGAATCTGATTTTATTTTGGGGAGAAAACAAACAAACAAACCGGGTCTGTAAGACACACCAGGTCTCCCCTTCTCACAGTGAGCATTTGCGTTTGCCTCTATCACATTTCATGAGCTCCCATGGAGATGATTACAGAGTGGCCCAGGACAGCGCCCGCCGCCCACCAGACGGCGCCCCTCCCCTCCCACCTCTCAGCCACCCTGTGCATGAAGGGCTCAGAGGAATGACAGGTGACGTCCCCTGTGTGTGACAGACCCACTTCCTGGCATGTCTTTTCTCCATGTGTTATCTTTTTTTCTCTCAAATCACATTCACGGCCACCACCTCCTCTTTATAATGTCACCCTGTTTCTTTTCTATTTGATGTGTTCCCATAACTTATTCCCCATCACGGGCCCCTGAGTACTTAGCTACAACCATAGCCTCGCTCCTCAGAACAGCCATCAGCAAGTCCCTGTGGCTCTGTGGTGGGCAGTTAAACCTGAGCGGAGCAAGGACGATGGGCAGGCACAGAACTCGCCAGGACGGAAGGCCCAGTGCCCAACAAGGGGCAAAACTGGGAACACCAGGACCTTGCCCCAGGGTGGCCTTTCCCCCCAGCACATCGCGGGTCATACGGTTTGCACCCCTGACCTTTCCTCCAGAAAGATAACATCGGGCCTCAGTTGTGTCTCAGCTCCAGGCCCAGAAAAGCAGCAAAACCAGACAATGGCCAAGGCTGCCTCAGGACCAGCTGCCTTGACTAGTGAGCCTGGCCCTGGTGCTGACCCGTCAGGGCCGGGCTCACTAGTGCGTGGCCCTGTGAGTAGCCCTGTGAATGGCCCTGCACGTGGGCCTGTGCGTGGCCTGTGGATGGCCCTGTGCATGGGCCTGTGCGTGGCCTTGTGGGTAGCCCTGTGCATGGCCTGTGGGTGGCCCTGTGCATGGGCCTGTGCATGGCCTTGTGGGTAGCCCTGTGCATAGTCTGTGGGTGGCCCTGTGCATGGGCCTGTGCGTGGCCTTGTGGGTGGCCCTGTGCATGGCCTGTGGGTGGCCCTGTGCATGGGCCTGTGCATGGCCCTGAAAAGACACACCTGCCAGAAGTGGAATAAAACTGAAGCTGGCCACCTTCGGTGGAAATGTCCTTAAGAAATGAAAACCTAATTTTTCTTATCATAAAACCACTCAGGCCAGCCTACTTCTTCCACTGGGAACCTCCCACTGGCCTGCATATTGTGATTTTTCTGGAAAAATGTCTTCACACCTCTCGAAGCTGTGTTTGCTCTTTCAGATGAAACCGTGTAATAGCTCCCTGGCGCAGTGTTGTTATAGCAACACGAGAGCCCGCCCATGGAGTGTAGCAAGCACAGCGTCCCCGCCACCCGGTTCCCAGAGGTTTGGCAAAAGATACAGGAGATTTGCTGTCTGTGAATTGGTGAAAAAATGTGGCCAAATAATCCCCAGCAGGAGCCCCGCTTTTTATGTATTCGGATTTCTAGGGTGATGATAAATGTTTTATAACCACACACAACACAAACAAGCGTTGGCCAGGAGTGTGGCGTCAGGACCTGGCAGCCACCTGGGCGGCGATGCTCAGCCCATCCTCAGCCACAGCCCCGCTTACATGTTGGGGACGTGCCCTCGACGGTTTTCCCATCTGAAGGGACAGGGTGGTGATGGCCACACTGTCCCAGTGACACTGCTGAGCGCTGACGACCTGCGAGATGCTAGGCAGATTCATGCCCATGGCCTGTGCTCCCTCCAGGGAGATGGGTCAGCATTTACAGGTGGGAACCCGGGTGACCCACGGCCACGCAGCTCTGGGGATGAAAGGGTAGATTTGCCCCCGAGCGTCTGGTGACAGAGTCTGGGCGTTATCCACCACCCTGTCAGCCACGGCCCCACCACCCCGCATGCTAATAATAATGACAATGTACCGAGTCTGCCTGGCTCAGCCCCTCCAATCACGTAGGAAACACTCACTGGATCATCGGAAGGCTGGGACGGGATTTGTCAAAACCAGGATACAGAGCCCAGAGCTGGGCAGGAGGGGCGTGGCCACCAGGGCGCTTTTTCTTTTTTTTAAATCCTCACTCGAGGATATGTTTCCATTGATTTTTAGAGTGAGTGGAACAGACAGGGAAAGACAAAGAGAAACACATCAGTTGGTTGCCTCCTGCACACGCCCAACCAGGGCCCGGGTCAGGGAAGAGCCTGCAACCGAGGTATGTAACCTTGACAGGAATGGAACCTGGGACCCACAGGCTAACACTCTATTCACTGAGCCAAACCAGCCAGGGCAGCAGGGTGCCTTTTATGGGAGTTTGAGTTTAATCCTGTGCCTGAGGCTGACATGTGCAGACATTCAGCACGCCTGTCCTGTGGGCTGCTTAGCTCCCATGGCCCTGTGCGTGGCCCTGTGAGTAGCCCTGTGAATGACCCTGCGCGTGGGCCCGTGCATGGCCCTGTGGGTGGCCCTGCACGTGGGCCTGTGCGTGGCCCTGTATGTAGCCCTCTGTGTGGCCCTGTGTGTGGCCCTGTGGGTGGCCCTGCAGGTGGCCCTGTGCATGGCCCTGTGGGTGGCCCCGCACGTGGGCCTGTGCGTGGCCCTGCAGGTGGCCCTGTGCATGGCCCTGTGGGTGGCCCTGTGCGTGGGCCTGTGCATGGCCCTGTGGGTGGCCCTGTGCGTGGGCCTGTGCATGGCCCTGTGGGTGGCCCTGCACGTGGGCCTGTGCGTGGCCCTGTATGTGGCCCTGTGCGTGGCCCTGTGGGTGGCCCTGTGTGTGGGCCTGTGTGTGAGCCTGTGGGTGGCCCTGCGCATGGGCCTGTGTGTGGCCCTGTGGGTGGCCCTATGGGTGGCCCTACGTGTGGGCCTGTGGGTGGCCCTGCGCGTGGGCCTGTGTGTGGCCTTGTGGGTGGCCCTGTGCATGGCCCTGTGGGTAGCCCTGTGCGTGAATGGTGACTGTGGCCCCTGCCAAGTGCCCCAGGGGCATGGGGTGCCAGGGAGGAGCATGCCACCCTGGGACCCAATGTCGCGTGCCCCGGGGCAGCAGGAATGAGGCCATCATCGTGGTCCTGGTGCTGCTTGTAACTCAGCAGAGATGGAAACCAGGCTGGAGCCAGGCCGCGGTGGCACTGGTCAGTGAAGCCATGTGGTATGGACAGAGGACGCTGGTAGAAGAGGATCCTGGAGTCTGGTGATGGTGTAAGCTAGCACCTGGTGAAGAAGTGGCGCCAGCAGGAGCGCGATTTTCCTCTCCTGGTTTCCTGGCCTATTACTGTAACATCCTCCCCATTCCCCCATTGGCTCCACCAGCTGGGACAACACCCACAACCCCAAACCAGGCCGAGCAGCACCAGGGCCCTGCAGAGAGGGGGTGCCAACCCTCGAGGTTCCCCGAGTTCTTAGACAATCTCCCATCCCGTTTCCAAGACAGAATACCATCTTATTAGGTCGTGAAAAATTCACTCACAAGGAGAATTTTCATCTTAAAAACACTCAGGACATTTCCTTTCTCAGGAGAGAGAAAGGCTTTCTGACTGCTGGTCACTGCCTGTTGTGTGTTGTATGTGTGGCTGTTGTATGAACCCCAGCCCTGCCTGGGATCCTGTGCTGTCATGTTTTCTCCCTGCACTGGAGGCTCTCAGTGACTTCAACGAGATCATTGCTGGGCAGTGCTGGCCAGGAGATGCTAAGGCCTCGTCACAGACAGGGCCCACACGGATGGACAGGCCCACAGGGATGGACGGGCCCACACGGATGGACGGGCCCACACGGATGGACCGGGCCCACACAGATGGGCAGGGCCCACACGGATGGATGCGCCCACAGGGATGGATGGGCCCACAGGGATCGACGGGCCCACACGGATGCGCGGGCCCACAGGGATGGACGTGCCCACACGGATGGACGGGCCCACACGGATGGACGGGCCCACACGGATGGACAGGGCCCACAGGGATGGACAGGGCCCACACGGATGGACAGGGCCCACATGGATGCGCGGGCCCACAGGGATGGACGCGCCCACACGGATGGACGGGCCCACACGGATGCGCGGGCCCACAGGGATTGACGCGCCCACACCGATGGACGGGGCCACAGGGATGGATGTGCCCACAGGGATGGATGGGCCCATATGGATGGACGGGGCCACATGGATAGACGTGCCCAAAGGGATGGACGGGCCCACAGGGATGGACGGGCCCACCGGGATGGACAGGGCCCACACGGATGGATGCGCCCACAGGGATGGATGGGGCCACATGGATGGACGTGCCCACAGGGATGGACGGGCCCACAGAGATGGACGGGCCCACACAGATGGATGGGGCCCACACAGATGGACGGGCCCACAGGGATGGATGGGCCCACACGGATGGATGGGCCCACACGGATGGACGGGGCCCAGAACTGTTACCCTCACAGCTCTGTGGAGGGCAGAGGGAGGAGCTGAAACACTGTGAGTCCGTGAGGAGCAGAGTCTGAGCTCACTGGAAGCTTCTATCATGCTACGACGCATCGCAGTCCCAACCTTTGCTCAGTTATCCCTGACGACCTGCCACCCGCCCCTCCCGGTCGAGAGAGTCATGACAGTGGCCCTCAGTGCCCTGCAGGAGCCAGGCCACAGTCACCTGCACTGGCCTTTCCTAGACACGCGGGCCTAGGGGTCTGGGGGCCTCGGCTGCCGTCAGGTCAGTCCTGCTGCAGGGGAGGCAGCCACCCCCCAGGAGCTGGGGCAAGGGCCGCCGCCCTGAGCAGCCAACCCAAGCGTGTGGCCGGCCGGTGCAGCCGGTGTCACTCAAATGCCTCCTGGGTGACTCTGAGGCCGCGGGGACACTAAACCCCCCACAGGGCCTGCAGGTGCAAAGTTGGGGAGTCACGCTCCCAAAGAGAAAGGCATTCATGACTCGATCATGATATTCCAATAACATAATTGTAATTCTTTCTGAACAGCTTAAAGGCAAGCCTTCTGCACCAAAAGCATTTTCTTGTACTCTGGGCCTCATGCCCAGCAAGGGAGGCCAAGCGTCGGCCTTTAGCTACAACTGGCAGGTCAGCACGTGGTCCTGGAGACACACGGCATCCGGGAGCAATGTAGGTGCCCAGCATGCCCAGCCCAGGGTGAGGAGGGGCATGTGAATCACAGGGTTCCACGTTCATCAGGTCCACCAGAGCCCTGGCCGTGTGGCTCAGCGGACAGAGTGCCCGCCTGCAGGCTGAAGGGTCCTGGGTTCCATTCCAGTCAAGGGCACATGTCCGGGTTGTCGGCTCGATCCCCAGTGTGGGACGTGCAGGAGGCAGCAGATCAATGATTCTCTCTCATCATACATGTTTCTCTCTCTCTCTCTCCCTCTCCCTACCTCTCTGAAATCAATGAAAATATTTTTTTAAATGAAAAAGAAAATCACCACAGGAGAGAAATGCCTCTTTTGCCAAATGAGAAATGCCAAAAGCCCAGCAGGTGGAAAAGGGCTGGATTCTCAGGCTTCTAAAGGGGGAAATGAGACCGAAACGTCCAGCAGGTACTCCTACACAAGGGGGAGAAGCTGTGTGCCCATCGCCAGCTCAGTCACCCCCGGCTACGTGACCCCGACTTTGAAACAAAACCGCTTCTCCTGAATCCCCTCTTTCTCTCCTGCTGATCCCAACACAAGTGGGGCTGGGAACACGGGTCTGCCCACACCTGAGGGGTCTGCCCTCACCTGCGGGGTCTGCCCTCACCTACAGACTCTGCCTTCACCTGCAGGGTCTGCCATCACCTGCGGTCTCTGCCACCGCCTGTGGGCTCTGCCCTCGCCTGCAGGGTCTGCCCTTGCCTGCAGGGTCTGCCCTCACCTGCAGGGTCTGCCCCTGCCTGAGGACTCTGTCCCCACCTGCAGGGCCTGCCCCCACCTGAGGACTGTGTCCCCACCTGCAGGGTCTGCCCTCGCCTGTGGTGTCTGCCCCAACCTGAGGACTCTGTCCCCACCTGCGGGCTCTGCCCTCACCTGCGGGGTCTGCCCCCACCTGAGGACTCGGTCCCTACCTGAGGACTCTGTCCCCACCTGCGGGGTCTGCCCCCACCTGCGGGGTGTGCCCCCGCCTGCGGGGTCTGCCCCCACCTGAGGACTCCGTCCCCACCTGAGGACTCTGCCCCCACCTGCAGGGTCTGCCCTCCCCTGCAGGGTCTGCCCTTGCCAGCGGGGTCTGTCCCCACCTGCGGGGTCTGCCCTTGCCTGCTGGGTCTGCCCCCACCTGAGGACTCTGTCCCTACCTGAGGACTCTGTCCCCACCTGCGGGGTCTGCCCCCACCTGCGGGGTCTGCCCTCACCTGCGGGCTCTGCCCTTGCCTCAACCTCCACCACCTCCACCTCCACCTCTGCCTCAGCCTCCTCCTCCACCTCCAACTCCACCTCCACCTCCACCTCCACCTCCCATCTCTACCTCCACCTCCAACTCCACCTGCACCCCCACCCCCACCTCCACCTCCACTCCACCTCCACCTCCACCCCCACTTCCACCTCCACCTCCACCCCACCTCCACCTCCACCTCCACCTGCCACCTCCACCTCCACCACCACCCCCTCCACCTCTACCTCCACCTCCACCTGCACCTCCCCCTCTACCACCTCCACCTCAACCTCCACCACCTCCACCTCCACCTCCGCCTCCACCTCCAACTCCACCTCCACCTCCACCTCCACCTGCCACCTCTACCGCCACCTCCCCCTCCACCACCTCCACCTCAACCTCCACCACCTCCACCTCCACCTGCCATCTCCACCTCACACTGTGACCACAGTCCCCTTGAATTTATAGGTCACTGAACAACCATAGGAAACCTGATGTCTGGAACCCGGATCCTCACAGCAACTTCCTGCCCTGATGCATACACACGGCTCACAGGGCAAAGGAAACATGGCATTCGCGGCTCCCACACCCTCGAGGCTCTGGACACATCAGCCCGGGCAGCGGCCTCCAGTCTTCACAGTCCACAGCTTCCAAGGGGCCACAGACCGGTCTCCACAGCCCCCCGCCCCCCGCTACCCCCCTGCTCCCGCGCTGAGAACCAGGACCCATGGAGACGCCAAGTGCTCAGGATGCGGGACAGGGCTCGGCTCTGCGACCATCAGGGCTGAATGACCACAGAGGACAGCACAGCGCCTGTCAGCTGATTCACTCTGCACAGCCCAAGCCAGTTTGGCTCAGTGGATAGAGCATCAGCCTGCAGATTGAAGGGTCCCTGGTTCGATTCCAGTCAAGGTCACAGGCAGGAGGCAGCCAATCGAAGATTCTCTCTCACCATTTATATTCCTATCTCTCTCTCCCTCTCCCTTCCTCTCTGAAACCAATGAAAGTATATTTTTAAAAAAAGAAAAACAAAATTAAAAAATTTTGCACCCCACGTGCTCTGGGCACACGTGGGTGGGGTTAGGGAGAGTGAGCACTGTCCTGGGTGGGGGTGGGAGAGTCTTCAGTTTGCAACTTGCTGTGGGCACCCTGTCGGGTGGCAGAGCCCAGTGCCAACGGAGCCCAGTGCCAGGCTGAGCGGCGTGTCGGGTGCAGGGTGACGTGTGGATTGAAGTGGTTGGAGCTCACGTGAATTCGCCTTTTGTGAGCCAAGGCGTTTCACACGGGCCTTCTGGGTTCCAGCCTAAAGTGAAAGACCAGGCGAAGAGAGAAGCACCGGCAGTCTCCGTCTCCAGCCACCGCCCGCCCACCTGATCCCTCTCCCGGGCCCACTTCCCAACACAAAGAGATGAAGAGAATGAGAAAAGGAAAGGATGAAGAGAGGATAAAGGAGAAGGAAAACGGAAGGGCAGGAAAGCAGGCAGAATCCTGCCCTGAAAGGCCGCCTGAGGAAGGAGCACCGCCCAGGAGCCCGGGCGCACCTGCCCCGGGACGGGCACCCCAAAGCGAGCCGGCGCTTCTGAGCTGAAGGCAGCCAAACAGAGCTGTGTCCCCTTTCCTCCCCATTAGCTCCCAGGGAAGGCCAGTGTAGAGAGCTGAGCCCCTCCATCCCAAGGGAGCAGGGGAGCCCC
This sequence comes from Plecotus auritus, assembly GCF_963455305.1. Taxonomy (NCBI): domain Eukaryota; kingdom Metazoa; phylum Chordata; class Mammalia; order Chiroptera; family Vespertilionidae; genus Plecotus; species Plecotus auritus. The sequence continues at coordinate 113,948,859 of NC_137773.1, forward strand.
ATCTGTATCCCTGTCCCCCCGCCAGGGTCCCTGAGCTCTGAGGACCCCACAGCCCTCCCCCCTGCCCACCCACCAGGCACTGGGCACTGTGAGCACCCTACCCACTCGCCTTCCCTCCCTCCTCCTTCTGGACCTTCTTGCCCCAGAGTCTTAGACTCGGACACGCACTCACCTGGCCTTTGGGCTCGGACCCCAGACAAGAACTAGTTGCTGAGCTGTTGGCACAGCTGTGAGCTCCAGGAACCACAGGGGCCTCCGCCTGGTCACAGGAGCCTCGTGGGCGGGCTCCACTCTCATCCATGTTATTCACTGGCTGCCTGCAGGTCCCACTTGATCACGGTATTCTGCTCTAAAAATGCTCGGGTAACGGGCCTGGATGGAGGGACCTCCCGGCTGTCCTTCCTGTGTGCCTGCATGTGTCCCAGCCATGCATCCACCCTCTGGAGGGATGGGAGGGACAGGAGGCAGGCCACACCCTGGGAAGCCTGGTGCAGAGCTGTCCCCTGGAGGTCAGAGCCCCGCGTGGTCCTGCGGGAAGCGGGTGCCTGTGCCTTGTGAAGGTGAGCCTCTTGGAAGGGGGACCCTGAGCCCAGGGCTGCTCACCTGAGCTCCTGGTGAGCCAGGCAGTGCCAGGGTTCTCAGCAGACACAAGCAGGGTGCAGCTCCTCCCAGCAGCCACAGGGGTTACTCTGCTGACTGTCTCCCTGCCTTTAAGGGAGGACAGAGAGCCGGGACTTGAGCGAGTTAACTCGAATTAATCTTCCACGGGAGGGACTGCTCCTTAGGAAGTGCAGTACAGGTCTCCCTCCCTTCAAAGGGCACAGGGTTTAGAGGTCTCTCGGTGATGTCAGCATCGCGCCACGAAAACATCCCAGCACCCTGACTGGCTGCAAAATAACTCAGATCCAAGTCCAGCTGCTGGAGGAAGCCCCCCCACCCCCGACCCCTCCACAGCACCTCGCAGGCCTTGCCTCGGGGCCCTCTCTCTGTGGCCCTAATCCCGGGGTGCAGACACGCAGGCACTAGAAAAGACTCGCGAATGTCCTCACGCCTTGGAATGACCTTCAGAGCCGGGAGGAGGCCGGGCTCCATCTGGGTGGGTGCAGCGTGAGACCATTAATTTTAAAGCAGTGATTCCATTTTAAAGGCACACAGTGACATGCCCTGAGTGCGATGGCCGTCCGCCCTGTGGGGCTGCAGGAAGCGGCACAGCGGCTTCTGAAAGTGTGCGGAGCCCAGAGCACTCATCATATATGCACTGAGGACCCACGCAGACCTCCGGGCTCCAGGAGGAGGCGCGCTCCGGCCTTGGGTTTATGCTCCTGAAGAGCTGTTTGGTGAGGAGGAGGCGGAATCCCATCCCACCCCCAACATAACCCCTGCTGCTGCCCGCAGTGTTCTCAAACAGACCTCAACCATGCCAGAGGCGGGACAACCGCGGCTCTATCCCCCTCTCTCCTCCTCCCCTTTATTTAATTTCTTTTGTTAATCCTCACCTGAGGATATTTTTTGCATTGATTTTTTTTTTTTTTTTTGAGAGGATGGAAGGGAGGAAGGCAGGGGGTGGGGAGAGAGAGAGAAACATGGATGTGAGAGACACACATCGATTGGTTGCCTCCTGTCCGGGCTCCCACCGGGGCCGCAATGGAACCTGCTGCCCAGGTACATGCCCTTGACGGGAATCGAACCCTTGACCATCAGTGCACTGGCTGCTGCTCTAACCACTGAGCACCAGCCAGGGCTTTGCCTTCCCTTTTCAGGTGTCTGGTCATGTTCGGGGCAGAAATGGAATAGGGGCCCAGCCGCAATGATCAGAACTATGGGTCCTCCTCTGTCACCCGGGACGGCTCTGTTCTGAGTAGAAAGCACCTCCTCGCCCGGCTGGGAGTCGTCCTCCGGGGACAGGGCGCTCACCTGGGAACGCGGCCCATCCTCCTTCCGAGAACTGCCCATCGCGGTGGAGAGACATCCCACCTCAGGGCTGAGACCTTCTAGTCCCGGAGGCGCCTGCTCTTTACAGCCCCAGCCCCTACGCCTGTGATCTGGTCCCGGGTGCCCCGAGGTGCCCGCCCTCTGCGACCCTCCGCTCCCCACCCAGCCCCTACGCCTGTGATCTGGTCCCGGGTGCCCCGAGGTGCCCGCCCTCTGCGACCCTCCGCTCCCCACCCAGCCCCTACTGCCTGTGATCTGGTCCCGGCGCCCTGAGGTGCCCGCCCTCTGCAATCTCTCCCCCAGCCCCGAGGTGCCCGCCCTCTGCAACCGCCCCCCCCCCCACCCCAGCCCCTACACCTGTGATCTGGTCCCGGGCGCCCCAAGGTGCCTGCCCTCTGCAATCTCTCCCCCAGCCCTGAGGTGCCCGCCCTCTATGACCCCTCCCCCAGCCGCATGACTTGTAACCTGTAAGATTATCCCGGTCACTTCCCCATGCCTGTAACTTCTTCTACCCCATATAAGCAGCTGGCTTACGGGGGTGGGGGGTGGGGGGGTGCAGAGCAGATGTCTGTGAGTGACCTGCTGCTCCCCCTGCTGCTGGCAGGACTGGGATAAGCACTCACATAGGATCCAACCCTGTCTCTGCAGAATTGGCTCAAGTTGTGGCAGGCCCGACCCCTTGGCGGTCTGGTGACAAGGAGACCAGGACTGTGAACAGCAGGTTTAGGTTGGAGAGGTGGTGCCAGGGGTCCAGGCCAGTCACCCGCTCCGCTCCTCCAGGGGAAGTGGCAGGGGCATCCCCACCCCATTCCTGTGGGTGTAGGTGGCAGAGCTGCCTCTGGGATGTTGGCCTGTGCCGCCAGCAAAAGATCGGGGCTGCACAAGAAGAGGACACCTTCTTCCCGGGTGTCATCTGTCCCTGCCATTTGCGGGGCTCTCCTGCATTCCTGTCCGTGTCTCACAGCCGGTGGGTGGGATGCAGTGACACCCGAGGCCAGAGCCGCCCTCGGGAAAGGCTGCCTGGAACCAGCAGGGGCGTCGGAAGGTTACACAGCACAGCCAAGACCCACCACATGCAGGAGACATCTGCACAGAGCTGCTGAGGGCCACAGGAGGCCGTAAAGGGCAGAGCCGAGGGAATAGGAGGGCATAAAGGGCAGAGCCACCAAGGGGAACAGGAGGGCATAAAGGGCAGAGCCGAGGGGCACAGGAAGGCATAAAGGGCAGAGCTGAGGGGCACAGGAGGGCATAAAGGGCAGAGCCGACAAGAACAGGAAGGCGTAAAGGACAGAGCAGAGGGGCACAGGAGGGCGTAAAGGGCAGAGCCGAGGGGCACAGGAGGGTGTAAAGGGCAGGGCCGAGGGGCACAGGAGGGCTAAGCGGGAGGGCATAAAGGGCAAAGCCACCAAGGGGCACAGGAGGGCATAAAGGGCAGAGCCAATGGGCACAGAAGGGCGTAAAGGGCAGAGCCGAGGGGCACAGGAGGGCGTAAACAGCAGGGCAGCCAAGGGGCACAGGAGGGCGTAAACAGCAGGGCAGCCAAGGGGCACAGGAGGGCATAAAGGGTAGGGCCAAGGGCACAGGAGGGCATAAAGGGCAGGGCTGAGGGGCACAGGAGGGCATAAAGGGTAGGGCCAAGGGCACAGGAGGGCATAAAGGGCAGGGCCGAGGGGCACAGGAAGGCATAAAAGGCAAAGCCACCAAGGGGTAAATGAGGGCATAAATGCCAGGACCGAGGGGCACAGAAGGGCATAAAGGGCAGAGCCAAGGGCACAGGAGGGCATATAGGGCAGGGCCAAGGGCACAGGTGGGCGTAAAGGGCAGGGCCTAGGGCAGCCTTGGGCAAACTACGGCCCGCGGGCCGGATCAGGCTGTTCTATCCGGTTCTCTTGCTCTCCCCTCCGCTCCTTTACTTTGAATTTATATTAGTTCACACAAACACTCCATCCATGCTTTTGTTCCGGCCCTCCGGTCCAGTTTAAGAACCCATTGTGGCCCTCGAGTCAAAAAGTTTGCCCACACCTGGCCTAGGGGCACAAGATAGTGTAAAGGGCAGGTCTGAGGGCACAGGAGGATGTAAAGGGCAGAGCTGCCGAGGGCACAGGAGGGCATAAAGGGGAGGACCAAGGGGAACAGGAGGGCATAAAGGGCAGGGCCACCTAGGGGAACAGGATGGTATAAAGGGCAGGGCCGCCTAAGAGCACAGGAGGGCGTAAAGGGAAAAGCCACCAAGGAGCAGAGAAGGGTGTAAAGGGCAGGGCCGAGGGCACAGGTGGGCGTAAAGGGCAGGGCTGAGGGGCACAGGAGGGCATAAAGGGCAGGGCCAAGGGGCACAGGAGGGCATAAAGGGCAGGGCCAAGGGGCACAGGAGAGCGTAAAGGGCAGAGCCGGGGCACAGGAGGGCATAAAGGGCAGGGCTGAGGGGCACAGGAGGGCATAAAGGGCAGGGCTGGGGGGCACAGGAGGGCGTAAAGGGCAGGGCTGAGGGGCACAGGAGGGCATAAAGGGCAGGGCTGAGGGGCACAGGAGGGCGTAAAGGGCAGGGCCGGGGCACAGGAGGGCATAAAGGGCAGGGCTGAGGGGCACAAGAGGGCGTAAAGGGCAGGGCTGAGGGGCACAGGAGGGCATAAAGGGCAGGGCTGAGGGGCACAGGAGGGCATAAAAGGCAGGGCCAAGGGGCACAGGAGGGCGTAAGGCCAGAGCCAAGCCCTGGAGTACGGCCGGGGCCCATTAGCGTCTCAGGAGACTAAGCGGTTACATATCACAGCCCTTTTCCCCACCAGCACTACCCAAGGTCGGCGCGGGCCAAGCCACCACAGCAGAAGGCGGCAGGGAGGAAGGGGAACAGGTGACCCCTTAGTCAGGAGCCTCCCTTCCCTGTGGGATCAGTGGCTTAGGACCCTCACACCACATGGGAATGAGCGGACTCAGGAAAAGGGAAAACATGGAGCAATGTGACAACTGACAGAAGCTAGAGCTCACGCGCCCCCACACAGGAGGGGACAGGAAGTGGGGTATCGGCCACCACAGGAGAACTCACCCTGAGAAGACGGGTCAGAAAAAGGTAAACTGATGACTTGCAGTAAAGGCAAATGACACGGGAGGCAATGCCTTTGCGAAACACGGCAAGCTCATGGAGACCCTAAAACATTTACAAATCCTCATAGACAGACAGAAACTGATACCAAAGACCTCTTTGGCAAAGAAATGAAAATTAGAAGGAAACGGAGGCCTTGGCCAAGAGGCCAAAGAGGGAAAAGCAAAGTCTCTTCCTCACCCCGCCACGTGGGAGAGCCGGCTCTACGACCCTGTGAACCCCGAGGCCTTGGAACCCGCCACACTCAGAACCACAGCCCTGATCCTGACTGACCAGCCACGGCAAGAGCTCTCCTCCTGACTGACCAGCACAGCCACAGCCCTCCTCCTAGCTGACCAGCCATAGCCACAGCCCTCCTCCTGACTGACCAGCCATGCCCACAGCCCTCCTCCTGACTGACCAGCCATGCCCACAGCCCTCCTCCTGAATGACCAGCACAGCCACAGCCCTCCTCCTGACCGACCAGCCATGCCCACAGCCCTCCTCCTGACTGACCAGCCATGCCCACAGCCCTCCTCTTGAAAGACCAGCCACAGCCACAACCCTCCTCTTGACTGACCAGCACAGCAAGAGCCCTCCTCCTGACTGACGAGCACAGCCACAGATCTCCTGAAGGACCAGCCATGACCACAGCCCTCCTCCTAACAGACCAGCCACAGCCACAGCCCTCCTCCTGACTGACCAGCGATGCCCATGGCCCTCCTCCTGACTGACCAGCACAGACACAGGCCTCCACCTGACTGACCAGCCACAGCCAGAGCCCTCCCCCTGACAGACCAGCCACAGCAACAGCGCTCCTCCTGACAGACCAACCACAGCCACAGCCATCCTACTGACAGACCAGCCACAGCCACAGCCCTCCTCCTGACTGACCAACACCGCCACAGCCCTCCTCCTGACTGACCAGCCACAGCCACAGCCCTCCTCCTGACTGACCAGCCACAGCCACAGCCCTCCTCCTGACAGACCAGCCACGGCCACAGCCCTCCTCCGGACTGAGCAGCCACAGCCACAGCCCTCCTCCTGACCGACCAGCCACAGCCACAGCCCTCCTCCTGACCGACCAGCCACAGCCTCAGCCCTATTCCTGACAGACCAGCCACAGCCACAGCCCTCCTCCTGACTGACCAGCCACAGCCACAGCCCTCCTCCTGACTGACCAGCACAGCCCTCCTCCTAACCGACCAGCCACAGCCACAGCCCTCCTCCTGACCGACCAGCCACAGCCACAGCCCTCCTCCTGACAGACCAGCCACAGCCACAGCCCACCTCCTGACTGACCAGCACAGCCACAGCCCTCATCCCGACAGACCAGCCACAGCCACAGCCCTCCTCCTGACCGACCAGCCACAGCCACAGCCCTCCTCCTGACAGACCAGCCACAGCCACAGCCCTCCTCCTGACTGACCAGCACAGCCACAGCCCTCATCCCGACAGACCAGCCACAGCCACAGCCCTCCTCCTGACAGACCAGCCACAGCCACAGCCCTCCTCCTGACAGACCAGCCACAGCCACAGCCCTCCTCCTGACAGACCAGCCACAGCCACAGCCCTCCTCCTGACAGACCAGCCACAGCCACAGCCCTCCTCCTGACAGACCAGCCACAGCCAAAGCCCTCCTCCTAACTGACCAGCCACAGCTCTCCTCCTGACTGACCAGCCACTGCCACCGCCCTCCTCCTGACTGACCAGCCACAGCCACAGCCCTCCTCCTGAGTGACCAACCACAGCTCTCCTCCTGACTGACCAGCCACTGCCACCGCCCTCCTCCTGACTGACCAGCCACGGCCACAGCCCTCCTCCTGACAGAGCAGCCACAGCCACAGCCCTCCTACGGACTGAGCAGCCACAGCCACAGCCCTCCTCCTGACTGACCAGCCATGCCCACAGTCCTCCTCCTGACAGAACAGCCACAGCAACAGCCCTCATACTGACAGACCAGCAACAGCCACAGCCCTCCTCCTGACAGACCAGCGACAGCTCTCCTCCTGACTGACCAGCCACTGCCTCCGCCCTCCTCCTGACAGACCAGCGACAGCTCTCCTGCTGACTGACCAGCCAATGCCACAGCACTCCTCCTGACTGACCAGCCACAGCAACAGCCCTCCTCCTGGCTAACCAGCCACAGCCCTCCTCCCGACTGAACAGCCACAGCCACAGTCCTCCTCCTGACAGACCAGCCACAGCCACAGCCCTCCTCCTGACTGACCAGCCACAGCCACAGCCCTCCTCCTGACTGACCAGCCACCGCCACAGCCCTCCTCTTGACTGACCAGCCACAGCCACAGCCCTCCTCCTGACAGACCAGCCATAGCCACAGCCCTCCTCCTGACTGACCAGCCACAGCTCTCCTCCTAACTGACCAGCCACTACCACAGCCCTCCTCCTGACTGACCAGCCATGGCCACAACCCTCCTCCTAGCTGACCAGCCACGGCCACAGCCCTCATCCTGACTGACCAGCCATGGCCACAGCCTTCCTCCTGACTGACCTGCTACAGCCATAGCCCTCCTCCTCACTGACCAGCCACGGCTCAGCATGGCTCTCCAAATAGATCATGCCAATGTCCCACAAGCACACACACAAACATGCTCCTGAAAGCCTTTCTATAACAGTGAGCGGGAAAGAGACACAACACAATGCACACACTCATGTCAACAGACACATGCAGTGGCTCAGGCAGCCCTTACAGGGACTCGTAGGGCCAGCGCTGGTGCCGCAGCCCTCAGCCGTGGGGAGAGCGTGTGCACAACCATGCTGGTGGGAAAGCGAGACAGACAGGAAATTACATGCGCGCAGTGCTGTGAACTACATGGACGAAGAAGGGGCCGACACTTTAACATGAGAAGAACACGTGCTCTGAACTCTAAAGCATTGTTCTGGTAGCTTTGCAGGACTTTGTTTCATGTTGTCTTCGTTTCTCCAGCTCTGTAGCTGTGCGTCCCCGGCTTCCACTCCAGGGGCACCTGCCTTGCAAGCACTGTGGGGGCGCACCCACTGCCAAGGGTGCCGGGCAGCTTCAAGAAGACAAACAGCCCTGCCTGTGTGGCTCAGTGGATAGAGTGTTGGCCTGTGGACTGAAGGGCCCTGGGTTTGATTCTGGGTCAGGGCACATGCCCGGGTTGCAGGCTCGATCCCAGTGCGGGGCGTGCAGGAGGCCCGATCAATAATTCCCTCTCATCACTGATGTTTCCATCTCTCTCTCCCTCTCCCTCTTTCTTCCTCGCTGACATCAATACAAACATATTTTTAAAAAAGAGACATGAACTCACCATCTCCTGGCAAAGGAAGAGGCCCAAGAACCACAGAGGACGAGAAGCAGAGAGAAGGGAAGCAGGACAGAGGAGCTGGAGAGCCGAGGTGGCGTGGGCGTACATGACCTCCCAGCCCGACCCTCCACTGCAGGCCCGCCCCCCCCTTAGTCCTCCCCGCAGGGACGCTGAGGGCCCCAGGGTCTCCGCTCTGCTTCAGGGTAGCTCTCCCCATCGCTCCCCACAAGGACAGATGGCAAAGCCTTGAAAATTTTGGGAGGCGCCAGGCACAGTACGTAAAACCACCATTACACACATTGTAAGCTCCGTGTTGTCACCCTCCCGGGGTCCCCGCACCCCACAGCCTCGCACTGGGCAGGTGCCTGGCTGTAAGCCGCCACCTCCCTACACACAGTGTGTGACACTCAACACTAGGGAAATGCCTTTGAACGAATTAATAAAAACGATAGTGGGATCCTAAAATTCTGACCATGTATTTCAAATAGGTATCTGATATAAAGAAAACAGACAGCCCTGGCTGGTGTGGCTCCGTGGATAGAGTGCTGCCCTCTGACTAAAGGGTCCTGGGTTTGATTCCAGTCCAGTGCGCATGCCTCGGTGGTAGGCTCCATCCCGGGCCCAGGGCCATGTGCGGAGGCAACCAATTGATGTGTCTCTCTCACATGGATGTTTCTCTGTCTGTCTCTCCCACTCTGTCTCTAAATAAATAAATAAATACATAAATAAATAAATACATTTTTAAAATTATGATTATAAAAAAAAGAAAACACATTTCCTGAGAAACCGAAGTCACCTATCACACCCTCTTTCCCACCCCGTCAGGTACAGTGAATCCTCAGCCAAGGGCAGGCCTCACCTGGTTCAATCAACACAGACACTCCAATGCTGCCAATACGGCTGGGAGAATGGAGTTTGGATTTAAATGCCTGAAGCAATTAAGCTAACCGAACAATTAGCAAAACTCCACTCCCTCTGGTCATCCATGAGCACGCCCTTCAGAAGCATGACTGCAATGTTCTACTCTTGTAGGATTTTGTTCCAAATAATAAATGAGGCCTATACATGGTCCTAAAACTCAAAGAAGGCTGGGATTTGGAGGGAGCTTCGAGTTTATCTGAGCCAATATTTTTTTTAATTTAAGTTCTTTATTGTTTAAAGTATTACCTATGTCTCCTTTTCCCCCCATTGACCTCTCCCCAGCCACTCCCACCCCCCAGCACAGGCCCTCACCCCCCTACTGTCTGTGTCCATGGGTGCTCATATGCATGCATCCAAGTCCTTTGGTTGATCTCTTACACCTCCCCCCCACCCACCCCACACCCTCTACCCTGCCTTCCATCTGAGGTTTGACAGTCTGTTCGATGCTTCTGTGACTCTGAATCTATTTTTGTTCATTAGATTCCACAAATGAGTGAGATCACCTGATATTTATCTTTCTCCAACTGGTTTATTTCGCTTAGCATAATGCTCTCCAGGTCCATCCATGCTGTTGGTAGGGCCAATATTTTGTTAAAATATATTTTTGTTGATTTCATAGAGGAAGGGAGAAGGATAGATAGAAACATCGATGATGAGAGAGAGTGACTCTTTGATTGACTGCCTCCTGCACACCCCACACTGGGGATCAAGCCCACAACTCAGGCATGTGCCCTGGCCAGGAATCGAACCGTGACCTCCTGGTTCATAGGCCAATGCTCAACCACTGAGCCCCACCGGTCGGGCTAAGTGAATATTTTTATTCTAAAGATAAGGTTGAGGTTCAACGTACTAAACAGTGTACCCCCGATTTCTGTTAGACTTACATCTGAACACAGGCTGTGACATCTCCAGCACCTGTTTCTGCTACGGACTCAGCTCTCAGTGGGCTCATACATTAAAAATGTAGATAATCTTGTCCCTCAAGCTTAGCAAAAACCGAGATTCTGTTAGTTGACAAGTTATTTTGCTCAAATAACATAAAATGGAAACCCAGCCGGAGAACATCTGCTGCTGCAATAATGTCTTTAGCCCATCACCCCCGACGGATTGTAATGGCACTAAAATATAATGACTGGGGGAGACTGGAAAACAGGAGACCCTGAGCCCATGTCCGGACCACCTGCCGGTGCGGAGGGTTGCCCAGACCTGGAGCGGACCCACGCCCCCTGACATCACAGCAGAAAGTACAAACTTAGCTGATGAACAAACCACTTTCCCTTTCATTCTCCACACACATTTCTCACAATCTATAATAATAAAAATGTAATATGCTAATTAGACCAGACAACTTTCCAGATGAAGCTGGGGCTGTGAGGGAAGCCCAGGTCCCAGGTGCCTGCCGGCAGCCAAAGGGAAGCCTAGCACCCAGGTGCCAGAGAGAAGCTGGTGCCAGCAGCTGGGGAAAGGAAGGCCTACTCTTGCATGAATTTCGTGCATCGGGCCTCTAGTCCTATATAATAAAAGGCTAATATGCAAATTGTCCCCTAGACTGGGAGTTCGACCATGGGCGGGATTGACTGGCCAACAGCCCGCAGCCCCTCCCCCTGGCTGGCCTGACCTGATTGGCCCTGATCAAGGTGGTCTGGCTGGACCCCACCCATACACAAATTCATGCACCAGGCTTCTAGTAAAATACAAAAATCTGCAGTAAGAGTTGCTTTTTCCCTTTTCTGCCTTCCCCTTTGTTCTTAGCCAGTTTAAAGTATTTTATGTTCTGAAGAAAAGCAGTTTACTAAGTTTCTCCATTTTGTCCTAATCTCTAATTTATCTCAGCCTCTGACTTGATTGCGTCCAGTAGTGGCTTCCTAACACTTTGAAAAAAGGGGACAAGCAAATCTCTATGTCACCACCAGATGGCACCAAAGACTCACTCATAACTTCAGCCACCCAGCCTCAGCCTCAGCCACACTGCTCTGGGGGAAAGTGCATTCTGATTCTCAGCGCAGCCAGGAAGCCATCACTTGAGTGGGTGTTCCTTGCAGAATCAAACCCTCAGTGCTTAAGGGATGTGTTACCATAGGCAACGACACCTTTAAAATATGTACAAATCACTCAAGGTCATACTCATGCCCGTGCCACCTGCACGCCCCCTACTGGGGATTGAGCACACAACCCGGGCATGTGCCCTGGCTGGGAATCGAACTGTGACCTCCTGGTGCACGGGGCAGTGCTCAACCACTGAGCCACACAGGCTGGGCAGGATGGAATAAACACATCCTATATAATAAAAGCCTAATATGCTAAGTGTCCGGTTGTCCAGTTGGCCATTCAACCAATCAAAGCGTAATATGCTAATGATATGCTAAGGCCGCTCAACCGCTCGCTATGATGAGCACTGACCACCAGGGGGCAGACAGTCAACTGGTCGACCAGTCACTATGATGTACACTGACCACCAGGGGGCAGATGCTCCGACCGGTAGGTTAGCTTGCTGCTGGGGTCCGGCTGATTGGGACTGAGGGAGATGGGCTGGACACACCCCGGAGCCCTCCTGCAGTCCAACCCTGGCTGGCCCACCTCCCGCATACCTCCCTGACCCCAGTCGTGTACCAGTGGGGTCCCTCGGCCTGGCTTGCACCCTCTCGCAATCCGGGCTGAGGGACCCCCCACTCAAGTGCACAAATTTCATGCACTGGGGCCTCTAGTCAACAATAAAACCAGATTTTTGTTTTAATCCTCACACAAGGATATTTCCCATTGATTTTAGAGAAAGTGACATTGATCGGTGGCCTCCCAGGTCAGTTATGTACCCAGCGTGCTGTTCCTGAAACAGTGAGGCCCGCAGAAGCCAAAGCTTTGCCTTCTCCAGCTCCACTGTGCACACTGGCTTGGTACCTGCTGCCCCCCGGGGACAGGGTTGTTCCCCCATTTGGCTTGGCTGCATATCATCAGTGGGTCTACCCCAGCCCGTCTCTGAATGACCTGATCGCTCACTCCAATGCCTACCCTGTCATCGGCGTCTGTGGTGTTCCTACAGCTTAACCCACACCCGAGTTCTGTTGTTTTCTGCCTGCCTCAGCACAGCCAGCCTGGGACGGGTGCTCTCTGCCATGGGGACCAGGGTTTGGGGTGTCCATGTGGCTCCTTTCTCCCTAATGTGGTTGTGAAAACATCCGTCTGACCAGTGTGTGAGGTCTTTTTTGCCCGACCCCACAGGCACCTTTCTGCACTCACCTCCTGCCTCCTCTTGTGCTAACAGTTCTGAGTCTCACCTCTGCGTTAACCTGGATGTCCTCTGTACAGCTGCCTTATTTACACATGATCAAATGTGTCTTCATTTATAGCATCAACCCTTTGTCTGTCCTCTCGTCATCCCCTGGGCCCCTGCCCTAAGCAACACCCGCCTTAAAGCACCACCTGCATTAAAACACAACCCGAGGTCATTTCTGTGCTGCAGGGCCAGGTGCTGTGTGTGGGGCGGGGGGGGAGGGGGGGAGGCGGGTGGGCAGGTGGAGAGGCCACGCCTACTTCACAGGGTCACCCAGGGAGCAGCCAGGGGCAGAGGGTGTGAGACAGGGTGGACAGCATGCCCTCTAAGCACAGGGCATGAGGGGACCTGTCTCCTGCAGTTGTTTCGCTGAATTACAAGGAGTGGAGGCAGGTGGGTGCAGGGGGTTCTGGGAAGGCAAGGTTCGGACACTGACACCCACTGACCAGCGGCCGTGAGCGCAGGCCCCAAGGCACAGCCAGGCTCCCAGCACCTGCCAGTGACCACATACATCAAGCATATCAAACTCAAAGGCTAACACGGGCCAAATAAATGAGGCATGCGGCCCACAGGCCGCGAGTTTGACATGCTTAACGTACATCGTGGCTCCTCCATGGAGAGACCCCAGCGTCTGGCAAGTTTCTGGCAGGTCACAGGCCACCCTGCTGTCCAGTGGACAACACCCATCAGCCCCCACCCAGCAGCCTCCGTGGTCCAGGGGATAAATTCCTCTTCAGTTCGCTCCAGATGTGGATGTCAAGCAAGGCACCCACCATTCATTAACATGAGGCCCACACAAAGGTCTCACAACCACCCACTTCCTCCCTGTGACCCCAGGGCTGTTCTCTGCCCCAGGAGTCTGACTAGCAGTCGGATCAGCCTGTGGCCACTCAGAGCGGCAGGCGGGCACAGGCAGGCCAGACTGTGGGGTCTGAGCACAGCACCATCTCAGCAGGAGCAAATGAAGGGCCAAGGTGCCCACCTGCCCCCAGCCGCCCCACCCTGTCTGGTCAGAGGGGCAGGCAGGTGTCTCATCCGCACGTGGTCTGGAGGTCCAGCACCGAGGGGCCGGCCTGCTGGACAGGGTGTCATGTGTCCCCACCTGGCGGAGGTGCCAACATGGGGGGATGTGCAGAGCAGATTCCTGGGGTTACACCCAGGCTGAGCTAATGAACACTAGAGACTGTCCCAGAACACGGTCCCTGAGGCCCCGGGCATCTGAGGACAGCCCAATCGTAAGGCAGTCCCTCTCCTCCAGAGAGCCTGTAGCTTCCCTCACTTCAGGCAGAACCCACTGCGGCCCAGCCGGGGACTGAGCCTCGACCTAGGAGCCAGGAGGTCCGGGTTCCATTCCCGGTCAGGGCACATGCCCAGCTTGCGGGCTCCATCCCCAGTGTGGGGCTTGCAGGAGGCAGCCAATCCATGATTCTCTCTCACCCTTGATGTTTCTCTCTCTCTCCCCCTCTCTTTTCCTCTCTGAAATCAATAAAAATGTATTAAAAAAAACTCCACTGTGGTCCCTGGCGTGGCCCCCCCAGGCCGAACTCCCCACCCGCCCGGCCCGCCATCCCCGAGCAGGGAGCTGAGTCTCGCTCTGGACTGCAGGCGCGTTGGCGTCTTGATCCTGTGTAGCGTGACCATGACCAGCCGTGGGATATCCGCACAGGCTCCTTTTAAAAACAAATGAGTAAAAACCTTCTTGAAAACATTGTTTATTAGGGAATCTAGTGCACGTGTGGGAAATTGAAACCCATCTATTTATCAATACTGGCTAACAATCAGCTGACCAGGAAAACAGCCACACTTAACAGTTTCAATTCTGGGACAAGGTTAGGATCCATGGCAGGGGTCTCTGAGGGAAACAGGTCCCCGTGGTAGTAAACATTCCCACGCGTGACAAACACACCGCTTCCCACGCACACACACATAAACCTCGGGACCTGTCTCAGAAACACGGTCACGCACATACTGTGGCGAAATAAAACCTGAATAGAAATTATTGTAAAACAAAACCTGAATAAAACTGTGTCCCAACGACATCTCTCCTTGGTAAGTGGCATTTATTGTTAGGCTTTGTCACATCCGAGGTTTTGCTTCATCACCGGTGGGCGCTCAATGACAGCTCATCCAATTCCCAAACCGCAGCGTCAGCTCCTCACACATTCGCAGTCCGCCACCCCCGCCGCTCATGGCCTGCACGTCCTCCCTGCTCACGGCAGCGTCACGGGGAGACGGTGACGAGGGGCCCGTGGGCCTGCGGGCATCACACCACTTCCTCAAGGACTCAGAGCGCGGCGTGCGTGGGTGAGGAAGCCGCGTGTTTCTGCGCGCAGCTCGGCGGCTCCCGGCGGGGCATGAGGTCCCGTCATGGTGCATGGAGAGGTGACAGTGGTCAGGGTGTCACCGTCTTCCCACGTTCGTGAGCCTCATCAGGCAGCTGGTGTGTCTCAACGCTCAGCCCTCAGACACGGGTGCCAAAGCATCCATAAATGAAGCCACACGCCAAGTGCAAATGCGAAGTAAACAGAACGACCTGAAATAACGGGAGTTGCCAAGGGGGTATCGGGCCTGGGGGTCCTGCCGTCACCCCGTTCCGTGTGAGGATGTCACCGTCGCTGTCACTGTCCCGCCGGCCGCAGTGGCCAGAACCTGGTGCTGGGGGTGGGCAGGGGGCAGGAGGGGAACAGGAACTCATTCCAAAACTTGGTTTCTAAGAAAGTATGATTTCCGTCACCTCCACGTGTCACATGACGTCTGAATGAACAAGGTCAGACAGAGCAAGGACAGGATGGAGACCCACGCACGCCGGCACCTCCGTAACATAGACTGTGTGGCCCAGACAGCGAGGGGCGACGAGGGCAGGTTAAAGTTAACATTATGGAGAGTCACACCTGGAGAAGGCATCAGGCAGCAGTGGCGAGGCACCAGGGATGCCGCCCGCCCCCTGACTGCTCCCGGCCTGACCTGCTCCAGGCTCGACTGCTCCATCTACCACCGGCAACACGCCGCCAGCGGGAAACAGCTGCAAATCCCTCCAGCCAATTCCCGATCGGGGGAACGGAACGTGATGGCCATCTATACGCTGACTGAATTGTACGCTTTCCCCCAGAAACGTCCACAGTCCGTGGGAAAAGGAAGACAAAAAAACAAAAAACCTAAAACAAGCAAAAAACACAAAAGAGTACAAAATCTGGCGCTCTCATCTTTTCATTTCTTCCTCGGCAGTCAGCGTGCAGGGAAAGGTTGTTTGCGAGTGTCCTGAGTTTGCATATTAAGTTCCGGGAGAGAAACGGCCGATGCTGACGGCCCTTCTGTTTCATTCCTGAAAGCACTGCGCCCTGAACAAACGTGAAAGCAGCCAGACCACACTCCCCTCGGGGAACACATGCTCACACGCACGCACACGGGTCAGGGGAAGCACACACGTGTCAGGGCTCGGAACTGCATCTGACACAGGCACTGGATGACTTCAATCATTCAGGCTCCTAACAGGTCCGGGCGGGCGGCATGGGTGTCGGAATAAAATAGGTTTCGCATGAGAGGTCGGTGCTCTGCAGCCGCCCGATGCGCAGGGTCACGTTAGTGGATCAGAGAAGGGGTTAGAACTGCTCGCTGACGGCTCTCGGGTTAGACTACGGGCAGCAGTGACACAGGCCACGGGGGACACGGGCCATGGGCCACGGGCCACGGGTCATGGGCCGCGGCTCACTTGGACTTCTTGTCATGCGGGACGTGGCCGTTCCTCTTGCACCTGCCATTCAGGAACCCGTTGGCGTGATGTCCGTTCACAGCGTCCGGCCTGCGCCGGGCCCAGCAGCGGCGGGCCTGCCTGCAGGCGAGCGGCATGGCCCAGGCCAGCAGGGCGCCCAGCAGGGCGGCGGCGAGCAGCAGCACGGCGGCCACGTCCAGCAGGAAGTACTGCCAGAAGGACAGCTGGTAGACGGCGGCCTGCAGGTGGCGGGCGCCGCGGTGGCGCAGGATGTACTCTATCCAGTACACGGTCCGCTCCACGGGGTGCCCGGGCTGGTCCCGGTGGATCTCAGACAGCTGCCGGGCCCGCCTGCGGAAGCTGCGGGAGGAACACGGAGTCACCAGGTTCGCTCGCGCCACCATGACCCGAGCGGGAGGGCAACAGTATGCACCGCCCGGTCTGTGCCCGGCGCTCTGGCCCGTGCTCTGAGCACTTACTCAGGCCAACACGACAGGTGCCCGGAGCAGCTGAGGAGCATGAGGAGCATGGACACCAGGGGCCTGGCTGTGCACAGGCCGGTGCGGACTCAGCAGTTGTGACGCACACCCGCGTCCCCACACCCGCCACGCCCTTCCACAAGCCCTTCTCTTGGTAAGAGGCCCACATGGGATTTCCCGGACACAAAGTGCCTCCTGGTAGAATCAGTGCCACAGGCTGGGCCGTAAGGACTCATGCCCCACCTTCCCCCACCACTTGCTTCACATAATGAAACCTCCAGATACAAAAGAATCCCCCAGCACAGAGCGCGGCTCTCAGGAACCCCATCTGGATGGCCACGAGAAGGGAGGTGCCACGACCTCCGTCACGGGGTGAGAAATTGGGGAAACCTCCTCGGCACCATCACAGCCCCTTTAACTGGAGCTCCCTGCCCACGGTGTTGCTGGCACCAACCAGGCTCTTCAGCAAAGGCCGCGTGTCAGTCCCTCACGGCCACGGACAGTGACGGTCAGCAGAGATGGGACACCCTGGCCAGTGCCTCCTGCACAGGAGCCTTCAGGTCACTCTGCTCCTCTCTCCTCACACTGTGGGGGCAGGAACTCGCTCACTGCACAAATGCTCTGTCGTCCGGCACCTGGCATGCTGGGAGCCGCCTGGTTTTAACAGTGCAACCTGCCTGGCTGGCGTGGCTCAGTGGTTGAGCATTGACTGATGACCCAGGAGGTCACAGTTCCATGCCCAGGTTGCGGGCTTGATCCCCAGTGCGGGGCGTGCAGGAAGCAGCCGATCCGTGATTCTCATCATTGATGTTTCTCTCTCTCCCTCTCCCTTCCTCTCTGAAATCAGTAACAATACATGTGTTGTTGTTTTTTAAAAGGGGGGCTGCTCCGTTATCACCTCTGAGGCCACTGTGCTGAGACTCAGTGGGGAGAGCAGTCAGCTCAGCACACATTGGCGGTTCAGCAACATAAAATGGACTCTGACTACACCTGGCCTGAGCGGGGTGTCACTGAGGCCCCCACGGCTCCCCTGTGCGTCCTCCCCGGGAATGTGGGCACAGGGGCTGTTTTCACTCCCAACTCACGGAGGACCTGCAGGAGGCGACATGCCGGTGCCCACAGCGAGGGCTGTGCCCAGTGGCTGCGTGCGTCTCCCGCGCGCCAGCCGGCAGCTCACCTGGGGTCGTTGATCACCTGCACCAGGGCCGCGTGCAGCTCAGCCTCCGTCACAGTCTTCCACTCCAGCAGGATGCCCATGCCCTTGGCCTGCACGCGGGTCATCGTGTCGTAGTGGTCGCCGAAGAGCGGGATGCCCACCACCGGGACGCCATGGTACATGGTCTCGAAGATGCTGTTCAGGCCGCCATGGCTGAGGAAGGCCTTGGCGTGGGGGTGCCCTGGGGAGCAGCGGCAGAGAGAGCGCCAATGCTGCGTCATGCACGCCAGGCAGAGACTTTCAGAAACCTCTGCAGCGTCAACACCACGATAAACAGCTGCCCCGTCTGTGCCCCTGTGCGCGCAATCACACGCCACCTGGTCCCGTGACTTCCCTGTTACTTACAACCCTGAGAAGGCCTTCATGCTTACACAGTGGCCACAGGGGTCTTCCTCTTTATCTTTAGCAACTTCATCACCAACACACACGTTGACATGGTGGATTATGTTAAAGCCCATCAGTTATAAAAGCCTTTTTTAAACAGCCAAGGTTGGTAGCTCTGAGAGGTTTATCCCAACGTTCTCCCAAACACAAACATCCCTGACCACTGCCACCCACGTAAATGAACTGCGATTCACAGGAAGTCCGTGGGAGCTAGAAACTGCAGCTCATGCTCCTGAGGGCAGACGCGCATCCTGGCTGCGCCAGCGCTGCCCACACTGGAGCCAGCCCGTCGGTGAAAACTGCTGTGGGGACTCGGGCTGGGGCCGGGTCTCGAGCCCGTGCTCCCAGGATGCCGACCTGCCTGCACACCACCGCACAGGCCACATGGGCAACCCCCTACCCCACACAGGCCACGTGGGCAACCCTCTCCCCCAGACAGGCCACGTGGGCAACCCCCCTCCCCTGCACCGAGCCACGTGGGCAACCCCCTCCCCCACACAGGCCACATGGGCAACCCCCTACCCCACACAGGCCTTGTGGGCAATCCCCTCCCCCACACAGGCCATGTGGGCAACCCCCTCCCCTGCACAGGCCACGTGGGCAACCCTCTCCCCCACACAGGCCACGTGGGCAACCCCCTCCCCTGCACCAGGCCACGTGGGCATCTGCATTCACCATTCTGGGTCACTCAAGGACAGACACTGACGAAAACCAGTCCCTGCAGATGGGACACTGGGTGACACAGCTGCCATGGGGATAAAAGCGGGAACTGATCAAAGTTAACGAGGTGTTGCAAACCCACAGGCCCGAGCGCTAGGTTCCCTGAGGAAATGGACAGGCCAGTGGAAGGACAGCAGGACGAGGCACCGCCGTGGACAGACAGGCACAGAGTAGACATACCCTTGTCTTCTGAAGACAGCAGGCACACGGGCCCGTGGCCTTGGACTCGAGGGGCCCATCCCCGCGCAGCCCCCAGCACCCAGCGGTTGGTCCCACAGGGTCTGTCCCTCGACCACAGGACTTGCCAGCCCAGAGGACCCACAATCTCTCCCTGAAGGGAGCGTTGCCCCAGGCCCAGCCTGGAAAGCAGGTGGCGCTGGGTGCACAGGGGGGACATCTCAGGGTCCCCCTGCTTACCCCGAGCACCCTCTGACAACAGCCAGGAACAGTGTTTCAAAGATGCCTGGTGATTTAGGAGGAATTTAGGCAGATGATCCAAATAAAGTAAAAATAATGGACTGTTTCCTTGGCCTCTGCTTGTCTTTGGTTTTCAACTAATGAATAACTTTGAATGTCTCTGTAATAAAACTATGACACAAATCTACATTTTCACTGTGTTAATCTACGACTTTAGGCAATCAGTCTAATTAGGTGTAACTTCATTTCCTGCTGATTTTTTAGTCATATAGAGTATGTGATTGTTTAAGTATATTTTCCAGAAAATCAACATCAGTGACTGATCCAGAACTTCACTTACAGGCCCAATGATCAGCCTCTGCACCACCTTTTCCAGCAAATGGAAGATCTGGCTCGCTGTGGCATCTGGGAGCTGAGGTACCAGATGATGTCACTGCTGTCTCCTGGAGCAGCCCCAGGCGCACATTAGTGCCCGAAAGCCTGGATCAAGGTCACAAGGCACATTAGTGTCTGAGAGCCTGGGTCAAGGTCATGTGCCCACATTAGTGTCTGAGAGCCTGGGTCAAGGTCACATGTGTACAGCAGCATCTGAGCCTGGGTCAAGCTCATGTGAGCACAGAGTGTCTAAGCCTGGGTCAAGGTCATGTGCGCACAGCAGCATCCGAGCCTGGTCAAGGTCACGCAAGCACAGAGCGTCTGAGCCGGCTACTCACCCAGCAGGTCGTTCTGTGGCAGCCACTCCAGGAGCTTCGTGTTGTTCCCCAGATTCCTGGGTTTGGTTCCAGAAAACCTGCGGGTACAGCAGATAGGCCCCTCTCAGACACCACCTCTCTCGCACGGACTCTGGCTACAGCATCAGGTTAACATGGAGCTGCCACATCTGCTGTGGACACTTGGCAAGGAGCCATCTTTCACAATAACATTTGATCGGTTTCCTTTTCACGTTTTCACTGACAAGCAGGAGACACTGGCTTACACTGAGGCCCTGTCCCTCCTCTTCTCACCTGTACACAGAGCAGGAAGAGCACCCACAGGAACCTGTGCTGAGAACCCAACCCCCCAGGACCCAGAGATAAACCCGGGGGACCCAGGGCCAGCAGGGGTGACCGCCAACTCCGTCCTGGACATGGGCTGGGAGGCAACAAGGATGTGCTGTCCCCCCACTCCACCCGAGACAGGGTTTAGGGGAAGGCAATATTGGGCTGGCCCTGCCTTGGTCTCTGAAGGGAGAACCTTAAAGGTTTACTGGACGTGAAGTGTCCTAAACCAAGCAGAGGGCACTTTCCAAGGAGCCTAACAGGAAACCCCACAGGATGGATCTGAGGGGTCAACCCCAGCCATTTCCTGTCAGCCAGGAGCTGTTAGAGGGCATGCTTCACTCCTCTGAGCCAGCTATCATGCCGCCAGTTCACCATTGAGCCCCCAGGGCCCACGGGGGGTGGGGTGGGGGCGCGGAGCGGGGCACAGCCCAGCAAACACCTGCAAGGGATCGGCCGCTCCAGGGCAGGCGCAGGGCAGCACCTGCAGGGCGGGGCCGCCTCTGGGCCTCATCACCAGCATCACGGTCACTGCACGCTGCTGTGCTTTAAGGGCCTGGCCTCAGGTGTGAGCCAAAGCCCTGTGGAATGTTCTACCCACATCCACGGTCCCCCTTCCAGCCCTGATCTGAGGCAAGAGAAATGACAATGAAAGACAATGGATGAGTGGGGCCACCCCCGCATCCCCACATCCCCTTGCATTCCCACCTGGACCTCCCTACACCAGAAACGCACGCAGAGTCCGCGCTGGGCCTGCTGGGGCCTCTGCGCCTGTCTCCGGTCTGTGGCAGAGCAGGGCGGGGAGAAATGGCGTGTTGGGCCAGGCCGTACCTCCAAATCACCTTCTGGGGCAGCCGCCCCAGCGCCCCGGCCAGCTTGTGGGCGATGTCCTCCGACAGGTACTTCACACCGGCGCCAAAGGACACGAGGACGAAGCCGTGCTCGTTGGCGCCGTCCACCCAGCTCTGCAGGTCCTGGGAAGCAACCGTGGCAGTGAATGTGACAAGTGACAAGCTTCTCGTCAGTGTCCCGCCCGCCCCTCCCCCCACCCCACCCCCGCCCACCTGCCCAGTGGAAGTGCCTCCGGGGAGTTTTCAAACACTCAGAGTAAAGACTCCAGGACCAGCATTTCCCTCTAAACACTGTATCTGATGGAGGAGGAAGGAGATGGTAGCAACTTTGGTAAAATAACAGGTAGTGACACCCGGGCAGGACGGTGGTTGCCAGGTGGCCCAGATCCCGCTCTGTGCATGATGCAGCCGCCCCCCAGCGCCAGGGCAGGTTTGCTCACGGCTACTTTGTCACGCTCTCAGCATCTGCAGCAGCATCTCTCACCTCCCCCTGGGCTTTCATGGTGCCTGCACTCAGCGCCTTTACAGCAGAGCAGGCTCCCTCTATGTGCCCAGACAAGCATGCACACGTGCAGAGCACATGCCTCCTGCACATGCATGACAGGAAACCGCACTCTGCCCTGCAGAGCACCCGCGGGGCAGAGCAGGACCTCCGGGCTCTGCAGGGCCCCAGCCTCGCCGACCGACCCCCCACCAACCTGCAGCTCCTCTCAGGCTGTGCCTGTCACCGGCCGGGGAGCCAATGTCACCATAACGGGTGACATGTGGAGCAGGAGCCAACAGTCACCCCCACTCCACTCCCAGTTGGCCTGGTAGCTGCTCATCGACACTGGACTCTAAAGTGCTTTTCACATGTGGCTTCTGAGCAGACATGCTCCCCATGCAGACACCCCTCATCTCTCCCAGGGTGAGGCAGGCCAGCTGTCTGAGGTCCTTCGTGGGACACGTGGCTCAGACGCGTGGCCCAGCCAAGTGCTACGGGTGCACAGACCTGCTTATTTCCACAACGGGGCCCTGTACACAGCAACACGCTTCCAGTCCCCCCATGATTACACGAATGCCCTAAGTCAGTCATGGGACAGGAGGCGAGAGGTGCGTGGTCCCCCTGCCCAGAAGTGGGTGCCTTCAGGAGGAGCCGGGCAGCCTCACCCAGGAGACAGAACCAGAGTGAGCCTGGAGCAGCCACGCCCAATGGCACATCCTTCCTTAACATCAGGCAGCATCAGCCAGGAGGGTCCTGACAGGAAGTACTGAGAGAAGGTGTGGCAGCGGGAGCATGAGCTGTGCACGGGAGAGTCAGGGCATGAGTCTTGCTAACACACTCAGGCCCCCTCCAAAGACAATGGAAACCCGTATATACTGTGCCGGGGAAACGGCCCCAGGGCTGCGGGGCAGAGGGGACAGGGCTGTGAGGTCAGAGGGGATGGGACTGTGGGGGAGGAAGGGACAGGGCTGTGAGGTCAGAGGGGATGGGACAGTGGGGGAGGAGGGAATGGGACTGGGGGAGAAGGGGATGGGACTGTGGAGGAGGAGGGGATGGGACTGTGGGGGAGGAGGGGATGGGACTGTGGAGGAGGAGGGGATGGGACTGTGGGGGAGGAGGGGACAAGGCTGTGAGGTCAGAGGGGATGGGACTCTGGGGGCTGAGGGGAACGGATGAGCTGCAGGCCCAGTGAAAGAACTAAGAACATTGGGGCTGAGCCCTAGACACCAGAGCCTGGGGCCCGCGCAGGCCTGGGGAGAGACCGGCTTCCGCAACCATCTGTCCAGATGGCGTCAGCAACCCCAACCTACACGCCCCCAGGAGTGTGAGGGAGAGTGTCGGGAATTGGTCCTTGGGCCTGTCGTCCTGGGGAAGGTCCTGCCCGGACCAGAGCGTGTCCTGCCCGAGGGGACCTGGCCTCGTTCCCATTCTCATGTCTGATGTAAAAACTGTCCCACTGAGGCCAGGCGGGCAGCAGCTACTCGGCAGTCAGTGAGCGAGGGGGTCATGAACGTTGTGGTGGAAAAGGCCCTAACCCATCGCGGGACAAACGGATCTGTGATGCTACTGAGAGTCAACCAGCACTCACCACACAGACAATGCACCATGAAAAAGCGCCATCAGAAGCACAAAGCCACCGGTCAGCATGGGACAGCCACCGCTATATTCCGGGCGTGACTGGCACAGGCCCTGGTGGAACCCAGCTCAGAGCCGCTGGGTGATGCCCCCAGCCTGCCGGGGCCTCCGAACCCCGCTTTCTCCCCTCAGAAGTGCTGACTGCACCTCAGAGGGGCCGCAGGGGTCAGAGGAGGCCCAACGTCTGAAATGGCTTTGCCACATGAGGTCCCCGTTCCCAGGATGACGTCTCACTCGCATCAGGACCGTGGCCAGAGCTGGTGGCCACACTGAGAGAAAGGAGGAAGTGGTTGTGGGTGCTCTGCACAGGCACTTTAGGTTTTTCAGGGTAGACTGATCACACACACACACACGAAGCGGCAAAGGGAGTGTGCACACAGTGTCAGCACACCCAGCTGCTGTGTCTCAGAACACTCCGCAATATCTAAGAGCATCCCAATGGGTTGGCCAAGCGGCCTGCGGAGGCGGCCCAGGCCATGGTGAGGGTGGCGGCTGGATCCAGCTCTCAGGGGAGCCGGTCCCCACGCCGAGCCTCTGGGAGAAAGGATGCGTCTTCCTTTCCACCGAGGTTCTGGCATCTTGGCTCTTTCCCATTTGGCTCTTTTTCTTTTTGCTGCGACAGTGACAATGGAAAGGGGTAAGCAAAATTCAAAACCCCAGCCTGAAGGGAGTTCTGTGTTCAAGGCTCCTAAGACCTTCAGGAAATCACAGAGCCAGACATCACACGGCCGTGACCACAGGCGGAGAGGCACCAAGAGAGCAGTGTGGGGAGTAACCCCCAGGCGGGAGAAGCTGAAAATCCCAACAGAAAAGAAAAACCCGCCAAAAGGTGGGGTCAGATCTGACTTCTGTTGCAGGAGAGCCTGGTGTCTGGGGAACGAGAGATCCGAACTTATGGGCAACATGAGGCTGAGGGTGGGGTGGGGTGCGGTGGGAAGGTGGCCACGCTTGCTGCTCGTCGGCGATCTGTCAGCTGACTGTTCCCAGTTCTACTAAAAACAGGCCAGCGGACGGGTATCCAGGGGCCCAGCGCTCGGGCATGTCAGGTCCACTCGCCGACTCAGCAAACACCACCTAGCACCCACCTCTGTCTCCCAGGCACCAGGCGAATGAAAGAGCGAACGAACAAGAACTCGGTCCTCAGAGAGAGCACCCTTCCAGCATGGCCACAGCGCCCCTGGGACTGACCTCCTGTCGGGTCTGACCCCTGTTGCTGCTCATTCCCCCACAGCCCCGCTGCCCTGTGTCCTCCTACATCCCTCACTTACCATGCCCCTCCCAGGACCCTCCCCTGCCCACGCCGGCGGCCCTCCCGCAGGACACGCCTCACGTGACGTCGCCTGTCGCGTGTGACCTGGCTTGTGAGACTGGGGGCACTCGCTGCCTACATCTCTTAATAGCCATCCTTACAAAGACCACACACACATTTCCTTAGTTTCCTTGCGTTCACTAGGTAAATGAGACTGTCTTTTCCTAGAAGGTGAGCTAACAGAGAATCCTGGGCATTTTAACGAAATGCCTCCTTTTTAGATTCCAGTCCAGCTGCGAAACCTCGGGGCCTGCCTGGAGGAAACGCCTCCATCCCAGGAAACAGCGGACGTTCTCTGTGACCACATGGAAGTCACGACCAAAGGCGAGCAGGCTGTCGAGGTCAGAGAAAGAGGCTCCGGGTCAGAGCACCCACGGGACACATGAGCTGGGTGTCTGTCCACAGCACTATTGAGAACACGGCCCGCAAGTCAGGACGCTGGTCCGTGGACAGTCGGGGCCCTGCCTGCAGTCCCAACCCAGGGACCCCACAAAAGGCCCTGGTAACCTTTGCTCAATCGGCTCCTCCAGGGGGAACACAGAATCACGCGTGCAAGTCTCCAAACAACACCACTCTAATGCCAGAGCCGCCCCACCTCCTCCGATGGCCTCGGGTCCACGGAGCCCCTGCCAGGCCCTGGCCACCCCCACATTCCAGGCGGGAAGGGCTTCATGTCTGAGTCTGACCGTCCAAACTCTGCACAGGCCAGCAGGGCCCACAGCGACCTCCTGACCCCAGGACACGCCCAGCCTGGAAGACAAGCCTGAGGAGGGCCGTAGTGGGATCCTCTGTGTACGGTCTCTCACCGTGTGGCCAGCTCGCTGGCAGGTGTCTGGCTGCCGCGGAAGACTGGAGGCCAGAGCAAGTTCCATTGGAGTAGAACGGAAACCGGGACAGGTGACCAAGAAGCGAGTATCCCCTCCACTCGTGCAGATGTGGTCATTTCATCCCCAGTACCATCTCAGTTTACTATAAACCCTCATCATGTGTCCTCCAGAATAGTATCAACTCAGCAATCTCCTCACCGGGGATACTGATCAAACATTCTTGGAACTCTATCATTGTTATCCTCAGGGTCAAACCCTCATACATTTCAGCACCTGATAGCACGGTCCCTGCAAGTTCTGTGTGTGTTCTCCACTTGGCAGAGTGGGAGGCCAGGAGCCAGCCGGAGAGGGGTCCGCTGGGGTGCATGGCCCAGGCAATGAGGACCCGGCCCCATCTGCCCCCCATGTCACCCCTGCAGACCTCTCAGGAAGCCCGGGACCCAGAGGGGCCAGGCAGAGGCTCGTCCAGGGGCGACCAGTAACCACAGGGAGAGGGTTTCTGGGCAGAGCCTCGGCCAGTGCCAGACTTCCAGAACCTTCCAGGCCAACCCGACAGAAAGATGACACTACAGGGCACCTCCTGAGGGAAGGGAACCTCAGCCCACCGAGGAGTCATGGGCTGTCCCACCTCCATCACCTCTGTGAGCCAACGTGGGTCACCACTCCTCTAGTTCACCTCACAGCAGCCCCAGTGCATATCCGCGCCGTGGCCCCATAGCTCCTGTCTCGCCAGTGGCTTCTCTCTGGCTCCTGGGCCCTCGCACAGTCGCCACCCGATCTGGAGCAGTGAGCTCAGCCCTGCTTGGCCGGGTCCACTCAGGCCCGGTCCACTCAGGCCCTGTCCACTCAGGCCCGGTTCACTCAGGCTGTCCACTGAGTGCTCCAGTTCACTCAGGCCCTGTCCACTCAGGCCCTGTCCACTCAGGCCCGGTTCACTCAGGCCCGGTCCACCCAGGCCCTGTCCACCCAGGCCCTGTCCACTCAGGCCCTGTCCACTCAGGCCCTGTCCACTCAGGCCCAGTCCACTGAGTGCTCCAGTTCACTCAGGCCCTGTCCACTCAGGCCCGGTTCACTCAGGCCCTGTCCACTCAGGCCCAGTCCACTGAGTGCTCCAGTTCACTCAGGCCCTGTCCACTCAGGCCCGGTCCACCCAGGCCCTGTTCATCCAGGCCCTGTCCACTCAGGCCTGGTCCACCCAGGCCCTGTCCATCCAGGCCCTGTCCACTCAGGCCCGGTCCACTCAGGCCCGGTCCACTCAGGCCCGGTCCAGTCAGGCCTTGTCCACTCAGTGCTCCAGTTCTCAACACGACTTCCTGACTTTATCCACGAGAATAACTAAACTTCTCACCAGTCCAACCACCTGGCCCATCTGCCCCCCCACGTGCCCGAGCCACACTGCATCCACTGCCAGCCAGCACCTGCCCACACAGGTGACCTTTCACAGTGACCCCCGTGTCCCGGCTCGTCCCTCCCTCTGTCCACACACAGGGCCCTCAGCAGGACAGACGCCACCTTCTACCTCAGCCTCTGACCTGGGCCAACTGAAGAATTTACTCTGTAACTTCTCTTCTTGGACAGGACTGTGTAGCGCTCATCAGACTGTTCACGTTAAACTTGTTATAAAGCTCTATGTACCCCGACGTCCTCCCCTCAGCAAACTATGAATGCCTACAGGCCACAGCCCCCAAGCTGCCCAGGACTTGTGCCCACTCAGCACCATCATCAGACTCCTCTCTATCTGGGCTGACAGTGACTTTCACTAGACGAACGCCATAGAGTTACCAGTGGGTCTGTCCCAAAGGCGTACGTGTGACTCCTCCTCCTCTGACCTCCATGAGCGTTTCCACCGTGATGTGCATCTGTGGGAACCTGCAACAGCTGAAGGTGCGCTTGAGCACTGTAGGGACATTATGCCACCAGCGTAAGTTTAAAAGGCAGGTGGGAGCCCGACCGGCATGGCTCAGTGGTTGAGCGTCAACCTATGAACCAGGAGGTCATGGTTCGATTCCTGGTCAGGGCACATGCCTGGGTTGTGGGCTCAATCCCATGTGGGGCATGCAGGAGGCAGCCGATCCATGATTCCCTCTCATCATTGATGTTTGTGTCTCTCGCTCTCTCCCCTCCTCTCTGAAATTAATAATGAAAATATATTTTAAAATAACGGAAAAATAACAAATAAAAAAACAAAAGGCATGTGGCAGATGCCTTGAGGATTTGGCATCTCCCAAATGGCCTCGGGTCTACGGAGCCCTGCCAGGCCCAGCCCCTCCCACATTCCAGTTACGTCTGTGGGCATAATTTTGTTCCAATGGACATGTGGGGATGACAAAGGCACGTCCTCGATCCCATCCAGGCACTGCTGACGACAGACCTGGAGGCGTGTTGACTCTGAGCCGGGTCTGGGCGAGGGGACAGGAAGGAACCTGCATCCACAGGAAACCAGCCTTTGAGCTGGACAGTCTGAGAATCCCATCGAAGAGCTGAGGTGTGTTATGAAGAGAAACGTGGCCAGAAAAATAGGCTGCAGTAGCATCTCCAAGAAGAGGCATCAGGGGCGGAGGGGACAGGGCTGAGGCGGCAGAGGGGACAAGAAGAGGCGCGTCAGGCACTCTCAATGGCTCACGCTTCCTGGCCCTGGTGACTTAGTGCCTGTGTGGCCCAAGGAAACTGGGGTGCCCACCCCACGAGAGCACGAGGTATGGGGGTCATTCCCTCGGGAACAGTGGCAAGGAGGCTTGCTGATGAGGGCCTCGGGTCCCTGCAGCTCCGAGAGCCTCACCCACCAGGGCCCACAGGGAGCTGGCGCTGGCAGTCAGTGAACTTGGCGAGGCCAAGCTGGGACCTGTCCTGGGGGACCTGGGGTGAGTGGCAGGTGGGGAAGGTCCTGGCATCAGAGACAGAAGAGGTGGCAGCGTGAGGAGCCCTCGGGGCAGAGGGGCGGGTGCCCAGCAGGACAGCAGAGAACCTGCTGTCCACAAAGAAAACCCGCCATGAAGTGAGCGAGGAACATGGTCAGGGAAGGGCAGGGGTCAGGGCCAGCGGGAAAAGTAGAAAAAGACCTTAATTTATGGCAAGTTCATCCTGGGCTCCTGTCACCTGACAGGTGATTCTCACAAGCTAAGTCCTCAAAGCAAACGGAAACCACGCACCCAGGTCAAGTGCAACAGCAAGGACCAGTGCCTGGACGCTGCCCTGCCTCCCGAGGGCGCAGAGTTCTGAGGGAAAGCCATGGTCTGCAGTGACGCCCACAGTCATGGCACCTCGCAGAGCTGCTCACACCAGGGGGAGCCTTCACCTGGGACAGTCATGGGCCCCGGGCAGTCAGTGCCCAGTCAACCTGCAATGGTGGCCCCCGGGAGCAGCCTGAGTCACCCCGCAGTCACGGCAGAAGTCCAGTCCCTGTGCAGAGGGCCCTGCGGCCCTGATAGCTGATCACCCCGGGCTCAGCCGGTCACCCCGGGCTCAGCCGGAGACCCTGAGGCCAGTCCAGAGGGGTGACACCCAAGTGACTGCCCCGCCGTCTGAATCAGTGGCTCTGACTCTCCCTCCGTGACGCCCGTGCCCCTCAGAGCAGAGCCCGAGGCAGGACACACCCCGTGGGGCCGCAGGGAGTCACACAGTTCTGTTTTTGTTTTTTGTTCATCCTTACCTTACGATATTTTTTCCACTGATTCCGGGAGAGAGAGAGGGAGAAAGAAACATAGATGTGAGAGAGACACATCAATTGGTTGCCTCCCACACGTGCCCCAACTGGGGCGGAGAACCTGCAACCAGGTACGTGCAGGGAATCAAACCCCAGACACCAATGCTCTAACCACTGAGCAACCGGCCAAGGCACGACATGGCTTTTTAAATAAATACGTGTTTCTCATGTGCCAACAAAAAACCGAACAGCAAACTTAAATCAGTTTGCTTACAATCTCAAGAAGCCACGAGAGAGGTGACATCAGAGGGAACGTGACGTCTCATTGGTTGAGCTGCAAGGCCAGGTCACCGCACCTGCCGCCCTGAAGGTGATGAGCTAGTCACACACTGGCTCAGCGAGTGGAACTCATGAGAGGACTTCAAGAAGCAATGTACCCACAGCCTCACCAGTCGGTTAAAAAAAACAAAACATAAGCTTAACCAAAGAATCTCGTATTGCAAATATTGAAAAGACACATTGATCAAGTCCTAACTAAATAAATGATGACAGAACGTGCCCCCTGTGGCCCCTGGTGCCGTGGGCGTGGCCCGTGCTGGGCAGCGCGCTCTGGTCGCCCTGTCCTGTGTACCTGCCAACACCCCGCAGGCGGAGACCCCGTCACACGTGAGGCACCGCAGCTCCAGGCCCCGGAAGCTCAGGCACAAATGCAGAACACATTCCACGAGGTTAATGACGTTGAAGAGGCTGGTCTCCCCTCCAGCCACACGTGCACCAGACGTTAGTGTGTATTCATCCCGGCCGCGGCAGCGACTCTAACAGAGGAGACATGATGGAGCGTGTGGGTAGCTCTGGGCCCCGTCTGCCACCTCCTCTCCCTCAGTGAGGCCTGTCTCTTCCCCTCCAGTGGGAATGCCTGGTGCTTCAGAAGGACTGAACTTCACCTCACGATGGCCCAAGCCCACATTTACAGTGACCGTCCTGTGGTAATGCCGTGTACACAGGTGGATGGAGACATAGACGACTATTCATTTTTGTTTTTCTATCCATTTGCAAAGGAAGAGAAGACTAATAATTCAGTAAAGGGAGAAATTTCGACTCTATAATTCCTTCAGGTTTAACTACATGTGTTTTACAGTCTCAAAAACGAATAAACCCACTCAGGCAAGGCTGTTTCATTGCTGTTTGAAAAATAAATTAATAAAGTTCATCACAGGCTAAACCCCAACCACCTCATCATCCCATCAATACGCTCAGCAGAAGCGTTTGACAACATCTAACCCCCAATCACTATGAGAGCTCAGCCAACCAGGAAGAGCCCAGCTCCTGGACACGGTGAGTTCCACCGACAACACCCGACCACTGACCTGGTGCCGAGTGAGAGGAGCGGGTTTCCCATTCCGATCAGGGACTGGCAGGACGCCCCGTCACCACTGCGTTCAGCACCACACAGGTCTCACCAGTGCAACAGCACAAGAGAAGGAGATAAAAATGTACTGACTGCAAAGAGAGAGACCTGTGAAATGATCATCTCTGTAGAAAGTGGAAAAGAATCGACCAAAAACCTCCTGGTACGAAGAAGCGATGGTGGCAAGGTTGCAGGCTATGAGGGTCACACGACAAGGCAACCCCTTTCCTGGTGCCAGCTATGGACAGTGGGACCTGAAATTAAACACAGTCCCAGCTGAACTGGCATCTCCAAACGTGAAATGCTCAGGTAGCATCTAACAAAACACACAGTCTGATGCCTGAAGCCGAGGGAGAAGCAAGTGCATAAGGAGAAAGCCCACATTCGGGGACAGGCGGAGGCAACACTGTCAGATGTCAGTGCCTCCATCTCCACCTTCAGGTTCAACACCCTGGAATCAAAACCCCAATGAGTCACGCTATGATCCAACAAATTGAGCCTAACGTTGCTGTGGAGGCAAAGCCCATGGTCATCTCCACCTACTGATGGGGACAGAGCGGAGGGCTGAGGCTGACCAGCTCCACGGCCGGCTGTGAGGTACAGGAATCAGGACAGGGGTACTGACAGGGACAGAGCGGAGGGCTGGCCAGCCTCACTGCTGACTGACGCTACAGGAATTTGACGGGGGTACTGATGTGAGAACAGACTGCAGATCAACGGGGTGAACAGAGCCCAGAAATAGTCCCATAACCACAGCCAACCACCTCTGACACAGGAGCGAAGACCGTGTGCTCAACCACTGGAGCCACTGGACATCCACGTGCAAAACATGAAGCTAGACACAAACCTCACACCCTTCAACAATATTAAGTCAAAATGGATCACAGGCTGAAATATAAAATGCAAAACCATAAAACTGCCAGAAGGTAACCTAAGAGCACGGACCACACCTGTGCATGGCACCTGCACCTGGATGGCACCTGCACACAGCATCGGCACGTGGACAGCATCTGCGCACGGCACCGTGTCCCAGCGTAGGCAGGACCTGCAAATGGCACCTGTCCCAGCATGGGTGGCACCTGTGCGTGGGAGGCACACAGTAAACACTGGTCACTAAGTGAAGGACCCAGCACATGGTACGAGGCCATGGCCAAAGTGATGAAGGAGCTTCGGAGCCCGAACGCAAGTCCAGACCACCTCATCACAGATGCGTCACGTGATGGGTGGATCACGTGACGGGTAGATTGCGTGACAGGTGGACCCAGGGCAAGAAGTCCTTGTGAAAGACTCCTCGGCCGCCTTCCTGGTCACAGCGCAGAGCAGAGATGGACGCCTCAGGCCACGGCACTAAGTGGCTCTTTCACATAAAGTTGTTCTGAGGGCCTCCTTTTCCTGTCCTGTGCTCACACGGTCACTCCTCACGGAGCCATGACACCAACCTCGGACCCGTGCTTGCTGTTTCCCATCCGCCTGGTGTGGAGATGCAATCAGAGGGAGTCAGCGCAGGGAGGCGGCCTCACGGGGTCCACAGTGAGTCAAGGGCACGAGCTAGCCCAACACCTGGGCATGTGCTTTGGCTTATCAAATGCCTTTCAACTTGCTCTTTCACTTCTGGTCGTGGTCCAGAGAAGGGAGAGGCCAGAAAGAGCCCATTTGTCCTGGCGTTCCTGGGAGAAATTACACAAAAATCCGATCTCCACTCAACATTATCTGACAACGCAGCGCATCTCAGCAAAGGAGGTACTTCTCACATTCACTGTTTCACATGAACGTATGATTGACCTGCAGCTCTCCATGTGCATCCAGTCCTCCATGACTTTACAACATACTCTAGAACACAGAGGTCTACATGCTTTACAACATGCTCCAGACGCACAAGTGTCTACATGCTTTACAACATGCTCCAGATGCACAGGTGTCTACATGCTTTACAACATGCTCCAGATGCACAGGTGTCTACATGCTTTATAACATGATCCAGACGCACAGGTGTCTACATGCTTTACAACATGCTCCAGACGCACAGGTGTCTACATGCTTTACAACATGCTCCAGACGCACAGGTGTCTACATGCTTTACAACATGCTCTAGACCAGCCTTGGGCAAACTACAGCCCGCGGGCCGGATCCGGCTATTCTATCCGGTTCTCTTGCTCTCCCCTCCGCTCCTTTACTTTGAATTTATATTAGTTCACACAAACACTCCATCCATGCTTTTGTTCCGACCCTCCGGTCCAGTTTAAGAACCCATTGTGGCCCTCGAGTCAAAAAGTTTGCCCACCCCTGCTCTAGACGCACAGGTGTGATTGCAATCCGCCTTCCAGGAGCCTCTGATGGCAAATACCCTTCTCCCTCACATGCACACAGAGCGGCCTGAGATGGGCACCAGGTCGGCAGGAGGGGCACAGGTCTCGGCGTGGGGCTGGCTTGCCTCCACCCACTGTGGTGGGATGTGGGCTTGATACCCAGGGAGGTGGAGCGAGCAGGTTGGAGCAACACCGATGAGGAGTGTGGCTCGCCCAGTGTCAACCATCACCTCAGAACTCCCCAGTGCTTACTTCTGAGGGAGGACGCGTTTCCAACAGAACTGCGATTTGAACATTTTATGTGCACGGCGGTGTCTCCTGCTCCCCCAGTGTCTCAGGCAGCGGGTGCCACCTACTCCACCTTGAAGCACAGGAAGGCGCACCCAGCACAGCAGCCCACGTGGGGCCACAGTCCCGATCCCTTGCACTCGGCCACTGTCCCTCGGGTGCTGGCTGTGAGCAGTTAAAAGGCCATGTGTCACCGCCTTCCCGGAGAAGGGCGGGCCTTCAGGCACGGTCACTCGTGTGCGTGGGCGGTGAGGCCCGGGGCTGGGGACATGCGCAGTGTGCCCGCGCGCCTGGCACTGCACCTCTGCCCTTCACTGAGCAGACCGGCTGCTGGTATTGATTCTTCTGACCCGTGTCTTCCTGCCTCCTGGCCTCCAGTTTCAGTATAAAATATTCAGGACCCGGAAAGTAACTGGGCGGCGGGCGCTGTCAGCACCGAGCACTGCAGCCTCGGGCGCTCTCTGCTCGGTGCCGAGGCTCAGAGAGAGAAAGGATGGGTCCCCGAGGCGAGGCGCAGGTCCAGGGCAGGGCGTGGGGGGGCTCTGGGTTCGGGGGTCGGGTTGGGGGCTGAAGGGGAGCAGAATGAGGGAAAGAAGAGATCATAGAAGGCCATGTGTGCGCCTGGCAGTTGGCTGGGGCGGGTCTCCTTAAAGGGCGGCATTGATAAGTCACTTTCTGCAGGTCAAAGGAAAGCACTTCTTTAAAGATCGCCTGCACCACACTCAGCACAACTGCTATCACTGGAGCCTCTGCCATGTGCGGGTCACCGTCTGTCGTCTCACACAAAGCGCACTGTGTCCAGGGCCCTGGGGCTGTGTCCAGCCGGGGCACTCATTGCTGAGTCCGGGCACGAGGAGACGCGGGCACAGCTGTGACCCCAGCTGGCAGCGACCACAGACCTCGGCTCTGAGAACCGGGGATCAGGCCCTGCCAGCTGAGAGGGCAGAGTTATCCACGTGAGCAGCGACGACACGCGTGTCTCATCCATGTCTCTGCGTGGGAGCAACTGAACCAGAAGGGAAGCAGCCTTGGGAACCAAGTCAGGTGACCTCACACGGCAACTGCTCCAAACCGTTTCCATCCAACATCATAACTAAAACAGGTTTCAGCTGTGTCACCACGCATGTCCAGGCAGATAAACTACACTCTCTGCATCAGACGTGACTACAGCAGCCCGTGTCCGTTCTGGGAAATGGACTTGGCCCCGTCGACGGCACAGGTATGCGTAATCAGCACGCGAATCACTTCCTGAGAACACCCAACACTTCCAAACAGCTAGACAGCCAAGTGGCCCAAATCACACCTGTCTGCACAAACGTCTACCCTTTCCATCATAAAGTCCCAGTGAGTGAGTCTTATGTAAGGTTTTACTTACAGGACAAGTTACTTAAGACTTAAATAGCCGTAGGTTGCAAAAAAGAAGTAAAGAGAGCAAGCGCATTGCTGGAGGAATGTGAACAGAGCACAGGTGAGCCGCAGGCGCCTCCCATCATCGATCCCTCACCCCCACCCCCCAGCCCGAGGAATGTGTGTTTGGAACTGCACCAAGTTCCGGGCACCTAAGCTTCGTGGCAGAGTGGAAAATTCCCTACTTCCTACTGCTCTCTATAGTTTCCAACTAAGCATGAACTTCCCCAAAATGAAACCGAATCTGCAAAGGCTTTAAGCATTTTCTTATTTTAATGTTTGCCTTTAGCAAAAACGTATTTTACAAAATCTATTTAAAAATTCCATATAACCAAAAGGGGAAAGATACAACTTTTAAGGTGATGAGAAACCAAATTGTGTATCTGGCTTGGTGTGTTTTGTGATTCTCTGTAAGATTCCAATCCAAGGGAAAAACATCCTCCCATAAAAGTGGCAATTCAATTATATTCTCTGAAAAACTGCATTTTCTGTATCATGCAAAATAAAACCAAATGATGGTTTCAATTTTAATCATGCTTTTTAGAAATCAAATATGATGAGAACCACATTTCTGATGACTGTGCAGGATTTGCTGGAAGTCCAAGTTCACTGTGTAAGCTGGACCCCCTTCCACCTGCCGGTCTGCCCCTGCCACCTGCACCCGTGAACATGACTTGAGAGGCACCTGCACAGACCTGCTCGGCTGGACTCGCCAACCTGCCTGCCCCAGGCCCAGTGCTCTAAGTGAAGAAAGGACGTATTTAACGTGTGCCCAGTGCTCACTAGAGGGGGGGCAATGGCTTCTCCGCACAGAAGGAAGACAAAACACGCACTCAACCCACAACACCTGCACGGAACCCCGCGAGCACATTTCGCAGGAGCCCGCAGGCACAGAGCTCGGCCTGAAGGGACCTGGAGGCACCGGCACAGAGGGAGGACATGAAGGGACCAGCGCAGAATGAGGGCCTGGAGGGACCGGCTCAGAGCGCGGGCCTGGAGCCCGGGGGGGCCAAGCGGAACCCAGACGAGAGTGAAGGTCACAAGAGTACACTCCACAGCAGGGCGTGTGCAGGACGCGACCAAGGAAGAACCAAACAACCACCTGAGGAAGTAACAGCAAGAAAGGAGGAGCTGACCACAGGGACACAGCCTTGGGTTAAATGACGCGCTGAGAAGCCGACATTCCAACCAATGAGCTACGAGGCAGGTGCTGAGCAGCTGCACACCTGGTGGGGTAGCACAGCCTCTCCACAGTGTGTCCGGAGAAGGCCCCACAGGGGCTGCGTTGGGACGAGCGTCTCCGTGGACAGACGCCCTGCATCACGGGGAAGCCACAGGCCATGCCACAGCGAGAGATAGCAGAACATACCCTGTGCCCCTGGTTTCACACTTCTCACACCTGATCTGCTCACAGGAGGCGAGTCCAAGAAACTGGCCACTCAGTGTCCCCCCAGCCATCCTGGTGAAGGACAGAATGACAGACGGGCTCCTGACCCCGCCTCGGTCTCTTACCTCTGCCTCTCTCATCTGTGTCTGTCCCCACGACCAAATTCCCCATCTCTAGAGCTGAAGAAGGTGCCCCTGAGCCTGCTGACCTCAGGGTGCAAGGAGGAGAACGCCCCTGAACCTGCTGACCTCAGGGTGCAGGGAGGAGAAGGATGCCCCTGAGCCTGCTGACCTCGGGGCACAGCATACCAGGGCCAGGGCACCCAGGTCACCTCTGCAGCCACAGCAGCCACAGTCCCCGCTCTGACACTTGAGAGACCAGGTCAGTTCACCCAGAGGGAAGCAGACGGGACCTTGTCTCATTGTCAGTGGCATGGCGGCTGCTCTAATTCACTGTGGGGATGGACGTGGACGGCTGCTGGGGCTGCAGCTGGGATGCATCCGACACTCGGGACAGACAGGTGACGCTGTGACACTGACAGGGCTGTGCCAGCCGAGGACCTAGCATTTGGCAATGATTCTGTTTGACGCCGGTCATTTAATACGAACCACTTACCGAGTGCTGCCGTGGCCCCAGGACTGGGCTAGACAGGGACACCACCCGGGGACAGGAGCAAGGCTCCCACGGAACTGGTTCAGCAGCGCCTCCAGACACCCCACAATTCAGGGGTGACGTGGCCGAGATTGTGGCCCACAGGGCCTGAGCCTCTCAGTCAGTGGGAACCCACCTAGGAATCAGCAGCGGAAATGCGTTTATTTTGGGTAAACGCACAAGGCCTTCACGCTGCCTTCATCCCCCTGCGAAACCACTGACAGCTGCTAGGACTACATGTTCTCACTTGCGAATGCTGCCTCCTGCAAGCACCCGGCCAGGGCGGGGATGGAACCTGCAACCTGGGTACATGCCCGTACCAGGAATCGAACCCACAACCTTTCAGTGCAAGGCCAGCACTCCTAACCACTGTGCAACACCGGCCAGGGCCTTCGTTCACATTTAATATCTAAGGGCCCGGGACAGGGACCTGCTCAAAGAGGGGACTGGGTTTCATTAAAGCAAAACCACTCGCACTCGGCATACGTCTCCCCACATCTCCACTCACTAGTCAACTCCCCACATCTCCACTCACTAGTCGTCTCCCCGCATCTCCACTCACTAGCCGTCTCCCCACATCTCCACTCACTAGCCGTCTCCCCGCATCTCCACTCACTAGTCATCTCCCCACATCTCCACTCACTAGTCATCTCCCCACATCTCCACTCACTAGTCAACTCCCCACATCTCCACTCACTAGTCGTCTCCCCACATCTCCACTCACTAGCCGTCTCCCCACATCTCCACTCACTAGCCGTCTCCCCGCATCTCCACTCACTAGCCGTCTCCCCGCATCTCCACTCACTAGTCATCTCCCCACATCTCCACTCACTAGTCATCTCCCCACATCTCCACTCACTAGTCAACTCCCCGCATCTCCACTCACTAGTCGTCTCCCCGCATCTCCACTCACTAGTCGTCTCCCCGCATCTCCACTCACTAGTCGTCTCCCCACATCTCCACTCACTAGCCGTCTCCCCACATCTCCACTCACTAGTCATCTCCCCACATCTCCACTCACTAGCCGTCTCCCCACATCTCCACTCACTAGTCAACTCCCCACATCTCCACTCACTAGTCATCTCCCCACATCTCCACTCACTAGCCGTCTCCCCACATCTCCACTCACTAGTCAACTCCCCACATCTCCACTCACTAGCCGTCTCCCCGCATCTCCACTCACTAGTCGTCTCCCCACATCTCCACTCACTAGTCGTCTCCCCGCATCTCCACTCACTAGTCAACTCCCCGCATCTCCACTCACTAGTCGTCTCCCCGCATCTCCACTCACTAGCCGTCTCCCCGCATCTCCCACTCACTAGCCGTCTCCCCGCATCTCCACTCACTAGTCGTCTCCCCGCATCTCCACTCACTAGTCGTCTCCCCGCATCTCCACTCACTAGTCGTCTCCCCGCATCTCCACTCACTAGCCGTCTCCCCGCATCTCCCACTCACTAGTCGTCTCCCCGCATCTCCACTCACTAGTCGTCTCCCCGCATCTCCACTCACTAGTCGTCTCCCCGCATCTCCACTCACTAGTCATCTCCCCACATCTCCACTCACTAGTCATCTCCCCACATCTCCCACTCACTAGCCGTCTCCCCACATCTCCCACTCACTAGCCGTCTCCCCGCATCTCCCACTCACTAGTCGTCTCCCCGCATCTCCACTCACTAGTCATCTCCCCGCATCTCCACTCACTAGTCATCTCCCCACATCTCCCACTCACTAGCCGTCTCCCCGCATCTCCACTCACTAGCCGTCTCCCCGCATCTCCCACTCACTAGCCGTCTCCCCGCATCTCCACTCACTAGCCGTCTCCCCGCATCTCCCACTCACTAGCCGTCTCCCCGCATCTCCACTCACTACCCGTCTCCCCGCATCTCCACTCACTACCCGTCTCCCCGCATCTCCACTCACTAGCCGTCTCCCCGCATCTCCCCACTCACTACCCGTCTCCCCGCATCTCCCCACTCACTGGCCGTCTCCCCGCATCTCCCCACTCATTACCCGTCTCCCCGCATCTCTCCACTCACGAGCCATCTCCCCACTCACTGGCCGTGTCCCCACATCTCCACTCACTAGCCGTCTCCCCGCATCTCCCCACTCACTAGCCGTCTCCCCGTATCTCCACTCACTAGCCGTCTCCCCGCATCTCCCCACTCACGAGCCGTCTCCCCGCATCTCCACTCACTAGCCATCTCCCCGCATCTCCACTCACTAGCCGTCTCCCCACATCTCCCACTCGGCAGCTTCTTCCCACATTCTGCTCACACTCCACAGCGATGGCTGTGTGAGGAACCCCTCCAGCTTGTGTCCTGTCCACGTGGCCGAGTGGCCCCAGGCATTACAGACGTGCTCCCAGGCTCCTCCTCTCCCCACCTCTCCCCTCAGTGGACAGGTGATCTCTGTCCTCCCACCTTCACCAGCGTTTCTGCTCAAATAACCACCCCTACGCTTCTGAAAACCCAGACTGACCGGGGACCCTTGGACACGGGTCCCGGGACACGCGGGCCTTACCTGGGGCAGTGGGCCAGCCGGTTTGGTGAGGATGCCACCCACGTAGACGACGTTGGGCAGCGTGGGCCGCGGGAACTCCAGCGCCACGTCGGTGCACAGCATCCACAGGCTGGAGCCTTGCACCAGGTCATACAGGGAGCGGCCGGGCAGCAGCCCATGCTTCCGCATGACCCGTTCGTACTTGGGGAGCACCAGCAGGTGCACCCCCAGCCGCGACACCAGGTACACGCCTGCGTTCTTCATCCTCTGCACCAGGCTCATGCGGTCCGTGAGCAGCGAGTTGAACTCGGGCACATAGGCGAGGGGCGCAGGGGCGCCCACCTCGGCCGGGTACCAGAGGCCAGTGGAGAAGACAGCGTACTGCACGCCCAGCAGGTGAGCGATCACGAAGCCGCACATGTCGTTGGGGTCGACGAGCAGCAGGTCGAAGCGCTCCCGCCGCAGCGCCCGCAGCAGCGCACTGTTGCCCAGCATCATGTCGCAGTTCTGTGTGTAGTGGTCCAGGATGTCGAACAGCTCCACGGCCGTCAGCCGCCCTGCGAAGATGTTGCGCATCTTGGCCTGCAGAAAGGCATCCGAGGCTGAGGTATTGAAGATGCCCGGGTAGCGCCGCAGCCCGTAGTGGGGCGAGGGCGCCAGGTCGCGACCCTCTGACAGCAGGAACACGGTGCGGTGGCCCCGTGCATGCAGGGCGGCGGCCAGCGTCTTGAAGATGTACATGTGGCTCTCAAACATGATGGGCGGCACGACGATGATCTTGGCGGTGTCGGCGACCCCGAGGGCGCCCCACAGGAGCACCAGGTACGGCAGGCAGGATGTCATCGCTGCAAAGACAGAGCCCGCTGAGCACAGCCTCATCGCACAGCCCTGGGCACAGCCTCACCACAGCCACGTGCCCAGCTCCTGCCCCAGGACCCCCTCCTCTCTAACCACCTGTGCCCTGCAGGTTCACCTGAGCGAAAAGGACAGCTTGCAGGCACGCCGTGCACGGCCGCACGGGTGAGGGAGGCCTGTTGTGCTCACCTCCAGTGTGACCCTGAGACTTCCTGAGTGACATGGACCCCGGGGACCATCAGTCGTCTTTTCACTGAGCACCACGTCAGTCGGGGAAGCTGGCAAGAGGTGTGTCTCTCATTTAAATCCTTCCATCTCGACAGCTACGTGCATCCCCAGCTATGACCAGGCAAACACTGTTTCACAAACAGCTTCAGGTCGAGTTCTACCAGGACACTGTCTCCAGGAAAATGACGTACAGTGTTGTCTGCCTTGGTCTGGACACCCTGAGTGCCCTGAGACGCACTTCGGGGCTTATCTGGGCGGGACGCGGGACAGGAGGTCAGAGGGTTGCCTGGTCTGTCCAGGCCCTGGAGGGCGGCAGTGAGGACGCCTGTCTTGCACAAGCTGTGGGTGCCCCAGCTCAGGGCTGGCCAACCTCCTGCACTCCATGGGGACAGACAAGGTGCAACAGTGAATCGTCTGCTGGCACTGTGACAAGTGACGACCCAGCCTGGGAGGCCATTCGGTGCAAACTACCATCCCCATGCTACCTACCATCACGGGAGCTAATGTAACACCAGCAATCAGCGCCCAAACAGAGAAAAGGTCCCAGCAAGAACCTGGCAAGAAACTGGGCACTTTTACTTCAAGGATCACCTACAACAGACATCTGCCGTCACCCCACCAGAACCTGTTCTTCCTCTTATCGCCCATGAACCCGTCTGTACAAAACCCACCACCCACAATGCAGTTTTAACAACGATACCTTCTCAACATTCAAACACTGCAAGCAAGCAACCTAAAAAAAAGAAATAAAAAGAAAGAAGTCAATAGCAGGCAAGGAAGAGATTAAACATTACATTTCCAGGGCATTCTCCTCTCCCTCCAAGGACGGCTAGGCACGATGGAACCCTGCCATTCGGTGTGAGCAGAAGTAGCGTGTTATACATGTGAGGAACACCCATGTCAGATGCTGCTCAACTGGCCATGAGGGCTTTAAACAAATGAGGGTGGAGAGGACGCTGCTCTCGCAGCAATGAAGTGTGTTACGCTGGTCCCAAGGGCCATGGTGGGAGGGAGGGTGTAGCCAGTGTCAGGGACACGTCCCGAGCCTGTGGCACAGCCTCTCAGGGTGTTGGCTCTTGTCTGGCGACTTCCAGGGAAGAAACATTAGGGACCCGAAGTCCACATGTTCTGAATTCCCAGAATGAGATTTATGCAAAAATTTATTTCAACAGCATGTCCACGGCCTGTGTCCGCGGCCTGTCACCGCCCCAAGTCCACGCGGACATGGGTGGCAGGCCAGTGGTCCGCAGCGCCCACGGGTGTGTGTCAAGGGGGCTGGGGCACCCAGTCCGGGCACCTACTTTTCAAACTGTCACTTACTCTGTGTCCCAAACAGCTGGGAAACAAACCCATTTCTCATCACAGAAGGCTGTGGACGGGCCGTCCAGAAGAGAGGCTCTGTGAACCTCATTTTATTCTTTCTTTTCTATTTCACATTGTCTTTCGGTCATGGATACGATGTAAAAACAAGCCACACAACATGGTCTTTTGTTGGAAATGATTTCTGAGAGGGAGGAGGACAGACGGATGGGAGTGGTCATGACCTTGCTGTCCCAGGAGGAGGCCGCCGTGGCTGCTGAGAAGCCGCCTACACCTGTGGTGCCTGAGGAACTGAAATTTAAATCTTATGTAACATAGCCACCTGCGGCTGGTGGCTGCTGCACTGAAGTTTAAAAAGGGCATAGAGCTCTGCTGGCATAGCTCAGTGGCTGAGCGTCAACCTATGAACCAGGAGGTCAATTCCTGGTCAGGGTACAAGCCCAGGGTTGTGGGGTCGATACCCAGTGAAGGGCGTGCAGGAGGCAGCCGACCCATGATTCCCTCTCATCATTGATGTTTCTGTCTTTCTATCCCTCTCCCTTCCTCTCTGAAATCAATAAAGATATTTTTTAAAAGAAACTGTGGCCAATCCAGACAGTGGAGTATTACTCAGAGCTGAAAAGAAATGAGCTACGAAGCCGTGAAAAGACATGGAGGAACTTCAACGCACATTCCTAAGTGACAGATGCCAGCGGCCAAGGCCACACACTGTATGAATCCAACTACGTGCCACTCGGAAAAGGGAAGGCCACCAGACAGTACCCAGGAGGCGCACGGGGAGGTTCCGAGCAAGAAAGTGACCTAGCCGTGTGACCAGTGGTGATGGACAGGTGTATCATGTTTGTCCAAACCACAGCACATGCAGCACCAGTGGCCCTGATGCAAGCTGTGGATGCTGGGTGATGAGGACATGTCCCTGGGGTTTATCAACTGTGGCAAATGTCCCCTCTGGTGAGGACGCTGAAGGTGGGAGGAGCCCATGTGTGGCAGGAGGTGTACAGGACGTCTCCGTACTTCTGTGAACCTAAAACTGCTCCAAAAAAATAAAAGCAATAAAGTGCATAAAATACCTTTAAATTTAACTAAAAGTATATTTGTTCTCTACTAGGTATGATGAGCCTTTTCCTGAAGACACAGAAGTAATACAAACTGTGCAGAGACACTATATTATGTTGTTGTTAATCCTCACCCGAGGATATTTCCCACTGGTTCTTAGGGAGAGTGGGAGAGAGAGGGAAAGACAGAGAGAAACATCGATGTGAGAGAAGCACACTAATGGGTTGCCTCCTGCACATGCCCCAATTAGGGGACGAGCCAAGGAGAAGCCTGCAACCAAGGTACGTGCCCTCGACCGGGTTGTGGTCATACAGTGTGTGGCCTTGGACACTTAGGTCCGCTGATCCAAACCAGCCAGGGCGAAACACTGCATTGTTTAATGGAAGACTATATCCCATAAGATGTCTTCCTTCCCAAACCTCCACTGAGCAATGTGGGCAGCACATCAGAGCGCCATCCCGAATCTGAATTGGTTGCAAGTACAAAGCTCGTGTCACCCGCCTTACCGAAAGCATCATGAGGGCTTCCCACAGGTGCTGCGTGGTCTGGGCCCCCCTGAGTGGCAGTCTCCCTGCACACCCTGCCTGCCCTCTCAATGCCTCCTAACACAGAAGCTCCGTGCATGATGTTCCCACTGCCAGCCATGCTTGTCCTCGCCCCTGCAGCTCCACTCAGACCCTGCCTCCAGGACCGCGCTCACAGCCTCCCTCACGGCCCTTCTGTGCCCTCTAACAGGGTTGTGGTCTATGGGTCTTTCTGTGACTCACTGACGAGATCTATTTTCCTCCAAGTTCCCTGTGGGCGGGTTCATTTCCACCCACCAGTGGCCGACCCCGAGGGCATGGCCCTTTCCCACCAGGAGTGCAGTGTGAGGAGAGTGGAGCTTAGAACGCACCCAAGGACTGCACGCACAGGCGGCCACACAGGGTTTCTTTCATGGAATTGGCCAGGAGGGGAGCTTTCATGACAATGCACGTCCTTGCGAGGACACAGCGTGGTACATAAGCCCCTGGGAAACGGTGAATTGGCAGAAATGTTCTGAAAAACAAGCGGCAGGTCACTGTATGCTAATGAGAGGACTCTCAGCCAGAATCACCACCTGGTGTGAGTAGTGATGCCCTGCCTCCATGCCCAGCAGAGGAGAGCCAGCCCCCCGGCAGGAGAGGACCACGCAGACCCCAGTGAATTTCAAGTTCGCCCCAACCGACAGAGCATCGGCCTGTGGACCCAAGGCTCTGAGTTCAATTCCGGTCAAGGGCAGGTACCTCAGTTGCAGGCTCCTCCCTGGCCCTGGCCCTGGTCAGGGCACATGCAGGAGGCAACCCATCGATGTGTTTCTCT
Source organism: Plecotus auritus (assembly GCF_963455305.1). Lineage (NCBI taxonomy): Eukaryota > Metazoa > Chordata > Mammalia > Chiroptera > Vespertilionidae > Plecotus > Plecotus auritus. Next base: position 113,992,803 of record NC_137773.1, read on the forward strand.
CACATTGATATATCTCTCTCTTTTTCCCTCTCTCTTCCACTCTCCCTAAAAATCAATGGAAAACTATCCTCAGGTGAGGATTAAAAAAAAAAGAAAAAAATTTCCACAATGGAATTTTAATGACGAAATACTCAATACACTAAGAAAGCAGGAATCAAAAATGTGTCTATAAAACCATGTTTGCAGAAAATGATGATAAACCTACGTACACACAGGATGATCAGAATGACAACAAAGACATGAAGCCCATGTGAGGTGACAAAGTCGCCCGACCGTGACCAGCAGTGGGTCTGGATTGCCAAACAAGTGATCCGGTTTCCTTTTCCTACCTATGTTCTTCCATAGCCCTGAGGTTTTCCACCAAAAACAATTCCTACCACACTCAGCTTCCACATAAACATAACCTTCCCTCCGCGTGTGCTTCCCCCTGTGCAGGCCCCTGGAGGCAGAGGTCTCGGGAGGGCCGGTGACTGCCTCCCTCACACCGCCCGCGCGGGGACAGCCTGGAGAAGGGCTGCCTGTGGCCGTGACCAGGACCGACAGCCAGGCCACAGCATCTCCACTGTCAGCCTCATCTTCTTCTTTCATTTTAACCAACGAGTTCGGAATCCCGCGACGACTCACGGGAGGCGTGACGTCAATGACGCCCCTGGACTTGGGGGCATCCCCCTGTGGCAGGAAGGACGGCTGGTCCAGGGGCATCTTACCTTCCCTGCCCCCACATCGGGCAGTGAGGTGCACGCTTAGGTCACAGGGAGGAAGCCGGCCTCTGCTGAGCCACACACGAAGGCACAAAGGCGTGGGGCATGCACTCTCCGCCCCTTCCCCGGCCCGGGAGCCTGCACATTCCTGGGCTCACAGCCAAAGCTCCCGAAACCACGTGCCAGCCTCTGGCACCGGGCTTGGCCACACCCGTGAGTGCTGGTCAGTGGCAAGGACGGAAGCCCAGGTGGGGCATGGGATTCTACCTGGTGCCCTGGGAGGTCCCCCACTCCTGCTGGCTAGAATGAGGACGAGGTAATGATTAACACCCCACAGGCAGCGGGCACCTCAGGGACAGGCTCGGGACAAAGACAGCGGCTAGCTGGAGCCAGAGTCCCGGCCCCCAGCCCCCACCAGCAGGGTGACTCAGCCACCCACACGGAGACTGCTGCTCTGTCCGCCCTTCAATCCTCCTGGTGCCCAGGTGGAGGGCAGGCTGGCCAGCTCGACCCCACAGCCAGGCCCTGTGTCCCAGCTCACGAGCCCTGCTCCAAACTGAACCAGACATCCCTTTACCCGCAGCTGCTGAATGCAGGGACCTCCAGAACCTCACTGGGAAAGGGACACCCGTGCCGGGGAGGGGGCATGGGTGAGATCATTTGGAACATTTGAGCAGGAGTCAGCAGGTGAAGAAGGTGCTCAGACCCCCGCCCCCATCGTCGGCCCCTCAACACACGGTGCCTCTGAACATCCAGAACTCGAGGTGCTGGTGCGGCAGCCGTGGCCTCACACAGACACGCACCCGGGACACGCCCCCAGCACATGTTGGACACGGCAGACACCGGGTCACTTCCCAGGCTTCACGAATAAACCATCCAAACCGCCGCCAGGAGTTCCAGGCACAACTGCTGTCACTTTGCCTTTATTAAACACTAGGGTTTTTATCCAGAGTCCCTTGAAAGAGACAATGGGAGATGTTCCATGACACTCCAGTCCTGACGCTAACCTGTCCCCTCACAGACACAGGACTCACACAAGGACCGTCAGCAATACACGCAGCGCAGTTCAACCCAGACGCTGAGGGCGCCTGGGCTCCCGCTGTCCCTCCGGGAGCAGAGGCTCCAGATCATCTGTCCCACTGCCCTGGATGCTGCCCTGGGGCCGCTGAGCAAGCACACCGACTACGTCCCGCCTGGACGACCTGCAGACACGCGGGGTGCAGGTGCCGAGGCCCAGAGAGAAACACAAGGCTCGCTGTTGGTGCACTGGCCCAGGCCTCTGACGTCCTCGGGGGAGATGAGATAAAAGCGAGAAAAGAGAGAGGCGAGCAGGGCCCCCGGGAGCCCAGCGGACAGGGCATTCAGTCCGTTGCACACAAGGCCCCACGGTGGGATTCAAGTCAACGCTTGAACACAAATCACCACTGAACGGGACAGCGCTCCAGCGCTCATGCCCTAAAGGATCACCACTCGGCAGGAAGGAGGTGCTAGGACCACAAGCTACATCTACGACAGACAGCTGAGATCCCCCAACAGGGGCTGCAAGGATGTGGGGTCAGAAACAGAAAAGCCTGCGCAGCCACGTGTTAAGGGGTTGAGCATCGACCTATGAACCAGGAGGTCACAGTTCAATTCCTGGTCAGGGCACACACCCAGTTGTGGGCTCAATCCCCAGAGGGGGGCGTGCAGGAGGCAGCCGACCCATGATTCTCTCTCGTCATTGAAGTTTCTCTCTCTCCCTCTCCCTGTCTCTCTGAAATCAATACAAATATATAATTTATTAAAAGTAAAAAGAAAAGAAAAAGAACCAGAAAGGCCTGCGTGGAAGCTCTGGTCCGGGAGGCAGGGCTGAGGGCACACACACTGGGATGGACAGTGCCAATCCCGGTTCAAACGCCCTGGACTCAGTGCCCACCTCTCAGCGCACGAGTGGCTTCCGGGGCAGCACCTCTCAGCTTCCTCCAGTTTAACATCACACGTTCAGCTTAACCTGATCGGAATAGCGCGGTGTTTGTAACCTATTATCAACGGCACCTTAGAGCTAGCATGTCAAACTCGGCTGCATGCGGCCCACAACGAGTATTTTTACGGCCCAGCCAATGTAACGGTATGTAAGAAACGTTTTAATAAAAATTTCGTACCTCAATTTTTACAATATCCTGTTATACATAATTATTAATAATGAACTACAACGTTCGCTAATGACTGATTACTATCATCATGTTGCATTCATTTCCCTTACGCGCCTTACGCGCAGGTGCACCATTTCTCTCCACTAATACCAGCAGCGAATATTTCAGCAGCCAATAGCCACGTCATTAGTCTTGGACTGATTTGTTTGGTGTGAGCAACAGGAAATATTTTGCTTTTGGAGAACAAAAAAAAAATAGGTTTATTTGCATTACGCTTATTAATTTGTGCAGTTATTCAGTGTCCGGTAAGTTAATGTTTAAGAAAAAGTATTAATTTTTATTAAAGTGTTCTATTATTTTATATTAACGATGACTCATTTATTTCACCCCTTTGCATTCAGCATGTCTCTAGTGAAATAAACCTACGTTTCTGTGAATATGGAAGCTTTTGGTTTTTTTGTGGCCCACATCCACTCAAACCTTGTTTATTTGGCCCGTGTTAGCCTCTGAGTTTGACTTGCTTGCTTTAGAGAGATGATAAAAATAAATGTCAAGGTTTTTAAACTGTGGATTTGGGGGTATGTGTCACATTTGAGTAACTCGAGGCTGTCCTTTCAGACAGCTCACACTTCAAGTATTTTCAACTGTGAAGATCGAGTCATTTGCAATGACTCGGACTAAAGTGCCTACAGTGAGCAGAACAAGAAAAATGTGTACGGCATGCACCTGTGGGTCCCCAAATCATTAGCCTCTGTGCCTTTCAGTCAACTACCAATACCTGAACACCCAGTTAGTAAATAAAACTCAATATCTCAAGTTTATGGTAAAAAACTAGCCAGCCTGGTCAGCATGGCACAGGCTCGATCCCTAGCGTGCAGGAGGCAGCCGATCCTTGATTCTCTCTCATCACTGATGTTCCTATTTCTCTCTCCCTCTCTGAAATCAATAAAAATTTTCCAAAAAATAAAAAATGAAATCTAGCCAGGAAAGTGCTGACGAGGAAGCACTTTGAAATCTAAACTCCAGCAGGTGCCAGAACACAGGGAGAGCTTCTTAAAGCAAAGGTGACTGGGCCTGGCCTCAGAGTTTCATCCTACAGACCTGGGAGGGGGCTGGGAAACCTGCATTGCTAATGCATTCCCCCATGAGGCTGATCTACTGGTCTGGGGACCGTTTTGAGAATTGCCAACAGCAATAAAGGCATCTAATTCAAACAGTGCAATTTTGCTTTTTGATAAAGAAAACGGTGGTGATCAAACACTCTCCATCTTTATGACGTACCTAGTTTTACATGCATTTAGGATACAGACAGCTAACCAGATGTAGAGATAGATACTTAGAGACACACAGATCCACGACTAGAACAAGGTGTGGGCTTGTTTCTGCCAGTGGCCCAGACCAGCTGGTACCATGTCTCTCCAGGCATCTGCCTCACGTGACCAGCTGACCTTTGCAAACAATATGAAAGTCTTTGCCTGGACTCTGATCTCATCCTTATAGAAATGAGAAGTTTCATGAACCACCCAACCGGGTGCACACAACCGGGTGTGTGCGAGTCTAAGTTCTGACAGGTATGTGCTTTCTTTAAAAAATAATGCTTGAGCCCGGCCGGCATGGCTCAGTGGATAGAGCATTGGCCTACGGTCTGAAGGGTCCCAGGTTCGATTCTGGTCAAGGGCATGTACCTCGGTTGCAGATTCCCTGGCCCTGGTCAGGGTGCATGCAGGAGGCAACCAATCGATGTGTCTCTCTCATATCGATGATTCTCTTTGCCTCTTCCTCTCCCTTCCGCTGCTCTCCCTAAAAGTTAATGGGAAAATATCCTCAGGTGAGAATTAACCAAAAATAAAAAAAATGGTGCTTGAGCCCAGCCGGCGTGGCTCAGTGATTGAGTGTCAACCTATGAACCAGGAGGTTCAGGTTCAATTCCTGGTCAGGGCACATGCCTGGGTTGCAGGCTCCATCCCCAGTGTGGGGCGTGCAGGAGGCAGCCGATCCATGATTCTCTCTCAACACTGATGTTTCTCTCTCTCCCTCTTCCTTCCTCTCTGAAATCAATAAAAACGTATTTAGAAAAAAAAAAAACAATGATGTTTTAGAGTTTTGTTAGGGCTCGTCCTATCCTTTGCTGGGACTCCCCTGGCGGGTGTGGGGAACACAGAGGAATCCTCCCCTTCCCACGAGGCAAATCCACACGGAGGAAGGTGCCAGGACCATGCGGCCACCCACTCCTCCTACTAATTGATAGCAGCTCCCTCATTCCCTGACACGGGCTTTAACATCACCTGCAGCACTGTTAGTGAGAGTCACAAAACCACTGCATGTGACCAAAATGACTGGCAGAAGAAACCAATAGCAAAATTGTACCTATTTCCCTACCTGACTCCTCGAAAGTCCTGGAACGGGAATGAGTGACCAACTTCCCAATGTCGTCTCATACAGGCCACCTAACCACCAGCAGATGGTTCCAACGGGGCATTAGGTAAAACTGAAAATACACCATTCCCAGGGGAGGAGCCCCGGGCCGTGGCAGAGCCAGGGCCCCCTCCGAGGCCCCACTGTCAGGCACCAGCACAGCCCTGCGACTCCAGGCACCAGGGCTGTACCTGCCACTGCGGGCATCGCAGCCACTGTCCTGAGTCTCGAAAACGTAACGTAAATAAATACACTGAAACTCAGGCACTGATGCATTTGTTACAGAAGGATAACGAGATGTTTACATGTGTATTTTCATTTAGAAAATAAATCAAGTCCCAGTTTCAAAACTAACCGTAAATGAGTTTACGCCCTCTCATCTGGGAGCAGGGCCGGCATTTTGGGGATGAGGGGAGGGCTGTCCGAACCATGTGGTCCCCCTCCCCCAGGGCAGAGTGGGGACCAGCATGCAGGCTCCTCAGTGGGGTCCACACCAGCGCCTCCCAGCTGCTCCGTGTAAAGTCTGCAAAGGGGCCCCGCCCACAACTGAGAACAGGTGGACTTTTCAACATCTGGGACACACAAGTCCAAGCAGCAGTCTTTGAAAGCCCTTAGTAATGACCTTCCTAACCCTTTATATGAATGTTGTACTAGATTAGAAAAAAAGGGCCTGTATTTAGGCTCCAAGGCTGAGTTCTACCCTGTAACAGCTGCTCGTGATACCAATGGCTGCGTTAATTCTTTGAGGCTATTAATGAAGGTTCCAGGTGCACACAACACAGGCCAGGCAACCACATATGTGGTTCAAAACCTTCCCCCTCCCTCCATGCCCTTCACCTCTGGGCAGAGCCGTGCGAGACACAAAGACTGGTGGGAATGGAGCTAAGAAACAGGGAGTACGCAGGGCCCAGGTACAGGCAGGCCAACCTGAACGCCATGACCAGACCCCGTGCTCGTAGTGGGCAGCCCCCCAATTTATAATCACTGGGGCGTCCTCTGAGTCTCCCCCAAAGTTAGTGATGCCTCCTCCAGAGGGCAGGTGGGTGCAGGAGAAAAGGGAGGGCAGAGGCCCGCCGGACGGCTGGGTCCTTGATTCTGTATATTCTACGTGGTTTCAAAATCTGAACAGAAAGCACTTTTGGCCCTACCTGGTGTGGCTCAGTGGATAGAGCATCGGCCTGTGGACTGAAGGGTCCCAGGTTCGATTCCAGTCAAGGGCACATGCCTGGGTTGCAGGCTTGATCCCCAGTGTGGGGCGTGCAGGCAGCAGCTGCTCAATGATTCTCTCATCATTGATGTTTTTATCTCTCTCTCTCTCTCCCTCTCTGAAATCAATAAAAATATATTTTTTTTAAAAAAAGCACATTTGAAGTGGATGCTGGGTGAGAGAGGCTAAATGATCAGAACAACACGCCACCTCTCATGCCTTGGGAATTACTTAAAACTGGCCAACAGCTTGTCATCACTTCTTAGTAACAGTCTAATGGAGCCTGTTTACTTCCTTATTTTTCCCCAAGAAGCAATTTGCGAAGTGCATTCTCATTCCTAGTCCTACTGCCCTGCCAGAAGGAGACGGAAGCGACACAGGAGCCAGAACCAGAGCAGGACAGGGCCAGAACAGGGGGAGGGCTCTCCGCCGCTGGGGGACAGGGCTGTGGGGCCGTCAGAAGGTCCTCGAGTCCGGCCGCCTCCCCTCTGCTCCCAGCAGCAGGCAGACTTACATGCGGGGAAAGTCAAAGAGAAACCCCACCGACCAATATCGCTTATAATAAAGAGCTTGGGGCCTGCCATGTGGCTGCCTGCAGGCTGCCGGGCATAGGTTGTGACCGAGGACCCGAGGCCTCACCCACAGAACATTCCATTTAAAACCAAAGGAAACGTCTCAGGTTTAACGGTCTCAGGTTTAACGATGCAGTTTTAGGAAAAACAACAGGACAAAAGCACAATACACAGAGAAAGCGTGGCGGGGCTGCTTCACTGCCTCACGGGCGCGGACACTCAGCCTGAGCTCACCGTACCCCCAGGAGCTCACACTCTCCTCTGAGGGAGGTTGGCCCAACGTCACAGCATCATCCACAGATACAGAAATAAGAGGCCCAGAGGCAGCCCTGGGGTGACAGCGTCGGTACGAACACTGAGCAGGCACTCTGCTGGGGCACCTGGCAGATGCCTCCAGGGCTGGACAGGAGCTGCGGGGGAGGAATGAGCGAGGGAGGTCGGCCCAGGCAGACGGAAGGAGCCCTGGAGGCCAGGGTTTCCTGTGTGGACTGTGGCACAGCAAGGTGTCACTCAAGGGGGGCAAATGGCTGGGCAGTGAGGATGACAGAGGGACAGAGAGCGGAGGGTCCAAGGCCAAGGACAGGAGACAGAGGCACTATGTGGCCAGGAAGTGCCAGGGACACAGACAGACAGCAGGTGGATGGAAAGTTCCAGCGTGTGGGCAGTCTTCATGACGGGGACGTGGTGCCCTGGGGTCAGGCAGAGGGCCTGGCCTGCTCCAAACACCAGTCAGTCCCCTGAAGGTGATGCCACGGGGGGGGAGTAGGGGGGACAAGGCCCGTTTGGCTGGGAACCAGAGGTCCCGAGAGAGTGTGGAGAAGGCAGAGCTACTGTCCCCTTACAACAGCCTGCGTCACCTCGCCACCGGGTGAGAATGAGGAGAGAAGAGCAGATTGGGGGACAAAGACACCGGGAAAAGCCACAAGCCCAGCCAGAGGGGCCAGTGAGGAAGGTCCCAGAGGGTCAAGGGGAAGAAGGTGAACGGCTGGGGAGGGAGACCACTTCGTAATACTACAGGGGTCCATACAACAGGAGGATATGACCCTGGCAAACACACATGCACCCAATGCAGGAGCGCCAATTTGCATGAAAAACTCCTGGAGGACGTCAAGGGAGAGATGGACAGCAACGCAGTCACAGCAGGGGACCTCAACACCCCACTGACACCACTGTGTAGATCTCCCAGGCAAAAATCAGCAAGGAAACAGCCATCCTAAACAAAACACTAGATCAGATGGAACCAACATCTTCAGAACATTTCACCCCAAAGTTACAGGATAAACATTCTTCTCAGGTGCACACGGGACATTTTCAAAGACAGACCACATGTTGGGGCACAAACCAAGTCTCTACACACTCAAGAAGAGTGAAATCATATCAAGCTTCTTCTCAGATCACAATGGCATGAAATGAGAAATCAGCTACAATAAAAATGCTCAAAACAACTAAAACACTAAAGGGTCGAGGTTTCAGCAGGTGACAGGTGCCGGCCAAGGCAGGTGTGAGCACGAGTTCGGTTCTGATGCTGGATCCGAACTGTCCTCTGTCCCTGTCACGTGTGTGTACGCACCGTGATGCTCCCTGGATAGCACTCGGCCAGATGGAGAAGGTGCCAGCGAGAGACCTGCCTGAGGGTGACTTTCCTGCTGCTCAGGGGCACGGGGATTTCCATGGCAACATGAGAGAGCCCTGGCCGCAGCCCAGAGTCCCAGCAAACCTCCCAGGCCAGCCGCTGGGGTGGCCCCTAAAATGGGTGCTGACGGCCACAGGCCTATGTTTGAATCCACTGCGTTTTGGGGTGAGCTCCAGCCCCCCGAAGCCCACACTGTCCCCCCGTTCTCAGGTGAGCCCCGTGAAGGGGTACGTGCAGAACCAGGAGTCAATGGAGCCCTGATTAGCATCCCGCTCGCCCTGCTCATCCATGAGTCCCAGGCTCCCCTGGGAATGAACAGGCAAACCTGTCTGACCAGCTCTGGCCCCAGCCCGGTCCCCAGGGCTGCAGGGCACCTGAGCTCGGCCCAAAGCAAACCAGGAAACCAGGGAAAGACCCGGGGGCCAGGGCACTGCCCAAGTCCAGGGCAGAAGGGCACAGGTCCCTGCAGTGAGAAAACACCCTGCCGTCCAGCTTCCCTTCTGAAGGCCAGACAGCACCACAGGGTGGGGACATCATTGAGCCTTTGTCTTAGGTGCACAAGTTTCAGAGACTCAGGTAGAGCAGAGGTGACCACGTTCCCCATGGACACGGCTGCCCACGTGTGCTGGTGGCTGAGTGTGCGTTTGCTTCCCTAGATGAGGAAAACCTGAATTTGCAAATCAGATTAATCAAAACAAGATGTCCTGGTCACAGAAAGATTCTGTGCTTTAAGCAGCCAAGTCTCTGGTCCATGTGAAATACGGTGTCTATACAATTGCTGTGCACACTTTCTGTCAAATGCTTCAAATCCACAGAAAGCTAAAGATTAGTGTAACTGACTCCATGTCCCCATACCCTGTGCTGACTTACATTTTTCCCTTTCTTCTTCAGGTTGTTTCTCAAATTTAAAATTTTTAAATAGGATTTCGTTGATATACCTTAATTTTTATACAGTTTTCTAGGGATGAATAACAAAGAATAAACAGCATATTTGAACACTTGATTCTACTTTATTTTCTTTTTTAATTGATGGAAACGTGTTATTTAAAAGAAAACATCACACTTGGAGGAAGATCAGCCCCATGGCTATTATTTATAAAAGCAAATTACAGCCATGTGATGGCTAAACAGTTATGGCTCGGTGTCTTGAAAATATTTCAACTATTAAGTTTCTTCAGAACAGAATGGAAAGTGAAAAATGATTTTACACATACTTTGTAATAACCATCTTCCTGAATCAGGCAGGTGTTCCCCAGGTTGGTTACAACGCAGAACTCTTTAGAAAGTGCCTGTTACCTAAGCCGAGGTGGGGAACTGGGTTACACATCCCAAAAAAAACCAATGCAGTGATTCCTGCAGACACACGGCACAGAGCCAGGAGGAACCAGGCTCAGGACCGCCCTGACTGACAGGCTTCCCAGCCAATCCAAGTGCTAAACACTTGCCCACATCTGCAGCCAGGCCACGGGAACGGGGGTGGGGGGGGGAGGGGAGCACCCTAGGTGCCCCACCACCCAACTCCCAGAGGCTGGGGCTGGGTCTGCACTCCTGGGTGCTGACCCAGGCGTGGCCCTTGGGGTGGCCCTCGGGATGGCCATCGTGGCCACGTGGATGCACCTGGGCCTCTGGTCCCTGGAAGGGAGTGCGGCGTAGGCGGTGCGCAGTCTGCGCCTGAGCTGGTGGGCCAGCCTGCACCTGTCAGTGCCCACACCAGAGCCTCCCGCACGGACTGCAGGCTCTGCCGAGTGGGACCACCCTCCTCGCACAAGAGCCACTGAAGGCACGCCGAGCAGAGCGTCCCACACAGAATGCAGCCAGAGCATTCCAGGGGAAGAGCAGCACCAAAGATGAAACACTGCACACATGGAGGACTTCAGCTCACCTTAAAAATAGGAACATTTGCCTTGGCCCGTTTGGCTCAGTGGATAGAGCATCGGCCCTCAGACTCGATTTCTGTCAAGGGCACATACTTTGGTTGCAGGCTCCATCCCCGTCCGGGTCGGGGCAGGTATGGGAGGCAACCAATTGATGTGTCTCTCTGACATCGATGTTTCTCTCTGTCTCTCCCCTCCTTCCACTCTCTCTAAACATCAATGGAAAAATATCCTCAGGTGAGGATTAACAAAAAATCCTATCTAATAAAGAGGGAATATACTAATTGACTGTCATGCCCTCACAAAGATGGCGGCACCCACAGCCAACAAGGAAGGAATATGCTAATTGCTGTCACACCCTTAAAGATGGCAGTGCTCACAGCCACAAGATGGTGGTGCCCAGTCCCCTCAGCCCCGCCGGGACAGCAGGCACGCAGCACGACCGGGCCCACCCCCAGGCAGGTCCGGCCGCTCCGCGTGCCTGCCTCCGGAGTCCCCCAGTCCCCTTAGCCCCCCAGCCATCCAGGGCTGGCCCAAGGTGCAGGCAAGCCTCGGATGGCAGCGGCCCAGCTGTCCAGGGCCGCCAGAGGCTCAGGTAACCAGGGCCGGCCAAGGCTTGCGCTGCTGGCAGTGGCAGCAGCAGAGGTGTGATGGGGCGTCGCCTTCCTGATCACCGGGTCGCCTCCTGCCCCTGAGGGCTCCCAGACTGTGAGTGGGGGCAGGCTGGGCTGAGGGTCCCCCCCTCCAGTGCATGAATTTTCATGCACCAGGCCTCTAGTAATAATAAAAATATGGAACATTTAAACTCATTTTACTAAAAAAAATATTTATGTCCTAAGAGCTATGGGAACAAATGATGATAGGTAACAAAGCAGACAAACTAATCTTAACTAAAAGGAATAATATGTGTTATTATAACCAATTAACCACTGATATTCCTAGCCACCAACTCGTAAACAATATGCTCTGTGCTCTCAAACCAGTTCATGTATGTAAACATTTTCTCAAAAGACCCACTAACCGAAGAGTAAAAACGTTATCAGCAGATTAAAACATAACTGACTTATGGATACTTATATCTAATGTAAAGCATCACTCCCGCCACACAGAGAGAACCTTAAGGAAGGAAGGAGTCCACTCTGGTGGACATCACCAGTGTGGCTCAGGCACGAAGCGTGCTACCTCAGCCTCCGTCACATGGGGCTGGCTTTTCAGACCCCACAGGACCACGAAGTGCCTAGAATCATCAAATACTAAGTTACATTTGGTCCAGTTTTAATATCTGTCTTGTTTTTTTGTGTTTTCACATTATTTTTAAATGAATAAACTCTGCCCTCATTAGAGTATCTAAAAAACCTGAACTAACGCTACCAAGAATATTTGAAAGACGTTAAAGATGTCCACAATTTGGCTGCCAGATGCTTTTCAAAACAACACAGTGTCCCCAACCCTCGACCTGGGGAAGGGGGCCCCTCCCACCTGTCCTCAGAGCCCACTCCCATGGCTCTCTCCGCCCCTTCAGAACCTCCAATTGCCCTATTCTCCAGCTTCTTCCCCCAAAGCTATAACTATGATCCCATTTTCATCCTAAATGCACCATTCACTCTCCTCCCTGGACCCTGAGAGCAAGCATGGCTGGAAGCAGAATCCCATGGACATCCCGGTCACCAAGGGCAGGCGCCACTGCCCAGAAGCAGCCGCACCTCCCGCCACAGACCAGGGACCTCCCGGCACGAAGCTGGCAGCCCATGGCCTTGCCAGAGCCCAGCACATGGGTGCTTTGATCCTCAGGGTGCAGATGAGGAAAGGAACCAAGTCCTGAGTTCAAGGTCACGGAGCTCCTCAGGGGCAGAGGGGCAGCCTGAGACCTCACTCTGTCCTTGACCCCTGGCTCCCGGAGTCTTCCCCCTTCAGGTGCTACGAGTCACTGGCTCACTCTCCCTGCCTCTGGCTCTGTGCCTTCACCACCCAACTCTTACACTGGGGAACTGCCCCTCCCCCCGCCCTGGCCTCTCTCCCCCTCACGCTTGGTACCTGCCCAGGATGACTAGTGACCTCCCTTTTACAACCACTTGTGTGCTGGAACCTGCTAAGTAAATCCATCTGTCCATCAGCTCAGCCCCATGTGGCCCCCCAGACACTCCTCTGCAGGTGACCTTCTGATGTTCACATCCCGAGTCCAGACCCAAGCCCTGTCCTGAGCTCCTGGGCCAGCCCCTGCCCTCGGCCACTTGACCCAGAGTCCACCACTCTACCCCTGCCCACCCCCTCTCTGCCTCCTCACTTTGCAAGGGCCTCAACCCATCCCTTCTGAGCCCCGGGCCTGTCACAACCTGAGGTCCAGCCTCTGGGACTGTGGGAGGCATCTGCACCCATAGTGCTGCTCTTTGTCAACCATGCGCACAGAAACCCTCCGTGCCTTCTCAGGCCACCTCCTCGGGAGCCTCCTGCCCCGCATGGGAGCTGCTGAGTGCGCTCTGTCGTGTCTGCGTGGCACTCACATTGGCCCCGCTGTCCTGGGCTCACTCAGGCCAGCCTGCGGTCCCCAGCTCCCCCAGAGCCTGGGGGTCTGCGGCCTGCGAACCCCTCAGTAGAGCCCGTGCCCACGCAGGCTGCTTCCAGGGCGCCTGTGCGGAGGAAGGAGGTCTGTGTGTGAGCTGCTTGGAGGCTGCGTTGAAGCACTCTGTTCACACAGTGGACTGTGCAGCCCTCCCACAGCAGACACTAATAGTGAGTGCCTGCCCCACCCAGGTAGGGGCCTGCACGGGGACTCACTGCTTCCCATTGCCCAGCCCGGGCCAGTGAGCACAGGGTGAGAGTGGTGTGAGCTTCCCAGAGCCAGGCCCAGTCCCACACAGCCCCCCACAGTCCACACAAAGCCCCACTCAATCCATACAGCCCCACACAGTCCCACACAGCCCACACAGCCCCACACAGTCCCACACACAGCCCCACACAGCTCCACACAGTCCACACAGCCCCACACAGTCCACTCAGTCCACACAGCCCCACACAGCCCCCCACACAGCCCCACACAGCCCCACTCAGTCCACTCAGTCCACACAGCCCCACACAGCCCCCCACACAGCCCCCCACAGCCCCACTCAGTCCACACAGCCCCACACAGCCCCCCACACAGCCCCACACAGCCCCACACAGCCCCACTCAGTCCACACAGCCCCACACAGCCCCATTCAGTCAGGCCACCAGGCTAAGGAAACACTTTGGGCTGCCGAGTCTCAGAAAAGCAGCGATTTTTGAGAATCTGCACTGCCTGAAAGTCAGATCCCCCATCTAGAGATCTCAGACACAACATTTTCTATAAATAAAACAGGTTCACACCACTTATACACAGGCCATGCTCTGGACCCCGGCCACCTAGCTAGCGCCCAGCCCAGAGAGGAAGCCTGAGAACAGCCCGCTGTCCGAGTCCCAGCTGCCCAGGCGGCATAGCCCAGGGTTCCCAGGGGAGACAGGACGCCCAGAGCAGGCCCGTGCACAACCTGGCAGCCTGGGAAAGTGATAGCTGTGACAGAGGGAGGACCCAGGAGGACATACAAGGAAGAGCGAGCTGCCTCCATTCTAGTGTTTCAGGCTGCGGACAAAGCCTTCTCCGCGGGAACCCCTGGCCACAGGACAGCCCAGGGAGCCAGCAGCAGCTGGGAGCACCAGGAGCCGGAGCAGAAGCGGCTCGCTTGTTTTAACAGCCATTTCTTTTTAAGTTTCAGTAATTATTGGGGTGAGTGGTCAGCTATTTAGAAAATGTGCTCATTAAATGGCAACAACCCAGACATGTGGAATGGGTGAGGTATTTTATGAATTGCAAAACAATCCCACGTTCGTTCTTCCCCTCCTCGTGGGAATCAAGCAGCGTGGAGCTGCTGTGAGTGATAAGTGAGCACCTAAGGAACCACGAGGGAGAGAGAATGGAGGGAAAGTCCTTCCTGGTCATCAGTATTCACACGCCAGGCCGGCCGCGGGCTATGGAAGGGGAACCCCGAGATGCTTTAAGTAACTTAAAATCAATGTGAGCCATCAAACTGTACACACACACACAAAAAAAGATTTTTAAAAATATTTTTGTTGTAAATATCCTGACCCTTGTTGGTTCACCTATTCTAATATGCGCTTTAATGCAGTTCAGATTTAAGAGTTTGACTCTACCGTCTTATCACCCTGCGGGGAAAGCCTGGTGTGTTTCACCCAGCTGTGCTGAAGCTCCTGGCGCCTTGGGGCCCCTCCCTGACCGCCTGGACCGGCTTCCAGGCCAACACGTCCCCTGCGGAGACTCTGCTGCGCACGCAGGTGGGTCCGCGCCACGCGGTCACCACACATCTCCGCTTCCAGGTCACCCCACGTCCCCTGCCTGCCCGATGACCTGCAGCTCCCAAGGGAGTATTCCCCAAGGAATTCTCCAGACACGCTCCACAGATGGTGCTAAGCCCAACCTCAAGCTGCAGGGAGAGACTCCCAGGAGAAACCCTGGCCCTGCCTACTGCCCCAGACAGAACCAGGCAGATGCATGCTGGGCTGTAGTTCCCCAGCCTGGTCTCCATCCTGGTGCACTGATCCCAATACTGTGAAATCTCCAGGGAGCAGGGCGACCGCCCCATGCAGGGAAGTTCCCAGGAAGCAGTGCCCTGCACCCCAGCTCCCTGGGCAGTACAGGCAGACCCCGCGCAGGCGGCTCTGACATGGGATTAGGGAATTCAGAGCCAGGCGGCTCTCCTAAGTCCTCATCTTGGAAAGCTCACCTGAGGGTGGCGGCCGCGTTTCCTACCTGCTCTGGGCGGCACCCCTAGAACAAGGCTGCTCTGTTACTCACACTGCGCACACTGAGGGCCTTTCCTGGCACCATGGGAGCCGCCCTCGCCTCTCAGAAACCAGAACCCACCCGCTCCCCACCCTTCACCAGCTGTGCAGATGCAGGCGCAGGTGCAGAGACAGGACCCGCAGCCCTTCCCGGATGCGCCTCAGCAAAACGGACACCGCACCGACTCCACAGAGCTCCGCGCACCTCAGGTTCCCCGAGCCATCCACACCTGCGCCCCGACCTGGTGCCCCAGCCCGACCCGGCCCAGCGGTACACTCCTCTCTAGGCGAGGTCCCCGCCTCCGCGCTCACTGGGGACACGGGTGCGGTGGGGTATGGGGGAGCCACGGGATTTGGTGTCTCAGCACACCTGGCCCCGCATGGCCACGCGGTGGGAGAGGGCATGGCCGGAAAGGTCCTGGTCTCCGCTGCCGCCCCCGCCTTCTGTTCTGCACCTGCTCACCTTGGCCTCGCTCCGCGGCTATGGGATCCCCAGCAGGTGTCGCCGCCTGCAGCCGGCTAGGGCGGGGAGCCCCGCGGTTAGCGCGTCCCGTTGGCGCTGGGCGAATCCCGGCTCACTGTCGACGGCGCGGCCCCTCCGCCTACCCCCCCACCCCCGCCCCGGCCGCGCGCCCCGCAGGCCCCAGCGCCTCTGCTCCGGCCAGGATCTCGGCTCCAGGCGCCCGCGGCTCCACAGCCCGCCGGGAGCCTGGGTCCTCAGCGCACGTGCCCCGCGCTCTGGTCTCCTCGCCCCCGCACCCCCGCACGCGGCGCCGAGTGCGCAGGGCGCCCCCACAGGAAAGTTGAACTTGGGCCTGCGGTGGGGGAGGGGCGCGAGGAGGGGCGGGGGCGCCGCGAGGAGAGTTCGGGGTCCCGGGAAAGTGAGTGGGGAGCCCGCCCCGCGGCCGCGCGGAGAGGGCGGTCGCGCGGCGCGGACCCACCTGCGTGCGCAGCAGAGTCTCCGCAGGCGCCCTGTCCGCCCCTGGCCTCGGGCACCGCACTCAGGAACTGGGGACGGGCGGGCCGCGCGCTCCTTGGCGACGGTCCCGCTGCGCACGCGCCTCCGCCCAGCCGCAGTCACCCGCCGCCATCTGTGGGGGACAGGACAGGTGAGAACTTTCTGCGCGGAGGGGCAAACGGAAACGTCTTACTGTCCTCATCGCCACGTGATGACCAAATGGGGGAAACACTCACCTCCCGCTGCTCTCTCGTGCTGACGCTGCCCTGTCATAAGTGCAGCGCCTAAGAGCAGGCATCCTTGGAGACACAGCAGATGAGAAATTGGAAATATTGTGAGAACACAGGGACTACTTGCCAGCCTTGCACCTGACCTAAGGGGTCCCAGTCCTTTGCATTTGGTATGGAAGTGCATTTTAAAAGCCTAAAAGTAATAACATTAAACGCACAGATAACAATCCACAGACGTAACATAAGCATTTACTTTATTATTTTTATTAATTTCTTTATTGATTAAGGTATCACATATTTGTCTTCATCCCCCCATTCCCATCCCAAACCTCTCCCCACGCATGCCCCCACCCCCCTGTTGTCCGTGACCACTGGTTAGGCTTATATGCATGCATACAAGTCCTTTGGTTGATCTCTCCCCCTTCCCCCCACCCTCCCCTACCTTCCCTCTGAGATTTGACAATCTGATTGATGCTTACCTGTCTCCGGGTCTGTTTTTATTCATCAGTTTATGTTGTTCATTATTTCCCCTAGACGAGTGAGATCATGTGATACTAGAAATACACTTATAAGAACCGAAAATGAGACAAGCAATAATGGTTATGCTGAGAGGCAAATGAATCAGTCTGTAGTGAGTTTCTTTCTGGGCCAACAGTTCCTTTGAGTCCCAATTTCAATGTCAAACAGTTCCTTATGTGTATGTGTCAGCAATGATATTTCAGTTCTGGATGGTGGACAAATGGTGGTAATGCAGGTCCGACCCACTCTGGTTTGGTCCTGGGCAACCTGCAGTGACGCACAGCTGCTGACTGCTAGTATGGCAAGGTGTCATCAGCGTCTTCCATCTCTGGACTGTTTCTCTTCTGTCTTCATGGCTGGAGCAGTCCTGTCAATTCCTCTCTGTTGCAGGAATCCACATTGTCTTGGAGTTGTTTTCTGAAAATATACAAACATATTCTCGACCAAAAGTTAATAAAGGAATTTTTTCTATAAATTTGACTTGGGATCCTTTTTCATTTTTTGCCCAAATGATTTTCCTTTGGCTTGTTTTGACACCATGTGTGTTTTTCATGGGTGTCTTGCTGTTAGCATTAGAAATGAAAGTTAATTTTCTAAAGTAAAAATTTTCTAGATGTAATTTACTTACAGGATATTTTTCCTTACATGATGTTCTTCTACTATCCCCCCTTTTTTGGCCAAGAGGGACTCTCTTCTAACAATCCTATTGCCTGTGCTTTCTGTTCATGCTGAGGTTGAAGCCTTGTGGTGGCTGGTACCATGGATCTGTCTCTCACCCCGTGGGGTGAGCTGGGCCCTCCCTGGAGAAGAAACCTGGGTTCCCCAAGATATGTGATTAGTGCCAGGGCCTCGCCAGCAGGTGAGGGGATCCCAAGGCAGGTGCTGGGTGTGGAGGCCACGGAGGCATAGGCTACCAAGGAGACAGAACTGAACCTCACATCAACCTGCTTGGCCCCGGAGGATGGCTGGTTAGCCAGAGACGAGTAAGATTCCTCAGGGAAGGAACAACCTAAGACAGGCACAGTCGCAGAGGGGCCATCAGGAAAGAACTTGGGGGTCAACAGAGGTGGGGCACAGACCCTCACCCCCCCAACTTTGCAGGGGCCTGAACCCTCACCCCTTTTGAGGGAGGTCTCCTGCCCCCATGGCTGCTTCGCTTCCCATGCCCAGCTCAAATCGGGACCCAGGTAACAGACAGAGACTTGGCCGACAGCCCTCTCACTGCAACAAGAGTTGTTTGAGTTGTCTTGTACCCATGGTGTGGGGAAGTGGGTTTTTGATATCTAAATCCAGCCTAGCACCAGGAATGCTCAGGGCCTACTCAAGAAGGCAAATAATCCTTTCCACTAATATTTACAGGGTAAAATAAGATTGTTGTTAGAGTATTAAATTTGACAGTAAAATAGTAGTCAAGTTCTCAGACTAATTTAAATTGGCTAAGTGAAATAAGAGAATATTCTAGAAAAATTAATGGTACTGGACAAAAAGCTATTCCTAAAGTGTTAACTAAATTTTTTATTGGTAGTTCATCTCATGGTAAAATTGCATAACATGTAATGAACCTAAAGCAGTCATACTTTAGTGCAAAAAATTAAAATTTAAAAGCTATCAAGACTACATTATAAAAATTTCCAAAAACCTCCAAATATTTAAAGTAAGCTATTGTTTCGATGATGCGAATGTAAACTCTTGATAAAATGAGAAGGAGAAGGAGAGGGAGAGGGAGGGGAAGGAGAGGGGGAGGAAACTAAGCAAGAACTTCAACTCATGAAAGTCTAAAATTTATGTCACATTCCTTTGCATAATAAAATAACTTTAATTATGCTTTTTAACAAATACGATTACATGATGGTAGGCATCATTAATGTGAATGAAAAAAAGGAGGCTCTGTGGGCAGTAGCCTCCCAGGGTGATCTGATCATGAATCCCTAATCTGGTGGGTCCTGGTGGGCAGCCCTGCCCCAGGCCCACAGCTTCCTCAGGAAAGGTTCTGAGCCAGCCCTGCCCCTTTCCCTTGGCATGCAGGTAGCACACCTCTGACACCCCAGAAGTAATACCCCTGAAAGCAGGAATTAACCTCAGGAGGGCACATACTCTTGTTAACCATCCCTTAATCCAATCCCAGCCTTGCTTCCTCCCATCTTCCAGCACTCTTCCTGCCCCTCCTGAACTTCTAATGCATAAAGCAAACTGCAGAATTGCTATTCTCCGGAGCATTTGAGACCTTGCTCCCTCCCCAGCATATGTTGTCAGTTTGCCTTAAACTCTTACAAAAATTCTCTACAGGTTTGGATGTTTCTTACGTCGACGTTAGGTTATTCTGTATGCCTTATTCTAAAGCAACATTTTTTTTTCATGATGAGAAAGTGTCATCAGTGAAACTTCGCTCCTGAATCTAGTTAGTACCCAATACATTAAATCTTTTTAAATGATTTCCAACCCTAGCTGGTTTGGCTCAGGGGATAGACTGTCAGCCTGAGGACCAAAGGGTCCTGGGTTCAATTCCAGTCAAGAACATGTACCTGGGTTGTAGGCTTCTCCCCAGCCCAGCCCTGGTCAGGGCACCTGCAGGAGGCAACCAATCGATGTGTTTCTCTCACATCAATGTTTCTCTGTCTTTCCCTCTCTCTTCCACTCTGAAAATCAATGGAAAAATACCCTCAAGGTGTGGATTAAAAAGAAAAATAATTTCCAAAGCTTGATGACGAACCCTGTTCAGAGGTGGTTGCAAAAAATGTGAAACTAGCCCATCTGTGTCAGGGCCCTGGGCCTTTCCCGCTGGAATGTGTGTAGCGCTCATTTTCACGCAGCCTGGTGGAGCCTCCATCAGACACGATGGTAAAGGCGCGTGAGGTGCAGGCTGGACATGAGGTCAGAGCCAAGGCCGTGTCCACACAGCCCCCTTCCCTCTGTTTCCCAGGTGTTACTCCCACAAATGTTTACGTGAGTGTAGAGATGTGGGGTCAGAGCAAGAGGGAAAGTGTATAGTGATGCCTCCTGGGGACCAAGAACCTCATCACAGGTGGCAATTACAGCACTGTTGTTTATCTGACCTAAACCCTCAAACTAGGTCGGAGGGGCCAGCCCAGCGAGGTCACGTGCACCTCAACCTTTATGCTTTTACAGACGCCAATCTTCGCCCCATCTGCGCACTCATCGCTTCTACAGCAGCTCTGCAGGCATGCGGGTGTCCGCTGCCCCAGGCTGGACCAGACTCCGCAGCGGCTGCAGGAGGTGAGGAGATTCCCTTAGAGCAGCCTCTGGGGTCAGCGGGACGAAGCTCGGGGAGGAAAAGGGGCTGACCACTCAGTTCAGCATGCTCTTCAGATCCAGCCCCACCAGCACACCCCTTGCAGAACCTTCTCTCCACCAGACCAGCCTGGCTGCAGGTCCGGCACGCGGTGGGCAAATCACACTACAATTATATTATAACGCAGAGTTCCTGAGCTCACCCAACCCCGCCCCAGCCCTCCCTTCCTGCCCGAAGGCTCTCTGGCCAGGTACCTCTCTTGACAGCATGGCGTGTGCCCAGGTGTTCACATAGGCTCCCCTGAGGGCCTGCGTCACTGTCACACTCGCTATGCACTTCACCCTCGTCTCCAACCCCGGAGCCTCCACACTCACGGACATGCATGTAACATTTGTGGAGAGAATTCTGAAGCTGTGCCCTGATGTACTTAGGAGGCACGGCCTGAAATGTTATAAAAGTGAAGAGGATTCATGAGGCAGCAGGATGGGGTTTAGGGTGATGGTGCTGTGGGTGTGGGCCCAGCATCTGCAGAAATAAACACCCCACGTCTGCCCTCTCCAGTTATTCAGTCAACACGAGCCCACGGTCATGTAGACGTGTCTGTTCCACATCCTTTCCCTCCGCATACAGAGTATTATAAACATTCTTTGTGCTTTCGTAGAAAGTTCCCGTACACATGTGAAGGGCTATTGGCATCATTCTAACTTCCCCCAGAGAACAGCCTTTGAAACCTTTATCTCTCTCCTTACCTGTGGAAGCCTTGGTGGTGCCTGATGACAACTATCGATGCATTTTATTTTTTCTTTTAAATATTTTCTTGATTTCAGAGAGGAAGGGAGAGGGAAGAGAGATAAAAACATCAGTGATGAGAGAGAATCATTGATGGGCTGCCTCCTGCACACCCCACACTGGGGATCGAGCCCACAACCTGCGCCTGTGCCCTGACCAGGAATTGAACCTGACCTCCTGGTTCCTAGGTCGATGCTCAACTACTGAGCCACGCCATCCAGGATCACATGCATTTTATAAAGAAATGATGGTCTAGGACCAAGTGTGACTTCTTAGCTCACAGGCAGGCCTGGGATTGAGCGAGACATCCCAGCTTCCTGGCAGGCGATGTACACATCAGGTCTGAAAACAAATATCAAGAAGCATGTGTCAACCACATGAAGACAGCGGCTGCCGAGTCATCCCTTTGCCAGGAGCCTGTGCCAGGAGCTCCCGCAGCTCAGTCATCTCGGGGCAGCGGACGTGCCGGGACTGCCAGTCCAGGAGGGAGTCTACAGGGCGCCACGCACCCCATGCCCCGTGCCAACTGGCCAGGACCCAGAGGTCGCACATGGTTCCCTCGCTGCCCCTACCCCAAAGCCCCCGCTGCTCTCAGGCCTCCCAGGGACCCGGTGAGTGACACTGTGGAACTGAGCTCCCCAGAGACTAGCACGAGTGGGGGCCATGTCCTAGCCCTCCTGAGCAAGCCTCACCCCGGGCATGCCACCCGAAGATGTCATCTGTACTGTCCTCGGGTGTTCATGTCCCCATAGTCACTGATGGGCCACACCTGTGCCTGTAAATTCTTCACTTTTAATTTTACCAAGTAGGGGAGTGCCCTCCTGGCTGCCAGCGGCCTGGGGCTCCTCGCTGTCCAGTATCCCTTCCTGGGAAAATGGGCTCGGAGCCTGAGGGGGGCTGGACCATGTTTGCCCTGCCCTCCCTCATGCACCCGCCTCGCACCACCTTCAAGTCACTGTCAGTCCGCTCGGCTCAGTAAGGACGAAGACATGGACACACAGGAGAGAAATGAAGCTAATGAGCACTGACGCTCTGCCTTCAGAATCTGCTCCTGACCTGTCATCCTAACCCGGCCCCCTCCTAACCCTCCCCCTCCTAACCTACCCCTCCTAACCCACCTCCTCCTAACCCACCCCCCTCCTAACCCACCTCCTCCTAACCTCCCCTAAACCACCCCCTCCTAACCCACCCCCCTCCTAACCCAGTAGTACCTGCCCTGGGACTGCAGACCCCAAGTGGAATGTGACAAGGTCAGAATGCTTTACCTAAAGGAAATGGAGGCCCTCGCTCGCTGTATGATGCTAACGAAAACTGGACCAGCAAACAGCGGTCACGCTCATGTCTGCATGTGTGCAGAGTCCCCTCGTTTTCTAATTCACTTCTCACAACAGCTTCGTGATGTAAACATGTTCCCATTGCCGGGAGGTGACTCTTCCCCAGAGAAGTAACCGAACACCAGCATGATCGAGGGAGGGGGTCGGGAGCAAAGGCAGATAGCCCACCCGTCCCAGCTGTCCTCCACCAGGCCGTGTGCCCCACAGTGCTTCTCTCTCCCTTCACACATGCCCACACATGTGTGCACATGTATGTGTGTGCACACATATGCACACATTCACATATGCATACATGTAAGCACATACATATATGCGCAGACACATACATTCACATGTGCACACATATATGCATATAAATATTTCTCTCTTTTCCGTGTCCAGCACAGCTAGAGAGTGGTCCAGTTCCTGAGTAGGGGCAGTTGGGGGTTGAGAAAATGAAAAAAAGAGACACACAGAGATACCGTGTTTCCCCAAAAATAAAACATCCTCCGAAAATAAGACCTACTTACAGGTTTCCTTCTGAGTGAAATATAAGGCATCCCCCGAAAATAAGGCCCCAGGCTCTGTCTCAGAATGAAAATTAATTTACCGTAAACTGGTCGCTAGGGCCGCCCCGACTGGCGTCTAGCAACCAGTGACATTACGCAGAGTCCTGACGTCACTGCTGTGTGGAGGCAGAGCGGAGGTCAGAGTGAGCAGTGAGCACGGGGCGGGAGAGAGGAGGAGACTTTCGCAGATGTGTGTAGAAGAACAGGAGGATTAGAGCGGACAGGACGTGGCGAAGGTGGTGAGTGCTGGTCTGTCTCTGGTGACACTACCTGATGCTCGCGGCCGCCTTCATGATGACTGAAGGTTCTCAGTCAGTGGCAGAACCTGCTCCAGCCCAGATCCAGGCCACAGCAAGCCCAGTGACAGTCCCCAGGCAGGCCCCAGGGGGTAAATGTCTAATAAAGGGGTAGGGGGGATGTCTGGTGAAGGTGTTCAGTGGCACAGGGGTGGGGGGAGGGGGATCACTTAAAATGACACAGGAGGATCAGAGGGGGCAATCAAAATGGCACAAGAGGATCAGAGGGGACAATCAAAATGACACAGGAGGATCAGAGGGGACAATCAAAATGACACAGGAGGATCAAAAGGGGTTACTAAAATGGTAATCCCCCCTCTGATTCTCCTGTGCCATTTTGATTCCCCCTTCTGATCCCCCCTGTGTCATTTTGAGTGATCCCCCTCCCCCCACCTTGATACCCCAATTCCTTTTTTTTTTACCCCTAGAAATGAGTACAAAAAGAAAAAGCTACTCTGTGGAGTACAAGAAAGGAATCGTGGAAGACTCTTGGGGCCAAAATCTTACTGCTTTCTGCAAAGAGAAGATGTTGAGTATCTGATTGGTCCGAAAATAGCGAGCAGAGTATGGTAACCTCATTGAACAAGTGGACAAGGGAAATGCTAAAAAGCGCAAGTGTGGATCAAGTCGGCAACCATTATTTTCCGAGCTGGAAGACCTGATCTGTGAATGGGTTGTTGACAGGAGAGCAAAGCCTTTGGTTGTGAATAGGGCTCAGATTCAAGAATTTGCCCTTGCAATGGCACCACAGTTTGACATAGCCCCCAAAGACTTCAAAGCATCACAACACTGGCTGGATAATTTCCTTCAGCGAAGTGAACTGTCTTTAAGAAGATCTACAACATTGTTTAGGTTGGAAGATACTCAAGTTATTAAGGGAGCACTTGCATTCAAGTCCTTTATTGATGATGCTGACTTCTCTAAATACAATCTTTCCAACATGATTGCTATGGATGAAACTGCAGTGTTTATGGGCCAATCATCTCAAACAACAATTGAACAGCGGGGTGCCTCCTTAGCGTACATTCCCTCCACTGCTTACGAAAGTGCACGTGTTTCCTGTATTTTGGCAATTCGTCTGGATGGCACTAAAATCCCACCTTTAATCATTTCTAAGGGCAAGAAGGAAAAGATTGAACGTGTTTTGGGCGTTTTTATTCTTGAAACTGAAAAAGCCTGGGTCACACAAGCAGTTATAAGGAAGTGGGTCGATTTAATGCTGCCGCTTGTTATGCGAGGGAGCCAAAGAGGTCTGCTAGTCTGGAATGCAGCCAGCACTCACCGCGCTAAAGACATGAAGACATTTCTTCATGAAAGAAAAATAGATCAGATAATGATTCCCGCAGGAATGACGGCCTATCTCCAGACTCTTGATATTGCAATAAACAAGCCATTCAAAGACAATTTGCGCATGGAAATTAATGACTACATTGAAAATAGAATGGAGAGAAATCAGCGTGGAAACTTTGTGAAACCTAAACTGCAAGAAGTTGTGACTTGGGTGAAGAATTCATGGGAGAAAATCACTGACAGTTGCATTGCAAATGCACTGCGAGCAGGCTACCTTGACAAGAAGTACTCATTTAAAGACAGTGCTATTGCTAAACATGAGAGATTTGGTCCACTGATTCTGAAAGAAATGGAGTCACAAGAAATTCACCAGGAAATTCAGGAATTGGATTGTTATGATGATGTTCCAGAAGATGATGACATGATTGTCATTGAATAAATGAGTAAATTCTTGATACTGTAGGATTCACAGTTTGTCTGGTTTGTGTTGACAGCTACCGTACTACCGTACCGTATACAGGTAATAAATTTCCTTTATTTTCATTTAACAATAAATGTGTACCATATTCTTCTTCATGGAAAAATAAGACATCCCTGAAAATAAGACCTAGCGCATCTTTGGGAGCAAAAATTAATATAAGACACTGTTTTATTTTCGGGGAAACAGGGGTAGAAGGAAAAAGCTGGGGCCCGGTGGGACAGCCATCCTCTGATGGAGAGACAGTGACCCAGAGCCTATGCAGCATGTTTATTTTATACAGCAAAAAAACAGGAAGTTTTACTAAAGCCTAAGACAAAGGAGATTATGTGCATTCTTGTGGCTTCTTTGTAATCATCACTTCTGGGTGGGCCTGGATAATCGTGTTTGTTCCTGGTGCGTGGCTGGATTTAGATAATGAAACCCAACCCCTGGAGCCTAAGCTGAAGGTCTGGCTGACAACACACCTGCCTCTGGCAAGGTATGTTTCCAGGGCATGGCTCTGCTGAGTACTGCTGGATTCAGATGACAATCAGCTCAGGGGCTTCTCCCAGGCACTCTCTACATATGCACATGCACACACATACATACATGCATGCACACGCCCCGTCACTCTGGGTCCCCGTGAGCACATTAGCTCGGCCTCTAGCGTGCTCTCTCCTGGCTGCTGCCTGGGCTCCCAGCTCTGGGCCCTGGTCCTCCCCTGTCCTGGGCACTGGCCTCGTGGGTCCTCCCCAAGCTGCAGGAGGGTCCAGCGAGCCCCTGTCTTCAGACCCAGAGTCCCGAGTCCACTGCCCTCCCCCAGGATTTCAGTCTCCATAACTCACTGCTTCTCCCATCACCAGGGATGTGTCAGCAGTTGAAACCTGGCATTTTGCTTCCTTTACCTGAGCAATGCTGCAGTTAGGTATCATTTGGCCACGGGCGCTGTCTCCTGTGTGGATCCTAACCTGTGCTGGGCCATGCAAACACCTGTGGAGGGGCCGGCAGGACCAAGACAGGCTGGCCCTCCAGCAGCCACCATGCAGCTGGCATGAAATGTCACCAACTCATCAACATTTCCTAAATTACAACAATAGAACAACAGCCAAGAAATAAATGATCAAAATACAAATTAAGGTTCTAGCAAGTTTGGCTCAGTGGACAGAGCATCGGTCTGCAGACTGAAGGGTCCTGGGTTTGATTCCCACTCAGGGCACATGCCTGGGTTGCAGGCTCAATCCCCAGTAGGGGGCGTGAAGGAAGCAGCCAATCAATGATTCTCTCTCATCATTGATGTTTCTATCTCTCTCTCCCTCTCCCTTCCTCTCTGAAATCAATAAAAACAATATTTTTTAAAAACTAAGTTTAAAGCTTAGAAATTGTCAGATGTAAGTCTACGATGGATCATGTAGTCGCATGGACCTCAGTGATCGTGTCACTTCTAAGATGACCGTCAGCCCAACACAGGGCCCTATCCAGAGCCCTCGGTACAGAATCTGGGGGTTATCCAGCTGCAGGACTCATCTCCCTACCTACAGACACAGGCTGCCCTATGCAGCTAACAGCCACTGTGCAGCTAACAGGAAGTGGGAACCCCCTCCCACTCCTGATTTGGGCTCTGAGATGTGTGGCGAGAGGGCCCAGAAGCATCAGTCCTCACCCCTAAAATGCAGGACTGGAACGTCTATCTCTTCCCACCAGACCCATGGCCACAGTGGCTGTCTGAGCTTGTTCACACTTCACGGCTAGAAAACATGTGAAGGTATGAGGTTGGTGCCACTGCTGCCACGGGCGTCCACGCCCCTGACCAGGAGTGAAGTGAAAATGTTAGGAGGATTTTTAACACATTGTCCAAACAGCCTTGGCTGCGCAGCCGGAGTCTCAGTCGCCTCCACTGCGGCCAGGGCCTGGGTCGCTGCACAGGCGGGAGCACCGGCTCCCGGACCGCCCTCCGGACATGGCAGTTTCAGGTGCACAATATAACACTGCACACTTGCCCACGCTGTGCCGTGGCCGCCACGGAAGGCACGGCGGCTGCAGGCTTCCTCTCATGACGGGCACTGTGAGGATCTACTCTCTTAGCCACTTTCAAACGCGAGGGCAGTGCTGTCCCTGGTCACCCTGCTGCGCAGGACGTCCCATGGCTTAGCCAGCTTCTACCTGGCATGCACCTTCGCCCTCCCCCATCCCGGGTGCCAGCTGACAACCCTCCACCTGCACTCGTGCCTACGGGCCTGTTGCTTATTTGCTCTGCAGGTCCCGCTGTCAGTGACAGCACGCCGCAGTTGTCTTTCTCTGTATTTCATGAGTTTTTTTAAAGCTCCCCTGTGGTTGGAGATTTGAGTAAGGATCCCAGAAGTCGGGGTGCTGACCGGGAACTAGTGTTTTCAGCGAGAGCCTCCGGTGACTCTTATGAACCCCAAGTCTGGACGTTATTAAGCTGAGACATGGGGTCTCGTTCACATTGCTTACAAGCAGCCACCACGTTTGGCTCGTGTCATGGTGGGCGCCGCGAAGAGGTGGGTAGGTGCCCTTACCTGGGACAGTAGTTCTGACATGTGTGAGCTCACACTGTCCGCTTCCTGAGTGCCACTGCCTGGGGTCATCGAAAACCCTCCCCAGGGCATTTGGCCCTCCCGTAGCCTCTGCCCTCACCCACCCCCACCTGCCTCTACCTCCCTAAAAACACACCTGGGTCCCAGGTGACTCTGTTGTTCCTCGCTCTCCCTTCCCCTCCCTCTCCCTCCCCAGCCCTCCCTCTTCCTGCTCCTTCTCCCTCACCCCTCCTTCCCACCCCACCCTCCCCTGCCCCTCCCTTCTCCCTCCATCTGCCCCTCCTTCTGCCTGATCTTCCTGGGTAAAATGGCAAACCCATTTTTTAAAAATATTTTTTTATTGATTTCAGAGAGGAAGGGAGATGGAGAGAGAGAAAAATATCAATGATGAGAGAGAATCATGGATCAGTCCCCTCCTGCATGCCCCACACGGGGGATCGAGCACACAACCCAGGCATGTGCCCTGACGGGAATCAAACTGTGACCTCCTGGTTCATAGGTCGACATTCAACCACTGAGCCACACCCGCCAGGCAACCCACTTTTATTTTTAAGCTTCTTCAGGAAGGTTTTGAGGGAATGCCCCTCCTTGCTCATAGGCTGGCTCCTGTTTCTCCTCTCCTCTACATTATGCAGTGCTTGTACTTTTGTTGTTGGTTCTGACACTGTGGGGTAGGGTGGGGGGTCACCCCACATCCCTGCCAGGTGTGCAGTGCTCAGGGCCCTGAGGTCCGTGGATGAGGGAGGCTGTCAGAGGTGCTGGTGCTGGCACCGAGGGTGCAGCTATGGCTAACCACCTTCCCCGCTCTGCTGGTGAAGGGAACAAGGAGAGGGACCTCTGGGCAGAGTCCCCCAGCCCCAGGGTGGGTGTGGGGGCCACAGACCGGACAGCCAGCATGAGAGCCCGGTGGGAATTCCGGCGTGTGGGTGGAATGGCTTGGCCAAGTCCATATCTCAGAGTGACAACTCGTGGACAGCGTCCCTGCTGGAAGTGGTGACCAGGAGAGGCCTGACCAGTTGCAGGGACCCAGGGCCTGCTGCCATGTGGCTGGCTCCCCTGTCACACTGGCCAACACCATGCTGAGCAGACCACATGACTCCCTCAAAGCTGAGGCCTCCCCCTGGGCTGTGGCTCAGCGTGGGCACTGGGACCGACTGGAAGCAGCAGCTAGGACGCCTTTCCTTCCCATCTGCCTCCTGGCTCAGCCATCGTCCCAGCGAGTTCTCCCTCAGGGTCTTCAGGATACACAGCAGACCCTACAGCCCGGAAGGGGTGGAGGGGGCCCCCCTGCTGTAACAGGGAGCCCTCTGCTTCTGAAATTCCCAACAAACATCACAGACTCACATGCCAACCCCATGTCTTACATGATGCTGTTAGAGAGTAGAAATTTTTGAGCATGCTTCCTCCTAGTCGACTCAGCCTTGAATCCTAGCTGCACCTCACAAAATAGCCTTACAAGATAGAACATAGAACACTGTCAGCTTTCTGAAGAACAGGATGACCCTGTAAATAACATGGTCATCAATGGCATGACCCTGACATTGCTTGGGAAAAACTGTTTTGTCTTGGGTTGCTTGCTCTGCAAAAACAGGATGTGGTAAATGTGCTTAAAAGCGGTCCTGCACAAAGGGTCGGGGCTGCTCTCTGGACTCCCTGTGTGGAGAAAGGCAAAGCAGTCGCCGGCTGGCTAATAAAGGCTCCCCAAATTTTAATTTGGTCTGGACTCCAGTGGTTGTTCACTCACGTTTGCTCCACAACAATGCCACAGTCTTTCAGGCAACGTGCTCAGAACTGAACCCATCCTTTCTCCCTCATCACTAGCAACAAAGGCCAACCTGGCTGTCCTCAGCTCACTCACTGCCCCCGGGGCGGGACGCTGCTGTTCTTGGATGTCATCTCAGTGAGCCAGCCAGGCCCTGAGTCTCACCGATTCCCTCCCACCCCTCAGTCGCCCCCGGGGCACACACCTGTCTGATCTTTACACTGCAGTCCAACAACTCTCCTGAAGCCCTTTCTCTGTGGCCACCACTTGGACAAAGGTAGGAGCTCCCCTGTGGCCAAGGAGACCTACCTGACTCTCTCCTGGCTTCCACTCCAGCGCCTCTCCTGCATCGCCCCTCTCCTCTCCCCTGTGCACTGGCTCCACAAACATGGCGGGCTTACTGTGCACCCAATAGTGGGATGACCACAGCAGGCCTCAGAAGACAGAAAATGTCTCCCTGTCCCCCTCTCATCGGCTCAGGATGAAGGGCTCTGCCGTGCCACGTGTCACCCTGGGTCCCCATGCCCTGCACACGGCTCGTACAGAGCAGCCCAGCCATCAGCCCTGGGACCAGCACCTGGGGAGATGGTGCTGCCGCTGCCAGAAGCAGAGAACATCCTAGGGAACTACCGCTCCTGAAAGCCTGCCCTTAGCTACCCCGAGGCTGCATCTTCATGTCCTGCTCTTACCCAGCTTGCCCAGTGCCAATGCTCTCTGTCCTAACCGACAGTGGCAAGGTGACAAAGGTCACAGGCTGTGCATGGACAGAGCCCGGGAGCCCTTGTGAGGAGCCGGGGCCACGCCTCCGTCCCCACACAGCCCTCCTGCCACCAGCGCAGCGTCTCTGGCTCTGGCTCTGGCTTCTGCAGGGACCAGCACTCACGTCCCAATCGTGTGGTTGCCCCGAGATCCACCTAAAATGTTGTGATCAAACCCTGCGAGGATGGTGTGTTCCAGCAGAAACCTGGGTAACTCTGTGGAATGATGTTTGGGCTCCGTGAGGAGGCTTGTGGAGCCAGGAGCACTGGGAAGTCGACTCAGAGCCACTACAAGGCTGAGGTCAGATTTCCCACAGGAAGGGACTCCATGGCTTATCTCTGGACCAAGCTGTGTCACAACTGGATCATCTGGTGCCAACCACGTCACCCACTGAGAACAGATTCAACACATTCACACAGATCGGCCAGTTTCCATCTCCTTCGCATCACTTCTTGGTTAACTACCTGGTGGGCCCTGGGCTGCCTGGTGACCTGGCCTTGGCCACGTCCTGGGACCTTGTGGAGTCTGTGTCCTCCTGCAGGTCACTGCTCAGCAGGAGGCCCACCGGACAGAGTAGGGCCGGAGGGGGGATGAGGAGGGGTAGGCGCCCCATCTCCCCATCACCCCATCACCCCAGCTCCATGCACAAGGAAGGCCTGAGAGGCGGCTCCGAGCTCTGGCTGACACACAGTTCCTTGCCAAGGGAAGTGGGAGACAGCCGTGTGCCAAGGTCAAGTTCAGAATCCACAGGGATCTGCCGAGCATGAACACGGAAAGGATTTTGGAGTAAGATTCACAGGCAACGTGCTCTTATTCCCCAAGCAGCTGGTCTCCGTGCTCCTTCCTGGCCATTGCTGCCCCACAAGCCTGTGCCCGACCTCCCCACACCTCTCACCTAAATGCCACCCACTCACCGCCTCAGGTGCGCAGCCGTGGTGCCTTGCCTCACTAGCTGGGACCCTGGCCTGGCACAGAGAGTGTGCATCGGCTCACCCGTGGCCACTCTGCAAGGCTTTGTGCCTGGACCAGGTCGGCCATGTCTGTGGTTTGCCGGCTGCTGTGTGGACAGTAGAAAGCTGAGACTGGCAAGGACACAAAGAGATAAGGGGTGCGCAGGGGGAGACCTCCCAGCAGAGCATTCTGGGAAGGAGGAAAGTCACTGCAAGGTTTCTGGGGCAAGCCACACCTGGCATGTGTGAGGAGCAACAGGAGCCCAGTGTGAGGGCAGGGAAGGATGGGGGAGGGCTGGGGGGGGGGGCGTGCAGGGGAAGGGAGGGCAGGGCAGAGCAGGGCAGGGGAGGACACGGCAGGGGAAGGGAGGGCAGGGGTGGGGAAGGGAGAGTAGGGGAGGGAAGAGGAGGGCAGGGGAGGGTGGGGGAAGGGAGGGCAGGGAAGGGGAGATGAGGGGCAGGGGCGGGCAGGGGGAGGACAGAGGCGGGAGCTGGGGAGAGGCGATAAAGGGGCATATTCCTCTGCATGGAGAGTTGAGACAGGAACGGGGTGATGACACTGTCCCACAGAGGCCAGCCCAAACCAGGAGAAGGGTCCTGTGAAGCAGGTCTCTGGCCACAGCCCGTCAGTGTGGGGTGCCCTCAGAGCAGCTTTAATTGGGGGGCCGCGAGCATTGGTGACTCTGAGACCAGCAAGGACAGAGGACCCCGTGCCTTCCACAGGTGTGTGGCTCATAGGGGCCTGACTCCCACAACGTTAGGGTCTGGCTGACGGCAGGACGTGGGGCCCGTGGAGCCACCATCCCTGCAGATCAGTGTTCACACTCAGGGGTGTCATACTCAGTGGTCAGTTCTTACACCTCTTTCCTGGAGGCGCTGGAGGGACCCCGAAATCAACGCTGGCGGGAATGAGAGTCCGACCAGACTGCGCCTCCTCGGCGCCTGCCCTACAGCCTCAAAGCACCCCTGTTTTGTTTTGTTTTTAAATATATGTTTTTATTGATTTCAGAGAGGCAGGGAGAGGGAGAGAGAGAACCATCAATGAGAGACACATTGATTGGCTGCCTCCTGCACACCCCCCACTGGGGATCGAGCTTGCAACCCGGGCATGTGCCCTGACCAAGAATCAAACCCTGACCTCTTGGTTCACAGGTCAATGCTCAACCCTGAGCCGCGCCGGCCGGGAGAAGCACCTCTGTCTTGATCCGATTCTGGCCTCAGGACACAGAGCCCTCCACGACCCCACAGAAGTGGGTGTGACCCTCTCTGAGGGGGCTCTTCACTTGAGCTGTGTTTGCCTGTGGTCCCTGTCATGTCTGTTTGTCACCACTCCATGGATAGAGTCGCGCTGAAGATCCCCGTCAAGTCACGCCATGACTGTGGCTAGACCCTGCCTAAAGGGAGGCAGGATGGGCTCCCAGAAGGTGGGTGGCGAGCTCCATGCCCCGTGGGGAGGAGGGGCCCTCCCAGCGCTGTGACCACTCGTGACATTCTTATTCTTTTCCCCCAGAAGGGCTGCAACAATCAGGCTGTGTTGGGATGAAATGTGCGTTTGTCCAGCTCCGGCCTGGCCCTCAATGCCTCTTTGTGAGGCGACGTCCCTGAGCCCGCCTTTGTCCCCACGGAACGCGACGCACACAAGGGCCTTCAGAGCAGCTGGGCGGAAGTGCTGGCCCTTTGTTCGGGGCCAAGAGCGTGTCCGCACCTGACGGGGGACCTTCTGAGACACCACAGGCTCCCAGCATCACAGAGAAACGCCTCGGCCCGCTGCGGAGGCCGGCATCTGCTCCAGGTCAGGGCGCAGCACACCTGGAACCCTGTCCTCAGCAGTTTGTGAAGAATTCCAGCTGAAAACTATGGAATGGCTCTAAATGGCATATGTTCTCCTAGAAATAGTTTCTGTTTGTGATTTTTTTTTTTTAAAGGAAGCTTTCTTTTTAAAAAAATATATTTTTATTGCTGTCAGAGAGAAAGGGAGAGGAAGAGAGAGATAGAAACATCAATGATGAGAGAGAATCATTGATGGGCTGCCTCCCGCACGCCCCACACTGGCGATTGAGCCCACAACCCGGGAATCAAACTGTGACTTTCTGGTTCATAGGTCAATGTTCCAACTCAACAGTGTTCTTGAAAGTGATGATCTTGGAACGAATGATGTTAAGCATGTGCAGCTCACTTCATCCCTGCGCCGCCACTGGGCACCTGTGGTCACCCCACGATCAGAGGGGCAGGGTTTGGTCTGGGGACGGCGCTGTCCCCCACTTCCATCCTGCAGGGCCCAGTGCTCCTGACCCACTTGAGCTGTCCAGCCTCCAACAAGCCCTCCCTGCCCCCTAGGAAGCAGGCATCTCTGCAGAAAAGGACAGAGCATTACCCCGTTCCTCCATGCCCCCCAGGCCCTGACGGAGGACTCGGCCCACACCGAGGGATGTCACCTCCCCCGGCAGAGACTCGGTCCCTGGCAGGCAACCCTACGCCAGGATGGACCCAAGACCCAGACTGCCTCCAGGATCCCTTCACCACTGTCTCAGCTTTGAAACAACACATATTTGGTTTTCTTTAGACGAAGAGAATGCAAATATCAGGAGAAATACCTAATTGTTATTAGGAACTTGTTGAGAATAAAACTCACAAGACATGTAAGATTTAGGCATTTAAAATGCTACAATTTCATGCTGGAGTGTTTGGGTGCTTTCTCGTGTGTCCTGCGCACAGTGGGGGACGGAGGCTGACCTGCCCCACGCACCGCCCTGGGCCTCGCTCAGAGGTGCACGGCTGGCCTCCAATGGCCTTTGATGCCTCGCCCGCCAGGCTCCCACGCCCCTCCATTCTACACAGCATGCAACACAGCAGCAGGGACAGGAGTCAGCATGAGTGCCAGGAGGAGCCAGCCCTCGGCTGTCAGAGGCCATGGCGCACTTCAGAAAGCACAGGCTGTGTGTCAGGTCACCTGCAGCCCATCACATCACGGCTCACCGAGAGTGACTTCTGTGAAGTCGGGAATGCCCTGGGCCTTGGCCCCCCACATCTGCCCTGCAGAGAGTGGTCACATCCACCGTCCCGTCCACCTGGCCTGGTGCGGTGTGGCGTCCAGGCCTACACACTGCTCCCGAGCCTCCTTCTCAGACAGGCCGTGTCCCGGAGCTTTCCTCTGTCTCCAAGTCAAATCGGTGAAGCGCCCACTGCATCCTTCATGAGCAGCCCCGGTGCCCTCTCCTGGTGTGCCAGGTGACATCCCCCACGCAGGCCCCTGCCAGGCGCACACCTGGATCATGATGTCACAGTCAGTGATCCGCCTGCCTGGATCATGACATCACACAGTCACTTCTCCGCCTGCCTGGATTATGATGTCACACGGCCAGTGCCCCACCCACCTTGCCTCTGCCTGCCCCACATAGATCTTCCCGCAGACTTACCAAGTGAGCTCTCTCTCTCTCTCTCTGGCCACTGCATGCTCTCTGGCCAGAGCTTCAGGAGGTTTCAGAGATGAATGGAGGCCCTGTGTCCCTGCAGCTTAAGTTACATAACAGGGCGATGACACTCAATGACAGACACTCCTCAGTAAGTTGTGGCTCCCCCACCAGGGTCAAGGCAGCCCCGTGGAGCCAGAGCCAGTCTAGTGGGTTTCAGGGCCGTGGAGAGGCCTACTCTGGGGGGTCATCCCCGAGTGTTCTTGTGCTAAAAGCGGTTCCTCGATGATGGCTGAGTTCCCCAGGACACCGTGTCCACCGCAGGAGCTGCAGAGGGCAGAGCAGGAACGGCGGCGTTAGCACTGACCGTCCGGCTGGTCACTCCTCTCAGTCTGACTCAAGGAGCCTGGCAGGCGCTGCCTTCGGATGGGTGAGCTGAGTTGAGAGCCTGGGCCCAGGGTTTAACTCTGAGCAGAAGAGATGGGGGCCCGTGGGCATGAACACAGCTGCGAGCAGTTCCCACTGGGAGCTGGCTCAGGACTGGGCTTGCTGGGTTCCTGCTCAGCAGGGAGCACACGAGACCAGGGGCTTGGTGTGAAGTGGGCATGTGGCCGTGTCCTTGAGCACCCGGGTGGCCCTCCAGTGGGCCCTCCCTTTCCAGAAGCCGTGCCAGGCCAGGCACAACCCCCCTGCCCCCGTCCCTTCACCAGCCCCTTCCAAAGCCATAGCGCATCTGTCTTCTGAGCATGTCACTTGGAGAAACGCATCTCCTCGGGGCAGGTTAGATCCGGCGGGTTCTCTGGCCCTCGCGCCACCTGTGGACGTGGCCACGGGGGGCTCGGTGACCGGGGAGCTGAGCCTCGCGCAGGGAGGAGAGCACCGGTCTGAGGAAGCTGAGTGCTTACAGCGCCGCAGCCGCACTGCCATCTCGGAAAGAGACGTGTCCCACATGGGGACACCCCCACGTGTCCCTGCTCCCAGTCACACGGGAACTATAATGACTTTTCTTCAGAATTTTCCATTCAGGACACAGTCCTTATTATTTTATCCTTTTTCATCCCTTTTCTTTATTTCCTCTTTCCTGTGGAGGAAAAGCACCCACTTGTTTACTTTTGAGTCACAAATTCACAAATTCAATCACACGTGTTTCCACAGGTGCATAATTTGTACATCTAAACTCAGTGATATGGGAGGAGCAGGGAGCTAGAAAGCAGTGAGTTGGGGAAACAGGAAAACTGAAATGGTTTGGGCACCGAAGGGTTTGCCTGGAGGCTGTCCTCATGGCCGAGCAGCCCACACCCGGCCGGTGCTGCTGGGCCCGAGCACGGCACGCGGCTCACGCCCCTCCACGGCCACGCCAGGCGGATTCCATCGCCAACTGAAAGGAAAGTTTGAATTGCTTCTTGATAAATACTGTTAGCTTCCTTCCTCAGAACTCACATCCATCACAGCACAGCTAAGAATGATCATACATGAACAGGCAAGAAGCTGACACTGAATTCATGTTTGTCTCAGATTGCTGCAGCTCACGGTGGTCGGATTTCTCACATTGGAGTCCGGGACACAGTCAATGCCCAATGTCAACGCTTGCAACAGTGCCCGAGACGCGTCTCCTGGACGCAGCCGTCCCTCTGTCACAGGAACATAGGATTAAACCGCTGGTCATTCTGCCAACGGCTCTTCCTGCCGCTCCTGCAGCCACAGTGAGCACGGGGCCGATTCCCACTGGGGACCGAGCACAGGGGACCGTGCCCTCCTAGCCGGGTCTCAGCTGGCAGCTCCTGCTCCTCCCACTGGGCGTGCAGTGAGCGCCTGGCCCGGGCAGAGGACACGCCTCAGTGGCTGGAGCTGCCCACGCCCTCCCAGGACTGGCCACGTGAGAGGGCGTGGGCTGTGCTGTTAGAGCCGCTGCAATCCCGGGCCTCTCTGCAGTAGTTTTCACATAAACTCACCCAAATGGCCTCATACGAACCCGCTGGAGCAGTGGTTCTCAACCTTTCTAATGCCGCGACCCTTTAATACAGTTCCTCATGTTGTGGTGACCCCCAACCATAAAATTATTTTCGTTGCTACTTCATAACTGTAATTTTGCTACTGTTATGAATCGTAATGTAAATATCTGTGTTTTCCGATGGTCTTAGGCGACCCTGCTAGAGGTTCTCAACATAAGTTCGCAACCCACAGGTTGAGAACCACTGCTGTAGAGCCTAAGACCATCGGAAAACACAAATGTTTACATTACGATTCATAACAATAGCAAAATTACAGTTATGAAGTAGCAACAAAAATAATTTTATGGTTGGGGTTCACCACAACATTAGAAACTGTATTAAAGGGTCGCGGCATTAGAAAGGTTGAGAACCACTGCGCTGGAGGCATCTTCTCCCACATGGGACATTTACGTGGCACTAACCGCCCTTAGCCAGCGCTGCCGTCGGGAGCAAGCAAGGCCCAGAGCCTGCAGCGGCTGGGAGGCATTCGTTCACCTGCAGGGCTCTCTGCTTCCTCCAACATGAAATCAGTTGTGAGTCGTATGCAAGGCCCTGCAGTGGACCTGGACTGGATCAGCGATGGTTGAACTTTACAGCCATGCTCTAAGATCAATGAAACGCCTTTAAAGTGGAAATGTCTGCAGGCAAATAACTTCATATTACTTATTTCTAAGTTCTCTGGACATGGGCTCCCGTCCTGCCCATTGAAATAATTGTTCTTAAGTTAATTTTTGAGAATATGAGGTTTCATTGTTCCTGGACTACAGCGTTTTAGCAGAACAGACTGGTGAAGAAATGGAAGTATCCTTATACAAGTTACTGGAAGATCTGAAACCCAGCTCCACTGAGTGATGGCCAGAGTTACAGAAGGCTGGAGAGGGGCTCGTCTGTGGCCACGAGGTCCGTGTCACAGCGGAGGAATGTGGAGCCTGTCTCTCGTGGCCGGGGATGGGGTTTGGGGGGCCTTGAGCGCAGGGAACAGAGCATCTTTCTGGGTCAAACAACCGGGTCACTTCACGTGTGAGAGTGCTGGGTCTCAGAGAGAACTCTGCTCAGCGAACAGCCGCGGACGGTCCGACAGAACAGGGGGCGCTGGCGGCCCAGCTGGGGGGCAGTGTGAGGCCTGACTGTCCCTGTGGTGACCTGGCAGGAAGCCCAGGGACAGGCAGTCTCAGGACCTGCTGAGCCCTGTGCACCATGACAAGGACCTGCCCTGGGAAGTGCCATCCTCTCCTCACGCACTGAGATAGGCACTGAGCATCGCCCCTCGGCGTTCCCGCCGCCTGCTGCCTGCTCCTGCCACGGCCTCTCCTTCCTCCTCCACAGGGTATCCAGGTGGCTGAGTCACCATCTGGGCCTCGCATCTCACATATTGCAGGAGGCCTGGCCCCTCCAACACTTCCCCGCCTCATCCTCAGCCTGTGGCCCAGAGAGCCGCAGTGATGTGTGCAGAACTTCTGGAAACTTCCTCCTCCCTGTGCTAGAGGAAACACTGGAAGCCACTCATCCTGACATTTATTGTGAACCCTGCGCAGGCGTCTTCAGGTGACACTGTTAGCCACCCAGCCCAGGGAAGCAGCGACTATCCGAGGGGACAGGGCAGGGGTCACAGCAGAGACGAGAGGGCCCGGGGTCTGGTGACCTCCTCAGATGCCGGGTCAGCCGCTCACAGCCGCTCCCTCTGGGTTTTCCATGACATTAGCCAACACCTTCCATACCTTTAAACCAGCTTCTCTAATGATCCCAAAACCAGCCTTGGTGATACATGTGGTCATAGCGCATTTCCTGGCAGCCTGAGAGGCGTGCGATGTGACACCAACTTTACCAACCCCGGGCCTGGAAGACATGCTGCTGTGGTGAGTCAGTGTGCTTATCCAGTAGGTCTGTCAACATTTTGACACACTTGTTTATTTTTTTAAATATATGTTTATTGATTTCAGAGAGGAAGGGAGAGGGAGAGAGAGAGAAAATGAGAGAGAATCATGGATCAGCTGCCTCCTGCATGCCCCACACTGGGGATGGAGCCCACAACCCGGGCCTGTGCCCTGACGGGAATCAAACCATGACCTCCTGGTTCATGGGTCAATGCTCAACCATGGGCGGGCCCCACGTGTTTATTTTAAATTGTCTGACATCCAGATAAAGAAGCCGCCTGCCATTCTTATTATGGCTTGCCCCCCTGTTGCTGTTTTCCATCAGCACACAGGAGACCATCTCTCTCAGACAACACTTCTTGGTTATACTGACTCAGATTCATTCAAATCAGAAGGGCATTCCCATGCCATTTGAGCTTAATGTTTATTTGCATTTTGTTGCCCTGACAGTGGCGTGTGCCCGAGCCGGCACACCTGTGACAGGTTTCCTTCTCACAGGGGAGGGCTAGGAGGTCGCTGGGCCTGCCGCTGCCAGGGATCTGTGCACAGTGTGACTGCAGGCGCGGCCGGAGAGCTGGGCCTCTCGCCCCAGGATCCTCCACAGCGACCAGTCTCCGCTCCCCTCTCTGCACTGCACAGCAACTGCCCAGGCTTCTTAGTCGGTGGATAATGTGGCCTCGGACCTTTGGCCCTTCCACTATTTAATTCAGTCATCTTCATGACTGTGAAGGGAGTTTGGAAATGAACATGACCTAGTCCTCATTGCAGATGCTGTAAGCATTCTTTT
Source organism: Plecotus auritus (assembly GCF_963455305.1). Classification (NCBI taxonomy): domain Eukaryota; kingdom Metazoa; phylum Chordata; class Mammalia; order Chiroptera; family Vespertilionidae; genus Plecotus; species Plecotus auritus. The sequence continues at coordinate 114,031,911 of NC_137773.1, forward strand.
TCCCCATGTGAAAGCCTTATGCACAGTCACACCTCTGTGTGTTTTTTAAACATATTTTTGTTGATTTCAGAGAGGAAGGGAGAGGAAGAGAGATAGAAACATCAGTGATGAGAGAGAATCATTGATGGGCTGCCTCCTGCACGCCCCACACTGGGGATCAAGCCCACAACCTGGGCATGTGCCCTGACCAGGAATTGAACCATGGCCTCCTGGTTCATAGGTCGATGCTCAACCACTAAGCCATGCTGGCTGGGCCACAGTCATATATGTGAACATACAAAAGTTTGTACCCTGTTAATTCCAACCAGCACCATCACATGACCACCCCACTCCAGGCGGCAGTCACAGACTGCCCACCTCGCACAAGTGTCACTGGATGTCCGACGGCTGAGAGTCACTCACTCTACACTTTTTGTGATGGTTTTATAAAGGTGAGGATTGTGGCTCATGTTTACTTCCTTATTTTGCACTATTCACATTTTCCTAATACAAGAGTAAGGTAAAGTACACGAAGCTGTTAAAGATGCTGCCAGAACAAACAAATGTAGAAACAAAATATATCCTGCATTTTTATATAAGAACTTTATGCATACCTTTAAAATGGCCTACAGTCCTAGCCGGTTTAGTTCTGGATGGAGCATCGGCCTGTGGACTGAAAGGTCCCAGGTTTGATTCCGGTCAAGGGCACATGCCCAGGTTGCAGGCTCCATCCCCAGTAGAGGGCGTACAGGAGGCAGCCGACCCATGTTTCTCTCTCATCACTGATGTTTCTATCTCTCTCCCTTCCTCTCTGACTGATAAACAATAAAAATATATTAAAAAATAAAAATAAAATGGCCTACAAAGCAGTCGATTGGATACACCAAATTCAATCAGTAAGTGCTTAGTTGGTGAATATATGAGTGGCTTACTTTTTTTTCACTGTCACATTTAGCACTGTGTTAAAGATGTTTCCACAGAAAGCATTTGTCTTATGCAGGATAAAAGTGAACTGTCAATTCTCAGAGGAAGGATCATTGCATTTGAAAAAACGGTGTCACTTATAACAAGTTTCCAATTTAATTTCCAGCAGTGTTGATTGGTTTACGTTGACATCAGCAATAAAATGTCATTCCAGCATTTGCAAAAGAAGAGACCTAAACAAACATTTTGGGACTCTTTGCCCACTACTCGCTCTTTTCATCTTCCATTTACTCATTTAACAAAAATGAGCTTCAAAGACACTCCACGCACTGACAGCCGGTAGTGATAAAAAGACAGAAATGAGCTCTATTTTTTTTAACATCTCACCACAATCCCAGGAAGAGTATATTTCTACTAGAGGCCCCGGACGCACTAAATTCGTGGGGAGGGGTGGGTGGTCTCAGCCTGGCCTGCGCCCTCTCACCTTCCAGGACCCCTTGCTCCTAACCGGCCACCTGCTCACTCCTAACCGGCCGCCTGCTCGCTCCTTACCGCTAGGCTCACTGCTCCTTAGGGCTGCTGCAGAGGTGGGAGAGGCTCCTGTCACTGCCGCTGCGCTCACCAGCTGTGAGCCCAGCTTCTGGCTGAGCAGCGTTCCCACTGTGTGAACGCACTGACCACCAGAGGGCAGCTCCTGCGTTGAGCGTCTGCCCCCTGGTGGTCAGTGCGCATCATAGCGACCGGCTGTTTGGTCATTCCACCGTAACGGTTGCTGGGCTTTTATATAATAGATCCCCAGGTTTGCAGAAAAGAAACTCAGACTAAGCATTCATCCACACAGCAATGGGAGCTCTTGGACTCCAGAATGAATCTAACCCAGCCTTGGGCAAACTATGGCCCGCAGGCCAGATCCGGCCCGTTCGGCTGTTCTATCCGGCCCGCGGAGCCGAAAGAGCGGAGGGTTCTCTTGCTCTCCCCTCCGCTCCTTCACCAGCAGCAGTGTTAACATGGCAACGTTGGGAAACATGGCCGCAGCTCCTTCTTCTGAGTGGGCGGATTTATATCCACCCATTCAGTAGAAGGAACAACCTCTCAATCTTCCAGAGGCTCCTTGTAATGCCCGTGGACGCGTCTCCCGACATCACCCTGGGAATGCGTAGACACGTTATCATGGTGATGTAGGGAGACACGCCCCTGGAGAGCACGGTATCAGAGCCTTTCTGAGGTAAGATTAAGATCTCTACTCAAACACAATTTTTTCCTGTTCCCACATTCTGTACATCACAATGACTTGTTAATAAAACAACAAAGACTTTCAGCTTTTAGGGCTTGTATCCACTGCAGTTTTTTTTCCCACTGCGGACGCGCGCAGCAGGGAAAAAGACACACAGAGGACATGTCACACTAGCCATGCTGCGGCTGCATTTTTTTGCTGATACGGATGCGGTATCAGTAACGCTACCATGGCCACTAACCGCATGTGTTAGCGGCAAAATAAATGCATTTTGCGCTGCGTTTGCTTCTCCCCCTTGCGCCTGTAAAAATGCGTGCTACAGGGCATTTGTGTTAACATGCACCACTGCACATTAGCATCAACGCAAACATGATGGAAACCTGTGTACCCTGCATTAACCCTAGCTGCGCTGCATTGCAGTACTGCACCACACTGCAACGGCAGCACGGTTAGTGTGAACGAACCCTAATTCAGTGGGTTGAACAAAAAGATTGTATAGAAATGTGATGAACTAAAGATTTTATTACAAAATCGCTTAATTTCAGGGTTTCAGAAGTAATTGGACAAATGAAAAACTGAAAATCAAATGTTCATATCTAATACTTGGATGAAACCCTTTCCTGGTAATGACAGCCTGAAGTCTTGTACTTATGGACATCACCAGATGCTGGGTTTTCTCCTTTGTAATGCTCTGCCAGGCTGTCACAGTAGGGGTATATATATATAAATATCCTGCCATTTCCAGCTTTTAATAAGAAAAACTGTTGCAATGGGCATTTAAAAGTGGCACTTGGTTGTTTTTATAGAGTCCAGTGGATGCAATCTGACATTGATAATGGGCTCTTTCACACTATGTGCACTGCGGCTGTTTTTTGCCAGTAACAGAAGTGCTAGTGGTAACTACTGGTTACCCATGTTTTGCACTGCCCTAGCACCTCCCATACAAGTGTGTCTGGAAGACACAGCAATGTGCAGCTATGTGTGTTACCATAAACAAAGGGCCTGTGTGAAAGATACACAGGTTTCCTATGGAGGAAAGAGGTTGTTCTCTATGGTCAGGGTGCGCCTCTGTCCCATGTCTGAACTTTTTCAGATGATTTTGTTATATATATATTTTTTAGAAGACCAAAAATGTTATAGTAGAGCAAATTTAATCACTTGTTTTTATACTTTACTGTCTTATTTTAGTAAAGAATTTAATAAGAGAATGGTACTGTTGGTTTTAGCCCAATATTAAACATGAGTGGACCAAAGAAAAGGAAAATGGACAGTGAATGCCGAGTGTTTAAGAGGGAGTGGACAACAAAATATTTTTTCACCGAAGTCTGATCAATGCCGGTATGTCTGATATGCCAGGAAACACTTGCAGTCTTCAAAAAGTACAATCTCAGCCGTCACTTTGCCACAAAGCATGGCAACTATGCTAGCAAGCAGTCACCTCAAGAACGGGAGGCTACTGCACAGAGGTTGATGGCTAAATTACAGGCTCAGCAAAATGTCTTTCACAGACAAACTGCAATTCAAGAGACAACTACCAAAGCAAGTTTTATGCTATCATTCAAATTAGCAAAAGCTAGCAAACCTCTCTCTGAAGGCGAGTTTTTGAAAGAATGTATGATAGAGACAGCAGGTCTCTTGTGTCCAGAGAGCAAAGGCAAGTTTGAAAAACTCAGCTTATCGCGCAGGACAGTGACTCATCGAGTGGAACTGATTGATGAAGACTTGGCCAGCAAGTTAAATAGTAAGGCAGAGTTCTTTAAGTTTTATTCACTAACATTGGATGAAAGTAATGACGTAAAGGACACTGCTCAGCTCTTAATTTTTATCCGAGGGATTAGTGACAATTTTGAAATTACGGAGGAGTTTTTAGCCATGGAGCCACTGAAAGGAAAAACACGGGGAGAGAACTTGTATGACCAGGTGTCTACTGTCATCGAGAAAATGAAGCTACCATGGAGTAAACTTGCTAATGTCACGACAGATGGATCTCCAAATTTAACTGGAAAAAATGTTGGACTGCTAAAAAGAATTCAGGATAAAGTGAAAGAGGAGAACACTAACCAAGATGTTATTTTTCTTCACTGTATTATTCACCAGGAATCATTGTGCAAGTCTATATTACAACTTAATCATGTTGTTAATCCTGTCGTAAAGCTTGTTAATTTCATTCGAGCAAAGGGACTTCAGCACCGTCAGTTTATTAAGTTTCTGGAGGAAACTGATGCGGATCACCACGACTTACTTTACCACTCTCGTGTCCGCTGGTTGAGTTTGGGCAAAGTTTTCCAACGAGTGTGGGAGCTCAAAGAAGAGATTGGTGCATTTTTTAAATTAAAGGGGAAGTCTGACAAATTTACTGAGCTGAGTGACAAGAATTGGCTGTGTGGCTTTGCATTTGCTATAGATATATTTTCACATTTGAATGAGCTAAATGTGAAGCTACAGGAAAAAGATCAGTATGTACATGACATGTACACTAATGTGAAAGCCTTTAAATCGAAACTGATTTTCTTTTCCAGACAAATTTCAGACAAAGTCTTCACTCATTTTGCCACACTAGCCACACAGAAGGAGACCATCCAAAACGTGAAGAAATACAGCAAATCACTGGATGACCTGCATGCAGAATTCTGTCGTCGGTTTTCTGATGTTGAAAAAATTGACCACTCACTTCAACTGGTGGCCTGTCCTTTGTCACAAAACCCTGAAACAGCACCAGAAAAGGTGCAACTGGAACTCATTGATCTTCAGTCTGACTTTGTCCTAAAGGAGAAATTCAGCTCTCTTGAACTAAGAGACTTTTATGCTTCACTTAATGAAGCCACTTTTCCAAACATCCGGAGGATGGCACAGAAGATTCTGGTGCTGTTTGGGTCAACCTATGTTTGTGAGCAGACATTTAGCGTCATGAACATCAACAAAGCCCCTCACAGATCCAGCTTAACTGACGAACACCTCAGATCTATCCTGAGAATAGCCACAACAAAACTAACTCCAGACTTTGATGCATTAGCTAAAAAAGGAGACCAACAACACTGTTCCTACTGAAGTTGATGTTTTAAAGACCAAAAACCTTTCAACCCAGTCTACATTGCCATCTACATCTACGTCCCGGGCATAATTTGGAAGTTGCACTAAAGAAAATGTTTAATTTACTGTTTACACATTTTGTTCTTTTCTATTTGTTTTAGTTTTAAATTATTTTATTATATTTAAGTTTAATTTGAAAGGCTTTTGTACCTTTCCTTTGTTAGGCAATTTTATTTTGCCTTTGCCATCTTCAATATAAGGTATGTTATTGTGCTATGATTCCTCCATTTTTTGAAGTTTCAAATTATAATAATTAGTGTTTACATTCTTCTTGTTAAAATGTTTGAAATGAATAAAACTATTGAAGTAAAAAAAAAAGACCGTACCCTTTTATGTAATGATGTTTACTTTGAATTTATATTAGTTCATACAAACACTCCATCCATGCTTTTGTTCCGGCCCTCCGGTCCAGTTTAAGAATCCACTGTGGCCCTCGAGTCAAAAAGTTTGCCCACCCCTGATCTAACCTGTCAGACACCAAAGCCTGTGCTCTCTTCAGTCTACTGATCAATGCCGGTATGTCTGATATGCCAGGAAACACTTGTAGTCTTCAAAAAGTACAATCTCAGCCGTCACTTTGCCACAAAGCATGGCAACTATGCTAGCAAGCAGTCACCTCAAGAACGGGAGGCTACTGCACAGAGGTTGGCCTTTACTGAGTAACACTGCTCTAGAAGTTTCTATTGTTTTTGCGGTTTTCATAAGCAAAGTCAGTACCTTACTATGTTTACCTTCAGTTTTCTGATATCAACCACGGTTGAAAATCATTTCCAGTTTATTCACTGATTGAGTTTCTTCATGTGACAATTATTGCTCAGGTGCTTTTAGTCATATGTAACTACTGTGGTTCTGATGATTTTCACCCTAATTCTTAGAATCTATAAATCAAGATATAGAAAAAATATTAGCTTTTTGTAATGTTTGCTTAAAGTGAATTTACATTTCAATTGTTTGCTTTTCACCTTTGGTTTTAAAAATTAAACATTCAGCCCTAACCAGTTTGGCTCAGTGGATAGAGCGTCGGCCTGTGGACTGAAGGGTTCCAGATTCAATTCTAGTTAAGGGCATATACCTTGGTTGCAGGCACATCCCCAGTAGTGGGTGTGCAGGAGGCAACTGATCGATATTTCCATCTCATTAATATTTCTAACTCTCTATCCCTGTCCCTTCCTCTCTGTAAAATATCAATAATATATAATATATATATATATATATATATATATATATATATATATATATATATTAAAAATTAAACATTCAGCTCGGCCAGTGTGGCACAGTGGTTGAGTGTTGGCTCCTGGTCAAGGCACATGCCTGGGTTGCAGGCTCGATCCCCAGTGTGGGATTGCAGGAGGCACCCGATCAATGATTCTCTTTCATCATTTATGTTTCTCTCTCTCTCTCCCTCTGCCTTGCTCTCTGAAATCAATAAAAATATATTTAAAAAATGTTTTAAAGAATTAAACATTCAGATTATTAGTTTCACACATTGTGTTTTACCTTTATATTTGTGGATAAGAAAAATTGGCATTAAAAAAATAAGGCCAGTGGCAAACTTACAAGGTGTGGGAGGTTTCTTTTGTGTCCACGCTCTTGTTAGACTGTGCAACTGGCAGACTCATTGCGAAAAATCTCCATTGATCAGTGACTGGGATGCACCCTGGCTTTTTATCAAAGAGCATTTAACTTGACACAGATGTTTTGAGGGGTGTTTTAGAGCTTTCCGGATCCCAATATTCAGAAACCATAACCCCTGCCCATCTCATGTGCTAAATATTTGGTTTTTGTCATCACCGGTTGGACACACACTTGCCCGAATAAATGCTATCATATGACTCCATGTAATGTTTTATCATCGTTTTATTCTACCATTGCAGTTTGGTCAGTAGAGCTGTGCTGCCCCTTCCCCATGAGTGGCGTTTCCTTCTCACATGCATGAACATTCTAAGATCCCGCACCCCCACTCATGTCTCCTACTAACTGCCTTGGGGCCTGGCGTGGCCAATTGAAATCTGTTGTTAGGAAGCAGCTCTATATTATTTCCTGCTTCCACAGGGGCGGCCTGCAGGACAAATGGATAGAAGGTTGTGTACCGGAGGGGAAAAATGGCGGCGGAATAGACAGACGTGTTCCGAGCCTTGTCCCAGAGCAGAAAGAAAGAACAGCTGAGGGTCGCACTAGGAGTGTTTGTTGGCAAGTTGGGGGACAGCTGAACTCCAGAAGAAGGTGGGAGACTGCTAGACAGGGTTCCCCTGACCTGGCAGCTCCCACTGCGGCTGGGTCCCCTCCCGGAGCTGCGGGTTTGGATGCGGAGTCGCCCCCATCTGGAACCGGAAAGTGGAGCTTATCGGAAGCCTGAGAATCCACAACTGCGGCACCCACGGAACAGCTGCGAGCCCCAGAACAACGCTCCCCAATTGGCGCAAACACACAGGTTCAGAGGAGCTCTACACTCCACCACGGAAAGGTCAGATTTCGCCTAGGATAAGGTGAGGTCTCTGGTCCCAGCGCGAGAGAGGAAGGCACGTTTTGCGGGAGCTGGAGGACCAGGGAAGTCTGTGCCTAGAAAAATCGGTGGCTGCTGGGGCTGGCGTGAGCTGTGAATGTGGAAGGGGGTCCTCAGAGCTGCTAACAGAAGGGCTCTCTAAAAAGCAACCCATTTTGATCTGAAGTGCAGGGACACCCTAAGAATTTCAGGGGTGTGCTAGACTTACGCGCAGCCACGGAGTGCGCACACTTGGGCTTTTTCCTCTTGAAATTCTTGCTTCTGATTACTAAGCCCAATTCATAGGTTCACACAGTTGGGGACACCCTGGGAGACTGCAGGGGAAAGTTGTTTTTCTGGAACCTGGGGATTGAGCAGGGAGTGACCATGGGAGAGCCAGCTCTGAGGCAGCCCACTCCCACAAACCGGTAGTGAGTGCCACAGGGAAAGAAGGCTCTAACACTCCCTAGAGAGGCCATAGATAAACCCGGAAGTCAATCCAGAAACACTGCCACCCAGGGGCTGAATCACAAATTGACTCTTGTGTAATCAAAAATAAAGGAATACGAATTAAGACACACCGCCTGCTTAAAATCAGGACTGGCTTACATCACTGAAGAGCAGTGGAACGCAGGGAACTGCAATACTGTCCGAACTGAGAAACAGGCGTGCCAAACAGAACAACAGAGGAAGTGAATGACCTTCACTACTCCACATTTTATTTTTATTTTTTATTTTTTTATTTTCATTTTTTGCATCTTTTACTCAAGAAACTAATTTTTTTCCTCACTTGATTTTACCTTTTTAATTATTACATTTTTATTTTCAATCCGTATTATTACTACTGCTATTTTATCTTTTTTTTTTTAAGTGTCATTTTATTTTCTCTTCATTTTGTTTTGGGATTAATGTTCTACATTCTATTTTTATCTTTCCTTTAGCATCATTTTACTCTATCTCAAATCTACCTTTATGCCATCACTCTCTTCCTCACTTTTCCCTTTTCAGTGTCCTGTTTATCTTACCCCTTTCCTGCTTTAGATTTTCCCTATTCTTTCTGTTTACCCCCTTTTAAAATTTCACCCTACTTATATATCTAATCTCCAATCCCCTGCTCCAAGTCCATACACACCTCTCTCTTCGCTGTCTTAACTATCCAAAAAATTGTTCTTCTCTCTGTCCTTTTGTTGTTGTTCGTTTGAATGTAGATTATATCGAATTTTTATGCTTTTTTGTGAGATTGTTTTGCTTATTCTTCTTTTGTTTATTTTTTTGTTTGTTTAGTGCTTCTGTTTTCCCTTGCCTCACTCAATATTAGTTGGTGTTGTAGTTTGTATTAATCCCCAGGTACTTGTTGCTAGCATTTGCTGGGATAAGTGATTGTTCTATTGGAGTTTTATCCCCAATATATATAGTCTGTTTCCCTTTCTCTCTTAGTCTCTTTCTTGTCTCTCTTACTTTTTTTTCTTCTTTTTTTCCCTTTTCCCAATTTCATTTTGACACCCCCCTTTTTTTTCTTCTTCTTTCTTTCTTTTTCCTCTTCTTCTTTCTCTACTATCCCCTGATTTGCCTTTCTCTGGTGGTCACCTTTATTGGAGGTTGTTAATATCGTGAATATATTTCTGTTCAGTGCCTTGTGTGTTGTACCTGGTAGTGCTGTATTTTGTGCCTTTAAATCGACGCAGGAGAGAGAGAACTACATAACCAGACATCCAGAGAAGAGAGACCATGGGGAGATAAAGACACAGCCCGCATAGGAAAGAAAAGCAGGCATCACCAGAAAAGGAAGTAAACGAAATGGAAGCAAGCAACCTTCCAGAAAAAGAATTTAGAGAAATGGTCATAAGGTGGCTGAAAAGAATGGAAGACAAATTCGACAATATGAGCAAGAACCAAGAGGAAATGAAGAAGAACCAAGAAGAAATGAAAAATGACATCGCTGCTGTAAAGAACTCAATAGAAAGCATCAAGAGTAGACTAGAAGAAGCAGAGGACCGCATCAGTGAGCTAGAAGACAAGATGGGAAAAAATACCCAAGTAGAGCAACTTCTAGAAAAAAAAATTAAAAGGCAGGAGGAGAGCCTAAGGGAACTTTGGGACAACACGAAACAAAACAACATCCGCATAATAGGGGTTCCAGAAGGAAAGGAAGCTGAGCAAGGAATAGAAAACCTATTTGAAGAAATAATGACAGAAAATTTCCCTGATATAGAGAAGAAAAAACCCACACAAATCCAAGAAGCTCACAGAGTCCCAAGCAAAATGAACCCCAAAAGACCGATGCCAAGGCACATTATAATTAAATTGGCAAACACCAATGACAAAGTAAGAATCTTAAAAGCGGCCAGAGAGAGACAGAAAGTTACATACAAAGGAACCCCCATCAGACTAGCAACTGATTTCTCAACAGAAACTCATCAGGCCAGAAGGGAATGGAATGAAATATACAAAGTCATGCAAAGGAAGGGTCTGAATCCAAGAATACTGTACCCAGCAAGGCTGTCAATCAAAATTGAAGGTGAAATCAGGAGCTTCACAGACAAAAAAGGACTAAGGGAATTTATTACCACCAAACCAGCAATGCAAGAAATGCTAAAGGGTCTGCTGTAAAAAAAGAAAAGAAATAGGAAGTGAAGAAGGAACACAGGTGTAAAGAATAGGAATGGCGACAAATAAGTACCTATCAATAATAACTTTAAATGTAAACGGATTAAATGCCCCAATCAAAAGACATAGGGTAATGGATTGGATAAGAAAACATGACCCATATATCTGCTGTCTACAAGAAACCCACCTCAGAAAAAAAGACGCACACAGACTGAGGGTGAAGGGATGGAAAAAGGTTTTCCAGGCAAATGGAACTGAAAAAAAAGCTGGGGTAGCAATACTTATATCTGACAAATTAGATCTCAAACTGAAGGACATAACAAGAGATAAGGAAGGCCACTTCATAATACTAAAGGGAGCAATCCAACAAGAAGAAATAACTCTGGTAAACATATATGCACCCAATACAGGAGCACCCAAATACATAAAAAAACTCCTGGAGGATATCAAGGGAGAGATTGACAGCAATACAATCATAGTAGGAGACTTCAATACCCCACTATCACCATTGGACAAATCCTCTAAACAAAAAATCAGCAAAGAAACATCAATCCTAAATGACTCACTAGACCAGATGGAATTAATTGACATCTTCAGAACATTTCACCCCAAAGCCACAGAATATACATTCTTCTCAAGTGCACATGGGTCATTTTCAAAAATAGACCATATGTTGGGACATAGGCAAAGTCTCTTCAAATTCAAGAAGATAGAAATCATATCAAGCATCTTCTCAGACCACAGTGGCATAAAACTGGAAATCAACTACAATAAAAACAACCCAAAGAAATCAAACACATGGAGACTAAACAGCATGCTATTAAACCATGACTGGGTTACCAGAGAGATCAAAGAAGAAATAAAAAACATCATGACAACAAATCACAATGAAAACACTACAATCCAAAAATCTATGGGACACAGCGAAAGCGGTCTTGAGAGGGAAGTTCATAGCTCTACAAGCCTACTGCAAAAAACAAGAAACAGGGGTAATAAATTACCTAACCCAACAACTCAAAGAGTTAGAAAAAGAGCAACAAGAAAAGCCCAGTGTAAGCAGAAGGAAGGAAATAATAAAGATCAGAGCACAGATAAACGACATAGAGACCAAATAAACAATACAAAAGATTAACAAAACCAAGAGCTGGTTCTTTGAAAGGATAAACAAGATTGATGAACCTCTAGCCAGGCTCACCAAGAAGCAAAGAGAGAGGACCCAAATAAACAAAATCAGAAATGAAAGAGGTGAAATAACAACAGATCCCGCCGAAATACAAAGGATGGTTAAAAAATACTACGAACAACTCTATTCCAACAAACTGGACAACCTGGAGGAAATGGACATATTCCTAGAAAAATATAACCTTCCAAAACTCAATCAGGAAGAATCTAAACAGCTCAATATGCCAGTAACTATGGAAGAAATTGAAGCAGTCATCAAAGAGCTTCCGGCAAACAAAAGCCCGGGGCCAGACGGCTTCACAGGAGAGTTTTACCAAACATTCAAGGAAGAACTAAAACCTATCCTCCTCAGACTATTCCAAAAAATTCAAGAGGAAGGAACACTTCCAAGCTCCTTCTATGAAGCCAGCATCACCCTAATACCAAAACCAGATAAAGACAACACAATGAAAGAGAATTACAGGCCAATATCCCTCATGAATGTAGATGCCAAAATCCTCAACAAAATTCTAGCAAATCGGATCCAGCAGTACATCAGAAAGATCATACACCATGACCAAGTAGGGTTTATCCCAGGAATGCAAGGATGGTTCAATATCCAAAAATCAATAAATGTGATACATCACATAAACAAATTGAAAGATAAAAATCACATAGTCATATCAATTGATACAGAAAAAGCATTTGACAAAATCCAACACCCTTTCTTGATAAAAACTCTCAACAAGGTGGGAATAGAAGGATCATACCTCAACATAATAAAAGCTATATATGATAAACCCACAGCTAACATCATACTCAATGGGCAAAAACTAAAACCATTTCCCCTAAGAACAGGAACAAGACAAGGATGCCCACTCTCACCACTCCTGTTTGACATAGTAATGGAAGTATTAGCCATTGCAATTAGACAAGAAGAAGAAATAAAAGGCATCCAAATTGGAAAAGAAGAAGTAAAGCTGTCCTTATTTGCAGATGACATGATATTGTACATTAAAAACCTGAAAGACTCTATCAAAAAACTAACAGACTTAATAAATGAATTCGGCAAGGTAGCAGGATACAAAATTAACGCCAAGAAATCTATGGCATTTCTATACAACAACAGTGAACTTACAGAAAGAGAGACTAAAAAAGCAATCCCATTTTCCATTGCACCAAAAAAATTAAGATACTTAGGAATAAACCTAACCAAGGAGGTAAAAGACCTATATGCGGAAAACTACAGGACACTGAAAAAAGAGATAGAGGAAGATGTAAACAGATGGAAGAACATACCATGTTCATGGATTGGTAGAATCAACATCATCAAAATGTCCATACTACCCAAAGCAATCTATAGATTCAATGCACTCCCCATTAAAATACCAACAGCATAATTCACAGACCTAGAAAGAACTCTCCAAAAATTCATCTGGAATAAAAAAAGACCCCTAATAGCCACAGCAATCCTGAGAAAAAAGAATAAAGTAGGAGGGATCTCAATACCAGATTTCAAGCTGTATTACAAAGCCACTGTCCTCAAAACAGCCTGGTACTGGCACAAGAACAGACATATAGATCAATGGAATAGAATAGAGAATCCAGATATCGACCCAAACCAATATGCGCAATTAATATTTGACAAAGGAGGCATGAGCATACAATGGAGTCAAGACAGTCTCTTCAATAAATGGTGTTGGGAAAATTGGACAGATACATGCAAAAAAATGAAACTAGATCACCAACTTACACCATACACAAAAATAAACTCAAAATGGATACAGGACTTAAATATAAGATGGGAAACCATAAAAATACTAGAGGAATCCTCAGGCAGCAAAATCTCAGACATATGCCAAAAGAACTTTTTCAGTGATACTGCCCCTAGGGCAATGGAAGCCAAAGAGAAAATAAACAAATGGGACTACATCAAAATAAAAAGCTTTTGCACAGCAAAAGAAACCATCAACAAAACAACAAGAAACCCCACTGTATGGGAGAACATATTTGCAAATGGTATCACTGATAAAGGTTTAATTTCCAACATCTACAGGCAGCTTATACAACTTAATAAAAGGAAGATAAATGATCCAATAAAAAAATGGGCAACGGACCTAAATAGAATCTTTTCGAAAGAAGACAGAAGGAAGGCCAAGAGACACATGAAAACATGCTCAAAGTCACTTATTATCCGAGAGATGCAAATCAAAACGACAATGCGATACCATCTCACACCTGTCAGAATGGCTATCATCAACAAATCAACAAACAACAAGTGTTGGCGAGGATGCGGAGAAAAAGGAACCCTCGTGCACTGCTGGTGGGAATGCAGACTGGTGCAGCCACTGTGGAGAACAGTATGGAGTTTCCTCAAAAAACTGAAAATGGAACTCCCATTTGACCCAGTAATCCCACTCCTAGGAATATATCCTAAGAAACCAGAAACACCAATCAGAAAGGATATATGCACCCCTATGTTCATAGCAGCACAATTTACAATAGCTAAGATTTGGAAACAGCCTAGGTGCCCGTCAGCAGATGACTGGATCAGAAAACTATGGTACATCTACACAATGGAATACTATGCTGCCATAAAAAAGAAGGAATTACTACCATTTGTAGACACCTGGATGGAATTAGAGAACATTATGCTAAGTGAAATAAGCCATTCAATGAAAGAAAAATACCACATGATCTCACTCATTTAGGGATAATGAAAAACATTATAAACTGATGAACCAAAAGATAGTTACAGAGGCAGTAAAGCATCAAACAGAGTGTCTAATTACAGTGGTAAGGTTAGGAAGAGGTGGGGGAAATAAGAGATCAACTGAAGGACTTGTATGCATGCATATAAGAGTAACCAACGGATGCAAAACATTGGGGGGTGAGGGCAGGTATGGGAGTGGGGTTGGGGGGGGGCAATGGTAAGATATGTACACATATAATACCTTAATAAAAAATTTGAAAAAAAAAAAAGAAGGTTGTGTACCACTGTGTTAGTGATGACAGCATCAGCAGCTCTAACAATGACACGAACGGACTCAGACACTCAGGCACTTCCTGCCACCACTGCTATGGCCCCGTTCACCCAGCACACTCAGGAGCGCCACACTGATTATTATTGACTACAGGCTGGCTTGCGCCCTCTCACAATCCAGGACCCCTCAGGGGATGTCGGATAGCCGGTTTCAGACCGATCCCCACAGGCCCGAACCAGAAAAGAGGGAGCATGATCCTGTGTGTTGAGCATCTTCCCCCTGGTGGTCAGTGCACGTCATAGCGACCAGTCATTCAGTCACTTAGGCTTTTATATAGAGAGATTTCAGAGAGGAAGGAAGAGGAAGAGAGAGATTGAAACATCAATGATGAGAGAGAATCATGGACCGGATGCCTCCTGCACACCCCACACTGGGTATTGAACCCACAACCACGTGCCCTGACTGGGAATCAAACCATGACCTCTTGGTTCATAGGTCGAAGCTCAACCACTGCACCACACCAGCTGAGCTTACCTTTCTTTTCATTTTAATTTTCACAATTGTTACACATATAATGATTAAAATTGGGATTTTTTTTCCAAATTATGAAAGGGTTAAGTATTTGACGCAGGTCATATAGCTAGTGAGTAGAGTGTGAATGTGAATCAGTGTCTAAATCTATTTGAACGCAGGATATATATTTCAGAAACACCTCTCTACAATTTTCGGGACAGTTGTTTCCCCAAAACAGTCTAAAACGTGTCATCACAGGGTTTCCCCACGTGATCAGGCCTAAAAGTCTGAACACTGCAAGCAAGGCCCTGTGCAGAGGCAGACACCGGAGTGCCATTCGGTTACTGATGCCGACAATAGAAAGGCTGAGAGAATCAGACACTTGGCTTCAAACCAGGGAGTCTAGCCCTGTGAACAAGTTACAGGCAAAGGGACATTACAAACAGAATTTCTGCATTTTCAAAGAAAAGTCGCAGCAGGAAATGCTGGTAATTTAAAATGAATTCTTAAAAGCATCAGCTGACGCATGTCTTCCTGCAGAAGACAGATTCGCCACTAGACTGGACGGCTCATGTCTTCACCCCACGTGTCTGCACATTAATGCATAAGAAACCTCATGAGTGGAACTGTCTGACTGCTGTACCTCAGAAGGAAAAGGCTGGCCCAGAGGTGAAGCAGGACTTTTCATCATGATAAAGGGGCCAGTTCATCTGGAAGACAGCAACTGTCACGCCATGCCTTTACATGCGTGAACCCAAACGGACAGGAATAAAGGTGGAGCCAAACCTACAAGCATAGGTACAGCTGCCAGGACCATCCTCTCAGCATTTGACAGAATGAATGAGCAAGTCAGGAGTGAGGGTGTAGAGAGATTCAGTCCACATCAGGAATCTATCTGATCCAATTAATGTTTACATTTACATTAAAGACTAGAGGTTGGTTTGGCCTTATATCAACAAAGAGACAGATTATAAAAATAAACCAAGCAGGAACTCCAGAGCGTGAGGTACAGTAACTGAAGGAAGATGTTGCCACTGTTTCAGCAGCAGCTGAAACAGGCAGAGGAAATGCATGGGAGACCTTAAAGACGGGCACCAGAACTGTCCCCCTGAGGAGCAGAGAGGAAGGAAAGAAAGGGCAAAGAACAATACCCAGACACTCAGGGAACTGTGGGACAGCACCAGGCTTACCACCCTACGTGTAGCGGGAGAGTGAGGAAGGGACACAGAGCAAGGGGCAGAAAGAATATTTGAAGAAATAATGGCTGAAAAGTCCCCAAATTTGATAAAAGAACTTGGTTTACACATCAAGATGCTCAGCACACTCCAAGACAGATAAGTGCAAAGATTTCTATGCAGAGACAATTAAAATCAAACTGTCAAAAGACAAAGAAAAATCTTGGAGGAAGAGAAGCAAGTCACCACATACAAGGCATCCTTAAGAAGAGGAGCAGATCCATGAAACAGAGAACATGAACGCAGCAGGGAGAGCCCACACAACCAAAACCGGTTCCTTGGAAAGATCAACAACACCGACAAGCATGTAGGTAGACCGATTAAGAAAGAAGGGAGAGACTGGATTTGTTAAAACCAGAAACCAACATAGAGGCATTGCTACTGATGTGACAGAAGTAGAAAGGATTATAAGAGAATGCGACGAGCAACTGAATGCCAACAAATTGCACAGCCTTGATGAAATGGACAAATTTTTACAAACACACAAACTATCAGCCAAAAATCCAAACACTCCATAACAAATAACAAGACAGAATCAGTAATCAAAAACTTCGCAACAGAGAAAGCCCGGACCAGATGGCTTCACTAGTAAATCCTGCCAATCTTTAACGAAGGAACACTTCCACTCAAACTCTCCTAACAAAGAGAAGAGGAGAGAATACGCCGTACCTGATTCTGCGAGGCCAGTGTTAAGCCTGATACTAAAACCAGACAAAGATGCCACATGGAAATAAAACTACCGACAAATATTTCTTCCAAACTTAGATGCAAGAATTTTCAACAGAATCCAACCGCATCTTTTTTCCCCCATTGATTTTTTTAGAGAATGGGAGGGGGTTGGGGGGAGAAAGAGAGAGAGAGAGAGAGAGAGAGAGAGAGAGAGAGAGAGAGAGAGAGAGAGAAACATCAATGTGTGAGAGACACTTCAATGGGTTGCCTCCTGCACAGGTCCTGACCAGAGCCAGGGATCAAGCCTGCAACCCTTCTGTCTGCGGGCTGACTCTCTAACTACTGAGCAAACGGCTCCAATAGCATCTTAAGAGGATTATGCAGTATGACTTGGTGGGGGTTATCTCAGGAGTGTGGTCCAACGGATTGAAAACCAACCAGTGAAGATACCGACATCAACAGAAGGAAGGAAAAACAGGACATGATCATCTCGAGGCAGAGAAAGCATTTGACAAAAACCAACAATTCTTTCATCATAAAAAACACTTCGCAAACTGGAATAGAAGGGACCTTCTTTAACATGTTACAGAGCATTTATGAAAAACGCACAGCTAACATCATGCTTCATGGTGAAGGACTGAAAGTCTTCCCACTAAGCTGGGATAGGACAACTTTCTCCTCTTCTACTTAAAACTGTACTGCAAGTTCTCGCCAGAGCAATGAGGTAAGAAAAGGAAATCAAAACATCCAAATGGGCATGGAAGCAGTGAAAACAACACCTATTTGCAGCTGGCATGATCTTATTTATAGGGCATCCTAAAGAATCCACACACACAGCTTATAAATGACCTTAGCACAGTAGCCCCAAAACTTACTTGTATTTCTATAAATTAGCAATGAATAATCCAAAAGGAAATTAAGAACATAATTACATTTACAATAGCATCAAAAAGAATAAATTACCCAGGAGTAAATTCCACCCAGCAAATGTAAGAGCTGTGTACGGAAGAGGATAAAATACTGCTGAAATGGAAGACAACCTCAATACGTGGCTGGGAAGACTTAATACTGTTGAGATAGTCAAATTCCCCAGGAACCTACAGCCTCAGTGGAATCCCTCTTAAATCCTCACTGCCTTTCTCCGCTGTTAAGTCTTTGATTACAGGACAGCTGATCCTCAAGTTCCTTAAAACTATGAGGGGCTTTGAAGAGCCGAAACCATCTCAGAAAAGAACAAGTTAGAGGGCTCACACTCCTGACTTAAAAACTCACCACAAAGCCACAGTGGTCAGACAGTGTGGTGCTAGCGAGGACAGATGTGGGCCAGAGGAATATGACTGAGTGCCCAGGAAGTAAGTCACACGGCTGGCAAAACAGTAGTAACAAGGGTATGATGGGAACCATCCCCTCAACCAGCAGTGCTGGCACAGCCAGGTCCACATGCAAAGGAATAAAGTTGGTCCTGTGTCTCACAACATTAACACAAACTGACAAGCACCTGAAGATTAGAGCTAAAACTATAAAACTCTTTAAAGAAAACACAAAGGTAAATGTTTTTTGTTGTTGTTAAATATATTTTTACTAGTGGCCCAGTGCACAAAATTCATGCACAGAGGGAGGGGTAGTCTCTCAGCCCAGCCTGCACACTCTCCAATCAGGGACCCCTTGGGGGCTGTCTGACCGCCTGTTTAGGCCTGATCCCTTTAGGCCTAAACCGGCGGTCGGATATCCCTCTCGCAATCTGGGACCACTGGCTCCTAACCACTCACCTGCCTGCCTGCCTGATTGCCCCTAACCCCTCTGCCTGCCTGCCTGATCGCCCCTAACTGCCCTCCCCTGCCAGCCTGATATCACCACCAACTGCCCTCCCCTGCCAACCTGATCGCCCCTAATGGTCTCTGCCTCAGCCACCACCACCATGGCTTTGTCCAGAAGGAAGTCAGACATCCGGAAGATGGCTGGTTGACCCGGTCTAATTAGCATATTACCCTTTTGGGTAGTATAGATAGATTATATAGGATAGGATTGCTTAAATTGGGGGGAAGCCTTTTTCATCAGGAGGAGATGCTCTTCACAGACAAAAATACATAATCCCTATATCTGGACTAATAGCCAGGCATATGCACTATACTGCCAAACCAGTAATTAAAAAATTGAACCACTTTCTTATACCTTACACCAAACAGCTATTGCCCTTAAAACCCCTCCTCAGCCCCCACCTTAGGTTCTGCCTTCGCAGTTCACCCAGATTTGGTTCTGATTGTTCAGTTTCTATGCCACTCAGCAACAAAAACTCTGCCTCCTAGGCAGCCATTGGCTCCTCACACTTCACCCAGACTTGGTTCTGATTGGTCAGTTTCTATGCCAGTCAGCGTCTTTGGGCCTATCAATGGGCCTGATCAGAGAGGCGGGGCTGATCAGCAGCCCCAGCAGAGGCCCAGAGCAAAAGAGAGAGGCAAGTGCTGATCAACGGAGGCTACGGATCAGACCCTGCTTCTCTCTTCAGGCCTCTCTTCTGGCCTGATCCACACCCCCCTTGGCAGTCAGTGCTGGGTCTGGGTGCCTGCAGCAGCGGCATTCAGTCCTGGGTCATTATGGACCCTGGATCTTTATATATATATATATATATATATTGATTTCAGAGAGGAAG
The DNA here is from genome assembly GCF_963455305.1 of Plecotus auritus. Lineage (NCBI taxonomy): Eukaryota > Metazoa > Chordata > Mammalia > Chiroptera > Vespertilionidae > Plecotus > Plecotus auritus. Next base: position 114,051,442 of record NC_137773.1, read on the forward strand.
GGATAGGAAGAGAGAGAGAAACATCAATGATGAGAAAGAATTGGTGATTGGCTGCCTCCTGCACACACCACACTGGGGATCAAGCCTACAACCCAGGCATGTGCCCTGACTGAGAATTGAACAGTGATATCCAGGTTCATATGTTGACACTCAATCACTGAGCCATGCCAGCCAGGTGATAACACAAGGGTAAATCTTTATGACCTCAGATTTGGCAATGGCATCTTGAATATGACACCAAAAACAACAAAAGAAAAAATTAAGATAAATTGTATTTCACTAAATTTAGAAACTTTTGTGGACCAAAGAATCTTATCAATAAAGTGAAAAGGCAGCCTACCAAGTACAAGAAAATATTTGCAAATCATATGCCAGAAACCGATCATTGTCTCACTAATAGAAAGATGTGGACAGGAAACCCAGAAGGCTGGTCAACAACCTTAATTGCTCTGAAAGGTCAGAGCTAATCGCTCATTGTTTAGTTGAAACATTGTTAGCTGAAGCAACCTCCACCTCTGTTTGTCTTATGTAAATTTCTGTTATTGGAATTTCCTGCCTAAAGGCTATGGGTGTATCCCATAGTCTTAATAAAAGGGATAGCAAGGCCAGAGCGGGGTGTAGTCCTCCCACTAGAGGTGGGCTCCCGCCTGGCCCACAATATTCCCAAATTAATACTTTTCTAGTCTTTTTTCATTTGTGTGCGGCGTTCTCCAGAACCCGAACCCTGAACCTGAACCCTGAACCACGTGGGACGTGAAAGGGGTTCCCACAATCATATACCTGGTTTATTCTAGAATCCAGAATAAAGAACTCTGGAAACTCAACAACAACAGAAAGCCCGCCCCATAGAAAATGGACAAAGGATCTGAATAGACATTTCTCCCAATATACCCAAGTGGCCAAGCAGCCAAATCCTTGGTCATCAGGGAAATGCAGAGCTAAACCTCAGTGAGATAGCGCTCCGCACCCTCTGCAACGGCCACTCTGAGACCAGAAAGCCAGAGAGTGAGGACATGGAGAAGCGGGACCCACATGGCGTCAGCAGGAATGTGAGTGGGCGCCTCTGCAGGAAACAGCCTGGTGGCTCCTCCAAAAGTTAAACATTAAATGACCTATCACCCGGCAATTTCATGCCTGGGATAACACCCCAAAGAACTGAAAAAGGACACTCACACACACCTGTACTTGAATATCCACAGCGGCATTATTCACAGTAGTTCAAAGGTGGACACAAGCCAAGGGGCCAGCAACCAGTGAGTGGGTAAATAAAATGTGGTCCATATGCACGAAGCAATATTATTCAGCTGTAAAAAAGGAGTACTAACTGCTGAAATGTGGACGTGGAAAATGTTATGCTAAGTGAAAGATGCCAGACACACACAAAAGGACACACAGGTTGTATGATTCTCTTTTACATGGAACACCCAGACTAGGGAGGTCTATAGGGACAGAGCAGGTAGCTGGTGCCAGGCCTCAGAGTCCAGGAAATGGGGTGATGTCTTGTAGGCACCAGGTTCCTGTGGGAGAGAAGGGAGTGTGTTTAACTTGGCAGGTGTGGTGGTCACACATCAGCAAGAATGGTCTAAATGCCACTGAAGTTCACACTTCAAAGTGGTCCATTTTATGTTCTAGAAATTTTACCTCAATAAAAACAGTTAAGAACAATGGGATACATTTTTATCTGACGAAGCTAGAGAAATAGAAGGCCACCCAGAGCAGAGAGAATGATTAATGAAGCCAGCAGTCTTCAGGCGGATGGATCAGGAAGTGGGATGGAAAGGAGGGGCCGATGGGGGCTGGTGACTGTGGTAGCAGATGCCAGGAAGATCAGGGCTGCTGTGAAGAGCTTTGCAGATGGGTGTGAGGATCTCAGTGGAGTGAAGAGGTGCCTGGGAAGCACCAGCTACAAACCTGACAAAAGAGGAAACGGCAAATTCTAAAGGCTCTGTGCCTCCTCAAAAACTCGGCACCTTGCCAAAGTCTCCCCACAAAGAGGGTGCTCGCCAAGGACCGTGTCCCTGCTGAAACCCATAAACCGCTTAAGGAAGAAACTTCTATGCAACCCTCTTCAGAAGATAAATGTGGAGATCGCATATTCCAAGGTTTTCTGTAGATGGCATGACACTATCACAAGAATGTGACAGAGAGATGACAAGCACAACCGCAGACAACTTCACCTCCTTACAGTGAGGAGGCTGCTGCCCACGCTGTATGCATCTATCTCAGGGCTGCATCTGGACTGGAGTGTCATCACCTGCCCCCTCTCATGTGACACATTTCCCATCAAATATCATGGGAATTATCCATACTTGGGGCAGGTATTCCTACAGGGGGGAAGATGAATGCTGAGAATGAGGAATGCGAGTCTCTGTCTGTTGGCCAGATTTAACCAATGTTGCTACAGAGAAGTAAGAACTCCAGGGGCAAGGACATTGTAACTACCATTGCTACAGAGAAGTGAGAATTCCAGGGCAGTGGCATCATAACTAATGTTACTATAGATAAGCAAGAGAAATACTAATAAAAGGGTAATATGCTAATTAGACCAGATAGACTGGAAGTCTTCCGGACGTCCTTCCGGTCAAAGCCACGGTAGCGGGGGCCAAGGCAAAGGCAGTTAGGGGCGATCAGGCCGGCAGGAGAAAGCAGTTAGGGGCATCAGGCAGGCAGGCAGAGGCGGTTAGGGGTGATCAGGCAGGCAGAGGGGTTAGGGGCAATCAGGCAGGCAGGGAGGTGAGTGGTTAGGAGCCAGCGGTCCCGAATTGCAAGAGGGATGTCCGTGCAGGATCAGGCCCAAACCGGCATTCAGATATACACTAGTATAAAAGCCTAATACCCAAATTGTCCCCGTGGCAGTTCAACCAGACCAATTGCTCACTATGACATGCATTGACCACCAGGGGGCGACATGGACGAAGGAAGTCCCCAATCAGCCCTGATCGCTGGCCAGGCCTGGGGACCCTACCCAGTTGTTGTCTAGCACAGTGGTCGGCAAACTCATTAGTCAACAGAGCCAAATATCAACAGTACAATGATTGAAATTTCTTTTGAGAGCCAAATTTTTTAAACTTAAACTTCTTCTAATGCCACTTCTTCAAAATAGACTCGCCCAGGCCATGGTATTTTGTGGAAGAACCACACTCAAGGGGCCAAAGAGCCACATGTGGCTCGCGAGCCGCAGTTTGCCGACCACTGGAATGATGTTTCTCCGAGTGAATGCTTTTAAGAGACCATCAAAAGAATCCCTACATTAAGACACACCTCTTGACAGCAATATTTCCCTTGCGAAATTGTAAATATTTATTTTTCTTAATAACATCTTATTCATCTTATTACACAGCTGAGTGCATTTATTGAGTAAAGAGGGAGTGGATTTAATGTTTATGACTCTTCATTGAATCAGCACTTCGTTAAGTCCTACTTATTTATTGCTTCAGACTCCCCCTCTCAGGTCCACACTGGGGGTCTCCCTGTCACTTTGGTTACCGTCATGTCGTCGTGACTGGAGCTTAGCTGAGCAGGTCAGGGGCTGGCGCACCCCTGGGTGATGCAGCTTATCTTCCTAGGTGGCCAAAGCAAGTCATGTCTCCAGAATGTCCTCATCACGTGGCTGCAGGATGGGAAAATGAAGCCGCCGCCCACAGGAGTGAGGCGAGCCCCACCCCCAACCACCCTCGTGCATCTACTAACCAGTCATCCTCCTCTGGAGACATCACCCAGCCCCTGCCCACACCGTGGGAGCAGGAGTCACCTCACTCACAGCCAGGGATGGGGGCAGTGTCGGCTTTGGTGTTGCCATTTCAATAACATTATTTTTTCTTGCCTGCTGTCGCCATATGCAGAAGTCATTGTTCAATGTGCCAGCTGGTGCTTGCCACACTGCTTCTGGTCATGTAACTTATTTCTTAAGCAAGTTAAATCGCAGCACGGGAAAGTCACTGAGAAGTTTTGTTCTTGCCTCTCCCATGTGCACGCACCTGCTCCTACGTCCTCGCCCATCTCGGCCGCCTCAGATCCTCCACACTCACTGTGCAGCTCTGGGTGTAATGACTGCTCTCTCTCTCTCTCTCTCTCTCTCACACACACACACACACACACACACACACACACACACACACACACACCTGCATGCCTATCTGTTGTCATCTCAACTCCTCCCTAAATGTTTCCAGTTTTACTCCTGTTTTAGTTCAAGCCAGCGATATTTCGCTTAACTATTCTGGTTGCAGGCCAGGCAAGTCTAGTCTTCTGAGCTCCTGTCTTCTTCTGCGTCATGCTCCCTCCAGCAGCTGCTTTGAAGCAGCTCTCTGACACCAGCTCCAGGACCAAAACCTCCCCTCAGCTCTGACATGATCACCCGCAGGCAGTGTCAGAGCCGCAGGGTGAGGGCTGTCCTGCAAGACACACTTCCGACGCCAGGGCAAGGCCTAGACTGCTGACCAACTGGGTGCAGACGGAGGTTCCAGTGACCCTTCAACTCAATGCTGGTCCCAGGTCTAGGCTGGTACCTGGACCTCGGACCGTCTGGCCATAAATCAGAGGTTACCACAACCCTCTCCTTGCGTTCAAATACTTTGCTGGATGGGCTCAAAGAACTCAGAGAAACAGGTTACTTACTGATCACCACTCTGTTGTGAAAGGCCATCACTCAGAAACAGCCAGATGAGATTGGTGCCCAGGACAAGGCGTGGGGAGCAGCCACACCGACCTGGGACCCAGCTCTTCTCTGCCAAATCCCCTGAAAACACAGATCGGATTCGGGGATTCCAGCAGAGGTATCAGTACTGTCCCAGGAGCTGGAGCAGGAGAATGAGAAGATAAAGCTGAGTAACGGGTGTGACCTGATGACTCCAAAGTGCTGTGTTCGGGTCTGAGTCTGTTGTCTCACAAAATCAAAGACTGAGTTCAGAGCAAAGAGGCAAGCAAAAGCCAAAGCAAAGTTTATTGAGAGACAGACTCCTGCTAGCAGGGAAGGGACCCAAGTGGGTTGCTGCCAAAGCACTCTGTCTAGGAGTATATATATGCCCTGCTGGCTTCTGATTGGTTCTTCCATGGAAGTTCTCTGTCTATAGGGTAGAGGTAGTTGTCTGTCTACAGGGGTAGAGGGAGCTCTCTGTCTATAGGGTGGAGGGAGCTGTCTGTCTATAGGGTGGAAGGAACTCTGTCTATAGGGGTAGAGGGAGCTCTCTGCCTATAGGGTAGATGGAGCTCTCTGTCTATAGAGTGGAGTGAGCTGTCTGTCTATAGGGTAGAGGAGCTCTCTGTCTATAGAGCTCTCTGTCTATAGGGTGGAGGGAGCTCTCTGTCTATAAGGTTGAAGGGAGCTCTCTGTCTATAGGGTGGAGGGAGGTCTCTGTCTATAGGGTAGAGGGAGCTCTCTATAGGATAGCGGGAGCTCTCTTTCTATAGGGTGGAGGAGCTCTCTGTCTACACGGTGGAGGGAGCTCTCAGTGTATAGGGGTAGAGGAGCTCTCTGTCTATAGGGTGGAGGGAGCTCTCTGTCTATAGGGGTAGAGGAGCTCTCTGTCTATAGGGTGGAGGGAGCTCTCTGTCTTTAGGGTGGAGGGAGCTCTCTGTCTATAGGGTGGAGGGAGCTCTCTGTCTATAGGGTGGAGGGAGCTCTCTGTCTATAGGGTGGAGGGAGCTCTCTGTCTATAGGATGGAGGGAGCTCTCTGTCTATAGGGTAGAAGGAGCTCTCTGTGTATAGGGGTAGAGGAGCTCTCTGTCTATAGGGTGGAAGGAGCTCTCTGTCTATAGGATAGCGGGAGCTCTCTGTCTATAGGGGTAGAGGGAGCTCTCTGTCTATAGGGTGGAGGGAGCTCTCTGTCTATAGGGTGGAGGGAGCTCTCTGTCTATAGGGTGGAAGGAGCTCTCTGTCTATAGGGTGGAGGGAGCTCTCTGTCTATAGGGTGGAAGGAGCTCTCTGTCTATAGGGTGGAGGGAGCTCTCTGTCTATAGGGTGGAGGGAGCTCTCTGTGTATAGGGGTAGAGGAGCTCTCTGTCTATAGGGTGGAAGGAGCTCTCTGTCTATAGGGTGGAGGGAGCTCTCTGTCTATACGGTGGAAGGAGCTCTCTGTCTATAGGGTGGAGGGAGCTCTCTGTCTATAGGGTGGAAGGAGCTCTCTGTCTATAGGGTGGAAGGAGCTCTCTGTCTATAGGATGGAGGGAGCTCTCTGTCTAGGGTAGAAGGAGCTCTCTGTCTATAGGGTGGAAGGAGCTCTCTGTCTATAGGATAGCGGGAGCTCTCTGTCTATAGGGTGGAGGGAGCTCTCTGTCTGGGGGTAGAGGGAGCTCTCTGTCTATAGGGTGGAGGGAGCTCTCTGTCTATAGGGTGGAGGGAGCTCTCTGTCTATAGGGTGGAAGGAGCTCTCTGTCTATAGGGTGGAGGGAGCTCTCTGTCTATAGGGTGGAAGGAGCTCTCTGTCTATAGGGGTAGAGGGAGCTCTCTGTCTATAGGGTGGAGGGAGCTCTCTGTCTATAGGGTGGAGGGAGCTCTCTGTCTATAGGGTGGAAGGAGCTCTCTGTCTATAGGGTGGAAGGAGCTCTCTGTCTATAGGGTGGAGGGAGCTCTCTGTCTATAGGGTTGAGGGAGCTCTCTGTCTATAGGGTGGAGGGAGCTCTCTGTCTATAGGGTGGAAGGAGCTCTCTGTCTATAGGGTGGAAGGAGCTCTCTGTCTATAGGGTGGAAAGAGCTCTCTGTCTATAGGGTGGAAGGAGCTCTCTGTCTATAGGGTGGAGGGAGCTCTCTGTCTATAGGGTGGAGGGAGCTCTCTGTCTATAGGGGTAGAGGGAGCTCTCTGTCTATAGGGTTGAGGGAGCTCTCTGTCTATAGGGTGGAGGGAGCTCTCTGTCTATAGGGTGGAGGGAGCTCTCTGTCTATAGGGTGGAAGGAGCTCTCTGTCTATAGGGTGGAAGGAGCTCTCTGTCTATAGGGTGGAGGGAGCTCTCTGTCTATAGGGTTGAGGGAGCTCTCTGTCTATAGGGTGGAGGGAGCTCTCTGTCTATAGGGTGGAAGGAGCTCTCTGTCTATAGGGTGGAAGGAGCTCTCTGTCTATAGGGTGGAAAGAGCTCTCTGTCTATAGGGTGGAAGGAGCTCTCTGTCTATAGGGTGGAGGGAGCTCTCTGTGTCTAGGGGTAGAAGAGCTCTCTGTCTATAGGGTGGAGGGAGCTCTCTGTCTATAGGGTGGAGGGAGCTCTCTGTCTATAGGGTGGAGGGAGCTCTCTGTCTATAGGGTGGAGTGAGCTCTCTTTCTATAGGGTTGAAGGAGCTCTCTGTCTATAGGGTGGAAGGAGCTCTCTGTCTATAGGGGTAGAGGGAGCTCTCTGTTTATAGGGCGGAAGGAGCTCTCTGTCTATAGGGGTAGAGGAGTTCTCTGTCTAAGGGTGCTGGTTCTCCACTGTCCAGTTGTGTTGCCCCAGCAACTCCCGCCTAGTTGTGTTTTCACCCAGACTGGTTGCCTTAGCAACTAGACAGAAAGCTGTATACTGGTATTCTGGACTTCCCTGTTTTCCTTCCTTCCCGTGTTCCCGTCCCTAACCACCTAGTTCTTTCTGTCTTCTCTCAGATGGGGACATTTTAGGGCGGAGAGCAGGCACAGAAGCCGAGACCCCGCCAGCTGGCTAGAGGTGCCCACCTGGAGGGCCTTGGGCTTTAGTCATAACAGCCCATAAAAACCAACACAATTAACCATCACCCCATGCCACTTCCTGTGCTGGCCACTTCCTAGGGAGCATCTCATGGGGTCCTCGGGACCAACTGCCTGGGCTATGGAACTCACCCCATTTTAGTGTCCTGAAGACTAAGGCTCAGAGAGGGTAAGTGATGTGCCCAAGTCACACAGCCATTAAGGAGGAAAGTTCAAGTTCCAGGCCAGGCTTTTCTGGCATGAAAGCCTGACATCTTAACTGCTTTGCATGGTGAGATTGGAGCAGAAAAGGCAAAGATGAGAGATACTTCGAAGAGCTTTTGGTAATAAAAGAAGTAAAGAGGACGTGCTTGATAGAAGACAACCCAGAATCTGCCGGGTGGAGGATGAGGCGTTTGGGAGCTCAGCATGGGCAGCTAACACGGAACGCGGGCCCTTGGACTGGTGGTCCGTGACCTCACCTCGCACCGCAGCTGGCATGGCTTTTGTCTGCTATCTCCACACCGCTCTCGGTCATCTGGACTCGACCCTTAGGTCCACACTTCCTTCCCCTGTGCCCTCCCCCCGAGCATGTGGGCCCACTGAGCAGGCAGTGTGGCTGGGTCGGGGGCCAGGTCGTGTGTGGGTCTTCCTGGCAAAGCTGGTGCTCTAGAAGATGAACCATTGGGGCAGGGGGACAGTGCTGGGGTCTAGGAAACACGATCTTTCCTTCTCATTCACCTGATACTTCTAACAAGTGGAACAGGCAACAATACCAAGTGAAGAGGGCAGTTTCCAAGGTGATCAGCGTGTGGTCTCCTGTCCCGGGAGGAGCAGTGACTCGGCCCACAATTGTGAACATCATTCACAGAAGTGAGATGTTTCTCAAGGAAGCTGCCCCTTCTGTAACCTGGAAAACGACTCCAGAACCAACCAAAAAACCCGAAATGGCAGGTTTTTAAAAGCACCTGTGTGCTTGTCTTTAATTGTTTAGAAACCTTTGTTCTGATTTAGCCACATGGATGCAAAGTGGCTGAAACAAACGGCTGCTGTCACAGAGCGAGATGGCTGAGCTACTCGAGCTGGTCATCAATTGTTCATTGTCTCCCGACGCTTAAACCAGATACCTCTACTGTGGCAGGAGATGCGGGTGCTGTGAGCACTCGGGCCCACCCAGCGTGGTGCTGAGTCGTTTAGCGCGTGCGTGTCGCTGAGGGTTCTGTTTCCCGCATACTCTGAAAGGCGCGGCATGGGAACATGTGTCCTAGTGCAAGCAGCCCGGACTTATCTCCAAGGAGCAGTTTTCCTGAGAGCTCTCACATATTACCCAGAGGTGGCATGGTGTGTGTTCTCTTCCTGGAGATGAGCACCTGGAAAATACAACGCCACATTTTATACTTCTGTGAATAAAATATCCATCACCCGCCATTCCAACCTCCTTTTAATGCCTGAAACGGACAGGTTTCGGTTTCCTCTGAGCACCTGGCACTCTCGCTCCTCCATGTATTTGCCCTCCCGGGGTCTGTGTGGCAGAGAAATCCTGCCCCTTCTGGCTAAAGTGTTCCTCTTCCAGGAAGCCTGCCCAGGTCTACCAGTAGAAATGACTCTCCCTTTCTGAGTTCTTGTGATGCACTTGGCTCGGCCCCCATGTGAGTCTCATTCTGTGTATAGTTGGCGAGCCTCCCAGCTCAAAGTCACCTTAGTAACCAAAGAGCAACTGGACTCGAAACCCAGCCAGTGAAGCACAAGGTACTCCGCTGGGGGAAGCTGCAAGAAGCACACGTAATCCTTAGACTGTGCCTGTCAGCGGAGCAGACGGCAGAAGGGACAGGCCATGAGGGAAGCGCCCCCATGGAGGGCCTCACAGGGACAGAGGCTGAAGGTGCAGCAAAGGCACCCAGAAATTGGGGTATTTGGGGTTCAGAGTCACCTTCTTGGAAAATGGAAAGTGAGTGATTTATGGTGGAGTACAGTGACTATGTAAATTATACTTTAAAGAAATGTGATTATGCAAACATACACACAGACAGAACATGAGCACTGTGCTGTGATAATGGCTGTCCAGGAGGGCTCCCAGTGGAAGAGGGGGTACATTTACACACTACAGGACAGAACCGACACAGGGCGGGGCACTCGTGGAGCCAAATGCCTTTGGGGTGGGACACCCATCGGCCCAGACTCCCAGCCACATTTTCTAGAGGAGAAAGGAGGGAACGTGTCCGGAGCAGACCCCCGATGCCACGCACAGAGCAGAGCTGCCGCTGGAGAAAGGCACAGAGTGGGAGGAGGGAGCAGGCCTGTTGGGGGCTGGGCCCTGTGGGGCCGGGACAGATGGAGCAGCTGGGCAGGCTGCTGCTTCCACTTGTGTCGAACAACAGTGAGATTAGGGAGGTGACTTCAGTACCACAACCAGGCGCTATGACCTCCCCTCCAGCACCCCTGAGCCCCTAGGGGAACCTGGGGGAGAGAAGCCTGCTGGGGGGCCGGAGGGGGAACTGGCCTGCTGTCTCTCTTCCTCTCCAGGGCTGGCACCCGCACACGGAGCCCCTGGTCAGAGGGACTGGAGCACCTGGGACACAGCAGACACAGCGGACAGAGCGGCTCTGAGTGGGTGCTGGTGCGACCCACGTGGACACAGGTGCCTGTGCTGTTTCGGACCCAGTGTGATGCTTGTCTCCTGGGGGACCTGAGGGTGACACAGTGAGGCTGGAAGGGAAGGCCCCAGCTCCTGATCCGGGGAGCTGGCTGCGACCGGCTCTGCTCTGACAATCCCTGTGCAAAGGGCCCTTCCTTCATCCCACACCGCGGCCCTTCCCCCTTCAGAGAACTCTGCGTTTCCTCTTGCCTCCTGGAGGAATCTGTGGACTTTTCCTTCAGTGGCAGTAAATCCCGCCAGAGCTGTCACTGTTCTCCAAGTCCCGCCCCACAGCTGCCCCCGACCCCGCCCACAGAGGCACCCACACTTCCCTCACAAGCCTGGAGCCCACGGGGCATGAACTCCAGGGAGTCCGGCTGCGCTGCAGGTGGCCCTCAGCGCCTCAGAGCGAGTCCTGTCCCCAACAGGCAAGGAGCTCAGGTATGATGTTCAGATATTCAAATGTGTGCATGCTGCCTGCCGGGCACATGCAGGGCCGGAGCTTGCTGGGACCCTGGGAATAAACTGGCTTTTGCTTATAGACTTCCCTTCAGCGATGCGTGTCTTCATTGCCACCAGGCAAGGCCAGAGCTCCATGGAGGAGCACCGTTTCTTTGGAGTCTGGTGGGCCTGTTGTTTGGGGTTTCTTCATTCTCTTACTTCACTGAACTGTGCTCCATCGTGCTGTTGTATTCGCTTGCACTTGGCAGGAGGCACCATGCAATGAGCGCCTGCCTCTTCCATGTCAGCCAGCGAGAGCCCCGCCGCCTGTGCGAGCTGCAGTCCCAGGGAACCCGGCCAGGCAGGAGCGCACAGGAGCTCTTGCTGAGGATGGACGGGCTGGCTGCTCTGTGCTCTCCTCAGAGCTCCCATTCTACCCAGACACACTGAAGTGTTACAGCTGCCGTGTCAAAGCCGGGAGCTGCGTCTAACGTTTGCCAGCACACAGCTTCTTCTTCTTTTTTTTAAATATATTTTTATTAATTTCAGAGAGGAAGGGAGAGGAAGGGAGAGATAGAAACATCAATGATGAGAGAGAATCATGGATCGGCTGCCGCCTGCACACCTCACACTGGGGATTAAGCCTGCAACCCGGGCATGTACCCTGACTGGGAATCAAGCCCTGACCTCCCGGTTCATAGTTTGATGCTCAGCCACTGAGCCACACTGGCCGGGCAGCACACAGCTTCGTGGAGATCAACCACGTGGAGATCATGCCACTGGTGTAAGCCATGAGCGCCCAGGAACGGTCCAGCCACCAAGCAGGAGCCACACAGCCGCAGGCAGGCTACAGACAGGACGGAGTCCGACGGACTGCCCAGCTGGGCACTGGCCCCTCTGAACAATACAAAAAATGTCACCTCGTTTATTGTTTGATACCGCTTCCTCTCTCTCCTGCGAGTGTTTCAGGTGCTGTTTGCAATCGACAGAACTCGTCCGCGGCGATGACCATGTCCTACCTGGACCCTGTGCTCAATTTCGGATGTGCTACATTACAGATGAAGGCTGCCGCAGCGCCTGCAAAGGGGGTTACTGTGCTCCCCAGGAAGGTCCTCTGTCCATCAGAGCCCCGAACAGCGGGAGGAGGCAGCCGCAGAGGCAAATTGGGAAGCAGCTGACAATGGCCCTGAGGTGGAGTGTGGGGTGTGAGAAGGAACTGGCCCTCCTGGCCTTGACGGCACTCCCCTGAGCCTCCAACGGGGCACAGCCCTGCACGCCCTGGCTGACCCCGGGGGGCGGGGTCCGAGTTTGTCCCACAGAGCTGGAAGATGACGATTTCGTGTCGCTGCTGGTCAGCATGATTTCCCCGTTTGTTGCAGCTGTGAGAAATGATGGAATGCTGGCGTCTGGGATTCTCTGAAGCTGAGAAAGCAGCACTGTGGGGATGCTTCCGTTTCTCTCCTGAGACCAAGCTTATGAATTAGAATGTAGACCAAGCATGTCAAACTCGCGGCCAGCCTTGTTATGTGGCCCGTGGGCCGCAAGTTTGACATGCTTGAGGTAGACTACTCTGCTCTTCTGCTCTAATAATCCACCTGCTGGAACTGTTTAGTGCACCTTCACAATGGTTCTCCCACTTCCACTCAGGGCATCCGCAGTAGGCTGGTGACTGATGCAGCTTCATGGAGGTTCTCGGGGGAACCAATGTAACTGCAGGCTGTGCCAATTCTTGCTCCATAAAGGTGGGGAGGGGACACACAGATCCCTGTGCTACACAAAGCCAAACGGAGTCAAGGTCACTGTGCTGGGCTCCACAGGGTCTGGAAGCATGCGATGGGGCTCAGTTGAGAGTGAGGCTGAGCAGGAGAAGTGGAAGGCATGGAGGCGTCAGGGGGGAGGAGGGGCATCTGGGAGGCCTGGAAGTCATGCCAAAGATGTCTGCTTCTACTCCAGCCAAAGGACAAGCTGTTATTGACTTCTCAGCTTTGCAAGGACACGATTGGACTGATTTTCATAGGTTCCCGGCTGGTTTCTTGAGGATAAACGTTTTAAGGTGGGCGAGGTGAAAGGCGGAAGCCAAGCTAGCTAGGAGGCCGCGGGAATAAAGCAGGTAAGAAATGGGACGTAAGACGTGGCAGGGGGAGGCGGGGGGGAAGCAGAGAAAAGTGGGTGATTTGTGGGTTTATTCTGATGGAAGAAACAACAGAATTTGCCTCCAATTTGGGGTGAAAGGGACAAAGAAGAGGCAAAGATAATGCCAAGCGTTTAGCCTTTGTGACTAAAGGTCTGGTTTTCCCATAAGCTGTGATTAGAAAGAGCAGGAGGGGAGTGTGGAGAAAACATTAGGACCAAGTGGACCTGGTACATCTCAGGTGCGTACCGCGCATTCAGACAGAGACGGCGGCGAGCACGCGGTGACCTGAGGCCCAGGGGAGAGGTGCGGTGGAGACGTTAACTTGGGCTTCGTTAGCATATGATGGCATTGTAACCCCTGAGACTGGACGAGACCATAGGGGGACTCAGTGAAGACTGAGGAAAGGTGCCCTCACACTGAGCTGCCAAGAAAAAGGAGAAACCAGCCATGGGACCGGGAGGCAGACGCAAGGGGGCATGGTGTCCTGGAGGCCCAGCGAAGCAAGTGTTACAGGAAAGAGCAGATGGTGCCAGTGCTGACAGGCAGGAGAGCCGAGTGCTGAGGATGACCTAGAACTCAGCGACTGAAGGTGGAGGCAACCAGGAGGTGACACCCATGAGACGTCCCCTTGACATAAGGATTGTTTTGCACCAAAGGCAAGGGAGAAGAAGCAGACACAAGAGGAGTCCCCTGCCCTCCCCAATTTACCTAAAAGCAAGCCACATGCTTTCAAAGATGGCCTCCTCCCCTCTCCATCCAGAAGGACAAAGGTTAATCCCCTGAAACAACCTCAGACCCCAAGCCTGGGGAGGGTGCAGAGGAGTCTTTGTAACAAGCCTTACTAACAGCCTTTTTCTCTCCACCATCAGCGTTCCATACATTTGTCATCCCACAGTTTGCTGCCCCCGGAAGCCTAAAACGACTTCCCTTTGTCCTGTCATTTCTCTACAAATCAACTGTCTCTGTTGAAGCAGCGGGTCAGCCTGAGTTCTCAGACGCCTTTTTGAGTTCCTCATTTCTGAATACTCCAAGGTGATACATGTATGATACATGCTCATAAACGTGTTTTTCTCTCGTTAATCTGTCTTCTACTACAGAGTCCCAGCTGAGAACCTAAGCTGGGTAGAGGAAAAAATGTCCTCCCCTGCAAGGTTACTGTCACCTCAGTAAGAAGAGTTCTGTGAAGGAGTAAAGCATTCTGTGAGGTGGTTTAAGAGACCAGGAGGATGATGGAGAGGTGGTGGGCTGGGGTCTTCAGGGAGCCTTGCTCTGGCTGTTGGCAGAGACGCACTGCAGGAGCTGGAGACAGGGGGTCAGGGAGGGCTTGGGCATCTTTCTGCTCTTTGTTTTCAGAGGGAGAAATAGCATGTTTGCTGGCCCATGATGAGATGCCTTAGAGCAGGGAACCAAGACCGGAAGCGTTCTTTCCTGGAAACGAAAGATGCTGACATCCCAGTAGGTGAGACAGTGTAGGGGCCATCACGTCAGCTGTCTCAGTGACGCTGTCACTCATGTAGGATAGCACAGACCTAAGGCACAATCGCTGCACAGCCTTCCTGATAGTTCACTTCCCTCGGGTCTCCTCCTACCGGACAGCTATTCCTAGTGGTTCCCATGGGTTTGAGCAGCAGAGGGACTGCCTCTCAGGATTGACTAAATACCACTTGTGCCTGCATTTGCGGCTACAGAAAAAGAACCCAGAGCTGCTTATAAAAGGGAAGAGGCTCTGGGGTCTTCCCCCTGGGAGGAAGCAGGCCCAGCAGGCTTCTCTGGGGGAGGGGGCATTGCCCACGCAGATGCCAATTAAGTGCTTGTTGGCAGAATATTTGCCCTTCTTTCCTCTTATCTGTCTTCCTTGCACTTGAAATCTAGTCTTTGGCTGCAGAGTTTCAATTCCTGAGAAAGTACAAAAGTCTCTGGCAGTGGAAATGGTGCCTGCCTTCTCATTTGGCAGAAATCCCTGCCTATGGCAGCATCACCATCCAACACTCATGTTGAAATGGCTGGAAGGAAGCCCAGTGTCCTGAAGGTGGCGTGAGGACTCAGACCTCACAAGGCATTTGAGAGAGACAGCGTAGAGGTTCTGGGTGTGAGGGTCCGACCAGTTACTGGCTTCAGAACCTTCTGCTCAGGAAAGCGCATCTGTCTGTCTTACGGTCCTCGGGTGACGGCTGTCCTGTGACCTCAGTTCTCGAGAAGACCCAAGGGAAGCTGTTGGTTTCAGCATGCCCGGTTCTGTGCCCTGCTGTAAGGTTGATGACTTGCAAGCACTTGACATGCCCACGGGCACACCGGATCCTGTGGTAAATGTCACTGTGTGTGTGTGGGGGGGGGGGGGCACTGTCACAGGGAAATGTTGGAGATTCAGTCATTGCAACTTACAAGCTTCCCCCAAATCTTACTTACGTTACCCATGAAAGTGCAATGTCTACAGCTCGCATTTCTCAACACAAAGCTGCCTTTTAGCATGTAATGCCCTTCACAGCTCTCATCCAGCCAGACGCCATTCATAAATAGCTAGCCATTTTATACAGTCTGTTATATAGAAATATATATTTCAAGTTCATTGAAAACTTTTGGACTTGCCCTAGGACTTGCCAGAGAAGCTGCGTGGAGCACTCTGCTCCCATCACCTGGGTCTGACTAAGAACAGAAGCTCAACACCCCAAGTTTCTCAGGAGGAAGCCAAGGGGCACCTCCGCCACCCAGCAGAAACCCCGCTGATGCTATGGCACTGAAGCCTGAGCTGGGTCACCAATGAGAACTGCTGTCCTAGAAATGGAATCCACAGGTCACGTCTTCTGGACCAAAGCTGTTGAGGGAACTCTGACAATTTCTGGCTCCTCAGACTCCCACCTGGGAAGGAGCACAGCCGCACAGAACCCTATATCTGTAAGGTGGCCCTCTCCTCTCCAGCCCCCACGTCCCTCCTCACCATCAAGCCCAGACACCCCATCTGGTCAGCACCGCTCTGACTCAAGGACATGCCTGGTCTGCTGATGCAGAAGCAGAGTTTCCATGAAGCGAAAGGCATCTTGCTTCAGGCATGTCTCAGCCCCAGGCCATGGATGTGGAGAACCCTACGGACCACACGCTCACGAAACCAGACGGAAGGACGCCCAGCTGATGTTAGTCCGTAAGGAGTGAGTTTTCTCCCATGTAGCATCCCCTTGGAGTCAAGTCCCTAAGCACTAGCCACCTGAGACTCTGGGCTCAGTGCCATGTCCTCAACTAATAAACCCCGACTTTATCGTCTATTCTCATTGATTGGCCTGTTATGAGCACAGGCCAACGGATCCCTTTAGTCTGGTAGCCAGAGCTTTAATTTGGCAGAATGTGTCAGACCCCTGGGCCGCCTCTGAGGGAGAGCAGGACCGTGCACAGAGGCCCACGGGCTCCCGGTCCCCCGCCCCCTGTGGTCCACAGCGAGACTGTGATGGGTGCACGTGTCGCTCTGCAAGTGTCCACTGTGGGATGTCTGGGAAATAGGGAACACCTAGTGCTGCGAAGGATGCATAATTTCATAAAATGAACGTTGACATTGAAGTGTACTTTTGTCAAGGTTATTGCCAATGGTGTTTGAAACCGTTAGACATAAAAAATGGTTTCACTGCATTAAAAGGCAAAGATGGTTGGTGACAGTTCCCAGGTCTGAAGTGAATTGTGTCGTGAGTCCTCCAATACCTGGCAGACATTTCGCAGGGGTCAGCGGGGCACCCCAGGTAGCCAGGCCCAAGGGGCACAGGCAGTAGGAGGAAGCAGGCGGGGCTTTCCGCAGTCTGCAGGAGGGAGTTCAAGTGTGTGTGGGCGAGTGGGAGCCCCCGCTGGGTCTTCTCCCCACTCGCGGCCCCGGGTTCCGGCTCCGGTAGAAATGGCTTGCCCTGTTTTCAGAAGACGTTCTAAGCAGCTGCTGCTTCAGGGACCATGTTCCAGAGGCCATTGCAGCCCTCGTCCCAAACCACCTTCTGCCCAGCTCTCCCTTCATCTGAGAGAAAGCTGGGCCCAATAGTAACAGTGTCTTCTCTTTTAAATATGTTTTTAGTGATGTTAGAGAGACAAAGGGAGAGGGAGAAACATCAGTCAGCTGCCTCCTGCACGCCCCACACTGGGGATCGAGCCCACAACCCGGGCATGTGCCCTGACAGGAATTGAATAGCAACCTCTTGGTGCACAGGAGGGCGCCCAACCCCTGAGCCACACCTGCCGGGTTAACAGTATCTTTTAAGCCACACTGCATTTTGGTTGGGAATTGCTATTGTTTGAATCTTTATTTTAAGGATATTCTCATATATTTAATTGATGTGATTTTAACTCTGATGCTGACTGCTTCATTTTCATGTCATATTTTTTTCTTTTTTAAAAATACTTTTTAATTGATTTCAGAGAGGAAGGGAGAGGGGGAGTGAGAAACATCAATGATGGGAGAGAATCATGGATTGGCTGCCTCCTGCATGTCCCCTACTGGGGATTGAGCCCGCAACCCAGGCATGTGCCCTGACTGGGAATCAAACCGTGACCTCCTGGTTCATAGGTCGATGCTCAGCCACTGAGCCACGCCAGCCGGGTCCAATCATTGTCTTAAATATTTCTAGGATTGTCTTTACAATTCTTTGTTCTTCTGCTGCTTCGGGGTAATCTCGAGAATGGTTTAAATGGGATCAAAGTGAGAGTGTCTGGCATGGAGCAGGAGCATTCTTCAGACGCCCACCGTGTGTGCATTCCTAACAAGGCCGGCATCTGTGGCCGAGGCTTATGCTACTGCATATTATCACAGAATAGACAGCACTCTCCCCAAAACCTGCTATCCAGCACACGCTGATTTTCCCCACACTCTAGGAATGTTTAATTAAAACAAACAAAGAAAAATCCAATGCATTTGCCAAGCTCAGAGTCTAAAAGCAGGAAGCGCCCATTCCCACACATTTTCCTCTGGAGAGGGAGAGGGCGCTGCCCCCATGTCAAATTCCAACTAAGAACAGCAAGAACAGATGCCTCCGCCTCACAGGCACCCCATTCTTTTAAAGGAGCCGAGTGCCCAGATCAGAAGTTCTTTTTTGATTAGAATTATTCACAGAGAAACCATTTTCAAAGCTATATCTTTGCCTGTTTCTACATGCTGTTCTTAACCCTCTCCTGACCCTGGTGACACAATGTAAGTGGAATCGTTCACATTGAGCATTTAGTCAATCTGGTGACAGAGTGAGTGGAACCGCATCAGGCCTGTGTCCCCGTGTCCCCAGCACCTCCTCCCTCTGCCAGGCCCTGGAGGCACTGACCTCTGGGCCATCCTCAGTCTGCTCACTGTGAGGCCCTGGGAATGCTGCCTTCACCCCAAGGAGCAGACTCCTGCCCACCGGTCATGGCACCTACTGCAGCCGCCTCGGGTTTCAGGAAGGTGCCTCCACTGCACTCAACTGCACAGCTCAAAGCCAGCTGTTTAGTAAGGGCGGGGCGGGGGGGGGCATTAGAGAAGGTCTGTTCACAGCAGGGGCTGCAGAATCTGCAGCTTAAACTTCAGGCATTTCTACCTGTTCTCTCCCACAACCATTTACAGAACAGCTCATCTATAAATGACAGGAACGTTAGAACACATTTAGACCCCAAAGGAAACTGTGTTTATAGAAGTACCTATGATTTTTTTAAATTTTTCTAATCCAGATGTTTTCATGTACTTTCCTTGTTTCTTGCAACCAAAGTGGGCAACATATCTGCGCCTCCCTCTCCACTTAAGACAGAACTGCAAATAGAGAACAATTAAAGCTCCGAGGACACATGAGCTGGTACGAAGCCGTGCATGGGTGTGGCTCCCCTACCAAGACACCTCTCCCTCTAAGTCTAAGGCTAATTCTACAGACACAGCTGTTCTACTTCATTCACATACATCCTTTCATTTTGCACTGTCCACGTGTTACTAGATATCATGGCGGTGGCGGGGGGGGGGGGAGGGGGGGCGGGGAGACAAACCTCAACTCTCTACAGATGCATTAAATTTTGAAAATATTCCAACATTTTGTGCATTTCTTAGATAATTTGTCACCCTTTCACCGACTTCTCAGAATTAGCCTGGGGTTTCTTTCCCAGAGAAATAGGCAAAGAAAAAAAGAAAGAAAGAAAACCCTCTTGGGAGGTTCCGCAAAGCCTTAGGGAAGTGACAGTGAGAGCCAACCCTCCTTACTCCCCACCCCTCCGGCCCATTAACACCGGGCCCCAGTGGATGCTCTTAGGGCTCAACGACTTGGCAATTACTGAGGCCAGGGTGGAGAGAGTGGGCATCAGCCAGGCTCCCACAAGGCGAGTGTTTGGGGTGACGGCCCGGGCTGGAAGGCCTGGGAGAAAAGGCTCCAGCTGACCACCCTGCAGCTCACATTTTCCACATGGAGCCCCCAAGGAGTCCTGGTGGGGGTCACGTTGTCACATGATTGGCAGGTGGCACTCACTTTACAACTGCACAGTTTTAAATGGGGGTCTTGTGGTTGTCAGAGCTCAGCTTCTAAGTTGTTCACATGTAACCCCATGTTCACATGTAACCCTATGTTCACGTGTAACCCTATGTTCACGTGTAACTCTATAATCTATTTCCAGGCCGAGCCTGACGGCAAGTCCCTGAAGGTGGGTGACCTCGGGCTCTGCACGCTCTAGTTGGACCGAGGCATAGCCCCAGTTTCCTCCTCTGAAAATCTAAGTCACTCATGTCACTCAAAGGAGACAAGTCTATGCGTCTACATCAGGAAGTGATCAAGATCACTCGTGATCCACAGAATGCGGCTGCACCCTGGCCCAGCCCACGTCCCACGTCCACACCTAAGTCAGCCTCACTCATCAAGTCCATGTGAGCCTGGGGGCGTCCTGGCGCCCACACCTGTGGATGCAGCTGTTGTGCAGCGTACGGATGTCCATGTTGGAATCAGTGAAGCTTCCGCTCTGACCTTCCTGCCCAGACACTGAGCCGTGAACTGGCTCAGGCCGAATGGCTTATCGGGTTTTTTCATCTTCTGAAATTCCTTTGTTTTTGTTTTTTAACTTTTTAAAAAATACATTTTTATTGATTTAATAGGGGAAGGAAGAGGGAGAGGGAGAGAGAGAAACACCCATGATGAGAGAGAATCATGGATTGGCTGCCTCCTGCACACCCCACACTGGGGATGGAGTCTGCAACCCAGGCCTGTGCCCTGACCGGGCATCGAACCATGACCTCCTGGGTCATAGGTTGATGGTCAAACACTGAGCCACGCCGGCCGGGCTGGAATGACTTTGAAACAACAGCTTTAAAGGCTTCCTGTGGCCACGCGAGTGATCTCTCAGGAGCTGCGCCCCGTGCCCGTGGGCGCCGCCAGGTGGGCCTGAGCAACAATGCAACTGCAAACTCCCCCAGGGCCACGTGACAGCCACAGTTGGGCAGTGCTGGCGAGGACATTCCGGGGAACAACAATAACGCTGTGTGCAGCTTCCTCAGATCTTCAGCGTAATTATGCAAACGCTGGTGAAGACTTCTGGAAACCACAGAGGTTTTTTCAAATCCACAGGAATCCATGGCATCAGCATCGAGCTGTAACTTTACAAAACGAACACCACTGGTGTTGAGAACCACTGAGTGCTGGTTTCCTGTATGGGAGTAAGGAACATGTAAGCATTGCTCACCAGAGAAGAAAACAAAAGGCAAAGCAATAAAACGCAGAAAGGGAGTGGGGTGAGGCAGAGGAGATACAGCAAAAAGAGCAGAAAATAAATGAAAACATGCCGTGAGCTACCTAAGCAATGACACAGCAACCACAGCATTTCCTGAGAGTAGGGGTATCTAGATGTCATGTTATCTTAGTGCTTGATAACACGAGAGAGAGCGAAACTGAGCTGTGACTCGTTCTTGATGATGGAGGGGCAGGTACCTTTGCACAATCAGCTGGAGGTGGACTCCTAAGGCTTCCCCAGCATTCCCCTCCTGTCAGCCCCTCCCTGGAGTATGCTGGGCCCTGGGCCCTGAGGTGACATCCCCTGGAACGAGGGACATCAGCAGATTCTGAAGAAGAGATTATGCTGGTACCAAGGGGATAGTATGAGCCAGGCACCCGCTCTGTGACTTTTTAAATTTTATTTTTATTTTTTAATCTTTATTGTTGAAAGTATTACCTATGCCCCCTTTTCCTCCCATTAGCCCCCTCCAGCCCACTCCTGCGCACCACCCCCCCCCGGCCCTCACCACCCCATTGTCTGTGTCCATGGGTCATGCATATGTGCACACAAGGTCTTTGGTTAATCACCTCCTACCTCCCTCCCTCAGCTGAGGCCACGCCTGAGACAGCGCAGTGCATGGGGCAATGGAGACCTGGGCACAGCCCCCGTCTGTACGGTGGGAACAGCCCAGCATCCAGAGCGGCCAGGGGTGCGGGAACACCAGGGGATTCTGGGAAGGAGCGCCGGGTGGCGGGAGCCCAAATTCCATGATAAACTATGTATCTCTGCCAACCCCAGACACACTCCTGGGTCGGACAGACAGCAGTTACACACAAGAAAGCATTCTTCGTGTGGTTCATGTTTCTCCGACCTGCCCCAGCATATGGCTGTTTGTTTCTTCCAAATAGTTGAAAACAAAGGTTAGATAACGGTTGGAGAGGAGGTGCTCTGTGGGGTGTGGGAGAGGGAGCCTAAGCAGGAAGATTCTTCTCGTGTGTGTCTCCATGGTTCCTAGTACAATGAGCACCTTTGTGCGAATAGGGGTCCTTGTTTCCAGACTGGTTTTCCCTGAGCCAGGATGTAAAGACAACACAATATGTGAAAAAGGAAAACAGCTCGGCCGGTGTGGCTCAGTGGAAAGAGCGCCGGCCTGTGGGCCAAAGGGTCCAGGGTTCAATTCCGGTCAAGGACAAGTACCTCAGTTTCAGGCTCCTCCTCGGCCCGGGCCCAGGTCGGGGCACATGCAGGAGGCAACCAATCGATGTGTTTCTCTCACATCGGTGTTTCTCTCTGTCTTTCCTGCACTCAAAAAAATAATAATAAATAAATAAAATAAAATAAAATAAAATAAAATAAAAAAGGAAAACAGCCTGGCTGCATTAGCTCAGTGGTTGAGCGTCGACCTATGAACCAGGAGATCATGGTTCGATTCCTGGTCAGAGCACATGCCCGGGTTGTGGGCTCCATCCCCAGTGTGTGGCATGCAGGAGGCAGCCAATCCATAATTCTCTCTCATCATTGATGTTTCTGTTTCTCTCTCCCTCTTCCTTCCTCTCTGAAATCAATAAAAATGTATTTTTTTAAAAAAAAAAGGAAAACAGCCCTATCTGGTTTGGCTCAGTGGATAGAGTGTCGGCCTGCGGACCAAAAGGTTCATTGAGGGTTCAATTCTGATCAAGGGCACGTACCTCGGTTGCAGGCTCCTCCCCAGCCCGGGCCCTGGTCAGAGCGTGCGCAGAAGGCAACCAATCGATGTGTTTCTCTCACATCAGTGTTTCTCTCAGTCTTTCCCTCTCTCTTCAATTCTCCCTAAAAATCAAGGAAAAATATCCTAGGGTGAGGATTAACAAAAACATATAATAAGTAAGTAAGTAAGTAAATAAATAAATAAATAGGAACACAAATAATTAAATTTTCAAAACTTCTGTCTGTGATAAACTATAGTGAAGTGAAAAGGAAATCAATTCCCCTTCAGCAAAATGCTGGCCAATTATTGGACAGGTGGGCCCTTGTAGCTGAGAGAATGGCCATTAGCTTTGATGACCATTAACTGCCCAGGGGCCTGGAGACAGATAAACCCACGGGGCTGTGCTGCCCCCGTGTGGCCGGCACGGGAATAGTTCCATGCAGATAGGGCATCTGTGAAAACATGACCATGCACTTCCTCTGAAAATGTAATTAATCCATTTTATCCAAAACTCCTCTCTCTGTTCTGACTTTTAGTTTAAGAAGAAGCCTTTAGTTTTTTTTCCTCTGTCAGGAGAAAAAAATCCCCCAAAAAACCCTAAAATAAATGATGATGCATGAGAATAAACTGACAGATATTAGTGAAGCAAAATAGAAGAGGAAGATGTAAATCATATCAAACAGAAAAATCAAAATCCATATTAGGGCAGGTTTCCGAGAAGCTATTGCAGCTGAAACTGAGAACCTACGACCCCCTCCTGAGTGTGGTGCTGGCCATGTGACATGTGTCCCTTGAAGGTGCCCTCATAAGTGTAATAAGCTTTTGGCTCCACCAAACCTGGCCTGCCCCGGCCTGTACCACAGTCTCCTAGTTAGATGCTCACTCCCACCATCAGTGGCTGGAAGGCCCCGGGGGCGGGCAGAAGCGCAGTCCCCCCTTGGAGTGAGCCTCGGCCTGGAATCCAGCCCTGAGACTTAGAAGGTGAGTCTGTGAAAACATCACTCGTTAAAAAAAATTTTGTAAATATATTTTTATTGATTTCATAGGGGAATGGAGAGAAAGAGAGGGAAGTATCCATGATGAGAGAGAATCACTGATCAGCTGCCTCCTGCACGACCCACACTGGGGATCAAACCCGCAACCCAGGCATGTGCTCTGACCAGGAACCAAACCCTGACCTCTTGGTTCCTAGGTCCACACTCAACCACTGAGCACACTGCCCAGGAAAAACATCACTCTTTAGGAGCTCAGCACCCAGATGGGAAGAAAGGGTGTTTTACAGAGTAGGATGCACAAAGGGTTATGAAACCTGATCTTTTCTGAAAGTTTCTATCACGGCCATAAACTTTCCACTTTGTAGAAATGATCGGAACTGAGGGCCCGGTTGCCCAGTGTCAGAGACTGTCTGACCTCCCTCTGCCAGACCAGAACGAACCTATTCAGAGGTCATTTTGTTTTATCGAACACTTTACACCCTCAGAAACCTCAACACCATCTCATGTCCCAAAATGCAAATAAAATTTAAAGTGATGGCTGATCTGAGAGGCCTACGAAATGCAGACCATGAAGACAGTGTAGAGGCCCTCGTCCCACCACCTTCCCTGCAGCCCTGTGCACTGAGGACCCGAGGGCATTTTTGTAGCCGACCGGTTTTCACGGGGCCATGCAGTACCACCTACTCTCCTGACACCGTGGCCCAGGCTGTGGGACTTGTGCATTAGTTATTATTCCAAGTTCTTTTTTTTTTTAATTTTGTTAAATATTTTTTATTGATTTCAGAGAGGAAGGGACAGGGAGAGAGAGAATCATTGATCCGCTGCCTCCTGCACGCCCCACACTGGGGATCGAGCCTGCAACCGGGGCATGTGCCCTGACCGGGAATTGAACCCTGACCTCCTGGTTCATAGGTTGATGCTGAACCACTGAGCCACGTCGGCCAGGACTATTCCAAGTTCTTGCTCCCAGACTTCAGCTCTCAACAGCACTGTTGCTTCTTGTATGTTCTGATCTTCTCTCTGTAGCTCTTCTTCCCAAAGATGCTGCATTGAATTTCTCCTTCACTACCAGCCATCGCGTCCACGGTCCTCCATGGGCACAGGGCAGGTGAGACCACTGCAGGACTAAGAGCACCTAACAGCACACGTCAGCTTGCTTACAGCTCCAGTGGCCCTGGCACGGTCACCTCTCGTGGCCACCTGCCTGTGAGCCCATCTGCTGCGTGTGGTGCTGTGTTCCCATCATTACAACCTGCTCCTCATTCTCTACCCAGAACCCCTGCTGTCCCTGCAGCTGGTTTACTCTGCAGCTTCTGGACAGCTACCCAAATCCGCTTTATTATACAACAAAACTTACTTCTTTTAGTTCACAGTCCTTCTTCCAGACGACACCCCAGTCCTCAGCCTCACGGGAAACCTCTGATGGACCTTAAAGGCCTCAGAGCCCCGTGGTCCAGTCTGTGCACTGAAGAGTCCAGGATCTTCCCACATCATGACACATACTCCACGGGTCAGTTTACAAAGAGTTGATTGCCTGGCTGGCGTGGCTCAGTGGTTGAGCATTGACCTATGAACCAGGAGGTCACGGTTTTGTTACAGAAGACCGGAGAAAAAAACAAGCAACGCTTAGAGAAAGGGGAGTTATGTGCAGGCCCAGAGAAAAATGTGTCTTTCAAATTCTGAGCCCCCCAGCATAGAGGAAGTCCTTCCTATTTATACATTTTCTAGTTCTTTGTCTCCCAAGTTTGGAATGAGACTTCGGACTTTCTGAGAAAGAAGGCCTACGTGCTGGGAAGGGGCTATGAGACCATATCTCAAGGCCTGGCCTGGTTTCAGCACTGACAACTCTGTCTGGGGCATAGTTTATGGCCTCTCTGGAATGGGAGTAGTCTTATTTTCCTTATTATTTAAGCAAGCAAGTGTTTACAGAAGCTAAAATAGCAGGGTTAAAATTTCAAACAGCAGTTTTTATATAAGATGGATGCTTCAGTTTTATTCCCAGTCAGGGCACATGCCCGGGTTGTGGGCTTGATCCCCAGTGTGGGGTATGCAGGAGGCAGCTGATCCATGATTCTCTCTCATCATTGATGGTTTTCTCTCTCTCTCCCTCTCCCTTCCTCTCTCTTTGGTATTTACCCAAAAGAACTGAAAATTTAGGTACACACAAACACCTGCACACAGATGTATAGCCGCTTTATTCATAGTCGCCACAGCTCGGAGCGACCAAGATGCCCTTCAGCAGGGGATGGTGATGGTAAGGATACTGTGGTCCGTCCAGACAGTGGGATATTGTTCAGAGCTAAAGACAAGTGAGTAGTGAAGCCATGAAAAGTCACAGAGGAACCTTAAGTGCGTGTTCCCAAGTAACAGAGGCTAGCCTGTGAAGCTACACATTGAGCAATGTCAGCTCCATGGCCCTGGAAAAGACAAGGGTCCTGGCGGCTGGAGGGGAGCAGGAGGGCTGGACGGGGTGTGAGGGCAGGAAGGGTTCTGGGTGACACTCACGGTGGACTCAGGCCATACATTTACCTGGACCCACAGGCACCCATTCACCACGCCTCTGCTGCCAGCTCATCAAGCCTGGGGGCAGGGCCTCCCCCCCCCCCCCCCGGCACTGCAAGGCAGCCTGGGCAGTGAGGCCTTCCCTGGAGCATCTGGCTGACCTTTCTCAAACTGGAGTTACTTCGTTTTCTCTTCTTTCTCTGGCCAATTCCTACAGATTAGTATTATTACTATTACTATTATTGAGAATTGGCATTTTAGGGCAGTTGTCTAGCTCAGTGGCACGAGGTGATTCAATTGTCATTGTCTCATTTTCAGACCTCTGTTCCTGCAGAGCCATCTCCCTTCCTTCGCTCTGGATTTTGCTCTGGATCCTTCGCTCCGTGCCTCCTCTCTCTTTTATTCCTGAGATGATTTGCCAGAAAAATATGAAAGGATAAAAGTAAATTTGCCGCCTCCATTTCCTAACTTCAACTCATTAAGTACAATTTTAATTATGAGTATATTGCTAGCCACTGTTACTATTTCCATGGTTCTTATCCACTATCAAATGCTAATGAAATTATAAATATAATTAAACAATACTATGTTGTAAATGTTATTAGTAAAGATAAACAAAAAGTAAGATTGCTAGCCACTGTGAAAGAGGTAGCTTTTAGCATTGGCCACCTCCCACACGCCCCCTATCAATAGATGGGGTAGATTTTGTCTCCCCCTGCTTCTCCTCCCACTCCTTACTTTCTCCTTCTTCTCGTTCTTGGCTTTAACTTTGCAGGAGCTGGAGAGTTAACCATCCAAAGGCGCAGGCTAGGCGGCAGGCTCGGGGTGGGCGCGACCGCAGGAGGCCTGAGAACTGGGCTGGGCAACGGGTTGACCTGCAAAGCTGTTCCCTGGCACTCGGGCTGTGGCTGATGCTCCAGAGCCGTTAACAAGAATATTATGATTTAATCCCAAACTCTGTTTTAAATGCATGTTCTAATCTAGCACTTACTCTCAGGAGATGGGATGCAGTACAAATCTCTTCAGTGTTTCTCCACTTCCTAATGGAGCCATTTATAATGCGCCTCAGGAACAAGCCTGACTGCCCAGGAGCAGCACCAGTGAGATGAGGGGGTGTGCATGTGTGCGTATGTGTGTGCGCATGTGCGTGTGCTCGCGCGTGTGTCTGCGAGAGGGAGAAGCAGATTTGTGTTGAGTGTGTGACAATACATGGCCCTGTTCTCCTGCCTCTCCTAATTTCTGAAGTTGTGGTTCATGATAAAAGGGCAGAAATACCGAGAGAGAAGATAGACAGTGATGATAGAGAGATGATCCGTGATGGATGGTGGGTGGGTGGATAAACATATAGACAGCATCAGGAGGTATAGAGTGCTGAAACTATTGAATGACAAGCAGCCTTAGTCTAAAGTATGATAACTGGTCATTTTCTGCAGGAACGAATATCACCAACTCTCTATTTCGAACAAACAAACCCTGTAAAATCACGCCCCTTCCCCACGCCCAGAGCACCCAAGAGGGAAGTCCTACAATCATGCCCCTTCCCCATGCCCAGGGCTAAGAGGGAACACCATCCATAGGCCTGGTGCCCCCTCAAGTCCCTCATCCACAGCAGAGGGTTCCCACTTCCCCTTCAGAGTGGACTCAACGCCCCACCCCTTCTTCATCTGCTGTTCTTCCAAAATCCGCACCTGCCTCGACCAGGGTGGACTGAACACCTGAGACACATGCAGGGTGGAAATCCTGTCTTTCCACTGGAAAGCAGCTCCTGTCCACCCACGGGAGGGGTCTGCCCATGGGAGGGGTCAGCCCACAGGAGGGGTCTGCCCACGGGAGGGGTCCACCCACGGGAAGGGTCAACGGGCATGGCCTCTATACCGGAGCTCCCGAGATGCTTATGCTCTGTGAATGACCTTGGCTGTGACCTGTCGGGCACAGTTCATGTTCAACACGGTTCATGTAACACCATTCTCAGAAGGCCTACTCAGCACTGAGCCCGGCCATAGCCAGTCATCACGATGGGCTTTCCTCTAAGGGGTCTCTCTAATTCCTGGCAAGTTCAAATTTTCCTAGGAAATTCCTGTTCCATGATAAAATAAAATTTGGAAAGTGATAAACTGGTTAGTTCTCTCTTTAATATAAGTCTCTGAAAAAATATTTAATTATGCTGCTCTAAACTTCTGTAACCAAAAATTCTCCCTTTTGCCCCATACCCCAAATTAAGCATTGTAACGTCGTGGGCCATAATTTTTAATTAGACACATTTTGGGAAATAATTTTCTGCAGCTGTGCAAGTTTGCATTACCTATACATTCTTAAAGCTCTCAAGGTGGTCTGAGGAAGTGTTCTTGATTAATTATCTGTGTTGATGGTGCACTATGACAGATGAGTGATGAAAATGACAAACACACCCACGGATAGCTGTTCATTTAGTGCATCCATGAGCCCCTCGAAACACCAGCAGGGTGCAGGCTGCTGACTGGGCCTGAGAGCCATTCAGGGTCCGGCAGCCTCGGCACCACAAACCCTGAAGTCCAAGCAGACAGTGGTGGAAACAGCCAATTGTCTATTCTTTACCTCAGGGGCCAGTTCTCCGTCTAGCGTATTCTCTCTGCCCAGGGCTGGGGCGCGTGTCTCTGTGGTTTAACCTGTACTCTCAGATTAAGGACAAAAGAGCAAGAGTGGGTCCCACACGTTGTTGCAGGTATGCAGAGGGGCAGGTACTCCGTGAGTAGCTCCATGTCCCTGAGGTTGACACACCCACTCCCCATTGGTCCCTGCAGGTGACGCACCCACTCCCCATTGGTCCCTGAAAGTGACACACGCACTCCCTTTTGGTCCCTGAGGTGACGTACTCACAACCCATTGGTCCCTGCAGGTGACGTATCCACTACCCATTGGTCCCTGCAGGTGACGCACCCACTTCCCATTGGTCCCTGAGGTGACTCACCCACTCCCCATTGGTCCCTGCAGGTGACGTATCCACTCCCCATTGGTCCCTGCAGGTGACGTGTCCACTCCCAATTGGTCCCTGCAGGTGACGCACCCACTCCCCATTGGTCCCTGAGGTGACGTACTCACAACCCATTGGTCCCTACAGGTGACGTGTCCACTCCCAATTGGTCCCTGCAGGTGACGCACCCACTCCCCATTGGTCCCTGAGGTGACTCACCCACTCCCCATTGGTCCCTGCAGGTGACGCACCCACTCCCCATTGGTCCTTGAGGTGACACACCCTCTCCCCATTGGTCCCTGCAGGTGACGTGTCCACTCCCCATTGGTCCCTACAGGTGGTGCACCCACTCTCCATCAGTCCCTGCAGGTGACGCACCCACTCCCCATTGGTCCCTGCAGGTGACGTATCAACTCCCCATTGGTTGTGCAGGTGACACACCCACTCCCCATTGGTCCCTGCAGGTGACGCACCCACTCCCCATTGGTCCCTGCAGGTGACGCACCCACTTCCTATTGGTCCCTGCAGGTGACACACCCACTCCCCATTGGTCCCTGAGGTGACGCATCCACTCCCCATTGGTCCCTGAGGTGACGCACCCACTCCCCATTGGTCCTTGAGGTGACGCACCCACTCCCCATTGGTCAGCAGCCCCACTGCTTTGCACTAAGGTGGGAGAACAAAGCTGACATCCTTCTCACTGCCTGTGGCACAGCAGCTGTCAGAGGGCCCTGCACTGGAAGCCACGCGCTCCTCTCTCAGGCCGAGGATCCACAGCAGTGGGCGTGGGTACAGTCACACAGTGCAGGGCATTCCGCAGGGAAACACAGCAAAGACTTGGGCGGCTCTGAAACGCATCCTCCGATGACATGAAGCGGTCACAGAGTTCCCACACACTGCTGCTCATCCTCTGATGAAAGGAATCAGACAGAGTTCCCACATGCTGCCACTCAGGGGCCTCCAGAAAGACAGGCCTGTGGCGAAGGCTGCCAGCCTCGCCAGGTGAGGAGCAGGGAGCTCGGGGAAAGTCAGGCTAAAGCAGCTGGGGGATGAGGGCTGCCCTGCACCCTGACTGAGGTGGCACTTATCCAATTCTGCATTTGCCAGATCTCACAGCCTCAGGGGGAAATGTGGGTTTTACTGCATGAGAGTTTAAAAATTAGTATATTAAACATATGATAAGTAATAAAAAAAACTAAATGAATGGCAATTTACTATTCCTTTTAAACATAGCTCCCCCAATTACATGTGGCATAATACCCTTTTATCAAATCACCCACTGAAAACAAAATGTGCAGCTGTTGGAAACACATAGAAATTTAGTGATGCCATGGGCACCTTGTGGGCTAAAGCGTTTTCCAGACTCTCTCATTGGCAGGTCAGATGCAGGTGGCAGCAGTGACAGCTGCCCTCAGAACTGCCAAGTGACTCACCTGCAGGTTAGCAGTCTTGCCAAGTGTACCTGCTCGGAGCCAGGCCCTGCACCACTATGAGCCCCAGCTTTCATCAATGCACTCACAGGCTCACCAAGAATCGAGGTGCTTTCCCAAGACCCATCCCTTCACTGCAATGATGCAGCGTCACTAAATGCCGTCTAAACAGACGAATGAGTCTATAATGAAGAGCTGCTTCTGTGAAGGTTTTAAAACTTTGTTGAGTTGCTAAAAGGTTGCCGCTCGATTAAAGCTTCCGAAGCACCTCTGAAGCCTGGAAATGTAGAAGCCCCGGGGGGTTCTGAATTCGCCCTCTTTCGACTCCATTTTTGAGAAAATAAAACTGGGAGCACGTTGTGTGTGAGAGGCTGACACAGACCCAGGACGGAAAGGAAGGCCCTCCTCCCAGGTGGCTAAGAAGGGCAGAGGTATGACATGACATGTTGCGACCAGCAGGGGAACTTACAGCACTGATGGGGCTGTCTCGGGACTGGTGCCCTTGGGAGGAAACCGGACACAGGCAGGTTCTGCAGGTCCAGCCGGGTAAGGACATGGTGACTGGGCCTCATGACAAGTGTGAGGGTCTGGATGCATTTGACAAGCAGGACACATATTGGGGCCAACGGGGCGAGCATGAGCTGCATAGTCTCAGGGCCAACCAGAGCGCTAGGAATTATGACTAATTATGATCCATTCTCATCCTGGAGAAACCTGGACGGAGGGACTAGATGTGAGAAGCGGCAGATGGGGTGGCCTGCAGGGGGCCCAGCGGGTGCCCCTCCCAGACCCCCTTCCCAGTGAGGGCAGCACCAGGATGTGAGGGTGGCCGGCACCTGAGGCCAGGGTCCCTCTCCAGAGATGGCCTAGGTGAGCCAGGACCGGGCCTGCTCACCCTATACTCTCTGTGGGCCCAATGGCCACATCTCACATCCGGACAAATTACTTAATCTCCTGCACCTCCAGTGCCTCATCTGTGGGATGGGAATCATGACAGCACTTGGCCTATAGGGTTATGACGTGGGTTAGAGCATAAAAATGTGAGTAACAGCATAGCAAACCCTATCCTGTATAATAAAACCCTAATATGCAAATCGACTGAACTGCGGAACAACCAGTCACTATGACGCACACTGACCACCAGGGGGCAGAGGCGACCAGTGGTGGCCCAGCCGAGGGGGGGGGGGCGGGGGGGGCGGGCAGGGCCAGCCAGCGGACAATGAAGTATCACCTCACACCTGTCAAAATAGTGCCAGCGGGGGCCCCCAGTTGCCCCACCCTCTGGTTGCCCCACAGAGGGAGGCAACTGGCGGCAGCAGCGGGGGACAGGGCCAGCCAGTGGGTGGTGCAACTCCTCCAGCCAAGGCGGGTGCCAGCAGGGGCCCCCCTATCGCCCCACCCGCTGGTCGTCCCACACATGGCCCTGATCGCCGGCCAGGCCTAGGGACCCTACCCTATATATTGGGAACAGTCTCTTAGATTTAAAAATTAAAACCTGGCAAGGCTACTCTAACACTGAAAAAAGCAGGATGATGCAGCGATGGCATGCATGGACTCTGGCTTCCACATTTGTGGTCAGCCCTGATCCTGACACTTATAACTGTGTGACAAAGCCAATTACTTACCTTCTCTCTGCTTCAGTTTTTCCACCCATAAGATGGGGAAAATGGTACTACTGCCTCAGAAGGATCATGTTATGTACTACTTTTTATAATCGGGGCAAAAAAATGTAGCTGCCCACACAACAGCAAGATGCCTTTCACCTGTATGAAAAGTATGGTCACTGGTGCATGCAGCATCCTGGATTGTGGGAGGGGTGTCCGACTGCCAGTTCAGGCCCAACATCCCCCAAGGGGTCCCAGATTGCAAGAGGATGCAGGCGGGGCTAAGGGACCACCACCCCCCCATGCACGAATTTTGTGCACTGGGCCTCTGGTTATTAATAATAAAATCATTAGTTTATGTGTGTGAATGAAAACATATTTGAATTTTTGTAAAGTATGGCCATTTCGGGCCAAGGACCTATATAGACACTTCTCCAGAGACGTATGAAAAAATGCTCAAAGTCACTGATCATCAGAGAGATGCAAATTAAAATGACAATGAGGTATCACCTCACACCTGTCAGAACGGCTACCAGCAATAAATCAACAAACAACAAGTGCTGGTGAGGATGTGGAGAAAAGGGAGCCCTCATACACTGCTGGTGGGAGTGCAGACTGGTGCAGCCACTGTGGAGAACAGTATGGAGTTTCCTCAAAAAATTAAATATGGAACTGCCATTTGATCCAGTAATACCACTTCTAGGAATATATGCTAAGAAACCCAAAGCACCAATCAGAAAGAATGGATGCACCTCTATGTTCATAGCTGTGCAATTTACAATAGCTAAGGTCTGAACACAGCCCCAGTGCCCAACAGCAGATGAGTAGATAAAAAAGCTGTGGTACATTTATACCATGGGGTACTATGCAGCAGTAAAAAAGAAGGAGCTGATCCTAGCTGGTTTGGCTCAGTGGATAGAGCGTTGGCCTGTGGACTGAAAGGTCCCAGGATCAGCCTGTGAACTGAAAGGTCCCAGGATCGATTCTGGTCAAGGGCACATGCCCGTGTTGCGGGCTCGATCCCCAGTGAGGGGCGTGCAGGAGGCAGCCAATCAATGATTCTCTCTCATCATTGATGTTTCTATCTCTCTCTCCCTCTCCCTTCCTCTCTGAAATCAATAAAAAATATTTTTTAAAAAAGTAGGATCTGTTACCCTCTGAGACAGCATGGAGGGACCTGGAGAGTATCATACTAAGTTAAATAAGCCGGTCAGAGAAAGACAAGTATCACATGATTACATTCATACATGGAACCTAAGTAACAAAATAAACCGATGAACCGAGTGGATCCAGAGACATGGAGGCAGGGAACAGAGTGTGGAATCTCGGAGGGAAGGTGGGGAGGGAGGGGGAGTGGGAGGTAATCCACCAAAGACCTTGTGTGCATCTATGCATGGCCCATGGACGCAGTCAGTGGGTGGTGAGGGCCTGGCGTGAGGGTGGGGATTGACTGGAGGGGGACGATGGGGGAAAAAAGGGGTCATATGTAATACTTTCAACAATAAAGATTTTTCTTTAATGTACAGCCATTCCTATGGTTGCACATTTATTCGGTAAGGCTCTGTGGGGCCTCACGGTGGCCCCAGGGACCTGCCTCTAACGCCCACCCCTCACATATGGGCTGCCCCTTTCCAGTGAGTGGGGAGAAGAGCAAAGGTGGTGGAATGTCACCTCGGCAATGAGGTCACTGAGTTTGTGGCCTCTATCGCGCATCCTCCCTTGCTCTCTCCTTCTTCCCTGGGCCGCGTCTCTGGGACAGCAGCCGCAGGGAGAGGTCACAGTTAGATTCCTGGTCAGGGCACATGCCTGGGTTGTGGGCTCGATCCCCAGTAGGAGGCATGCAGGAGGCAGCCAATCGATGTTTCTATCTCATCGATGTTTCTCTCTCCCTCTCCCTTCCTCTCTCTCTAAAAATCAATTTTTAAAATATTTTTTAAAAAATAGAAGAGTTCCTAGATCACTATCAGTCTTTGTCCTCAGCATGGGAATAACCTTCCGTGTTGGTGCACAGGTTGCAAGACTAAACCACACCCTCTCGTTTAACGCCATTCTACCCCAGGGAGGATGGTGTTTAGGGAGCAACTTCTTACAGCAGTCCCCCCACCCCGGAGTTCGTGCAGACCAGCGGGGGTCAAGTTCTCATCTGGCCCGTGAGGCCAGCGGGGGTTGAGGGGGACAGCTGTCGCATTCTCACCTGTGCAGCTGGGCCTGCCTGTGCTTCAGGGGCTCGGGAAGCCAGCCACCGGCCCACCTGCCGGCCCTCCTGGCGTCTGGACCTTGGGCAGACGGCACAGGAAGCAGCCCCCGTCCTGTCCCTGCAGCTCCTGGGCCTATGGGCAGCCCTGTCCCACATGAACGTCACCGGCTGACAGTAGCCACTTCCAGGAGCAAGTGAGAATTTAAAGACATGGTGTCAACCCTCAGCGTGTCCACACCCCAGGTCCCCGTGTTTGTTCCAAGTTTCAAGGGAACGTCAAGGGTTTGGCTTACCAGCCCCTGCTTGGGGCAGGATCTCTGAAGCTCTTAGCTCCTCTTCCGCTTGGGTCTCGCACAGCTGGGCCTGAGGACCCTGACAGGTGAGGAGATGGCGCCCCCCGGGATAGCTATTCATGCGAACCACCAGCAGGTTCCGGGTGGTGGCCACACTCTGCTGGTCCCAGGGACCCTGTGCCCTTGACCCAGTACCCTATCCCCCGTGTGCCTCTCAGGTGCTGTTACCCTGACTGTTTTCAGAAGTCTGCTCGGCCCGGACCCCTCGGATTTAACGTCCCAGGAAAGGAGCAGGGGGCTGCCTGGGAATCCACGTCGGGCTGCGCCCCCTTGGATGCTGCACTGCTGGGTCTGAAATGAGGCCAAGCCGGTTACCTGTGTGTGCTCACAGCATACGGGACCCGAGCCGGTTACCTGTGTGTGTTCACAGCACACGGGACCCACCCTGCAGAGCCCTGTGGCCACTCTGCTGACAGACTCTTATGCAGAAAAGTGTCACACAGGGAAGGCCCCATGGGTAAACTGAGGCAGAAACCCTCCTCAAATTGATAGTGGGGAAGGGCCTGTGATGAGAACAGAGCCACAGCTGTCTCACAATTACTCCCCTCACTAGCTATAGAAGGAGACGGTTTCTTACAGACCTTGGGAAACAGGGGTTGGGGGAGAGGGGCGTGAAACAAGGCTGTAAAATATCAGATGCCTTGACAGGGCCATGACTCAGAAAAGAAGCACATTTGAGAACAGACCAAGGGCAGGGCATGCTTTGGTTTGGTGGCTGTGCCGAACCCTGACCCCTCCAGGAGTTCCTCTCAGGACCCTGACCATCCTCTGGGCCCAGGCAGGGGCTGAGCTGTGTGTCACATCACAGATCAGCCTCCTTGTTATGAGACTCTGAGCTCCTGAGGGCCGGACCCTCCCTCCCCTTTCCCTGTTACACTGCAGCTGCACGTGGCTGTCTCTTCCTCGTGTGTGTGTGTGTGTGTGTGTGTGTGTGTGTGTGTGTGTGTAACCAGACACCTGGGAGGGGGTCCGGGCAGAACTTCCAGGGCGCCCGCCTGCTCCCCCTGCTGCCGGCAGGATTGGAATAAATGCTCACACAGGATGCAACCCTGTCTCTGCTGAATTGGCTCCAGGAGTGACGGGTGGCCTTGGACCCCTTGTGTCCCATTTCAGAATGAGCTCTCTCGGGCGGC
This sequence comes from Plecotus auritus, assembly GCF_963455305.1. NCBI lineage: Eukaryota > Metazoa > Chordata > Mammalia > Chiroptera > Vespertilionidae > Plecotus > Plecotus auritus. The sequence continues at coordinate 114,086,797 of NC_137773.1, forward strand.
CTCACATGTCACTCCATGGCAACACTCAGGTATCACCCAGGAGAACTCCATCATAGGGCCTCTCCCCAGAGGGAACACTGACCGGCACAGCAGCCTCGACCAGCCACGTTCACCCGACCCTGCAGACCCTGGGGACGGGGAGAGGGGCATTGAGAGTGCGAAGGGGGCGATTAGCTGGAACCCTGGGTGGCAGCGGCCTGTTGGATAATCGGTAGCTGGAATAGGGGTCTGCGAGGTAGCAGGTCCCAGACCCCGACCTTAGCTGGGGGACCCAGGAACAGCCAGCAACAAATTGCCTTGGTCCTCCCCCACAACCCCAGGCGCTGATGTTAGTAAGGCCTCAATCGCTGGGCCTTAAAGAAAGACCGATCAATGGGGAAAGAGCAGGCCCACCCTATACACCACATCCCATCCATACACGGCCATTCCATGGACGCTATATGGAAGCATGAAACAGCTATGAATTCAAGTAACAAATGAAACCAAATATTCTCCTCTAGACAGGTATATCTTCATAACTTAAAAAAATTAAATATGCATAAAATCATCGTGGCACAAAAAGACCAGATGTCTCTAATTGTCATCACCTGCCTTCCAAAGGGCAAGCACCCTGCGCCCTTGATGGGGAGCCCAGGATGGAAATTCAGGCTGAGCTGCGGGTGAGCAACCACATCTCAGAGATGGAGGCAAAATGAAACAATTGTAGGAACCCAGGCGCCTCCCTGGCTGTGTCCAGGGGGAAGCGAAGGCGACCCTGCTTGGGTGAGCTCCTGACAGATGGGTGGAAGGATGCAAGCATTTCTTTCCCAACTGGCACTTTGGGAGATTTTTTCCATGAGCATTTTCTTGTAGGTCTCCAAATAGCTTGAGATTTGTATCTCCACTAGTTACATAAATACACACCTATTCCTGCCTGGCAGTGACAGACCAGGTCTTTAAGAAACAGTGGTTGAGCCCTGGCCGGTTTGGCTCAGTGGACAGAGCGTCGGCCTGTGGACTGAAGGATCCTGGGTTCAATTCCAGTCAAGGACACATGCCCAGGTTGTGGGCTAGATCCCCAGTGGGGGGTGTGCAGGAGGCAGCCGATCCATGATTCTCTCTCATCATTGATGTTTCTCTTTCTCTCTCTCCCCTTTCCTCTCTGAAATCAATAAAAATATATTTTAAACAAAACAAAACAGAAGCAATGGCATTTCACTGAGCTATTCTAAATACTGTGGGTATTTGACCCCCCCACCACCAGCAGATCACTGAGTCCCACATCCCTGTCCATAGGCCAGTGGCAACGGGGTGGTCATGGAAAATGAGCCCCAACAGGTCCTGACTGCCGACTCGCCGGATGGGAGGGTGACATGCTGTACATGGTGAGGTTGTGCCTGGTCAGTGCCCTGCCCTCTAATCCCCTCCTGAGGGCAAAGCTGAGGCATCACCTGGACTATTAGAGGGACATATTCATTCAGGAGAAAGAGGCAGCTCATTTTTCTCTGTTGATTCCAGCTGTTGCTATAGGAACAGGCTTGCTCATAACTTCAACAGGCAATTCTTGTCATTTATTCTATATGTTGACAGTGTTGTTTTGTTAAACCTCCATTCTTACTCCATTTAAATCTGTTTTCTTACCCTATCTCCCAAAGACTCCTTCATTTAAAAGATCCTGTTTCCTGCCCAGCTGACGTCAACCTATGAACCAGGAGGTCGTGGTCGATTCCTGGTCAGGCACAAGCCCGGGTTGCAGGCTTGATGCCCAGTGTGGGGTGTGAAGAAGGCAGCGGGTCAATGATTCTCTCTCTCATCATTGATATCTCTCTCTCTCTCCCTCTCCCTTCCTCTCTGAAATCACTACAATGTATTTTATATTTTTAAAAAAGAAAAATCCTGTTTCCTCACTCTCGGCCCTTCGGACCCTTTCTGACCTGCTCTATGAGTTGTGCAGGGACCAGCAACTGGATACTTCTTTCTGAAATTTCCTCTTCAGTAGCAAAGAAGTCTCAGCTACATCACCATAATTATTCTACCATGCTTCTTTTCAGAAAAAAAAAATGGTATCCCTTTCTACAAATACTAACAGCACTTTGAACAGACGTAATGGTGGTTCTAACACAAGGTTCTTTCAAGTTTAAAAGGAAAATATTTCCCTTTAATTGCCCTCTGTGGGTTTTTGCAAAGCTGACTCTTTCTGGAAATTTGCAGGTAAAATGCTACACACATTCCAAAAGGGGGAAGCCGTTTCTGAGCGCTGGTTTAATTTGGCTGATGCACTGTATTCACTCACAAAGCGGCACATTCACTTATGCAAGTTGGGGAGGGGAGGTTGTTGTTTTTTAACACGGATTTGGAGAAACCTGTGAGCTGACAGTTTCAAGGCACAACGTAAGATTTTTCACGTTTTATTTTCTTAAATAAAGAGTATTAACTGCCATGGTTTGCGGAGGGTAATTCGGACATTTCTGATACAGGTTTCTCTTACAAGCCACGCAGCCCTTTTCATAGGGAAAACATCAAAGTTCACTTTTTATTTGAGTATTTTGAAGCTATCTTGAATGAAGGGAATAATGCCTAGAATATGTTTAATTTTATTGTACACTTTAATTGCACTGCCATACTCGGAATTCCCCATGGACACAGGATCGCTGAACGCCTTCTGCGCTGTTGCCACTTAATTCCGCCCCATCACTGCCACGTGCTCCACATTTCCTCTCGATGTTTAAGCAACATTTAGACCTGACAGGCCCAAATCTGAGCTCTGTGACCCACAACCTCTCTTCTAAAGCCCTACACCCCTTCCTAGCTTAGTGAAAGGCTGCTGCTTTCCTCCACTTTGGGGCAGAAAATCTTAGTCTCATGCTTGACTCTGCCTCGAATCCCACATTGTTTTTTCTTTTTTCTTTTTTTTTAAATCCTCACCCGAGGATATTTTTCCATTGATTTTTAGAGAGAATGGAAGAGATAGGGGCAGACACAGAGAGAGAAACATTGTTGTGAGAGAGACACATCAATTGGCTGCCTCCCACATGCACCCCAACCAGGCCCAGGGATCGAGCCCTTGACCAGAATCAAACCCGGGACCATTCAGTTCTCAAGTGATGTTCTATCCACTGAGCCAAACCATCTAGGGCTCGCATCCCACATTTAATCTATCCGATAAACTAATGTATACTGCTCGCAGCCTCCGCGCACAGCTCCCCTAAGCAATCACGTGCTCCCCACCCTCTCTTCACGGTCATCTCCTGCAGCCCGGGTTCATCCTCACTCAGCAACTGGAGCGACTCCCTCAGAGGTGGCGGAGCCCACCCTCTCCTGCACACAGGGAGAGCCAGGCTCCCTGCAAAGGCCTGCATTCCTCCAGACCTGCCCAGCCCCCCACGCCCCATCGCCGCCTGCTCTGAGCTCACCTTCCTCCAGCTGTCGCACAGGGCCTCCAGCCACACTGAGCACCCACTGTGTCTCCCCGGCCAGCTGTGCTCTGACTCTGAGTCTCCACCTTCTCCCCACCCCCACAACCCCTGCCCCGCCGCCTTGTTCCCATGTCTGCACCCAGACCCTCCCTGGCTTAAAGCAACAGCAATGGGACTCACCTATCTATCAATTAAAGAAAGAGATCCAGAAAGTCTCCGAACATTTGAAACTAAAGGACACACTTTTAAACAACCCATTGGTCATAGAAGAAACTGAAATAGAAACTAGAAAGTCTTTCCAGCTCCATGAACATGAGAACACAACACATAGAAAGGTCAGGAAGAACTGTAGGACTCAGGGCCCGCATCGGGAAGGAAGGAACATATGACATCAGCGACTTCCGCTTCCCATCTTAAATATTAGAAAAAGCCCGGCCGGCGTGGCACTGTGGTTGAGTGTTGACCTATGAACCAGGAGGTCACCGTTAGATCCCTGGTCGGGGCACATGCCCGGGTTGCTGGCTTGATCCCCAGTAGGAGACATGCAGGAGGCAACCAATCAATGATTCACTCTTATCATTGATGTTTCTATTGCTCCCTCTCCCTTAAATAAAATAAATAAAAATAAATAAAAATAAATAATAAAATAAAATATTATAAAAAGAGCAAATTCAATCCAAAGTAAACAGGACAGTAAATAAAAGGTTAGCAGAAATCAATGAAATAGAACACAGAGAGACAATAGAGAAAATCAATGAAAAAAAAAAAGAGCCAGTTCTTTGACAAGATCAGCAAATGGGTAAATGTGTAGCCAGATGGATCAGAACAAGAGGAAAACAGATAGGCCTCTGATCTGAGGAAGGCTGGGCGCTGTTCCTGGGTCTTCCAGATGCTGCACCAAAGAGAAACATCAACAACTCAAGGACCACATACTTGACACCTGGATGAAATTCATTGACACCAAGAACCTAAGGTTATCAGGAAGAAATGGTTAAACATAATGTCCCTCCATTTACTAATGATATTGGATTTCTCATTAAAAACTTTCCCACAAAGAAAACTTGGGGCTCAAATGATTTCATGGATGAATTCTGTCACATATTTAAGGAAGAAATAATACAATTTTAACACAAATTCTTTCAGAAAATGTAGGAAGCGAGAATACTTCAAACTTACCCCAATAAGTCAGTCTTTCTCTGATATCCCAGACCACACAGGACAAGAAAACCGTGGACCCCCACCCCATCCCACCTCACAAAACAGGACATATCCCATGGCTCACAGCAAGAATCAAGCATGGGGGTCAGGTGGAGCTTGTCACAGAAATATGGGGTTTGTTTCATATTAAAAATGCAATCACTGTCATTCCCTATGTTCACAGAGTAAAAGTGTATATATATGATCACCTCATTGGATGCAGAGAAAGCATTTGACAAACCAGCAAGAAGACATCAAAGGAACTTCCTTGACCTTAGTGAGGAGAGACTAAATACTCCCACCCAAATATCAGAAACAAGGCAAAAATGTCCACTTTTATGAGTTGTATTCAACATCATATTGGAGCTTGTGTTCAGTGCAATAATGCACAAATATATATATATGTATACACACACACACACACACACACACACACTAGACACCCGGTGCACAAAATTCGTGCATGGGCGGCGAGTGTCCCTGAGCCCAGCCTGCACCCTTTTTCAGTGTAGGACTTCCCTCTCACAATCCAGGACTGCTGGCTCCCAACTGCTCGCCTGCCTGCCTGCCTGATTTCCCCTAACTGCTTCTGCCTGCCAGCCTGATCACCCCCTAACCACTCCCCTGCCAGCCCAATTGCCCCTAACTGTCCTCCCCTGCAGGCCTGGTTGCCCCCAACTGCCCTCCCCTGCAGGCCTGGTCATCCCTAACTTCCCTCCCTTGCCAGCCTGGTTGCCCCTAACTGCCCTCCCCTGCCAGCCTGATTGCCCCTAACTGTCCTCTCCTGCAGGCCTGGACTCCCTGTAACTGCCCTCCCCTGCAGGCCTGGGTCCCCCTCAACTGTCCTCCCCTGAAGGCCTGATTGCCCCCAACTACCCTCCCCTGCTGGGCATCTTGTGGTGGCCATCTTGTGTCCACATGGGGGTGGCCATCTTTGACCACATGGGGGCAGCTATCTTGCATGTTGGAGTGATGGTCAATTTGCATATTATATCTTTATTATATAGGATATAATATATATGTAACATATATAACATATAATATCTCTACTAATAAAAGGGTAATATGCTAATTAGACCGGGTCGACCGGACATCTTCTGGACATCTGACTTCCTTCTGGACAATGCCATGGTGGTGGGGGCCAAGGCAGAGGTAGTTAGGGGCGATCAGGCCAGCAGGGGAGGGCAGTTGGGGGCGACCAGGCCTGCAGGGGAGGGCAGTTGGGGGTCCCAGATTGGAGAGGGTGCAGGCTGGGTTGAGAGACACACACCCCCATGAACAAATTTTGTGCACCGAGCCTTTAGTATAATGTATAATATGTAATATGTAATATATAATATATAACATATTATATATTATCCTATCTAATAAAGAGGGAATATGCTAATTGACCATCACTCCATCACAAAGATGGCTGCACCCACAGCTGAGGCCAAGTTCCCATAAGGAGCCTTAACAAGAAATCAGCAGGGACCTGAGGCTACACCCTCCCCCATCCCTGTGGGGCTTGACAAAGGACCTCAGGCCGCCTCCCCCACCCGGCAGGGCTTGACAGGGGACCTCAGGCCATGCCCCCCGCCCTGGCGCCAGGCCAGGGGACCTGAGGCCATGCCCCCACCTGGCGGGGCTTGATGGGGGACCTCAAGGTGCGCTTCCCATCCTGGTGCTGGGCTAGGGGACCTCAGGCTGCTCTCCCCCCCCCCAGCACCAGGCTGGGGGACCTCAGGCTGCACCCCCCACTAGATGGAGCTTGACAGGGGACTTCAGGCCGCGCCCCCCACCCTGGCACCAGGCCGGGGGACTTCAAGCCACGCCCCTCACCCGGTGGGGCTTGACGGGGACCTCAGGCCTCACCCCCTGCCCCGGCGCCAAGCCAGGGGACCTGAGGCCACACCCCCCACCTGGAGGGGCTTGATGGGGGACCTCAAGGTGTGCTTCCCGTCCTGGTGCTGGGCTAGGGGACCTCAGGCTGCTCCCCCGCCCCAGCACCAGGCCAGGACACCTGAGGCTGCACCCCCCTGCCTGGTGGGGCTTGACAGGGGAACTCAGGCCGCGTCCCCCACCCAGTGAGGCTTGACGGGGGACCTGGAGCTGTGCCCCCCTTCCGGTGCTGGGCCAGGAGACCTGAGGCTGCGGCCCCTCCCCCCCCGCCTGGCGAGGCTTGATGGGGGACCTCAGGCCATGCCCCCTCCCCAGTCTGGGCTGGGGGACCTCAGGCCATGCCCCCTGTCCTGGCGCTGGGCCAGGGGACCTGAGACTACGTCCCCTACCCAGCGGGGCTTGACAAGGGTGGGACCGGCCAGGTCTGGGTCTCATGCGATTTTGAGGCGCATGTGGGTGGGCGGGGACTTGACTCTGGGTCCCGTGGTGCGCCCCAGACTCTGACAGGAGGAAGGTTTTCATATACATTTTACTAATTTTCTTTCATCTCTGACACTTCTATTATAGAGAAAGGGCAAATAGCAATATTAAATTATTTCCTCTAATTAATCCCCTTTTAATGTGCACGAATTTCATGCACTGGGTCACTAGTATAATATATAAGTATATATATCTATGCAGGAAATGAACAAATAAAACTATATTTAATAAACCAGCTGATTTTCTCTGCAGAAAATAGTAAAAAAAAATCTATAGAAATAATAGTGAGTTTAGTAAGGCTACATAATATGAGGTCAATATATAAAAATCAGTTGTTTTCTGCATAGTAAAAACATGCAACCTGAAATTGGAAATATCATTTAAAATAGCATCAAATTATGAAATTCTTGGGGATAAGTTTGTCAAAAAATATGCAAGCCCTGTAAGCAGAAGCCCACAGCCCACATGGAAGGCTGTGCCATGCTCAGCAATGGAGAGCTTGCCATTATGTGGGCATCTCTCCTCCCCATTCCATCTGCAGATTGACTGCCATCTCCACCCACTCTCCCAAAACAGTCTGAACGTCTGCTTTTATAGAAATTGACATGCTGGTGGTACAATTCATACAAATGAATGTGATGCATAAAATCCATAATTATGCACAGCCACGGTGGCTCAGTGGTTGAGCATCAACCTATGAACCATGAGGTCAGGATTGATTCCCAGTCAGGGCACATGCCCAGGTTGCAGGCTTGATCCCCAATAGAGAGCGGACAGGAGGCAGCTGATCCATGATTCTCTCTCATCATTGATGTTTCTATCTCTCTTTCCCTCTCCCCCCTCTCTGAAATCAATAAAAATATATTTTTTTACAAATCCATAATTATTTAAAAAGGAACAAATTTGAAGACTTAAAACCTAATTTTCAAAATGCATTGTAAGGAAACAGTGAGCCAGTGTGCTGTTAGCATGACGGTAGAGAAATCCATCAATGGGACGGAAAAATCCAGAAGCAGACCCAGGCACATATGGTCAGTTGTCTGACAAGGTGAGAAGCCGACTTGATGGGGAGAGGAGAGCCCTTTGGCAATTGTACTGGACAATCTGTCAGCCCCACGCAAACATGAACTTTTACCCACACCTTCTAACTAACACAAAAATTCACTCAAGGGGAATGAATCACTGATCCAAATGTAAATTTTGTTTCTAGGAGAAAACAGAAAGAATGTTTTTACCTTGGGCTAAACAATTTATTTTTTATTTTATTTTTTTATTGATTTCAGAGAGGAAGTGGGAGGAAAAGAGAGACAGAAACATCAATGATGGGAGAGAATCATGGATCGGCTACTCCTGCACGCACCCCACTGGGGATGGAGCCCACAACCCTGGCATGTGCCTTGACAGGGAAATTGAACGGTAACCTCCTGTTTCATAGGTCGACGCTCAACCATTGAGCCACGCTAGCTGGGCCGATTTATTTTTTTTAGATTCAACAGTGAAAGCATAGTTCCTGAATTGGAATGTAGTATTGGGATGGTGAGCAGTTAAAAAGTGGCACAGGTGGCCACTGGAGGTGGCAATGAGAAAAGAGATTAAGCAAAATCCTTATAAAATGTACTTTGCTGACTACTGCCTGCTCTTTGTGGCTGGAAGTAGGCAGCAACACTCCAACCACTGAGGCTGATGCTGATGGAATAATAACCAGGCGACAGTGCCCTCAAGGAGGTAGGGCCTGTGTGATTGTCTAGGCTCGGCTCCTTCTCCCTCCCAGATCAGACCTCACAGCGCCTGTTCTTCCCTGAGAGTTTACAGGCGAAACCATGACCAGAAGATTTGCCTGATGTTGAGCAAAAATAAAATATAGTAACTGAGGCTTCCAGATTGGATTCAGAAACAGAATCCACTGATAGCCTTTGAGCCCAGGCTGGTTTTTACATGATGAAAGGGTTGTAAACAAACAAGCAAGACAAAACAGAGTGTAAGATAGAGGCTCCGTGGTCTGCAATCTAAAATATTTCCTGTCTAGCCCTTCACAGTGCAAGTTCTGTTCTCGGACTAGCAAACCAGCAGGTATTAGATGCAAACTCTCCCCTCAGCCAACAGTCTGAGACTAAATAACAAAACAAATGAATATCTCCATCAACATAGAAAACATCGATATTTGTGATGAAAATTCTTGGCAACCCAGACAGAAAGGGAACGTTTTAACTTGGTAAATATTTATTTAAAAACCAACAGATGCCCTGACCGGTGTGCCTCAGTGGATAGGGCGTCAGCCCACAAACTGAAGGGTCCAGAGTCCGTTTCTGGTCAAGGCATGTACCTTGGTTGTGGGCTCCATCCCCACTAGGGGGAGTGCAAGAAGCAGCTAATTGATGTTTATTTCTCATCAATGTTTCTAACTTTCTATCCCTCTCCCTTCCTCTCTGTAAAATCAATAAAATGTATTTTTTTAAAAGAATGGTTTCAAAACTTAAATAATTTTTAAAAACCTATGGCAAATGTTAAACATTATGTAGAATATAGTGGTATACTCCTTTTAAGTTCAGGAGCTAGAGAAAGTAGCTTATTATCACTGACATATTTAACAATACTGGAAGTCTAGGTCCGTGCCATAATAAAAAAAAAAAAAGAAAAAGAGAAAGAAAAAGGTATAAGTACTAGAAGGGAAGAGAGAATTTCTCACTTAAAGATTGTATAATTATCTACCGGGGGAAAATGTGTAGATTGCTTGAATAAATAAGAATTTAACAAATTTTCTTGATATAAATCAATTAGCATTTTTCTGCACCAGCAATAACAATTAAAATTTTTTTAAAAATAAAATACTGTTTAAAAATAAGATAAAATAGTAAGAAAAATTAAGGCATGTCCTAAACATGATCTAAATGAAACAAACATACATACAAACATAGATACATAAGACATCTACAGAGGAAAATTTTAATTTGGAGAAACATTTTTTAATGTTATGCTCTTGGATGAGTTAATATTATAAAAATAACAATTTAGCCGTCAATTGTTGTATGTACTTAATGTCTTAAAGTCTAAAACCCCAGTAGAGATTTTTGAGGAAAAACAGAAGTTTTCTCTGTATTTGTTATCCCAGCGAAAGTTTCAACTTGGCCAGTAGGTGACGTCAGAGGGCGTGCTGGGCGGTCCCATTCGCGCAGGCGCAGAGCTGCCACACTCTGTTCCATCCCAGGGGAGTGGGAGGGAAGGCGGAGGATGCGCATGCGCAGCAGATGGAGGCCTCCGGAGATCTGGGCGCGGGCTGACTGCCCACGCGGTGCTTGGGGAAAACAGGGATGAGGATGAGAAAGGAGAAAGGAGAGATGGAAGGCAGCACCCCTTTCATAACTTCCGATACTAGCACACAAAACAAAGTACACATTTTGCAGCAACATGGACGACATAAGTAACCATCAGTACTGCACTAGATGCCAGCTCACCTGCCTCCTCAGGTGCTGGACCTGTGATGCTGCACCCCGCCCGCTGCCACACCGCATACGTGGTTTGTCATCAGAACAGTCTGTGTGTTAATACGTAAGTCCCTGCATTATGTAACGATTCGCACATCTCCGCTTCCCATCACTTTGGCCTCTAGCGATATGACTTAAGAGAAACTATGTTCTTGCAATACAGTCTTTTCATCCTCAAAATTGCAATGGTAATGTTATGGCGGGATCTTTCCTTAACAGTGAAAGCACCTGGATTATTTAAAGCAAACTTTAAAGATCGTGCTATTTGCATATTCGAGGAGAATGGGCCAACAGTAATGAGGAGCATTCTAGAGCATTCTATCAATAAACAACAGGACTTAACACGGACAAGTAGAGCACACTCTAAACCCTATACTAAAACCTACAGAAGGGCTTACCCTCTCTGTGGGTCTGCTGCTTTGCCTGTAAAGTATGATGAATTTGGGGTTCTTAAATGTATGGTGTTATCCTGGTAGCTCAGCACATCTTCAGAATTGCAGCTGCCAATGACCGAACCTAGCCTCCCCTGGGGTCCTCAGGAAGAGCGGGCCGTATCCAAACTTCAACTTTTTCAGTTAATCTTGAGTAGAATGAGGAGATAAAACTATTCCCAAGTTGGGAAAATATTTAAGGTTCAATAAGACAGAATCTTGCACACTTGTCTGAATTTGTTGAACATGAGTGTAGAAATAAAATTTGAGCCCTGGCTGGTTTGGCTCAGTGGATAGAGCATCGGCCTGAAGACCAAAGGTTCCCAGGTTCGATTCCAGTCAAGGGCATGTACCTTGGTTGCAGGGTCCTCCCTGGCCTGGGCCCTGGTCAGGGTGTGTACAAGAGGCAACCAATCGATTTGTCTCTCTCACATCCAGGTTTCTCTCTGTCTTTCCCTCTCTCTTCCACTCTCTCTAAAACTCAATGGAAAAATATCCTCAGGTAAGGATTCACACAAAAAAAGAAAGAAAGAAAGAAGGAAGGAAGGAAGGAAGGAAGGAAGGAAGGAAGGAAGGAAGGAAGGAAGGAAGGAAGAAAGGGAAAGGAAAGGAAAGGAATTTCTCTCTGAGTAAACCAAGAATGCATTCTGAGCATTTCCATGAATGGTTCTGTTCTTGGGCCACTAGCAAACCAGCAGATACTAGATGCAAACTCTCCCCTCAGCCAACTTCAACTAAGCAGTTCATTGAGAATTTAGAACTCCTATTGGAGGAAAAAACAAGTAAAAATTACACCAAACATAAAACAACGAATTGTAAACAAAACCCCAGACACTCTGGGAACGCGAGGGGCTCACTTTCCTTGTAGAATCATTTATTTTTCTGCCCCTGACGAATCTGGACCCAGCAGCTCGCCATGAACCAGATAATCACCTACCTGCACTCACAGAAAGAGATGCACTGGAATCAGAAGAAAAACTTGAACACAGTAACATGATTCCGTGATGGTAGGCAGTTTCCCAAACCCTGTTTTTATTATCTAATGGGGCCTTTATACTTTTATATTACTTTTATAAATAAAGGCAAAGAATATTCACGCACATGAATTATTTTTCAGATTGAAAGACTAAAATCCCAGATGGATTTGTAAAAAATACTCAGTGGAAGAACAATATATTCTGGTGTTGTAAACAGAGATGAGCAACTGGCGTGTGACCTCAGCTAAAATCTGGTAAAGCAAAGGGTCTGTGGTGGAGGAAATCTTAAAAATTAATCCCCAATAACAAAGAACATCCAGTATTCAGATCCACCAAAAACAGGAAAGCACTCTTTTATTGTTTTTGTTTTTCTTGAATTTTAGCTAAAGATTCAAAAAAAAAACGGAAATAAATGTACTTAGAACACTTCCCAAATATCAGTCTGATAAATGGAATTTAGACAGGAAAGAAAGCAAACCTGTTCCGTAAACTTCATAAAGCCTTGATCTACGTTGATTCATGAGCTTGTCTTCAACTAACACAAAGAGCAGAAGCGCCCTAAGTCACACTGTAATGATGAAATGGGCTTCACTATTGATTTTTCCAATTTCCCCTGCATCCGTGGAAAAGTTAGCGATTTAGGAAACAAACTACAAGAAAAAGTTCCAGAACCAAGATGGCGGCATAGGTGAGCACCTAAACTGCTGCCACGCACAACAATTTCAAAACTACAACTAAAAGACAGAACGGACACCATCCAGAACCACAGGAAAGCTGGCTGAGTGAAAATTCTACAACTAGAAGGAAAGAGAACAGCTCACAGAGAATTGGAGGTACGGCAAAGGGTCTTTGTGCGCGCAGAGAGGAAGGGCGGCTGAGAGCCTAGCTGACTTTCTCTGGCGAAAGGGGGAAGGAAGCCCCCGACAGCATTGAACCCCAGTTCTGACTGCACTGAACCCCAGTCCTGGGCGAAACCCCGTGGACCCAGGCTCATACAGGGGGAGTCTGGACTGTCAGGTAGAGAGAAAGGCACCCGGAGACTCGGAGACCAGGGGGAGACCCAGGGGAGCCCCGGCAGGCAGGGTTCTGGAGGCACACGCGCCAGTGTGCACAAAGGCTGCGGAGGTTGCCATAGGCTTTCCATAGCAGAAGGGAGTCCGAAGCTCCTGACTGCACTGAACCCCAATTCTGACTGCACTGAACTCCAGTTCCAGGCGAGCCCCTGGGGACCCGCGCTCTTACAGGGGGGAATCTGGACTCTCGGGCGGAGACTCGGGAGCCGGGGAAGGCAGAGGTCTGCAGGCGCGCGCATGCCAGTGCGCACAAAGGCTGCGGAGGTTGCCACAGGCTTTCCCTAGTGGAAGGGAGTTGGAAGCTCCTGACTGCACTGAGACCCAGTTCTGACTGCACTGAACCCCAGTTCCAGGCGAGCCCCTGGGGACCCACGCTCTTGTGGGGGGAATCTGGAATCTTGGGCAGAGTCTCGGGAGCTGGGGAAGGCAGAGGTCTGCAGGTGCGCACGCACGCAAGGGCAAGGCTGACTGGAAGCCAAGACTGTCTGCTCCGCCCTGAGACTCCACCCCATCCAAGCTGAGCAAAGAGGCTATTGCAATTTGGCAAGTCTAATCCTATAAGGCTGTCTCCAGGTTGAATGTCGAACTTCTCCCAGTGTAGACACAGCTGATCCTTACAGCCAACTGGCCTGGAGGTCAATTCCTCCCAGTGATACCAACAACAATCAAGACTTAACTACAACAAGGCTGTACACACAGTCCACAAAGGGGTGCACCAAGAGTGCCCACCTCAGGTTAACTGGGGAGGCCGACCCACTGGGCCATATAGGAAACCTAACACACAAATCTACCCTACCAACTCAGGGAAGCAGTGAAAATGCGGCGTCAAAGAAACAGATCACAAACGAAAGAAATGGAGGAAAACAAACAACTGGATATAGAATTCAAAACCACGGTTATAAGGCTTTTCAAGAATAACCTAGAAAAGGCCGATAAATATAACGAGACCCTCAAAGATATGAAAAAGGACCAACTAGAAATTAATCATACACTGACTGAAATAAAAAATATTATACAGAGACCCAACAACAGACTAGAGGAACACAAGAATCAAGTCAAAGAATTGAAATACAAAGAAGCAAAAAACACTCAACCGAAAAAGCAAAAAGCAAAAAAAAAATCCAAAAAGTTGAAGATAGTGTAAGAAGCCTCTGGGACAACTTCAAGCATACCAACATCAGAATTATGGGGGTGCCAGAAGAAGAGAGAGAGCAAGATACTGAAAACCTATTTGAAGAAATAATGACCGAAAACTTCCCCCACCTGGTGAAAGAAATAGACTTACAAGTCCAAGAAGCGCACAGAACCCCAAACAAAAGGAATCCAAAGAGGACCACACCAAGACACATCATAATTAAAATGCCGAGGGCAAAAGACAAAGAGAGAATATTAAAAGCAGCAAGAGAAAAACAGTTAATTACCTACAAGGGAGCACCCATACGATTGTCAGCTGATTTCTCAACAGAAACTATGCAGGCCAGACGGGAGTGGCAAGAAATATTCAATGTGATGACTAGCAAGAACCTACAACCAAGATTACTCTACCCAGCAAAGCTATCATTCAGAATTGAAGGGCAGATAAAGAGCTTCACAGATAAGAAAAAGCTAAAGGAGTTCATCACCACCAAACCAGTATTATATGAAATGCTGAAAGGTATTCTTAAAGAAGAGGAAGAAGAAGAAAAAGGTAAAGATAAAAATTATGAACAATAAATACATATCTATCAACAAGTGAACCTAAAAATCAAGTGAATTAAAAACCTGAGGAACAGAATATTCTGGTGATTATAATAGAATCAGGGGCATAGAAAGGGAGTGGACTGATAATTCTCAGGGGGAAAGGGGTATGGGGGTGTTCAGGAAGAGACTGGACAAAAATCATACACCCATGGATGAGGACAGTGGGGGGAGGTAAGGGCAGAAGGTGGGGTGGGAACCGGGTGGAGGGGAGCTATGGGGGGAAAAAGGAGAAACAATTGTAATAATCTGAATAAAGATTTATTTTTAAAAAAAAGAAAAAGTTCCAGCCCAGCTAATGTGTCTCAGTGGTTGAATGTCGACCTATGAACCAGGGGGTCATGATTCGATTCCTGGTCAGGGCACATGCCTGGGTTGGGGGCTTGATCCTTAGTAGGGGGCATGCAGGAGGCAGCCAATCAATGATTCTCTCTCATCACTGATGTTTCTATCTCTCGCTCCCTCTCCCCTCCTCTCTGAAATCAATAAAAATATATTAGAGCCCTAGCCAGTTTTGCTCAGTGGATAGAGCATCTCTCTAAAAATCAATGGAAAAATATCCTTGGGTGAGGATTTTTAAAAATGATATATATATTAAGGCCTGGTGCACGAAATTTGTGCACTGGTGGGGGGGGTCCCTCAGTCTGGCCTGTGCCCTCTCACAGTCTGGGACCCCTCAGGGGAATTGGGCCAAAGCCAATGGACCTCCCTCTTGTAGTCCGGGACCCCTCGCTCCTTACCTCCCACCTGCTTGCTCCTTGCCACTTGGCTCACTGCTCCTTAGCCCTGCCATGGAGGTGGGAGAGGCTCCCACCACCACCGCTGTG
Organism: Plecotus auritus; assembly: GCF_963455305.1. NCBI lineage: Eukaryota > Metazoa > Chordata > Mammalia > Chiroptera > Vespertilionidae > Plecotus > Plecotus auritus. Next base: position 114,102,277 of record NC_137773.1, read on the forward strand.
CTCGCCAGCCATGAGCCCAGCTTCTGGCTGAGCAGCACTCCCTCTTTGGGAGCACACTAACCACCAGGGGCAGCTCCTGCATTATGTGTCTGCCCCCTGGTGGTCAGTGTGCATCATAGTGACCAGTCATTTTGGTCATTCACTGTAATGGTCGCTTAGGCTTTTATTATATAGACTAGAGGCCTGGTGCATGAAATTTGTGCACAGGACGGGAGGTCCCCTCAGCCCAGCCTGCACCCTCTCCAATCCGGGACCAAACCAGCAGTTGGACATCCCTCTCACAATCCTGGACCACTGGCTCCTAATCACTCACCTGCCGGCCTGGTCACCCCTAACTGCCCCCCTGCCAGCCTGGTCACCCCTCACAGCCCCCCCGCCAGCCTAATCGCCCCACACAGCCTGCTGTTCAGTTGTTTGGTTGTCCCTCACTAACCCCTCTGGTCATAGGCAGCCATCTTGTGAGGGTGTGAGGGTTAATTTGCATATTACCTCTTTATTATATCAGATGGAACTACCTGACAGTCAATGTGCCCCCCTGAGGGGTCCTGGATTGCGAGAGGGTGCAGGCCAGGCCGAAGGACCCCACCAGTGCATGATCAGGGCTGGGGAGGGATGTGGGAAGTTGGCCAGCCAGGGAGGGACTGCGGGAGGGCTCCAGGGCATTTCCGGCCCATCTCTTTCAGTCCTGACTGGCCAGACCTCAGCAGCAAGCTAACCTACCAGTTGGAGCATCTGCCCCCTGCTGGTCAGTGTACGTCATAGCAAGCAGTTGAGTGGCTTTAGCATATCATTAGCATATTACACTTTGATTAGTTGAATGGATGTCTGGACGACCAGACACTTAGCATTTAGCATATTAGGCTTTTATTATATAGAATATATATATATATATATATATATATATATATATATATATATATATTTTTTTTTTTTTTTTTTTTTTTTTTTTTTTAGAAAAAAAAAGGTTGCACTAAGATTGGGGAATATTGGCATACCACACTGCCGAGTTCACAGTGCCTAATGCGATGAGCAGGCCGCATTTCCCAGGAGACTTCTTACAGCCTTTTTCCTAAGACAGTGGTCTGTGTGCTCGTGGACACTGCCAGGTGGAAGCAGGAGAGGGGGTGCCTGTCAGGGGGGCTGCACAGAGCTGGGGGGAATCCCATTTTCTGGAGGAAAGGGCTGTTGAAAGCTTGGTTAAATGAACATCATGGGACTTCTTTTCCCACCTGGAAGTGAAACCTGCATTTCCCATCATCCCTGGTGTGGGAAGAAGGTTGTCATGTGTCCCACACCCATGGAGGGTCGGAGGGGGGGGGGTGGGGGTCAGAACCCAGCCCAAGACCCCACGGGGATGAGCTCCAAAGAGCATTGTGGAATCCTGTTCTCATCCTCTCAGGCCCACACCCCTGGAGTCTATGGCTATGATACTCCTGGGACAAGAGAGGGGCAGTTTCACTTTTTCCCCAGAAACATGTGTGAACAGACGTGACTGCAGTTGTCTGCTGTTTCCACATGTGCCAGGTGGTTAGGGGTGGTGGAGTGGCCTGGCCATACCACTCAGCCTTCCTGGGTGGGGGCCAAGCACTGCTCCTGAGGACCACTCAGATGCACTGCCAGGCACAGGAAGACGCCACGAATTAGACCCTCTTTTCCTTATGAAGGTTTTACAGAAAAAATAAACGTAAAATTAATTCTTCTTTCAGATCATACCAAAAAGAAATTAAAATCCGAAAGTGTCCACCCCACGTCTTCTCATTCCCAGGGAGCAGGCTGTAACTAGGACTCGCTCGATTCTTAGTTTGGTTCCAGCACTTTTCCCAGGTCAGCAACCAGAATCTGTACCTCTGAGGTGGGTTAGTGCAGCCTCAAAGCTCACGCTGTCCGATTCTCTAATCGTGGAACCAGTTCACAGAAACGGTGAGCCTGCAACCCGAGGCCTCGACCCCAATCTCAGCAGTGGAGGTCTCACGGGAAACTTCACGGGACGGGATGACGGGATCAGCCAGGAATTTGGCCTCCTGGCTCGTCTCAGTGCTCAGCTGTGTTGTCCACTCAGCGGGGCGGCCTTGGGCCGAGACCAGGGCTCAGAATGGGACCCGCCTCTCCCCTCCCACCCCCAGGCCCCCCAGGCAGCCCCCCAACACGGCGGCCCCCAAGTTCACAACATCCTCAGCAGCACTTCCAGCAGAAAGGGTTCTGCTGACCCAACGCATCTTAAAAATCTTCAGATTTAGCCTCACCTGCTGACATCACAGGCTCCTCAGAGGTCAGAGCAGAGCTGTGACCTTGTCCAGGAAAGGGTGGGGAAAGGTCACAGAGAACATCGCCTTGGCCCACGTGTCCCTGAGGGCAGCCCGCACTGACAGTTGTTAGAATTCAGGGCAAACTCAGGGCAAGAGTCTGTTAATGTCCGCGTTCCCACCGTGCCCTGCAGGGCCTGTGCTTCCCCCTGGGCATTGCCCTCTCCGCCTCCCTGGCCTCTGCCCTGAGCTTTGCTCCCAGGCCTGTGGGCCCCATGCCCTGTGCTCACCGGTCAGCATTCCTCTGCTTCCCACAACAGGAGATGCCAGAGTGAGGCCAGCCTCCTGCTCTGTGGGTCCCCCAGCACCATCCCCTCCCTTCCCTGGGGTCACCGCCTTTCTTCCCCCAAGGGTGTCCCCTCCCCTCCCCTGGCGCTGCCCCTGCCCTTCCCTGGGGTCACCCCCTCTCTTCCCCCAAGGGTGCCACTCCCCTCCCCCGGGGCCACCCCCAGCCCCCTGACCCCCAGACAGGCCTGCTGCCCCTGATCTCTGGTTGTAGTGAGGCCTGACCTCCAACAAGAAATCAGATTGCTTTCCTGCCTCATGAAAGAAGAAGAGAGGGGGAGGCAAGAAAAAGAAGTCCCCGCATACACACTGAGCACAGCAAAGAGCTGCAGCAGAGCACCCCCTCTCTTCCCCCAAGGGTGTCCCCCCCTCCCTGGCTCACCCCAGTGCCAGGGATGGAGAGCCCAGGTGCCAAACCTTCCCACCTCCTGTCAGTCAGGCTTCTCAGGCCTTAAATGCAGTGTTTCACTGGCAGTTACCCCGTGGCCAGCAAGCGCCTCCCTCCTCCTGCCTCAGGGCCCTCGGACAGGAAGATACTCCTTCCTCTCTGCCCAGCGTGGCCTCTCCTGGCTTCCAGGTCCCTGACCTGCCTTCCAGGTCCCTGAGCATCCCACCCGCAGCCCGAGACCAACTCTCCCTGCAGACATGTCCCCCAAGTCCCCGCTCTTCTCGTGGGGTGTTCTCCTCCCAGTCGCGGGCCTCTGCATGGCTCCACACTTGACACGGAGAAGGTAGGGCCTGGGATGCGGGTGCTGTTTTGATGGAATGGGAAGGGCAGTCACGGTGTTTGGGGCAAGTGCTTCCTGTGAGAGTGGCACGGAGGGTGCGGTGTAGGGAGGATCTGAGAGGAGGGGCCAGGGTCAGGGCCAGGAATCCCACTTTCACAGGTGGCTGTCAGGGTCACCCCCAAAGCCACGAGCCAGGACCACATGGGGATCTTGGCTTCCATCCCTCTCGCATAGGCTGCACACAGAGGCTCAAGGTTAGTATAAGCTACGTGAGTTCTGTCCCATTTTCTCCTCCCAGGTCCACATCCAAGAGCCCCAGCTGGAGCCGGGGACTCAGAGCCCCTCACTGGACATGAAGGCCAGGGGCCAGCTCCAGAGAGCCTCGCCCTGGGGCCACATAAACTGTCTCTTTGTTTGGAGTAAGCATTATGACCAATAACCAGCATCAGAAATTAGGAAATGTTATGAGAGCATTTGTAAAGAGGCTGCAGCAAAGAACAAGCCCAGCCCTCACCGGGGTGGTTCAGTGGATAGAGCGTCGGCCTGCAGACTGAAGGGTCCCAGGTTCGATTCCGGTCAAGGGCATGTACCTTGGTTGCGGGCACATCCCCAGTGGGAGGTGTGCAGGAGGCAGCTGATAGATGTTTCTCTCTCATCGATGTTTCTAACTCTCTATCCCTCTCCCTTCCTCTCTGTAAAAAATCAATAAAATATATTTAAAAAAAGAGCAAGGCCAGACATCGCCATGAAAACTGGAAATCTACCCACGTCCCTGCGACACTCCACATGGAGAACACGCAGGCGGTTCATGGGAGAGAGGTGCTTAGATTTGAAATCAGACATGTAACTAACGACTTATCTGCTTCCATGCCACTAAATAAGCAACAGTCACCAGCACATGTATGGTTTCTCAGGTCCCTGTCTGCGTCACTGACATGAAGTTTGAGATCGTGAACTATGAGCAGCAGGAGCGGAGGAGGAGGGAGCCCAGGTGGCCGGAAGAGTGGGGTGGGCAGTGGACGCAGGGAGACGGCCAGGCCTGGGCCAGGGGGGTTGGCACTGGGGATAAAGAGCCCCTGTGGGGCTCCCACACTCAGGCCACTGGAATGAATGACCAAGGGCCCTATTTCTAGATACAAAGCAAAGATGCCATGTTGTTGCCCAGTAATGAGACGCTCCTGGGATCGCCTCACCGTGTGTTCTTCTCAGCACGTTCTTCTTTTACTGGGAACAGAAGAAGCCATGGTGCCAAGCTGCTCTGAACCAACGTTGAGCTCTCAGGGTGATTGTTTACAGCAAATATGTCATTTATTGTAAAACTGTAATTCACACTTAACCTCCCTTCTTTCCCAACACACCCTGTTGATGATGAGTAACAGCCCAAGAATCTCAGAAACATGATTCTTCATGATGCCGACGTGAGTCAAGGCGTCCCTGTAGACCTGTGGGTGGTTTTGACACGTTTCCATGTCTGTCTGAATATGCAACTTAAATCAGAGTTTTCCTGATGATGTGGTCTGGGCCTTCCTTAGCTTGGTTTTATGCTTGTCACACAAACGTATTTTGAAAGGAATACTTCATAAAACTCCCAAGTGCAATTCTAACTAGTGATTTGGCTACGCTTGGTTTTGAACAAAGTCCAGTATGTTTTCTGCCTAAGTTCTTCCAATACACATCAGTTGGAGGGTGAAGCCATAACCCGATCCAACACGTCGCAGACGAGGCAAGGTCTCCCAGGGCGGGCAGATGCGGTCTCTGGGGAGCGCTCCTCGCCTTGTGCCCCATGCTTGTTGGATGTCAGGGGTACAGAGGGAGGAGAAGGCAGACACTTGGCCATCAAGATAAACAATATCACAATACAATAGTTCTAAAAATAAAAATTATTTTTTAAAACATGAACAAAATCTCAACATTTTAGATGATGACACAATCTGCTTCTGCAGGTGCAGGACCCTGTGTCACTCACTCACCAACTCCCAGCCCTGGTTCCGGGAAACTCCCTTTACAGGAGTGGGTGGTGATCACTACGTGGGGGCTGGGACACCGGGGGACCACTTTGTTTTTTTGTTGGTGTTTTTTAAATATATTTTATTGATTTCAGAGAGGAAGGGAGAGGCAGAGGGAGAGGGAGAGGGAGAGGGAGAGGGAGAGGGAGAAGGGGAGGGGGAGGGGAGGGGGAGGGGAGGGGGAGGGGGAGGGGGAGAGAGAGAGAAACATCCATGATGCGAGAGAATCATGGATCGGCCGCCTCCTGCACACCCCACTGGGGATGGAGCCTGCAACCCGGGCATGTGCCCTGGCTGGGAATCGAACCCTGACCTCCTGGTTCATAGGTCGATGCTCACTCACTGAGCCACACCACCAGGCGTATGTTCCAAACTCTGCTACCCTGGCATTCATCAGCAGCAGCCACGTAGGGTCAGGGCTCATGCAGCTGGGGCTTTCCCGTGAGCACCATCCTATGAACTCAAAGGGAAGCGCTTCCCAGAGGCGGAGCAGCTCACCTGCGGCTGCATTTTCCTCAGAAGGAGGTGGCTTATGCTGTGATTTCAAGAGAAGGGTTCACAGGAATATCAAGCAGGTTAGATGCCAGAACCCATGCCCGGGCCAATCCCGCACAGACTCGGCTCCTACTGTGCCTCCCGGGGTTCGATGTGTTCCCACCACAGCCAACCCAGAGCTGGACATCGGTCTCAGGTGGGACAGTCCGGATGGAGGCGGGATTCCACTGTCTCCGCCCAGCAGGGGCGGTGTTTGTGGGATGAGATTGCCTGTGCCCACGCCCTGTGCCCACGCCCCATGCCCAGGGAAGGCCAGGAAGACCTCCCACGTGGACTGTCCATGTGGGTTCTATCCCAGAAAGCTCTCCAGCCTTAGCTCTGCTTCCAAGGAAAGCCCCGGGCATCTGCACACACCCGGCAAGATTGTGGGAAATGGCACTTTCAGTGTGTTCTTCTTTGAAAAGCAACAAAGGCAGTTCATGTTACGAGTCTGAGAGAAGCACCTAACAATGGAGATCGCCTAGATATTGGGCCCAAGTTCCTGGTGGGCAGGATGAGAGCGTCTTAAATCAAGCTCTTCAGGCTACTTCTTTTTTAAAAAATATATATTTTTATTGATTTCAGAGAGGAAGGGTGAGAGAGAGAGAGAGAAACATCAATGATGAGAGAGAATCATTGATCAGCAACCTCCTATATGCCCCCTACTGGGGATTGAGCCCAAAACCTGGGCATGTGCCCCGATCAGGAATGGAACCCTGACCACTGAGTCCTGCGGCCAGGCCTTCAGCCTGCTTCTGGGGCAGGTGCACCCACAGTAGACGCATCATCCTATACTGTATAACAAAGAAGGAATATGCTAATTGTCATGCCCTCACAAGATGGGGGTGCATACAGCCATAAGATGGAGGCGCCCAGTCCCCTCAGCCCTGCCAGGGGCCCGGGTCCTCCTGCATCCACCACTGACTGAGTCCCAGGCAAGCAGGGCCGGCCAAGGCGCAGGCAAGCCTCGGATGGTGGCTGCCCAGCCACCCAGGGCCAGCCCGAGGCGCAGGTAACCAGGGCCGGTTGAGGCTTGTGCTGTGGGCAGTGGCAGTAGCAGAGGTGTGATGGGGGCGTCCTTCCTCAATCGCCGGGTCGCCTCCCGCCCCTGAGGGCTCCGGACTATGAGAGGGGGCAGGTCGGGCTGAGGGGTGAATTTTCATGCACCAGGCCTCTAGTTTCAAATAAAAGCAATTATGCCTGGGACCACAGGACTGTGGGAACCCACTGTGTGCAGCAAGATGAAGCCTCTGTTTGTCTGACAAACATCCACTGTATGCGCAGCAATAATGAGGTGCATGTGAGATAAAGATAAGTCAAATGTGGTCAGTTTCACAAACTGTAAAAAATGTTTAAAAGGATCATGTTGCCCTAGCTGGTTTGGCTCAGTAGATAGAGCACTGGCCCTTGGACTGGGTTCGATTCCAGTCAAGGGCATGTTCCTTGGTTGTGGGCTGGATCCCCAGTACGGGGCATGCAGGAGGCAGCCGATCGATGATTCTCTCTCATCATTGATGTTCCCTCCCCTCCTCTCTCTCTCTCTCTCTCTCTCTCTCTCTCTCTCTCTCTCTCCCTTCCTTTCCGAAATCAATAAAAATATTTTTTAAAAAATTTAAAAGGATAATGTTGAGGAGCATTTGTAAGTAGCTTGCCTTGGTGATTAACATTCTGTCCAGTCTCCGACACCATTGTTTAGGAGAAGACAGGACAAAGAGGTTGCACTCATAAAACTTAACGGGTGACATTCTGCAAGGAGCTAAGTGAACAGTACAAAATGTGCCCATTAATGAGACATTCCAAAGCCGTCATTTCTGGTAAAACGTTCTAAAGGGAGAGGAAGGAGAAGAGAACAGTGCCCGTGCTGAGCCCTGTGTTATCTCGTTTACTTACCTTGCAGTCAGGAAACGAAATCCCTGGCCCGGGTATTGTCCACACTCAACCACTGAGCCTCACTGGCTGGACCACTCCTATTTTTTTATCCTCCTTCTACCTGAAGCCACAAGGTGTACCCATGTCACCCTAGTAGAAAGATGACCCTCTCGGATGATACAGCCTCGGGGGACTGGACTGGGGGACCCTCCCTTCCTGAGCTCCAGCCACTCCCACGGGTAAGGGGGGCAGGGCAGCGTATGGACTTGAATGACTGGAGCCTAATTTAATGTGGGAGTGACTACTGTGAGCCATCCTTTCTCCTCACCCCTCTAGCGGCCACGCTGACAGCTACGCCTTCCCGATGCGAGGGGGCAGCACCCAGAAGCCCACCCTTCCTCCTCGACAGGGAGTCACGGTGCTGCGACCTCCCACAGCCCCCTGCACCCTGGCACCGGAGACATGCGTGCTGCCCGAGGCTTACAGGGAATCACTCGGCACCCTCAGTGATGTTCAGAACCAACTCAATGGCCATCTGTCCATCTGTCTGTCCAGCCATCATACGAGACCAGAGGACTCGGCCCCAGCCAGCTTGGCTCAGTGGTCGGCCTGCGGACTGAATGGTCCAGGGTTCAATTCCAATCAAGGCATGTACCTGGGTGCAGGCTCGGTCCCTGGCCCTGGTTGGGGCACATGTGGAGGCAACCAATCGATGTTTCTTCTCTCTGTCTCTCCCTCACCCTTCCACACTCTCTCATGATCAATGGAAAACTATCCTCGGGTGAGGATTAATCAAAAACAAACAGAAAGAATGGAGGACACGGTCACTCCCCCACCTCCAGGCCTGCGCTCTCGCCACCGCCCGCTTTCTATCCCTGTCGTCACCATGGAAACAACAGGGTCTTCAAGGAGGATTAGGCTACCAAAACAGGCGCCTTTCTCTGTGTTGTCACTGTGCAGAGTGGAAAGCGCCGCCTGTCCGTCTGTAAGCGCTCAGTGATGCCCGGGTGTCTCCTGACTGTGAGCTCCCTTGGGCCGAAGTGCGTGACCGCTGCCCACTCTGCTCTCCACGGCCCCCGACTGGACATCGCACAGAGCTCTGCCGCCTGCCCCCCCCCACCCCGCCCCACGGCTCCCATGGAGACCCCAGTGCAGCCCTCAGACACACCTGCTTCCGTACTGAATCCAGCTCCACTCACCCCTCCTAATCCTGTCCATCCTCAGAGGCCTTGCTCTGATAGAGCTCTAGGTCATATCATTAAAGCTGTTTAATAAACACAGACCCACCTGATGTTTAATTTACCAACACAGTAGTTAAAAACTCGTTTTGGAAAAATATGTCATTTTCTGCGTCACACACTTCACCCTTGGAGGTCTGTGCGTGTGCATTTGTATTTGCATGCTTTTGAATATTTCAAAATGTCTTGCTCAGCTTACCTAAGGAACCTCAGCCCTGGTTCTGCATTAATGATTGCATGGTTTAATTTGAGGCATCATAAGGACAATTGCATTATTTTTATTTTACTTGTTTGAACATAGTTTAGGATATCTTGAACATTTTCATAAATTTTTAACCAAGATTTCAATTGATACTGTATATTTTCTAAGTATGAATAACAGTTTCACTTCTTACCAGACTCACCAAGTTATCCCCTTTGTGCACCCCTAAGCATTCTAAAGGATGTTCGTGCAACAACTTTCATTCATATTTAATGATTAATAATAATACTGTTATGAATAATAATAACACGGAAAAATTACATTAATAAGTCAGGATATTTCAGAAATACTTTAAGTTAGATTGAACAAATCCTTATATTTGAGTTTATAAAAGGATAAATATAGGTATATGATTGTACACATTTACTCAGTATATACTATAAATACTATAATAGTTATGTATTTCAGTATATTTTGTTTTGTTTTAATATATTTTTATTGTTTTCAGAGAGGAAGGGAGAGATAGAAACATCAATGATGAGAGTCATGGATCAGCTGCCTCCTGCACGCCCCCTACGGGAATCAAAACCAGGACCTTCATTCTGCAGGCCAACGCTCTATCCATGGCACCAAATCAGCTAGGACTCCGTACATTTTGTATAATCTGTAATATATATTATACCTTTTAAAAACTTAGAAAATGACAGTGAAATGAATGATAATAAGTATAGACACACCAAACATGGGAAGGACTCACAACTTTTGGTGATTTTCTTCCTTTTTCTTTCTCTGCACAGGGTGTCTTTCTCAACCTGATTTAAATCAGTCTATACACGTGTACATAGCTATATATCATGCCTTTTGCTTAATACTTATACCCTTGTTTTGTACATGTTTTGTACACTTTTATGATTTCCTTAGACATGAATCTGAGTGGCAGTGTCATAACTGAATGCCTATAAACATGCACGAGTGATGTTCCAGGGTGTTCACTGATGAGGCTGAAGCCTGGCCAACCTGCGTCCTTCACAAGGCTGGTTCTTCATCTCAATTCCATTTCCTTCTGGTCTTTGGGGACAGTCAGCCTGCGGACATGTCGGTCACACACGTGGATCAATGACGGGAAGACACACAGGTCACACAACAGTGTAGGTGGGGTCTCATGCTGCATCCCTTGAGGCATTTCTGACATCAGACACGTGTGACATGCCTGATAATTATATGGTTAAGTCACAAGTGATCAGAGCATGCAATTCCTAAAGAAAGTTGCGATGCATGGCCAGATGCACCAGTGCCATGTGGTTTGCATGAGAGGGAAGGGATGGTGCCAAGGCAGAGAAGATGCACTCCTTCCGGGCACCGACCTGTTTCCATCAAGTCCAGCTTGTGGGCCCTCGGTCTCCATGTGCTTGTGGACCCGCATCTTGAATCCTGCTCAGTGCTGTCCTGCAACCCTCCTGACTTACAGAGAAAGAGGGCCGCGTGAGCTAGCCTCAGAGGCACCAGGCTCAGAGAGCCAGGACCGTGCCAAGCACAGCGCAGGCTTCAACCTGCCACACCCAGCCCGTGTTCACGCCCAGTGTTGCTTACAGACGTTTACTGACGTCAGGCACTCAGAGGCCTTTCCCTGCAGTTTCCAAAGAGGCAGAGAGGCAAGAAGGTAAACCACACGCAAGAGTTTACATAAAAAGTCACTGCCAGACCACATGCCTTACAGAACGACAACCCTCCCATTTTGCCAGAGACTGGAGGGTCTTGATGCTCAATATTTAGCTGGGAGGCCCGTGAGAGTCCAAGGGAAGCCCTACCAATGTCTCTAAGCCAATGAGATCTTCACAACCCACTTTTATTCTAGCCGCCACATCCAGGGAAATCGTTCTGTTAGGAAATAAAAAGCTGTCATGTGATAAAGGATGCCTACAGCATCGGCGACAATCTCCCACCCACCACAGTGCACAGCGTATGTCCATTTCACCCCAATGCAAGAGAGGTCCAAGCACCCGACTCCTATGTCTTCTAGGACAGAGACCAACACAGGCCCACAGAGCTGCTGACATGGTGCTGAGGCCCAGAGCATTTTATTTCAGAACTAGGGGCCCAGTGCATGAAATTCGTGCACGGCAGTGGGGAGGGCCCTCAGCCCAACCTGCACCCTCTCCAATCTGGGAGCCCCCAGGCAATGTCCTACTGATGGCTTAGGCCTGCTTCCCATGGTTCTCTGCTCTCTGCAGACCTGCCTGCTTGATGTCACCGCAGGCCCTGGTGTCTGTTCTCTGTGGGGGCTCTGCTGTCCGCTGTCTGCTCTCTTGCTGTGGGGGACATTCCTGCCCCGCCCCCGGCCGCTTGTGCACTTGCCAGCTCCGAGCACCTGGGTCCCAGGGATGTTCCCGCCCTGCCCCCAGCTGCTCTGGGCCTACACGTGGGCCTACAGGCTCAGAACGGCCTGGTTTCCTAGGATGCCTATCCCCGGGATGCAGGCTACTTGGCACCAGCACACGCAAAAGTGGCCACCCCACACCCAGCCGCTTAGCACCTGCATATGCAAAATAACCTTCCATCTTTGTTGGGTTAATTTGCATACTCCTGATTGGCTGGTGTGAGTCTCGGAGGTATGGTCAATTTGCATATTTCTCTTTTATTAGTGTAGATTGCCTCCATCACATTTATTTTTCTTTCAAGTTGCTGCAATGAGACCAATGGAATCTTGCCTTGTTCAATTAGGAAAATGTTACATAACAACCCCTGATCTCATTAGTTACTTTTTTTTTTTTAATTCTCACCAGAGGATATTTCTCCATTGATTTTTAGAGAGAGTGGAAGGTAGATGGAAAGGCAGAGAGAAACATCGATGTGAGAGAGACACATCAATTGGTTGCCTCCTGTATGAGCCCTGACCAGGGCCCAGCTGGGGAGGAGCCTGCAACCCAGGTACATGCCCTTGACCAGAATCGAAACCGGGACACTTTGGTCTGCAGGCAACACTCTATCCACTGAGCCACACCCACTGGGGCTGTATTTCTGCATAACAGAGTCACCAGGAGCTCTGCAGATAAACGCCTGCATTTATTGCTGCAGCATCTATGGGCAGGAACATGGGGCGGGGGGGCGTTCAGCTGGGCCCCCACAGGCTGCAATCAGCCCGAGAGCACTGGGCTCTCATCGGGTCCACAGGCCCCCAGACCAGGGCCTCCGTGTCAGGCCGGCTGCCAGCCTGGGCCGCCTGAGCTCCTGCCATGTGCTCCTCCTCAAGGGGCACCTGAAATGGGGCCACCTGCTCCTGCAAGGCCTGGAAGGAGAAAGGCACGTGGCCATGCGGGCATGACGCCTCACGCAACACTCATGCGGGAACCGCGTGCTCTGTAGTTAGCAGCAAGGCCTGGTGCTGTGAGTTCAGAGCAATCACAAGCTTACACAAAAGGGCCCGAATCAAACCCCCAAAATGCCTGCTGATACGCTTGGGACAGACTAAATGTCTCTTCAGTAACTAACGCTTCCCAAGCCCTCCGTGGCATGGAACAAAGTGATTCAGGGAATCGAACCAGGGCCTCTGGTTCATAGGTCGGTGCTTGACCATGGCGCCACGCCGGCCGGGCTACGTCTTTTTCTAAAAAAGCTCATATGGCTTTAAAGAACTTGCTTGAGCAGAGGCCTGGGACTCAGCTCATTTCTCTGTTTCCAGCATGACGTGACCGACGCTATGGGCTGCTCCTCCCGACCCGCTTAGCGCACTGGCTCTTGGTTCCTAGCAGCACATTCGGTAAGAAAATAAATCCTGGGGGTCACATAGGAGGTGCTGGTAAAAGGAGGAGGTGAAGGAGGAGGGAACAAGGAGGCCCCTCCAGGAGCCAGGACTCCTGTGCTGTTACTTTACATAGAGACGGAGAAGAATAGACTCCTATCCGACCAAGAACCCTCAGTGGCCTGGGCACCACGTGGACAGGAAGTGCCGCCCTCGGCAGGGGACTCCCGGAGAGAAAAGAGAACAAGGTCAGCACCGAGGGTTCTCCTGGAACCGACTCACTCTCAGACGAGTTGGGGTCCAGCTCTGCCTGCCTAGCAGTTTCCCACATCTTTGTAAAATACGATACCACCTTGTGACAGCTCCTGCATGAGGTGGGTATTCATGCTCCGCGTGAATTCAAGATGCAGGCGGGTATCCCCGACACCTGCACCCCCACTGTAACCGTCACTCCTCCCAGCCACCCAGGTTCCAGCTCTGAGTCCACCCCTGGCTGCTAAGCAAACAGGAGCTGGGGTTTACTGAGCTTCCCCCCTCCCGCCCTCCCCTTCCCTGCTCTCTTCAGACATTAAGACTTTCTTTGCAGGATAAACCCTCACCCTGTGGCAGGTTTGTAACACTCCTGGCATCTTATCGTGCTGAGCTCCAGGCTGCCACCACTTTGCCATCTAGCCGCACTGTAAACACGCAGACGGGAGAGCTCGCATTTTCCCCAACAGCTGCAGCAAGTCTAGCTGCGGGTCTTCACTTAGGCCCCTCAGACACTAAAAAGTCTAGAAAGTGTTTGCCATATCTTCCCTCTGGTGCATTGTTCCAGAGACGCGACTCTCCCCGTCTTGCCTGTTGGTTCGCAGGGACACATATGTTTAAACTGCAGATCCTTCTTTTCTGTCTTCTTCTGTGTTCTTATCCCAAACTCACATAGACACGGCACCTCTGCAAATGCAGACTGGTGGTTAATCAGGCAGGAAGCTTTTGGAGCAGGAAGGGAAATGCCTAAGAAAGTGGCCACACCAAGGTAGGTCAAGTCCTCATCTGTGCGCTCACTTCCAGGCGCCGCATTACATGAAGCCTCCACAGCAAACCTACACACAGGGGCAGCGGGAAGGGGAGCCAGGCGTACCCGAAAGTGAAAGTGAGGTGACAGAATAACATACCATTAAATTTTGAATTAAATTAGTACTTTCTAGAAATATATTGATTTACAAGTATATCGCAAACTAGAAGTGAAAAACTGGTGATGTGCAGGAAAAAAATCTCACAAATGTATATTTCAGTTGTCTTAGCATCATGCTTGTCATCATAGTTTCTTTAAAAATTATTGGGTAATATTTAAATAGAGTTGAGTTATCCTGAAACCTAAGTCTCTGGTGTCTTAAAAATCAGGTTTTGGTAACATTGCTCAGAGTCGCTGCCTAAGGCCTAATGGAGGAGCACATCCTAATGCCATGATTCTGGTCCCTATCCTGTCCAGCTGGGCACAAGTTGCGGAGAGGAACAGGATGCCAAGTGGCTGCCACCAGGAGAGAGACAGACACTGAGTCACAGGTGCCATCTGGAGAGAGGGACAGAGTCACAGGTGCATGTGGAGAGAAGGACACAGAGTCACAGGTGCATGTGAAGAGAGAGACACTGAGTCACAGGTTCTGTGTGGAGAGAGGGACACTGAGTCACAGGTGTATGTGGGGAGAGGGACACGGAGTCACAGGTGCATATGGGGAGAGGGACATGGAGTCACAAGTGCATGTGGAGAGAGAGACACTGAGTCACAGGTTCCATGTGTGGACAGACACACTGAGTCACAGGTTCTGTGTGGAGAGAGGGACACTGAGTCACAGGTGCATGTGGGGAGAGACACACTGAGTCACATGTTCTATGTGGAGAGAGGGACACTGAGTCACAGGTGCATGTAAGGGGAGGGACACTGAGTCACAGGTGCATGTGGGGAGAGGGACACTGAGTCACAGGTGTACGTGGATAGAGACACACTGAGTCACAGGTGCACGTGGAGAGAGACACACTGAGTCACACGTTCCGTGTGGAGAGAGAAACACTGTGTCATAGGTGCATGTGGGGAGAGGGACACGGAATCACAGGTGCATGTGGGGAGAGGGACACGGAATCACAGGTGCATGTGGAGAGAGGGACACTGAGTCACAGGTTCCATGTGTGGACAGACACACTGAGTCACAGGTTCCGTGTGGAGAGAGGGACACTGAGTCACAGGTGCATGTGGAGAGAGGGACACTGAGTCACAGGTGCATGTGGGGAGAGGGACATTGAGTCACAGGTAAACGTGGAGAGAGACACACTGAGTCACAGGTGCACGTGGAGAGAGACACACTGAGTCACACGTTCCGTGTGGAGAGAGAAACACTGTGTCATAGGTGCATGTGGGGAGAGGGACACGGAATCACAGGTGCATGTGGGGAGAGGAACACGGAATCACAGGTGCATGTGGAGAGAGGGACACTGAGTCACAGGTTCCATGTGTGGACAGACACACTGAGTCACAGGTTCCGTGTGGAGAGAGGGACACTGAGTCACAGGTGCATGTGGAAAGAGGGACACTGAGTCACAGGTGCATGTAAGGGGAGGGACACTGAGTCACAGGTGCATGTGGGGAGAGGGACATTGAGTCACAGGTAAACGTGGAGAGAGACACACTGAGTCACAGGTTCCATGTGGAGAGAGAAACACTGTGTCATAGGTGCATGTGTGGAGAGGGACAAGGAATCACAGGTGCATGTGGGGAGAGGGACACAGAATCACAGGTACATGTGGAGAGAGAGACACTGAGTCACAGGTGCATATAAGGGGAGGGACACTGAGTCACAGGTGCATGTGGGGAGAGGGACACTGAGTCACAGGTGCATGTGGGTGTTGGAGACCGGGTGTAAGCTGACACGGTCCTTGCACCTGAAGGGACTAGCAAGGCTGTCCCCTACCCACACAGTTTTCCCAGGCTTGTTTGGATGGCAGTTATCAGTAGAATGAGAGCAACCTTTCATAGCTTACCAAGAAGTCTGTAACTATTTACTGAGATTTGCTGTACTGAGAATTTGTCCTTCTGCTCTGTCTCTCCCTTAGAGATTAAGAGCAACAAAGAATACATTTCTCTTGACAGACCTCCTATTCAGTGTTTTGTGCACAAAAGGCATTACGCAGTTAATAAACTTGCTGCAGTCTCTCGATGACCTGTAGTCCTCCCGATCCCACTCTCCTGTCTTTCTTTTCTCAATTCCCACCTCCCTACCTCAGCCCGGTTCAACCTGTCAGGCTGGCCCTGGCATGTGAGGAGAGACTCACTGAGTCACAGGTGCATGTGGGAAGAGGGACATGGAGTCACAGGTGCATGTGGGGAGAGACACTGAGTCACAGGTGCATGTGGGAAGAGGGACACTGAATCACAGGTGCATGTGGAGAGGGACACTGAGTCACAGGTGCATGTGGGGAGAGTACTCGGGGTCATAGGTGCATGTGGAGAGAGACACTGAGTCACAGGTGCATGTGGAGAGAGACACACTGAGTCACAGCTGCATGTGGGGAGAGGGACACTGAGTCACAGGTACATTTGGTGAGAGACACTGAGTCACAGGTGCATGTGGGGAGAGGGACACTGAGTCACAGGTGCATGTGGGGAGAGACACACTGAGTCACAGGTGCATGTGGGGAGAGCAACACTGAGTCACAGGTACATTTGGTGAGAGACACTGAGTCACAGGTGCATGTGGGGAGAGGGACACTGAGTCACAGGTGCATGTGGAGAGAGACACACTGAGTCACAGCTGCATGTGGGGAGAGGGACACTGAGTCACAGGTGCCATCTGGATACAGGGGCACTGAGTCACGGTGCACTCCAACAGCTGGTACAACTTCCTGCGAGCTCACCGAGCCAAGGAATGGCTGAACCCCAACCCAAGATTAAATTTTTCTCATCTGGCAAAGTAGCAGGTGAAAATAAATAAGAGGTAAAATTATCCTATATAATAAATGTCTAATATCCAAATCGACCAAACAGTGGAACAACCAGTCACTTTGACGCACACTGATCATTAAGGTGCAGACCCTCAATGCAGGAGCTGCCCCCTGGTAGTCTGTGCACTCCCAAAGTGGGAGTTCCGCTCATCCAGAAGCCCTGAGCTGGGCTCATGGCTGACAAGTGCAGCAGCGGTGGCGGGACCCTCTCCCACCTCCATAGCAGAGCTAAGGATATCTGACTTCTGGCTTTGGCTCCCTCCCCCGAACACATCCTCTGAGGGCTCCCAGACTACAAGAGGGCACAGGCCAGGCTGAGGAACCCCAGTCATATGCACGTTGGGGGCAACCAGGCCGGCAGGGGAGGGCCGTTAGGGGCGGTCAGGAAGGCAGGCAGAGGCAGTTAGGGGTGATCAGGCAGGCAGGGGAGCAATTAGGGGCATTAGGCAGTCAGGCAGGTAAGTGCTTAGGAGCCAGTGGTCCTGAATTGCGAGAGGGGTGTCCGACAGTCAGACATCCCCCGAGGGGTCCCAGATTACAGAGGGTGCAGGCCAGGCTAAGGGACCCTCTCCTCCCCACCCCCCGTGCATGAATTTCATGCACTGGGCCTCTAGTGTAATATAAAAAGTTAAACATTACATACACTAAGATCCACACCTGAAATGCAAATGTAGATTGAACTTTACCCGAAAGGTGCCATAAATTAGGCTATATTTACATAATCATTCTCAGCAGAATTAGAAGGAAGAGACAGTTCAGGGGATACACCACATAGCTAACACACTGACTTAGCATCTTCAGCTTCTGCTTTGGAACACACAGGCATCCAGAACACACAGGCGTCCAGAACACACAGGCATCCAACACACAGGCGTCCAACACACAGGCATCCAGAACACACAGGCGTCCAACACACAGGCATCCAGAACACACAGGCGTCCAACACACAGGCATCCAGAACACACAGGCGTCCAACACACAGGCATCCAGAACACACAGGCGTCCAACACACAGGCATCCAGAACACACAGGCGTCCAACACACAGGCATCCAGAACACACAGGCGTCAGAACAAACAGGCATCAGAACAAACAGGCATCCAGAACACACAGGCGTCCAACACACAGGCGTCCAGAACACCCAGGCGTCCAACACACAGGCATCCAGAACACACAGGCGTCCAACACACAGGCATCCAGAACACACAGGCGTCAGAACAAACAGGCATCAGAACAAACAGGCATCCAGAACACACAGGCGTCCAACACACAGGCGTCCAGAACACCCAGGCGTCCAACACACAGGCATCTGGAACACACACGTGTCAGAACAAACAGGCGTCAGAACAAACAGGCATCAGAACACACAGGCGTCAGAACAAACAGGTGTCGGAACACACAAGCATCTGGAACACACAGACACTTCCAGCAAGTGCCTGGTCAGAGTTCTGTACTAGGCTTCTCCCGGGGTCCTGCCTGGCTCTGACACCTGGAATACACTTTTCAGAGGCTCCAGGAAGCAGGCCTCTGGTACATCACTGGTTTCACTCCATGTGAATATGCAGAATTAAGTGAAATGTGGATGCGGTGAAAGTCTACAGAAAATGAGACTTGCAATTAGAAACAGAGCTTTTAATATCGTACTTTCTATTATTCCCAAGGTTGTATGCTTACCTAAACCCTCAACTTTTAATTCGGAATGTCATTCCCTAATGTAGGGCCTGACAGATGCCACTGAGCAAATCCTAAACCTTCCAGAGACACACGGAGCCTGGAAGCCTGGCCCCTGCTTCCCTTGGCCCTGCATGACCGGTGCTGCATCCCACCCTGCACTTAGGAACCCATGAAGGAGGACAGACGTGTCCTGCTGGAGTGGCAGAGAGACCCCGAGTTAGCCTGCCGGCACACTGCCTCTGTGCCACAATTCTGTCATTGGACTTTCTCCTGGATGCAAGACAAGGTTCTAAGGTTCTCTTTCTACTTTTACTCTTTCTTTTCTTTTATTATTATTATTATTAGAGAAAGACTATATCGATAAAGGCTGGGAGATGTGTATGTTAACAAGATCATAAATAACAAAAAAACAAAGTAGGTCCAGACTCCCGATCGTGCAGCAGAACAGGGATAGGAAGTTGTTGCGTGAAAAGGTGGAGGAGGATGTGTATCACCCACCACAGTCACAGAAGAGCTGGGCTGAGGAGCCTGCCCTTCTGCCCCTGGAAGAGGTGCGGGGCAGCGGGAGCCGCAGTGCGGTGGTGAAGCAGCTGGAAGGAAAATAACCACTCTTATAAACTCAAGGACTACCCCATGCATGGCCCAAACCTTGAGGTAGGGCAGATCTATGCCAAGAACAATATCAAGGAATGGCGGTCTCTGAGCCTGGGGGACATTGAACCCAGTGCATCACCTGATGCCAGAAGAGGCACCGTGGCGGTTCTGATGGAGGCTTTTTTCCGAAAGGCAGGCGACCCCTGAACAGGGAAGGGGGATGATCTGGAAACCTTTGACTAGGGAGGCTGATGTTGGTCAAAGGCCCTGGAAAACAATGCTTTTGACAGAAATACACAAAAGGGTTAGGGTTGTGAATGTCCTATCTGGAGATGCCTATCTACAGGAAGCCGTTGTCATATGGCCGGGCAGGTTGGCGAGGAGGAGGCAGGGCATCACAGTGGCCTCTGGTGCGATGTATTTACAACAGAGCTCAATGTTGAGGGCAGGGAGGACAGCAGGTCACTGACAGCCAGGAAACACATGCTGGGATCCACCGATGGGCTCCTGCGTAACAGCATTAGCATGCAAGTGCAAAAGAGACATTGGAAGGCCAATGGACCTTGATCCTCAGCAGAAATCAGCACAAGATTGCTCCTGCCATGATGGCGATGGCTCCAGGCGATTTCCTGACCTGATGATCTTTACATTGTTTACCAAAGTTTACCTTTGATCTGCCTGTATGCATTGCTGAAGGGCAAATGTGTATTCAAAGTGAATAAAAGCAGGCAGGACCCGGACTCAGTGTGCCTCTTCACAAAAGAGGTTTCCACCTGGTTCCCGAATGCCTTCAAAAGTCCTATTTCTTGTATAGAGTAGTCATTGTGTTGTGGCTCTCCTGCAGGTGATCCTGAACCCACCGCAGGTGGCGGCAGCTGCACAAACCTGTTCCAGATCAGGGAAGTGGCAACAGCGGCAGCTCCCGTGTCTGGGGTGTCCGCATGGACTGCGTGGCCACACTGAGGTAGAGCCTGCATCTGAGACTTCCCTTGCACTTGGCCAATAGTCAGATCTGCATCCAATCTGTCAACATCAGCAAGAGCAGCAATTTAGGAACCGGACAACCAAGGAAGAGATTGGAGAAGCCGAGGAACCAGCCAGCCCAGTATGTTTCAGTTCTCGCCAGTTCAATCCTCCAAGTGTGTGGATGGTCTTTCTTGGTCTCTATGTCACCTTCCTTCTTCCTCTTGTCTGATGATTCACTTCCTTCTTCATCATCTTCATCTTCCTCTATGATTCCTTCCACTACGGATTTTGAGTCTTCTGGACTTGTAATTCCTTCACACTTTGGCTTGGCCAACAGTAGCGACAAGGGCAGACTCCAGAGTTCTAACCTGGCCACTCTTCACACTCCATTCAATTGCATACCCAGAGACTTGAAGGTCTTAGGATGACCACGAAAGAAGTCCTGCCTGCTGTGAAGAGCATCCATAGCTGTACCTTCCACAGCATCCATCACGCACAGGCCCAGGAGGCTTGGTGCCAGGTTGGATGATGCTGTGTGGGCTGCAATAGCCCCACCCATGCTATGTCCAATCAGCATCACTGAGGGGGAGGGGGTCCCCATACTTGGCTTCAACTACATTGCCAACATCTCTGCCATTGTTTCTGCAGATAGATCTTGAGAATTCTTGACCTTTGTTTCACCGTGACCTCGCAGATCCAAAGCCACAATCCTACACTGAACCCTAATGATCGCTGCCCTGATCACAGCCCAGGAAAGGGTGGGATGGCCTCCTCCGCAAAAGGAGTGGGACTGGGCCCTCTGACCCACTCTATAAACTCATTCTCTACGTCTACGTCTTCCATGGACTCAAAGTACTGACTCAGAGAAACAGAGGAAACGTCGCGTTTTCTTCCGGGGCTGAATGCCATGGTAATAGAGAATAAAAGATACTTCATAGCAAATATCTTCAGGGTAATTATTTTAGTGCCTCTTTGCAGTTACAACTTGCTTATATGAGCAGCTCATTTAATTCCAATCCAATTGAAGAGATATTTGCCTATGCTCTGTATGGCAGGCCATGCTATACTTTTACTAGGGCAACCAGCAGGCCAGAAGTGCCCATCAATGAATGAAAGCTCAGTTCTTGCCCTCAAAGAGCTCACGCCCCATTCACATCCTGGCTCCGCTCTGATCGCCTCTGTTGCCGGGTAGAGGGGGCTAGAGGGCAGCGGCCAAGGTGCATGCTTTTCTACAGGGCGGACATGAAGGGGAGGCCACAGTCACACAGGAGCCAAAGCTTCGTCTCAGGTTAAGTGCAGCCCAACCGGTCACAGCTGCCCCGTCAGCTGCTCCCAGTCGCCTTGGGACAGCACCCAGCGCAGCACCACCCACTGACCACCGGATCCTGAAACTCCACCCAAATGGATTTTTGATTCTTTCTAAAAACACAATTACTGACCTGCAAATGGGATAAAAATCACTCTCTAGCGTGTGGAAATGTAAACGATGCCTTTAGCAGGGCTGGAACCTACAGAGTGAGAACGGCCAGGACACGGCGTCACAGGCAGGCAGGCGGAGAGTCTGGGGATGAACGATGCTCTGGGAAAGCAAAATATCACTATTTCTAGACAGAGAGCTGGCCCCCCACACCAGGTCCCACAGGCAGCACAGGCTTCTCCCCACACCAGGTCCCACATACAGCACAGGCTTCTCCCCACACCAGGTCCCACATACAGCACAGGCTTCTCCTCACACCAGGTCCCACAGGCAGCACAGGCTTCTCCCCACACCAGGTCCCAAAGGCAGCACAGGCTTCTCCCCACACCAGGTCCCAAAGGCAGCACAGGCTTCTCCTCACACCAGGTCCCACAGGCAGCACAGGCTTCTCCTCACACCAGGCCCTACAGACAGGGAGCCAGGACCCCCCACACCAGGTCCCACAGGCAGCACAGGCTTCTCCCCACACCAGGTCCCACATACAGCACAGGCTTCTCCCCACACCAGGTCCCACATACAGCACAGGCTTCTCCCCACACCAGGTCCCACAGGCAGCACAGGCTTCTCCTCACACCAGGTCCCACATACAGCACAGGCTTCTCCTCACACCAGGTCCCACATACAGCACAGGCTTCTCCCCACACCAGGTCCCACAGGCAGCACAGGCTTCTCCTCACACCAGGTCCCACATACAGCACAGGCTTCTCCCCACACCAGGTCCCACATACAGCACAGGCTTCTCCTCACACCAGGTCCCACAGGCAGCACAGGCTTCTCCTCACACCAGGCCCTACAGACAGGGAGCCAGGACCCCCCACACCAGGTCCCACAGGTAGCACAGGCTTCTCCCCAGGCTGGACTGCCATCCATTCGGTTTACAAGGTGCTTGGACCCACTACATGGTACAACCAAGCGCCGTTGTGAATAGAAGTGCATTTGCTGGCTGTGCTGACCCTGAATGTGCAATAAATGGCCTTGGAGATGCCCTCACTGTGTCTGTTGATGAAAGGAGGTGGAACATGAAAACCCTTTTAACAAGAACAGCCTCCTGAAGACTGTCCCTTAATGGGGGCAATTAGCCCAGTCTCCCCACTCCGGGCAGGATAGCTCCCTGTCCATCAGGGACGCACCCCGCCCCCGTGTTCCCTACCCTGTCCCCCCCGTTATCTCCCTCCCTAAATCAGAGGCCTTACCTCTGGCTGAGCTACACTCTGAGAATTCTATGTTACTTACTCTCTGTGTTTGTACCTGAAATGACTGTAATAATACAGGAAAGACACTTCTCCTCTCGGGACCCAGGGCGCTCGGACTGTTCTGGACCCTCTGGCTCTGTTTCTGCTCATCTCACAACACTCCCCCGTCACTGGCTCCTACGAGTAAGTGTGCTTGCTGCTGTCTGTTCCTTACTCACAGTTTAGGCCGAGTCCTCTCTACTTAATGTCTGACTGTGGTTGATATTTTACACTGGTCAGCATTCAACAGCCAAAGGTCTTGGGAAGTGGGTGTGAAATACTTATCGTAAAGAAGACTCCATCCCTGATAGGAATGGAAGCTAAAAACAGATGAAATATTAGATTAAAAGGGAACACCACCCTATTTTGTTTGCTATAGTCAGTACTGCTCACAGTCCCCACTCATCACTCAGAACAGCATCCAGAAGTTTTCCAGGTGAGAGGTCCTCCTGTCCAATACCATCTGTGCTTGGACCCACTCCATAGCACAACCAGCGCCTTGTAACTAGAAAATACATTTGCTTTTTGTATAGATCTCTAGCACAACCCCCTCTTCCCCTCTTTAGGAGCATGGTCCATGCTACTAACCAGTGGCTAAATTGTTTACTTGCCTTTCACATAAAGATAGTTGTAGGGAAGGTGGGAAAGCCTGGGACAGGTACAGATGTCCAGATGAATCTCTGAAATGTGATGTTAGAGTGGCCCATCGGTCCAGACAAGGAACATCAGAGGATGTGCGGGGACCCTATGAAACACGGTCTGTGACTAGTAGCAGACAAGGACCTTAGGGAAGAATCCTATATAATAAAAGGCTAATATGCAAATTGTTCCCTTGGGAGTTTGACTGCTCGCTATGCTGTGTGCTGACCACCAGGGGTGGTGCAGAATGAAGGAATGCCCCAGCTGGCAGCCAGCAGCCAAGGGAAGGAAGGCCCTGATCGGCCCTGATCACTGGCCAGGACTAGGTGCACCAGGCCTCTAGTAATTTAATAAAAATTTTATTTGTGCCCTGGCTGGTTTGGCTCAGTGGATAGAGTGTCGGCCTGTGGACTCAAGGATCCCAGGTTTGATTCCAGTCAAGGGCATGTACCTTGGTTGTGGGCACATCCCCGGTGGGGGGTGTGCAGGAGGCAGCTGATTGATGTTTCTCTCTCATTGATGTTTCTCTCTGTCCCTTTCTCTCTGTAAAAAATCAATAAAATATATTTTTAAAAGAAAAAAAATTTATTTGTGACACTGTTAAAATTAGATAGATGATAGATAGATAGATAGATAGATAGATAGATAGATAGATAGATAGAGTCTATTTGACCTAAAAAAGACTCAGGTTATAAACCTATTTTATTCACTTACAATTTCTTCCCCTTTTTTACTTTTTTTGTACTTTCAATAGTTTTGGTTTTACAGCTTTTGAAGCTTTGTTATTTGGAACATGAATGTTTGTGATCTCTGTATTTTATAGACTGGCCCTTTTCAAATATATACAGTTCTCCTTGATGGACTTAACCCACTGCTGCCCTTGGAGCCTTTGTGATTTCAATGACTGGGTCATTGCAATTTGCAATATTGATTTTAACCTTCTTTTAGTTTAATATTTCACTTTGTATTTCTCATAAACAGTATACCGTTGAATGATTTTATAATGTATTTCTTTTAATATAATTTTTAACCGGATCATATTTATTCTAAAATTGTATAGGTTTGTTTGTGATTTTATTTTGGAGTTCCTTGGCATTTTTTATGTTTCTTTAGTTTTTGGTTTTATCCTTATGCAATGAACATGGTTTCTCAGCTCATGTTTTTTCTCTAATGATTCAGATGTTCTACAGCTTGTTTTTAACTATTAATATTAGCTTCATAACTTTAAATGTGAACATATATTTCTCTAATGTTATCAATAAAGAAGCAATAACTGCTTACTTCCCCATTTTAAGATAAAAGCTTTATTCTATCCCCAGTCACCTCCTCCATCCTTCTTCCTGTTGTTATGTTGGAATAACCCTAGTACATAGCTCCACATTCTACCACACACCATTTACCGTGTATTTACACTCTCATCATTGCACTGTTGGCCTTCGCATGTGGGAACTATTTGACAGCTGCCTTCTTTATAATAATATTAACAGCAACCTTTATAATTTATGCTCCCCTGAGCTCATTGTCCACATCTTTTCCTTATGCACGTTCTCCGTGCTCCAGGCTCTCCCTCGTTCTTCTTTATCCTGGGGACGGTGAGGGTGTGTGTTCTTCCTCCTTGCAGACCTTCCAGAGGGTGCCTTGCCGTTGCTCCATACACACTGGAAGTCTTTTTCAAATAGCTTTCCCTCCAAACTTGAGAGACATTTTTCCAGTGAATCGCATTAAAGCCTGATGCTGATTGACTGTTTCTTGGGCAGGTGACCTCTCTATTGTCTGAGTGACACGGAAGTCCAGCCCTCTGTCTCCAGGCTGCCTGGCCCCTTTTCCACTCCTCCACCTGGTGGTCGCCTTCGGCCGCCTCGTTGCCCCACCACCAGCATGTGTTCTCCCATCTAATGTGACGACTGGTTTCCAAACACAGTTTATGAGCCACTTTCTCCAATAGCCCTTCTCCTGTGGCTGTAGCCTGGGTTAGAGTTTGCCTGAGTTTGAATCCTGGCTCTGCTCATCACCAGGGGTGTGGCTTTGGACACACTGCTCCACCCCTTTGTGCTGCCACCTCCTCAAATGGCACATGGGTAGCCCGGCCCCCAAGGCTCAGTGGTTGAGCTTTGACCTATGAACCAGGAAGTCATGGTTCTATTCACGGTCAGGGCACATGCCTGGGTTGCTGGCTCCATCCCCTGTATGGAGCGTGCAGGAGGGAGCTGATCCATGATTCTCTCTCATCATTGATGTCTCTCTCTCCCTCTCTCTTCCTCTCTGAAATCAATAAAAATATATTTTAAGGGTAAATGGGTATAACATATACATTTGGGGCTTGTTTGAAAGATTAAATGAGATCCAGGAAGCCAGTTGCCTTATTTTGTAATATAAAACGAACATAGTGACTATCTTCCTTTAAGGGGCAATCACATAATTGCTACTGTGAGTGCCACCCATTGTAATAATAACGTCCGGCTATTAAATAGACAAAGAATGAAGCAACTGTCACAAAGGCTTGTTTTTTTATAATAAAATTTAACCTATGACTTTACCCAGGTAATATTAACATAGGAATTTGGCTGGGTTGAAGCAATAGCTAAAATGTTTAGTGCTGCGTGGTGTAATGGTGTGTGTGGTTTTGTTGTTGTTTATTTTAAACAGGGTCTAACCAATGTGCCTAGTAAGACATAATGACAGCACATTTGTGCCAGTGTGGACATGTGTGCGGTGACATAAACAGCAGGACATCCCAGCGATGGAGATGGGGGGTGAGGGGCGAGGGGGGCAGTTGCAAGGCTGCCTGTGCTCCTGTCCGCCAGTCGCTGACACAGCCCATCTTCGTGTTTGCACAATTGAGCCCCACAGGCCTCACTGCTTCTCTCCTGGCAAAGCCCACAGACCCATCTGCTGCTCCCAATGGTACGGAGCCCTTCCCAGAACTCCCTTCTGAGACGCGTACTGGGCATTCTCTCGGATTGGGAAGGATCACTTGCTCCCCTTTGTCATGACTGGATTTTAAGGATGCGCTCTCAGACTCCATGGAGAATAAATTCTCTGAGGAATCCCAGTTTAAAATGACTTCATCTGAAAGGAATCCCATGGCCATATGTTTGCTTGGCCCAGATTTCCTTCCATAAAGCTTTCTTCCCATCCACTCTTCAGAGAGGAGCAAATCAAACACGTGGTTGCAGCTGTGAAAGGCCCGTGTCCTATGTCAATTCTCAATCAGAACGTGTGGGTGATGCTGGGCGGACTCTTGCTCTGTAAGTTTCCATTTGTAGAGAGCCGGGGCGGGGGGGGTGGTGGTGTGGACAGAATGTCCCAGTGCACGGGTTCTGAGCCCTGGCTTTCCCTTCTGTAGAAACATTGCCTTCTTCTCCCTTCCTGGCAGAAGTCTCTGTGCCTTTCATGTCCACCATCGAGTGTGCTTACTTAAAAGGTTGTGAGCCCGGCTGGTGTGGCTCGGTGGTTGAGTGTCGACCTAGGAACCAGGAGGTCACAGTTAGATTTCCAGTCAGGGCACATGCCTGGGTTGCGGGCTCAATCCCCAGTGTGGAGCATGCAGGAGGCAGACAATCAATGATGCTCTCTCATCATTGATGTATCTCTCTCTCCCTCTCCCTTCCTCTCTGAAATCAATAATAAAAATATATTTTAAAATAATACATTAAAAAAATAAAAGGCATGTGATCTTTTCTTCTTTCTTGTTTTAATGTTACCTCTGATGATTTGTTTACTTCCTATGCCCTTGTGAGATGTAGGCATTGTTGTGAACAATGGAAGATACTTGATAAAATAACATGTGTGACACCACACTTCTTGACCCACAGTGAGGATTCCACTCTGAATGAACTTGGAAAAGAGGGTAAGGGGAGAGCATATAAAACTAAAGAGTTGGGTGAATGAATTGATGTAAAACTATCATTTCTACTTGAAACTAAACAATTATGAAGACATGTTAAAGGTAAAGATTTAATAGCAGATCTGCCACAGACAAATTGATGTAATATGACTGCTTAAAGTAAAATTCCTGTATATTTTTAAAGTACTTTGAAAACTGGCATAGCATCATCAATGAAAATTGTATTTAGAAAAGCCCATACTGTTACTGCCAGGCTGAGTTTACACATGGAAGCATCTCGTGTGTTTGGACGGAAGTCATGGAATGAGAGGAGTGTAGCTTGTCATGGCCACAGTGATTGTGTAGTTGAAGCAGAGGCCATCTTGTTCCAGTAACCTCTATGTTGTAAAAACTGCTGTTTGAAGTTTTCTACTAAAGTGGTGCTTTGTTCTGTGAATTAACTTTGCTATTCTTGGCTTCTGTAAACACGCTTGCTCACATAATAGGGGAAATGAGTTCACTTATCTGGTCCTGCAAGGCCTGTTTACTTAAGCACTACTCCCATTTTGGAAAGGCCATAAACCATACAACCCCCAGACAAGTTATCAATACTGGTGCCAGGCCAGGCCTTGAGATACAGTCTCACAGCCCCATCCCAACACATAGGTTTTTTGTTTTTGGGGGTTTTTGTTTTTTTGCAAAGCCTCTGCAAGGTCCGGAAGCCCCATTCCATATTTGGGAGACAAAGAAGCTAGGAAGGTATAAAGGGAAAATTTCCTCCATGTTATTTTGCTCAGACTCTGGGAACAATTCCTCTGAGACTGCTAACGTAATAAGGACTCCAAATTAATTTGACTTACTATGGCGTCCTCTGTTTAGCTCACTGATTTACAATATAACATAGTAAAGGTAAAGCCTATACTTATACTAAGCCGCACAGTCACTGACGGAGTCAGAGCTGGAAGAACCGAACTTGGGTCGTGTCTTATGACCCAGTGCCCTCCTTCACGACCCTCACAGATCCTACCGAGAGGCCCCAGCTGTGTCTCCAGGGGGAGTGGAGGTCCCTGCGTGAGTCTATGGCGTGCTCTCCCCTCACCCCTCGGTGCTGAAGTTCAAGTTTATGAGACATGAAGTCAATGAACACATTAAATACTTGTTCCAAATCAACGTTGCAAGCTGTTCAAGGAGAAAGGAAGTGTGGTGAGGAACCTGCCTCAGATCTCCATATCTCAATGTCACGGTCAACGCTGAAATTAAGTGCTTCCTGTGTACCAGACCATTGCATTCTCTTCCTGCTCACAACAAACTCTGGACACTCTATCATCCTTGTCATAGATGTTGATATGTGGAGTTGGGGCACAGACTTTCCCCCTGTGGGTTCTTATCTCACAAAGTTTGAAGAATATGGACTAAAAGAGTTTAAATAAAAATGTGGCAGTTTATTGGAAACATATACAAACTCCCCCAAATGGGAAAAGCCTGCTCTCTCTCTCTCTCTAAAATGGGAAAAAATCTAAACCTGTCTTGAGTCTTTTTGTCTCCGGTTTATATACTAGTATGCTGGTAGCTCTTTGTCTGAACATGACCCTTTCTAATTGGACCCTTCCTTGAGGACCCCCATGCTTCCCTAATGGGTCATCCTCTTGCATAGTATCAGTTTCAAAGGTCAAAGCTCACCTGGTACCCCCCTCTTTCTCTTCCCCTCATCTTGTAATATTCCTCTGTCCTCTATAAAAGATAAGCATTCTGGCGGCTCCAAGCCCTCCCCTATACATTCCTCCCCCATGAACCGTCCTTCTTCCCTGACTGCCTGTCCTGTCTCTAAAATTCCTTTCAGTGTGGACAAGGAAACAAAGATGCTGTGACTGAGTTGTGGAGGGTCACACACCTACACAGGAGTGGAGTGAGCGTTTGAACAGAGCAGGTCCACATCCTAACTCCCTCGCACAAGCTCAATACTTCATCCATGTGGTGAAGCAGCGTGTCACCTCAAGGCTGAATTTGGGGCACCATGTGACATATCCCTGTCTCCTCCTTTCTGGGCCAGGACTTCTCTCTGACTCTCCCGTTCTCCTGACACAGTCCCGGTCACACACACAGGACTTCACAACAGAACCGTCAACTAGGAAAGTTTGCAGACAGTGTTCATCACCATCTTGAAGTAACATCTGCTCAGCAGCTACGAGTCGGGATCCTGAGGTTCAAGTTTCCCATTTATTACAGGGAGGCTGTGGACTGCTTCTACCTGCTCACAAAGACCTCCACAACCTGGACATTTCCTACTTCTTTCTCACCTGGAAAATCTGCCCTCATGAAGCTGAGATGTTGGAAATGAGAAGCTGCTATCCCCGGACACAGCGGGATATCCCCTGGGAGTTCTGCGCCATGCAGATGGTTCCTGTGCCATGGAGGTAGCTCCTGCGCTGTGGAGGTGGCTCCTGCACGCCTGGTGGAGGGCTCTAAGGAAGTCTCCTGGATGTTTCTATGAAACTCTCCTCATTCTTTGGGGTACTGGGGACTTAACCTAACAGAGTCCTGTTCCATGTACACCACTCAGTCATGAGGTTTAAATAGAGAGTGAAATACTCTTGTATTTCTTTGACTAAGAGAACCTGAAACAGCCTGGCTAGTGTGGCTCAGTGGTCAAGTATCAACCTATGAACCAGGAGGACAGGATTTGATTCCAGGTCAGGCCATATGTCTGGGTTGCAGGCTCAATCCCCAGTGTGGGGCGTGCAGGAGGCAGCCAGTCAATGATTCTCTCTCATCACTGATGTTTCTCTCTCTCCCTCTCCCTTCACCTCTGAAATCAATAAAAATATTTTTTTTAAAAAGAGAGAGAGAGAACCCAAAACAGTGTGTTTTTACTTTTAAAGAACCCAGAGGTCAAAGGCTTGCCTCTTGGCGGGGTTATTACTACAGCACCTACTAGACCAGGGCAGGCAGGTTGGAATGGCCCATGCGGAGGCCACACTAATGCAGCCCCGACCACTGGCCTGGGGTGTTCTCAGGGACTTCGGGGCCACGCGCTGGGGTCCCAGCATCTCCCACTCCTACGTTCTTCCCTGAAGGCTGAGTGGAAGGAGGCGGTGATTGCCTGCTTCCTCATTGGAATTCTTTCTCATTAGATTCTGAAATTAACCACCAATGAAACCTGAAAATGTACGCAGAGCCCCAGACACAAAAGGAAAAGAAAAACCAGGAGACTGCCTAATGAAAGAGAAAGCACAGAAGCCTACATGCACTGGGGGGGGGGGGGGGGGGGGAGGGGCCTATAGGAATAAAATATTGCACAGCAAACAGCACACAGGCGGCGTGTGGCCTAACCGAGTCGTGTTCTGTGGAATCTGGACCACTGCACAAAGGGAAATGTGTTTTTTCGCAAAGTGTTTGTTCCTCACCCCTCCCTGCCCCTTTATAATGAAGCCACAAGCTGAGCGGCCACAGAGACCTGGCACTGGCGGGCAGCTCGGTGTCAGGGCACATAGGAAAGAGGCGAAAGGGCCTCTGAGAAGAGGGGGTGACCACCGCCCCCCCCGCTGCAGCCTCAAAGGTGAACCCTGAGAGTCACGTGACCTCTGCGGATGGTTCAGAGCATCTACTACATAAGGAGAAAGTTTCCAGAATCTCTGTGTCTTGTTGATGACTAATTGGATTTCATTACACTGTTCTCTCTGCTTTATTTATACAATTAAAACTGGCCATAATCATAGTGGGTTTTCTA
Source organism: Plecotus auritus (assembly GCF_963455305.1). Lineage (NCBI taxonomy): Eukaryota > Metazoa > Chordata > Mammalia > Chiroptera > Vespertilionidae > Plecotus > Plecotus auritus. Next base: position 114,133,293 of record NC_137773.1, read on the forward strand.
ATTGCTCTATTATCTGAGGAATAATATACCAGCGGCACTTCACTAAAACATGTAAATTAATGCCAGTTTGGAAATGACCTTTGTCATTTCACAGTCATCTTCCACAGGGACTAGATATGTAGACAGCTACAGGTGGTCATTGGATTTTTCCATCTTTTACATTTCGGAAAAGCCAAATCCTTGTGTAACAAAATCAAGCAAGAGGAGCTTTCTTCAGGTGAAACAGCCTCAGACCCAGTGTCTTCCACACCTGCACCTCACACCCCCCCTACCTCCACCCCCTCCCCCACCCCCCATCCCCCGGGATCAGAGCCGCAGCCTTTGATGGGGGTGGGAGAGCCCTCTTGCTGGGGCTGCCCTGGGCTCGCTGAAATTTCGCCTCCCAGGGGTGCCCCACCCGACAGGAGGTCCTGTTTCCACAGACACATCCCAGTGAAGGAGTGAGTCACAGAGGGTGAGGCTACCACTCTGTCAGTCACTCCATTTCTGTGGTGCTCGGTGCTCCCCAAAATGTCAGAGCAAGTTAGCTGAAGAACAAACACCAGCTCCCATGATGCTGGCGTTCCACAAGCCATGCAGTGCCCTGTGTGAGAGATGGGTGTATGAACACTGACAATGCTCCCACTTCCCGTGTTATTTAATCAGGAAGGAAAGCTGAGATGCTTACATAGGAAGAATAGCAAAACTCAACCAGCCTGGCCGGCGTGGCTCAGTGGTTGAGCGTGGCCTAGGAACCAGGAGGTCAGGGCTGCAGGCTCCATCCCCAGTTGATGTTTCTGTCTCTCTCTGCCTTCCTCTCTGAAATCAATAAAAATATGTTAAAAAACAAACAAACTCCACCAGATGCTTCATCCAGGGTAATTCCACTCTTTCTTTGTAGTCTAAAGTCCCCTGCCCCAACATAGGAGGGAATGAATGGCCTGAGTTTTAAAATGTCCTCTTTAAATTCTCACTTAGTTGTTAAGCCCTTAAATTCTATCCTACACAATTTCAGGAAAGAGTGGGGGTTCTTGCTGGCGCTGGGCGGTCCTGCTTCCGGGCTGGGAACCCCACTCGCCCATGGTCCCTGTGGGGCCCAGAATGTTCGCCGGGAGGGGCTTTCTCAGAAACTGAAATTTAAGGAGGGACTGTTTTCTAGTGTCAGCAGCATATTTATAATTTCAAATCAACGTACTATTTATAGCCCATTTCTAACTCAGAAATCACTGTACATTAGAGCCCACATAAATGGACGTGGTATTTCAAAATCTCTCAGCTCAAAACCCCGCCCAGAAACGCCAGAGAGAGCAAACAGGAGGAAGGAGCTGTCCCTCCCACAGCCACGTGGGTGGCACCAGTGGCTCCAGCTGTGGATGGAAACCAGGATCTGTGGACATGAAGAAACAGTCAGGAATGTTCTACTGTAAGAACAGCTGTCACTGCCGCGGGAGGGTAGACGTTGGATGATACAACCCAGAAAATACCCACAGGGCGGGCTTAGTGCCCCAAGGAGAGAACAGAAATAATCCATCACCAGCAGAGAGAAAGGGCCGCTCTTTAGCGGAGTTTCCATGGGGGGTGTTGACCAGCCAGTGGGACCTTGGGAATCAGAGCATATTTTAAAATATATTGTATTGACTTCAGAGAGGAAGAGAGAGAGAGAGAGAGAGAGAGAGAGAGAGAGAGAGAGAGAGAGAGAGAAACATCAACGATGAGAGAGAATCATTGATTGGCTGGCTGCCTTCTGCACCCCCTACACTGGGGATCGAGCCCACAACCCAGGCATGTGCCTGACCGGGAATTGAAATGTGACCTTCTGGTTCATAGGTCGATGCTCACCCACTGAGCCATACTGGCCGAGCAAGATGGTGCATCTTTAAAAGTTCTTATCAATGCCAGGCATTTAGCTGTGAATTCCGAAACAGGAGTGAGTGCCTGTCAGGAGGGGAGGTGCCTGCCACAGTGCAGGCAACAGCCAGCTCTTCCAGCACAAAAACATTCTCATCCCATGTCCGAGCTTCCCGCGTGTCTCTCTCCCACGCTGTCAGCCCAGACGGCTTGTCATCGCCTCTCATCTTTGTGTATTTATTATCTAATGGAGCGACGCTCAAATGAAGTACAAAATACACTTTTGTGCCATGACTCTCGATACCAGAAGATGGCAAGGACATGGGGCAACTGGGATCCTCATATTCTGATGGTTCATATATAAAATGATGCAAAGAATTTAGAAATCTGCTCGGCCAGCATGGCTCAGTGGTTGAGCACTGACCTATGAGCTAGGAGGTCACAGTTAGATTCCCAGTCAGGGCACATGCCTGGGTTGTGGGCCTGATCCCCAGCAGGAGGCAGCTGATCAATGATTCTTTCTCATCATTGATGTTTCTATCTTTCTCCCTCTCCCTTCCTCTCTGAAATCAATAAATAAATATATGGCACCACAGACTGGGATCTAAACAAACGATGTGTGTGTTTTACCCTCTGCAGGCTGGAGGCTGTGGTCCCATGTGGGCAGGGAGGCTCACCCTGAGGCCCCTCTCCCTGGCCAGCAGGTGGCCACCTGCTCTCGCTGTCCCCACCTGGTCTTCCTCGGGGCAGGAGCTTGCTTGGTGTCTCTCTGTTGTGCCCCAATGTTCTCTCTTAGAAGGACACAGTCAGATTAAATGGGTCCCCCCAATGGCCTCATGTTAACTTACTCCCTCTTTCCAGGCCCTATTCCCCAAAGAGAGTCACATTCTGAAGTGCCGGGGGCAAGGGAGGCGAGGGCTCCCACATGTGGAACTTGAGGAGGACATAATGCATCATAACAGTGGCTGTTAGTGTCATTACCATGATTATTGTGTTAGTCTGTTTCAGCACACTCTAATTCATCTTGATGGCTATACCAGAAGGCAGGTATGTTCATCTCCATTTAACAAAAGGCTTTGAACCCCTGATGAAGGCTTCTGCAGCAAGCAAGGTGGGGAACTGGAATGCATCCTCTGAAATGCAGCTTCTTCTGGGAGTTAGGGATGAAGAAAAGCCCCCTGGGTGACCGACTTCCACGCCATCTCTCCTCCCAGCTTCCCGCTGGATGTCAGCTCCCCGCAGCCACGCAGGGTGCCTGCACTAACACACACACTGCTGCCCAGCAGACTCTCATCGTAGCTCCAGACCCTTTCCTTCACGTTCCTTGAGCTCTCACCATCCAACAGGGACTTCCCATGTCAGCGCACGGCATTAGTGACTGGGAAGGAAGAGCCCACCTTCACCTGAAACAGCCAAGCACATGAAACACTCCTTCTGGCTGAAAAGTGTAGTTGAGCCTTGACCTATGAACCAGGAGGTCATTGTTCGATTCCTGGTCAAGGCTGCCAGGTTGCAGGCTTGATCCCCAGTGTGGAGTGTGCAGGAGGCAGCCAATCAGTGTGTCTCATCATTGATGTTTCTTTCTATCTCTCTCTCCCTCTTCCTTCCTCTCTGAAATCAATAATAAATAAATAAATAAATAAATATATATATATATATAAAGTGGAGTGTGGTTTCCATGGCAACAATTTGGGGAGGGTCAGCAGCAGCTGCGGTTTCTAACTGTGCTTTCCTCTTTTTTCATCATGAGCCCGCCATTCAAGCATAACAGACGCAACTCAGTTAAGCGCCACAAATGCGCCCTGGGACCCGCCCTGTGGCCATGGTGCTTGGGCTTTGTCTTTTACTCAGACTCAGCTCTATCAAGGATCTGAGCATTCCCCACAGGGCCCCCCTCCAGGCCCCGCCCTCTAGGCCCCGCCCTCAAGGCCTCCTCCCTCCCTCCAAGACCCATCCTCCTTCCAAGCCCCTCCCTCCCTCCCTGCAGGCCCCTCTCTCCAGGCTCCTCCCTCCAGGCCTCCTCCTCACACTCCCACCAATCACAGGTTTTCTTCGCTGCTCTTTTTTTCTCTCTCTTTCATCCCATTTCTTTTCTCAAAGGAGTAAGAAGTACTTTTTGGCACTTGCACAGGCAAAACCAATGAGTTCTTAAAGATAGCATATAAAGAGGCCCTAATGATCTAAGCTGCCTGGATATGTTTGCTTATTTTGTCACATTATGTTTTTACCAATTCAAAACTGGTAATGGTTTCATTGTTCCCTTCTCCCAAATGATATGGAATAGAAAAAGATGTTGAATTAATCCCTCTTGCTGGTATACTAGTATATATAGATGATATCTGTAGCATCTATACTAATAAAAGGGTAATATGCTAATTAGACTGGACATCTTCCAGACATCCTTCCAGACGTCCTTCCAGACAAAGCCACAGTGGTGGGGGTGGGGGGGAGGCAGAGGCAGTTAGGGGTGATCAGACTGGCAGGGGAGAGCAGTTAGGGGGATCAGGCCAGCAGGGGAGAGCAGGTAGGGTGATCAGGCTGGCAGGGGAGAGCAGTTAGGGGGATCAGGCTGGCAGGGGAGAGCAGTTAGGAGGATCAGGCTGGTAGGCAGAGGCGATTAGGGGCGATCAAGCAGGCAGGGGTCCCAGATTGGAGAGGGTGCAGGCAGGGCTGAGGGACACCCCCCCCCCCCACTGTTGTGCATGAATTTTGCAGCTTCTTCTGGGAGTTAGGGATGGTGAATTTTGTGCAGCAGGCCTCTAGTATTTTCTATATTTTCCAAACAGGTAACATTTTAGCAGATATCATTTCCTTTTAAAATAAAATAACAAAAAAACCTCATTACAGAAGGACAAACCTGATTTCAAAATGAAGATCCATACCACCATTCTATATAATAAAAACCTAATATGCAAATTGACCCCTCAGGTGGTCATTCACCTGGGAGTTCGACTGCTTGCTATGACGTGCACTGACCACAAGGGGGCAGCGCAGAACATGGCGCACGTTGGCCATGCAGCAGTGGAGGTACTGCCAGGCCCAGATGGGCACCAACAAGAGACAGTGGCAGGATGGTGGAGCAGGTGACCGGGTGGTGCCAGGCCAAGGTGGGGAGCGGGGCCACTGCCTGGCTCCGAGACACTGAGGGAGTAAGGGCAAATAGCAATATTAAAATACTTCTTCTAATTATTTTCCTTTCAATGTGCACGAATCTGTGCACAGGGCCACTAGTACATAATAATTTCAGGCATTTTACAAACTGTCTTTTCATTGGACTGTAAGGAGAGGGCGGTGCTGTGGCCTGTGGCGACTCCCAAACCACCTGCACCCACGTGGGTGGCCTGTGGTGTGGGAACCCCTTTTCATGTCCCACGTGGTTCAGGGTTCAGTTTCAGGGTTCGGGTTCTGGAGAAGGCCACACACAAATGAAAGAGACTAGAAAAATACTAATTTGGGAAATGGGGGCCAGGCAGAAGCCCAACTCTAGTGGGAGGACTACGCTTTGCTTTGGCCTTGCCATCCCTTTTATTCAGGTTTGGAATTCACCCATTGCCCTTAGGCAGGCAATTCCAGTAACAAGCAGATTATCTTATCAGTAAGGATTTACATGATTATTTGGTGGGGAAGTTGCTTCAGCTACCATTGTCTCAATTAGATAGGGAGTGGTTGGCTCTGACCTATCAGAGCTTCAAGGTTGATCAGCCTTCCAAGGTTCCTTGTCCACACCTTTCTATTAGTGAGACAATGATCGGTTTCCGGCACTGTGGCCCATTCATTTCCTATGGATGCCTATTCCCAGCTCCACCCGAGTCACACCCCAAGGCCATGCCCAGGTGGCATGACACCTTTCAACACACCTCACTGCAAAACAGCTTACCCACCAGTTGAAAGGGAAAAGTGGGTGAGATTAGATCTGGCACAAACATTGTATACAAGTATATTTAAAGCAGGTTTCACTACATTTATAAGCTAAACTTCCTTTACACTAGAACAGTGGTCGGCAAACTGGGGTTTGCCGCTCTGTTGACTAATGAGTTTGCCGACCACTGGGATAGGGGCTTAATAACAAGGAACAACAGCCTGTAATTATTGGAATCGAGAATCTAGGTCAGTGGTCAGCAAACTCATTAGTCAACAGAGCGGCAAACCGCGGCTCGGGAGCCGCATGTGGCTCTCAAGCCGCAGTTTGCCGACCACTGCACTAAAATATCGAGAGCAAAGGAACTGGTTACTTTGTAACCATTTTAGTAGCAAGTCTGTGACATGGCAGACTTCCCTTCTCTACTTATACACTGAGCTCAATGCTGGCATTAAAAGCAATCATATATGCAAAGATATAAGCCAAGCATGTCAAACTCAAAGGCTAACACGAGCCAAATAAGCGAGGCGTGCGGCCCACGGGCCGTGAGTTTGACATACTTGATGTAAGCTCTGAGAAGGTTATTTTTAAAACATATATATTTGTATTGGTCTCAGAGAGGAAGGGAGAGGGAGAGAGAGAGAAACATCAAGGAGGAGAGAGAATCATGGATCGGCTGCCTCTTGCACACCTCCTACTGGGGATCAAGCCTGCAACCCGGGCATGTGCCCTGACTGGGAATCGAACTGTGACCTCCTGGTTCACAGGTGGACACTCAACCACTGAGCCACACCCAGCTGGGTGAGAAGGTTACTTTTAATGCAGAAACCCATCTGCTGACAGTTAAATACTTTTTTCTCTTGGTCAGAACGTGGGAAGTCAGCAATGTTCTCAAATATTGCACAATCCATCTATTGCTAACACATGTTCACGATTCCTGCCAGCTGGCTCCAGCAGAGGACCTTACTGTGTTAAGCAAATGTTTAGTAACCTTATTTTTTCAAAAATAAAAAAGGAGGTGGTGGGATTTGAAGGAACAATCTATAATAATAATAGTGTAATATGCTAATTAGACCAGACAGCCAAACGACCTTCCAGACGTTCTTTTGGACAAAGCTGTGGTGGCGGGGGCTGAGGCAGAGGCAGTTAGAGGTGATCAGGCAGGCAGGTGAGCAGTTAGGGGTGATCAGGCAGGCAGGAAAGTGGTTAGGGGCGATCAGGCAGGCAGGCAGGTAGGTGAGTGGTTAGGAGCCAGTGGTCTTAGATTGCAAAAGGGATGTCCGGCAGTCGGACAACCCCCGAGGGGTCCCGGATTGAGAGAGGGTTCAGGCCGGGCTGAGGGACCCCCGCCCTCCATGCACGAATTTCGTGCACCGGGCCTCTAGTTAACCTATAAACTCATGAAATAGGAGTCACTAGACAGAGCCTGGGGGTAAAACGAAGACAGAAAGGGAAGCTGTACCTTTGAGACATTTACAAGACACTTCAGGAAAGAAGCCACATAAATGGAAAATATACAACCCCAGACCAACCCCTCCGGCTGGCCTACGGCTGTGAGGAGGGGCATTGGAGGGGTCAGCAGCTCTCCCCCTCCACAGTGAGTCTGAAGGCAGGTTTTCCCTGGGAGGTTGTCCTGAACCTGCAAACGCAGCCACACTCTTGGGCCCACAGTTTCCCTGGGAAATGTCAAAAGCATCGCATTGGGCTTGCTGGATTCTCAAGACTCTTTAAATACCTACTGACTTGTCCTGGTTGGTGTGGCTCGGTGGATAGAGCGTCAGCCTGTGGACCAAAGGGTCCTGAGTTTGATTCCGGTCAAGGGCACGTACCTCGGTTGCAGGCTCCCCCCAGTCCCAGGCCCTGGTCAGGCCCATGCAGGAGATAACCAATTGATGTGTTTCTCTCACATCGATGTTTCTCTCTGTCTTTCCCTCTCTCTTCCACTCTCTCTAAAAATCAATGGAGAAATATCCTCAGATGAAGATTTTAAAAAATGAAAAAAATAAAAACCTACTGACTTGAAAAATATGAAAAGAAAATTATATATGAAAATCATTAACAGATAATAAAACTCATGCAGAATACTACTTTATTGCAACTATTCGACTGCATTGGAACTCAGTGCGTTTAATTGTGTGGAAATAATGGTTGGTGTGGGAGCATCTCGTCTAGTTGATGTGTAGGAGGCAGGTCTCTTAGTGTCCTGGACGCTGCAGGCTTCCCAAGGTCAAGCCCACACTAGGATTCCAATGGCATTGCTGCCTGTTTAGTGCAAACAACGGTCAAACACAAAATGGACCCTTAGTTCTGTCCAGTACTCACACCATTAAACAGCAGGATTAAAACCATATGATAATTTCATTCACCTCAAAGGACTAGAATGTCTTTACCAAAATAACATAAGAAGGAGGGATACAGCCAGCAGGTGTGGCTCAGTGGTTGAGCTTTGACCTATGAACCAGGAGGTCACAGTTCAATTCCGGTCCAAATCAATGCTAATCCTCTGGTGGGAACTCCAGGCCCAGATCCGGGCAGCAGTGATCGCTTAACTGTTCTGTTTTCCCACCTAACTGTTCTGTTTTCCCTCATGGCCTCCGCCTGCAGTCCAGTCCACCCCACCTGTGCGGCTGCCCCCTGCCAGTCTGCAGTGACACTGTCAGTCTCACCCCCACCTGGCTCAGGCTGCCTCCCAGGAAAGCCCGTCTCTCGGGCCCAAAGCTGCCGTGCCCACCCTCATTAATAAGAAGGTGGGGTCACATTATTGTCATGAGAGACACCCGTTCCTTCCTGTTCTTTTCAAATTTGAGCAGAATTTTATTTTCCTTGTACATCTGATCCACTTCTCACGTTTACAGGATGGGGAGCAGGCAGGGCCTGCGCCATCCCCTCCCACATGTGGTCCCCCACCTTCTTGGCTCCCCCAGACCCACAGCCACGTGCCCCTCACTGCTGGCTGCCATCTCCAAACCCACAGCACAGGGCCAGCCGCTGGACCGAGTGCCACACTCCTGGCGGCTCCTGAGGGCAGTGACCCGAGTTGGATTGGGTTTCTCTCCTGTCTGGTCCTGTTTGGGACAGCTCTTGGCTCTCGCTCTCTGCATGGTTCTGACCATCACTGCCTGACTTTTTCCCGAAGGGTTCATCCACGTGCTCACGCCCATGTTCCTTTTTCATTATGACTTCTTTTTTTTTACTTTTTTAATATACTTTTATTGATTTCAGAGAGGAAAGGAGAGGGCAGGAGAGAGAGAAATATCAATGAGGACAGAGAATCATTGATCAGCTGCCTCCTGTATGCCCCCCTCCCCCCCCCCACACACACACACACACTAGAGACCAAACCCGCAACCCAGGCATGTGCCCTGACCAGGAATCAAACCTGGGACCCTTCAGTCCACAGGCCAACACTCACCACTGAGCCACACCAGCTAGGGCTCCTTACATGATTTCCTTTTTCTTAATCCTCACCTGAGGATATTTTCCCATTGATTTTTGAGAGAGGGAGAGACAGAGAGAGGAACACCGATGTGAGAGAGACACATGGATTGGTTGCCTCCTGCATGCCCCCGGCCAGAGCTGGAAGCCTGAAACCGAGGTACTTGCCCTTCAGTCCACAGGCTGATGCTCTGTCCACTGAGCCACACCGGCCAGGGCCATTATATGATGTCTTACGGCCCGACTTCTCACTCTTCTCCAGTCCCACGTGACAAGCCTGCTGTCCCCTCGAGGTTCTGTCATGCACTGTGGCCTGCATTGTTAGACTTCACAGCAGCGTCCTCTGAGTGACATCGGGCAGATGCTGCACCTGCATGCCCCACCACCCCCTCCACGGGCATGTGGCCCTTCCCTGACCCACGCTGAGCAGCTGGGGCTCAGCTAAGTGAGACTCCCCAGCCCTGGCCATCGCGGGTCCCACACCAGAGAGATGTTCACAGTAGAATCCTCGGGACATGTCCTGGGACTTAGGGTTCCAGCAGTGGCGGGCCATGCCCAGAGGGCCAACAGGGAGCCAGTGAGGTCTGGAAAGGTGAGGATCTGTCAGTCACCCCTGGGAGCAGGTAAGGGCAGGAAACCTAAGATAAACAAGCTCCTGAACAAAGGAGCCCCTGTTGTTCCTTCTCTCCCTTCCCCTCCCCCTCTCCCCCTACCCCTCTCTCCCTCCCCCTCCCCCTCTCTCCCCCTTTCCCTCTCTCTCTCTTCTTCTCTCCCTCCCCCTCTCCTCCCTCCCTCACCCTTCATCCCCTCCCTTCCCCTCCCTCCCTCTCCTCTCCTTCTTTCCCTCCCCCTCCCCCTCCCCTTCCCCCTCTCTCTCCCTCCCTCACTGCTCATACCAGGCTCTCAGGGCTCTCACTCCCCACAATGGACTGATGGCCTCAACCAGCCTGATGCTGACCTGGACCGGCCCACAGGGAGCAGACTCTCTGGACTCTGGCTTTGCTCTCATCTCGGCGGGAGCCCAGCTGCCATCTCCAGGGCTGGGCTGAGGTAGCTGGGGCTTGGGAAACCATGGGACATAGCTCCACACAAATGAAGCTCCCACCACGTCTCCTCCGCCAGCCAGCCTCTGCAATGCTTGTCCCAGCGCACTGAGAGCTGCTGGCAAGGAGAAAGGCCACACCAGTGTCCCCTGTAGCATCGCGGAGGCTGAGGTGGCTGAGCGGCATCAGCAAGAGGCCGGGCTGCTCTGGGACGGTGTCTAAGGCGCCGGAACACCATGTGGACACTGGGCGGGTGGGCATCCCCTCTGAGGCTCTCTCCCAGCAACATACTGCGTCTTATTCTACTTCCTTCGCATCTCATGTTATTTCTAACACATGGGTGGAGGAAACTGGGCAATTGAATTCCTTGTTCCAGCAAGTGGCCTGATAATAACCAGAAAAATCTTCGCAGTGGGAAAGCAGCCACCGGATCCCACTCTTAACTGAGTGCATGTTTAGTGTGTTTTGCAGGAAAAGGTCTTCGGGGTTCAAATACCCCAATAAACCCCTGCTTTAACCCTCAACCCCTCCCCGCCTGAACATCCCCCTGTGCTGGGGACGATGCAGGAGGGAGAAACCATGTCCAGGGCACGGGCCTACTTCAGGGGGAGCCAGACTCCTCCAAGGTCTCGTCTAGCAGCCCTGGGAGCAGGGCTGCCCCCAACCTTTCCCCCCACACCCCGTCTTACCCCAGGCCCTGTGACCGTCCCTAACCTGGAGAAGAAAACGCCAGGGAGTCTGTTCTCGCTGGGAGGAGCCACCAGCCAGGGGACCTCTTCCCCCAGGGCCCGGAGCAGGTTCCTAATCCGCATGTCCCCCGAGGCTGTGGACTCCTCCAGAAGGGACACCCCCTCAAATGCCGCCTCTGGGGGGAACAGCTTGTCTCGCGTCCTGTCAGCTCCTCCTCCTCCGTGGCCCACGTGGACCCTTGCGTGGGGCTGGACTCAGCACAGGCCGTTCTCTCTGGCTCTCCTCCCTGTTCACCTGGCAGCGTTGCCCCCTCTGGCCGCAGGTGTGGCTGGCCCGGCTGCTGCAGGGGTGTGCTTGAGTCCCGGCACCGCTGCAGGAAGGGAACACGCCCCCCCACCCCCGCCCCAGCAGACTCTGCTCCCTCCCCTGGGGGCTTGGCACTGCTGTGCGGTCACCGCTCTGTGCAGCTTTTAGCGACCAGCCGCCTGCGACCAGCAGACATGCACACTGTCTCCCGTGGCAGCTGATGCAAGTGGGCGTCCCCTCCGGTCTCCAAGGGATGGAGGGGGGTGAGGATGGCAGGCTATTTTCCATCGGTTCCCCATGTTCCTAAAGAGGGGAGAACCTCCACTTGGCCAGCGGAACTGCACACAAGTTCTGCAACCCATGCCTCCCTCCAGGAAGAGAACGCGACCTCGCGGGAGAGGCGTGAAGCACACCCAGGAGCCGCCCGCCCTCGGCCGCCGCATCGCCAGCTGTGGAAGCAGAGGCGGCCTCGCGGTCAGCACCCCGGTGCCCCCCACACTAGAGTGTCGCGGCTCATGTCCTGCTGTTTGTTGGTGGGATGGAGGAGTCACGAGTGCCACGAGCCCTGTGGTCTCCATGCACCTGTGGAGGACAAGGGCGGACACATGATGGGGCCCAGCAGTCTCAGAGCTTCCCAGCCAGCCGCTCATTCCTTGTGGGGGGGAGGCATTTTTGAGAAGCGAAGAAGCCACATAGGCCACCCAGGACCTCGCGAGGATGACTAGACGCAGCGTGGGGGACAGTCGCACGGAGCACCAACGGCCAGGAAGCTCCCCCATCAACGACTGCTCTCTGTGTCCTTGTCACAGAGCAGCGGCTGGTGAGCCCTGTGCCTGGGACAGGGAGCAAGTCCGCCCAGTCCCACATGGAGGTGACACCCACCAAGTCCCTGCCCGTCCCACAAGCTGAAGTGGACGTTCTGGACCAGAGGACGGATGCGAGGGCAGGCCTGGGCGTGTGCTGGCCGGGGATCTGTTTGTGAACACAGTCCGGAAGTCCCGCAGGAAGTCCACAGACCCCTCCGAGGGGAGTGAGGCTGTGTCCCTTGGCAGGGCACTGCGTGTAGGAAAGGTTAATGAAGTACTCAGAGAAGCAGCCTCTTGCTGCGTGCCCTGGTCTGGGACATAGAGAAAGAGACTTTGTAGCTGTGTGGGGACACCTGTGAGCGCGCCGCCGGCAGCGCTGCCACGCCGTGCGCTCCTTGTTCATTGCGAGTCCTCCTCCTGCGTTTCCACTGGAGTGGCTCTGGGAGGCGCAGGCACGTGCCCTGGACACTCGCTCAAGTCATTGCTCCGAGAAGCTTCAGATACGGTACCAGTGGGAGTCTACTGTTCAAATAGTTGTATCTCTGAACCAAAGTATTAGGTCAATAACATGGATCCTTAGTAGAAATCACTGGCCCCGGCTAGTTTGGCTCAGTGGATAGAGCATCAGCCTACGGACTGAAGGGCCTCGTGCTTGATTCTGGTCACATACCTCGGTTGCAGGCTCCTGGTCGGGGACAGTACAGGAGGCAACCAATCAATGTGTTTCTCTCACATCAATGTTTCTGTCTTTCCCTCTCTCTTCCACTCTCTCTAAAAATCAATGGAAAAATATCCTCGGGTGAGGATTAAAATATATAAGTATCACAACACAAAATATCCCTGACAGACAGGTCCTTCTTATTCTTTCCAGAAAATAGCACTGACATAGGAAACTCAGCTTATAGACATCAGATAGAAATGCTAAGATCAGGACACTATGAGAAAATGATATGTTTTTATTAAAATGACTTAAATAAAGCATTTTTAAATGTATGAGACAACTCTCCCTTTTTTACCTTACATAATTTATATATATATTAGAGGCCCGGTGCACGAATTCATGCACCAGTGGGGTCCCTCAGCCTGGCCTGCAGGATCATGCTGAAACCAGCTCTCCAACACAATCGGGCCAGGGAGGGACACAGGAAGTTGACCAGCCAGGTAGGGACCATGGGAGGGGTCCAGGGTGTGTTCCTCCAGTCTGGCTCAGTCCTGATTGGCCAGATCCCAGCAGCAAGCTAACCTACCGGTCAGAGCATCTGCCCCCTGGTGGTCAGTGCACATCATAGTGAGCAGTTGAGTGGCCTTAGCATATCATTATCATATTACGCTTTGATTGGTTGAACAGCCGACCAGATGACTGGACAGTTAGCATATTAGGGTTTTATTATATAGGATTTGTGTTTATGTTCTCTCTAAAATTCCATTATTCTTCCATTATTCCTATACAATGTTTTCCTATTTAACCTCAAATTATTTGAAACAGCACTAATTGCTGACCACTCCCTAAAGAGCCTAAAATTCAGAACGTTTTTAACCTTGTAAAGTATTTACTTCCTTACCTGGCATCAAAGTTGACCTTCTCTGTTCCTCAGGTTTGAACAGACATTCTCTCACTACAAACGTCACTGAGTCTTCAGTGATGAGGGAAAGAACTATTTTCCATGTATCAATTGATAAATTTGAAAAGCTACCATCTTGTCAGCTAGACACATATAACTATAATCATTGGTTATTTAATGTTGAGTTCAAATACAAATAAATGAATTGGATAGTTCGACAAAGAGAAACTACATGATTAAGTATATACTTACATGTACATGTTTTGCTAAAATGTTAAGTGTATCATTGTAAATGAATTCCTTTCCTTATGTTAATTCAAACCAAAAAAAAAAAAAAAATGTATGAATGTTGTGGGAAGCCATCCACTGCCAATACTACCATGAGAGTGCACCAAAAAAACACGGAAGGCCGATGGACCTTGGGCTTTGGCAGGGCTAACGCTAAGCACCAATTGTTCCGTGTTGAGATAGCGGTGGCTCGAAGCAATTTCCTGACCTAATAGCCTCAAAGTAAATGTTTACTGGACCTTACTGATCTTTACTGATATTTACTGACCTTAGAGATGGTCTGTCTGCTACCTGTTTGCCGTGCTTTACTGAGGGCAGGATGTGTATCTAAAACTGAATAAAAAGTGGAGAAGGCCAGGTTTCAGTGTGCCTCTCTAAGAGAGAGGTCTCCGCCTGGCCCCCCATACCTTCTAAACTCATATTTCTTGTATAGCATTTTCATTTGTGCTTCAGCCCCTCCTTCAGATCCTGAACCCCACCGTGAAGGTTACGGCAAATGTTACAAAACTAGATACCACATAACATTAAACGGAAAGAAACAGAATACATTCCGTTTATTTCCAAGGGTTTTTAAGGTGGTACTTTTTGCAAACTAGAATCAGACTTTGTGGCTCAGAGTTCTCCATGAGTTGGTAGAAACATCTGCAGGAAATCTGTGTTCTTATTTATTGTGGGAAATAAACACAGCATGGCCACGAGGGGAAACTCATCCCATAAAACCTTACTTTAATAGTCCAGGTCTTTGATATCAAAAGGAACTTGTATCAATTGCAGTCTTGTTTAAATTAATAAATACCTTTCTCGAGGGATTACTATGAAAATCTGACAAATAACACTTTACATTGAAATGCATATTTAAAAAGTCTCCTCAGAAAAATCAGCGTCCTCCACTCCGGTCTGGAGCCCTGCAGGCGTGCGGCTGTTTCAGCATCGCCCTGAGACGGTTTGCCTCCACTGACCCCGAGCCTTAACCAGATGTTTCCTGGAGAGGCGGACCCCGTGGCAATGCGAGGGCCGATTCATCACAGATTCGTCTTGTTTCTTGGAAATTAAATAAATCCTTTCTGAACCACTGAGTGCAGGCACTGGCCTCGTTAAGAACCTACTTGTAGAGTGCTATGCTTTTCATGTTTTCCAAGTGGAAATCTGGCATTGAATTTCTAAACAAGGAGGAAGACACTGTAAAAAACAACAGCAGACAGGCGTGATGTCATGGGACAAGAAAGCGTGACAGCATGGGCAAGAGGCCCCGGTCATGGGTTTGTCACGTGACCTAGAAAAGCCAGGTGACAGCGGGAGCCTCCCTCTCCAGTTTGAGAGGCAGGTACACTCATGGTTCCAGCCCCGTCCAGGTGGGCAAGCCTCAGATGCTCTCCTGCTACCTAAACATTCTCCTGCCAAGCCTGCCCAGGGGTGGCTGTGTCACCAGCATCAGACCCCATCTGGGAAGCCCAGGTGCCAGGAGGGTGTGCAGAGCCCGGAGCAGAGGGGCGGCCATGGGCAGGGGGAGAAGGAGAGAAGGAGGGACAGAGAGGGAACTGCTGTCACCGGCAGATGGCCAAGCATCCTTGTTTCAGGGAGAATCTGTGAGAATTAAACGCCTTGAGTCTTTTTGGAAAGACCTTAGTAAAATTCCTGACATAAGAAAGGGTTAAAAGAAAGTGTTGGTTTTGGAGAGGTGGCTGGCGAGCCAGACTGACTGGGTCCGACTCCCTGTTCCAGGCTATTGGCTGTGTAACTAGGTTCCTAATGCCTCTCAGTTTCCTCCATGATGAACTCAAGGGGGCAGAGATGCTGCCCACGGAAAAGGCCGAGGGCGGGCGAGAGGCTCACACACAGACGGCGCCGAGGGAGCTGCTGCCAAGGAAGCTTTCCATCAGAGTGAGAGAAAGGAACCACACAGGAAACCAAGGCTGAAATGCCAGGGCTGGAGGTCATCGGCCCTTTATTGTCCCAGTGGTCACAGAAGCTGGGAGAGGTTAGGTGGACTGCTGTCCATCCCAGAGAAAGGGAGGGGCGTGGTCAGGGAGCCACCTCTCACTCAGGACGCAGGCCCCTCCTCTGAGTCCTGGGAACCGGCCTCTACCAGCCAGTCATTTTATTCTTTCTTCTTTATTCCTCAGCAGCCTCTGTTCTTCCTCACAGTCTCTGCCCTGCGATAAATGAGATATACCTACACCTCTCTAAGATGGTTAACAGATACATTTTATACAAGTAGTTCTGGTACAAAATATTCCACCTTCTTTTTCACTAGGCACTGCATTATAAACATATTTTATGTTCTTTTTAAAAAGATTTTTATTGAATTCAGAGAGGAAGGAAGAGGGAGAGAGAGAGAAACATCAATGATGAGAGAGAATCATGGATCAGCTGCCTCCTGCATGCCCCACACTGGGGATGGAGCCCACAACCCGGGCATGTGCCCTGACCGGGAATCGAACCAGGAATCTTGGTTCATAGGTCGACGCTCAACCACTGAGCCACGCCAGCCGGGCAACATAACCTTCTTTATGAATTAGTCCAGCTTGTTTCAACAGAGACTTCCCCCAAAAAGAAAGTGGTCTTGACTTCAGAATGACCCCCCCCCCCCCGCTCTCCCTCGGGGCTCTCACTTCCTGTGATGGGTTTGTGGCTCCCATCCGCGCTCCACGCTTCAATGAGCAGCTGCTAATGTTAACGAGGAGCTAGGAGCGTGGCCCATGGCGTCCACGTCAGGACAGGCGTCTGTTTTAGGAGGAATTTACACTTGATGACATTCCATCATTTTTAAGTATTTGATGTACTTATACACCCAAACAAGCAGCAATTGCACTTAAGTCTTCTGAATAGCCTGGAAATCCCTGGACTCACCATTTCCACAAGGTTTCAGCCTACATGTGAAAAGTAGCCACATCGTGCAAGCACCTGAGTAGACGGTTAGCGCAAAGTAACTCCCCGTGGAAGGAGGGAGCCGTGTAGCAGAAGACTCGTCCAGGTGAGCGCGCTGGGTCAGGTGGGAGGTTCCGTCCAGACAGCCTGGGGGGGTGCAGGAAATGTCACATTTTAAAATATATTTTTATATGTTTTTATTGATTTCAGAGAGGGAGAGGGAGAGATAGAAATATCAATGATGAGAAAGAATCATGGACCGGCTGCCTCCTGCATGCCCCACACTGGGGATCGAGCCTGCAACCCGGGCATGTGCCCTGACCGGGAATTTAACCCGGGGCCCTTTCATCCCCAGGCCGACGCTCTATCCACTGAGCAAACTGGCTAGCATGGAAATGTCACTTTTACGGTGAGGATTTACATGGATATTTCGAAGAAACATTGCACAACTATCCATGTTTTGTTCTCTGTAGTTTTCTTAGCTTCTTTGTTAGTGACAGCCCCTCACATCTCCTCCTGAACTCCCCCCACACCCCGCCCACCCATGCCCTTGGTCTGTCTCCTGGGGTGCCAGGCCACACTGAGATGCCATACCTGACGGCCCTCTCTGGGGTCCTCAACACCTGCCAGTGCCCATGCTCATTCACTCTTTATCCCATTAGCCAATCAAAGAAGGCCCCGGATGTCCCTTGCCTTCCTCTTCCTTGCTCACTTGCTTCTTTCTAAATATTACCCCAGGCCCCTCCCATTGGGGACATTGCCAGAGTGCAGTTCTCTGCAGCCTCACACACTGAGGCCGTGTGCTGGTCTAGTTTCCGATCCTTCAAGTCTGTCCCCCAAAATGACCAGGAGTTCTTTTCCATCGTTCACGGTCTTGCTCAAACAAAAACCTTCAGCAGACTCAGTATTCTGGGTAAAGTGACAACTCTTCAAAATCTGAGGGACTGAAGCCACTCATATGTAGCCTCAATCTCTGTAAGTCCACCCCTCAAATACCCTGAATAAGATTTACTGATTCTTTATCATGTCATGTCCTGCTCAGACACCCCCAAATCAGGTTCCAGCCGCTCGTACCTTTCAAAGCCCCTCAGTATCTGGTCCAGACGTGCTTCGGCCACTGACCGCCTCTTCCGTTACTGAAGTGCCCTCCTGTGACCTCCCTCTCCCCCCAGTGCAGGTCATGCTATAGGCCTGGCTTCAGCCGCCTCCTGCTTAGTCCTTGCCTGAACTATCAGTCCACACTGATTTCACCGCCACACAATTTCCTCTCATCTTAACTGAGTCACAAATTACCTCTAATTCTTGTGTAATCATGCCATCACATGAGTGTGTGTTTGTGATTTGACACCATCGAAGTGAAAGGCACCCCAAGCTCTGGCTCCCTGAGGAGCTGATGTGTGAACACAAGTGTTGGGTCTAGTCACGTAGGGTCTCTAACCCGGGGTCCCGCAAGTTGTCCGAGTGCATGAAACCCAAGCCTATAAGGAGAAATGGGAGTTTACACACTTGTCCATCACATGGGCCAGGCTCACTAAGGCAAAGGGCATTCGCAGCTTGACCTCCTTGCCTATGGGGGAGGGATTAACCCTATCACTTCCCCGGTGGCAGGCACCCCGCTGACAGAGCTGCCACCTGGGAGTCACGCCCACCTCGTCTCCTGAGCACCACACGCTGGTTTCTCATTTCTCATTCCTAATTGTAGGAGTTCCAGTCTTCCTCAGTGTGAGTCCCGTTTCCTGCAGAAATGGCTGTTCTAGGGACAGCGCTCTGCCCTTCCTACCTGAGTGTGCAGGTGCACACGCCCGTGTGAGGGTGCAGTGTGCATGCTGTGCAGGTGGCGACACCCTGGCGGCTGTGTTCTCTGTGTTTGTGGCTGAAAGAGATCTTAAAGCCCACTCGTGGAAAGAATCTTTTTTAAAACATGGGTTTTTGATATCAAACAGATTTCTAAGTCTAAATTTTCTGAAAAAATGGGAAGGGGACAACAAACAAAAGAACATGTCCCTCGGGTAACAGTCACCTCCCTGCACCGCCTCACCCACCAACCACTGAGTTGGGGTTCTCTGTTTCCAAATTTCTTTGAATTTTGTCCCATTTCTTCAGAAGACTTGTCTGGGTACTGGCTGAGATGACCACACACAGTAACTTAGGAAATTGGGGTGACTGGGTCTGTCCCTGCCCATCTCAGTGTAGCCCTACCAGGGCAGAGGCTGCGCCCACACGACAGGCCCACCCTCCAGGCACCTGGCATCAGGGAGGCCCAGCTCCTGGAAGGCAGAGCAAAGGAAGGAAGGACATGAGGATGGGAGGAGGGAGGATGGCTCAGAGGCAGGAAGGGAGGAGGAGGAGGAGGAGGAGGAGGGGCCAGGAGTGCGGGAAGCGCTTGCAGAAACACCCTAAGGCGCACGGGAGTGCACATGGACTCTAACCGACCCTGGAGGAGTGGTTAGCGCCTGGGGAGTCCTCTGCAGCATCAACATCATTGTTACTATTTCTCACTCGTGTTTGAAGCCTGAACTGCACGTGTCCTCCGTCCTGTGTGGCAGCCTGGACACTTCTGGGCTCCCTCACTGCCCGGCCCCACTAAGAGCAGCCGGACCCCCTGAGTGTTGCCTCTTCCACCCAGACGCCTTGCGAGGCCCAGGAAGCAGGAGCAGGCCCCCCAGTGTCTTCACTCCCACACTCGGTCCCCTTGTCCTGTCTGGGATTCACTCAGACAGCGGCCAGGTCCTGTAAGCTGCCCCCCAGCTGGTGTGGCCTCAGGAGGGCAGACCAGCAGCGCTGCACCCCCTCAGCGCGGGGAGCGCCCTGCAACCATCCCGGCTGAGTTCCAGTTCCCAGAGGTTCTGCCTGGAAACTAAATGGGAACCAGCAACAGGAGGGAATGACAGCTAAATGGCTCAGGGAACCCTAGGCTCATGCTTAGGCAGTGGGTTAGGGTTAAGGTCAGAGTCAGGGTTAGGGTCAGGGTCAGAGTCAGGGTCAGGGTGGGGCATTTCAGGGTGGGCCCTAGTAGGTGCTCAGCAGACCACCCTGAGGAAGTCTGTGCAGGGGAGGCTCTCCTGGCTGGGAACCCGCCCTGTGACCAGGGCAACGCCGCAGGGCCCCCCTCCCCGACCAGGCCACCAGGATGGAGGGTTCTGATGGGGGGTTGGGGTAAGTATGGGTGAGGAGCCTAGGCATCTCAGCACAAGAGGAGCCCCACCAGGAAGTAGTAGGGCTGCCTCCTGCCCAGGATGGGAATCCAACCCCAAAACTGTTACAAAGTGGGGGGCGGGGAGCTAGGGAAACTGGAGAGGAGGGCGGAGTGTTGCTGGGCCTTCCCCTCCCAGTCCCTGCAGGCCCCAGCAAAGTTCTCAGGCAGCACCGCGCCTGCCTGTGCTCAGGGACCCCCAGAGCGCCCATGCGCCCCTGTGAGCTCCTTGCGCCCGGGAGGAAGTGGCGGAGCGCCCGGGCGGCCCCCAGCCCGCGGGAGCGGCGCCGCGTGGGTGATTCACTCCCTGAGTGGGGGCGGGGGGCCCGGAGCAGACGGACGCGCAACTGCAGCCCCGCGCACGGAGGGACACGGGCGGGGCAGGGGCGCTGAGCCTTCTCCTGGGACTGGCCAGAGGGAACCCGGCTTCCCCTGCGCCAGCGCCAGGCGAGGCGGAGACTGGCCGGCGCCTCCCACGGAGCGACCCTGGAAGGAGCGCGGACCTGGAGTGACCGGCTGGTCTGAGCGCGGGCAGTGCCTCGCCTGCCTGGGAAGAAGCCAGGCGTGTGCTCTCCAGGTGGAGGGACCCCGTTATCCGCGCGCCCAAGAGCAGCGCCCCCAAGCCCAGGCTCGGCCACGCGGAGGCGCCGGGCGATGAGCCATCCCCTCCTGGACGTGTTTGCCGAGAAACGTGGGCCGCGGTGTTGACCGCCTGGATGCTGCCCACTCGGGGAAGACAGACCCAGCCGTGATGGAGAAGGTGCCTCACCTGCTGCCGCGCCCGCCGAGCCCACCGAGGCCCTGCTCCTAGACCGAGGTCGTTGGCTGTGGACGTGGCGGGAGCAGCCAGCCTCTGCTTCCCGCATGCATGTGCGCCCGGAGGCTCAGGGGTCCAGCGGGGACCAGTCCGCATGGCGCTCGGGCGCTGCGTGTGGCCAGGGGTCCCACCAGGAAGGGCACGGGCCATGCGCGCGCTGGCCGGATTCTGGGTCCTGGGTCTCCTCACCTGCGGCCACCTGTCCTGGACCCGCGGCCGCGAGGAGGGCCAGGAGGCTGCACACAGACCTGAGCCTAGCGCCCAGCCGCACCTCATCTTCATCCTGACCGACGACCAGGGCTTTCGGGACGTGGGCTACCACGGCTCGGAGATCCGCACACCGACGCTGGACAGGCTGGCGGCAGAGGGAGTGAAACTGGAGAACTACTATGTGCAGCCCATCTGCACACCCTCCAGGAGTCAGCTCATCACGGGCAGGTAAGGGTTTCTGCTGCTTGTGGTGTTGTCTTGGAGAAACCTTAGCATGTTTTATGGGGAATTGAAATTGTGAAACCTTAAGCATTTGATTAATTGAGATCCAGCTCCTGACTTAGGGGAGTAACCGAAAATGTGGGGAACAGCTGAATGAATGAATGAGTGAATGAATGAATGAATGAGGTGTTGAGTGGCGGTGGATAGGAGTGACCCTGAGCCTGGGCACTGGTCTAGGGCTGTTTTGCGCAGCTGGGAGCCTGCTGGCGAGACTTGGAAACATTCACCCCCCAACCAGACAGCCCAGATGTGGTCTCCCCACATCTCACATCTCCTTTGGTGCTAGGCATGCTCAGATGGAGTTTCCAGGTCACACTAGAACTCAGTTACCTCACTGACAAGCAAGACATGCCCACCTGCTTCTGTGACTCTTGCCTTGCTTTAAGAACTGAAGACTTAAAGCCACAGGTCATCACAGAGGGCGGGCCCCGGAGTGCCAGGCCGTGTGACCTCTGCCAGTGTCCCCACGACTGTGCTTGGTCTTCGGTGGAACATCCTCTCTCTGGGCTCTCATGAAGGCCAGCCATCGTCACCACGGCAGTTCTCAAAGCGCAGGACACGCATGTGAATACTCAGTGGGGCCCTGGCCGGTGTGCTTCAGTGGGTAGAGCGTCGCCCTGCAGACTGAAGGGTCCTGGGTTCAATTCCAGTCAAGGACACGGACCTCAGTTGCAGGCTCCTCCCCAGCCTGGGCCCTGGTCGGGCGCATGCAGGAGGCAACCCATCCATGTGTTTCTCTCACATGGATGTTTCTCTCTTTCACTCTCTCTCCCACTCTCTCTAAAAATCAATGGAGAAATATCCTCATCCTCGGGTGAGGATTAACAAAACAAAAAAAGTCAATGGGGATGAAACCTCCTCTGAGGTTTCCTGCTGCTCCCCATATGCCTGGGAATTTTCTGATCAACTCTAAGAAAAATCCAGTTTGGAGGCTTAAGGAAAATTGTTCAATATGATGGTAGCTGATTTGAAAGCGGAGCTCCAGGGCAGGCCACCCTGGCCGGGGCAGAAGGAAGCCTCGGGCTCCGGTGTTTGTGTCCCCGTGAGTTCAGCTCCAAGGAGCCCTCGCTTCCGTGAAGTTGTTCTTGGAATTGGATCCCACTGGATTCGCCAGTCTCCACTGGAAAAATAAAGACTATTTTGTAGGAATCCTCGTCTTGCAGACACTGTTGCTTACAGCATGATTTCCACAGCTTAGCAAACTGTCAGAAGTTAGCGTCAGTGCCAAAACAGGAAAAACCCTTACTCTCCCGAGAAAGAGAAAGACGTCTCACTGTGCTGCAGTCATTTTAAAGGGCAGAGTAAAGGGTGTTGGATGTTTATGAAGGAGAGATGGTTGGTGGAAAAACAGCGCGTCCATCTGGTGGGCTGGAGGTCAACCACTCTCGCTTGGTTTATGAGTAAATGTGTCCCAAAGACTCTGCGAGCCTCTTCAGCTAATCTCGGAATCCACACTGACAAGCCCGGACAGGGTGCTCAGTGGTTGGGCGTCAACCTATGAACCAGGAGGTCACGGTTTTATTCCCGGCCAGGGCACATGCCTGGTTGCATGCTCGATCCCTGGTAGGGGGTGAGCAGGGGGCAGCCAATCCATGATTCTCTCTCCTCATTGATGTTTCTGTCTCTCTCTCCCTCTCCCTTCCTCTCTAAAAGCAATAAAAATATATTTTTTTAAAAAAAGAATTGACAGTGGTAAGAGCCACAGTTCTTGAACAGCATGCGCTGGACACCATGGCTCATCTTTCCACCCGAGCACACTCCTCAGGCTCCTCGCCAACAG
Source organism: Plecotus auritus (assembly GCF_963455305.1). Taxonomy (NCBI): domain Eukaryota; kingdom Metazoa; phylum Chordata; class Mammalia; order Chiroptera; family Vespertilionidae; genus Plecotus; species Plecotus auritus. Next base: position 114,156,259 of record NC_137773.1, read on the forward strand.
CATGTGGTTCCTCCACGTCCCGCACTGATGGCAGCACACTTTTCCTTTCTTTTTTTAGTCCTCCCCCGAGGATATTTCTCCATTGATTTTAGAGAGAGAGGGAGAGACAGAGAGAAACATCAATGTGAGAGAAACACATCGGCTGGTTGCCTGCTGCAGGAGCCCCGACCAGGGCCCGGCCTGGGGATGTGCCTGCAACCGAGGTACGTGCCCTTGACCAGAATCAAACCTGGGACCCTTTAGTCCGCAGGCTGACGCTTTATCCAGAGCCAAACTGGCCAGGGCAGGTTTTCCTTTTATGGTTATGGTGACTTAATGGCAAGAGACAGAGAGGAAGCTGGGAACAAGTCCTGACATGGCTCTGGAATCGGAGGGGGCCTCCTGCCCTTTCCTGCAGGGGCACCTCCTGAGGAGACTTATCCACAAAATGTATGTCCAGCGTGGCCAGCGGTGCTCCCACAGGTGACCGGCGCTCCTGTCTGGATTTGACAGTTAGGGGCGTTGGCACTTGCAGTTCCCTCTTTTTAAAAAACAAAACAAAACATATTTTATTGATTTCAGAGAGGAAAGGAGAGGGGGAGAGAAAAAGAGAAACATCAATGATAAGAGAGAATCATGATCAGCTGCCTCCTGCACGCCCCTTATTGGGGATCAAACCTGCAGCCCGGGCGTGTGCCCTGACCGGGAATCGAACCCTGACCTCCTGGTTCCTAGGTCGATGCCCAGCCACTGAGCCACACCAGCCCAGCTGCAGTTTCCTCTTGACAAACTGCTGGGACTTCCTTTGACGTCACACGGATGGGAGAGGGTGGTTCTGGAGCCGGGCTCTGGGCCCAACGACGCATTGATGACGCGGAGCCCAGGGAAGCTGGCCATTCTCTGCACGGGGACGTGCTGCAGGTTCTGGATCCTCTAAATAAAAAACAAGCAACAAAAACCTACAAGGGCCGAATTATTATACAGGAGAAACTAGGTTATGTGGAATAAGAGAGGATTCAAATCTCTTCACATTTATAAAGAAAGAGCTTACATGGTGAAGCTATTTCTGAAGCTTAACAACACAAGCATCCCCTGACGTTTGCTGGGGTCACCATGTAAAATCACTCCCTCCGGCTCAGACCTGGCAGGTTCCAGATGCCTGAGTAAGTGACATTGCCCCACCCGGCAGCAGGGGGCTGTCGCCTGCCCACGCATCCTCACCCTGGGCAGGTCCATGCAAGGAACCTCTCAGAACACATAAGCGGGCCCTTACCTCTGGGCAGCGGCTCGCAAACTTGCGTGAACAGAGCGAATCAGCCAAAGCGCTCGTTAAAACGCAGATTCCGAGCCTGGCTGGTGACTGCACCAGGGCCTGTTTGCCAAGCATGTCAGGTTGTTCTGGTGTCTCCATTCAGAAAAATTAAGAACTTATATTAAGTGTTGCCCGGCCGGAGTGGCTCAGTGGTTGAGCGTCAACCTATGAATCAGGAGGTACCCAGTCAGGGCACATGCCCAGGTTGCAACTCGATCCCCAGTAGGGGGCATACAGGAGGCAGCCAATCCATGATTCTCTCTTATCATTTCTCTCCCTCTCTCTCTCTCTCTCTCTCTCTCTCTCTTTCTCCCTCTCCCTCTCTCTCTCTTTCTCCCTCTCCCTCTCTCTCCCTTCCTGTCTGAAATCAATAAAAAACGTTTTAAAAAGATGGGGACCCAAGACTAGAGCCCCATTTCCCCTGGAGCCCTGGATGAAAGCTGCTGTTGTCCCAAAGTTTGGTTCCCTTCATCTTTCTCCTACAGCCACGGCCCGGGATTAACCATGATGCACCTCGCTCTCCTTCTCCCTCTGATGGCGTTCGGGCTTATTGCCACGCTCTTACCATCCTGGACGTTACCTGTCCCCGTGGCGCTGCGGCCCTGGGATGTCTGACCGCTGCCCCCCTCCCTCCTGATTCCCAGCCCCTTAGCGTCACTCAGACGTGATCTTCGTCACAGCCACGCCCTCAGCCAGCACACCCCGTTCCCACAGACAGCCACGGAAGGGAGAGAAACTTAGTTCGACTATGCCACTCTTTCCAAACACCCTGCTGTCTCCCCATCACATCCACCCCGGAGGTAAAAGATTCATATTATTTTGAAAAATATTTGTGAAATAATTTAGTAAATGTCATTGTATGGAGGCTATGTGAGAGGGTTAGGAAGGTTACATGTGTCGGTCACAGTCACACAGCGTCCAAGCGGCACAGCCCGTGTCTGACCCTGACCTGTGTGGTGTCAGCAGCCTCGCATCTGACCCGCTCTGCCCACGGGGAGCAGGGGCCACCCTGGTGCAGGATGGGCTGCCTCCCTCTCTCTCCAGGGGGCAGGGTGCTCGGCACTGACCTCCCCTCTCTGCATGCAGCTCCCCTCCTTGTCTCATGCCTGGCCCTCTGCCCAGATGCCCGCCATCATTAAGACTCAGCTCAAATGCCGCCTCCCTACACAGCTTCCCACAGCTCCTCAGCCAGACACGTGTCCCGCATGACCTTCCGTGGGTCTTCCTGTCACTGTTGCTTAGGATGGCTTTCAGGCTCGTCCAGCTCCTCCTGGGCCTCCCCCTGTGGACTGGTGCCCTGAGCCCTCACCTCAGAACCTCCCCCATGGGAGCTGGTCTGAGTGGGGACAGAGGGCCAGTGAGGAGGCGGAGGACTGGTGAGCAGGGTCGATGCCTGGAGGGGTGAGCGTGGCCCGGGTCCCTCTGGCCAGCAGTGGGGCAGAGCCCATGGTTAGGACTGGGGCCTTGCCCACGACCCGGGAGGCCTGGCAGGGGCAGGGACTAGGCATCCCCTCTTTCTGAGTCTCTACAGTAGGACTGACTGCAGTTTATACCACAGCCTCCAGGAGGCGACCTTGGTGAAAACAGACTGAAAACACAAGTTTTACATTGTTTTGAAGTAAAACTTTCCTTAAACGTAGAGCTGCACCTCCGTAATTTTCACCATTTACAACTTGGAGAGATGACTGCTAGATGCTTTCTGTGGGTGCAGCCTGGTCTCCTTTCAGTTTCAACCAGCAAGTCGGGGTGACAGCTAAGCCCATACGCTTTAGGGCTAATACATCTTCCCACCAAGCTTTTCCCAGGATTCTTGATCCTGAGACGTCCAGGGCAGTGACCGGGGTCCAGCGGGACCTCCTTTCTCCACCTTAACTCATCCTGGAAGGCTGTTCAAACCGAAGCGTTTTCCTGTTAGAAATAGTGGAAATTGAATGAATCTGTTCCAGACCCTGAGATGAATCCCCCTTTTAATCTTTCTTATAGACAGCTCCTGTCTAATGTACTGTGTAATCTCTAAACATTTTAAAGACAAAAAGGGCATGAAATGAAAATTTAACAAAAAAGGAGAGGAAATGTACAATAAGCAATGAACATTGAATCATCATCGTAAGCAGCAACCAAAGCAAAACAAACAAACAAACAAAAAACACATGAAAACATTCACCACCCAGCGCCCAGAGGTGTTAACAGTGGTGAGCGGGCTCATCCTCCCGCCTTCTCTCCTGGCGTCTGGGAGGCCTGGCTGCTCACCCGCGTGAAGGGTGTGGGGGCGGGGGAGAAGGCGGGGGAAGCGAGCTGTTCGAGAGCCGAGGTCTGGTTCGCAAGCCTCTGACTTGGAGATGGTGTGTGTCGTGCTGGGCAGAGCCTGGCAGAACCCACCAGGCCTGTGACAAGTGCCAGCAGGTGCATAAACGGTGACATGAGGAGGATGACACTGGATGAGAAAACCGACAACAGGGAGACGGAAAGGGTAGTGAGCAGTTCTCCACGTGACCGCCACCAGCAGCCGTTTGCGAGCATCTCATTGGCTCTCATCTGTGCGTCTCATTCAGCTGAGTGCCGCTCCCCCGGGATAGCCCCACATACACAATAAAGAGCTCCGATTGAGAAGGTGCTGGCTCATGGGGTGGGGACTTCAGGTTCCTGGTCCCCAGTCAGGAGCCTCCTGGGTGACTGCGTGCCTTCGGCCTGAGGAGCTCGGGCCCAGCCCCTGCTCATGCCTCTGAAGCCCTGTCACCTGTAGACAGAACCCAGTTTTTCTTCCCTTTTTTATTTTTAGTTAAAAGAACTTTTCTTCTTAACTATTTTATTTATTTATTTTTTATTGACTTCAGAGAGGAAGGAGAGGGAGAGAGAGAGAGAGAGAAACATCAATGATGAGAGAGAATCATGGATCGGCTGCCTCCTGCACGCCCCACACTGGGGATCAAGCCGCAACCTGGGCATGTGCCCCAACTGGGAATCGAACCATGACCTCCTGGTTCATAAGTCGACACTCAACCAGTGAGCCATGCCAGCCGGGGAATAGTTTAGAGAGTTTTTAACACCCTTGAAAATATCAGCTCAAATATTTGAAATTTGTTTTTTACTTTGATCCTAGCTTGTCTTCATAATGCTATAAAATTGAATTTGATCATGCAATTTTTTCTATCTAAAGGATTTAATTGAAAATAAAATCTTGGGAGTAGCGATTTCATCTATTTGGCACTTAACTTGTGTTAAGAGGAATATTTGATAGATATATTATTCTCGTATATAATCTGTAATCTGTCTATATACATATCTCTGTGTATATATCTGTATATATTCTGTAATTTATATATCTATGTATCTCTCTGGGTATACTGGTATATCTGTATATATTCTGTAATCTATATATGTATCTCTCTGGGCATATATACAGATATATTCTGTAATCTGGCTAGCTATACATATCCATATATATATTCTCTATGCCTCATTCCTCAGGGTAATGATTATACTCATATTGCATAGGAAGAGATCAAGCTCACAGAAGTAACCTGTTTTGGCCCAGATACACGGTGAGGAACGAGGCTGGGTTCCAGCCCTGGCTGTGACTTCCCACTGCGTTCCTCACGTGGTTGACCAGATGGTTTGGCTCAGCTGCATGGCTTATCTTTCGAGTGGAATCAACGAATATCTCACTGAAGTGCAGCCACCACAGGGTAAATGGATGTAGTCATTCCACGTACCAGAGACCCGGCTGAACCGGCGCCCACATCACGGGGCACGGAGCGCAGTCCTGCTCTTTGCTTGTGTCATGTAGAAGCTGAGGGTGACCCCCCAGTTTACCAATCCAGTTAGAATCACCTGGAGAGTTTGTTACACCTGCGCTCCCGGGCCCCGCTCGGAAAGGTTGTTCTGGGAGGTCGAGTGGCCTGAGCTTCCGTGCCGCTGCCCGGCTGCCCGGCAAGGGCGAGGGCGAGGGCGAGGCTGGGGTCGGGGAGCCAGGCTGAGGGCCTGCACAGTCCTGTCGCCATGCTCATGGCTGTGGCTGACCAGCTTCTCCTCTTCTCCCCGTTCATGGAGCGCCTGCTGTAGACAAGGGCTGGTCTGCCTGAGAGCAAGTGCAGGGGTTTCCGGCCTTTCCTCGCGGGCTCTGCAGTGAGTGCCTGTGTCCAGGCCCGGGGCTCGGACGCTCCCTGGGACCGGGCTTCGACTGGAAAGTGAGTGATGGAGCTTCCTGTTTGGGCAGAGCACTTGGCTCAGGGCAGAAAGCAGCTGAGCTTCTGAGAACCGAAGTCATCTCACATTGAAATGCCACTACCTCACACAGATAACATAGCAGTGCACACACACAGTGCATGCAGACATACAGTGTGCGTACAGACACGCACACACAGTGTACACACACAGTGCACACAGACACACTGTGCATATAGACACTCACACACAGTGTACACAGTGCACACAAACACACAGTGTGCATACAGACACGTGCAGACATGTACATGCAGTGTACACGCACAGATTCACACAGACACACAGTGCACACAGACACACAGTGTGTACACAGACACACAGATGCACACAGACAGTGTGTACACACACACACAGTGTACACACAGATACACACAGTTTACACACAGTGCACATAGACACACAGTGTGCACACAGACACACACACTGTACACACACAGACACGCACGCACAGTGTACACACACAGTTCACACAGATACACTGTACATATAGACACTCACACACAGTGTACACAATGCACACAGACATACAGTGTGCATACAGACACGCGCAGACATGCAAACACAGTGTACACACACAGATGCACATAGACACACAGTGTGTACACAGACAGGCACAGACACGCACACATAGTGTACACACAGTGTAGACACAGTGTACACACACAGGGCACACAGACACACACAGTGTACACCCAGATGCACACACACATAGACACACACAGTGCACACCCAGACATGCACAGACACATGCACAGTGTACACACAGACACACACACAGTGAACACCTTTTCCCTTCCTCTCAGGTTAAGGTCAGGCCAGGGAGTCTGGACCACATGTGGTAGCTGGCTTTTCACCTATATGTTTAGAGTTATGGTTGCTAAGCACTTAGTTCTGGCAAGGTTGTTTTTTAATAGGAGGCACACCCATTTTGTTTCTCCATTAATAATGGCTAAAAACAGAGCAACTGCTTTTAGTTTCAGAAAACAGTCCTTTTGAAGAACTTCTCCACAGGAGCACCGGGTCCCTTGGGGTGCAGGTTGCAAAGACGGCGAGTGGCCCGACGGCGTGGCTCAGTGGTTGAGCTTCAGCCTAGGAATCAGGAGGTCCTGGTTTGATTCCCGGTCAGGGCATAAGCCTGGGTTGCAGGCTTGATCCCCAGTAGGGGGCGTGCAGGAGGCAGCTGATCCATGATTCTCTCACATCATTGATGTTTCTATCTCTCTCTCCTCCCTTCCTCTCTGAAATCAATTAAAAAAAAAAACTTTAAGAAAAAAGAGACACACTGACGAGGTATACATTTGCCTCAAGACTTTAAAGAAAACAGAGGGTGTTAATAAGATGTATTTTGTTTCATTCTCCACAAAAAGCAGAAAGAACTATGAACTGTGGGGGTGATGACATGTGAGGACTAGCAGACAGGGCTCTGGGGGAGCAGGCAGGTCCCTGAACCCCAGGGTCACAGGTTCCAGCTCAGCCTTTCCCCGGGGTCTCCGTGACCAAGTGGGGGGGGATGCTCGCTGCAGCTCAGCCGCCCTGTCTGCACCCCGAGTCTGCACTTACATTTCTTAGACCGCAGCTTTCTTTCTGTGAATGGGGTTCTGTGACTTCCTGAGGGCTGTTCCAGAATGAGAGGCGTTACTAGTTTATTGCTGGGCATCCAGCAGACACTCAGCCGACCTCGGCATCGAGGCCCATCCCACGCTGCCTGGCCTTAGCTCTGAGCACAGGCGCCGGCAGGTCAGGCTCTAGGGCCAAGGCTGTTTCTTTCTTTATTTTTCTTTTTCTTTCCTTTCTTTCTTTCTATCTTTTTTTTTGTTGTTGTTGTTGTTGTTGTTGATCCTCACCTGAGGATATTTTTTCATTGATTTTTAGAGAGAATGGAAGGGATGGGGGAGAGACAGAGAGAAACATCCATGTGAGAGAGAGACATCGATTGGTTGCCTCCTGCACGCACCCGGGCCTTGGGCCTGGGGCCAGGGCAGGGGATCGAACCTGCAACTAAGGTACGTGCCCTTGACTGGAATCGTCTGCACCCTTCAGTCCACAGGCCGATGCTCTATCCACTGAGCTAAACCGGCCAAGGCAAGTCTGTTTCTGACACTGATACCAACTTCCTGGGAGAGATGTCCTCCCCAAGGGCCCACTGCAGACCTCAGGGGACTGTCCTGGTTTCACATGAGCCTCTCCGTGAGTTCTGGACCAACCATAAGGGACGGCTCTCCCACAGGCCAGCTCCTAGCTGTTTCCCAGCCCTCTGCCGCCCTCTAGGGACCGCCCTCAGCACGGCCTCGCCAGGGTCGCCCTGAGCGAATGAAAAGGGGTGACTGGGTTCCCAGCTGTGAGAATGAGACTGGACACAAGGGGTCCGAGGCCGCCCATCACTCCTGGAGCCAATTCAGCAGAGACAGGGTTGCATCCTGTGTGAGCGTTTATTCCAATCCTGCCGGCAGCAGGGGGAGCAGGCGGGCGCCCTGGAAGTTCTGCCCAGACCCCCTCCCAGGTGGCTGGTTACAAACACACACACACACACACACACACACACACACACACACACACACACAGGAGGGAGAGACAGCCACATGCAGCTGCAGTGTAACAGGGAAAGGTGGGGGAGGGTCCGGCCCTCAGGAGCTCAGAGTCCCATAACCAGGAGGCTGATCCGTGATGTGACACACAGCTCAGCCCCTGCCTGGGCCCAGAGGATGGTCAGGGTCCCGAGAGAAACTCCTGGAGGGGGTCAGGGTCCTGAGAGAAACTCCCGGAGTGGGTCAGGGTCCGGCACAGCCACCAAACCAAAGCGTGCCCCGCCCTTGATCTGTTCTCAAATGTGCTTCTTTTCTGAGTCATGGCCCCGTCGAGGCATCTGACAATTAACAGCCTCGTTTCACCCCCCAGTTTCCCAGAGTCTGTAAGAAAACGTCTCCTCTATAGCTAGTGAGGGGAGTAATTGTGAGACAGCTGTGGCTCTGTTCTCATCACGGGCCCTTCCCCACTATCACCCTGACAGGGAATGGAACCCGCAACCTCTGGACATGGGAGGACGCTCCATCCCACTGAGCCCCGCAGCCAGGGCAGAATCCATAGCTTTTAAAATGTCATGAACTCAGAGGCGCATCTTGACCCAAACTGAAAATTCATACACTTACGTGATAATAACCATTCTCGGGGGGAAATAACACATGGCAGAATCTCCACGGAATGACCAACGCCAGACACTCACCGTCCCTTCACCCCAATGCACAGAAAGGAGTAGCACCATTCATTTAACCCCTCTGAGGGAAGCAGACGCTGTGGGGAGCGTGAAGGAACTCGCTCCCTGCTGTTTGGGGGACATTAAACTCCCGCTCTTGGGCTTGTGAATTAGCTCTGCTTCCCGTGTCTCACCCCTTCTTGAACGCTGGCTACGGCATCTACTCTGACATCACTTTCCACGAGATGCACCTGAAACTCATGTAATAGTAAATGTCAACAGCAATTGAAACATTAACAAGTTAAAGTAAAAGAAAATGGTTTTTCAATAATAATGTGAGTCCGAGACCTTCTCGTTCTCTTGGCAGACCTAACTAATTACAGAATATTTCTGACAGTCGAATAGAAGACTTTTGTGTAATCTTTTCATGTGTTCCGTGCTTCAGAATTAGCTTGAAATAAGTTATTTCAGGAAATGATTTAGGAGTTAGTGTGAGGTCCCTGGATTAAAAGCAATAATGATAATAATAATAAGACTCTGAAATTTAGATCCTTTCCTTTATCGTGTTCATTTTCTGTGTCATATAATTCATTAAAAGAGTAAAGATTATTCAAATAAATTCTGCTACAAGAATGTTAAAAACACTTTGAGATGAGTGGTGAAATCTTAGTTTCCAAAGTACTACTTTAGGCCCGGCCGGTGTGACTCAGTCGTTGAGCACAAGCCCGAGTTGCGGACTCCATCCCCAGGGAGGGGTGGGCAGGAGGCAACCGATCCATGATTCTCTCTCATCATTGATGTTTCTATCTCTCTCTCCCTCTCCCTTCCTCTCTCTCTAATTTAGTCAAATGCATTTCAGATGGTAAACATGAAGCTCACTGGGTGGGACCTAAGGTCACCACAGGTGTGGGGAGCTGGTCCTGTTTGGGGGGGGGGGCGGGGGAGCTTCTCTTTGGAAACCTTCCCAGGGCTCATGTTTTTGGTGGAATCCCTATTTTGCACTGACAGCACTCTGCTCTCCACCAAGGTATCAGATCCACACGGGCCTGCAGCACTCGATCATCAGGCCCGCGCAGCCCAACTGCCTGCCGCTGGACCATGCCACGCTGCCGCAGAAGCTGAAGGAGGTGGGCTACGCCACGCACATGGTGGGCAAGTGGCACCTGGGTTTCTACAGGCGGGAGTGCATGCCCACCCACAGGGGATTCGACACCTTCTTTGGTTCCCTCCTGGGCAGCGGTGACTACTACACTCACTTCAAGTGTGATGGCCCCGGGGTGTGTGGCTACGACCTGTATGAGAACGACCATGCCGCCTGGGACCACGACGATGGCGTGTACTCCACACACATGTATACGCGGAGGGTGCAGCAGATCCTGGCAGCCCACGACCCCAGGAAGCCTCTGTTTCTCTACGTTGCCTACCAGGCCGTCCACTCGCCGCTGCAGGCACCCGGCAGGTACTTTGAGCACTACCGGTCCATCGCCAACACGCACCGACGCCGGTACGCAGCCATGCTCTCCTGCCTGGACGAGGCTGTCAGCAACGTGACCCTGGCCCTGCGGGCACATGGCCTCTACAACAACAGCATCCTCATCTACTCCTCCGACAATGGGGGCCAGCCCTCCGCCGGGGGCAGCAATTGGCCCCTCAGGGGCAGCAAGGGCACCTACTGGGAAGGGGGAATTCGGGCTGTGGGGTTCGTGCACAGCCCTCTCCTGAAGCAGCAGGGCACGGTGTGCAGGGAGCTGGTGCACATCACCGACTGGTACCCCACGCTGGTGGCGCTGGCCGAGGGGCACATTGATGAGGACGCTCACCTGGATGGCTACGACGTCTGGGAGGCCATCAGTGAGGGCCTGCGCTCGCCTCGTGTGGACATCTTGCACAACATCGACCCTGTCTACACCAAGGCCAAGCACGGCTCCTGGGCAGCAGGCTACGGCATCTGGAACACGGCCATCCAGTCGGCCATCCGCGTGCAGCATTGGAAACTGCTCACGGGGAACCCCGGGTACAGTGACTGGGTGCCCCCTCAGGCCTTCAGCAACCTGGGCCCCAACCGCTGGCACAATGAGCGGGTCACCTTGGCAACGGGCCAGAGCGTGTGGCTTTTCAACATCACGGCCGACCCCTATGAGAGGGTGGACCTCTCGGGCAGGTACCCCGGCGTTGTGAGGCAGCTGCTCCGCCGACTGTCACAGTTTAACAGGACAGCAGTGCCCGTCAGGTATCCCCCCGGGGACCCCAGGAGCAACCCTCGGCTCAATGGGGGCGTCTGGGGGCCCTGGTACAAAGAGGAAAGCAAGAAGAAGCCATGCAAAAATAAGGCTGAGGGGAAGCAGAAAAGAAGGAAGATGAAGAAGAGGCTGCAGGAGGCAGGCTCAGGTCCCCAGTGCCGACTGGGTGCTCCTTAGGGGTAACAGTCCTCAGTCTGTCACCTGTTTGCTATACAGAAAGCAAATGTGGTTTCACACTTCCCACCACAATGTCAGACCTTTCTTCACGCCCGGTCACAGGCCACTGGGGCCACCTGGCCATCCCCTGGGGCCCTTCTGATGGGTGCCCGAGGTGCTGCTCCTGGAGCCATCCTTAGGGGACACAGGGATATCCACCTCCCTGGCTCCTTAAAAGGCAGTCGTGACCTTATGAGCTCCCTCACTGTGCTTCAGCCGGTGGCCAACACTGTGCTTTCTGTTCTAACAGGATGCTGACCTGCCACAGCGTCTGCTCCCCCGACGGAGGGACCAGGTGCCCGGTTAAAACTGCCTGTGAGAAGGACAGCCAAAGGCTGGTCCACCTCCCAGGCTTTGATAAATAGATTTGTTGTTATTATTAATCCTCACCCCAGGGTATTTTTCCACTGATTTTTAGAGAGAGTAGAAGGGAGGGGGATAGACAGAGAGAGAAACATTGATGTGAGAGAGATACATCGACTGCTTGCCTTCTGCATGCAAGCCTACAGCTGAGGTACATGCGTGCCCTTGACCGGAATCGAACCTGGGAACCTTCAGTCCATGGGCTAACACTCTATCCACTGAGCCAAACTGGCCAGGGTGAGAAATACATTTTCTGAGTGAGTTTTTGTATGTCTATCACGGAGCACTTGGGTTTGTGAATTAGCTCTATTTCCCAAGTCCTTCCCTTTCCTAGGAAAACCAGCTGCCTTTCTCCGGTGGAGCCGCACCTCTCAGCACCCGTGCGGGGCAGCCACTAAGCACATATGAGCAGCCGCCCAAGCGCCGGTGTCCCTGTGTGCTCAGCACCTTCCTGGAAGACGTTCCAGCACAGGCCCATCATGTATGTTTACAGAAAAAACACTAATTATTTTGTTTTCATAAAGTGCTATGCAAATGACTTTTAATTATTTTATTTTTATTTTCTACACACCATTAGAAGAATTTTATTGCATATCTTCAAGATTACCAAGCACTATAATACTATAAATTACTGTAACATGGTGTGAATTCAGAGAATATAAAAAGAAAATGATGCAGGAAAGTGATAATCATCATTGTTCAGCCATTATTTTGAATGTACTAAGATGAACATATTTCTTACAAATTACTGGGAAATTCAGTGTCTGTACAGAGCTGAGAGACATCTTTATTGTTTCCATAATGAACACCTTATTTATGTACCTTAATTATTAAAATGGTTTATTTTATGGCACTAGCAAGTTTAGTGTGGCTTTCCTGCTTTAACTTTGAAATAATATATTATTCATCTTCACAAACAAAAATCTCTACTAGTAGGCAATTGAAGGTGTGATTTGCTAACGACATAGTAAATAATACAGAGTTTACAAATGGATGTTTCCATTTGAGGGCCCCCTGCCCCCATCATGGAGGCCACGAAAAAGTCACGCGTGAGCAGTGTGACTCGTGGTCTGCACCGACAATGGAGCATAATTCCAGGGCTGCCTCCACAGTTTATGGAAACCAGGAAGAGGCTATACAAACGGTTACTGAATTACTAACATGAACCGAGCGATTACAATTTCATTTTCTTTTTTTCTAAATATATTTTTATTGATTTCAAAGAGGAAGGGAGAGGGAGAGGGAGAGAGAAACATCAGTGATGACAGAGAATCATTGATTGGCTGGCTCCTGCCCGCCCCACACTGGGGATGGAGCCTGCAACCCGGGCATGTGCCCTGACCAGGAATCCAACCGTGACCTCCTGGTTCATAGGTTGACGTTCAACCACTGAGCCGCACCAACTGGGCAAAATTTCATTTTAAATATTTTACTTCTAGAACATGTATTTCCATTTCATCACGTAGGATAAAGGGCTATTTCCGAGTCTGTGTTTTGCCGACTATAGATTTAAGTGGATCTAAAAAATCAAAGGCATGTGGTCGGAGCTTTCTTTTCTTCCTGGCACATAGAATACCCAGGTGACTTCTACAACAGAAGCTATTGTTATGTTAAAAGAGAGTCTGAGGGATGTAAGTCAGGAAATGCCTAGTTAAATAAACAAAATTGAGGAAGTGAGTTTAATTCAGACTTTCTCAGGGCTTTAAAATCCTAGTTTTTCCTTTAAATCCCTAACAGAAGGTAATGTGTATGTAATCTTTTCCTACTTTATTTCACCATAAAACCCTGTGTATTGTGCACTACGAAAGACTAGGCAAAGTGTGGGACAGACTTTGAAAGTTGCTACTGAAATACAGAACCTGACAGAAATCCGTAGCAAGATGAAAAAGGGGCAAAGAGGCAAATTAGGTGATGGAAATGGACCCAGGTGAGCCAGGAGGTGTTGGTGAACATGGTGGGGTTTTACGTTCTCGGTAAATGGGGTGACTTTGTCATGGAGATGAAGGAGCCCGCACCGTTCCACCTGGAAACGGATGGCATTCATTGCTTTTTATTATTATTATTGATATAGAGAGGAAGGGAGAAAGAGAGAGAGAGAGAGAGAGAGAGAGAGAGAGAGAGAGAGAGAGAGAGAGAAACATCAATGATGAGAGAGAATATTGATCGGCTGCCTCCTGCATGCCCCACACTGAGGATTGAGCCTGCAACCCAGGCAGGTGCCCTGACCGGGAATCAAACCATGACCTCCTGGTTCATAGGTCGATGCTCAACCACTAAGCCACGCTGGCCGGGCCGTTCACTGCTTCTAAGAGAACTGCCACCTGTGCAAGTCTATGTCTTGCCTTAAGTAGGGAAAATCTATACTGTCATGTGTAAATAATGAACAAAGATGTTTGCAGTGCTATTCAACCTCACTGGGTGTCACAGATTTCATAGGCGTCACTGGGTGTCACAGGCGTCACAGGTGTCACAGGCATCACTGGGTGTCACAGGTTTCATAGGCATCACTGGGTGTCACAGGCATCACAGGCGTCACAGGTGTCCCAGGTGTCCCAGGTGTACAGGCGTCACTTGCGTCACTGGGTGTCACAGGCGTCACAGGCGTCACAGGCATCACAGGTGTCCCACGCGTCACAGGTTCCACAGGTGTCACTGGGTGTCACAGGCGTCACAGGTGTCCCAGGTGTCCCATGTGTACAGGCATCACTTGCGTCACTGGGTGTCACAGGCGTCACAGGTGTCATAGGCGTCACAGGTGTCATAGGCGTCACAGGTGTCCCAGGTGTACAGGCATCACTTGCGTCACTGGGTGTCACAGGCGTCACAGGTGTCATAGGCGTCACAGGTGTCATAGGCGTCACAGGTGTCCCAGGCGTCACAGGTTCCACAGACGTCACTGGGTGTCACAGGCGTCACAGGTGTCACAGGCGTCACAGGTGTCATAGGCGTCACAGGCGTCACAGGTGTCCCAGGCGTCACAGGTTCCACAGGTGTCACTGGGTGTCACAGGCATCACAAGTGTCACTTGGGTGTCACAGGTGTCATAGGCGTCACAGGCGTCACAGGTGTCACAGGTGTCCAGCACTGCACCCTGGGCTCTGATCTGTTGTCAGGAAGCTGTGTTGAGGCCGGGCACATAGTCTCAGGTTCATTCCCCTGACAGAGGGTCTCAGCCACGGGTCCAGGACCACGGAGGACGCTTTTCCGTGTTAGCGCCTCTCCTAACTTCCTGCCCCTCTCGTAAGAGAAGAAACCCCCCTTTGAAAAAGAACCACAGTGGCTCTGCGCAGAAGTTGCCTGTGCCACGGCTCAGTGTCTTAGATGAGGAAGGATGCAAACATTTTATTCAAATAAAAAGTAGGCAGGCTGTTGCTGTCTTCGGTCAGTGAGAGCGCCTGGCAGGCCTGCAAGGCCGTCTCCTGCGCCCATCCACAGGCTCCCACACCCTCTCCTAACTGCCAGCCCCCATCCACCTGCTCCCATGCCCTCTCCTCACTGCCATCCACCCGCTCCCACGCCCTCTCCTCACTGCTAGCCCCCATCCACCCGCTCCCACGCCCTCTGCTCACTGCCATCCACCCGCTCCCACGCCCTCTCCTAACTGCCATCCACCTGCTCCCACGCCCTCTCCTCACTGCCATCCACCCGCTCCCACGCCCTCTCCTAACTGCCAGCCCCCATCCACCCGCTCCCACGCCCTCTCCTCACTGCAATCCACCCGCTCCCACGCCCTCTCCTCACTGCCATCCACCCGCTCCCACGCCCTCCCCTCACTGCCATCCTCAGCTCCCACGCCATCTCCTCACTGCCAGCCCCCATGCACCGCTCCCACGCCCTCTCCTCACTGCCATCCACCTGCTCCCACGCCCTCCCCTCACTGCCATCCACCTGCTCCCACGCCCTCTCCTCACTGCCATCCACCCACTCCCACGCCCTCTCCTCACTGCCAGCCCCCATCCACCGCTCCCACGCCCTCTCCTCAATGCCATCCACCCGATCCCACGCCCTCTCCTCACTGCCATCCACCTGCTCCCACGCCCTCCCCTCACTGCCATCCACCCGCTCCCACGCCCTCTCCTCATTGCCATCCACCCACTCCCACGCCCTCTTCTCACTGAGAGCCCCCATCCACCGCTCCCACACCCTCTCCTCAATGCCATCCACCTGCTCCCACGCCCTCCCCTCACTGCCATCCACCCACTCCCACGCCCTCTCCTCACTGCCAGCCCCCATCCACCTGCTCCCACGCTCTCTCCTCACTGCCATCCTCCTGCTCCCACGCCGTCTCCTCACTGCCATCCACCCGCTCCCACGCCCTCTCCTCACTGCCATCCACCTGCTCCCACGCCCTCCCCTCACTGCCATCCACCCGCTCCCACGCCCTCTCCTCACTGCCATCCACCCGCTCCCACGCCCTCTCCTCACTGCCATCCACCCGCTCCCACGCCCTCTCCTCACTGCCATCCACCCGCTCCCACACCCTCCCCTCACTGCCATCCACCCGCTCCCACGCCCTCCCCTCACTGCCAGCCCCCATCCACCGTTCGCACGCCCTCTCCTCACTATCCACCGGCTCCCACGCCCTCTCCTCACTGCCAGCCCCCATCTACCGCTCCCACGCCTCTCCTCACTGCCATCCACCCGCTCCCACGCCCTCCCCTCACTGGCAGCCCCCATCCACCGTTCCCACGCCCTCTCCTCACTGCCATCCACCGCTCCCACGCCCTCTCCTCACTGCCAGCCCCCATCCACCGCTCCCACGCCCTCTCCTCACTGCCATCCACCTGCTCCCACGCCCTCTCCGCACTGCCCTCCACCTGCTCCCACGCCCTCCCCTCACTGCCATCCACCCGCTCCCACGCCCTCCCCTCACTGCCAGCCCCCAACCAAATGCTCCCACGCCCTCTCCTCACTGCCATCCACCTGCTCCCACGCCCTCCCCTCACTGCCATCCACCTGCTCCCACGCCCTCTCCTCACTGCCATCCACCAGCTCCCACGCCCTCTCCTCACTGCCATCCACCGCTCCCACGCCCTCCCCTCACTGCCAGCCCCCATCCACCGCTCCCACGCCCTCTCCTCACTGCCATCCACCCGCTCCCACGCCCTCTCCTCACTGCCATCCACCTGCTCCCACGCCCTCCCCTCACTGCCAACCACACGCTCCAACGCCATCCCCTCACTGCCATCCACCTGCTCCCACGCCCTCCCCTCACTGCCATCCACCCGCTCCCACGCCCTCTCCTCACTGCCATCCACCCGCTCCCACGCCCTCTCCTCACTGCCATCCACCTGCTCCCACGCCCTCTCCTCACAGCCATCCACCTGCTCCCACGCCCTCTCCTCACTGCCATCCACCCGCTCCCACGCCCTCTCCTCACTGCCATCCACCTGCTCCCACGCCCTCTCCTCACAGCCATCCACCTGCTCCCACGCCCTCTCCTCACTGCCATCCACCCGCTCCCACGCCCTCTCCTCACTGCCATCCGCCTGCTCCCACGCCCTCCCCGCACTGCCATCCACCCGCTCCCACGACCTCTCCTCACTGCCATCCACCCGCTCCCACGCCCTCTCCTCACTGCCTTCCACACGCTCCCACACCCTCCCCTCACTGCCATCCACCCGCTCCCACGCCCTCTCCTCACTGCCAGCCCCCATCCACCGCTCCCACGCACTCTCCTCACTGTCATCCACCCACTCCCACGCCCTCTCCTCACTGCCAGCCCCCATCCACCGCTCCCACGCCCTCTCCTCAATGCCATCCACCCGATCCCACGCCCTCTCCTCACTGCCAGCCCCCATCCACCGCTCCCACGCCCTCTCCTCACTGCCATCAACCGGCTCCCACGCCCTCTCCTCACTGCCAGCCCCCATCCACCGCTCCCACGCACTCTCCTCACTGCCATCCACCCGCTCCCACGCCCTCTCCTCACTGCCTTCCACACGCTCCCACACCCTCCCCTCACTGCCATCCACCCGCTCCCACGCCCTCTCCTCACTGCCAGCCCCCATCCACCGCTCCCACGCACTCTCCTCACTGTCATCCACCCACTCCCACGCCCTCTCCTCACTGCCAGCCCCCATCCACCGCTCCCACGCCCTCTCCTCACTGCCATCCACCGCTCCCACGCCCTCTCCTCAATGCCATCCACCCGATCCCACGCCCTCTCCTCACTGCCATCCACCTGCTCCCACGCCCTCCGCTCACTGCCATCCACCCGCTCCCACGCCCTCTCCTCATTGCCATCCACCCACTCCCACGCCCTCTCCTCACTGCCAGCCCCCATCCACCGCTCCCACGCCCTCTCCTCACTGCCATCCACCCGCTCCCTCGCCCTCCCCTCACTGCCAGCCCCATCCACCTTTCCCACGCCCTCTCCTCACTGCCATCCACCCGCTCCCACGCCCTCTCCTCACTGCCAGCCCCCATCCACCGCTCCCACGCCCTCTCCTCACTGCCATCCACCTGCTCCCACGCCCTCTCCGCACTGCCATCCACCTGCTCCCACGCCCTCGCCTCACTGCCATCCACCCGCTCCCACGCCCTCCCCTCACTGCCAGCCCCCAACCAAATGCTCCCACGCCCTCTCCTCACTGCCATCCACCTGCTCCCACGCCGTCCCCTCACTGCCATCCACCAGCTCCCACGCCCTCTCCTCACTGCCATCCACAGCTCCAACGCCCTCCCCTCACTGCCAGCCCCCATCCACCGCTCCCACGCCCTCTCCTCACTGCCATCCACCCGCTCCCACGCCCTCTCCTCACTGCCATCAACCTGCTCCCACGCCCTCCCCTCACTGCCATCCACCCGCTCCAACGCCCTCCCCTCACTGCCATCCACCTGCTCCCACGCCCTCCCCTCACTGCCATCCACCCGCTCCCACGCCCTCTCCTCACTGCCATCCACCCGCTCCCACGCCCTCTCCTCACTGCCATCCACCTGCTCCCACGCCCTCTCCTCACAGTCATCCACCTGCTCCCACGCCCTCTCCTCACTGCCATCCACCCGCTCCCACGCCCTCTCCTCACTGCCATCCACCCGCTCCCACGCCCTCTCCTCACTGCCATCCACCTGCTCCCACGCCCTCCCCTAACTGCCATCCACCCGCTCCCACGACCTCTCCTCACTGCCATCCACCCGCTCCCACACCCTCTCCTCACTGCTTTCCACCCGCTCCCACACCCTCCACTCTATGCCATCCACCCGCTCCCACGCCCTCCCCTCACTGCCAGCCCCCATCCACCGTTCCCACGCCCTCTCCTCACTGCCATCCACCGGCTCCCACGCCCTCTCCTCACTGCCAACCCCCATCCACCGCTCCCACGCCCTCTCATCACTGCCATCCACCCGCTCCCACGCCCTCCCCTCGCTGCCAGCCCCCATCCACCGTTCCCACGCCCTCTCCTCACTGCCATCCACCTGCTCCCACGCCCTCTCCTCACTGCCAGCCCCCATCCACCGCTCCCACGCCCTCTCCTCACTGCCATCCACCAGCTCCCACGCCCTCTCCGCACTGCCATCCACCTGCTCCCACACCCTCCCCTCACTGCCATCCACCCGCTCCCACGCCCTCCCCTCACTGCCAGCCCCCAACCAAATGCTCCCACGCCCTCTCCTCACTGCCATCCACCTGCTCCCACGCCCTCCCCTCACTGCCATCCACCTGCTCCCACGCCCTCTCCTCACTGCCATCCACCAGCTCCCACGCCCCCTCCTCACTGCCATCCACCGCTCCCACGCCCTCCCCTCACTGCCAGCCCCCATCCACCGCTCCCACGCCCTCTCCTCACTGCCATCCACCCGCTCCCACGCCCTCTCCTCACTGCCATCAACCTGCTCCCACGCCCTCCCCTCACTGCCATCCACCCGCTCCAACGCCCTCCCCTCACTGCCATCCACCTGCTCCCACGCCCTCCCCTCACTGCCATCCACCCGCTCCCACGCCCTCTCCTCACTGCCATCCACCCGCTCCCACGCCCTCTCCTCACTGCCATCCACCTGCTCCCACGCCCTCTCCTCACAGTCATCCACCTGCTCCCACGCCCTCTCCTCACTGCCATCCACCCGCTCCCACGCCCTCTCCTCACTGCCATCCACCCGCTCCCACGCCCTCTCCTCACTGCCATCCACCTGCTCCCACGCCCTCCCCTAACTGCCATCCACCCGCTCCCACGACCTCTCCTCACTGCCATCCACCCGCTCCCACGCCCTCTCCTCACTGCTTTCCACCCGCTCCCACACCCTCCACTCTATGCCATCCACCCGCTCCCACGCCCTCCCCTCACTGCCAGCCCCCATCCACCGTTCCCACGCCCTCTCCTCACTGCCATCCACCGGCTCCCACGCCCTCTCCTCACTGCCAGCCCCCATCCACCGCTCCCACGCCCTCTCATCACTGCCATCCACCCGCTCCCACGCCCTCCCCTCGCTGCCAGCCCCCATCCACCGTTCCCACGCCCTCTCCTCACTGCCATCCACCTGCTCCCACGCCCTCTCCTCACTGCCAGCCCCCATCCACCGCTCCCACGCCCTCTCCTCACTGCCATCCACCAGCTCCCACGCCCTCTCCGCACTGCCATCCACCTGCTCCCACACCCTCCCCTCACTGCCATCCACCCGCTCCCACGCCCTCCCCTCACTGCCAGCCCCCAACCAAATGCTCCCACGCCCTCTCCTCACTGCCATCCACCTGCTCCCACGCCCTCCCCTCACTGCCATCCACCTGCTCCCACGCCCTCTCCTCACTGCCATCCACCAGCTCCCACGCCCCCTCCTCACTGCCATCCACCGCTCCCACGCCCTCCCCTCACTGCCAGCCCCCATCCACCGCTCCCACGCCCTCTCCTCACTGCCATCCACCTGCTCCCACGCCCTCTCCTCACTGCCATCCACACGTTCCCACGCCCTCTCCTCACTGCCATCCACCCACTCCCATGCCCTCTCCTCACTGCCATCCACCTGCTCCCACGCCCTCCCCTCACTGCCATCCACCCGCTCCCACGACCTCTCCTCACTGCCATCCACCCGCTCCCACGCCCTCTCCTCACTGCCTTCCACCCGCTCCCACACCCTCCCCTCACTGCCATCCACCCGCTCCCACGCCCTCTCCGCACTGCCATCCACCTGCTCCCACGCCCTCTCCTCACTGCCATCCACCTGCTCCCACGCCCTCTCCTCACAGCCATCCACCTGCTCCCACGCCCTCTCCTCACTGCCATCCACCCGCTCCCACGCCCTCTCCTCACTGCCATCCACCTGCTCCCACGCCCTCTCCTCACAGCCATCCACCTGCTCCCACGCCCTCTCCTCACTGCCATCCACCCGCTCCCACGCCCTCTCCTCACTGCCATCCGCCTGCTCCCACGCCCTCCCCGCACTGCCATCCACCCGCTCCCACGACCTCTCCTCACTGCCATCCACCCGCTCCCACGCCCTCTCCTCACTGCCTTCCACACGCTCCCACACCCTCCCCTCACTGCCATCCACCCGCTCCCACGCCCTCTCCTCACTGCCAGCCCCCATCCACCGCTCCCACGCACTCTCCTCACTGCCATCCACCCACTCCCACGCCCTCTCCTCACTGCCAGCCCCCATCCACCGCTCCCACGCCCTCTCCTCAATGCCATCCACCCGATCCCACGCCCTCTCCTCACTGCCAGCCCCCATCCACCGCTCCCACGCCCTCTCCTCACTGCCATCAACCGGCTCCCACGCCCTCTCCTCACTGCCATCCACCCGCTCCCACGCCCTCTCCTCACTGCCATCAACCTGCTCCCACGCCCTCCCCTCACTGCCATCCACCCGCTCCAACGCCCTCCCCTCACTGCCATCCACCTGCTCCCACGCCCTCCCCTCACTGCCATCCACCCGCTCCCACGCCCTCTCCTCACTGCCATCCACCCGCTCCCACGCCCTCTCCTCACTGCCATCCACCTGCTCCCACGCCCTCTCCTCACAGTCATCCACCTGCTCCCACGCCCTCTCCTCACTGCCATCCACCCGCTCCCACGCCCTCTCCTCACTGCCATCCACCCGCTCCCACGCCCTCTCCTCACTGCCATCCACCTGCTCCCAAGCCCTCCCCTAACTGCCATCCACCCGCTCCCACGACCTCTCCTCACTGCCATCCACCCGCTCCCACGCCCTCTCCTCACTGCTTTCCACCCGCTCCCACACCCTCCACTCTATGCCATCCACCCGCTCCCACGCCCTCCCCTCACTGCCAGCCCCCATCCACCGTTCCCACGCCCTCTCCTCACTGCCATCCACCGGCTCCCACGCCCTCTCCTCACTGCCAGCCCCCATCCACCGCTCCCACGCCCTCTCATCACTGCCATCCACCCGCTCCCACGCCCTCCCCTCGCTGCCAGCCCCCATCCACCGTTCCCACGCCCTCTCCTCACTGCCATCCACCTGCTCCCACGCCCTCTCCTCACTGCCAGCCCCCATCCACCGCTC
Organism: Plecotus auritus; assembly: GCF_963455305.1. Lineage (NCBI taxonomy): Eukaryota > Metazoa > Chordata > Mammalia > Chiroptera > Vespertilionidae > Plecotus > Plecotus auritus. Next base: position 114,178,241 of record NC_137773.1, read on the forward strand.
CCACGCCCTCTCCTCACTGCCATCCACCAGCTCCCACGCCCTCTCCGCACTGCCATCCACCTGCTCCCACACCCTCCCCTCACTGCCATCCACCCGCTCCCACGCCCTCCCCTCACTGCCAGCCCCCAACCAAATGCTCCCACGCCCTCTCCTCACTGCCATCCACCTGCTCCCACGCCCTCCCCTCACTGCCATCCACCTGCTCCCACGCCCTCTCCTCACTGCCATCCACCAGCTCCCACGCCCCCTCCTCACTGCCATCCACCGCTCCCACGCCCTCCCCTCACTGCCAGCCCCCATCCACCGCTCCCACGCCCTCTCCTCACTGCCATCCACCTGCTCCCACGCCCTCTCCTCACTGCCATCCACACGTTCCCACGCCCTCTCCTCACTGCCATCCACCCACTCCCATGCCCTCTCCTCACTGCCATCCACCTGCTCCCACGCCCTCCCCTCACTGCCATCCACCCGCTCCCACGACCTCTCCTCACTGCCATCCACCCGCTCCCACGCCCTCTCCTCACTGCCTTCCACCCGCTCCCACACCCTCCCCTCACTGCCATCCACCCGCTCCCACGCCCTCTCCGCACTGCCATCCACCTGCTCCCACGCCCTCTCCTCACTGCCATCCACCTGCTCCCACGCCCTCTCCTCACAGCCATCCACCTGCTCCCACGCCCTCTCCTCACTGCCATCCACCCGCTCCCACGCCCTCTCCTCACTGCCATCCACCTGCTCCCACGCCCTCTCCTCACAGCCATCCACCTGCTCCCACGCCCTCTCCTCACTGCCATCCGCCTGCTCCCACGCCCTCCCCGCACTGCCATCCACCCGCTCCCACGACCTCTCCTCACTGCCATCCACCCGCTCCCACGCCCTCTCCTCACTGCCTTCCACACGCTCCCACACCCTCCCCTCACTGCCATCCACCCGCTCCCACGCCCTCTCCTCACTGCCAGCCCCCATCCACCGCTCCCACGCACTCTCCTCACTGCCATCCACCCACTCCCACGCCCTCTCCTCACTGCCAGCCCCCATCCACCGCTCCCACGCCCTCTCCTCAATGCCATCCACCCGATCCCACGCCCTCTCCTCACTGCCAGCCCCCATCCACCGCTCCCACGCCCTCTCCTCACTGCCATCAACCGGCTCCCACGCCCTCTCCTCACTGCCAGCCCCCATCCACCGCTCCCACGCACTCTCCTCACTGCCATCCACCCACTCCCACGCCCTCTCCTCACTGCCAGCCCCCATCCACCGCTCCCACGCCCTCTCCTCAATGCCATCCACCCGATCCCACGCCCTCTCCTCACTGCCATCCACCTGCTCCCACGCCCTCCGCTCACTGCCATCCACCCGCTCCCACGCCCTCTCCTCATTGCCATCCACCCACTCCCACGCCCTCTCCTCACTGCCAGCCCCCATCCACCGCTCCTACGCCCTCTCCTCACTGCCATCCACCCGCTCCCTCGCCCTCCCCTCACTGCCAGCCCCATCCACCGTTCCCACGCCCTCTCCTCACTGCCATCCACCCGCTCCCACGCCCTCTCCTCACTGCCAGCCCCCATCCACCGCTCCCACGCCCTCTCCTCACTGCCATCCACCTGCTCCCACGCCCTCTCCGCACTGCCATCCACCTGCTCCCACGCCCTCGCCTCACTGCCATCCACCCGCTCCCACGCCCTCCCCTCACTCCCAGCCCCCAACCAAATGCTCCCACGCCCTCTCCTCACTGCCATCCACCTGCTCCCACGCCCTCCCCTCACTGCCATCCACCAGCTCCCACGCCCTCTCCTCACTGCCATCCACAGCTCCAACGCCCTCCCCTCACTGCCAGCCCCCATCCACCGCTCCCACGCCCTCTCCTCACTGCCATCCACCCGCTCCCACGCCCTCTCCTCACTGCCATCAACCTGCTCCCACGCCCTCCCCTCACTGCCATCCACCCGCTCCAACGCCCTCCCCTCACTGCCATCCACCTGCTCCCACGCCCTCCCCTCACTGCCATCCACCCGCTCCCACGCCCTCTCCTCACTGCCATCCACCCGCTCCCACGCCCTCTCCTCACTGCCATCCACCCGCTCCCACGCCCTCCCCTCACTGCCAGCCCCCATCCACCGTTTCCACGCCCTCTCCTCACTGCCATCCACCCGCTCTCACGCCCTCTCCTCACTGCCAACCACCTACTCCCATGCCCTCCCCTCACTGCCATCCACCTGCTCCCACGCCCTCCCCTCACTGCCAGCCCCCATCCACCTGCTCCCACGCCCTCCCCTCACTGCCATCCACCCGCTCCCACGCCCTCCCCTCACTGCCAGCCCCCATCCACCTGCTCCCACGCCCTCCCCTCACTGCCATCCACCCGCTCCCAAGCCCTCCCCTCATGCCAGCCCCCATCCACCCGCTCCCACGCCCTCCTCTCACTGCCATCCACCCGCTCCCACGCCCTCCCCTCACTGCCATCCACCCGCTCCCACGCCCTCTCCTCACTGCAATCCTCCTGCTCCCCCGCCCTCTCCTCACTGCCATCCACCTGCTCCCACGCCCTCTCCTCACTGCCATCCTCGCGCTCCCACACCCTCCCCTCACTGCCAGCACCCATCCACCGCCTCCACGCCCTCTCCTCATGCCATCCACCCACTCCCACGCCCTCCCCTCACTGCCAGCACCCATCCACCCGCTCCCACGCCCTCCCCTCACTGCCAGCCCCCATCCACCTGCTCCCACGCCCTCCCCTCACTGCCATCCACCCGCTCCCAAGCCCTCCCCTCACTGCCAGCCCCCATCCACCCGCTCCCACGCCCTCCCCTCACTGCCATCCACCCGCTCCCACGCCCTCCCCTCACTGCCATCCACCCGCTCCCACGCCCTCCCCTCACTGCCATCCTCCCGCTCCACGCCCTCCCCTCACTGCCATCCACCCGCTCCCACGCCCTCCACTCACTGCCATCCACCCGCTCCCACGCCCTCCCCTCACTGCCATCCACCCGCTCCCACGCCCTCCCCTCACTGCCATCCACCCGCTCCCACGCCCTCCCCTCACTGCCATCCACCCGCTCCCACGCCCTCCCCTCACTGCCATCCTCCTGCTCCCACGCCCTCCCCTCACTGCCATCCACCCGCTCCCACGACCTCTCCTCACTGCCATCCACCCGCTCCCACGCCCTCTCCTCACTGCCTTCCACCCGCTCCCACACCCTCCCCTCACTGCCATCCACCCGCTCCCACGCCCTCCCCTCACTGCCAGCCCCCATCCACCGTTCCCACGCCCTCTCCTCACTGCCATCAACCGGCTCCCACGCCCTCCCCTCACTGCCAGCCCCCAACCAAATGCTCCCACGCCCTCTCCTCACTGCCATCCACCTGCTCCCACGCCCTCCCCTCACTGCCATCCACCAGCTCCCACGCCCTCTCCTCACTGCCATCCACAGCTCCAACGCCCTCCCCTCACTGCCAGCCCCCATCCACCGCTCCCACGCCCTCTCCTCACTGCCATCCACCCGCTCCCACGCCCTCTCCTCACTGCCATCCACCTGCTCCCACGCCCTCCCCTCACTGCCATCCACCTGCTCCCACGCCCTCTCCTCACTGCCATCCACAGCTCCAACGCCCTCCCCTCACTGCCAGCCCCCATCCACCTGCTCCCACGCCCTCCTCTCACTGCCATCCACCCGCTCCCACGCCCTCCCCTCACTGCCATCCACCCGCTCCCACGCCCTCTCCTCACTGCAATCCTCCTGCTCCCCCGCCCTCTCCTCACTGCCATCCACCCGCTCCAACGCCCTACCCTCACTGCCATCCACCTGCTCCCACGCCCTCCCCTCACTGCCATCCACCCGCTCCCACGCCCTCTCCTCACTGCCATCCACCCGCTCCCACGCCCTCTCCTCACTGCCATCCACCTGCTCCCAAGCCCTCTCCTCACAGCCATCCACCTGCTCCCACGCCCTCTCCTCACTGCCATCCACCCGCTCCCACTCCCTGTCCTCACTGCCATCCACCCGCTCCCACACCCTCTCCTCACTGCCATCCACCTGCTCCCACGCCCTCCCCTAACTGCCATCCACCCGCTCCCACGACCTCTCCTCACTGCCATCCACCCGCTCCCACGCCCTCTCCACACTGCTTTCCACCCGCTCCCACACCCTCCACTCAATGCCATCCACCCGCTCCCACGCCCTCCCCTCACTGCCAGCCCCCATCCACCGTTCCCACGCCCTCTCCTCACTGCCATCCACCGGCTCCCACGCCCTCTCCTCACTGCCAGCCCCCATCCACCGCTCCCACGCCCTCTCCTCACTGCCATCCACCCGCTCCCACGCCCTCCCCTCGCTGCCAGCCCCCATCCACCGTTCCCACGCCCTCTCCTCACTGCCATCCACCCGCTCCCACGCCCTCTCCTCACTGCCATCCACCAGCTCCCACGCCCTCTCCGCACTGCCATCCACCTGCTCCCACACCCTCCCCTCACTGCCATCCACCCGCTCCCACGCCCTCCCCTCACTGCCAGCCCCCAACCAAATGCTCCCACGCCCTCTCCTCACTGCCATCCACCTGCTCCCACGCCCTCCCCTCACTGCCATCCACCTGCTCCCACGCCCTCTCCTCACTGCCATCCACCAGCTCCAACGCCCCCTCCTCACTGCCATCCACCGCTCCCACGCCCTCCCCTCACTGCCAGCCCCCATCCACCGCTCCCACGCCCTCTCCTCACTGCCATCCACCCACTCCCACGCCCTCTCCTCACTGCCATCCACCTGCTCCCACGCCCTCTCCTCACTGCCATCCACCCGCTCCCACGCCCTCTCCTCACTGCCATCCACCCGCTCCCACGCCCTCTCCTCACTGCCATCCACCTGCTCCCACGCCCTCCCCTCACTGCCATCCACCCGCTCCCACGACCTCTCCTCACTGCCATCCACCCGCTCCCACGCCCTCTCCTCACTGCCTTCCACCCGCTCCCACACCCTCCCCTCACTGCCATCCACCCGCTCCCACGCCCTCCCCTCACTGCCAGCCCCCATCCACCGTTCCCACGCCCTCTCCTCACTGCCATCAACCGGCTCCCACGCCCTCTCCTCACTGCCAGCCCCCATCCACCGCTCCCACGCCCTCTCCTCACTGCCATCCACCCACTCCCACGCCCTCTCCTCACTGCCAGCCCCCATCCACCGCTCCCACGCCCTCTCCTCAATGCCATCCACCCGATCCCACGCCCTCTCCTCACTGCCATCCACCTGCTCCCACGCCCTCCCCTCACTGCCATCCACCCGCTCCCACGCCCTCCCCTCACTGCCATCCACCCGCTCCCACGCCCTCCCCTCACTGCCAGCCCCCATCCACCGTTCCCACGCCCTCTCCTCACTGCCCTCAACCGGCTCCCACGCCCTCTCCTCACTGCCAGCCCCCATACACCGCTCCCACGCCCTCTCCTCACTGCCATCCACCCACTCCCACGCCCTCTCCTCACTGCCAGCCCCCATCCACCGCTCCCACGCCCTCTCCTCAATGCCATCCACCCGATCCCACGCCCTCTCCTCACTGCCATCCACCTGCTCCCACGCCCTCTCCTCACTGCCATCCACCGCTCCAACGCCCTCCCCTCACTGCCAGCCCCCATCCACCGCTCCCACGCCCTCTCCTCACTGCCATCCACCCGCTCCCACGCCCTCTCCTCACTGCCATCCACCTGCTCCCACGCCCTCCCCTCACTGCCATCCACCCGCTCCTACGCCCTCCCCTCACTGCCATCCACCCACTCCCACGCCCTCCCCTCACTGCCATCCACCCGCTCCCACGCCCTCTCCTCACTGCCATCCACCCGCTCCCACGCCCTCTCCTCACTGCCATCCACCTGCTCCCACGCCCTCTCCTCACAGCCATCCACCCGCTCCCACGCCCTCTCCTCACTGCCATCCACCCGCTCCCACGCCCTCTCCTCACTGCCATCCACCCGCTCCCACGCCCTCTCCTCACTGCCATCCACCTGCTCCCACGCCCTCCCCTAACTGCCATCCACCCGCTCCCACGATCTCTCCTCACTGCCATCCACCCGCTCCCACGCCCTCTCCTCACTGCCTTCCACCCGCTCCCACACCCTCCCCTCACTGCCATCCACCCGCTCCCACGCCCTCCCCTCACTGCCAGCCCCCATCCACCATTCCCACGCCCTCTCCTCACTGCCATTCACCGGCTCCCACGCCCTCTCCTCACTGCCAGCCCCCATCCACCGCTCCCACGCCCTCTCCTCACTGCCATCCACCCGCTCCCACGCCCTCCCCTCACTGCCAGCCCCCATCCACCGCTCCCACGCCCTCTCCTCACTGCCATCCACCAGCTCCCACGCCCTCTCTGCACTGCCATCCACCTGCTCCCACACCCTCCCCTCACTGCCATCCACCCGCTCCCACGCCCTCCCCTCACTGCCAGCCCCCAACCAAATGCTCCCACGCCCTCTCCTCACTGCCATCCACCTGCTCCCACGCCCTCCCCTCACTGCCATCCACCTGCTCCCACGCCCTCTCCTCACTGCCATCCACCAGCTCCCACGCCCTCTCCTCACTGCCATCCACCGCTCCCACGCCCTCCCCTCACTGCCAGCCCCCATCTACCGCTCCCACGCCCTCTCCTCACTGCCATCCACCCGCTCCCACGCCCTCTCCTCACTGCCATCCACCTACTCCCATGCCCTCCCCTCACTGCCATCCACCTGCTCCCACGCCCTCCCCTCACTGCCAGCCCCCATCCACCTGCTCCCACGCCCTCCCCTCACTGCCATCCACCCGCTCCCACGCCCTCCCCTCACTGCCAGCCCCCATCCACCTGCTTCCACGCCCTCCCCTCACTGCCATCCACCCGCTCCCAAGCCCTCCCCTCACTGCCAGGCCCCATCCACCCGCTCCCACGCCCTCCTCTCACTGCCATCCACCCGCTCCCACGCCCTCTCCACACTGCCATCCACCCGCTCTCACGCCCTCTCCTCACTGGCATCCACCTGCTCCCACGCCTTCCCCTCACTGCCATCCACCCGCTCCAACGCCCTCCCCTCACTGCCATCAACCCGCTACCACGCCCTCTGCTCACTGCCATCCACCACTCCCACGCCCTCCCCTCACTGCCAGCCCCCATCCACCGCTCCCACGCCCTCTCCTCACTGCCATCCACCCGCTCCCACACCCTCTCCTCACTGCCAGCCACCATCCACTGCTCCCACGCCTCTCCTCAATGCCATCCACCCGCTCCCACGCCCTCTCCTCACTGCCAGCCCCCATCCACCGCTCCCACGCCCTCTCCTCACTGCCATCCACCCGCTCCCACGCCCTCTCCTCACTGCCATCCACCCACTCCCACGCCCTGCCCTCACTGCCAGCCACCATCCACCGCTCCCACGCCCTCTCCTCACTGCCATCCACCGCTCCCACGCCCTCCCCTCACTGCCAGCCCCCATCCACCGTTTCCACGCCCTCTCCTCACTGCCATCCACCCGCTCCCACGCCCTCTCCTCACTGCCAGCCCCCATCCACCGCTCCCACGCCCTCTCCTCACTGCCAGCCCCCATCCACCGCTCCCACGCCCTCTCCTCACTGACATCCACCCGCTCCCACGCCCTCTCCTCACTGCCATCCACCCGCTCCCACGCCCTCCCCTCACTGTCATCCACCCGCTCCCACGCCCTCCCCTCACTGCCATCCACCCGCTCCCAAGCCCTCCCCTCACTGCCAGCCCCCATCCACCCGCTCCCACGCCCTCCCCTCACTGCCATCCACCCGCTCCCACGCCCTCCCCTCACTGCCATCCACCCGCTCCCACGCCCTCCCCTCACTGCCATCCTCCCGCTCCCACGCCCTCCCCTCACTGCCATCCACCCGCTCCCACGCCCTCCACTCACTGCCATCCACCCGCTCCCACGCCCTCCCCTCACTGCCATCCACCCGCTCCCACGCCCTCCCCTCACTGCCATCCACCCAATCCCACGCCCTCCCCTCACTGCCATCCACCCGCTCCCACGCCCTCTCCTCACTGCCATCCTCCTGCTCCCACGCCCTCTCCTCTAAGCCATCCACCCGCTCCCACGCCCTCTCCTCACTGCCATCCACCCGCTCCCACGCCCACTCCTCACTGCCATCCACCCGCTCCCACGCCCTCCCCTCACTGCCATCCACCCGCTCCCACGCCCTCTCCTCACTGCCATCCACCCGCTCCCACGCCCTCCCCTCACTGCCATCCACCCGCTCCCACGCCCTCCCCTCACTGCCATCCACCCGCTCCCACGCCCTCTCCTCACTGCCATCCACCCGCTCCCTAGCCCTCTCCTCACTGCCATCCACCCGCTCCCACGCCCTCTCCTCACTGCCATCCACCCGCTCCCACGCCCTCTCCTCACTGCCATCCACCCGCTCCCACGCCCTCCCCTCACTGCCAGCCCCCATCCACCGTTTCCACGCCCTCTCCTCACTGCCATCCACCCGCTCTCACGCCCTCTCCTCACTGCCAACCACCTACTCCCATGCCCTCCCCTCACTGCCATCCACCTGCTCCCACGCCCTCCCCTCACTGCCAGCCCCCATCCACCTGCTCCCACGCCCTCCCCTCACTGCCATCCACCCGCTCCCACGCCCTCCCCTCACTGCCAGCCCCCATCCACCTGCTCCCACGCCCTCCCCTCACTGCCATCCACCCGCTCCCAAGCCCTCCCCTCATGCCAGCCCCCATCCACCCGCTCCCACGCCCTCCTCTCACTGCCATCCACCCGCTCCCACGCCCTCCCCTCACTGCCATCCACCCGCTCCCACGCCCTCTCCTCACTGCAATCCTCCTGCTCCCCCGCCCTCTCCTCACTGCCATCCACCTGCTCCCACGCCCTCTCCTCACTGCCATCCTCCCGCTCCCACACCCTCCCCTCACTGCCAGCACCCATCCACCGCCTCCACGCCCTCTCCTCATGCCATCCACCCACTCCCACGCCCTCCCCTCACTGCCAGCACCCATCCACCCGCTCCCACGCCCTCCCCTCACTGCCAGCCCCCATCCACCTGCTCCCACGCCCTCCCCTCACTGCCAGCCCCCATCCACCCGCTCCCACGCCCTCCCCTCACTGCCATCCACCCGCTCCCACGCCCTCCCCTCACTGCCATCCACCCGCTCCCACGCCCTCCCCTCACTGCCATCCTCCCGCTCCACGCCCTCCCCTCACTGCCATCCACCCGCTCCCACGCCCTCCACTCACTGCCATCCACCCGCTCCCACGCCCTCCCCTCACTGCCATCCACCCGCTCCCACGCCCTCCCCTCACTGCCATCCACCCGCTCCCACGCCCTCCCCTCACTGCCATCCACCCGCTCCCACGCCCTCTCCTCACTGCCATCCTCCTGCTCCCACGCCCTCTCCTCTAAGCCATCCACCCGCTCCCACGCCCTCTCCTCACTGCCATCCTCCCGCTCCCACGCCCTCCCCTCACTGCCATCCACCCGCTCCCACGCCCTCCACTCACTGCCATCCACCCGCTCCCACGCCCTCCCCTCACTGCCATCCACCCGCTCCTACGCCCTCCCCTCACTGCCATCCACCCGCTCCCACGCCCTCCCCTCACTGCCATCCACCCGCTCCCACGCCCTCTCCTCACTGCCATCCTCCTGCTCCCACGCCCTCTCCTCTAAGCCATCCACCCGCTCCCACGCCCTCTCCTCACTGCCATCCACCCGCTCCCACGCCCTCTCCTCACTGCCATCCACCCGCTCCCACGCCCTCCCCTCACTGCCATCCACCCGCTCCCACGCCCTCTCCTCACTGCCATCCACCCGCTCCCACGCCCTCCCCTCACTGCCTGCCCCCATCCACCTGCTCCCACGCCCTCCCCTCACTGCCATCCACCTGCTCCCACGCCCTCTCCTCACTGCCATCCACCCGCTCCCACGCCCTCCCCTCACTGCCATCCACCCGCTCCCATGCCCTCTCCTCACTGCCATCCACCCGCTCCCACGCCCTCTCCTCACTGCCATCCACCCGCTCCCCCGTCCTCTCTTCACTGCCATCCACCCGCTCCCACGCCCTCTCCTCACTGCCATCCACCCGCTCCCACGCCCTCTCCTCACTGCCATCCACCCGCTCCCACGCCCTCTCCTCACTGCCATCCACCCGCTCCCACGCCCTCACCTCACTGCCATCCACCTGCTCCCACGCCCTCCCCTCACTGCCATCCACCCGCTCCCACGCCCTCTCCTCACTGCCATCCACCCGCTCCCATGCCCTCTCCTCACTGCCATCCACCCGCTCCCACGCCCTCTCCTCACTGCCATCCACCCGCTCCCACGCCCTCTCCTCACTGCCATCCACCCGCTCCCACGCCCTCCCCTCACTGCCAGCCCCCATCCACCGTTTCCACGCCCTCTCCTCACTGCCATCCACCCGCTCCCACGCCCTCTCCTCACTGCCATCCTCCTGCTCCCACGCCCTCTCCTCTAAGCCATCCACCCGCTCCCACGCCCTCTCCTCACTGCCATCCACCCGCTCCCACGCCCACTCCTCACTGCCATCCACCCGCTCCCACGCCCTCCCCTCACTGCCATCCACCCGCTCCCACGCCCTCTCCTCACTGCCATCCACCCGCTCCCACGCCCTCCCCTCACTGCCATCCACCCGCTCCCACGCCCTCCCCTCACTGCCATCCACCCGCTCCCACGCCCTCTCCTCACTGCCATCCACCCGCTCCCTAGCCCTCTCCTCACTGCCATCCACCCGCTCCCACGCCCTCTCCTCACTGCCATCCACCCGCTCCCACGCCCTCTCCTCACTGCCATCCACCCGCTCCCACGCCCTCCCCTCACTGCCAGCCCCCATCCACCGTTTCCACGCCCTCTCCTCACTGCCATCCACCCGCTCTCACGCCCTCTCCTCACTGCCAACCACCTACTCCCATGCCCTCCCCTCACTGCCATCCACCTGCTCCCACGCCCTCCCCTCACTGCCAGCCCCCATCCACCTGCTCCCACGCCCTCCCCTCACTGCCATCCACCCGCTCCCACGCCCTCCCCTCACTGCCAGCCCCCATCCACCTGCTCCCACGCCCTCCCCTCACTGCCATCCACCCGCTCCCAAGCCCTCCCCTCATGCCAGCCCCCATCCACCCGCTCCCACGCCCTCCTCTCACTGCCATCCACCCGCTCCCACGCCCTCCCCTCACTGCCATCCACCCGCTCCCACGCCCTCTCCTCACTGCAATCCTCCTGCTCCCCCGCCCTCTCCTCACTGCCATCCACCTGCTCCCACGCCCTCTCCTCACTGCCATCCACCCGCTCCCACGCCCTCCCCTCACTGCCATCCACCCGCTCCCACGCCCTCCTCTCACTGCCATCCACCCGCTCCCACGCCCTCCCCTCACTGCCATCCACCCGCTCCCACGCCCTCTCCTCACTGCCATCCACCCGCTCCCACGCCCTCCCCTCACTGCCATCCACCCGCTCCCACGCCCTCTCCTCACTGCCATCCACCCGCTCCCATGCCCTCCCCTCACTGCCAGCCCCCATCCACCTGCTCCCATGCCCTCCCCTCACTGCCATCCACCTGCTCCCACGCCCTCTCCTCACTGCCATCCACCCGCTCCCACGCCCTCCCCTCACTGCCAGCCCCCATCCACCTGCTCCCACGCCCTCCCCTCACTGCCATCCACCTGCTCCCACGCCCTCTCCTCACTGCCATCCACCCGCTCCCACGCTCTCCCCTCACTGCCATCCACCAGCTCCCACGCCCTCTCCTCACTGCCATCCACCCGCTCCCACGCCCTCCCCTCACTGCCATCCACCAGCTCCCATGCCCTCCCCTCACTGCCATCCACCTGCTCCCACGCCCTCTCCTCACTGCCATCCACCTGCTCCCACACCCTCCCCTCACTGCCATCCACCTGCTCCCACGCCCTCCCCTCACTGCCATCCACCTGCTCCCACGCCCTCTCCTCACTGCCATCCACCTGCTCCCACACCCTGTCCTCGCTATCCACACATGGAGGGACTGTGCCAGCTTCACTGGCTGTGCCCTTTTTAATAATCTCCAGAATAGAAGACTTGCGGTTGCACTGGCAATGGAACAAGCGCCCAGCCGATGCCCCTACACCGGCACCCAGGTGCATGCCTGGCAGGAGGGCCCACCCTCAGCACTCACCCACAGGCTCCTGGGCATGGAGCAGGTTTGTTGGGAGCAATCAGCATGTGTGTTGATGGCAGGAACAATTCCACTTGCCAGGATCAGCAACCAAACCCATCCATCATAAATTCACAACTTGTTTCCTCATTGTGAATAACTTGGTAATCCAGTCAACAAATATTTTTAAAATATATTTTTATTGATTTCAGGGAGGAAGGGAGAGAGAGAGAGAACCATCAATGACGAGAGAGAATCATGGATCGGCTGCCTCCTGCATGCCCCACACTGGGGATCAAGCCTGCAACCCAGGCATGTGCCCTGACCGGGAATCGAACCGTGACCTCATGGTTCATAGGTTGATGCTCAACCACGGAGCCACACCGGTCTGGCAGTAGTTCTTTAAAGACTACTGTCTGCTTGAGACACATCAGGGAACAAAACAGAGGCGGTTCTCACCCTGTGCGGGTGACCTCGCGCCGTCAGGCAGCATGGATGCACATAACCAGTGAGTGAGTCACACCCACGCCCAGAGGCGTGGGGAGGAGACGGCACCAAGTCTATCAGTTCACAATATGTGTATGTGCCACGCGGATGACCCGGATGGCTGTGGTGACAGCGACATGGGACCAGGTCCCCCTTCAGGGAGTCGCATGCTCCAGGAAGATAGCTGTAAATCACCTGACCTGCTCCCTCTCCTGGCTTGGTCCCTCTCCATGGTCCTCATCAGCCTCCGATACAGTTCACGTTCTGCCTGCATATGTACTGCATCTCCTCCTTTAGAAAAGTGATCTATTCCACCAGCCGTGTGGCTCAGAGGGTGAGCGTCTCCCTAGGAACCAGGAGGTCACAGTTCAATTCCCAGTCAGGGCACATGCCCGGGTTGTAGGCTCGATCCCCAGTGTGGGGCGTGCGGAGGCAGCTGATCCACGATTCTCGCACATCATTGATGTTTCTCTCTTGCGCTCCCTCTCCTTTCCTCTCTAAAATCAATCAATAAATAACAGTAGATCCATTCAAAAAAGCGAGAAGCATCTGCCTAGCCGTGCTCTCTGTGGAGCCCATCCTCGCCCAGGGGGAGGCCCTCACTGTGGGGCAGCTGCGGGGCAGGACACCATGGGGCCGTGGGAGTCAGGCGACCTGACTGTGTCCCTGCCTTTCCATGCACGTCTATGATTCAAGATTCCTTCCCCTCAGACAGGCACAGCCCTCCAATGCTGTCCATCCGCTGGCTTATGCGATGGTGGGTAAACCAGCTGTGACACATGGGAAGCAGCGAGGAAGCCATAGGCCCCGTGGCGTGTCCTGTGCTCACTCTGCAGGGTCGTTCCCAGCGGGACCTGGAAGTGGACCGCGGTGAGCTCACCAATCAGGTGACAGTACAGCCTATCTTTCAGAATTGAAATCCCGACACCACTTTCAGTATGACAATTACGATCTCTCTGGAGCCAGGGCACGGCTGAGGAACACTGTCCCCGACGCTGTAAATCTGAACGTCTATGAGCAAGAACTGGTCTGTCGCCCGACCAGTACCCGGGACCGCACGATCCACGTCGCCAGCAACAGAACTCCCCGAGGCTCGGAGACCCCGCTCTCTCTCTCTCCACATCCCACAGACGTGCCTGCTTTCGGGTTTCCTGATGGAATAACTGACCTCGGTAGCACTAAGCAGATGGGGTGTTACAAGCACTCACACCCTCCATTCATCTCCAGACTTCACTGCCGCACATAGGGTCAGAGCACGGAACCCCAACATCCGCCCTGGGGGTTTCGAGTGAGTGAAAGGCACCTCAACAGCAGCAGATACAAGAGAGGGTGTCGCCCCGAAAAGCCCGAGCGCCCCTCCCGGGCTAGTGTGCCCTCCCTGGCTAGCGCTCCCCTCCTGGACTAGTGCGCCCCTCCTGGACTAGCGCGCCCCTCCCTGGCTAGTGTGCCCCTCCTTGGCTAATGTGCCCTCCTGGACTAGTGCGAGTAAACGAAGGGTTTAACCCCCGAGGTGCTCCTCACATACTCAGAAGTAACGGCATAAAGTCACGTTAACTCAATTACTTTACCTTTCAAACAGAACAATCTGACCCTGAGTATTCATGAAGAAGGCATGTCCACAGCATGTCCATGGTCTCATGAGCATAAGGGCCTCTTTGTTATTTCTTTAATTATGGGTAATTGGCAGGCGGCTAACTGCTCTCACTCACTGAGCTTTGGTGGCGGGGGCGGGGGGGGGGGGAAGGCGGGGAGGAGGTTCCATATAGACACAGCCCTGGACCCCCTGGACCCTGAATGGCAGCGGAGCGGAGCACGCCCCTCCCGGGCAGAGTCCTCACTCACTCAGCGTGCTGCTGTCAGGTTAGATGTGTAAGGCCTGGCAGACAAAGGGGACGTAAATGCAGAACTTTCTATGTGACACCATCTACCAGAGGCACACAGAGAGAACCTCGGTAACTGAGGCCAACTACGGAACTAACCGGCTCTCTCCCCGGCCCCCGGGCCTGAAGAAGGACGCTCCCTAAATGCAGCCGCCGCCTTCAGACACAACTGTCAGGGACATTGAGCTTATGCCTGCGCAGGGCGGCTGGGCTCCTATTTTGAATCGGGCCTTTCATCACAACAAACGCTGAATAAAACGTGACTCAAAACCTTCGCTCCCACGTTAGTAGGCAAACGCACACACCATGCCTGTTTGAGTGATGTTTCGCTTTGCACGGCGCATGCAAACCAGATAAAACAGCACCTGAGTTAACCGTCGTGGCTGCAGGTCATCGAGGCAGCTGTGACCAGGAGAGAAGTCATTGCTGAAAGATGGCAAACGTCACCCAAACAGAGGAAACCTGAAAACATCTGGATGAACAAGGCTGGCTCCACGCGGAGGATGTAGCACTGCCTGTCAGGAGCCCGCAGTGAGGAG
Organism: Plecotus auritus; assembly: GCF_963455305.1. Taxonomy (NCBI): domain Eukaryota; kingdom Metazoa; phylum Chordata; class Mammalia; order Chiroptera; family Vespertilionidae; genus Plecotus; species Plecotus auritus. The sequence goes on from NC_137773.1 coordinate 114,193,278, forward strand.
GAGGGTGCACAGTGGCTCACGGCGGTGCTGTGTTCTGAGCAGATTCCGACGCTGCCTTGTCCGCACACCCTGTCTCAATGCAGCAGTTCCCATCATCGCCTCTTCCACTCAGTAAATGTTGATACATCTTCCTCAGGGGTCCTCAATCACTAAACACGATCATTCCCATTGCCAGCACCTTTCGATGTCTATACACATTGTCAACGCTTTTGCAACATGTATATATGCATATATATACAAGAGTTTGTGATATATAGAGATATAAAAAAGTAGTTTGGTGCAGCCACTATGGGAAAACAGTATGGAGTTTCCTCAAAAACTAAAAATGGAACTGCCATTTGACCCAGTGATCCCACTTCCAGGAATATATCCTAAAAAACGTGAAACACCAACCAGAAAGAATATATGCTCCCCTATGTTCATAGCAGCACAATTTACCATAGCTGAGATCTGGAAATAGCCCAAGTGCCCATCAGCAGACGAGTGGATAAAGACGCTGTGGTACAGTTACACCATGGAATACTATGCAGCTGTAAAAAAGAAGGATCTCTTACCCTTTGGGACAGCATGGAGGGACCTGGAGAGTATCACGCTGAGTGAAATAAGTCAGTCAGTGAAAGACAAATATCACATGATCTCACTCATATGTGGAATCTAATGAATAGAATGAATTGACCAACGAAATAAGACCCGAAGCAGGGAGGCACGGACCAGACTGACATACCTGGATATGGGGCTGAGGGACAAGAAGAGATAAACCAAAGATCTTATATACTTACTAAAGGCCCAGTGCATGAAGTTCATGCACAGAGGAGGGGAGGGGAGGGAGTGTCCTTCAACCCGGCCTGCACTCTCTCCCACCTGGGACCCCTTGTGGGATGTTTGACTGCTGGTTTAGTTGGACATCCCTCTCACAATCCGGGACTGCTGGCTCCTAACTGCTCACCTGCCTGCCAGCCTGATCGCCCCCTAACTACTCCCCTGTTGGCCTAATTGATGCCTAACTGCTACCCTGCCAGCCTGATTGCCCACAACTGCCCTCCCCTGCTGGCCCGATCGCCCACAACTGCCCTCCCCTGCCGCGACCCACCTCCTCCATGTGAGGCAGCGAAGATGCCGGGACCGGCCTCCTCCGTGCTGCGCAGAGCCGCAGGACTCCCAGGCCTCACCATGCAGAGCGGCCACCGGGCCCCAACTCGGCTGTGCGTGTGGCCATCTTGTGGTGGCCATCTTGTGGTGGCCATCTTGTGGCAGCCATCTTGTGGCAGCCATCTTATGACAACGTTCTGCCAGGGTGATGTTACCTAGGCTTTTGTTATATAGGATAGGCACAGCCCATGGACATGGGCCATAGGGTGGGGAAGACCTGGGGCGGGGGTAGGAGCTGGGAGGAGGGGGTTTAGGGAGGAGGGTGGAACGGGAGACATTTGTAATACTATCAACAATAAAAAATATTTTAAAATTTTTAAAGGAATTGTCATGTATATGCTGGTGTAGTTATTCCATATGTTTAAGTATGTAAACGCTCACCCATCTGCATGTAACCACCTGTGTAGCTCACAGGCACAGGACACTGTGTGCCAGGCTCCATTTTAGGCACTTTCCATGTGTCCACTACTTCTCCCAACACCCTGGGTAATAATGCCATTGTCACCCCCACTTTAGTCAAGTGAAAACCGAGGAACTGCCCCAAATCACACATGCAGTAGGTGGTGGGCAGGGTTCAGCCGGGACAGTCACATCCCAACTCTCCTCCCTTCGCATGGAGAACACGGGGGTGAGCGGTGGGGGGCCCCACTTGTATCTAAATAGGAGGGGACCTTTGAGTAGGCAGTTACCACACACACACACACACACACACACACACACACACACACACACACGTGCTGGGCCAGGGCCCCGCCCATGCCCACCCTTCTGCCTGGGTGGTGACACGTGTGCCCGGCCTCTCTCAGTGGCCGTGAGAATTCTGGACACTGCAGTGTGTCATTGCTTCTAAGAAAACGCGTCCTGTCTGTCCAGGCAGCCGAGGCGCTACACACGCTCCTTCCCGCCCTCACGGAACTGCAGCCCCGTGGTGTCCTCAGCAGTTCTCTCCACGGGACAATCTCCATCCCTTCAACACCTCCTCCCAGACTGTATGCCCTCTCCATTTCCTTACAAACCCCTGCCCTTCAGTGTCTCAATCCCCCACTCCCATCTCAGTCCCTGTAGGACACACTGTGGGCACCTTACCCGTGGACGCAAGCATTTCCTGCGCATATCTCTACCGCTGCCTGGCGTGGCTCAGTGGTTGAGCATCGACCTAGGAAGCAGGAGGTCACGCTTCGATTCCTGGTCAGGGCACATGCCTGGGTTATGAGCTCAATCCCCAGTGTGGGGAATGCAGGAGGCAGCTGACCAATGATTCTCTCACATCATGGATGTTTCTCTCTCTCTTTCCCTCTCCTTTCCTCTCTGAAATCAATACAAATATATTAAAAAAAAAAAAAAAAACTCTTTCCTTCTGCCTATAACCTGCAGAACGCTGTAAAATGGTTTGCACACAGAATAAATATTTGACTTTTTACTTCTTATTGAATGTATTGGGGTGACACTGGTTAACAAAATTACACAGGCTTCAGGTACACAGTCCCACAGCACATCGTCTGACATTGCACTGTGTGTGCACCCCCGAGCCTCTGTCCAGAATAAATCTTTATTATAATTACTGGCAATAATCACTGCTCTCTTGGCTTCTCCCGTTTAGATCTGGGTCTCTGTGCCCAGTAACTTCTTTCCCTTGGAACTTCGCAAGGTCAAGAACCCGCACTCTCCTTTGTTTGAGATAGTTTGGAGCAGTGTATTTTGTTAAAGGAATTTGCTTGATTTGTAAACAAGGACATTCTTGTGATACAAAAAGCCCTAACTTCTGAGTACAGTCCTGCAGATACTGCCAATCTCCAGCTACTAGTACTTTTACCGTGGTGGTCAGCATAAAACTGAGTACTTTTATAAAGAACTAAAGGGTATTTAATAAATACTTGGCAAGTAAATGAATTAATAAATGATGTTGAAGGGATGGCCTTAAAACTACTTAACTATGAGATGACTTATCAGTGGGTTAATAAGTAGTGAATTGTCTACCATCATAGAGAGTCATTTCCTTTTACTTCAGTGGAAGATGACTGCCACATATTTCAATGCTGACCAGGACTGTGAGTCATTTCTCAGTGTATTTTATTGGCTGACCTTCACTGTCCTGTCCCCTTGCTGCTCAGCGGAGGCCCTGATTGGCTGTCGTCCCAGTCCCAGGCCTTGGCTGCTGTCCCCACCCTCTGATCCCAGCTCCCCTGCCCAAGGTCGTCTCAGATCACACACTGACCCCGGTCCCTCTGCGGCCTCCCACTTGCCGCTGGCCTGGGCAGGTCTGGCCCTCCAAGCAGGTGCAGCTGTGCTCAGGTGACGGCTGACCACCCAGGCGCCCACTCCACTGTTGGACGTGCCCCAGAGAGACCGACCTTCGCCCACCCCGGTGCCCCTGTGCCTCTTTGGAGAGACCCTGTTTCCGAAAATGCCGTCCTCAGTGCCTCAGTGGGTTCCTCACTCCCAGGGCAGCCCGGGAGGCGGCGGAATGGCAGCTGTGCCCTCAGTCTACATACGCCTTACTCGGACAGACAGAAAAAGGTCCAGGAGAAGGCGAGGTTGGCAGTGGGCACCCAGCGCTGGAGGCCTGCCACCCCTGACAGATGCTAACACACCACTGACAGGCATGATGGGCGGAGCGCACAGCAAAACCCTCAGGCCTCATCTCCAACCCCTGGCCATGCAGGTCAGCATTCCCCTCTGAGAGGGACCCTATGCCAGGCCAAGGCCGCTGCTCCAAAGGTGTGTGCCAGGTCAGGGGCCCCGGGAAGCCCGCCATCTGCTCGCTTGTTCCTGCCGCAAGCCTGTTCTGACTCCCGCCCTCGGAGCTCACTCCCTCCCGGACAGAGCGACATCATCTCTATGCGGCCGCGGGGGAGGCAGGTCGCGTGCACAGAACCCACCTGAGAGCCCTGGCCGGGGGGACGGTACTGCCCCCAGGCTTTCTCAGGAAGGGACTCTTGGCCAGAGGCCTGATGAGGACAGAGAGGAAGCTGGGAAGGGGCTGTGGGGGGGGGGGGGGGGCAGGAGCTCCTGGCAGGGTTCAAGGAACAGAAAAGGACCAGCACATTGTAGGGAGAGGATGAGGAGAGTGTGGGATTCCCCCGGAAGCTGGCACAGAGCCTGTGAGCTGCAGGAGGCTGAGCTGGGCTTCATCCAAGTGGCAGGGCAGCCGTTGGAGGGAGATCTGATCATTGGTCCCAGTTTCCACACCCCTGGCCTCATCCTTGCAGTCCCCTCCCCCAGGGGAGAGTGTACCCCTCACACCAGGGACACCTGCAACTGGCCTTGGTCATGGGCTCTTAGCGACCAGGACAGGCTTTAGTGACAATGACACAGGCCGAGTCCTGAACATCCCCACACAGAGGTCTGGCTCCTGGGGCTGCCCTGGGTGCCATCTGAGAGCCGGCCACAGCGGGCACTGCCCCTTCTGCCAGGGCCCAGGGTAAGACTGGTAAGACAGCACCGCCTGCCGTGAGCCTGCAACACAGCCACCCAGGTGACCTGGGCAGCAGACAGGAATGCTGGGCATTGTAAACACCAAGGCACCTAATGAAGTGAGAGCCCATGAATTTCCATCGCAGCTCTACATCAAAGGAGCAATTAGAATCTATAATAATAAAAGCCTAAGCGACCATCGCAACCAAACGGACGAACAAACAGGCTGCATGGGGCGACTAGGCCAGCAGTGGGTTTAGTGAGGGACAACCAAACAACTGAGCAGCATGTTGCGTGGGGCAACCAGACCGGCAGGGGGGGGCAGTGAGGGGCGACCAGGCCGGCAGGGCAATTAGTGAGGGGCAACCAAATGACTGAGCAGCAGGCTGCCTGGGGTGACCAGGCCGGTGGGGGGTGGGGTCAGTGAGGGGCGACCAGGCTGGCGGGGGAGGAAGTTGGGGGCAACCAGATTGTCAGGGGGGCAGTAAGGGGCGACCAGGTCAGCGGGGGGCAGTTAGGGACAACCAGGCCAGCAGTGGGGGGCGCAGTTAGGGGCAATCAGGCAGGCAGACAGGTGAGCAGTTAGGAGCCAGTGGTCCCAGATTGTGAGAGGGATGTCCGACTTCTGGTTTAGACCTGATCCCCAGGTCAGACATCCCCCAAGGGGTCCCAGATTGGAGAGGGTGCAGTCTGAGCTGAGGGAACCCCCTCCTGCCCCCATGCATGAATTTAATGCACTGGGCCTCTAGTCTATATATAAAACCCTAATATGCAAATAGACCAAATGGCGGAACAACCAAACAACCAGTCGCTATGATGTGCGCTAACCACCAGGGGGCATGTGTGGAACATGGCAGGCATCAGCATGGCGGGATGGTGGACCAGGTGAGGGCACCAGACCAAGGCGGGGCACTGGTCGCTGTCATCGGGGTGAGCCTCTGGTGGTTACTGAAAATTCTTTGCTCCCACGTGCCATGGTCCTGCCCAGCACTCACACCTGCTACTGGTGCCCAGTGCTGGTCCCAATCGCTCAGTGCCATCAGTGGGTTTGAGCAGCAACTGCTGGCCTGATCTCCCCTGAGGGCTTCTCTACCTCCCCCAGCTCCTGAGGGGCGATCAGTACAGCAGTTGCCACTCACACCTGCTTACAGTGCTGGCCCTGCTCGCACCCACTGCTGGCGCCGGCCCCAATCACTCCACGCTGTCAGTGGGTGCTGTCAGCTTGTAGGGGAGCTGGGCTGCCAGCAGACAGGGGACTGGGGGCCGTGGGAGGAGGGGCCGAGCGGGGGCATGGAGTGAAGCATAATAAGCCCTCTTTTGGAAAAACTGCTGTTTGAAACTACTATTTGAAATTATCTGCTATTTTTAGATAGTCCTTTGTTCTGTAAGTCTAACCCTTATTTTTAGATGGTCCCTTATTCTGTAAAATAACTTTGGTTTTTTACTTAAATAATAGAGAAGATAAAACTTGCTGTCTGACCTTGCAGGCCAGCAATCTAACATAAAGGGATGATACTGATAATATTCCCATATTCTCATGCCAGGTATTTGTTAGTTATGTGCCCAAGGTTACAAGCTGTCTGCAAAAATAACTTACACAGAGCTCTTTGTAAAGTTTATAGACAAAGAGCTAGAAAGATAATAAATAGGGAAAACTTCCTCCATGTTTTTGTTCAGAAATTTGGGGGACATCTCTCACTGGGCCCGCTGGAGTTAATAAAGAATCCTAATTAATTGGCTTGTTAAGGCGTCCTATGTTCAGCTCTCTGATTTACAATGTAACAGGAGGATGGGCCGAGACCCACCCCTGTGCCCGCTGCAGCCTCGCAGCCCACAGTTCCTTTCAAGGTTCAGGGATTCGTGCACTGGGCCCCTAGTCCTATCTAATAAAGAGGGAATATGCTAATTGACCATCACTCCATCACAAAGATGGCTGCACCCACAGCTAAGGCCAAGTTCCCATAAGGAGCCTTAACGAGCAATCAGCAGGGTCCTGAGGCTACGACCTCCCCTGCCCCATGGGGCTTGACAGGGGACTTCAGGCCGCGCCCTCCACCTGGCAGGGCTTGACAGGGGACCTCAGGCTGTGTCCCCCACCCAGCAGGGCTTGACAGGGGACCTCAAGGTGTGCTTCCCGTCCTGCTGCTGGGCTAGGGGACCCCCATCCCAGCACTGAGCCAGGGGACCTGAGGCTGTGCCCCCCTGCCGATGGGGCTTGACAGGGGTCCTGAGGCTGCGCCCTCCCCACACCTGGCGGGGCTTGACGGGGGACCTCAGGCCATCTCCCACACCTGGCGGGGCTTGACGGGGGACCTCAGACCATGCCCCCCTGTCCTGGCTCTGGGCCAGGGGAACTGAGGCTACATTCCCTGCCCAGCGGGGCTTGACACGGGTGGGACTAGCCAGGTCTGGATCTATCCTAATGAGGGGGGGGGCGCGGCCGGGTCTGGGTCTCGTGCAATTTTGAAGCACATGTGGGTGGGCAGGGACTTGACACTGGGTCCCGTGGTGCAACCCAGACTCTGACAGAAGGAAGGTTTTCATATACATTTTACTAATTTTCTTTCATCTCTGACACTTCTATTATAGAGAAAGGGCAAATAGCAATATTAAATTATTTCCTCTAATTAATCCCCTTTTAATGTGCACGAATTTTGTGCACTGAGCCACTAGTCAGATTATAAAAGGCCCACGCTGACAGCCCTTAGAGAGTACAAGGAAGGAAATAGACCAGCAAAGGGAGGAGGGGCAGGCCCTGCAGGAATCCTGGGGAGAGGCGCTGGGGGCTGGGACCAGGTGGGAGTTAGGGGGAGGATGGGATCTGGTGATGGATGATGGACAGGCTATAAGTTGTGAAATAAAGGGCTTACAACAGTGTCTTACAACAATTTTATCCTCCAGCTTGTTGTTTTGTTTCTCCCACTAGCCCACCTACGTTTCTGAGCATAAAATCAGCACGTAAAGAATGTTGTTGTCAACTGCCGGGTATCCAGGGACACCGTTGCCATGGCAGCAATGACTCTTCATAGCCAGGTGGAAACAAAATGTCCCCCAATGCCCTAACCGGTTTGGCTCAGTGGATAGAGCGTCAGCCTGCGGACTGAAAGGTCCCAGGTTCGATTCCGGTCAAGGGCATGTACCCTGGTTGCGGGCACATCCCCAGGGGAAGGTGTGCAGGAGGCAGCTGATTGATGTTTCTAACTCTTTATCCCTCTCCCTTCCTCTCTGTAAAAAATCAATAAAATATATTTTGAAAAAAAAAAATGTCCCCCAAGGTCACTGCAGAGCTGCCTTTGCTTTGTGATCGAGTGTCTGGAGTCATTGATGGGCTGCCTCCTGCACGCCCCCCACTGGGGATGGAGCCTGCAACCTGGCATGTGCCCTTGACCCGAATCAAACCTGGGACCCTTCAGTCTGCAGGCGGATGCTCTATCCACTGAGCCAAACCGGCTCAAACCAATTTTTTAAATACCTGGTGTCCACCTGTCAGCCAGGGCGGGAGCAGGTCTGGCAGACCCTAAAGCTCATAGCTCTTCAGAATAGACAACCCTGATGTGGACAATGATAGCCACACACTCATGAGACTCATTAAAGTCCTAAGAAACTCAAGAGCACTTGAAACCAATTGCATTTGGGCACAAGGAGCTTGAGGAGAAATCTCCTGGGGAGAGTTTGGACTCTCTTGCGGGAGGCTGCATTTCCTGCATTTGGAGAAGAAACCGCATGAATGTCAGGAGAGACGTGCTGTGTACAGTTTCTACATAGCCAGGAGCGAGGGGTGAGTAGATGCCTCACCAGTGAGGGAGCTGGTGCTGGTCCGCACGTCCTGGTGAGTATGAACAGGGGTCATAGTGCCGTTATGTCCGCATTCGGAGACACTGAGCATCCTCAGTGGAAGGGTCACCTCACAGGGGACAAGGGCCCCAAATGCCTCGTCTGCAGGCACAAGCACCAGGGGCACTAAAGGACTAATGCCACTAACGCCACAGGTTTCAAAAGCCCAAGCCCAAAGCACCACCAGAGAGCCAGCCCCTCCAGGCCCGTCACTGTTAGATCCTGGGAGGGAGGGAGGGGATGGGTCCTTCAGCGTCACCTGAGAAAGCCAGACTACATGTCGAATGCTATCTTGAGACAAACATTCGTGGAGTAAGAAAATGGAGAGTTCCCTTTGTTTCCCACAGGCCCTGAGCCTGAGCCGATCCTGCCGGTGTGCCTGCTGAGCCCCTGGAGACCACGGGTGTGCCCTCCTCCCAGGACGTCAGATGAGGAGGGGCGAGGAGGGGCCAATGCCTGGTCAGCTGAGTGTTTCTGTTCGTCATTCTGAGCCGCGGCATGGAGTGCACAGTGCCTGCACAGCAGAGAAGGAGATAAAGGCTTCTATTGTAGAAATAAACGAGTTCTCCATCGATTTGTTTAAACACTCTTGACATCAACATACATATTTAGACAAATGCTTAAAGATGTACAAAATATACACAATGTACACAATACCTATGAAAGGCAGAGACTCCATTTTTGTGCTAGGCCCTTCATCCTGTCCCCAGAATAATCTCCCTTCCGAGAAAAACTACAAGAAAGCAGCTAGGCCCAAATTGGGCTAATACTGTAGCATGCTCCTTCACCCATCAGGTGCCAGGGCCAGCCTGACAGGTTGAACTGGGCTGAGGTAGGGAGGTGGGAATTGAGAAAAGAAAGAAAGACAGGAGAGCGGGATCGGGAGGACTACAGAAACTGCAGCAAGTTTATTAACTGCGTAATGCCTTTTGTGCACAAAACACTGAATAGGAGGTCTGTCAAGAGGAATGTATTCTTTGTTCCTCTTAATCTCTAAGGGAGAGACAGAGCAGAAGGACAAATTCTCAGTACAGCAAATCTCAGTAAATAGTTACAGACTTCTTGGTAAGCTATGAAAGGTTGCTCTCATTCTACTGATAACCGCCATCCAAACAAGCCTGGGAAAACTGTATGGGTAGGGGACAGCCTTGCTAGTTTCTTCAGGTGACCTGGAACTGACCAATCGGGGTCAGCCAACTCAGGGGACCCTCCCCCTGCCCCAGACCCCTATAAAACCTTTGTCCTGTTGAAGCTCTCTCTCTCTCTCTCTCCACCTCGCCGCTGCGCCAGTGTGTGTGTGGGGGGGGGGGGGGACTGAGCTCGAGCTAGCTCGAATAAAGGCTCTTTGCTTTTGCATCGGACTCGGCTCCCTGGTGGTCTTTGGGGATCACAAAATCTGGGCATAACAACCTACATACAATATATACATATATACATAAACACAATACATCATACACACATACATAAAACATGCAAATATAGAAAACATACAAATACATGGATAATATACATAACACATATATAATACACCCAAAATACATAAATAATACACACATACATAAAACATACAAAATACACACATGACCTCTGTCTCCAACTGCCTTCATAGATGTGTCTGCTCAGCACGTCTCCCTCCACGTGTTCAGAAAAAGCCTTGTCTCCTCCCCACGCACACAGCCTTCCTCTAAGCTTCCTCACTCATCCATCTCACCTGGTGGCCACGCCCAGAGGCACCGGCCTGTGCTCCTCCCCCCTCACCTCCACTGGCAGGCACTCAGCAGGTCCCGAAATCCTGCCCGCAACGGTCTCTCAAATTCATTCTTTCTTCTTCATTTCCACAGTCACTAAACCTCCCAAACAGATTCTCTGCCACCTCTCTCCCCTCGCCCACCCATCCATCGGGCACAGCTGCCAGAATTATCCTGCAGAAACCGTTATCTAATACCAGTTACTGACTTAACACTGACCTTGGGGACTCTGTGCCTTTAAGATGAACTCATGTCATTACCCATTTTTCCTTCTTTTAAAAATATATTTTTATTGATTTCAGAGAGGAAGGGAGAGGAAGAGAGAGATAGAAACATCAGTGATGAGAGAGAATCATTGATCAGTTGCCTCCTGCACACCCCTTACAGGGATCGAGCCTGCAACCTGGGCATGTGCCCTGACTGGGAATCGAACTGTGACCTCCTGGTTTATAGGTCGACACTCAACCACTGAGCCACACTGGCTGAGCAACACCCATTTTTTTCAATGTCTCTGACTACAAACCCAGCAGCCTGCTGAGTGCAGTGATCACGAAGATGGAAAGGCACGGGTTCCAGGTGCCCTTAGGACTTGCAGGACAGTGGGACACAAACAATGCTGTTGAATACAGCACAGTACATGCAACCACAGAGCCTGCACAAGCAGAGCAGCATGGAGCACGGGGGTCCCCCTATTATAATGCTTCGGAGTGGAGGCGTGTGGGAGCGTGGGGCGGGCTGCTGAGTAAAGGAACAGCACATGCCCAGGGCACAAGCACAGAGCAGCTCCGGACCCGCTCACTGCAGCTACGTTCACTGCTGGGAATGCTGACATCGAAAACGAGACAGGCAGTGGGCGGGGCTCAGTGGTTGAGCATCAACCTATGAACCAGGATGTCACCATTGATTCCCCATCAGGGGAAATGCCCGGTTTGGGGCTTTATCCCTAGTGTGGGGCGTGCAAGAGGCAGCCTATCCGTGATCCTCTCTCATCATTGATGTTTCTATCTCACTCTCCCTTTCTCCCTGAAATCAATAAAAATATATATTTTTTAAAAACTTCCAACAGCCGCCATTCCTAGACGCCAACGCCGGATGCCTCCTGTGACAATGAGGAAAGTAATAACGGCGCTCGGGGCACTGAGGGTTAGCAGATGAAGTGCTTTGACTAGCAGTTCCGCCTTGGGACCACCTCACAGACCTGCACCCCAGCTAATAAGACTGTGTGCATTTGATGCTCAGTGCAGCACTGTGGCAGCAAAAAGTAAAACTGGAAACAGCACAGTAACTATTTGACTGACTGTTCGGTTAAACACGGGGCGCATGCACACCCTGCACTTGGAGACGACTCCCAGAGGTCATAGCGCCTCCTCTGGGGCCACATTGCGCTCCAGCTGTTGCCTTGGCAACAGGAGGCTGGCGGTGCCCCTGACAGCCCTCCCTCCACTGAGCAGTTTCCTGCCTTTTGCCCAGAGTCTGTCAACACCTGGTTTGCTGGGAGGAAGTGCAGCCGGTCCAGCATAGAGGCAAACCCAGATTCCCCAAAGGGCCTGAGGCACGTCCTGATCCCCAACCCCCCATCCCCAAGAGTGGGACCCAGGACGAAGCGTGGCTCTTCTGTCCCCGGCAGACAGTCGGAGGTGCTTGCGCACTGCTCCTCTGGAGCCGGGCTTCCCGCCTGGACCAGGCACTGATGGTACCGCAGGGGGAGCTGCTGCACGTTCCTCTCCCATCCACCACCTCCACCTGACCAGGCTTCCCAGCCCCACTCACAGGCCTCAGACCTGCACTGGAAAAGGACTTGGAAAAAGCCCGTAGGGCAGGCACACAGTATAGTTGATCCACGCAACAGGCAGCTCGTCTTCAATCCCTGGTGATGAATATTTTAAGGAGCAGTAGCAATAACAGCCTCTTACCTTTTGGCCTCTTTGTGATGCTTAGAATTTGGTTGGTAATAATAGCTCTTCGAGGACAGAGGAAACTCAAAATCACTTATTTTTCAAGAGCCTTAAAGGCAAAGATCCTCCTGGGAAGTGGTACAAGCTACTTCCAAATAGAAATAATCCCCGAACTTTCTGAAAGCCTGTGGGAATTGTGAGTTTTGATAAAAATAGATTTAAGCTCCATCTGAGAAAAATACAGTGAGCAGACTTAGAGAAAGCAAAGCACCTGCCACGAGAAAGCCTCCGGGTCCCACAGAACAACTGTGGGCTCCAGTGCAGCCACCCACCCACCTCAAGGGGTTGTTAGTGAAGGTCACAGGTCGAAATCCAGGGCTCTGCTGTCCTCAGGGCCACCAATCCCTCATGCTTATCTAGAAAGCTGAGTGTGACTTCAGCAGGACACTCGCCCTTTCTAAGCCTCACTTTGCTCATTCATAAAATGGGTACAGTGGCCCACTGCCCTGCAGGGGTCCTGGGAGATTAAACTTAAATGCACCCAACACCCTGAGCACAGACATGGGCACACGCTATGTGCCCAGATGTTAGTCAGTGTGACCATTGTTGTGGAGCGAACGGGAGTGAACGACCACTGGAGTCCAGACCAAATTAAAATTTAGGGAGCCTTTATTAGCCGGCCGGCGACTTCTCTGCCTTTCTCCACACAGGGAGTCCAGAGAGCAGCCCCGACCCTTTGTGCAGGACCACTTTTAAGCACATTTACCACATCTTTTTTTTGCAGAGCAAGCAATTTAAGACAAAACCGTTTTTAATGTCAGGGTCATGTTATTGATGACTATGTTATTTGCAGGGTCATCTTGTTCTTCAGAAAGCTGACAGTGTTCTATCTTGCAAGGCTATTTTGTGAGGTGCAGCTGGGATTCAAGGCTAAGTCGACTAGGAGGAAGCATACTCAAAAATTTCTACTCTCCAACACCGTGACATAACATGTCATTGGAGAAAAAGCAAAGTGCTTTTGAAGAAGTACTAATGGTTCTTGAGACATGTGATGTCTACAAAGCCGAGAGTGCTTGAGTTTGCCAGGCAGAGCTCAGAGCAGCGATGGGGCTGAGGGAGGGCGGATGGAGAGGCTGCCAGCAGGAACCCCTGGTGCCTTCTGTCAAGGTCACGTCCTTTCCAGGCAACTCTGCCCCTAATATAAGACGGTAAGACAGAGCATCTGGAAAGCAGTCAGGGTGCCTCCCTCTGGCTTCCACTCATGATGAATCACTTTACCTAATGCACACGTGTTATAAACCCAAACTCCACAGAATGGAGGCACTGTAGCACAGAATGTGGGGTCCAGTTCCATGAGGATCCCCAGGACTGGCTGGAAGGCGGCTGCTCTCTCGAACGTCCTGTCTCTGAGGATGGCCTCTAGGGACAGCCAATAGGAGGTGTTGCAGAGCCACATAGTTTGTGAATTGAAAGGCTGTGACAGAATGTTGCATCCATCCCTCCATTGTATAGCCCAGAAGCAAGAACATGGAGAAACAGTCTAGAATGTTCCTCAGTGGAAATGGGGGAAATGCAGTTACAGTGACGGTCCCGCGAGGAAGGGCCCACTCTGACACATCATCAGGGGCTTCTGAGCACAACAGAACGAGCCAGAAAGGAGGCGGCAATTCTGAGAAAGATAACATTCTCAGCAGATACACGTGGTTTTCTTCTTAAACATATCAGCGCCTGTGCCTCAGTTCCCCCCTGGCTCAGGCCCGGCCCGCCCTGCTCAGACGCTGAGTCGCTCTTGATGACAGCAAATGGCACATGGACACACAGACTCCACCCACACGGCTGTGGGTTTAACCTACAGCAGCCCAGGCAACTGGGCCCTCGCTACTCCTGCCTCCTCCCGTGCACCCACAGGGTCAGCTGTCTGTGTGCCTCGCCTGTCAACAAGAATAACGGCAACAATACATGTTCTCTTTGCCCTGTGATGTTATGGTCATAATTCACTTCATTGATTACTGGGACATACCAGGCACTGTGCTAACACAAGCCCTAAGAAATAGGAGCCTTCACATTTCTTTGGTAGAAATGAGAGACCCAGATGGAGAATGAGCAGATACCCGTCACAGGCCAGCAAGGACTCGGGGCCCAGCATCCTCCTGTTCTCAGTGCCCACACTCCTAACCACTAGATTCAACTCTGAATCACAGCACCAACAAGTGAGCATGGAGAGAGCCAGAGTCACTACCCAGCCCTGTGGACGCCAGCCAGGCCATGCAGAGGGCCCTGCGTGGCCGGCCTCAGCGGCACTGTCCCCTGCTGCCACTAGGACTGGGGCTGGCTCTGCTCCAGGACTGCCCCTGCCCGCGGTCTTCCTGGCTTAGGGAGAGACCATCTGGAGGTCCCACCTACTTGGCCCGCACCACTCCTCGCGAGCCCTTCCTGCCTTGCTCCACTAAGCAGGGTCTCTAGCCATGTTCACCACCTTTAGACACCACATGTTGGAAGCTGACCACTGCTCTGCTGGGCACCGGGCTCGGGGCCAGGTTCATCTCCTCTTCCCATTGGCCTGGAGCCCTGAGACCTGGATCCCTCCACTCCACATTTTTCAAATCTCCACAGTCACCCATAGGCTCAATGTAAAATAGCTCAATGGGAGCCCAGTTTGGCTCAGTGGGTAGAGCATCCACCTATGGACCAAAGGGTCCTGCGTTCAACTGGTCAAGGGCACGTACCTTGGTTTCAGGCTCCTCCCTGGCCTGGGCCCTTGTCAAGATTCCTGCAGGAGGCAACCAATTGATGTATTTCTCCCATATCGATGTTCCTCTCTGTCTTTCCCTCTCTCTTCTACTCTCCCTAAAAGTCAATGGAAAAATATCCTTGGGTGAGGATTAAAAAAAAATTAAATTAAATAGCTCAATTGGATGCGATATATCAGCACTTTTATTTTAAATTATTCCTGTGTATATATACATTAAGGTGTCCTATCTAATAAAGAGGTAATATGCAAATTGACCATCACTCCAACACACAAGATGGCCGCTCTCATGTGGTCAAAGATGGCTGCCCCCAAGTGGACACAAGATGGCCACCACAAGATGGCCTACAGGGGAGAACAGTTAGGGGTGACCAGACCTGCAGGGGAGGGCAGTGGGGGTGACTAGGCCTGCAGGAGAGAGTAGTTGGGGGGAACCAGGCCTGCAGGGGAGAGTAGTTGTGGGAAACCAGGCCTGCAGGGGATGGCAGTTAGGGGTGACCAGGCATGAAGGGGAGGGCAGTTAGGCGCAATTGGGCAGGCAGGGGAGGGCAGTTAGGGGCAACAGGCCAGCAGGGGAGAGCAGTTAGGGGTGACCAGGCTAGCAGAGGAGGGCAGCTAGGGACAATCGGGCTGGCAGGGGAGCAGTTAGGAGTTGATAAGGCTGGCATGGGGTATGGTTAGGGGCAATCAGGCAGGCAGACAGGCGAGCAGTTGGGAGCCAGCAGTCCTGGATTGTGAGAGGGATGTCCGACTGTCCATTTTGGCCCAATCCCGGTGGGCAGTCAGACATCCCTCGAGGGATCCCAGATTGGAAAGGGTGCAGGCTAAGGGACTAAGGGACACCTCCCCATGCATGAATTTCGTGCACCAGGCCTCTAGTATAAATTGTATTTCATTTTATAGATTTCAATAAATAAAGTCACTTAAAGACTTTAACCAAAATATATTTAGTGATGTGTTTAGTGATGCAACACATTTGGTCTTAGAATGTCTTGTTAATCTTCATCAGGGTCTTACCGCATTCCCAGTCAGCTGCTCTTTTTTATTTTATTTTGTTAATATACTTTTATTGATTTCAGAGAGGAAGGGAGAAAGACATAGAAATATCAACAATGAGAGAGAATCATCAATTGGCTGCCTCCTGCATGCCCCACACTGGTGATTGAGCCCACAACCTGGGCATGTACCCTAACCAGGAGTCCTATCTAATAAAGAGGGAATATGCTCATTGACCATCACTCCATCACAAAGATGGCTGCACCCACAGCTGAGGCCAAGTTCCCATAAGGAGCCTTAACAAGCAATTAGCAGGGACATGAGGCTATGCCCTCCCCCACCCCCATGGGGCTTGACAGGGGACCTCAGGTGGTGCCCCCCGCCCAGCAGGGCTTGACAGGGGACCTCAAGGTGCACTTCCCGTCCTGGTGCTGGGCTAGGGGACCTCAGGCTGCTCCCCTGCCCCAGCACCAGGCCAGGGGACCTCAGGCCGCACCCCCCACCAGGTGGGTCTTGACAGAGGACTTCAGGCCATGCCCCCCACCCCAGCACCAGGCTGGGGGACCTCAGACCACACCCCCCACCCAGCGGGGTTTGACAGGGGACCTCAAGGTGCACCCCCAGTGCTGGGTTGGGGGAACTCAGGCCACGCCCCCACCCAGCAGGGCTTGACAGGGGACCTGAGGCTGTGCCCCCCTGCCAGTGGGGCTTGACAGGGGACCTGAGGCTGCACCCCCCTCCCAGTGCTGGGCTGGGGGACCTGAGGCTGCGCCCCCCTGCCTGGCGGGGCTTGACAGGGGACCTCCGGCCATGCCCCCCCACCCAGCAGGGCTTGACAGGGGATCTCAGGCTGTGTCCCCCACCTGGCAGGGCTTGATCGGAGGACCTAAAGGCACGCCCCCAGACCGGGGGACCGGTCTGGGCTGGGGGACCTCAGGCCACACCCCCCATCCTGGCACCAGGCCAGGGGACCTGAGGCTATGCCCACTGCCTCTCTTGACAAGGCTTGACAAGGGTGGGACTGGCCGGGTCTGGATCTAGCCCAATGGGGGCAGGGGGCCGGCTAGGTCTGGTTCTCATGCGATTTTGAGGTGCATGTGGGTGGGCGGGGACTTGACTCTGGGTCCCGTGGTGAGCCCCAGACTCTGACAGGAGGAAGGTTTTCATATACATTTTACTAATTTTCTTTCATCTCTGACACTTCTATTATAGAGAAAGGGCAAATAGCAATATTAAATTATTTCCTCTAATTAATCCCCTTTTAATGTGCACGAATTTCATGCACTGGGTCACTAGTTGAACCATAACCTCCTAGTTCATAGGTTGACACTCAACCACTGAGCCATGCCAGCCGGACCAGTTGCTCTTTTAAAAAAAAAGTTTCTATTGATTTTTAGAGAGAAAATAAGAGAGGCATCCATGAGAGAGAAACATCAACATAATTGGCTGGTTCCTGCATGCCCCCTGCTGGGGATCAAGCCCCCAACTGGGCATGTGCCCTGACGGGAATCAAACGGTGACATCTTGATTCATGGGAAGATGCTCAACCACTGAGCCACACTGGCTGGGCCCGTCAGCTGCTCTTGAACAATGCTCTTCTTTTTTTTTTGTTTTAAATATGTATTTATTGATTTCAGAAAGAGGGAGAGGGAGGGAGAGAGAAACATTAATGATGAGAATCATTGATTGGCTGCTTCTTGCACACCCCCTATTGGGGATTGAGCCCGCAACCTGGGCATGTGCCCTGACCTCCTAGTTCATAGGTCCATGCTCAACCTCTGAGCCACACTGGCCAGGTCAGTCAGCTGCTCTTCTTAAGTCAAATGAGTGCCCAGCTGCATTGCTTAACAAGAGGGATGTTTTTTTGTTTTGTTTTTTGTTAACTCTCACCCGAGGATATTTTTCCATTGATTTTTAGGGAGAGTGGGAGAGGGAAAGAGAGAGAAACATCCATGTGAGAGAGGCACATCGATTGGTTGCCTCCAGCATGTGCCCCAACCAGGGCCTGGCCAAGGAGGAGCCTGCAACCGAGGTATGTGCCCTTGACCAGAATCGAACCCGGGATCCTTCGGTCCACAGTCCTAAGCTCTTATCTGCTGAGCCACACCGGCCAGGGCAGAAGGGATATTTTATCTGTAAGTAAGGCAACCAGTTGTGCCCATCTTTCTCAGGGCTGACTTACAGATGCTCTGATTGTTCATGTCAGCGCTACCACGGATCGGCCGGCTGCCCTTGGAGACAGCAGACACTTCACGTTGCTCTTGGGACTGTGATAAGGGCAGTTTGTGGAGAATGTGGCTCAAGAGATCAAAAAGTGCCTTTAAAAACTCCTTACCCTGTAGTTTTCAGTACATCTGTGGGGAAGAGGGAGTGGCTGGCATACTACTAAAGGTGTCCACAGGAAACCAGGTGCTGACAGAGTGGAGAGAGCAGCCTGGCCTCAGGTGACCTGTGGGTTATCTCTGCGTACTTAATTTCAGTCTAGTTATCTCCCCAACGCACACCAGCCCTTGTTAAAGAGAAAGCATTGCTTTGAGCTTCTGAAATGCATTTTCTTCTATGTGAACAGCTTGAAAACACTGAAGTTGATGTCAACTCTCAGAGTGCTAGCTGTAGGAAGACCTTTTCCACTGGGCATCATTAACATCTGCAGCTCCAAGGAGCTATTTCCCTTGGATCCTGGGAGGCCCTGAGCATCGGGTTTTGCTCAAGTCATAATCCTCAGATGGAGCAATAGTCGCCCGCTTGTTCCTGCAGGTCCATGCGGGCAGTTATGGGATCATAAACTAAGATGCTCTCCTCTGAACCAAAATTACTTTTCCCAGTAGCATTCATGACATTGACCACCATGTTTAATCTACTCACTGAATGTTCTTTTCAGTCATACATTCAGCAAAAGACTTTAAACTTGACCAGGCAGGAAAGAGGCTGATAGATACTAGTTTGGCACAAAGGGAAGATTTGTTGTTTTCAGCAACTTTCTTTGTAAACTCCTGTAGCTCATCATTAGTGTATAAACAAACAGTGGGTTATTTACATGACAATTAAAGGTAAGATGGGGCTCATGTGCAGAGTCCAGGTTATCACGAGTAGACACAGGAATCTGGTTCTGCCCGGAGGACAGTCCCTGCTGGGCTGCCTCCCACATGGGCCAGGCTCAGGGGTCCAGGGCTTGTGTCCTGAGCCTAGAATCCACAGCGAGTGGTGGAAACAGCCGTGTTGTGGAACTAGGCCTGGAGACTGGTTCTTCTCTTACCACGCGTGTGGTGACACTGGTCAGGACACTGCGCCCGCTACTCCTCCAGCTACTCTCCGAGGTCACAGAGCTCCATGGTGCCTGCAGAGATTCATAAAGATCTCACTCTGTGACTTTCCTCGCTTCTGGCTTCACCCACCAAAGCACAGAGACTTATCTGCAATAGCCAGGCCCCGGGCCTCCACACTTAGGCATCTGTATTAATAAGCTATCTCATTGTGAAGAGCAAAGACAGTTATGTAATTGAACTCACACTCCACGAGAAATACACCACGCTTTCCCTGCAGCCTGAATACATTATGAATACAAAATACAGTAGTTCATATTCTTTTTGTAAATATATTTTTATTGATTTCAGAGAAGAAGGGAGAGGAGAGAGATAGAAACATCATTGATGAGAGAGAATCATGGATTAGCTGCCTCTTGCACTCCCCACACTGGGGATCAAGCCTGCAACTCAGGCATGTGTCCTGACCAAGAATTGAACCATGACCTCCTGGTTCATAGGTCGATGCTTAACCACTGAGCCACACCGGCCAAGCAGTAGTTCATATTCTTAAATACTGGATGATTTCCCTTAATTCTCGTTGCCGACTGTATTCTGTTTCTCTATATATCCCCGTTAATTTGCTGTCATACTAAACTGGTCTGGGGTTTGTTTCTTTCAGGCTCTTATAAATGAGTTTTAATTATGCTTACATACTTGTCCAAAATGGAGTCTTCTAATGCTGGTCTTCTTCTCTCCTAACAGATATTTATCTACCTGCTGGCACATGACAGGCCTGTGCCTGCTGATTCCTCGGAAGCGCTGATTTCTGCACAAGGGTTTGCACCTGTCACATGCTCTGACATGCTGGCCATGTGCAGGGACACCTGCTCTCTGGGGCCAGATCAGGTCTTCCGCCTAAATTGCCGGGTCCTCTCTGCAGGCCCGCGTCCTCCACACTTTGGAACCTCACAAGGGTTTAAGTGCCTTTAGCGCGAGAGTAATTTCCTGTTTAGAGCGTAAAGTGAAATTAGACCCAGATGCTCATGGCCATTATACTTTCAATTAAACACTCCTGGCAACAGCAGTGCAGTCATTTCTATGTAATCATTTCAGGCTCACTCTCTCCTGGTGCTCATGAAAAGTTACATAGCAAAATCCTGGTCAGATAATATTTTCTGGTATTGCAAAGCTTTTAGTCCCTGTTGTTGTCATCAGAAGGGCATTTAACCGTGGGTGACAGGAAACAGACAAGTAGGTAATGCATTCTGAGTAATTTGAGAGTGGAGAGGAGAAGGACGCTGGGATGGGGGTGCAGAGGGGAGCTGCCTAGAGGAGGGTGTTCCCAATTGAATTGGAAAAGATCCTTTTGAAAACCTGCCTAGAAAGAAGCTGCTTGATTGCTTGAATGTTATTTTAGAGGTAGAACATGGCAAGACTCTATAAAATCAGTGACTAATTCTCTACCTGTCACAATAATAATTATCTCATTTCTTTAATAAGGTTTTTTTGGATACTTTTAAGACCACCTAAATTAGGTCAATGACTAAGAAAGATTCTTCTAGAAGGAAAGGCGGTCTGTACGCAGGTCAGCCTCGCCTGAGAGCGAGGCCCTTGTGCAGCAGGGTGTTGGAGAAGGAGAACCTCCTGAGGCCAGGGAGAGGTGAGTGACCAGGAGTCACCTCCAGAGATGAAATGATCGTCCATGAGCAAGCTGCTGCGTCCGAGCTGGACTTGAGACGGTGTGAGGCGGACTGACAGGCACCATGCCAGGAGCCCTTGCGGCTCCTTTCGCCCTGCACTGCAACCACATTGCTTCTGGAACAGACTCTGAACACATGTTCACGGGTTGTGCCTTTGCTCACACAGGAGGTTGGCCACCCCCCTGCCACCTTCCTGCATAGCTCTCCTTCTCTAAGGCCGGACTTACACACTGTGCCATGGTCTGAACAAGGTGCCCTCCTGGACAGCATGGCTCTGGCTCTCGGTGGCAGCCTGTGTTGTGTGTGCCCAAGCTCATAGAGGCGCTCACTCATCCTCCATCCTCCGATGGACCCGCGTGCCGCCGGGGGCCTCATCACTGAGCATCAATATCACTTCATTCAGAGTGAGGTGGGTGGGGTGGTCTGAAACCTCAGGAGGTAGACGTGTCTGTCTACTGTGGGGTGCAGTGTTTGGTTAGTCCGGGTCCTCTCAGAATCTCCCCCTCTTTTGTATTCTAGGGATAGAAATAACAGCCCTGCTCCCGTGGCCTGTCTGCAGGAGGCGGGCTGTGGCGGTGCATGAGCAGCAGAGCTTAGCCAGAGGCGCGACCTGGTCTCTACGAACAAACTGCGACTTGACCACACTGCACATCAGTTTCCTGCCAAGACTATGGGCCCTTTTCTCACTTGTCAGTGATAACATTCCAAAGGCTGCATGTCCTCAGACACCCTCCCATGGAGAGGAAAAGTCTAGCTCTCCACGCCCCCACTGGGTCCCTGGTTGTCCTTGTGACTCGGCCACAACTAATGGAATGCATGGAGGGGACACCGTGTGACTACCAGGGCATGGAGCGCCCACTGGGCTCGGGAATGTCATTCCCAGGCGCTCTCTCTCATCTCTGCTCACAGGCTGAGGGCCAACACCACGTGGAGAGGTCACCTGCACATGCCCCTGTGGATAGACCCAGCCTCGCAGGGCCTCCAGCAACCCCGGCCCACGTGCCTGGCGTGTGAGGGAGGAAGCACCAGACAACTGTAGGCCCCGCGTCCCCATTACCGCAGCTACCGTGGAGTAGAGACAGCCAGCCCCACGCTGCCTTTCTGAATTCCTGGCCCACAGAATCCATAAGCACAATTAAACACTCGTTGTTTTATGGCACTAAGTCCTGTTTTATGGCACTGGGTCATTACACAGCAATAAATAACTGAAAAACCTCTCTCACATAAAATATGATTTTTTAAATATTTTTTTAAATAAATCTTTATTCAGATTATTACAATTGTTTCTCCTTTTTCCTCCCATAGCTCCCCTCCACCCGGTTCCCACCCCACCTTCTGCCCTTACCTCCCCCCACTGTCCTCATCCATAGGTGTATGATTTTTGTCCAGTCTCTTCCTGAAACCCCCCATACCCATTTCCCCCTGAGAATTATCAGTCCACTCCCTTTCTATGCCCCTGATTCTATTATATTCACCAGATTATTCTGTTCCTCAGGTTTTTAATTCACTTGATTTTTAGGTTCACTTGTTGATAGATATGTATTTGTTGTTCATAATTTTTATCTTTACCTTTTTCTTCTTCCTCTTCTTTAAGAATACCTTTCAGCATTTCATATAATACCGGTTTGGTGGTGATTAACTCCTTTAGCTTTTTCTTATCTGTGAAGCTCTTTATCTGCCCTTCAATTCTGAATGATAGCTTTGCTGGGTAGAGTAATCTTGGTTGTAGGTTCTTGCTATTCATCACATTGAAAATTTCTTGCCACTCCCATCTGGCCTGCATAGTTTCTGTTGAGAAATCAGCTGACAATCGTATGGGTGCTCCCTTGTAGGTAATTAACTGTTTTTCTCTGCTGCTTTTAAGATTCTCTCTTTGTCTTTTGCTTTTGGCATTTTAATTATGATGTGTCTTGGTGTGGTCCTCTTTGGATTCCTTTTGTTTGGGGTTCTGTGCACTTCCTGGACTTGTAAGTCTATTTCTTTCACCAGGTGGGGGAAGTTTTCAGTCATTATTTCTTCAAATAGGTTTTCAGTATCTTGCTCTCTCTCTTCTTCTGGCACCCCCATAATTCTGATGTTGGTATGCTTGAAGTTGTCCCAGAGTCTTCTTACACTATCTTCAACTTTTTGGATTTTTTTTGCTTTTTGCTTTTTCGGTTGTTTTTTGCTTCTTTGTATTTCAATTCTTTGACTCGATTCTTGTGTTCCTCTAGTCTGTTGTTGGGTCTCTGTATAATATTTTTTATTTCAGTCAGTGTATGTTTAATTTCTAGTTGGTCCTTTTTCATATCTTCGAGGGTCTCATTATATTTATCGGTCTTTTCTAAGATATTCTTGAAAAGCCTTATAACCGTGGTTTTGAGTTCTATATCCAGTCATTTGTTTTCCTCCATTTCTTTCGTTTGTGATCTGTTTCTTTGACGCCGCATTTTCACTGCTTCCCTGAGTTGGTAGGGTAGATTTGTGTGTTAGGTTTCCTATATGGCCCAGTGGGTCGGCCTCCCCAGTTAACCTGAGGTGGATACTCTTGGTGCACCCCTTTGTGGACTGTGTGTACAGCCTTGTTGTAGTTAAGTCTTGATTGTTGTTGGTATCACTGGGAGAAATTGACCTCCAGGCCAGTTGGCTGTAAGGATCAGCTGTGTCTACACTGGGAGAAGTTCGGTGCTGGAGACAGCCTTATAGGATTAGACTTGCCAAATTGCAATAGCCTCTGTGCTCAGCTTGGATGGGGTGGAGTCTCAGGGCGGAGCAGACAGTCTTGGCTTCCAGTCAGCCTTGCCCTTGCACGTGCGCGCGCCTCCACACCTCTGCCTTCCCTGGCTCCCGAGTCTCCGCCCAAGATTCCAGATTCCCCCCTTAAGAGCGTGGGTCCCCAGGGGCTCGCCTGGAACTGGGGTTCAGTGCAGTCAGAACTGGGGTTCAGTGCAGTCAGGAGCTTCCAACTCCCTTCTGCTAGGGAAAGCCTGTGGCAGTCTCCGCAGCCTTTGTGCACACTGGCGCATGTGCCTCCAGACCCCTGCTGGCCAGGGCTCCCCTGGGTCTCCCCCGGGTCTCCGAGTCTCCGGGTGCCTTTCTCTCTACCTGACAGTACAGACTCCCCCTGTATGAGCCTGGGTCCATGGGGTTTCGCCCGGGACTGGGGTTCAGTGCAGTCAGAACTGGGGTTCAGTGCGGTCGGGGGCTTCCTTCCCCCTTCCGCCAGAGAAAGTCAGCCAGGCTCTCAGCCGCCCTTCCTCTCTGCACGCACAAAGATCCTTTGCCGTACCTCCAATTCTCTGTGAGCTTTTCTCTTTCCTTCTAGTTGTAGAATTTTCACTCAGCCAGCTTTCCTGTGGTTCTGGGTGGTGTCTGTTCTGTCTTTTAGTTGTAGTTTTGAAATTGTTGTGTGAGGCAGCAGTTTAGGTGCTTACCTATGCTGCCATCTTGGTTTCTCTCATAAAATATGATTTTACCCTGACCACCCCTTAGCTGATGCGCCAGGGCAGGCCAGGTGACACGGAAGTAAAAACAGCTCAATCATTTCAATGGTTTTGAACAACAAAGGCTCAGTCCTTACACTGTGAGCTGCCTAGGAGCAGGGAGCCCCTCTTCTAGGTCCTTGGGCTGATGGTCATTGCCGTTCTCTGGGCTGGGAGGCAGCCACAGCTCTGGAGGGCCTTGTACCAGAGGTTAAATGTGAGGCCTAGAATGACACAGTCACTTCTGTTTCCAGCTCACTGGCCAGACTAGTCACCTGGCTCCGCCCACCGACACAGGTGCAGCCTGCTAGTCCTGTCTGTTCTTTGAGGAGGAGAGCTTGAGATACTGGGAAAGCAGCACCGATGACTATCTGCAAGCTTTCCGACTCCGCCTGCCATGCCAAGGGCCTCGACGCTGATTCTCTCTTTCCGGGACCTGTTCAGGCTCCCCACCCACAAGGCCAGGAGCCTCTTCAGCACGGCCATTCCACCACTGGAACCACATCTACCACTAGTTGTCCTGCCCACCCTTCCTACACATTATCTGCATATAGAGCAGCTGCCAGTGGTGGTTTCCATGACAACCAAAACTATCTAGTGCTTTTGCTAAACCTCTAATCACAGGGTATATGTTTTTTTTCTTTCTCTTTCTGTCTTTTCTTTATCAGAGCCAAAAATCAGACAGAGTTCATCATTCCTCTTTCACCTCAAAGAAAAAACTGCAGCCAGAACTCACATCTGTGCCCTGTAATGATCCCTCACGTGAGTTATCAAGTAAAGACAGTTATGAAGAATACAAAGAGGGATGGGAAAATTTTTAGATGCTTTAAGAAGAAAGGATTTTGTTAAATGGAACACAGGGGAAGATTTCAAAGGAAAGAGGGTGGATAAGGCAGGGAACGGACCAGTGTGTGTTCTGGTGCAAATTCTTCACTGGTGATTAAATTCAAGCCCCAACTCTTTGCTTATTTACTTTTCAACCTTTTGAAAGTTCAGAACCCTTACATATAAAATGGGGGAATATAATACTTCTCCTACCTAAGTAGCAAGGTAGTTGTAAGGATAAAATTCACTAGTCTAAGTAAATATGGATTAAAAGTAGAAAATGCTAAAAAAAAAAAAAAAAAAACCTAAGAGAAAAGTAGAAAATGTCATTCAGCTCCAAAGTATTAGCATCACATGCATTTCAAACCGACAAAAGGGTGTTGGTTACTATGACAGCATCTCTGGTGGAAGGTTTGCAGGAGGCTTTGCAAACTCAACCCATAATATGGCTCAACGCAATGTTCAGACTTGCAAGCACAGGGTGGTGAGTGACCAGCATAATTGATGCTGTGCAATGGAGGCCACCAATTACATACAGTTTGGAGGAAGCCAAAGCCAAAACCCAGAAAAGTACTCCTCAGGTAAATGCCTCTGAATGGGACTGATGACCTAAACAATCCCATAGCCTTCCATCCACCCACAGCCTTCTTAAGAGTTTAGAGAAATCTGCCAGGCCTCCAAACCAGGAGTTTAGGGTTCAATTCCTGCTCAGGGCACAAGCCCAGGGTTGTGATCTCATTTCCAGTGGGGGGTGTGCAGGAGGCAGCCAATCAATTATTCTCTGTCATCATTGATGTGTCTTGCTCTCCCTCTCCCTTCCTCTCTGAAATCAATGATGTATATACACTGAGTGGCCAGATTATTATGATCTCTGAACGCATAATAATCTGGCCACTCAGTGTATATCCTATATAATAAAAGGCTAATATGCAAATTGTCCCCTCGACCAGGAGTTTGACCAGCAGGCAGGCTGGCCAACCGCCCATGTCCCTTCCCCCTGGCCAGGCTGGCTGGACCCCACCCATGCACGAATTCATGCATTGAGCCTCTAATATATATATTACTGAGTGGCCAGATTATTATGCGTTCAGAGATCATAATAATCTGGCCACTCAGTGTATATATCCTATATAATAAAAGCCTAATATGCTAAGTGTCCAGTCAACTGGTCGGCCATTCAACCAATCAAAGTGTAATATGCTAATGATATGCTAAGGCCGCTCAACTGCTTGCTATGACGTGCACTGACCACCAGGCGGCAGATCCTCCAACCAGTAGGTAAGCTGGCTGCTGGGGTCCAGCCGATCAGGACTGAGCAAGACAGGCCAGACACGCCCTGGAGCCCTCCCGCAGCCCCTCCCTAGCTGGCCAAACTCCTGCATCCCTCCCTGGCCCAGATAGTGCACCAGTGGGGTCCCACGGCCTGGCCTGCACCCTCTCTCAATCTGGGACCCCTCGGGGGATGTTGGAGAGCCAATTTCAGCCTGATCCCACAGGCTAGTCCAAGGGACCCTACTGGTGCATGAATTCATGCACTGGGCCTCTAATACAGTGGTCGCCAACCTTTCGGACCTCATGGACCACCAGTGGTCCTTGGACCACTGGTTGGTGACCACTGCTCCAAAGGTTTCCTTAAACCAGTGGTCGTCAACCTTTTGGACCTCACGGACCACCAGTGGTCCGCAGACCACCGGGTGGTGACTGCTACTGTAATATACTAGAGGCCCGGTGCATGAATTTGTGCACAGGCAGGGTCCAACTGACCCACCTTGATGGAGGCCGATCAGGGCCAGCCAGCAGAAGGGAGAGGGGGACACAGGAGGTTGGCCAGCCAGCCCGCCCCTGATCAGGGGTCAGGCTGGCCAGGGGAGGGGCCGCAGGAGGTTGGGGGGTGCCGATCGGAGCCTGATCAGGCCAGTTGTCCACAGTAGTGCGTGTCATAGCGACAGGTCGTTCCAGTCATTCTGGTCATTCCATTGGTCTGGTCGCTTGGCTTTTATATATATAAACTAGAGGCCCAGTACATGAAATTTGTGCACGGGGGGGGGGGGGGGTTCCCTCAGCCCAGCCTGCACCCTCTCCAATCTGGGACCCCTCGGTTGATGTCCGACTGTCAGTTTAGGCCTGATCTGCAATTGGGCCTAAACCGGCAGTCAGACATCGCTCTCACAATCTGGGACCACTGGCTCCTAACTGCTCACCTGCCTGCCTGCCTGATTGCCCCTAACTGTCCCCCCTGCCAGCCTGGTAACCCCACACAGCCCGTTCAGTCATCCGTTTGGTTGTTTCGGATGTGATGGTCGCTTAGTCTTTTATATATATAGACATATATGAGTTTAGCGAAATCTGGCCCTGCAACTGTTTGTAATTGCATGACTTTTTTTTTTTTGAAGACTTAAAGTACATTTTTTTCCAAATATATTTTATTGATATTTTACAGAGAGGAAGGGAGAGGGATAGAGAGTTACAAACATCAATCAGCTGCCTCTTGCACACCCCCTACTGGGTATGTGCCACAACCAAGGTACATGCCCTTGACCAGAATCTAATGTGGGACCCTTCAGTCTGCAGGCCTACGCTCTATCCACTGAGCCAAACTGGTTAGGGCATGACTTTTAAGACTTTTCCCTCCAGTGTCTCCTGTGTTTCTCCGATATTTTTTACGAACCCTCTTCTCTGCCATCTTCTAACTGTGGACACTTCCCCATGGGCTGGTGATCAGCTTTCATCCCTTAGGATGGCTCCGAGCAGCCCTGCTTCAGCGATGGCACTCAGGATGGTACTTCCACAGCGTCTACCTACTTCCTCCCACACACTGAGGACACGGTTAGGAACAGAGTAGGTCGTGGCTGCTGAGCTCCATTCCATCACACACTGTGGAGGGTTTCACAGGATTCTCTCCTTAAGCCAGGGCTGGCTGCAGAAGTTACCGCATTCTGCAGATGGGCAAAGGGGAGCCCAGGGAGTAGTGGCCAAGCATCTGTGTGGAGCAGCATCAGCCCAGGTGTGTCTCGTCTCAGGGACAGGGCCTGGGTCTGTGGCTGTGCCCGTGCCTGGGCCCATGCCCATGCCTGTGCCTGGAGTTTTTCCTCGTGGACCCACTCTCAGCATCTCTGAATCAAGGCCTCGAAATCAATGCCCCGCCAGCAGCCCTGCGTCCTGTCCAACTGGGAACACCCTGCTCATCCTGCAAACTTGAGCCCTTGGAATCTCTGCAAACCTGTGGTCTCCCTTCCCCTCCGCCCACTAAACTCTGCGGTGAATTCCTCGTGGCGTGTTCCCCGCAGTGGCGGAGCATGGGTCTTCTTGAGGGCATCCCTGAGTCCCAAACGCCACTGCTCTCCACACCACCACCCGGCCTGCCTGCAGCCCGGCGCCCATGTCCTCAGGGCCTGCATCCGGGCCCAGCCCTGCACACACCTGGGCCTGCTCAGGGCTGGCATCGTGTCACACCAGGGACAGGACGCACATCTGGAGCCTGTCCTCAGACACACGTCACACTCGTGGTAGAGAGCACGCCACTTACATGGCCACGGTGACTGCCTTTGGGACCCGCCCTGGCTGTGTTCCCCTCAGGCTCCCTGAAGCGATCTATCACTTGGGACGTCGTGAAATCATGACGTATGATGCCGTGATGTAGTGACGCCTCAACATGGTGACTGCCTTCAGGTTCCCTCCACAGGACCTGCCCGCCAGCCCTGGCCATGTTCCCCTCTGACCCCCAGGAGCTGGCAGTTTAGCTCGAGCAGTCCATCACCTGGGACATCGTGACGTCATGACATACTTGGTGACGATCTGACACCGCAGCACGGAGCAGGACTGTTTTGCATGGCCCAGCCTAAGGGCCTATGGTGCTCGCCATGGAGTCTCCCATGAAGAACCATGTGAAGACGGTGATCTTAACAGACTGTAATGGAGCCCAGTGCTGGAGCCTAGCAACGTCAGCGGCCTTCGTGGGCGGTACGGTCGCAATGCCCCCGCGCCCAGCAGTCCCATCTATCCACAGTGATGCTGCCATGGGCCACAAGGGCCTGGGCGCTGTGTTCCCTGGCAGCCCGTTGAGCCAGTGTGACTGGTGACCCGAAGCCGTGGTTCTCACCAACCAACACACGCGCTTTGGCAACAGGCTGGCCCACGTGGAAGAAAGCAGAGCGCGTGGCACAGGAGTCGGGGAGCCTAGGCGCTGAACCTGGGCGGCATGTGTGGGGCAGGGCCTCGGTTCCAGCTCACTCTTTGCGTGAATTTATAACGTATCAGGGGGGATGTCACGTCCGGGAACGGAACCAGGAGCCCCCACGGCCGGTGCTAAATTCAATCCACATCTACAACCAGGGCTGGCAGGGAGGCGGCCCAGCCCTGCCTCTGCTTGCGTCCGACCCAGTGTGTATCCCAGACCCCATCAGAAGGGCGTCGTGGGCCGTGGAAGCTGAAGTCAGTTCCTGCATGGCAAAAGGGAAAGCCCTCGCAGGGCCGTGCGGTGGCTCCACTGTGGAAATGCAGCCCGGACATTGCAGCCGTGGGCGGCACCCTCCCGGCGTGTCTGCACTCTGCACACAGGGACCAAGTCCCCAGCAGCGCCTTTCCCAGCCACACCCTCCGCCTCGAGAGGAGGGGGGCTGCACCTTGGTCCCAGGGACCGTGTTCAGGTATTTATCTGCCCGAAGCCGCAGAGCCTGTCTTGTTCTGGAGAGCCCGTCTTTATGAAAGAGTACTAGAGGCCCAGTGCACGAAATTCGTGCACGGGGGTGTGTGTCCCTCAGCCCAACCTGCACCCTCTCCAATCTGGGACCCCTCGGGGGATGTCCGACTGCCGGGCCTAAACAGGCAGTCGGACATCCTTTTCACAATCCGGGACTCCTGGCTCCCAACTGCTCGTCTGCCTGCCTGATTTTCCCTAACCGCTTCTGCCTGACAGTGTGATCACCCCCTAACCACTCCCCTGCCGGCCTGATCATCCCCAACTGCCCTCCCCTGACAGCCCGGTCACCCCCAAATGCCCTCCCCTGCATATTCCCTCTTTATTAGATAGGGTTTTTTCTTTAACATATTGGACAGCCCTAACTGGTTTGGCTCAGTGGATGGAGCGATGGCCTGTAGACTCAAGGGTCCCAGGTTTGATTCCAGTCAAGGCCATGTACCTTGGTTGGGGGCACATACCCAGTGGGGAGTGTGCAGAAGGCAGCTGATCGATATTTCTCTCTCATAGATGTTTCTAGCTCTCTTTCCCTTTCCCTTCCTCTCTGTAAAACATCAATCAAATATATATAAAAAAAGAAACATTTAAGATTCCTCCATATCTGCCTGGCTGTTGTGACTTAGTGGCTGAGACCCCAGGCTTGGACTGGGAGGAGATTGCTCCGTGGGGACGCGGGCCCCTCCCAGGCTGAGACCCCAGGCTGGGTCTGGGACTGGATCGCTCCTTGGGGCGCACACCCCTCCCAGGCTGAGATCCCAGGCTGGGGCTGGGACGGGATCGCTCTGTGGGAAGTGAATTTGTTTTTTATAAAGGGTCAGGAGGGCCTCTGGGCAGCATTCTGCCAGGCCGCTTACTCTGCCGGGACTCGGGCAGGTCATAGAGGACTGGTCACTGCCATCTTGTGGCTATGGGGGCCGCCATTTTTGTCATGGAGTGACGGTTAATTTGCATATTACTCTTTCATTAGATAGGATGTGCTGGGTCTCTCCACTCCCTGCTATAATCATGCTTCATGCCAAAAAAAAAAAGTCCTGTGTGAAATGGTAAATTGAATTTATGGCTATAATGGAGTTAAGAACTAGACTTCAAATTTCAGCAAATCAAAACATTATTGGGAACAGCAGATGTTAAAAATAAAGATTCTCTGCTTTTTTATTCAGCCCCCACATCCTTTCTGAAGGCTCACCAGCATGTTCAATGTCAAGCCAGGAAAATCCCCTGTAGCAACTTAAAAATCGAAACAAAAGCATCACCTGCCATTTTAAGTTGTATTATTATTTCTTAAATGTTTTTTGGTTGTGTTTATAAAAATGTTTTCTTTCACACAAAAAAATGTTGTAAAACCACTGTGCTCTTGAGATTTTCGGATTGGAAATGTTCATCTAGAAACTGGAGCAGGAGGGACTTAAAGTTTGTTTCAAGCCTCTGGTTGATGCCGGGATGTCCATCCATTTGTGAGAAAAGGCCATGCAACCTCCGAAAACTCTGCCTCCCACGGTCCCCCAGTCCATGGTGAGGACATTCGACATTGGAGAGCGCCTGCCTCTGCCCTGGGAATCCTGACCAGCAGGCCTGATGCTTCTTACTCCTGCCATCCTTTAATTATTTGAAGACAGCTATCACGTCTTCCCTCCTCCAGGCAAAGATACAGCTTCCTTTTAGCCCAGCATCAAAAGATGTAATCATTTCAAAAGTCTTAGAGAAGATTTGGGACCGTATGCTTATGAAAAATCTTTAGGAGTTTCTGCTGAATCTCCTCCCTCTCCCACCTCTGCCATGTACTGGCAACACCCACCCTGCCCGGTCTGTCTGGGAAGTCTAATAGGATGTGTTCCTGGCACAGGAACCCCCGCGCATGCCCAGAGGGCAGAGTGGAACTTCATATACTCACCCAGTTTCATTGATGCGATTATGGACACATCTTGCTGCTATCCTGACCCATCACTCCCAGAGTCGGGCTCATTTCTGAGTTGTTGCTTTGAACTTCATCATGTCTTGTGCCTCACCACCACCCACCACCTGTCCTTCTATGCCAGATATCTACCTGTCTGCTTTACTCTGTGCAGGATTGCACCTCACAGCAATAATGTGTGTATGTCCTGCGTATTGTCTCTCCCAATGCTTTGCACATAGTACTCTGAGGGCATTTCTCCTAGCCCATGGCCCCACAAGCCAAAGACCGAAAGAATTAAGCCATTGACCACTGTTTGAGACAGAAAGATTTGGAAAACAGTTTGAAGGCTGATGTTTCTCTGCTCCTGGAAATAAGGTGATTCAGAGGCCATGGAAGGGGAAGGTGGGGAGGCAACTCAGACCAGAGAGTAAGTTAGGGGTGGTGAGAGCCGGGCCTGCAGAGCCCGGCAGTCAGTGAGGGGTGCTGAGGGTGAAGTGGGTCAGGAACAGGCAGAAGGAGAATCTCAGGCGGGGCAGTGTACTGCCTGGCTGCAGTCATAAGAACATTTGGAGCCACCAGCAGTGCCCTGCGAAGGCCACCAGGAGCTGACTTTGCATTCTTTGAAGAATTGTCATTTTCACTTTTATAACTATTTGATTAGTTGTGCCTCCCCGCACTCAGGATATAGTTCCCTGGTGACTGGGCCCTGTCTGGTTGCACTTACCTTCATATCCAACAGATATGTGTTGAGTGACAAGGTATGAGAAGCAAATGATGGCAACGTGGAGAGATGATAGGTTAGTCAAGAACAGGTAATTAGCTGTGTGTGTGCTGAAATTAACTATTAGAACGCGCATACCGTCTCCCAAGCATTTGGGTTTTCCTCACTAGTTACTGGGTTGCTGTCTTTCGTAACCCTTCATGAGATAACGAACTTAGGTGCTGTAAACTGACACATTTGACTAGGCAGACACACTCAGCCCCTGGAGGCCACCAATGCAAGCCTGACTAGCGACTGCTGCCCCCTGGCATCCTGGCAGGGACCTGGGCACGTGGTGTGTGACCTCAGCTTCCAGGCTTGCACAGGCCAAGTTCCACAGTCAGCTGACCAGCTGGGGAAGCCGTGTGCTTACTCCCCGGCAGGTCTAGCTTCTGCTCCAATGCTCACTTTTGGACACCTCACGGGATTTTTATTATTTGTTGATATATTTGCATCCAGTTTGAATATCTGAAGTAATAGGGCACTGAAAATACCAGTGAAGCTGACTCCATTCCAGTTTTTATCCTTTGAAGCACAATCAGGCCATTATGTGTGAGTATGTCTTTGAACAAAGGAGTGTTTAGCATGCGGTCTTCTGGGTGGGAGCCAGGCATTCCTCCTCTCTCCACAAGCCTCGCTACCACACTGCTTCCTTCTCCACTGACAAAAGGCTCAGCGCTTGGCTACATCCCTTGAGTCTCAGGATCCATGTCCGAGAAGAAAGGACTTAAAAACACTTACTTTGCTCTTACCAAGCAGCTGTCCGTACCATCGTTACTGCTTAGTGCAGGCATCTTCCACCACCCACCACCTGTCCTTCTATGCCAGATATCTACCTGTCTGCTTTACTCTGTGCAGGATTGCACCTCACAGCAATAATGTGTGTATGTCCTGCGTATTGTCTCTCCCAATGCTTTGGGAGAGACAACCTCTTCTTCTTTTTGCTTTTTATTTTATTTTTTTTAAATATATTTTATTGATATTTTACAGAGAGGAAGGGAGAGGGATAGAGAGCTAGAAACATCGATGAGAGAGAAACATCGATCAGCTGCCTCCTGCACACCTCCCACTGGGGATGTGCCTGCAACCAAGTTACATGCCCTTGACCGGAATCGAACCGGAAACCTTCAGTCCGCAGGTCGACGCTCTATCCACTGAGCCAAACCGGTTTTGGCTTCTTTTTGCTTTTTAAGTGTTGGTTCTCCTTTATTGTTCTGTTGTTGTTGTTGTTGTTAATCCTCACGAGAAGATACTTTCCATTGATTTTTTTTTTTAGAGAAAGTGGAGTCAGGGGGAGAGACAGAGAGAAAACCATCAATATGAGAGAGATACATCAATTGGCTGCCTCTGCACATGCCAGGGCCAGAGATTGAGCCTGCAACCCAGGTACGTGCCCTTGACCAGAATTGAACCCAGGACCCTTCAGTCCATAGGCTGACACTCTATCCACTGAGCCAAACCGACTAGGGCTCCATAACCTCTTCAAAAATTAAAGGGTTTTATTTTTGTTTTTGTTTTTCTGCTTAGCTTGAGCGGGAGGAAGAAATAACCTAAAATGGGCACTTGCCGTCCACCGCCGCAGTCCCTGTGCCATCTGTGATTCCAACTTTATCCACATTCAACCACCTGAAGCATCTGTGCCATTTGGAAGGAGAAAGAGGAGATGAAGGAGAAACAGGAAGTCTTACTGGGAGAGGCAGGCGACTGCTCAGCAGGAAGGGGCAGAAGCGAGCTCTGGGACTCTGCTCACCTCCGTGGTCCCACTGCCTTTTGAGGGCAAGTTCAGTCACCGACCCTCTGCCCACCTCAGAACCTTCCTTCCATGCTGCGATTAGAGACCAGGCATCTAATTTTCATTTGCTTCTTCCTAATGGACTTGATTTTTAAATCATGAATGAAACACTTTCTCTCAAATTAACATTGTAAAACAGAATTGATATTTGGAGGAGTGTGTATTTCCCATGCTCAAGCCTGGGAAAAATTAAGCTAAGGGAACAGCTCCAAAACCCCGCGGAATCATGCTCAGTGACTCCTGGAAGCAGTGTGAAGCACCATCCAGGGAAGTGTGTAGATTCGTGTGGCACTTGCTTAGGGACATAAGAGAAGGGCCTAAATGAAGAAAGCAGTGTTTCTACAGATGGGGCAGTCCATTGTCACCGGAGAGCGTGGCTGCTTTCTGCCCCCAGGAATTGCTTTGTTTAGAAATCCGTCATCTATAAATGGAAAAGAGTAAGTCTTTTTAGGATTGTGTTTTTGACATCATAACATCAATCAAAACCAGGGGATTGCGTCCTATGGAAGTGATACTCCATACGGCACATGCTGCCTGTGTTGACAGACACTTCATTGCTTAATTTTATAGGCATTGCTGAGAGCATTGTTCTCTTACTAAAGTTTCACTTCCAGTTGCACATAACGAGCTGTGCAGTTCTTGTGGCTTCGAGGGGTTGGACCCTAAAGCACGCCCCGATCCCTGTCTTCCCTCTCCAGGATGCGAAGAACATGGCAGCCGGCAGCCTCTCCTCTCTGCTTTCAGGATGGAGACTTAATTGGTCTCTCCTCCTACTCTCAACTGCTCTCTGAACAGTAATATTTTACTTGCAGTCGCCCCCGCCTCCCACGGCTCCCATTAGCTGGGAGGCTGACGGCTCTGACTCAGGTTCCGTGCTGCCTGTGTTTCTCCTGAGAGGCAGCTCCGTTATTACATGCAACATCCACAGTGCGCGCAGCTGCTTCACAGCTTTCCTCTGCGGTGTTCAGAGGTGGAAGGAATAGCCAAAGGAAGCGTGTATACAAAGCATAGACCTCACTTTTATTTACATCCCAGCGTTCTCAGGGTGGAGAGGGAAGCTTTGCTCCCTGGTGGCTCATCAATTCTGACAACATCCCTAGAAGTAGGGAAGTGACAGGACCATTATCCTGGTTACAGAGGAGACACGGAACCCGGAGAGGTTAGCAGTCTGTGCAAGGTGACAGTTATTGGCGTCTGGAGAAAGAGATGTACACAAACCCAGTTCCTGGCTCCCAGGTAGCTGTCCTTTCTCCTCTCTGTGTGCTCAAGTTCACCTTTACATGCTGTAGGCCAAGCATGTCAAACTTGCGACCGGCCGGCGGGCTGCATAAACGAGGCATGCGGTCCGTCAGCCGCAAGTTTGACATGCTTGTTATAGGCAGTTAATTATGTGATAAAAATGTGGGGTAACTGAAACCCCAATGGTTCTCAAACAGACCTTGTGCTTAAAAGACGGACGTGAAGCATCAAATTTCCTGGTGAGTGTCACGTGTGAAGTGGGAAAGGCGCCGAGATGAAGGGAACACGGCCCTGGGGCGTGGGCTTCACCCCTGACCCTTAGCAGTCAGGATCTTGTGTGCATGCCGTGCGGGCAGCACGGGTGCTTGTCAGAGTGTGGGCGGAGTGACCCGCGGTGGCAGCCCACGTGGTTGTAGAGTTCTGCAGCCTCCCAGCCAGGAGGTGGCCTAGCCTCCTACCATCTGGTCCCTAATAACGTCTCTTCTTATCCCCAAGCCCACCAGGGTCAGAGTGGCCTGCGTGCAGCTCCACTGGCCTCTGCAGTGACAGCATCATCCGTCGGCAGCTGTGAAGGGTGGTCAGGTCACTGCCCATCCTCGTGGATGGCCTCTCCAGTGCTCTCACCCCGCTGTGCATGTCCTGCACAAGGCACTCAGCACCTACAGCTGTCCCAGGCCTTCATTTGCTCCTGGCATCTGCTCTCCCCACCGGTCCATAGCTGCAGGCCAGCAGGGACCCCTCTGTCGTGGGCACCGTCCACTCCAGGGCCAGTGCAGTGTTGGTGAAGCATAGTAACCTCCATCTTGTATAGAAACTGCTGTTTGAAACTCTCCGCTATTGTTATATAGTCCCTTGTTCTGTAAACTCTGTCGTTGTAAACTGTCATTTTTGGACAGTCCCTTATTCTACAAAATAACTTTGTTTTTTAGCTCAAATAATAGAGAAGATAAACTTAACTGTCGGACCTTGCAAGCTAGCCATCTAATGTAATAGACTAATACTGATAATATTCCCATATTCTCATGCCAAGTGTTTATTCATTATGTATCCAAGGTTACAAGTGGTCTGCAAAAATAACTTACACAAAGCTCTTTGTAAAGTCTACAGAAGGTCCAGAAAAACCATATTTGGGAGACAAAGAACTGGAAGCATATAAATAAAAAAAGCTTCCTCCATGTTTGTTGCTCAGAATTTGACAGAGATATTCTGCTCTGAGCCTGCGGGTAATAAAGACTCCTAATTAATTGGCTTGTTAAGGCATTTTGTATCTAGCTCGCTGATTTATGATACAACATTGGAACTGTTAGAGGTGCCGCACACACTTCTGAATCAATCTGCTCTGGCCCAGGCTCTCCCGAGACTGTCCATGCCCAGCTTAGCGCAGAGGATAGAATCACAGCGCCTGAATTTACATCCTAGATCTGCCACTTAAAGCCAGGTGTGTTCTAAAATCAGTAGTCTCTGCTTCCTTGTTATAAAACACTGGAGGGCCAGTGCATAAAATTTGTGCATGGAGGGAGGTGTCCCTCAGCCCAGCCTGCACCCTCTCCAATCTGGGACCCCTCGAGGGATGTCTGACTGCCCGTTTAGGCCCGATCCTACTGGGATCGGACCTAAACGGGCAGTCGGACATCCATCTTACAATGCAGGACTGCTGGCTCCCAACTGCTCGCCTACCTGCCTGCCTGATTGCTCCTAACTGCTTCTGCCTGCCAGCCTGATCACCCCCTAACCACTCCCCTGCCAGCCTGATTGATGCCTAACTGCTCCCCTGCCAGCCTATTTGCCCCTAACTTCCCTCCCCTGCAGGCCTGGTCACCCCTAACTGCCCTCCCCTGCAGGCCTGGGTCCCCCCCCTAACTGCCCCTCCCTGCAGGCCCAGTTGCACCCAACTTCTCTCCTCTGCCATCCTGGTCACCCCTAATTGCTGTCGCCTGCAGGCCTGATCACCCCCAATTGCCCTCCCTTGCAGACCTGGTCCTTCCCAACTGCCCTCCCCTGCTGGCCATCTTGTAGCGGCCATCTTTGACCACATGGGGGCAGCCATCTTGTGTGTTGGAGTGACAGTCAATTTGCATATTACTCTTTTATTAGATAGGATAGAGGCCTGGTGCATGGGTGGGGGCCAGCTGGTTTGCCCTGAAGGGTGTCCCAAATCAGAGTGGGGGTTCCCTTGGGGTGTGGGGTGACCCAAGTGGACGCCCTGGTATCTGGGACTTATTTATCTTCTATAATTGAAACTTTGTAGCCTTGAGTGGAGCCAAGCCTCCTGCTTGCTCCATGGCCGCAGCCATTTTTGTTGGGATTTATTTATCTTCTATAAATTGAAACTTTGTAGCCTTGAGCAGAGGCCTGGGCCCGCCAAGGTGTGTGGGAAGCTTGGCTTCCTCCATTGCCAGGGAAACCCAAGCCTCCTGCTCTCTCCGTGGCTGCAGCCATCTTGGTTGGGTTAATTTGCATGCTCCCTCCTGATTGGCTGGTGGGCGTGGCTTTGTGGTGTGGTGGAGGTACGGTCAATTTGCATGTTGCTCTTTTATTAAATAGGATGGCAAAATGATGCTTCACTGGCCCTGGACCATGGTGCTCCGTGGATAGAGTATCCGCCCATGCCCTGAAGGGTCTCAGGTCGGTCAGGGGCCCATACCTGGGTTGCAGGTTTGATCCCTGGCCCAGGGAAACAACCAATCAATGTGTCTCCCTCAAATCAATGTTTCTCTTGTCCCCCTCTCCCCTGTCTGTCTCCCCCTCCCTCGCTCCCTCTCACTCTCTCTAAAAATGAATGGAAAAATATCCTCAGCTGAAGATTAACAACAATCACAACAAAAAATGATGCTTAGCTACCTAACTTCCCATGGCATTGAGTTCAAATAAGAAGTTACATGCAATCGTGTGATTGGAAAGTAGAACAATTATTTATAGTGTAGCTATTAATAGCAGAGTAACAATTACTTAATTAAATCAATAGTAAGAGCTATTCCTATTTCAGTTTGCCAAGAGTTAGCCCTACATTGTACAATTCCAAACATTTCTGAAGCGCCGCAGCCCTCCGCCACCATAGCCTTGCCTAAGGATTGCAGGAGGACTCCCACGGGAACTGTGCAGCGCATGCTGGCCGCTCCCTGCTCCGGCCACGTCCACTTTCTTCTCTGTTCTTCATCCAGTTTTGCTCAGAGCAGTCTCCCCAAAAGCCTTTCTTACAATCCCTGTTGGAACTGCCTTCTCCCTCTGTCTCCCTTCAGCACCAGACTGGTTTCCCCGGGCACTTCTCCCTCACATGGTGGGAGATGCAGGGATGAGGGGGCGTGAAGCGGGGGTCAGAGCTGCCGGCAGGGGAGCAGGGGAGCCCGGCCACCATGGTGAGGACCCTGGGTGACAGGCAGCAGAGAAGTTAGTGTCCTTGTGGCTGGTTTTCTTCCCAGGAGGAGGGAAAGGATAATAGGTCAGAATGGCTTTATCCAGGAAAGCAAGTGCCCCAGGACAGCAAGCAGTGTCGCTGTTTATTGTCCCTGTGAGAGTGTCGCTGTGGCTCGGGGGGTGGAGGGGGGAGGGCGCGTGGACAGGCAGGGGCGGGAGGGAGGAGAACTCACCACACAGCAGACTCTGTGTGTCCTGAATTCACTCTGATGTGGCAGACAGTACAGCAACTAGTTCTTATTTAGCGCTTCTTATCTGCCCACGCTCCGTACAAAGCTCACAGCCCTAAGTACCACTAGGGCGTCTCCCCACGGTCTGTGGTGACAGAGGTCCCTTAGCACGTGCTGCAGTGTCTGGATTGGGTGCATTTTGAGTGACATCTCAGCTTCCCCTTCCTGGACAAGCACTTGTCTGGTGAGGCAGGAAACAAGGCCATGTCCAGTTTCATTTCTCTTTCCAAATGCTCCGATTTGCAAAACAGTGAATGAGTGTTCAATGGCAGCAGCATATTGAGCACCCTAAGAGGCTCCGTGTAGAGGCCTGTGGGCTGGGAACTGACTTTCTCTGATGTCCTAACTCACCCCGTGCATCTCAGAACCTCAAGACGTCCGATAATCAAAATGAGGCTGCTGCCTCTGGGGGCGGCCCTCGCTCCAGTCTGTGATGGAGAGCGGTTCAGTGCACCTGCGCTGGCCGATGCTGGGGGCTGACCCCCTTCCAGGGCTTGGAGAGCTTTCAATGTTTGTGTAAGTGTTTCCAGAAGAACACAAAGAGACTAGCGGAGGACTAGAGACCATGAGAGAAAACCGACAGTGCAGAGCACATCTCACCACAGCTCCTGCCCACCGATCCCTGCGCGGGAGCTGCCTCGCCTGCTGCTCTGGGAGAGGTATGCGTTCTCTGTCTCCTTGCCCCACAGAGCTGCCGCGCGTGTTCCCACGCTTGCGTGCTCATGGGAGTCCTTGTCCTTTTTATTTTCTTCCAAAAGAGTTTCACTGCTCATTTGCTTAGTAGACCCTTTTAACTGACTTATTTTATTTATTTATTGATTTCAGAGAGGAAGGGAGAGAGAGAGAGAGAGAGAGAGAGAGAGAAACATCAGTGATGAGAGAAAATCATGGACCGGCTGCCTCCTGCACACCCCACACTGGGGACCCAGCCCTCAACCCAGGTATGTGCCCTTGACTGGAGTCGAAACGTGACCTCCTGGTTCATAGGTCGACACTCAATCACTGAGCCATGCCAGCCAGGCTGCTTGCTCATTTTTCATTAACAAGATATATCAGCACTGAAGATAGACAAGAAGGCCCAGGCCTGAGTAAAACCTGCTCTCCGAAGAGACGGGGTACTTCCTGAGCACTGGGGTTCCAGGGCAGCTGCCCCAGCAGAGCAGTGGCAGATGCTGTAGCCTCGCACTCCCGAGGGTGCAGTGTGCCTCCTGCAGGGGTGGACTGGGACCCACAGCCAGTCCCCGGGTCCGCCGCGGCTGGCGGGGGCTGCACAAGCTTTGTCCTTGTGAGCAGCTCTGTCTCTGCAGCCTCGTGGCTTTGCCAACAGGGCCCGACAGGAGTCGGACATTTGCTCATGTTCCTGAACCGGCACCAGCATTCCCTCCTGGTTGCTGCACGCAGCCCGGTACCGCATTTCTCTGCCCACCTGGCGGGGCCTGCAGGCAGACGTGGCTCCTTCCTGGAACATCCCTCTAAGACTCGGTTCTTTTTTTTTGTTGTTGTTCTTTTTTAAAATATATTTTATTGATTTTTTTTTTTTTACAGAGAGGAAGGAAGAGGGATAGAGAGTTAGAAACATCGATGAGAGAGAAACATCGATCAGCTGCCTCCTGCACACCTCCTACTGGGGATGTGCCCGCAACCAAGTTATGTGCCCTTGACCGGAATCGAACCCGGGACCCCTCAGTCCACAGGCTGACGCTCTATCCACTGAGCCAAACCGGTTTTGGCTATTTCTTTTCCTTAAAAAAAATCTTGAAAAGTGAACGCCGCCTGAAGGGTTCGAGTCCTTTTAAGACTCTTCATTCCACATCTGCAGACTAGAAATAAACATATGAGCACAAAAATGAGACAAGCAACAGTGGTTATGCTGAGAGGCAAATGAATCAGTCTGTAGTAAGTTTCTTTCCAAGCCAAAAGTTTTTTGAGTCCCAATTTCAATGTCCAACAGTTCCTTATGTGTACATTCCAGCAATGATATGCTAGTTATGGATGGTGGGCAAACGGTGGTAATGCAGGTCCAACCTTCTCTGGCTTGGTCCTGGGCAACCTGCAGCGACGCACAGCTGCTGAGTGCTAGCATAGCAAGGCGTCTTCAGCGTCTTCCATCTCTGCACTGTTTCTCCTCTTGTCTTCGTGGCTGGAGCAATCTGGTCAGTTTCTCTCTGGGTTCCGTTGTTGCAGGAATCCACACAGGCTTGGAGAAGTTTTCTGGAAATATACAAACATATTCTCAACCAAAGGTTAATAAAGGAATCTTTTTTATAAACTAGACTTGGGATCCTTTCTTTTCATTGTGCCCAAACCATTTTCCTTTGGCTTATTTTGACACCATGTGTGTTTTCATGGGTGTCTTATCTTCAGCATTACAAGTGAAAAATAGTTTTTAAAGTAAAAACTTTTCTTGATGTAATTTACTCACAGGGGATTATTCCACTATCCCCCTTCTTTTTTTTTATTTAAATAATATTAAGAGGCTTTTGGAAATTTTGCAATGCAGTCTTGATAATTTTTTAATTTTAATTTTCTGTACAGAAATATGACTGCTTTGGATTTATTGCATGTTAAGCATGTTTACTATGAGATGAACTATTAATGAAAAATTAGTTAATGCTTCAGGAACAGTTTCCTGCCCAATACAACAAGGTTTCATGAATATTTATTTATTTTAATTAGCCAATTTAAATGAATTTGAAATAAGATTTATTTTTTAACTTTACTTGTCCTAAGTTATGGATAGTAAATGATATTAATTAAATTTCTGCTATTAG
This sequence comes from Plecotus auritus, assembly GCF_963455305.1. Classification (NCBI taxonomy): domain Eukaryota; kingdom Metazoa; phylum Chordata; class Mammalia; order Chiroptera; family Vespertilionidae; genus Plecotus; species Plecotus auritus. The sequence continues at coordinate 114,235,090 of NC_137773.1, forward strand.
TCTTTGGGTAACTTTACATAAACTTTGTTTAGGGAGGCAAAAACACAAATTACTTACTTTAGCTTATGAGGCCCAATATATTGATCTTTAATTACAGTTAGATATCTGAAGGAAACCTCTTTTTATTTCCTCCCAGACACTTTTCTTTCTTTTTTACACCAAGCAACAAATGTAACAAACATGGTTGCTTTTTGAGATTTTAACAAATACTGCCGCAAAGCCATATATTTCAAGTGATTTTTCATTTATGGTGACTGTAATTATTGTCAGATTAAATATTTTAACAACAATCTTTAGTTTACCCTGTAAATATTAGCAGAAGAGATTTCAAAACTTTCAAAATTCTCCTTTTTATAAAGCTTAGAATTATATTTTTAAAGAGTATCCCCTTTGGCCGAAACCGGTTTGGCTCAGTGGATAGAGCGTCGGCTTGCGGACTGAAGGGTCCCGGGTTCGATTCCGGTCAAGGGCATGTACCTTGGTTGCGGGCACATCCCCGGTGGGAGGTGTGCAGGAGGCAGCTGATCGATGTTTCTCTCTCATCGATGTTTCTAGCTCTCTATCCCTCTCCCTTCCTCTCTGTAAAATATCAATAAAATATATTTAAAAAAAAAAAAAAAAAAGAGTATCCCCTTTGGCTTATTTGCATACACAGAGGGGTTATGGGAGGTTTCAGTAATTTTCCTAGACTTTACTTGGATTCAGTTATAATTTCAGCATATAAAGAATAAATAATATGTAAGATTTTAAAATGAGGCACATGGCTTATTGCAAGCAGTGTATTGAGCATTGAAAATAATTCATAAATTCCCAATATGTGAAACGCAAATACCCAGAGTATCACTGGCAGACGCCCCCACAGGGAATCATGACGCTTGGCTTGCCTGGTGTCCCTGACTGGACACATGCTACCCCCCTGAAAGTTTCCTGTTTGAACTTGGCTCTCAATTTTTCCTAGTTCCTTTCTGAAGCAGAGTGCCTTAACAATGCACATAAACTGTCCTTTGCTCTTGATTGGAGCTCAGGTACACGGTCTTTCCCGATTGGCTAATTCAAAGGGAGGGGTTGGCCTTTGCTGTTTCAAGATGGCGGCCCCCAGGGGAGCTGCAAACCATGTGGCCAACATGGCGGCTGCCAAGGCAGGCAGTCCAAAATGGCGGCTGTCTAAACTGTTCTTTGACAGAAAAGCTGATTTGTTTATTCTCACAATAAACAAGGGAAGAGCAAACCAAAATCCCTAAAAGATAGACAGTCAAAATTATATTGCAGACAAACAGAAATCTCACTAGCTGTTTCTGGTGGCTGAACCCTGAGAGGGAGAGCAAGAAGAGCCCCCAAGATTAAGACTTCTCAGCAGCTGCTGGGACGTTCTTGCAATCTCTCTCACGCTTTCAACCCCACCACACACAACTAGGCTTCCCCAAAGCGGGACTTGCCTCTTATTTAAATAAATTAAACAACAACAAAGAGACACAAAAACATCAATACTCTTATACAGGAGGGCAGAACACACTAAAAGTTTACACCAGAGAATTTCCAGCATTAAAAATTACCAAAGCAGTGTCTTTTGTCCCTCTCTAGAATTTCAGTATATTCCCAATGGACTATTTAAAAATAAAAATAAAATGGGTTGGGGTCTTTTCTAGTTGCCTCTACCTCCCTTTGTCTGGGGGAATCTTCTATGAAGATAAATCAGAGGCATGCTTCCTACGGGGAAAAACGGGGTGTAGACATTTATTAATTTCAGAATAGTTCTGAGACAGTCTCTAAAATGTTTTATTAATTTCCATCTTATTGGAAGAAATTTATTTTCTATGCTTTTCCTTAGAAGCTTCTAATTTCAGGTAGCAAGTTAAATACTTAGCATTTCTCAAATTAATAATACTTTTACATTTTTAAGGATATATTTCAAATAAAATACAAGGCATATTCAATGAATAGATTAAATTCTATCCTCTAGATTTTTCATATGAGGCAAATTTAGATTAATATTTTAGTATCTTGTTATTTTAAATACCCAGATGTCCAATAATTTTTATTATTTAATTTAGCAATGTTCTAAAGTCTTAAGTTACTAAAGGCTTTGGAAAACTATGTTTCTGGCAAAAAGGCAGGGGGAGGGGAATTTTAAAAGCACCAAATTTTTCCTAAGCGATAACAAGTTGCCGCCGGCGCCTTCTCCGCTTTTAAATGGAGAAGAGCGATTGGCCCTTTATCATTGATATATTATTACTGAAAAGCTTTACCACAAATACTTTATTTTAGTTATTTTTATTATTTGTGTTCTAACAGCTTTAAGATTTCAAAGCTAATTACTGTCCAAAGCATTTTCTTTTGGTAAATTTTGTAACAGAGCTAACTTATTGACTTTTAGTGGCTTCAATGCTAAAGTATTATTTTATTTTATAAAAACAGGAGTGCCTCCAAGATTTGGGAGGCAACCTTGTAATGCGATACATTATGATTCAAGAATTATCATTATTATGGAAGCATTAATCCTATTGCCTAAATACAGCCTATATATTTTCCTTGTGTAATTTTTGCCATCTTTTTAAAGAAGAAACAGTCTGGTTTATTTTGTAGCATCCGTGAAAAGATTGGGGCTCAAGAAGTCACCCAAATTCGGGCGGAGAGTGCGCATTTTCTTAAGCTTGCTTTTCTATTCACGGGTACAGAAATCCCAGATGCATCCCTAAATTCTGGGAAATGTTTCATTTGTCTAAATTTTAAATGACAGATTGCGAAATAAAAACATGGAAAAGATGAGACTTAACATTCTCGAGTGGGCATCCATTCTACAGGATCGCCAAAAGACCTAGTAATTTTTTTTTTGATGTCCTGTTTTTCCACAATTATAACACCTTTTATACCCCACTGTTACAGTGGCAGCGAGTAAATTTGCTTGAAAAGTGCCTGACCCCACATTCTGACATGCTCAAATCATTTCTGTGATGGCACTATTTTTTCTCAGAGGCGTCAGGCATTTCTTACAGTCAGCATTGGCATTTTCATCAGCTAATTGCTGAATTAAAATGTCTCCCTCAGGGTCCCCTCTTGCTGGTAAAGCCCACCAAGCTTTCCTTCCACAAAGTCTAATTTGCTCATATGCCTGTTGCATATAATTTAGCTGATTTTGCACATCAATATACTGTCCCAGTCCTGCCAGCATATCATAAGTTATTTGAGCATTCAGCCCACGGTTTGCTTGGGCTTGCTCCTGACATTTCTCCAAAAATTCTCCCTTCCATAGTAAATAATCTCCTCCATCCAGAGTTGCACAAGCCAGAGAATACCAATCATAAGGAGCTAAGAATGCTTCAGAAATATTATTCATAAATTCTCCTGTAATCCTTCTCAGATAGCTCTTTGCACAGGTGATTCTATTAATGACAAATTAAACATTTCAGGATTAGGACATGGAGGTGGAGGGGGGCCATGAAGGCCATTCTTCCAATTTTTTTCTTTTTGCTCCTCTTTAGGAGTGGAGGGTGCAAGGGGAGGAGACTCTTCCTCAGCCTCTCTAAAAGGCTCTAGCAAATGCAATACCATGGTCCACAAGGAGAAACAGTTTGGAGGCAAGTTTTTTTTCCCTGCTGCTGAGCTTTTTTCAAATTTTGACCCACTCTTTGCCAACCATTCAAGATCTAATGTACCTTCTTCAGGAAACCAAGGGTTATGTTCTATAACATCAAGCAAAAACTGTGAGAATACCTTCTGAAACTTTAATTCCTTAAGCATGCAAACCAAAAGTCTATAATAAAGTTTCTTACTTTTTAACCGAATTCTGCCCCATTAGCTGGTTAAAGAAAAGATGCGTTCCCACCCTACTTCCAGATGGCAATTTCTGCAGCTGACCCTGGGCTTTGCATGCGGTGAAATTCCCTACCTATATGGTTAAATCTTTTTCCCCACCTATCCGGTGAAATCTTTGGCAAAGTCTTCTCTTCTAGATTTCTGTCCTTGAGGCACCAAATGTGTAGGACCCACGTCCCACGTGGTTCAGGGTTCCAGCTCTGGAAGAGGGGCTGCACGCAAATGAAAGAGACGAGACAAGAAACAATAATTTGGAAATATTGGGGGACCAGGTGGGAGCCCAGCTCAAGAGGAAGGACTCTGCTTGGACTCCGGCCTTGCCATCCTTTTATTCAATTTGGGATACACCTATAGCCCTTAGGCAGGCAATTTCCAGTAACAGGCAGACTATCTTATCAGTAAGGATTTACATGACCATCTGGTAGGGAAGTTGCTTCAGCTACCATTGTCTCGACTAAACAGTGGGTATACAGCCCTGACCTTTACCAGAGCTCAAGGGTCACCAGCCTTCTGGGTTTCTTGTCCACACCTCTCTGCTAGTGAAGACAATGGGTGGCTTCCCGCAGTTTTCTTAAAAAAAAAAAAAAAAAAAAAAAAAAAGCAATAGCGGATAGGAAAAACAATGCTGCCTCTTAGTATTTTATTTTTTTAAAATATATTTTTATTGATTTCAGAGAGGAAGGGAGAGGGAGAGATGGAAACAACAGTGATGAGAGACATTGAGCAGCTGCCTCCTGCACGCCCCCTACTGGGGATTGAGCCCGCAACCCAGGCATGTGCCCTGACCAGAATCGAACCCGGGACCCTTCAGCCTGTAGGCCGACACTTTACCCACTGAGCCAAACCAGCCAGGGCTGAGTATTTTATAACTTAAATTTTCAGATCGGAAAGCGTCTTCATTAACACCACGGACCATGGATAGCATGTGCTCACTCACCACCCAAGCCTGTGCTTCTCCTAAGGCTGCAATGTCTTCCGCATGACATTGGATTCAGTAAATAATAGCTCAGCACAGGGAAATACATGATGAACACACGCACATGCACACACACACGTACATGCATGCACACACATACACGCACACAGAGCCACACATGCAGGCACGCGCAAGCGCACGCGCGCGCGCACACACACACACACACACACACACACACACACACACACAGCTATATACAGCACACAGAACAGTTCCAGAAGGAACAAGAGCGGTGTGGTTCCTGAAATCAGAAGCCTGGCCGTCCATGAACTGTGCATCGCCCGGCCTCCTGCCCTCCCTGGGCCCGCCCCCCACACCTGGTGAGGAGAGCTGGCGGCGACCCCCCTCCCCCGCAACCCCCCCCCCGGCGCTGCACGTCATGGCCAGAACCTCCTGTTCGCATCCAGACAAGCACTGCTAAGGAGGCCGGACGGGGGCTAGCACAAGGATCACCGCTGTCATTTGAATGCCACACTCGCCACCTCCCAAAAGCATGGGAAGGCTTCTGCTAGCTCTAAGGGCAAAACAGGGCTTCTTTCACTTTCTAAAAAAATGGGCATTAATCAAAAAATGGGCAAAGGACCTAAATAGACACTTTTCAAAAGAGGACATTCAGAAAGCCAAGAGACATATGAAAACATGCTCAAAATCCCTAATCATCTGAGAGATGCAAATCAAAACAACAATGAGGTCCCACCTCACACCTCTCAGAATGGCTACTATCAACAAATCAACAAATGACAAGTGCTGGCGAGATGCGAGATGCGGAGAAAAGGGAACCCTCCTGCATTGCTGGTGGGAATGCAGACTGGTGCAGCCACTGTGGAAAACAGTATGGCATTTCCCCAAAAAATTAAAAATGGAACTGCCATTTGACCCAGTGATCCCACTTCTAGGAATATACCCCAAGAAAACAGAAACACCAATCAGAAAGGATATGTGCACCCCTATGTTCATAGCAGCACAATTCACCATAGCTAAGATTTGGAAACAGCCTAAGTGCCCATTAGCAGATAAGTGGATTAGAAAACTGTGGTACATCTACACAATGGAATACTATGCTGCCATAAAAAAGAAGGAATTCTTACCATTTGCAGCAGCATGGATGGACCTGGAGAGCATTATGCTAAGTGAAATAAGCCAGTCAGAAAAAGATAAATATCGTATGATCTCACTCATTTGTGGAATATAGTGAACAACATAAACTGATGAACAAAAGTAGATACAGAGGCAAAGAAGCATCAAACAGACTGTCAAACTACAGCGGGAAGGCTGGGGAGGATTGGAGTGGTGGGTAAGAGATCAACCAAAGGACTTGTATGCATTCATATAAGCAACACCAATGGATGCAAGATGCTGTGGGGGAGGGGAGAGGGCATGTGTCGGGGGGTAGGGAATACCGGAGGAAGGTCAATGGGGAAAAAAAGGAGACATATGTACTACTATTTGTAATACTTTAAACAATAAAAATTTTTAAAAAAGTAAATCCTTCTCTGGGTAATACACAGCCATTAGCATATTTTTGTTTTGTAAAAATCAGGATTAAATTTGTTGTTTTCTTGTCTCTGATGATGTGTTTTAATGATTGATAACTAGCCTCTTTTATGCTGAGGAAGTTTTTAAGTCAATTAGTTCTGTGAAGCTTTCCAATTAGGTACCATAATGTTGGAAAACAAATAAACTAAGTGCATATATATTTATATATGTTTATATTTACAGAGTGGGGCAAAAGTAGGGTTAGAGTTGTGAGTTCATAAACACAGTAAAAAAAATTGGGCATTAAGAATTCTATCAAAATGAAACAACCAAAAAAGGAATATATTGGAGTTTATTTTAAAACTTTATATCTATAGCAATAAAAATCAGTAGGAATCCAGACACAATACTGGTAAACTCTGGTTCATATAACAATTTATTCTAATGAACAGAACTTTTTTCTCTAAATTCATCGACCACAAGACTTTTTTTAAAGGACATGAGTGAAAAAAATATTTCAGCCCTGAGCACGTGCCTATTGGCGATGTTCCATGCTACTCTCCTCATTTAAAGGCGCATGGAGGGATAGAGGGACGAGGGCTGCAACAAGAGCTGGTGTGGTGGGTGGGACGGTCCACGCACAGGGACACCCCGCAGGATGACACCAACATAGGGACTGACCCAGGCTCTGGAGGGAGACAAGCACTGTCCACGTCCCTCCCATTGTGGCATCTTCCAGTGGCCCTGCTTGGGAGCGTGACTTTGGGGCGGGGATTCAGGAGGACTGCCCAAGGTCAGAACTACACCCACCCTGCATGCCCTCAGCACCTCCCTGCCTGCCCTCAGCACCTCCTGCTGGCCCTCAGCACCACTCCTGCATGCCCTAAGCACCTCCCTGCCTGCCCCAGCACCTCCCAGCCTGCCCTCAGAACCCCGCCTGCCTGCCCTCAGCACCCCTCCTGCCCTCAGCATCTCCCTGCCTTCCCTCAGAACCCCACCTGCCTGCCCTCAGCACCCCTCCTGCCCTCAGCACCTCCCCTTGATGCCCTAAGCACCCACCTACCCTCAGCACCCTCCTGCCTGCCCTCATCACTCCTCCTGCCTGCCCTCAACACCTCCCTGCCTGCCCACTGCACCCTCCAGCCTGCCCTCAAAACCCCCTTGCCTGCCTTCAGCACCCCTCCATCCTGCCCTCAACACCTCCCTGCCTGCCCTCAGCACCCCTCCTGCCTGCCTTCAGCTCCTCCCTGCCTGACCTCAGCACCCCTCCTACCTGCTCTCAACACCTCCCTGCCTGCCCACTGCACCCTCCAGCCTGCCCTCAAAACCCCCCTGCCTGCCTTCAGCACCCCTCCATCCTGCCCTCAACACCTCCCTGCCTGCCCTCAGCACCCCTCCTGCCTGCCATCAGCTCCTCCCTGCCTGTCCTCAGCACCCCTCCTGCCCTCAGCTTCTCCCTGCCTGCCCTCAGCTCCTCCCTGCCTGCCCTCAGTTCCTCCCTGCCTGCCCTCAGCACCCCTCCTACCTGCTCTCAACACCTCCCTGCCTGCCCTCAGCACCCCTTCTGCCTGCCCTCAGCACCTCCCTGCCTGCCCTCAGCGCCCCTCCTGCCTGCCCTCAGCACATCCCTGCCTGCCCTCAGCTCCTCCCTGCCTGCCCTCAGTTCCTCCCTGCCTGCCCTCAGCACCCCTCCTACCTGCTCTCAACACCTCCCTGCCTGCCCACTGCACCCTCCAGCCTGCCCTCAAAACCCCCCTGCCTGCCTTCAGCACCCCTCCATCCTGCCCTCAACACCTCCCTGCCTGACCTCAGCACCCCTCCTACCTGCTCTCAACACCTCCCTGCCTGCCCACTGCACCCTCCATCCTGCCCTCAAAACCTCCCTGCCTGCCTTCAGCACCCCTCCATACTGCCCTCAATACCTCCCTGCCTGCCCTCAGCACCCCTCCTGCCTGCCTTCAGCTCCTCCCTGCCTGACCTCAGCACCCCTCCTACCTGCTCTCAACACCTCCCTGCCTGCCCACTGCACCCTCCAGCCTGCCCTCAAAACCCCCCTGCCTGCCTTCAGCACCCCTCCATCCTGCCCTCAACACCTCCCTACCTGTCCTCAGCACCCCTCCTGCCCTCAGCTTCTCCCTGCCTGCCCTCAGCACCCCTCCTGCCTGCCCTCAGCACCCCTCCTGCCTGCCCTCAGCACCCCTCCTGCCTACCCTCAGCTCCTCCCTGCCTGCCCTCAACACCTCCCTGCGTGCCCTCAGCATCCCTCCTGCCTGCCTTCATCACCTCCCTGCCTGCCCTCAGCATCCCTCCTGTCTGCCCTCATCACCTCCCTGCCTGCCCTCAGCACCCCTCCTGCCTGCCCTCAACACCTCCCTGCCTGCCCTCAGCACCCTCCTGCCTGCCCTCAACACCTCCCTCCCTGCCCTCAGCATCCCCCCTGCCTGCCCTCAGTACCCCTCCTGCCTGTCCTCAGAACTCTTCCTGCCTGCCCTCAGCATCCCTCCTGCCTCCACTCCCAGGCTTTCTCTGCTTCTCTGTTAAAAGGCAGCAGCAAGGGAACATTGCCATGGTTGGCAGCGGAGAGCTATGAGCAAAGAATCTTTCCCCTTTTTAAAATTGGATATATTTAGGTCAGTTCTAAATCCATATCAAGGCAGCCAGCATTCAGGAGATACCACCTGTGGTTCATTGTTATGCAGCCTCCAGCGCAAAGTCTCTTTCCTTTCATTCCCCAGGTTTCAAAATCAAGCAGGTGCCCTAATAGCACATCTAGGAACACCAGCCAAGTTACCACAGCATTAACACCTTCCCTAGGCCACCTCAGCAACCGGGCTTCGGTTTAGAAATCATTAGATACTAGAGGCCTGGTGCATGAACTCATGCACCAGTGGAGTCCCTCGGCCTGGCCTGCAGGGTGGGGCCGAAACCAGCTCTCCAACATCCCCTGAGGGGTCCCGGATTGCGAGAGGGTGCAGGCCAGGCTGAGGGACCCCACCGGTGCAGGATCGGGACCTGGGAGGGATGCAGGAGGTTGGCCAGCTGGGGAGGGACAGCAGGAGGGCTCCAGGATCCAGGATGTGTCCGGCCCATCTCACTCAGTCCTGATTGGCCAGACCCCAACAGCAAGCTAACCTACCAGTCAGAGCGTCTGCCCCCTGGTGGTCAGTGCACATCATAGTGAGCAGTTGAGTGGTTTTACCATATCTTATCTACCGTGTTCCCCAAAAATAAAACATCCTCTGAAAATAAGACCTACTTACAGGTTTCCTTCAAAGTGAAATATAAGGCATCCCCCGAAAATAAGGCCCAGGCTCTGTCTCAGAATGAAAATTAATTTACCGTAAACTGGTCGCTAGGGCCGCCCCAACTGGCGTCTAGCAACCAGTGACGTTACGCCGAGTCCTGACGTCACTGCTGTGTGGAGGCGGAGCGGAGGTCGGAGTGAGCGGTGAGCGCGGGGCGGGAGAGAGGAGGAGACTTTTGCAGATGCGTGTAGAACAGGAGGATTAGAGCGGACTGGACACGGCGAAGGTGGTGAGTGCTGGTCTGTCTCTGGTGATACTACCTGATGCTCGTGGCCGCCTTCATGATGACTGAAGGTTCTCAGTCAGTGGCAAACCCTGCTCCAGCCCAGATCCAGGCCCCAGCAAGCCCAGTGACAGTCCCCAGGCAGGCCGCAGGGGGTAAATGGCTGATAAAGGGGTAGGGGGGATGTCTGGTGAAGGTGTTCAGTGGCACAGGGGTGGGGGGAGGGGGATCACTTAAAATGACACAGGAGGATCAGAGGGGGCAATCAAAATGACACAGGAGGATCAGAGGGGACAATCAAAATGACACAGGAGGATCAAAAGGGGTTACTAAAATGGTAATCCCCCCTCTGATTCTCCTGTGCCATTTTGATCCCCCCTGTGTCATTTTGAGTGATCCCCCTCCCCCCACCTTGATACCCCAATTCCTTTTTTTTTAACCCTAGAAATGAGCACAAAAAGAAAAAGCTACTCCGTGGAGTACAAGAAAGGAATCGTGGAAGACTCTTGGGGCCAAAATCTTACTGCTTTCTGCAAAGAGATGTTGAGTATCCGATTGGTCCGAAAATGGCGAGCAGAGTATGGTAACCTCATTGAACAAGTGGACAAGGGAAATGCTACAAAGCGCAAGTGTGGATCAGGTCGGCAACCATTGTTTTCCGAGCTGGAAGACCTGATCTGTGAATGGGTTGTTGACAGGAGAGCAAAGCCTTTGGTTGTGAATAGGGCTCAGATTCAAGAATTTGCCCTTGCAATGGCACCACAGTTTGACATAGCCCCCGAAGACTTCAAAGCATCACAACACTGGCTGGATAATTTCCTTCAGCGAAGTGAACTGTCTTTAAGAAGATCTACAACATTGTTTAGGTTGGAAGATACTCAAGTTATTAAGCGAGCACTTGCATTCAAGTCCTTTATTGATGATGCTGACTTCTCTAAATACAGTCTTTCCAACATGATTGCTATGGATGAAACTGCAGTGTTTATGGGCCAATCATCTCAAACAACAATTGAACAGCGGGGTGCCTCCTTAGCGTACATTCCCTCCACTGCTTACGAAAGTGCACGTGTTTCCTGTATTTTGGCAATTCGTCTGGATGGCACTAAAATCCCACCTTTAATCATTTCTAAGGGCAAGAAGGAAAAGATTGAACGTGTTTTGGGCGTTTTTATTCTTGAAACTGAAAAAGCCTGGGCCACACAAGCAGTTATAAGGAAGTGGGTCGATTTAATGCTGCCGCTTGTTATGCGAGGGAGCCAAAGAGGTCTGCTAGTCTGGGATGCAGCCAGCACTCACCACGCTAAAGACATGAAGACATTCCTTCACGAAAGAAAAATAGATCAGATAATGATTCCCGAGGAATGACGGCCTATCTCCAGACTCTTGATATTGCAATAAACAAGCCATTCAAAGACAATTTGCGCATGGAAATTAATGACTACGTTGAAAATAGAATGGAGAGAAATCAGCATGGAAACTTTGTGAAACCTAAACTGCAAGAAGTTGTGACTTGGGTGAAGAATTCATGGGAGAAAATCACTGACAGTTGCATTGCAAATGCACTGTGAGCAGACTACCTTGACAAGAAGTACTCATTTAAAGACAGTGCTGTTGCTAAACATGAGAGATTTGGTCCACTGATTCTGAAAGAAATGGAGTCACAAGAAATTCACCAGGAAATTCAGGAATTGGATTGTTATGATGCTGTTCCAGAAGATGATGACATGATTGTCATTGAATAAATGAGTAAATTCTTGATACTGTAGGATTCACAGTTTGTCTGGTTTGTGTTGACAGCTACCGTACTACCGTACCGTATACAGGTAATAAATTTCCTTTATTTTCATTTAACAATAAATGTGTACCGTATTCTTCATGGAAAAATAAGACATCCCCTGAAAATAAGACCTAGCGTGTCTTTGAGGGCAACAATTAATATAAGATACTGTCTTATTTTCGGGAAAACACAGGTAATAAAGAGGGAATATGCTAATTGACTGCCATGCCCTCAAAGATGGTGGTGCCCACAGCCACAAGATGGCAGCACCCAGTCCCTTCAGACCCACCGGTGTACCTGCCTCTGGAGTTCCCCAGTCCCCTCAGCCCCCTAGCTGCCCAGGGCCAGCCCAAGGCACAGGCAAGCCTCAGATGGCAGCTGCCCAGCCACCCAGGGCCACCCGAGGCTCAGGTAACCAGGTCCAGCCAAGGTTTGCACTGCTGGCAGTGGCAGCAGCAGACGTGTGATGGGGACATCGCCTTCCCCTGATCGCTGGGTCGCCTCCCACCCCTGAGGGCTTCCGGACTGTGAGAGGGGGCAGGCTGGGCTGAAGAACCCCCCCTCCAGTGCATGAATTTTCATACACTGGGCCTCTAGTCATTAGCATATTATGCTTCGATTGGTTGAATGGAGACTGGACACTTAGCATATTAGGCTTTTATTATAGAGGCCCGGTGCATGTAATTCGTTCACAGGGGGGTTGTCCCTCAGCCCGGCCTGCACCCTCTCCAATATGGGACCTCTCGAGGGATGTCCGACTGCCAGTTTATTATTATTATTATTATTATTATTTTTTTTTTTTTTTTACCGACTGCCAGTTTAAACTGACAGTCAGACATTCCTCTCACAATCCAGGACTGCTGGCTCCTAACCGCTTGCCTGCCTACCTGCCTGATTGCCCCTAACCACTTCTGCCTGCCAGCCTGATTGCCCCCTAACCGCTCTCCTGCCAGCTGATTGATGCTTAACTGCTCCCCTGCCAGCCTGATCGCCCCCAACTGCCCTCCCCTACTGGCCTGATCACCCACAACTGCCCTCCCCTGCCAACCATCTTGTGACAGCCATCTTGTGGTGGCCATCTTTTGACGATGTGAGGGTGGCCATCTTGTGGCAGCCATCTTGTGATGATGTTACACGAGGGCATTGTGCCACCTAGGCTTTTAGTATATAGGATGTTTAATTTACCTTCATTTTAGTGGTGTCTTTTTTTATTTCCAAGTGCTTTACACTTTTTCAAAATTATAAGTCCTATAGAAAAAACACGATTTTAAAGACTGAGATTAACTCAGTTTCTTCCACAATGAACTGAGCTAAATGAGAAAGCACGCTCACTACCGGCAGGTGTGGGCCAGCCGAGGAAGAGCAGAGCGGGAAATGATTTGTGTCTGAGTCTGGAAACACGCAGTCAGCGCTGCAGTTTGCAGTCTGTGGTCAGACATGTGTATCCCCTTGTCTGATCTTGGACCAGTGCCACCAGAGTTTTACGAGCTTCATCTCAAGAGTAAATCCCCCAGAAGATTCTCTTTCCTGCAGGTGGTCAAGATCATTTTTGGCCCTTTGTCTTTCCATGTAAGTTTTACAAGGGTTGGTCAGTGTGCACACACTCACCATTCACACAGCATTGGAGGTATGACTTGGAATGCATTTAATCTACACATCAATTTGGGAAGAATTCACTTCTTTTTTTTTTAAATATTTTTTTATTGATTTCAGAGAGGAAGGGAAAGGGAGAGATAGATAGAAAAATCAATGATGAGAGAGAATCACTGATTGGCTGCCTCCTGCACGACCCCCACTGGGGATCAAGCCCACAACACAGGCATGTACCCTGACTGGGAATGGAACTGTTGACCTCCTGATTCATAGGTTAATGCTCAACCACTGAGCCATGCCAGCCGGGCAAGAATTAACTTCTTTACAACATGGATAACAGCTGCTTCTGAACCATGAGCATGTCTTATCACTCCAATTATGTCGGTCCTCGGGAATTTCAACAATTTGGTATTTTCCAGAGTGTAAGTCTTGTATGTTTCATTAACTCTCTAGATGTTTGATTTCTTTGCCTCTGTCAGTAGTACTGCATTTTTATTTTATTTTATTAACATTTAATTGCTGGGAATGAAAATTCATTTGTTTTTTTAAACTTCTGAACAAACTTTCAAAATAAACTCTAATACTTGTCCCTAGGGTTCACTTGAAATATTTATATGCACAGCCATGCCATCATGGTCCACTTGGTTTCCTTATCTTCTGCAGATAAAAATAGCCCACTTTCCCTCAGCTGACCACTTTCCCTCATAGCCTCGCTCCTTTGAAAATTATTAATATTGATGCTTTGACTCATCCCAGTGCTGCCCCACGTCAGACCTCAGTTTGGATTCTAGCTCCTAAATTTATGGTCTGTTTTGCTCGAAAATGTCCCTAAACTCCGAGTGGTTCCTCAGCCATGAAGGGCACGTGGTAAGGCACCTCTAGATGGCCCCAAAGCTCTCCTATAAACTCCCGCCTTGGTTTGTGTGCGTTTTCTTAGTTTTCACCTGAGAATATTTTTTCCTTGATTTTAGAGAGAGTGGAAGAGAGGGACAGCGACAGAGAGAAACATCGATGTGGGAGATAAATTGATTGGTTGCTCCCACACGTGCTCCAACTGGGGCCGGGGATCGAGCCTGCAACTGAGGTATCAAGACCACAGCCCTTCAGTCCGTGGGCTGATGCTCTAGCCACTGAGAAAAACTGGCGAGGGTCCACCTTCGAGTATGGGCTGGGCCTGAGACTCACCTCTAATGCATAGAATATGGCAAAAACAATGGTGCCAGTGGTGTGTTCAAGGTTCCATGACAGGAGACTGGCTTCCATCTCAACGCCCTGTCGTGCTCACCTGCTCACTCATCTGATGGAAGCACCACTGGGCTGCGAGCTGCCCTGTGGACAGGCTCATGTGGCAACGAACTGGGGGAGGCCCCTGCCACCAGCCAGTGAGAAACTGAGACCTCAGTGTGACACCGATGAGGACAGAAACTTGCCAACCACACACCAGTGAACTTGAAGTTGCATACTCCCTGGTCAGCCCTGCAGATGTGATCACAGCCACAGCTCCACTGTACTCACAGTCATGTTAGAGACTTTGTGGCAGAAGCACCCAGCTAAGCCACCCAGGATGCCTGGCCCACAGAAAGGAGCAGATGATAAATGTCGCTGGCTCACACCATGGAATTTGGAGGTTGTTTTGTTATTAAGCAACAGCTAACCAATACAGAGGGTAATTCAGAGTCAATGGCCCTTACAGGCTGATGCTGCCTCTCCTGGTCTCCCAGGTACAGCATAGTTCCTGCCTCGAGCACAGCACCAACCGTATATTTCAACCCCGGAGCCACTGGGGAACCCTTTCGTTTGTCCCGACTGACCATGTTGCGCCCACGAATGCCCAGAAGATAAGAATGAAGGGATAGAATTCCACCATGGCCTGTGGGTGCTCACATGTTCCTGTCAGCAGGGAAGCCCCGCTCTGGCCTCACACACCCACGTTTTGACCAGCGGAGGCGGTTACTCTGATTCCCTGGTGCAGCTTAGAACCAAGGATGGGTCCTGGGACTCTGGCTGGAAGAGCCCGGCCCGGCCCGGATACTGCACAGCATTGGGCTCAGGGAAGGGCAGTGCTCAGAGGTGAAGGCGTGGGAGGCTACTGGGCTGCTCAGGTCTGAAAAGTGTGCTGTAATTTAAATGCTTTAAGTGCAAAAGAGCGCTTCCTGTTTCAGTACGATGTCAGAATTCCTGTGGACATCTGGAGACTCCGGGCCATTCTGTGTTTCTTCCCGTCTGGGTGGAATGCATGCGTGAGAGTCTGCATTTACTCCTAGACGAACCGACTCTCAAGCAACATGATTTGCAGAGTTTGTCCTGTAAACTAAAGCAAGTTTTGATCAAGTCTGAATTATATAAGCCAGTTTTTCCTTTTTTTTAGCCATTTTAAACCATTTTTTTTGCATCAATTTACTCTCCAGAAAGATATTTAGGGTTGTTGTTTTTTTTCCTAGAGTCACATTTGTAAATAATAAATCTCACAATAAAATTAATGACTTTCCTTTGCTCTATTTTCATCACTGCAGCATTAACTCTGCACTGGCAATAATTAAACTCCTATATCGTAGGGTCAGGAGACAATATGATAGAATTGAAAGGCCTTAGTGCAGCCTTGGGCAAACTACGGCCCGCGGGCCGGATCCGGCTGTTCTATCCGGTTCTCTTGCTCTCCCCTCGGCTCCTTTACTTTGAATTTATATTAGTTCACACAAACACTCCATCCATGCTTTTGTTCCGGCCCTCTGGTCCAGTTTAAGAACCCATTGTGGCCCTCGAGTCAAAAAGTTTGCCCACCCCTGCCTTAGTGTCAGGTAAACTGGGCCGGTGCCTGGTTTCCACCCTCCCGACTGTGCAGCCTTCGAGGCTGAGTTCCAGCTTTCTTGTCTGTGCGATGACAACAGCATCCTCCGCTGGGAATGAAACGTGTCTCCCCAGGGTTTGCCCATAAAGTCCTCATTTCTACTGTGATCATCCCGAGGCAGGCTCCTGGGGTGATGGGGCCGTGACGGGGGAGCCCTCACAACGGATGAGAGCCCTGAAAGGAGACAGCACGAAGGACTGTCCCTCTCTCTGCTCTTCCCCTGTGCACCTGGAAGGGGCCCCTCAGAACCCAGCCATGCAGGCCCCTGGTCCCTGACTTCCAGCCAGTCTCTCAGCCCTGACTTCATGTTGTCAAGCGTGCCAATCACTCCAAGGCAGCAATACTCCATTGGGGTGGGGGGGGGGGGTGTTCTCTGTCCTTTGCCATCCTCCCTTCTCTTCTCTCCTGGGATCTCATCCAGGCTCCTGTTGGCTGCTTCTCCCCATAGACTTTCTAAGCGCCTCTCCCTGTTGTTAATCCCAGTACGTCACTTGCATCACACTCCAGATTCATTCTGCTTCCTTCCCGGGAAGAGTCATCGGCTGATAATAGTAAAGTAACCACCCACATGGTACGACTGCTCAGAAATGAAGATGCCAACACATACTAAAAAGGATTTTCCTTAGAGCGTGTGCCAGTCAGAGGAGAGCCACGGAGTCCATGTGTACACATCCCTCTTCAAAATTTACCAGGGGCCCTGAAGGAGATGACCACAGGACTACAGGGATGGCCAGCTTCTAGCCCCCTAGTGGTCAACGCCACGCTGCCCAGTTTCCAGGGCCCACAGGACTCTTCAGCAATGAAACATTACTGCAACCCATCAAAGTATTTCCAACGAAAGATGACAGCTCCATTCCCATGTCCCCTGCACAGCTGCCACAGTGGAAGCTGAATAATTTGCTACATGTACAAACTAGTTGCCCTGGCCAGTTTGGCTCAGTGGTTGAGCGTCAGCCTGCGGACTGAAGGGTCTTGGGTTCAATTCAGGACAAGGGCACATGCCTGGGTGTGGGGCGTGCAGGAGGCAGCCGATCAATGATTCTCTCTCCTTATTCATGTTTCTCTCTCTCTCTTTCCCTCTCCCTTCCTCTCTGAAAGCAATAAAAATATATTTTAAAAAAGAAACTTGTTGAATACTACTGTTTTGCTTAAAAACAAAATTAAAAAATGGAATCTAAGTCACGCTAATCTAAGTCATAGACAGTCTACAGTTTTATCTAATTCATATTAACACAGATGGCCTCAATTGTCAATGTTTCATTATTTTGATATTAATTTCCCCAAATATATTTTAACTCTGCCTTTATCTGTTTTCACACCATCCCTTTCCTCACCTTGCCTGTGAGCTGACAGTCTAGATGGCTAACCTCCACTTTCTAGGAGGCAGCCTCCTGGCCTGTGCGGCCCAAATGTCACACCCATACTTAAGCCTTCAAGTCCCCAGGTGACAGCCTGGTGTTGCTCCCTGCACCTGCCACAGTGGGCCTCTTGGTTCCTTGAATGGCCACCTCTCATCCCCTAGAATGCTGTTCCCTGGCCTCTCTCATATCTCGTTAACTCCCACTTGTCCTTCAGAGCTCAGTTTGCTCCTCTTTTCTCAGGAGAAACCTTTGCCTACTCCACCAAGACAAAGAGAATATGTTGTCATAGCTCCCTACAGTCTGCCTTTGTCGCACTGACATTTTTAGGGATAACTGATTTCATGTCTGTCTCTCCCACTCGAACATATGAAAGTGGGGACACTATCATGTTGTTCTACTGTGCATCCTCAGAGTGCCTGGCCTCATACAGAAATGCAATTTACAGAATAAATATTGCAAAATTAATTGCACGATTCTCCACGTTTAAGCCACAGGGGTTCTCTGTTTTTTTTTCTGCCCATGTTGATAATCCACCCGGTTTAATTGCTTTCACCTTCAGAAACAACTTTTCACTCTTAATTGGAGGGCACACATTCTTTGTTAAATCAACCAAGTAGTTGTGAAAAAGAAGTGTTGCTCATAAATATGCGACTCATTGAAGCCCGTGCCCCCCCACCCCCCAGGTATGAGAAATGAAAGAGAAGAGCATTAAAATTCCATGAATTAAGAGAAAAGAATTGTCACAGGAACAGGCCAACCCACATGTAAATGGATATGATATTTTAAAAAAAAGGTCTTTTAAATAAGTGGGAAAATATGAACTATACAGTTAATTCATTGGCAAAACTAGCCACCTGTTTCAGGGAGAAAATGAAAGTAGACCCTGACTCATGCTGTTCACCAGCCATTTTATTTTTTTAAAATACATTTGTATTGATTTCAGAGAGGAAGGGAGACAGAGAGAGAGAGAGAGAGAAACATCCATGATGAGAGAGAATCATTGATCAGCCGCCTCCTACATGCCCTCTACTACGGATCGAGCCCCCAACCAGGGCATGTGCTCTGACTGGGAATCTAACCCTGACCTTCTGGTTCATAGGTCGACGCTCAAGGACCAGGCTCACTATCCATTGCAGATGGCTTAAAACACTAATCATCTAAGAATAACAATATAAGGAGAAAATAACTTGAGGATTAGAAAAGGCTCTTAAACCAGATATAAGAGACAGCCACGGAGCACGCAGGGCTTTCTCAAATGCAGAAAGGATCTGTGGGAGGCGGAAGACGGGTGCAAGCCATGCAGTGTTCCCACAGACTGGCTGAGAGAAGACAAGTTTGGTCTGAAAGGCAGTGATGATAAGGGGACAGATGATCCTAGACATCTAGGGGTCACGGTATGGGTGGGGGGACAAGGAGATGAGTCTGGCACTAAAAGGGCCAGACCAGGAGGTACCTGGCTGTGTGGGCTTTCCCCTGAGGATGCATGGTGACCAAGGGCGGTGCCTACCCCAGGAGAGGCACCCAGGAGGGACTGCATACCTGAACCCAAGAACACATAGGCGTCATGTTTAAAACTATACACCTGAGCTTTATATGTTACTAACCAATGTTACTCCAATACATTTAATTTAAAAAACGAAAAACCAAAAGATGGCTTCAGCCCCAACGATTGGAAACACACAACCACATTTTTCACTTCCTTACACTGACTTGTGTTTCCACAACGAGACCTCGTTGAAACCTTGGTATCTTGCATTACAATGGAAAATTTAGTAAGGCCCATATATCTCAAAACCAGAAATTTCTTGTTTCTTTAAAGACTTCAATGGCAAGAAAATTAGTACTAGATCCTTTTCCCCTGATGCCAATTATTAGTGTATTTTAAAAATCCATTTTTCTGCATAAGTACTTTTAGTAATGGGCTACCATTACCGTCCTAATTAAAAATGATCACACTTTATAGTAACAAGTCTTATTGGTACGTTATCTGCTGCCAACTGTAATATGAAAATTGAGATTAGATTGTCTAAGCCCCCAATAATTAATCTGCCTGTTCAACACCATTGAGCCGCTGTGATGTGCCCAGCACCATTCTAGTCGCTGGAAATAGAGCAGCAAACAAAACAGACAATAACACATGCGGGTGGGAGCCTGTTTTCTCGCTGTGAAGTGTAAATGATTTACAAGGAACAAGTAAAATGTACGCTAGAGTAGCGGGCAATAGGTATTCAGGGGAAAGGAAGCAGGAGCAGGGATAGAAAGAGAAGCAGTAATTGCTAAGTCTCCAGGGAAGGCCGTGCCTATGAGTGATAGCTGAGAATATGCTGAGAGGAGGTGAAGAGAGGAGATAGGAGGATAACCAACAGGGGACCATTCTTGGGAGGAGGGAAGGCACATACAAAGCCTCTAGCTTGGAGTGCCAGTCATGCCGGGGCCAGCAGCGGCCAGTGTGGCCAGTGCAAAGGAGCCAGGCCCAGCCTGAGTGAGGAAGTCTAAAGGAGTCTGGGTGGTGGGCAGATGCCCTGGGCCCTGGGAGCCATTTTAGGATTTGGGGTTTTAGTCTAACTGAGATGGAAAGCCTTCGGAAGGTTTTGAGCAAAGAGATCCTTGTTCTGAGTTTTTAAGGGGCTATTTCTGGCTGTTGGGCTGCGACTCGAGGGAAGGGGGCAAGGGCAGAGCAGAAGGTCAGCGAGGAGGCCAGGGCTATGATCCAAATGGAATAACTTCTTAGTAACTTTAGGACCTCTGTCTTGAGGAGTCCAACTTCAGCAAGAATTGTCAATATTTGTTTAAATAAGAGAAATGTTTTAATTAGTTCAAGACATAGATGTCATGAACCAGGGAGCATCCCCAAAGAGAGTCACTCACACACATTCGTGTCTTTCCCCAATGCCAGGCTTCTGAGGGGAGCCCTTCCCAAGAAGCTGACAGTCACACATAGGTCACACACAGAGAGGGAAGGGTATGCCACAGAAGCGAGCAGAGCGAGCGTCTAGTGTGGAGTCTTGGAGCTGAGTTCTTACAGCCACCAGGGCTGGAATCCCACCCATGGTGTAACCAGACAACCAAGCAGTCCCGGCTGCCTGCCACTACTTGAGCCAATTCAGCAGAGACAGGGTTGAATCCTATGTGAGCGCTTATTCCAATATTGCCGGCAGCATGGGGGAGCAGCAGGTCATCCACAGACATCTGCTCTGCCCCCCACCATAAGCCGGCTGCTTATATGGGGTAGGACAAAGATTACTTGGGGAAGTAGGCAAAAGGGTACACCAAAGGAGCAGTTTACAGGTAATGGGGGCTGGAGATTTGCAAAGGCCTGTGGGTATGCAAAGGCTGGGGTTCTTCAAAGGGCTGGTGGCTATGGTTTCTGCAATAAGGTTGTTGATCTTTTCATGATAATAGGCAACTCCCAGCCAGGTTAGAATGTGCCTTCTTTAACCAGAACAACACAGTCACGGCTAACAGAGCATAATTAATATTTCTTACAATTATCGCTGGTCCCCACATTCCTTTTCTGCCCCTACCTATATCAGTGTCCAGATGGATTCCCTATCCAAGCATTCAGACTTATGGTTTGGGGCATTCCTGGCCCCTCCTAAGGACATCCCCTTTACACCCCGTTGCCTCAGTCTTGACATAGCACTTGGCATAAGCAGTCATGGCTGACAGTGACTCCATATTGATTGATTGATTTTCGGATTGAGTTGTTCCGAAAGTCCCCTCCGCTCTTGCTCTATATGTACTAATATAGAGTCTATACAGTAGATCAAGGACCAGAGCAAACACAGACTGAGTAGACAGTGCTTGCTTTAAAAAAGTACACATTTGTTGTCTACTAATACATCACTATTAAAACTCAGTTGTTTCCTTTATTGTCGTAACCATTTACAATTACCAGTAATTTAAGGAACTGAGATAAATACTGTAATTATGTAGACCTCATTATATATTTAAAAAACAATTTTCTTCCCCAGAGTTGTAAAATGTTATAACTTGATTTATTGTTTTAATTTTACTTTTTGTTTCATTTTTAGATTCAGAGAATATGAAATCATTGCATTGTAACTTGGAACCATCTTGCTAAATATTTACGCCATATATTAAACATCTTTAATCTAGACGGAATTGGTAGGGGTTTCTCCCACGTTATAGCCCCACTATTAATGCTTAGACACCCTGTCTCTTCCCTTTACATAGTTTTTGGTATCAACCTCTTTCATACCAGTGTAATATTTACTTTTTAAGGCTGGTAATCAAAATATGCATAAAGTTCAATTTTGTTACAGTAAGCGTTAAAAATTGCGAACATTTTGAGAACTCAAGTTATTGGCAGTCTAACATGTCCAAGATGGGGGCATAACGGAATTAGGTGTGACATGGACAATAGCAGTCCCTGGGTGCAAGCCACACTGCCTTTCAATCCTAGATTCTCCCTCTCAGTTACCTTTCCTCTCCCAGCTGTGAAATTCTGAGTCCATGATGTAATGCTAAGGGTGAACAAATGAGCGATGGAGTCACAAGGTTTCCCTGTGGGTGCTGCAAAGCAAAAGGCAGTAAAACAAAAGGAATAGACCACCGCTCCTAACGCTGTAGCTTTTGCTCCATGTCTGGACAACCTTTCAACGTTATAGCTTATTAAGGGCACAGGGCTTGAGGGAAGGCCGAGGGGTGCTTTCGCAGTCCTAACTTATCCACTGTTTTCCACGTAGCGCACGATTATTTTTCTCGCCTTTTACTGTAAACAATGACACGCATGCTAAGGAGTAGCCGGGGGTTGAACTGCTGGGAGCTCACGATCAGCATTCACGCAGGACACGCGTGTACCACCCGACAGAGCCCGGAACGTACCTGGGAGGCCCGCGACCTCCCCTCTGCTTCTTAGCAGGGAGGCGGGAGAGGCGAGCTCACGTGTGCGGATGACGCCAGCCTACAGGCTGCGTAACCGCTCCCCCCAGAGGCCCCGCCCCTCCAGTAGCGCGAAAATCTCGCGAGAACCGCCTTCCTCTGGGAACTGATGGAGCGTCCCTTTTAGAAGCGAAGGTGTGGCCTGGGGCGGTGTTTTTGCCTTCATTCCGCTACCGTGATGGCCGAAGGCGACCTCTCTGGGGGCTGCCCGAGTGTGAGCACCCCGACCTGGCGGAGGCGGGAAGGTGGAAGCCGGGGCAGTCCTGGAAGGGAGGCCCAGTCCGACGAGGTCTCACTCGCGGAGGAGCCCCGCCCCCGCGGTCACGTGCCGCCCATTCCTGAGGCCTGTCGGCCCATCCCCGCCTCTCCCCACGCGGGCGCGACTGACAGCAGAAAGGGCGGGCTGGGGTCGCCGAGGGCCTTTGGGACCGCGAGGCGGGAGGCAGTCGTTCCAGGGGCGCCGTCCCGCCCCGCACGTGCCCCTCCTGCCTCCCCCCGCCCTGTGTCGTGCCCCGCCCACAGCCCGAACCTCTGCATTGGCCCCGCCCCTTACCGCTGGATCCCGCCCATGGCCCCTCCCCTCCCGCGATGGAACCCTGCCCAGGCTCCTCCCCGGGCCGCGCGCCTCCGCCCCGCCTGCGGGCGCAGGATCATTCGCAGCTGCTGGCTGCTAGCGTCTCGCCCCGCGCCGGCTGTTTTCCATTTCCCGGCCCCGGTTACTGAACACTGTGCCTCTGAGGCGGGGAAGGCGGCGGGAAAAGGGCGGTGCGGCGTACTGAGGGGCCGCAGGACCGTGCGGAGGAGTAGGAGCCCGTTGAGGTCGCCCCCGCCCCGCGTGATCCGGCGGGCAGCCACTCTCGGACGCGGGCAGCGAGCGGGCCCGGGGACAGCCCGGCCCCACGATGGCCTCCACCACCACCTGCACCCGGTTCACGGACGAGTACCAGCTCTTCGAAGAGCTCGGAAAGTAAGCGCGGTGCCGGGGAGGCCGGGAGGGTGCTCTCCGTGGGGACGGGTTGGACCAGGCGCCCTGCCCTCCCTACGCCCCCGCCCTCCCGTCCGCACCGGAGCCGGCGGTCCCCGCAGTCGTAGAACCCGTAGTCGTAGACCGTTCTCTGTAAGCGGAGATGCCTCCGGAGCCCGTGGGGCGACCACGCGCGAACGGGGACGCGCTGTCCCCGCAGTACCCTGTTACTGACGCCCGGAGTTCCACGTCCAGAGAGGGGCTCGGGTAAGGCAGACCCTGCCCCGCGCCACTGTCACCCTTGTCCCCGGTGACCCTCACCGCCCCCTCCCAGGCTCGCGCGCATCCCCGCCTTCCTCAGAGGACTTACACGCGGCCGGAGAGCCCTTTGGACGTCGTGGTGTCCCCAGGGTGGCCTAGCGGTGCGTGGACCTGCGGGACCGCTGGAGATGTGCAGGGAGAGAACAGGGACCTGCCCAGGCCCGTGCGCGGGGACCCAGGGGTTGGAGGTGTGCAGGGAGGCACGGGATTTGCTGAGGGCCGGGTTGTGCGCAGGGACCCAGGGGCGACACGGATGCTGATTTATGATTTATGCAACATCTGACCCAAACCCAATCCTCTGCCTCTGTTGTCACTATTACCGATGAAAGGGTGCGGTGTATGATGATGTTCGTGCAGCTGAATTAAAGGAAATGGAAATATCTTTTAAATTGAATGAACTTTCTATCCTTATATGTTTATGCATTGTTTGTTGTTAAAACATGGAGAATGTGTCGGAAGAGCAGCTTAATTCAAATCTCTTCCCTCCCCCAACCCAAAACAGGCACAGAGAAATCACCATATCAGGGTGTTTTAAACCACACAAATGTTCCCAAGATTTATATTTTAATGAAAACCATCGCCATCTTTGCTCACTTGGAGCCACATTATTTTTTTTCTTACCAGGATAAATAGGCAGCAGATTTTTGCTGCTCTTCCTCAGCTCTGCTCTCTGCAGGTTTTTTTTCTGGAGCATTTGGTGGGGCGTGAGTGTGAACTATAAAAGGTTTTCCTATTTCATGTGCGGACAGGAGCCTTGTAATTGGCAGTCCCTGTCATTTTGTTGATTAATAATGTGTGCTCCTAGTTAAATGAGATTTACTTTGTTCTCAGCATCAAGACTGGTCTGGGTTTCCTGGAAGAGTGGGTCATTTTCTGGATATTACCGTAGTGCACTGATATTTGAAAATTCACTACATTCAACAAAATGTTGTAATTTTTAAGTAACTCTCAGAGCTGATTATAGAGATGACCTGGTAATTTTTTTATTTTCAGGGGGGCTTTCTCAGTGGTGAGAAGATGTATGAAAATCCCTACTGGTCAAGAATATGCTGCCAAAATCATCAACACCAAGAAGCTATCTGCCAGGGGTAGGTGTTTTCCACTGTGCGTGTCTGTTACCTTTGTGTTTCTCGTGCCCAGTGTGGGTTCTCTTGCAAGTACATCACATCCTTGCAGCTGAATTATAGACTTAGGTAGTGTGTCATGTACTGAGATTAGTTCTTTTCTGAATGCCTCTTGGTCTATATAGTTTAAAAATAAATGAACAAATATATTTTAACAAGTTTTTATAAAAATTCTACTGTCCTATGAGCAATAACACAAATAACTATATTTAAAAGCAAATAAATGTCATGAAGTGTATTTTGCCTTTAGCTCTACTGTGAAATAACTTTCAAAAACTGCTGGAATGGAAAAATGTAAGTCTCACAACTATCATTGTTTCCTTTTGCTTTTGAGAGGAAAAATAGGTCAGAGCTCAGTTGTTCATATATTTCAATTGTAGTTACAGTTGAACTTAATTCATCAAGGTATATTTAACACTCATTGCTTTGGGAGGAAAAAATTTGACTGCTGTATTCTAGGAAGTTCAGCCGGTTTTGACATTTCCATGTGCAGTTCAGACCTTCCCTTGGCCTTCACACTGAGATTGCTCACAGACCCGGAATGTATTTTGCACATGCTTAGTAGCCACAGAGATAATTCATGCTCGTGAATAGCTGTTGACATAAGCAAGAAACTTGGAGCGCCCTCCCTGCACTCGTGTTACTTATTTGAACTCATATGAAAGTACTTCTACTGAAATGTGAGGCACCCTAGTTATTGTGAGAATGTGGCTAAGGTATTGCCATGGGAATTTATGGCTTAACGAAAGAAACATGAAATGAAAATGAACAAAATGCCATAGTGTAAGCCCATTTCAGTGACCTGGTTTATTTTATTTTAAGTAATAAGAAAAGAAATTCCATTAGGGTTTAATCTGTCTTCAAAAAAGTGCTGCTGCCTCTGGTATCATTGTGTTTGGTCTCTGTCAAGATTTTCTTTATTTGTTGCAAATCCCACATTAACGTGGACTGTAGGTGTAGGCTGGCATTTCAGGGTATTGGTTCGGATGGGGTTTGTTGTGATTCTGAGGAGCCTCTGTGCTAAGCAGGCCCAGGCCACAGGGCAGAGGCAGCGGAGGGTGGGGGAGCACGTGGCTCAGTGATGCTCCCTTTATGCTGCTTCTCCCACAGGAAGGTTTTCTACAGGGAGGGGGAGCTGCTAAACTGTAAATGACATTTTAGTTGTTAAAAAATGTGGAGGGTCCCAACCTCTCAGTGCTGGTGCCATCTCCTCCTGCGCGGGTGCCAGGCGCCTGGGCACCAGTGGAATGCACTTCTTTCCCAGGCACCTCAACCCCTCCCAGAGTTCCAGTGGCTGACTTTTCTCTCAGAGCAGACACACTGTGCTTCACTTAACTGTTTCTTGAATTGGAGCCGTCCCTCTTCATCCACCTGACCCATGCTGAGAGGCAGGTGCCATGTCCACTCATATGCACTGACTGCACTCTCCTCTGCCTCTCCCACTTCCTCCTCCCCAGCTCCTGCCCCCTTCCTGCCCATTCTCTGTTTAAAGAGCAGTCTGCACCCCAAGCCACCTTGCTCTCCTGGAGGCACGCTCCCCACTATCCCAGTTACGTTCATTCTTCATTCCGGAGAGGTGGTGGGTGCAGGATGGGAAGACCAGCCTCCTGCTCTCCTCCCCCCTCCTTGGACTGCGGACAGCTCCTCACTTGCTTGGCCTTAACCCGCTGCATTTGTAAATTCTCACTCCCCTGCCTGCTAGCTGCTCTTTGGCACTTACTTACTTCCAGTGAGCCTCAGTTTCCTCACCTTGAAAACAGGGTAAGACTAGAACACTTGCTGTTGTGGGGCATGTGAGGAGTGACGAGTTACCCTGACTGCTCCATGCTGGGAGTGGCGGTTAGCTGCTGTTATCTCTGTGGGTTGTGGTAAGCAGCAAGTGAGGTGACTTATCTGGAGGAAGGTCAATCAGAGAGGCAGTGGCAGCCCTGATTGACTGTGGGAACCCAATTTGCTTCTAGGCTCTACTACTTAATAGGTAAAATTGCGTCAGTTTCTATATTATTTTGATTGCAGGTTCTTCATCAATAAAATTGGAGAGGAGGATGCCCAGACAGTATCATGGGTTGTTGTGAGGATTCATTGAATTGTATGAGAGTCACTTCTTAAATTGCAAAGTGCTGTGTCAACTTTATCTATTATTATTGCTCACCTGAAAATATTACAGTACTTTTCCTTCAAGAAGTTTAATTTATTTTATATTGTCAAAACAATTGAACTGGTTATAAATTACTTGTGCCTTTGAATGTATACATTTGTTTAATCTATACCCATATTAAATTATAAATGTTGGGAGGAGAAATACCATGCTTTTGTTTTATAGTGTAACATGCCACAGCCTGGAAGACACAGGATGGCTTAGTAGAGTAACCAGGATCAGACATGGCTCTTAAATCGAGTGGAAAGGAGGGAGGTACCTTGTTTATTCAGAACAAGCACATCGGGGTGTGAAGTCGTCTGTAAAGAGTGTATCAGAGCATATGCTTTAAAAGATGAGTTCTCCTTTAAAAACACTCCATTCCCAGAATATAATGATCCTAAAACACTACTATTACAAAAATTTTATGTAAAGGGAAATGTAGGATGAAACGCAAAATAGCATGCTAAATTTTTTGTTTTTTGGGGGGGTGCATATGGTGTTTTTTTGTGGAACATAATTTTTTTTGGTAAAAATTTATGTTTTATTTGAAATGCCACATACCTTTGTAAATCCGAGTTTTAAACCTATTAGTTTTAAAGACCAACCAGACAGGTCCTTCAACCAAAATAATGTTCTTTAAATATAACATTACAACTGAAGAAGAAGGCCATTGTCAGTGATTGTCATCCAAGACCATAAGGGAATTTCCAAAAATGTGGCTGCATTCCTGCACAGATTTGCACACCCAGCCCCCGTCACCCCGGCATTCTTCCGTGGGTCTTGGTGGGTTTCCAGCAGACCTCAGCTACGCTTCCTCTCAGCTGCTGGTCACACACACCATATTTGGGAGACTCAAGAGTCTTGAAGAATTTCATTTCTTTTGCGTTAACACCAGAGCACAGGGCTTCCTCATGCAATTCTGATCAGATAGCTAAGTACACTAATATAATTTGGCTTGCTTTAAAAATAAATAATGTAGCCCGGCTGGTGTGGCTCAGTGGTTGAGTGTCGACCTTTGAACCAGGAGGTCACGGTTCGATTCCCTATCAGGGCACATGCCCAGGTGGTGGGCTCGATCCCCAGTGTGGGGAGGCAGCTGATCCATGATTCTCTCTCATTATTGATGTTTCTCCCTTTCCCTCTCCCTTCTCTGAAATCAATAAAAATATCTTAAAAAAAATAAAAATAAATAATGTAGAAACGTCTCAAGCATCTGATATTTTATATGTAATTTCTGTATTCTAAGAACTTTTGTGTTAGATAGGAATAGAAAGCATGCTTGGTAAATGCTAGGTAGTGGTACTTGGATTTTATCTCATATTTTTACCATGAGAATTAGAAATTAGATCATTTGATCAGTTGATCCCAAACAATTAGGTTAGTACTTAGGTAGTGCTAATGTGGCTTGCCATCTTGATTTTTTGTCTGTTTTGACATGATTGTTACTGTGAGGTGCTGTCAGGCTCTGGAAGATCCCGCAGGGCAGTGCTGAGGTCAGAGCCGGTGGCTGGTGGCCCTGATGACGGGTGTCTTTAGAAACGAGACAAGGAGTGGGTTTGCACTGTAAAGTCTCCCGGGCTGAAAGGTTTTTATGGTCTTGGTGACTTGATGTGCGTCTCCCGTTGTGTTTTTTTATCATTAGAAACCACTTATGACAGAGTGTGATGTGCAGAAATCCCTGTTTTTGTTAAATATAATGAATTCTAATGGAAGCTTAAAATAATTATGCTATGATAAGAGTAGTTACCTTTACTCTGCTATGGAAGTTAGAAAAGGGTTTCAAATTTTATTTTTCTATAATCTTCAGACCTAATGCAATTAAATCATGTTGGTAGTCTTTGATGTTGCTACTTTTGTTAATTCCTACATATTGATGCCTTTATAAAACTACTTGACCATGTACACAAAATTAGGTCTCAGTTATGAAATCTGAAGGTTGACTATATGTTCTGAAGTTTCTTTGTTATGCTATAATAGGTATGTCAATAACTAACTCCTATTACTTTTTCCTTATTTTGGCATATAGATAGTCCAGAAATTATGTAATTTCTCAGCCCGTGGTTACTTGTCTTGAAGTACAAATAGATGAGATGATAGATGAGTCAACTTGTTCTGAATATAAGTTATTGATTTGATTATTTAGAACTCATTAAACAAATTAATATTTTTAAAGTTTCTTGGCTCCAACAGTGTTTTAAGAAAAATTAGTAAATCATTTTTATTTTTGTCCATAGAATCTCTACAACTCTTCAATTATTGGTCCCCAAAATGGCATGTATCATCCTTATCATGTTGTGTTCTTTATTTATGTTTAATTGTATTTCCATTCTCACATAGGCCCTGACATTAGACATTTATTTTCCTCTTTTGGTGAATGAGAATATTATTGATATTCAAAACCAGTTAGGAAATAAAAATGAAAGTGTGTATCTACATTTCTAGGAAATAATAAAAATCCTTTCTGTGTTCCAGCATCAATTAAATAAGGCAAACTTAACAAAGCTGTGGTTGTCAGGTACCTGGCTGTGACCCTAATAACCAGGGTCAGCTTCTGTCTGGCAGATTCTGTGGTGAGAGTTGAGCGCCCTGGGAACCTCATTGTTACACAGTGAGATCAGTACTTGTCGTTCCCTTTGACACACGGAATCAACCCAATGTAAAATGTAAAATTTAGTAATTACTTTTTATAGTTCTTTTAATGTTAACTGTGAGTTGCTATGAAACACATAGTAGTATTTTCTTGGGCATTTAATTTCTTTTGTTAAATGGAATTTTAATTAATTTTTGACAGTCTTCCTTGGCTGATATTGAGGCAGCCACCCTGCTAGTGTCTCTAGGACTGGGTTGGTATTTTTTTAAAACATCTTTCTCTCTCCATTTATTAGAGTATAATATGTACAAGGTTTTAAAAAAATTATTGGCAATGAATTGATTGTTTACATAAGAGGTATGTTAAAATTTTTAAGATAGTTTCACTTAACTGATACATTAAATGGAGTATCCAGCAATATTTTTAGTCTAAAATGTAATACCTTTTTAATAGTAACATATATTTCATACTACTTTATAGATTACTAATCACATTCACATATGTGACCTTACTTTAAGTGTTTTTATTTAATAAACTAGTGGCCAGGTGCACGAAATTCATGCACGGGGGGTGGGAGGGGTTCCTCAGCCTGGCCTGCACCATCTCCAATCTGGGATCTCTCTCGCAATCCAGAACCACTGGCTCCTAAGCACTTACCTGCCTGCCTCCCTGATGCCCCTAACTGCTCTTCTGCCTGCCTGATGGCCCTAACTGCTCTCCTCTCCTGGCCTAAACCCCCTAACTGCCTATGTGCTCTCCCTTACTCTCCGCACCTTCAGAGCCTGGCACAGGAGTGCTGAGAGCTCTCTGCCGAGGCCCTGCCCCTGTCCTGATGCCCCCCTCCCGGCCGGGCAGTGCCGTGGGCCTGAGCGCGCTTCTGCCAGGGGGGTGGGGGGCCGCCATGACCTGTCCTGACACCACCCTCTGGGCCGGGCGGCGCCATGGGCCTGCGCGCGTCTCCACCAGGAAGGCCGCCCCCGGCGGCAGCCTCATGTCCTGGTGGTGCAAGTCCTTGCCCCTGTCCCCGCCCAGCAGCTCCTGCCTGCGCGTGCCTGTGTCGGGAGCGGTCTCCGCCTCCGAGTTAGCGTGACATTAGCGCTGGGCAGGCCTGCGCTGGGGGTGGAAGTCCCCGTGCACCAGCTCCTGCTTTGCTGATTGACCGGTCTTGACTGGGACACTGTTAGGACCAATTAGCATATTACCTCTTTATCCTATCAAATAAAAGAGTAATATGCAAATTGACCATCACTCCAACACACAAGATGGCTGCCCCCATGTGGTCAAAGATGGTTGCCCCCATGTGGACACAAGATGGCCGCCACAAGATGGCCAGCAGGGGAGGACAGTTAGGGGTGACTGGGCCGGCAGGGGAGGACAGTTGGGACCCAGGCCTGCAGGGGAGGGCTGTTGGGGGAGACCAGGCCAGCAGGGGAGGGCAGTTAGGGGCAACCAGGCTGGCAAGGGAGGGCAGTTAGGGGTGACTGGGCCAGCAGGGGAAGGCAGTTGAGGGAAATTGGGCTGGCAGGGCAGCAGTTAGGTGTCGGTCAGGCTGGCAGGGGAGTGGTTAGGGGGTGATCAGGCTGGCAGGCAGAAGCAGTTAGGGCAATCAGGCAGGCAAGCAGTTGGGAGCCAGCAGTCCTGGATTGTGAGAGGGGTGTCCGACTGCCTAAACGGGCAGTCGGACATTCCTCGAGGGGTCCCAGATTGGAGAGGGTGCAGGCTGGGCTGAGGGAGACCCCACCTGCCCCGTGCACGAATTTTGTGCACCGGGCCTCTAGTATATATATAGATATTGAATGGTTACAAGGGCAAAGTGTTAGGAAAAACAAGGCTTACCTACCAAATAGATGTTATGGAAGACTTAACGGTGCTAGAGTCTGGCCTGAATCAGGTGCTGTGGGTTTTCAAAGGAGGTGAGATTCTTTCTGCCCAGAGAGACGGAGGAAGGCTCTCATCTCATATGGACTGAAATACAAATTTAAACCACAACACAGCTGTTGTTCAAGTACCCAAATGCAAATAAACAATTTGGAGAGATTGTTCAAAATAGCTTTAATATCTGCTTGTAATGAAAATGTTATTTTATTCATATGGTAAATTTATTGCAACTATCAATATGAAGTTATTTTTAGAATTAAATAATTTTAAATGAAGTTGAACATTTTTAGGTGACAGAATTCTATGATTCCATTAAGGTAGATATAACAATACTTCTTAAGGTGAATTCATAGACCTTTCGTCTGCCAGAACCTGTCTCTCTCCAGGATGGGGAAACTGGGAGGTTTGAGGGGGAGAAAAGTCAGCTTTATTTGTTGTTTGTTTGCTTTTGATTCTTACTATCTTAAGTATCATTGTTAGTTATACACAGAGCAACAACATTTCTGATTCTTTTAGTTTATTAGCTCTTTTCTGACACTACAGTCTCCTTCTAACTTCTTGGGACTTTATTACTACCAAATCAATAATAATAATCGTAATAGTAATAATAATAATAAAATATAAGTGTTACTAGTCATTATTTAAAGAGAACCTTCTAAGCAACAGGTATATACTTAAAAACACTTTGTCTTATTTAATCCACACCGTGCCCTCTGGGTAGACAGTGCTTTCTCCATTTTTAAATAGAGGAACCTGAGGCTCTGAGTTGCAACAAAGATTCATCGATCATCAGGGAAGAATGAAATAATTTGGGAATTAGAAATTAATCGCTGGACCCGGTGTTTGCTAGCCATGAAGCGTCAGCTCACTTTCCTTCCCTGTGTGATCCGCTCTCCAGGTGCTTGCTTTGACACTTACGTTTCAAAGAAGCTCGTTTTAAAAAGGGTTTTGGTGATACTTTATGGAGTTTTGATACACAGTGGATGGCTATTATTTGCTTATGGAGATGATTTGATGGTTTAATAAAGGCAGGTGTGGCCACTGTCACAGCTGCTGTGTCTGTCATCCCAGAGCCGGTAGGAGGCCTGGGACGGCTGCCTCCGAGCTGGAGGCCCTGGGTCGATGGCACATCTGCAGCGCCTGCCGTGTAGTGCCCCCCCAACACCCGCAGACTTTCCTTGTGGGATGTGTTACCGGAAATCAGGCGTTTTGTGATTCTACAGCTTTCAGTGGACACAGACACACACACATATTTTTAGAAAATAAGCTATTCTTTTCATATTCCAAAATGCCATTCATATTTTTAAAAGGCAACTTAAGGTTGTAGTCATAGTGGCAGAAGTGGTATGTGAAAATTAGCTCAGCTGAACATTTTGGCCATTTAGTAGAAACTTTAGCCATTATGAATGTTTTATTTTAATTAAGCAAATTGTATATGCTTTTTTATATTAAAGATTGTACATAAATATTGGTTAGGTACAGAGAGAATTATACAATCTGGACACACCTCTGAAATATGTTCTTAATTATTCGTTACTAATTTGTATAAAAACATTAAAAATTATATCATAAAGATATAGAATCTGGGGAAATATAGGAAAATAGAAGACATATTTATAGTTTAATTTCCCCAGTCACTCTTAATGTTTTGTCTTCTTTCTTTTTAAAAATAATTCTCAGAATACTGGACTAAAATATACAATTTTGTGTACTGCTTAATAATGTAAAATTTCTCTTCTTTGAATTTTTTACGAATTATACATCAGTGAGTAAAACATTAGTATTACTGTTTTTTTTTAAATTGTTCTTTGCTATGATAAATGACATAATAGTAAAATTTTTCTTCAGATTTCTGATTCTTAGGAAATACTCGTAAAGAGAGTTAATAGTTTAGAGGGTTGAGTTTCTAGAATTCTTGATAAATGTTGCCAGGTTTCATCCTGAAAGTTGTGTCCATTTCCACCCGTGACATTTATGTAATCAGTGAAACCATTTGGGGGGGGCAGTGATTCTGAATTTCAATTTCAATTTAAAAACAAACAAAATGCCCCATGTCCTCACCTTGCTTGCAGACCTGCTTGCAGACCTGGTGCATGACAAATAAGGGCCCCAAGATGTGGTCCTTCCTCACATGGGGAGGAGCCATGGGGCCCTGGATGGCGCATGGGGGGTGGGTCAGAGTGGAAGTGCTTGCCTGGAGGTGTGGGCGAAGCACAGGTTGCTGAGGGGTGAGGAAGACTTCTGGGGGAGTTGTCTGAATGGAGGTTGAAAATAGCCAGTTTTGAATTTAAAGCTCGTAGAAAAGACACAAATTAAGAGGGCATTATAAAAAATGTGAGAAACAAGGAAGTAAAAAGTGCCAATCCAGACCAGATTGATGGAGATACTCAGCCCTGAGCAGAGAGGTTCAGGAGAGCATGCACACTTTTCCCTGGTGAGTCCTGCGCAGCCAGGCCCACTGGAGAGAGGCGGTAGATGGGCTGTGGGTACAGCCTGACTCACTGGGATAAACAGCCGATAAGGGAGGGAGAGCAACTTCTTATCGTCCCCATGTGTTGTTTCATTTAGCTCTGGGGCAGTCTAAACAAGAATCGAGTGACTAAGTGGAAGATAAAGGAGGGGGATAATCAGAGATTTTTTCAAATCAACCAACAGTCCAGTGCTCGAGGGAACGTGTTTGTGGATGACCAGCGAGCTGGGCAGTCCCTCAGCGCCCTGTTGGATAATGACTTGCAGAGGACATAGGGCTCTGTTCAAACCCCAGGTAAGAAGGAAATCTAAAAATGCTTTCAACCTCGCTCACGGGAGTTCCTGGATTCCCAGTGTCTGGAATACTGCCTGGCACCCTTCACAGATTTTTATTGAATAAGTGAATGAATAAATTACTCCCAGACTTCATGTTATGATGCTACATGAGCACATGGAGGACCTAGAGCTTTTAGCAGTAAGATTTGTATACTCTTCCCAGTTTTTGCCTTAAAAATATTTTTTAAGAAAAGCTCAAAATTTAATA
This sequence comes from Plecotus auritus, assembly GCF_963455305.1. Lineage (NCBI taxonomy): Eukaryota > Metazoa > Chordata > Mammalia > Chiroptera > Vespertilionidae > Plecotus > Plecotus auritus. The sequence continues at coordinate 114,269,397 of NC_137773.1, forward strand.
GATGAATTGTGTGATATAATTTATAATTTAGCACGAGCTGGTGGTTGGAAATAATCATTTATTAAATAATGAAAAAAATATCGTTCACTTAGAAGGTTCTTCCATGTAAGTAGTGTATGACCTCCCCAGTCGGCTCTGCCATGCAATATCCCCTATTTTTAAAAAGATCTTAGCAGCTATAAAAAGCTAATTTGCAAGCTCCTTCCTAGTTTTATTGATATGAAGGACTGGGTGCCTGTGGTTTTAAAGGGGAGATACTCAGTGTGCCTGTATTTACAGCGGCGTGTTCTTGAGCTGAGGTGGGAGTTGCGTCTGCGGAGCAGAAGCCTTCTGCTGCTTTAGAAGCGGTGACTCGGGTAGTACCTTCTGTGGGAAGCCGGCTGGGGGGAACGCTCTTCCAGATATTGAGCAAACTTCAGAGTCCAGGGCCACTGCTGTTCTGAGTGTACATCTCCTGATGTCAGGGCAGTTCTAGCAGAACCGAGAAGAAAACACTGTCAAAGAGAACTATTTGTCTCCCGTAAATGGGATTGAGGCCTACTTCTCTCTAACATTTACGTGCTTTGGAAATTATTTTTGGGAAAAAACATTCTTTTGATTGACTTTTCCCCCTGTGTCTTATGCATCTTTATGATCAGGAAAAGGGAAAACACCATTGAATTGTTAACCTTAAGTCTGTTTGAAAGAAAAATATATACGTAGCATGTTTTATGTTAACAGAACCTATTCCTGAGTTACCTATAGCCCCGTATCTTCCTTTTCCTGCTGATGTTGGTATTCTGCCAATGACTTAGCAAAGAGAAGTCCCTAAGACACAAGCAGGAATGGTAAAGGATGGCTGAGTGTTTATCCTTTAGAATAATACTACTTTATTTCACTAAATATTTGTTACTTGTTTATAAACTTTAAGAAATTATTTTAGGTAGGAGACTTTAAGGTAGAAATACATTTTGGAAAGATCTGAAGCAAACAAAAAGCCCAAATTGAGAGATACCAGTGTTGGAAATATGCAGTGAAGGTGCACAGGGTCAGGTTAAAAATAGTTTGTGGCTTTGAGAGGGTAACCCTTTCCACCCCGCGCCCCTGTGTCCTCAGGCCTCTGCAGCCGCTGGGGGATAGGGAGGGAGTGTGAGTGTCATAGAGCGTCTGTGAGGCCGCATAGGTGCTTCCTTAGCCTTTCTTGCAGGATCTGAGACACCTGTCTGAGTCCCACGGTGGGTGTGGGCAGGGTGCCCTTTGCAGTGGTGCCCTGACATTCCCCCAGGGCCTGGCAGTGGGCGAGGCAGCATTGGGGGAGCGGGGGTGGGGGGCTGGGGGTTTCGGAGCACGGAGCAGATTGCCTGGGTGGGATTGGGCTAGGTCTCTGGGTTAGTAATCCTATTCCTGAATGGTCTTTCAACCATTTTATCTGCTGCTTTATCCCCATGGACATGCACTCCATCTCCCTGTTCACCTGTGTGAGCTGTACCTTTGCAGCTTGGTGTCCAGCAGCGGGACTTGCATGATGGCTGCCTCAGGTAGGGCGAGGGCGCAGCAGCCTGGCAGGTGCTGCGAGAGCTGCCAGGAAGAGCTCCAGGAGGGAGCCATGTAGCACTCCCGCCCCAGCAGGCTGCAGGGCACGCAGCAGAAAGGACGCTCAGGCCCCGCGGCTCAGGTGTGGAATGGCATCCTGTACACCCAGAAGTTTTGGTTCATTCCCAGTCGGGGCGCATATCTGAGTTGTGGGTTTGATGCCTAGCTCTGGTGCATGCAGGAGGCACCTAATCAATGTTTCTCACATTGATGTTTCTCTCTCTTTCTCTGTCTCTAAAAATCAATAAAGACATATCCTGAGGTGAGGATTAAGTAAATAAAATAAAGTAAAATGTGGTCAGTTCCAACAACAAGACTTAGGGCCTGGACTGGAGGGTAGGAGACTCAGCATTGCCCAGTGGTGAAGGAGAGGCGCGGAGGGACCAGGGGGGTGCTCAGGCACCGAGTCCTGACATCTGGTGTGGAGGTGCGTGAAGCAGTGTGCGGCAGAGGAAGGAGACGTGGATAGAAGGAAGGAGGACAGGGCACAGTCGGGGAAGAACCAAGATCCCTGTTTGGGCAAAAGATAGAGAAGCTGTGGAAAATCAGAAAGGAAAGCTTACAGCCATGTAAAGGTCTGCCCCGTGGCAGGGACACATTAGGAAGGGCGCAGCCTGAGGAGGCGGTGGGCGGGCACAGAGTGGACATACTGAGTGATCTGACCCTTGAGGGGATGGCAGATGAGGGGGCTTCCAGGGTCAGTGAGGGGAGATGGTAATTCTCATGTAACAAATTGAGAGGTCAGAATCAAGAACTGCTTTGATGGGGGAGATGACGCATTGAAGTGCTTGATAGGGTGTAAGCAGTATATTCAGACAGAAGGATCTACAAAGCCATTGAAAACTGGGTGTGGTTCTTGAGAAAGGGACCCAGAGACAGTGCAGTGTGGGCCCTGAAACCCAGTGGCCTGGGTTCAAGACCTGTCCACACTGCTTGCTCGTCCTCGGGGCCTCGCCGACTCCCTGACCGCTGCAAGCCTGCCCCTCCTCCCCTGTGAGGCGGGCAGTCAATCTAGCATATTGGTGACTAGTCCCCACGAGGGATGGCGAGAGCACGAGGGGGATAATGTAGAAAGCGGAGAGCCTTGGGTGGGGGAGTGGGACTCCTTCAGGAAGGGGCCAGCCCCGAGCAGGTGAGTGCTCCCTGCGGGGTCGCAGAGGGGCGTGGCACTGTGCGCAGGACCCTAACAGGGAGGGCCTGGCCCCCACACCTAGATTGCAGGAGGGAGGGGGAGGGCTGGCGGGAGGCAGGCTCATCCCAACCCGAGCAAGTAGATGACGTGAAGTCTAGCTGCTACTTAATGAATGTTTGCTGAGTGAGTGAAGAAAAACAACTGTTTCTTAGAATTAAAGAATAAATGGAGACACTATGTAAAATCTTGCTTTTTTAACAAAATAGAAAAATAGAGACACACTCAGGACTAATTTCAGGGATCCGCCAGGTGGGTGATAGATAAAACCGCAGCTTATATGGAGGAGAAAAGAGTCGGTAGGAGCAGGAAGGTAAGCGGGCACGGTTATGGGGCAGAGCCCTGGACTTGGTGTGAGAGAACCAGAGATCAGTATGGGGAAGACATTTCTCCTCCCCGGGCTGCAGGGCAGTGAGGAGACAAGCGGCCCAGGTGCCCAGACATCTGGGTGAGAATCCAGTTCCAGGTCCACTGGGAGCGGGAGGCCAGTCTGGGGGTGAGAGAGGAGAGACCAGCCTGGGGGTGGGGGGAGACCAGCCTGGGAGGGGGTGGGGATGGGCGGGGGGGGGGGGGCGGGCAGGGGTGCTCTGGTCTTAGGGCTGCAGAGAGGAGTGGGCACCGCAGGGGTCATGAGCAAGCAGGGACTTGGTGAGACTCTAGCCCCAGAGGGCCTGCCTTGCCAGGAGGCCAGGACCTGGCCTGGACCAGGTGAGACCGCAGGGACTCTGCCACTTTGTAAATGTTTACGGAGAATGGCTCTAATTGTTTGGTTTGTTTACATTTATTTTCCCTAGATTGTGCAGCCAGTCAGAACAGAGCAGCTGGGACCTGAACAGAGCGCCCCAGGTACCAGCAGAGCCCTGCCCTGTCCTTGTAGGCGCTTTTCCTGGGGTGCAGGCAAGTCCCCAGTGGAGGGCCCAGGGGGCCTGGGAGCACAGAAGGACAGCCAGAGTGCTAGCACTTGGGAATGCTGGTGGTGGATTCCTTTTCCGCCCACCCAGACGGGAAGCCTAGGGTCTGCGCTCACAGTCTGGACGGGCTGTTTCCCTGTTTCTGTGGACCCTCATTCCATTTCTCTGCATAAACAGAGGCTCTGCTGGCAGCTGCACTGGTTCGGAGCTGCAGGAACCTCCTCAGTAGGAAAGCTGATGGGGAGCAATGACTGCAGCTCAGGAATGTGAAGTAAATACTGTGAAGACGTGAGCACACCGATCCCGGGTGTTTCCTCCCACACCTTAGTAGGGTTAGCGTCACGAACGCTCTATTCCATGTGCCTTGATTCCTCTCTCCGCACCTCTGGTTCGTTGGCTAATGATTAGGTCTTGTGGTTGGTTAATTTTCCCGAAAGCACTGGTATTCATAGTTTTCTTGAATCTGTGTCATTTTTCAGTTTGCTTTTCTTAGCTGCTAAGGGTTACTTTGCTCCCTGAAAAAAGCGTGAAGCCGAAGGCTGCTGCCGAGGCTGCTGTGAACAGAGGGAGCTTTGTGTCCCCTCACGTCACTGTTTCTGCTCCGTGCTCACCTCCCACTCGCTCCCTCCCTGCGCATTATTACTGCTGGTGTCCGTGTCCGACATCTGACTACTCCTGCTTTCCCTCCTCCAGTCCAGTTGCACAACCAAGATTGTGTCTTGAGTTCAGACTTCTCAGCTCCAGAAAAGGAGCCACCTTCTTCCCGCCTTCCCCAGTGAGGAACTTTTGTCTTTAGTGCGTGGATGTATTTGATGTATTGATGCTGAAGTTTTGTGGCTGTGGACTTTGCTTCTCCAGTTGCCAAGTGGTCCATGTCTTATCTTTCCCTTATCTCACCATCAGCTCTCCTTCAACAAGTATTTATTGAGCAGCTACTATGTGCAGGCCCAGTTCTTGGTTCTGGGGATGCAGTAAAGAGAAAGGTGGTGTGGGAGCGGCTGGACGGGTCATTGATGGATCAGTGCTACGCGGTGCGTGAAGCAAGGGAGAAGGGCTCTGAAGTAGTGCTCGCCAGTGGGTGATGAGGAACAGCAAACCAGGGGAAGAAAATTCAGGCCAGAGGCACAGGGACTCCAGATTGCACAGGAGTAGAAAGAACATCCTCGTAGCTCGGGTGTGATGGGCAAGGAGGAGAGAAGCACGTGATCCTGGCAGGGGCAGAGGACACCGAGCCTCGGGGCGGTTTTCAAAGGAGGGGTGCACCCTTGTGAGGGCATGTAGGGGAGCCATGCCGTCAGGCTGCTCTGGGAACGCAGGTCTCCGGGAGAGGCGAAGATGGCAGCGGAGGGGAGACTGTGTCTCAGAAGGAAGAAGCATAGACCTTGCGGACAGGAAGGAGGAGGCCAGGTGTGCAGGGGGCCAGAGGCGTAGCTCCTCGTTTATGGCCAAAGGCACTCTCTCGTGGTGGTGACGTTACCTGGGACCTGGGATGGGACTGTGGGGGGGTCAGGAGTTCAGGTTGTGACCTGTTAACTATAAAGGCATCATCCCGAAAGGAACTGCCTGCCTGCTTATGAACAGCTACTCCCCACCCCTGCTCTCCTGGCGCCAGGAAACCCCTGGTCTACTTGCTCGGATGGCTGTGTTTATTCTGGACATTGAGTATCATGTGGTATTGGTGTGGCTTCTCTCATTTTGCATATTTTCCAGGCTCGGCCCTGCTAAATCACGTGCTGTAGGTCAATAAAGTTCCATTGTGTGGCTGGGTCACATTTTGTTCATCCTTTCGTTGGCTGATGGGCATTTGGGTGTACCCACTTTTTGGTATCATAGGTAATGCTGCTATGAACATTTGTGTCCAAGATTTTTGTCTAGACCTATGTTTTTATTTCTTTTGTATATATACTTAAGGGAGAGGAAATATTATTCACACATACACACACACATTGAAGATACAAAGTACAGAGTTTACCGTGGAGACAGTGCCATGTAGTGGAGTGTAGGAAGTATTGGTTACTGACCTGGTTAAGTGCATCATAGCACATGTGCGTGTAACCAGTAGCTCAGAAAGCATTGGGACTTAGAGATGCTGGTGGCTATAAGAGAAATGGAAGTAGAGTTTCAACGCAAGAAAGTGAATTATGGCCATTTTCCCTTTGTGAACAGGGAAGAGAGATACACACCCAGTAGGGAAGTCTTGATTTAGTCATGGTTTAAATTAGCTGTGTCCACAGTTGAACATCTATCCGTTCCAAGCCAAAGAACCATCAATCCAACCTGCCTCTCTCCGCTGCAACCTCCTCACTCATGTGGACTGTTCTAGAAGGACTTTGGCATGGGGGTCTTTGTTTGCACCAGGATTTTGTTAGAATATTGGTGCCATGGGGATTTTTGTGTTTGATGGCAGGTGTGGTCATGCTCTCGTGTGAGGCCCACCCTCCTGTCCCCCACTGGAGCCAGGCCTATCCTGCGTGGCCGTAAGCAGCCAGCAGTCTGTCCACACTGTGGTAGAGTTTGCTAGCTCCTGGCTTTTGGGTGCAGAGCTGCTTTGGGAGTGATGGAGAGGGTCTGAGGAGGAAGCAGGCGGGAGTGTCTTTCACTCAAACCCTGGATTAGCTTGATAACTAGTGAGAAGCTTCCCTCTTCCTCTTCTAAAGAGAAGAGTGAACATGAGATTCCCTGAGGCCTGTGTGCAACTCCCTCCTTCCTTCCCGTGAGCTCAGGGTGGACTCGCTCTCTCTGCCACGTGGACATGCTTAGGATGAGCCCAGCCGTGTGGCCGCTGGTCCTGTGCTCTCCTGCCCAGAACGCTGGGGAGGGGAGGGGAGGGGCTGCTTTGCTGAAGGGCTGTCCAAGCACCTCATTGTTTACTCATCCAGCATTGAAACCCTACTTTGCAGACCTGTTCTGGATGGGTTCTGTGTTGTCAAATGTATGTACACTTTGATGTATATTTATATTTCTAGGCGAATTAAGTATTGTTTCCTCATTACATCTAGCATAAAATATAGCAATTAGCTTTAACGACTAGGTTGGATTAATAGTCTTTTAAGCCTTTCAGAGTTGGCTGACTTTTGGTAACAAGGAGAAATCCATATTGGAAAAGTTTGCCTTAATATTTGAAATAGTGAATATGTTATTTTATTATATTTTCATTCCAAATAGAATACATGAAAATATAATTCAATTAAATATATGAAATGGTACATTATGTTGTCTTCTGTGAACACACACACGCACAGACAGAGTTCCTAAGAAGACATAGGAATTATGAAAAGTACCATTTATGTTCTGCCAAAGTCCAAACAGGATGACAACACATTAAAAATATTGTACTGATTATGCAGTATCCTATTTTCAGTTTTAAAAATCAGGTTGGTGAGCTGGAAATCTGGAACTGGCTAACTTTCCCACACATCCCTCCCCGGTGGTTCTGTGGGTCTGTCGGCTCAGCCTTGGGAACCTCTGGGCCTGGACTGGAGGGAGCGTGAACGTGCACAGACCATCCTGGGTAATGTTCGGACCACTGGAGGGACGACTGTCAGGGAGCAAAGGAGGATACTTTCATAAGCAGGAATTTAATTTGTTTTTCAAAGACATAGTTTGATTCTTTATTCATTCTTGTTCTGCAAAATATAAAAGCTGTGATTTAGCAATTCTTTTATATGAGTTGGAAACTTTGGTTTCTAACATCGAGGGATGACTTTAGGCAACTTGGTTGATGTTTTGTTATTTGGAGGTTAATTTAGAGTTGTGAGAACTTTGGGAACCTGCAAGGCATGTGGTCCTAATACCCACCATGTCACCATGTTCATGTGTGCACCTGTGGGGCAGTAGATGCAGTTACATTGTTGTGTGGCCATCACCACCACCCAAACCTAGAACTTCCCTCTTCCCAAACTGAAACTCCGTACTCATCAAACCCCAAGCCTCCTACTCTCCGCTCCTCAGCCCCTGGCGCCCACCATCATGCATGCTATCACTATAGCTGTGACTACTCTTGGTAACTTCATGGAAATGCAGTCACACAGTGTTTGTCTTTTGAGACTGACTTATTTCACTGAGCATAACATCCTCAAAGCTCATCCATCTTGTAGCCTGTGTCAAAATTTCCTTCCTTGAAAAAAAAAATAAACGTATTGGGGTAACATTGGTTAATAAAATTATTTAGGTTTCAGGTGTACAGTTCTCTGATATATCATCTGTGTATTTGCATTGTGTTCCTTCCTGTTTAAGGCTGAACAATGTTCCATTGTGTGTGTGGACCACCTGTTGTGTCTCCATCATCCCATTGATGTACACTTGGGTTGCTTTCACCTTCTGGCTATTGTGAATCATAGGGGTTTAAGTGTTTTATCTAAAAGTTCTTTATGGTCGTTACATTGAACTTTCTAATGGGTGGAAATAAAGCAAGGAGGGAAGGAAGGGAGGAAGGAAAATAATATATTTTATAATTTTGACTTCTCTGCTGTACATAAACTTGTGGTGGCATTTACCCCAAGATACTTTTATTATTTTGGGGTCTGCCCCAAACTGTCCTTGGCATCTGGCTTCTTTAGTGCATTGTAATGTGATTTAATAAGTCAAGAGGAGCAAGAGGGGTGTTTGGACCTTTTTAAAATCCTCAGCTTAGCAGTGTGTGTTTTTCTTTTGTCCTGGGTCTGGCTTTCCTAGTGACTTTCCATTTGACTAGTGTGATCATATTAATTTTAATCTGAATGAAGGGTCATTGTTTATGTTTTCAAATCTAAATCCCTTGGGCGGTGTTGAAGGTGTGTTGGCTTGTTGAGAACCTCCTTGCAGGGCCTGTGTGTGGCCCGGGCCCCAGACGCCCTCAGCCTCTGCAGGTGCTGACGCAGGAAGAACCAGGAGGGAGGGTGCACCTGCTCCTCCGTTTCATCTGCTTCAGAGCAAGCAAGTGCAACAACTGGTATGAACTTGAATGGAATCCAGTTGAGAAATGTTAGCAGTGAGTTGCCTTTAGAAGTCAGTTTCGTTTAAAAGTATGAAGGTGGTGTGCACACGTCTGACTTCGGGGTCCATCTAGGTGAAGAGGGTTCACTAGGTTTCTTAGGGCTGATGTGCTCCCATGCACACTTAGTGGCTAAGACGCGTGTGTGCAGCAGAGCTACACGACAGAGCCGCGCTGAGGAAGAGCATCTAACAGCCTTGGGAATAGTTGGACTTGCAAGATCTGATCGCATGTGAATATGTCAAAGTGAAAGTATAGTTAGGAGTGGGAAAGAAAGCCTTTTTGAAAAGCCCACTTCTTGAGGTCTGCGTTTTGTTTGTTAATTTTTGTTCTTGTATTTTTTAAGGATTTATTTGATCAGCTAATTAGATGGTAGCTCCCGCTGCCTCTAAGTGATAGGCTGTTATTCAGAGGTGGTGGTGCCGCACATAGGCTCATGCACAAGGATTGCCGGCTGGTGGTGGCAGGTCCTCTTCACCCTTGTCATGACTTGGAGGCTTCTGACTAGTAGGGCTGTGCCAGGAGACCCTTCTTCCGAAGTAATCCTCTGTGTGTCCTCGCTGCCTAGTCACATAAAGGGATGGGGCCCTTTTAAGTCTTTCTGATGTTCTAACAAAGATGATAAAAGGACATTTTTCATTTTTATTTTTTCTGATGTTCAAAATATTAGCTTTCTTGGAAAATTATGGGAGATCATTTTCTGCTGCCATTTGCAGAGGCTATGGTGCTGACATATTTATATATATACACCTTCTCTACTGTTATTTGGCTTTTATCTCTACTTGAGTCTCCTTTTTGTTTTTCCTTTCTAATTGTTTTATGTTAAATACAAAACATCTCAGCTACCTTGTTGCTTCTTAGGAAATTGCTGTATATGAAGTTAATGCAAGTCTCCTTTCAGCTGTCACAGCTTCACTTCTTCATTGTTAGGATGGAGTGTTCGCCCTATTCTTTCTCTTTAGGCTGGATTTATAGGCCAGGCTCCCGAGGGCGCTCTGTCCGGCTCCTGTCTGCTGTGGGCATTCCCGTTTCTCTTATGGGCAGTTTCTTTGTGTTTTGTTTTGTCACTGTTTTCATTCTCGTGTGTCTTGGATCCTTTTTGAATCTGCAGTATTAATTTGGTGATTATACATTAAAGCCTAAGAAGTTTATCATTTAAAACAATTTAAAAATCCTGACTCATTTCATTTGATTTTTTTCTGACTCTTTTTTAATTTTCCTAAAGCTGTTAGGAGTAAAATTGGTTAAATTTTTTGTGGCATTTAAAAAAATTGAGTGGAGTATCACATTTTATTCTTATTTTCCTTCAGTGCACCCTTTATGCTAGCGTGCACGCATATAGGGCATTTAGAGAAATAGAAACATGTTCACAGGCAAGTGTGTTTCCCCATCAGCTTTTCTGATTGGTTGTGTCTTGTCGATTATGAAAGCCTTGTCATTTTCATAACCAGTCTTTCTAGGCTGTCAGTTGTTCTCACGATGGCCAGGCTGCTTTGGTGTTGATGCTCAGACCTCCCACTCTTCTGTCCGGGGTGATACTGAGCTATTTGCCCTGTTTGGTTTGCATGCTCATTTGTGGTTTGGATAGATGCCATCTGTTTGGAAAATTATTTTTGAAAGGTTAAATCCAAGAGATTACTACAGCAATGAGAAAGAACCACCTAAACGCTTCCACACTAGAATAGAGTGGCATCATTCTGTAAATGTGTTAGTCAGACTCAGGGAGTGGGTCTGTGACTTCCCTCCCGGTCACCAGCTCTGAGTTAGGTCGGTCGCATGGAAACCACCCCAGCGCCCTCTGTGCCCACAACATACCATATTTTAGAAAGAGCTAAGAAACAACTAAAGGAAGTTCAAACTACTGAACTACTCTCTTGTAACCAACATCTGGAATAAGGTGTTTGCATTACTCTCAATCTTCTGTGTTTCTTGGAGATTTTGTTAGCAAAGATTTGATTTTTATACCCACAGCTGAAACCTAAAACACAATACCCTTATTAAAACAAAGTTCCTGCTCCTTCCTTCTCCCACAGAAGTCAGGTGAGAGCCTTTCTGACAGTTAGCATGGGTGTTATTTTTCCTTAAGAGCCATTTTCCTGTCCATTCTGTCAAAGGCGGAGTGGAAACTTGCTCTCATTTGCACATATTTGGCCTCCGTTTGGCTCGCCAGTGGGTGAGTCATAAACAGTTACTTGCGTGTTTATTTTCAAAGTCCGATGTCAAGCATCACCTGATGAAGAGGCCCATTATGGTGCCGTGTGCCTCCCACTCGCTCCCCAGGAGAATGCCACTCTGAGGGTTCCCACCGTGACACCACCTGTGCGAGCAGCCTGTCCTTCTGGATGTGGAAAGGGAAGTGGCCCTTCCCTTGATGTGAACTGGGCGGCAGCTCTTCCCCGGAGCTCTGCTGCCAGGATGGTGGCCAAGCCTTCAGTAGAGCGGCAGGTCCATCTTTGAGAATTTCAACATTATTGGCGTTTTACCTGAATTTATGCCTGAGCCTGATCACTTGCATTTTCTTCTCTTTATGTGGGGATTTTTAACTCATTTAAAACAAGAGTGGCTGAAAAAAAAAGCAGGACTAGAACAGGCGTTATCTTAGCAGTTAGAGGTTAGCACTGCTAACAGCAGGCTAGCAGAGCAGGCCTTGTGCCTGACCCTGCACTTGCGGGCTCACACCTCCACCCCTGCCTGAGTGAGGAGGAGGGCACTCCTCCCTAAGCATACCGGGAGCTCCTCCCAGCGGCTGGGACCTGCCAGAGTGGCCATCTGGGTGCTGGGTACTGAGTGGCAGCAGCCACGCGTTGCTCACACTTGTCTGCCTCTGTGCCCGGCTGTTGGCCTGTAGCACCGCCTCACTCTTCCCGCAAACCTTGACCAGCGTCTTCAGTGGGTGGCCACTCAGTGCCTCTTTCCCGCGTGGTCTCTTCTTTTACATCCATTACGGCTGGAAATTAATGTTGCCCTATGTTCATTGAAAGTTCCCTGGAGGCTGTGAAGTGACCTCACATGCATCTCTGTGCAGGCGTGACTCCCAGCATGCACTCTGGTGTGCTGCTCCCCAGAGATGACGCCTCCAGGTTCCACATGGAGGACACAGTCTTTTCCAGGGGTCAGAGCTGCTGATGGAAACTCAGATCACACTCCTTCTGATGAATGCGTGAAAGTCTCATTTCAAAGATGGCCGAAGAAAGGTGGCTCTAGAAAGAAAAATGTCAGTCTCTCAGAAGGGTGTGCTTCCCAGCAGCTCCAGAGAGCCAGCACCCCGGGGCTGCTGCACGTGCTGTGAAGACTGACATTGCTGCCTTTAGCTGTGTCCCTGGTTCCGGACGGGTCTGTGTCGCTGTCCCAGGCGCAGGGCAGGATGGGGCGTTCCACAGCTTCTCCAGTGATGAGGCCCATGTCATGTGCACTGGTTAACGTGGGACACGTGGGCAACATGTAACTGACACCACTATGAATTAAGGCCGTTTTGATGGAAGGCGGTTCATGTAAAAGTTTTACTGAATTCATGAAAGCTCAGACAATAGTACTAGAAACACCACTACTGAGTGCTTAGACATTGAGAGGGTGCTGATGCCCCGAGAGTCTTGGCCTCCCTGCTGAGTCCAGCTGCCTGACTTTAAAGAGGAGGAAACTGGGCTCAAGGCCGCGGAGTGACCCATCTGACCCCACCCGGAGAGGGCAGTGCAGAGCCCGGCTCCACTGTGGGGTCACTTCTCTGTGGAGCTGTGGACCGGAAATGGGATGCAATGGTCGCAGAGAGCAGCAGGCCTGCCTTAGTATTTTCAGGGCTCGCGATTCACCGTGAGGGACTCTGAGGCAAGGAGTAACTTGATAGGTGAAGGTCGTGTTTTATGTGCTTATGAAATGGTTTTATCTGTTGCACTGTGAACCTCTGACTCCTTGGAAACTTGGTAATAGCAGACTCATTATTTTGATAGTCCTCAGACTTTGTGGAGCCATTCTTGCAGTTACAATTTTATTGCTTTATAAAGTCCGAGAATAAGTAGGGAGGGTCAGTGACCCTGGTTTCACCGAGAGCATTGATCACAGAGAGGCCCCTGCGTGGCCAGGGGCCGTGAGATCCAGGTCTCAGCCTTCACTCTACTTTATGCCCATTACCTATATGTGTGTTTTTTAAAATATGTTTTTATTGGTTTTTAGAGAGAGAAGAAGGGAGAGGGAGAGAGAGAGAGAAACATCGATGAGAGAGGTCATCGATCTGCTGCCTCTTACTCGAACCCCCACTGTGGATCAAGCCCGCAACCCAGGCATGTGTCCTGACCAGCAGTTGAACTTTGACCTCCTGGTTCCTGGGTCCATGCTCAGTCACTGAGCCACACTGGCCAGGCCCATTGCCTATGTTTTAACTTCGCTTTTCTTTGTTCCTTAGAGAGAGGCAGGTTGATGGGAGAGAGGTTGGAACGCTAGGAAGTCAGTTGGCTTTTCACTAGCAATTCTTGAAAAGAGACAGCCAGTGACTATATTGAAATTGAAGACTTAGAATCTAAGGGTTATATGTGTTGCATTTTTTAAGTCTGCGATTGAAATATTTGATGCCCCAGCACCTGCTAACAAGTGCCTTCCTGTGTGCGATGACGGTGTCGGACTTCCCAGGTTCAGTGGGGCATCTGACAGCGGTGCAGATGGCAGGGAAGGCGTGATCGCCTTGCTTGCTGTGTGCAGTGAGCAGCGGTGAACCCGGAGGGAGGGCTCAGTGCTGCGTCTGTCTGCAGGGGTCCCCCAGGGAGCGGGGCCAGGGGACTAGTGATTGAAAAGCGAAGGAACAGAGTCCCTGGGCTGGAGTGAGGAGATGTGCGCAGGGCGAGGCTGTCGTCCCGTCTGTAGTGGTCCTGGGAGGCCGTTCAGGCCCTGCTCCTCTGCGTGCTCAGCACAGAGGTCTTTGCAGCCAATGGAATAACAGTGTGTGGTCAGTGCTCCCAGGAGCACCTCCACAAAATAGCTCCAGACACTGGAAGGACTTTCTGCCATTTCTACGGAATTCTCTCTTCTACGGAGACTCTCACTGCCGCCCTATCCCTGAGACCCACTGCGTCACTGAGAAGAAACCGCTGCCCAAACAAAAGATGTGAGAGTCAGTGAAATGATGGGCTCAGAGGCAGAAGTGCGCAGTGGACGTGGCTGGAAGGAGTGCTGTGGGCACCAGCTATTCGGCGGTGAATGACAGCTCTGCGCTCACTGACTCTCAGGCCTTGCAGCTGAGCGAACGGGAGACATCCGTCCTCCTGAGGCTCGTCTCGGGCTGGAGCTGGACAGCGGGTGCAGGGTTGACAGGTGCCCAAGGCGACGTCACTGAGAGCCAGCGCAAGGCAGGCAGCCAGCCGAGGGTTCCCTGAAGGCAGACCTGAGGGAGGCCGAGGGGGAGGAGAGGCCGAGCACGTGGGCACAGGCAAGTCCATGCAGAGCAGGTGGGGCGCAGGGAGGGAGTGAGGGCACCCAGCCAGGTGCACAGGGGCAGCTGTGGCAGGGGTCTGTCTCCTGGGCAGGTGGGCATGTGGACTTTACCTTGAGACGGTGTTCGCAGTGAGCTGACTCCAGCAGGGCCCTGGATTGGGTTCAGAAACAGTCTGGTTTAGATTGAGAAAAGTGCAGGAGCTGAGCTGTGAGGGGAGTCTGCAGACCAATGACTCCTGCAGGGAGGGGCGGGGGCTCCATGCAGGGTGGAGGATTTGGTTTTGTTTTCCCCCATAATCTACAGTTTTCATGGCTGCAGATTTAATCCTGTGTTTCCCATTGTCCACTGTAAAGCAATTTTATAATAATCATGTTTTTTTTTTTTTATCATAAATACAATACCATAAGAGCCTTTTTGTTGTAACCCACTGTGGCGAGAAATTAGTTTTTGGTGGAGAATTGCGTATACCCTTGCCTGCGATTGTATTAGACATGTTCTTAGGAAGCGTTGATTAGAAGGAATTAATAATAGTGGAGGTATTTGAGCCGACTCTTATTTCATGCACTGCAGGGCTTTCTAATCTATTATCTCACTTAATCTCCACAATAATCCTGTGAGGTGGGCGCTTTTGGTATCTCCATTTGGAAAATAAGAAAACCTGGGGCTAAGAAGTGAAGGACATTTCCCAAGGTCGCACAGACAGAGAAGAATTTGACCTGGTTCTTTCTGATACACCACCTAAAACACTTCCTTTTTTAAAAAAAAAAAAAAACAACATATCTTTTATTGAGGTAATTTACAGGTCATAACATGCACAGATCTAAAGTGTCATTTGATGAATTTTGCAGATGTATCCACCCACGTGGCCACCTCCCCAAACAAAACAGGGGTATTTCTTTCACTGCACAGTGTTCCTTTGTCACGCCAGTCAGATTCCCCTCGCCCCCCCCCCTCCCGCTCCACTCCTCCCACCCCCAGACTTTAGTGGAGTGGAAACAAACACTGTATATTCTTTTGTGTCTGGCTTCCTTCACCCAACACAACATTTTGGAGACTCATCTGTGTTGTGGATTATTGCTCATTCATTCTTATTCCCATATATGAATATATCATAACTTATCAACCCACTTACTGTTTAGGGACATTCAGATGGTTTCCAGTTCTTTGCTACTTTATGAATAAAACTTCTGGGAGCATTTGTGCAGGGTACATTGCTGGACTACAGGCAAGATGTCTCCTGACTTCTAAAAGGCTGCCACACACACTGTAGAGTGGTGTGCCATCCATGCCAGCATTTGGTATTATCCGAGTTTTTACTTAGCCATTGAGGTGGGTGTGAAGCAGTATCTCATTGTAGTTTTAATTTGCATTTCCTTAATGACTAACAGTGTCGAGCAGCTTCTAATGTGTTTATTGGCCATTTGTATGTCATCTTTTATGAGTGTTTAAGTCTTCTATCCTTTACAAAATTTTGGATTACTTGTACTTTTATTGCAGGTTTCTAAGGTGCACATATCTTTGTCAGATATATATCTTGTGGAAATGTTCTCCCCAACTGTACGTTGCCTGTTCCTTCCCAGTGTCCTTTGGGAGCGGAATCCTATCCTATCTAATAATACTACCTAATAAAGAGGGAATATGCTAATTGACCCTCACACCGTCGCAAAGATAGCGGCATCCACAGCCAATAAGGAGGGAATATGCTAATTGACTGCCTCACCTCCAAAGATGGTGGCACCCACAGCCAATAAGGAGGGAATATGCTAATTGACTGCCACGCCCTCAAAGATGGTGGCGCCCACAGCCACAAGATAGTGGCACCCAGTCCCCTCAGCCCCGCTGGGGTGGCAGGTGTGCAGCAAGGTTGGGCCTGCCCGCCTCTGGAGTCCCCCAGTCCCTTCAGCCTCCCAGCCACCCAGGGCCGGCCAGAGGCACAGGCAAGCCTCAGATGGTGGCTTCCCAGCCACCCAGGGCCACTCGAGGCTCAGGTAACCAGGGCCGGCTGAGGCTTGCGCTGCCGGCAGTGGCAGCAGCAGAGGTGTGATGGGGGTGTTGCCTTCCCCTGATCGCTGGGTCACCTCCCACCCCTGAGGGCTCTTGGACTGTGAGAGGGGGCAGGCTGGGCTGAGGAACACCCCTTCCAGTGCATGAATTTTCATGCACCAGGCCTCTAGTCTTATAACTAGAGGCCCGGAGAATGAAATTAGTGCACGGTGGGGGGGGGGGTGTCCCTTAGCCCAGCCTGCACCCTCTCTAATCTGGGACATCCCTCTCACAATCCAGGACTCCTGGTTCCCAACCGCTCGCCTGCCTGCCTGTCTGATTGCCCCTAACCACTTCTGCCTGCCAGCCTGATCACCCCCTAACCACTCCCTTGCCAGCCTGATCGACGCCTAACTGCCCTCCGCTGCTGGCCCAATTATCCCTAACTGCCCTCCCCTGCTGGCCTGGTCACCCCTAACTGCCCTCCCCTGCAGGCCTGGTCACCCCTAGCTGCCCTCCCTTGCGAGCCTGGTCGCCCCTAACTGCCCTCCCCTACGGGCCTGGTTGCCCCCAACCTCCCTCCTCTGCAGGCCTGGTCACCCCTAACTGCCCTCCCTTGCGAGCCTGGTCGCCCCTAACTGCCCTGCCCTACGGGCCTGGTTGCCCCCAACTGCCCTCCCCTGCAGGTCTGGTCCCCCTCAACAGCCCTCCTCTGCAGGCCTGGTCACCCCCAAGTGCCCTCCTCTGCAGGCCTGGGTCCCCCCAACTGCCCTCCCCTGCAGGCCTGATCGCCTCCAACTGCCCTCCCTTGTAGGCCTGGGCCCTCCCAACTGCCCTCCCCTGCTGGCCTGATTGCCCACAACTGCCTTCCCCTGCCAGCCATCTTGTGGCGGCCATCTTTGACCACATGGGGGCAGCCATCTTGTGTGTTGGCGTGATGGTCAATTTGCATATTACCTCTTAATTATATAGGAAGAGTTAGTCTGCTAATTAGACCAGATGGCAGAATGACCTTCCTGGATGACCAGCGGGCGGGGCCTCGGGGCGGCTGTGAGGGCCGAGGTGGCAGCCAGGGCTGGGGGCTGTGAGGACCGAGCCCCTTTCATGAATTTCGTGCATCAGGCCTCTAGTGTTTAATATGGATGGAGTCACGCTTCCCAGCTTTGTCTCCACTGTTATTGTCAGTGTCCTGGGCAGCCTGCCTGCTTCACCGTCACAAAGTCTTTCTCTTGTGTTTTCTTTTGAAAGATTTATTTCAGTTTTAGAATTCAGTCTTTGATGTATTTAAACTTTATTTTTGTATATGGTATCAGGGAAAGGGCAAAGTTCATTTTTCACGTTTATTTTGTTGTTCCAACACCTTTTTTGAGAATACTTCCTCTCCCTATTGAATTGTTGCGGTGCCTTTGTCAAGTCAACTGAGGAATATGTGGGTGTGGGTCAGTTTCTGGGTTGTTCCACTTTTGCTCTTGACATGTAGGAATGCTCTATATATCCTGGATGCAAGTTCTTGATCAGGTACATGTGAATATTTTCTCCTAGTCTGTGCATTACTTGTTCACTTTTGTGTTTTGATGAGCAGAAGCGTCAACTTTGGTAAAATTTAATCCAGTGAGTTTTCTCTCATTGTCAGTACTTTCTGTGTCCTGCGAAGTGTTTGCTTACTTCAGTAGCACAAAGGTTTTCTCCTGTTTTCCTCTAGAAAGTTTATAGATTTAGCTCTTGCGTTTAGGTTTATCAGCAGTGTTTGTGGTGTGAAGTAAAGTTCGGGGGCAGTTCATACCATGGGCATGTTTTCAGTGACTGCCACTGGTTTTGGAAATGCTTTTTCGTCATTGAATTACTTCTTTGTTGAAATGAATCAGTCACACATATGGGATGATCACAGGACTCCGACATGTCATTTGTAAACTGTCTGTCTGTCCTATGCTAACTCCATACTGTCTGTAACTGTAGCTACCTGGCAAGTCTTTAAGTCACAGTCTTCCGAGTTTGTTCTTCCTATTCAAGGTTGCTTAAGCTTGTCTGGGTCCTTTGTATTTCATTGTACATGTCAGAATTTGCTTGTACCAGTAAGTTTGCACAACAAAGTTTGCTAGGAATTTATTTGGCATAGCAGTTAATCTATATTAAAATGGCAGAAAGTAACCTCTTAAGAATATTCTGTTTTCTAATCCATGAACATGACATGATTTTTTTCAGGTCTTCTTTAATTTATCTGAGCAGTGTCTTATTCGTTTTCATTATAGAAGTTTTGCTAATTTTCATTGGTACATTTCAAGGTATTTTACTTTTATGTAAATGATATTGTGTTTTAAATTTTAT
The DNA here is from genome assembly GCF_963455305.1 of Plecotus auritus. Taxonomy (NCBI): domain Eukaryota; kingdom Metazoa; phylum Chordata; class Mammalia; order Chiroptera; family Vespertilionidae; genus Plecotus; species Plecotus auritus. Next base: position 114,287,768 of record NC_137773.1, read on the forward strand.
TTTCTAAACTAGTGGCCTGGTGCACGAAATCCGTGCACATTGAAAGGGAATTAATTAGAGGAAATATTTTAATATTGCTATTTGCCCTTTCTCTATAATAAAAGTGTGAGAGATAAAAGGAAATGAGTACAATGTATATGAAAATAATACATAATTTTATTAATAAATAAACAATAGCAAAATGATATAACAGCAATAACAAACTCATGATATAAAAACAACATTGATGCAAATAATGACTGATAAAGTGATTAAACTTATTCTAATATCTCCCTGTATACCACATTAAGAGTGAAAACACTTTCAAGTGCTTGACTAATTTCCCTTGGGATAAAGTATTTACAACTTTAACTTTAACGTCACATGCTCTTCAAACTCAAGAGAAAGCAACATATAACTGACCATGTGCGAAAACGGGTTCAGGTAGGAATATTCCTACTCTGTCTAGAGTTTGTCCTTGTAATTTATTAATTAATGCAAATGCTGGCATCATGGGAAACTGTCGTCGAATTAATTTAAATGGGAGGCCAGTGTCAGATGGGGACAAATCAATTCTTGGAATCAGAACAACCTCTCCCTCTGCAGATCCTGTTAATACTTCACCTTTCGATAATGTTAGGTCATAATCTTTTGATAATAAATCTGGTACCATTACAAAGACCCCATTTACTATTAAGATTTCTCAATAGCATGATGATTGCACCCACTTTCAATTTTAATTTATGACATGGCATTCCCGAAGGAGTAATACTATTAAGAAATTCGATGGGCAAATTTTCCTTTTCAGTATCATCTGTTGAGTCAATGGAATCATCACTCAAATAGGTGTGAAAATCTCCATCAAGTATATCCAAAATTTCTTCATTTAATTTTTGAACATGCTTATTTTTGGACAAAGAATTGCATGTTTAGATATATTTTTAATATTATCTATAGATATACTATTTCCAAAGGTGGCTTCAATAATAGATCCATTACAAATCATTTCATGGGGGATTTCAATAATACCCATTCCTAAATGAAAACTGCTATCAATTTTGGCATCTCCAAGTTTCACTAACCATTCACTATAAGCAGAATCCTCTGATCTCATATTTAAGAGACAACTTTCTGAAACATCCCCAAACATTACAGTATTTTAAACTCGTTTGTACTATGGCCAATCGCACAGCATGCGGCACAATACTGAGACATTGTCGAAAATCCCCTCCGAGAAGGAGAACTTTCCCACCAAATGCAACATTCAAATTCATAATTTCTCTTAGTAATCTGTCTATGGTGTTTATAGCATGACTGCATGCCATGGTGCCTTCATCAATAATAAGAAGTTGGGCCTTTTTAATGGTTTTAGCAACTTCGCTCTTTATATCCAGTCTAGAAATTGAAGTTTCATTTAATGGAATTGGTAATTTATATTGGGAATGAAAGCTTCTTCCACCAACAAGTAAATTAGCAGCAATTAGATGCTGTGGGTAAAACAGTACCACCACAACCTATAATATAATGTATTAAAGCTTTATACAGATATGTTTTTCCACTACCACCTGGACCATCCAAGAAAAAGCATTTGGGGTGTACAGTTTGATCTTCGATGGCTGAAGTTATAGTCTGAAAGGCTGCCAACTGTTCATCATTCAGAGAATTGATCAAAACCTCTGCCTGTTGTTGCTCGTACAATTCATCACATGTATTTGCATTCATTAATAAAGGATAGTCTGGAAGTTTGAAATGTGAACATTTCATTCCATGCAATGTGAATACCTCCTGAATTTCGTTTAAGGGCATGGATTTCACAGTTCACACAGGCACCTTCTCTTCGGTGCAATTTCCAACAGAAATCTTCAATAAAATGAGATTTATTCTCATCCCATGATTTGTCTGCAGCAGAAGGACATCCAAACACACACATGTATGCAAAAAGTTGCCGTAGTTGTTTGGACATATTAAGGATGATTGCATCGTCAATCGTATCTTTCCAGATAATGTTGTCAAGTAACAATCCTCGGTGTTTAGCAGCTTCATGAAATGTATCATAAGTTACACCTCCTACAGTTCGCAGATCCTCAAAACTTATCGCACCTTTTACATGCAGGAGCAAAAGTCTAAGGTAATATTGTTCTGGTTCTCTAAAGCTCACAGTGAACAGTCTACCTAATACTTTATTCCCACCCTTTCAGCGTTTTGTCCACAAAGAATTATTAAACACATAATGCTGTGGAATCTCCCAATAATAATAATTACGTGCATCAGAGTCTTCTCTATTCAATAAGAACCAAGCCATCAAAGTTGACTTATATCTTTTAGCCCTATCTAAAACTTCAGCAAAATCATCGGCATGAAAATACAAATTCTGATCATTTGGCAAATGAATTGCTAATCTTATGATTGCATGAGATTGGTCATGCATTCGTGTTCCAAAAAGTCTCCAAACAGCCTCAGGAGCGCTCACATACCTGGAGTCAATGAAGTCCTGTACTTTGTCATGATTGATATTTTTTTCAGAAATTTGAATATTTGCACAATCATGCCCTTTATAGATGTATTTAATAGATATTTGACACTTCTAATTGATGCACAGACTTCAACATTTATATGACAGTTATATTTGAGGCCCAAATATGGGTTATAAGGGACAATCCAAGTATTATCGACAATTTTATTTCCAATAAAAATGGTACTACCAGATCTTCGTTTGTATTTGGGATATCCATCAATATTTCCAATGGCCACATTTTGAAATTCTTTTGGATATCCCTTTGAACATTTTCCATTTTCCATACATGGACTATTTGGATTTTGTATTCTACATGGTCCATGTACCATATTTGATTTTACAATTTGAAAAAGTCAAGGATACTGGTCCTCATATGGAATTTCTGCCTTAACTATACAGTCAATGTCATCTTCTGAACGTAATTTGGATTCACTATCTAATAATCAATAATAAGTGAGCGTGAGGCAGTCTGCGTTTCTGAAATTTAGTGACATGAATCTTAGCTATTATTTGCCAAATAAATGGAATTTACATACATCATTTAAAAGAGCGTTCAGCTTAATATTAAAAACTCTGGCTACCAAGTCAGGTCTGTTTTCAACTTTTTGTCAGCATTGTAAATTGTTTGTAATATCTGCCCATTTGGGGTTGCATGTCATGGTTATAAATAAATCGGTCTTGCCATACTTCGTTACAATTGCCATAGCATCCTGATATCGCTGCTGCATATTTCTGGGACTACCCTCAAAAGATGATGGAAGTATTACCATTTTACCAATGGGCACATTGTCATTTTCAGATCTAGATTTGAGATAATCCATGAAACCACTATATTTTTCAACTCTCAACTTAGATTGGTTTGCTTTAATGAAATTTATCCGATTGGCCTCCATTTTTGAATATGAATCCACAATAAACTGTTGAGTTAATTTTCCTGCATTTAAAATAGGATTGAACGTGTCCCTCACAGAGAGATGAAATCCATAATACTGCATTTGTGTGACTCATCTCCTTACATTTTGTCTAGTATTATTGTTGAGTACACTGTTGTCTCTGAGTCTTAATGCAATATCTGTTCCCCAGCCTTTTTCACCATGTGGAAAAAGAATAGGATATGTCATTGCATCTAATGTAGGAAACAGGATACTGATTTGTTTCATTTTAGTGGCACTTGGATTATTGGGATCTGGTTTACAATGAATGAGCAAGTCCCTTTCAAAAGAAGGTTCTCCATCTTCATTTCTGAATATGACAGCAACCTCGGTTACACGGGGAAAATTATATCTACCTGGGTCACTGTTACGATCATATTTAATTGCCATAGTTACTTCCGTGGGAGCTATACCTTTTGCTGCTGCTTCAGATTGGGCTTCATTTTCTACCCCATGTAACATCTTGTACGATTTTGTTAATTCATTTATTTCATGCATGAGGTTGTGGATGTTGATCATGAGTCTTTCTGAGCAGCCCTGGTTTTCTGGCATTGCTAATTTTTTACTTGTAGCTTTGGCTGTATCCAAAATATTGAGTTGAGCAAACTCTGAGAAACACCATCCAAAGGCTGTAAAGTTCCAGTACTGTCATAAACTTGTCCATGTATTCTAAAACAGTATGGCCCATACCCTGATGGTGAGGCAATATTTGCACCCATGGAAGCAAAAGCAAAAGAACTAATTATGGATCGAATATTTTACATGAAATTTTTACTGTCAGAATCTTCCTTTGTCATTAATCTTTTTAAATATGCCGGGTAATCTGGAAAATGTGTATCATTTAGACAGACTTTCCCTTTGCTACAACATCAAGTAAATTTCCCATCGGATGGTTTTTCATCAGAGAAATTTAGTGATAGGCAAAATTCACATCTAACAGTCATTCCACCACAACTATGTTCGAGAATTGCATCCTCATGTACTCCATTTTCGCTGAGAAGGCAGTTCCTACCAGTATTGCTAGTACATGTTGACGACTGTACTCTAGACATATTCTGTCTTCGCCACCGCCTTCTTTCAACTTCAAAGGCACGTTGGTCTTTAGACATTTTTCTGTCGATGATGCCGGTGTTTTTTGGCTTCAGAGCGACGTTTTTCCAATAGCTGCTCTTCAGGTACATTCTGTCGCAGGCGTCGCCTTCTTTCAAGATCAGACGCACGTTGCTCTTCAGACATTTTCTGTCGATAGCGTTGGCATCTTTCTGCTGCAGAGCTACGTTGTATCAACAGTTTTTCTTTGGACATAGTCCCACCTCTCTACTGCCACGGTCTGAGATACAGGTGAATGAGAGTCCTGGCTGTCAGGCCTTTGAGAGCTGTGTGACCAACGGCTGATTCTGTGGGGGTGGGACTTCCTCCTACCTGTTGTCAGTTTCCACAGCTGGGATGAGGAAGCTGGGGCTCCAGAGGGAGCGATGCCCTCTAAGCCGCCATCTTTCTTGCTCTGCTGGACCCCACAGGCGGGCCTTGGCAGGGGCTGCCCGGGTCACTGAGGCTTGGACCCGGATGCCGCCGGCCCGGGTCCAAGCCGCGATCGCCGCCTGCCAGGATCCAAGCCGCGATCACCACCTGCCCAGGTCCAAGCCACAATCGCTGCCTGCCCGGGTCCAAGCCGTGATCACTGCCTGCCCGGGTCCAAGCCACAGCGATTGGGCGCTGCCCCCGCCACCTGCCAGGGTACCCAATCGCAGCTTGGAACCAGCCTGCGCCGCCTGCGTGTGCAAATTTACCCGCCATCTTCGTTGGGTTAATTTGCATATCACTCCTGATTGGCTGTGGGCGTAGCGGAGGTACGATCAATTAGCATCTTTCTCTTTTATTAGTGTAGATGTTCATTTTTAATATATAAAATAGAAACTTATTTGAGTTTTGTATGCTGCTTTTTTATCTTGTAAACTTGCTAAATTCAGTTACACCATTTCTGTAGATATTATAATGTTTTCTATATCTCAATAAAGTTGTCTATGAATAAAAATCTTTTTTTACTTCTTCCTTTCCCAACATTATGCCTTTTATTTCTTTTTCTTGCTGTATTGCACTGGCTAGGGCCTCCAGTTCAATCCTATCTAATAAAAGAGTAATATTCAAATTGACTGTACCTCCGCTACACCCACAAGCCATGCCCACCAGCCAATCAGGAGCGAGTATGCAAATTAACCCAGCCACGATGGCTGCGGCCACGGAGCAAGCAGGAGGCTTGGGTTTCCCCGGCAATGGAGGAAGCCAAGCTTCCTGCACACCCTGGCTGGCCCAGGCTTCTGCTCAAGGCTACAAAGTTTCAGTTATAGAAGATAAATAAATCCAACAAAAATGGCTGCGGCCACGGAGCAAACAGGAGGCTTGGGTTTCCCCGGCGATGGAGGAAGCCAAACTTCCTGGCTGGCCCTGGCCTCCGCTCAAGGCTACAAAGTTTCAATTATAGAAGATAAATAAATCCCAGATCCCAGGACCTATGCTTAGGTTGCTGGGGGGCATGGCCGGCCTGCTAACCACCGCAGGCCCCTCGCCCAGGCCTCCCCACGCCCCAAGGGAACCCCTACCCTGATCCAGGACACCCTTCAGGGCAAACCAGCTGGCCCTCACCCATGCACCAGGCCTCTATCCTATCTAATAAAAGAGTAATATGCAAATTGACCATCACTCACACACTAGATGGCTGCCCCCATGTGGTCAAAGATGGCCGCCCCATGTGGACACAAGATGGCCGCCACAAGATGGCCAGAAGGGGAGGGCAGTTGGGAGGGATCAAGCCTGCAGGGGAGGGCAGTTAGGGGTGACCAGGCTGGCAGAGGAGGGAAGTTGGGGGTGACCAGGCCTGCAGGGGAGGACAGTTAGGGGTGACCAGGCCTGTAGGGGAGAGCAGGTGGGGGGACCAGGCCTGCAGGGGAGAGCAGTTGGGGGTGACCAGGCCTGCAGGGGAGGACAGTTAGGGGCAATCAGGTTGGCAGGGGAGCAGTTAGGCATCAATCAGGCTGGCAGGGGAGTGGTTAGGGGGTGATCAGGCTGGCAGGCAGAAGTGGTTAGGGGCAATCAGGCAGGCAGGTAGGCGAGCAGTTGGGAGCCAGCAGTCCTGGATTGTGTTGGGATCGGGCCTAAACAGGCAGTCAGACATCCCTCGAGGGGTCCCAGATTGGAGAGGGTGCAGGCTGGGCTGAGTGACACACCCCCTCATGCACGAATTTCGTGCACCGGGCCTCTAGTAGAGAATAAAAGTGGTAGGAATGAAGAGTGGACATCTTTGGCTTGTTTCTTGGTTAAAGGAGAAGCACTCAGCCTTTTCCCATGGACTCTGATGTCCACTCTAGTTTTTCGTAAGTGTCCTTTATCAGATTGAGAAATCCCCTCTGTCCCCAGTTTTCTGGAGCTCCTGTTCCGCTCCCCCTCCCTCCCCTCCTCCTCTTCTCCATGGGGATTGTGTGTGTTTTTCTGTCAATATTTGCTATATTTCACCAGTGAAGCCATCTGGCCTGGAGTCTGTGATACATGAGGATTTTGATTTCGAGTTAAATTTCTCAATAGATGAGGGGCTATTTATACTTTCTGCTCTTTTTTGTGTCACTTTTTATGATTCTTCTTTCAAGAAATATATCTGTTTTGTTTGTATCATTGAATTTGTTGGAATAAAGTTGTTAATATTTTCTTATTATATTTTAAGTACCTTTGTGATATATTATAATGTCATTTTTAAGTCCTGATATTAGTATTTTGTCTCCTGTTGTTTTTTTTCTTACTTAGTCTAGCAAGCAGATTTATCAGTTTTCTTAATCTATCAAAGAACCAGTTTTTAGTTTCATTGGTTTTTCTTAGTTCTTTTCATTTTCCTATTTCATTGACTTTTGTTCATCACTGTTCCTTCTTTTTACTTGTTTTAGGATTGATATGATCATATCTTTCTAACTTCTTTAGGCAAAGCTTAGATTGTTGTTTTTAAAGCTTTTTTAATATTAGCATTTAAAGACATCAGTTTCTCTCTTAACAGTGAGTTACTTGAACCCACATACTTTTAACAATTATTGTTTCTTTTGAGAAAATTATAGATTCACATGCAGTGGTAAGAATTAATATTGAAAGATCCCACGTACCTTTTACCCAGTTTCTTCCAGGGTAGCATCTAGCAAAACTTTAGAATAATAATATCACAACCAAGAAATTAACACTAATAGGATCGATCATCTTATTTTGGCAGCTTTACACTCACTGGTGTGTGTGTGTGTCTCTGCAGCAGATCACTTGTGTGGGTCCCATGTCCAGCCCCACCGCCAGCACTGAACAGCAAAGGTCTCCTATTGTTCTTTTATAACACTCCCCCACCCCGCATTGAGTTCCCACTGCCCAAGGCCCAGGCCTACCTCTGGCAACCACCTGACTTTCCATCTCTGTAATTTTGTCTTTTGAAGAATGTTATGTAAATGGAATCATACAGTATGTGACCTTTGAATTGGGTTTTTAAAACTCAGCATAATTCCCTTCCGACTCATCCAGTTTGTTGCATATATCAGTATGTGTTCCTTTTTTTTCTTTAGCCAGTTTCTTTAATCACTCTCTGTCGAAGGGCATCCCTGTCCCCAGGTTTGGCTATGAATGTACAGCTGCTGTGAACACTGTAGGTTGTGTGTGGGCATATGTTTTCACTCCTCCAGGGTCAGTGCCCCGGAGAGTAATTGCTGGGGGCACGGCAGTTGCATGTTCAGTTTTTAAGAAACTGCCAGCCTGTTCCGAGGGACGGAACCATTTAAATCCCAGCCGGGCATGAGTGATGTTCCCCTCGGTACCAGGTGTGCCACTTTCGTTTAGCCATTCTGAGGAGTGTGCAGTGGTGCCCACTGTGATCTCATCTTTGCCTCCTTAACGGCTAGCAGTGTCAATTTTCCTGTGCTAGTTCCTCTTCAGCGGAATTCTGCTCTGTCTTCCTGCCCCTTTCCTAATGTGCTCGTTGGGTTCCTCCTGAGGGTGGGCGTTATTTCTAGCTTGCAGCCCCTAGTCTTCCTTTGGTACATGGTGTGCAGATCTGTTCTCCCCGCTGTAGCTGTGCCTCCTCTTAGCAGGGATTTTAGAGTAACCGTTTCTAATGCTGAGGAGGCTCAGTGTATCAGTTTTCCCTTCACATGCTGTGCTTTTGGTGTCAAGGCTAAACTCTGTGTGTAGCCCTAGATCCTGAAATTTTTCTCATTTTTAAAGAAGTTTTTGCTTTGAGTTAACTTTTTTGTATAAAGTAAGGTTCAGGTGGTGGCTCACTGGGGCCGTGTGCACCTCACACCCAGCACCACTTGCTGACGAGGCCTTCTGTCCTCCCACCGAGAGCAGGTTGTGTGTGTGCTTCTGTTCTCCGTCCTGTCCAGCCACTCTGAATCCACCTTCCCCAGGGCTGCGGCGCCTGGATTGCTGAACGCTGTAGGTCTTGATAACACCACACAGTGAGTCTCTTCCTCCTTCCTCACAGTCCTTTGTCACTATTCTAGTTACATTGCATTTGCATGTAAGTTTTAGAATATTTGTGTCCATATCTACAAAAAACTCCCTGGGATTTTGATAGAAACTGTATTAAATGTGTAGAGTTTTCCTTTTGTTTAGATTTGTGATTTCTTTCATTAATGCTTATAATTTCGGCGCACAGATCTGTGCATGTTAGTTACATTTATATTAAGTAATCTATCTTTTTTAGCAACTGTGAATGGTATTGTGTTTTAATGTCTGTTTCCACATCTTCATGGCTAGCATAGGAGGTATGACTTATTTTGTGTGTTGGTAGTGCATCCTGTGCCCTTGCTTTTTTTTTGTAGATTCCGTGGATTACATGTCAGTTACATGCTGCCCCATGCCCCACATTACTTGTGGAAATTGTCCGAGTTGAAATGACTGATCTTTAAAAGATCTCTCTCACTACTCTGCTGAGCAAGGACATAACCAAGAGCACAGTTAGGCGGCTATAAAAAATCCAAAATATAATGGTTTTATATTAGGGCAGTCATTCAATAGAGAGAAACAGTTGGATTTTGATACATTTTGAAGAATTTTGATATATTTTGAAGACAGAAGCCGTGGGAATCTTAGGGAAAGAGAGGAGTTCATGCTTCTCCAACCAGTTGAATTTTTAACTGTACAGTGGTCCCCCTTATCCATGGAGACCCACAGTGGATGTCTGAAACCCTGGGTGGTACCACACTACACATATGCCCTATTTCCCTATGCATACATGCCTGTGATAACATTTAATTTATAAATCAGGCACAGTCCCAATAACGAGTGATGAAATGGCCCAATTACGGCAATGTACTGCAATTAAAGTTAAGTGAATGGCCGTGAGAACACGATGAAGTGAGGTGGGCCGCCTGCACATGAGCACTGACATCTGACTGAGGTGCCTGCCAAATGGCTGGCGGGCAGGAGGGTAGGGTTTGCGGCCTGGGTACCGGGACAAAGGTGATTTCTGTCCCGGGTGGGACTGAGCACCACGGCTCGAGAGTGCTTCATGCCACTTGGAACGGTGTGCAGTTGAAAACCTGTGAATTGTTTCTTTCTGGAATTTTCCATATATTATTTTCAGGCCACTGTTGACCATGATTAACTGAAACTGTGGAAAGTAAAACCAAGGATGGAGGAATTACTGGACCATTATTATCATATCACTAGAGGCCCGGTGCACGAAATTTGTGCACGGGGGGGAGGGGTTGTCCCTCAGCCCAGCCTGCACCCTCTCCAATCTGGGACCCCTCGAGGGATGTCCGACTGCCCGGGGATCAGGCCTAAATGGGCAGTCGGACATCCCTATCACAATCCAGGACTGCTGGCTCCCAACTGCTTGCCTGCCTGCCTTCCTGATTGCCCCTAACCGCTTCTGCCTGCCAGCCTGATCACCCCCTAACCACTCCCCTGCTAGCCTGATTGATGCCTAACTGCTTCCCTGCCAGCCTCTTTGCCCCTAACTGCCCTCCCCTGCAGGCCTGGTCACCCTCAACTTCCCTCCTCTGCCGGTTTGGTCACCCCTAACTGCCCTCCCCTGCAGGCTTGATCGCCCCCAACTGCCCTCCCTTGCAGGCCTGGTCCCTCCCAACTGCCCTCCCCTGCTGGCCATCTTGTGGTGGCCATCTTGTGTCCACATGGGGGCAGGATCTTTGACCACCTGGGGGCAGCCATCTTGTGTGTTGGAGTGATGGTCAATCTGCATATTACTCTTTTATTAGATAGGATATTATTCTAAATTGTCTTCTCTAGAGTTAGGAAACATCAGTGTGAATAAGTGTTGTAGGATGTAAGGAGATCATCCTTAGTTATTTAAGAGTTTTTAGGGCCATTATAAAAGAATTAAGTTATTGGCTACACAAGGGCCAAAACACTGTTCCCAATGTGTCCTTAGCCACTCCAGAAAGGTTTGTTGAGAATACTTTAAAGTGATTAGTTCTAAGCAGATTAAACCTGTTCCTAGCTGCTGGCAGCTACTTTCGAGCTATTTGGGGCAGAGCTTTACTTCCCACCCGTGGCTTAGAAAGGACTCGTTCCTTCCCAGTAGATCTGATGCCCAGCAAAAGGTTGGCATATCCACATTGAAACGTATTTTATGTCCTTAAGAGGGATTCATCTTTACAAAGAAAGGTCAGGAGGCTGGAGTTACTGAGTGAAAACAGCCCTTCGTCCAGCCTCGCTTCCGCCTGGCTCCAGCCATCACTGTGTGCTCCTGGTGCCCGCATCTTCCCAGGAGGCGCTGCCCGGCCTGCTGCAGCTGTGCTTCCCAACGGAGCACAGTGTCTTGAGGCTACTCAGTCTGCTCCCGTTCTCTATCTTCAAAATTATGGCTTGGCTTATTTTCAGTTAGTATTTCTTAACCCACATCTTAAGCTTATTAAAGAGGATTTTAATTCATTCCTACTGTTACATTTTCTCAGAAATGGATCTTGAGGAGGTTAGAAACCCTGAGGAGGAAAACCTAGTCTTTAAATGCAAATAAAATGAGTGGAAACACAGGTTTAGCAAGTCAAAGTCTGAAAAGCAAATGGCATTGGTAAAAATAAACAGTAAGTTTTGAAACCAGTGGAATTTAGAACAGGGGTATTGACCAGAGTTGTTGCAGAAGAGCTGGCGTGGTGCTGCCTGGATCAGGAGCTGGACTAGATGCCGAGAGAACAGGGCCTTCCTGCTCTTCCCTCGGCCCAGGTATGGTGGGCTGTGCTGCTGATTCAGCCAGGGCGTGACCCTCTCTCCTCTGTAGCACAGCAGTGCTGGAGGCTGGTGGGTGGGTAGGGGTGCTGGGGGCTGGTGGGTGGGGTAGGGGTGCTGGGGAGTGGTGGGTGGGTAGGGGTGCTGGGGACCGGTGGGTGGGGTAGGGGTGCTGGGGGACCAGTGGGTGGGGTAGGGGTGTTGGGGGCCGGTGGGTGGGGTAGGGGTGCTGGGGGTCCCAGGAGGACAGGCCAGGAGGCTGGTCAGTCGCTGTGATTGCCCCTTAGTGTGTTCGTCCTGTGTAACTTGATCACACCATTTGTACTTGAGAATAAAGGTTAGCACATCTTAATTTGTTATCCATTACTTTAAGTCTTCACTGGCCTTTTTAAAGTCCTCTCCAAGTTATGCCCCTAACAACTTTAATTATATGGAGGCTGTTTTGAAAAAAGCAAATGGAAGCTCAAGGACAACCATGACAGTGAAGGGCCACCAGCGTAGTCACTGCTGCAGTGTGTGGCACTCAGTGTTCTCTGGGCGTGGGGACCACCTGTGGCCCCAGGAGGTGAGGGAGCTCCCTGGAGACGAGCGGAGAATGTTCCTGAAACACAGCCTCTTTTCTTGGGAGGAAAGAGACTGGGGAGATACGGTGAAGTGTTAATTTTGGTTTAAATGTGATGGGTAAAAGTTTTTGTTACATGGTTTCCTATAAAATGAAGCTATCACAGAATTACAAATTAAAAAGTACTCAGTGAGTTACGTTTTTTGCAGTCTTAGAAGTAGAGAAACGCAGAGGAGGTACAGTGAAGCCACTAGTGCCTTGATGGTCGATGCACCCAGAAACTCTCAGGTGTCTGATTTGCGGTGAGAGCGGTCAGGCACGTCACTGCTGGTGCTCACACGTAAGTGCTCTAGGAGGGGTACGTGCAGGAGGACGTGTGTGCGGGTCCAGGTCAGCACCCAGGTGGGAGGCGCGCTTTCCCACATTCTCAATTACCTAACTTGAACCTAACTCTGCAAGTGATGGGTAATTTAAATCATACAACCAGCCATCCTTCACTGGGTCCTTCCTGGACACTGTCAGGTAGGGCAGAGCTCAGTGGGGGCTGGCCCAGCTCCCTCAGCTCCCCTCCATCCCTCAGCTGGTGGCCCTGTTCTCTCCTGCAGAGATCCACGCTGGAGCGAGAAATTCACACGCAGTCAAGTGTGCGTGTCTGAGGATGAATGATGAGTTTCATTTCCAAATGCTACTTGCATTTTAAGGAAGTTCAGAGACTTACACCAAAATAGTGACTTTCTGAAAGTGGAAGTTAGGGTTCCTCCAGTGGACTGGGGGATGATGTTGGACAGTGACCTTCATGTGACTATGAAATCTGTCGCCTGGAGAGCACATGCTATACCTGGGAGGCAAGTGAACACTAACTGGAATGAGGAAAAAGTATATTCAGTGGAAATGATAGCTGTATTTTTTAAAATTGCAAATTGGAGACAGATTAGGAATCGCACAGCCTTTCACCCTGAAAAATATTTAATATTCAGGTGTTCTTGATATGCTAGTACATAGCATGAACTAGGAGCTGATGATGGAGTTAGCTGTGGCCAGGGCGGGTCCTCTTCACTACGAGGGCTGCTGTAAGTGAATTTCCAGGGCGTTTGTTTTCCTAGGTCGGAGTAAAGGCTAGTTCCTTGCGATACAAATCTCTAGGGAATAACCATTTCATTGTGAATCAATATTATTATTTCAATTGAGTTATGCAGTAGCCTCGGTGTCAAACTTCATGAGCTCATTTACATTTTTATTTTAGTCCAAATAGGCACAAACCCGTAAGTGGAAATATGTTCACAGCTTCACAAGTAGATATTTTAGCTTCAGTATAGATTTTTAATTTCTCAGTATTAAATATTTTCTCTTTTAAGCTTGCTACAGTTTCCCTTGAGACAGTTTGTGTAAAAAATGAGAGATTTAATGGCATTATCCATGGCTGTGTTAGTAATTTTAGTATTTATTACAAAGGATAAGTTGGGAAATCCTAATATATACTTACACATATATTCAACTTTGAACATATATGACAAAATTGATAATAATAATAGATGTGTATATAATGTTTTTGTTTATAAGTACGTTTAGATATACTAGTAGCAGTACCTATATATTACATGTTTATGTTAAATAAGAGAGAAATTATATTTTTGAATAAACTCATTAAAGTCTAAAATTCCAAATAGGTATTAGAAGCTAAAACTACTCTAAACAAAACTTTCTGACGATTCCGCAAGACTCAGGTCTCAGAGAGTGTGAGCTAAATAGTGTTGATTTTGTGGACACGCTGCAGAGATCTCGGGGGAGGCGCATGTCAGGGATACGTGGGCCCGTGCTGTGAGAGGGCCCTCGGTCGGTGCCCGAGAGCTTACTAAGGCAGTTTCCCACTTCTCGGTGTGAATCCAGTGCCCCTTCAGGCAGCAGTCTGTAACCCTGTGTGTTCCAGGCTGGCCTGGCCTCCCTCACTGCACTGGTCATAGTGGCCGCAGCTGAGACAGTGGCCTTGTCGGTGGAAAGGTCCCGGGCTGAGCTGTGGCCGAGCTGGGGTGGGGATGTGAGGCTTGAGTAATGCAGGCACAGCCCACCAGGCCTGCTTTGCTGGGTCAGTGGGAATGTTTATCCCTCCATTAGCATCCCTCTGTGTTCACCTTTCCTGAATAACTGAGGCAAAGGCATAATTGATGGATACCAAAGAGCAAGGTGTTTATTGTCTTCTGGGGCAGACACGTGGCCTCAGGTGGCTGGGAGCTCAGAAGTCTGTTTACTGCATGAGCCCTGCAGCTTGAAGGGCCACCTGCATGTGCTGGGTTGTGCCACAGGTCTGGTGCGGTCTCCGTCTCTAGTCCCAGAGCTGCCTCCTGCATTGGGCTGCCCAGGGCTGGTCTCAGCTATGTCCTGGGGCCTCGTAAGTAAACGGCTGTCCTCCTGCTGTCATCTACAGATGCCATCACTACCTCTGACTTGTTAGAAATGCAGGAATGTACTCACAACTATGTGCATAAGTCTTGTCAAAGTCCTAGTTTGCAAATGCCCTGAAATCTGAGTGTCTGACCATCTGCAGTTATGGGGTCTGGTGTAGTCAGCATGGTTGGAGTTTTATGCTGTTGCCTTCCAAATATCCCAAGCTCTTTCTATATTCCACTTCCCAGATCAGCACCAGACTGTGGAAATAGGCACAGATACTAGTGCATTTAGCGGCCCCCCCCCCCCCCCCGCCCCCCAACATGGCATTCGAGCGAAAGGAGAGCCATGGAGCCAGAGGCTGGGTCTGCACAGGGAGGAGATTGAGGAACCAGCAGCCCTCTCTGCCCGGGCAGTACCATTTGTTTTCTGGACATTGGTTTTCGGTTCTGAAAGCGCTCTTAGATTTGCCCGTGTCTTGCGGTGTCGGTGCTGTGGGGCACTGGGTCCAGGCCCCATGGCCTCTGGAGAACTGTCAGCCCAGAGTGACTCCAGGACACTGGCTGGGTGCAGGTACCCGCTCCCCAGATGTCAGTGCTTCCCCTCCCCCTCCACCTTTCACTTGCAGGCGCATTGCAGTATTTATAGACATCCTCTCTGCAAGTTGGCTGCCTGTCCCATGTCCTAATTTGTTTAGAAAGTCCAGGACTTCCTTCAGTTCTGAACCTGGTATAATTCAGTGACTGTTCATGTATTGAAATTAAAAATATGTAATCTTAATAGCAGATGATCACTTATCTTTATTTCTCTGGATTTTAAAAAAACTATTTTAATTACATTAACATTTCTCTGAAAGAAAGATTAGGTTATAACAGCAGTCGCCAACCTTTTGGACTTCACGGACCACCAGTTGGCGACCACTGGGTTAAAATATAGCTGCCTAGAGCCGTGGTCGGCAAACTGCGGCTCGCGAGCCACATGCGGTTCTTTGGCCCCTTGAGTATGGCTCTTCCACAAAATACCATGGCCTGGGTGAGTCTGTTTTGAAGAAGTGGCGTTAGAAGAAGTTTAAGTTTAAAAAATTTGGCTCTCAAAAGAAATTTCAATCGTTGTACTGTTGATAGTTGGCTCTGTTGACTAATGAGTTTGCCGACCACTGGCCTAGAGAAACAAGATGATGTTAAGAGAATGTAATTTGTTTTAGAGATGATGGGGTGATTTATTCTTAAACAATAAACATGAAAATAATTTCCTGTTCTTGTAGCTGGATCAGCTTGCTGTATCAATATTTTTCTGTACTTAAAATTTTACATTGTTCAGTTCCATTAGAAACAACACAAAAACCAGAAACCCTTTTATTTTGAAGGGAATAAAACAGGCTCAATTTGATAACACTTCTTATGGATAGGTTACAGACTGTCAGAAAGGGTTCGCTTTTTCAAAAGATCATCTCTAGAGCTGTGACAGAAGCTTTCCCATCTGCCTGTGAAGGTGACTGGCGATGTGGTGCCTGTGAGGTGGTCCTGGGCAGAGGGAGCCCTGTGCCAGCAGCACAGCCGCTGGGGGTGAGCCTGGACACAGGGCTGGGTGCTCTTGCCTCCGCAGTAGAGCTCTGAGCCAGCCCCCTTCCCAGAGGCTGCTGATGGAGCGTGTTCCGCTGGAGCACCCGTCCCCCACATTCTGTGTCCCCCCACATTCTGTGGAAGCACTTCGGAAGCTTCAAATGCAGCGTTGACATTGGCCCTCTCAACTAGTGACCTGCGAGGACCAGGCATCAGCGCGCGGAGTCCTTTCCTCTATAATTTGTCTGTGAGGCAGGAACCTGGTGATATTCAAAGTCAGGCCCAGGCCTGTGAGCGCCAGGGGGAGGGCGGGACTGGGGCCGGGACCCGGGACCCGAGGTCTTTCTTGGTGGCTGGTGCTTCTGCTTTTCTGCTCTCAGTTCTGTGAATGATGGGAGCAGAGGTTCGGGGCGGCTTCCTGGTGTTGTACCTGCTCCTGCAGCTGGGAAGCATGGCGTGCTGCATCCGTGGCGCGGGCGGGCGGGCGGGCTCCTCAGCCTGCAGCTAATGCATCTGAGGAGCTGGGTCAGCTCCTGCGCAGACATGAAGCATCTCAGGTCACCTCCTCAGCCTTGGGTGAATTCTGTCCTGGTGCCCGCGGAGATGAAGGTGCCCTCGGGGCTGGGGGCTGGAGCATCCTGAGGTTGACAGTCTTTCCCATGTGTCCAATGGTAGTTTCACCCAGAACCATCTGCCTTCCATTGCCTCTGAGTAATTGATATGTTCAATAATGTCTAACGGGATCCTGGCCGGGAGCTCAGTTGGTTAGAGCATCGTCCCTATACACCAAGGTTGCATGTCCGACCCCCCGTGAGGGCACATACAAGAAGCAACCAATGAATGCGTGAGTAGGTGAACAACACATCAATGTCTCGCTCTCTCTCCCGTCCTCTCTCTCTCTCAAAGTCAAGAAAAAAAAAATTTAAAAACTGCTTTAAAAAATGTCCAATGGTTCTTTCTGCATTTTATACCTGTCTTGATGAAGGATGTGGAAATTCAGTATCTAGTTTTACATAACTGGAAAAGACCCCACATTTTCCTTAGTCACCTAAATGTGTCACTGCTTTGATTCAAGCCCTTCTCCCTGGTTTGTCCTAAATGGAGAGGACAGCTGGTGACCATTCTCAGTGCCACACGCCAGTAGATCGCAGGAACATCAGACGTGTGGTCGCCGCTGGAACACTCCCATCCTTTTATCTTCCTCCTTTCATCACCTGGGGCTGCCTTCCTCCTCGCTGCGCTGCACCCTCGGATGTGGCCAGCATAGCTGGGTGTGGGTGTCCAGGATCAGTCGCGCAGTATGAGTAAAGAAGAAGGCTGACCTCAGCTTCCAGACTAATCTCTATTTATAACCGGTGACGCTTGCTTAGAGCACACGAGTGTGGCTGTCTCCTGTTTCACTCACAGGCCTGCCGGTACAAGGCTTGTCTTGTGTTTCCCGCGGCAGCCTCCCCACGTGCGCTGCCACTCATATCCCTAAACACATGATTCTGCCAAATGACAGAGAAGACCTGCTCTAAGTATGAAGAATATCTTGATGGGGGAAGAGCTTCTAAAAGATTTTACTGTACACACAATGATCGTTAAAAACGCTCTGCTCCTCGTGGAGTCACTTCATCTGCACCAAGCGTCAGGCCACAGTGCGACTTTGCCTCATCGTTTAATTCCTTAGTCATGTGGGTTTTCTCACACACCAGCCTGCTGCGGTGCTGTTCAGACCTACCCAGCTTCGTTAGCACAGTCCAGGAGCTCTCTCTGTTACATCAGCTGCCACTGAAGTGCTGGGCACCATGCATGTTCTGCCGCCCGTCCTGTACTCCACTGCGCATTCTCAGCCAAGCTCCCAGCGCGCTCTCCTCCCATTCCAGAACCATTGTAGTTCACAAAAGCAGTTTCCTGGAAGGTGTCATTGTTGTCATTTCTTTTCAGTTTCAGATTTGCTTATTTTATTAATTGATTTCATGCCAAAACTACCCTCTTTGTTATAGGGAAGAGGTCGTAGTTACCACTTTTATTTAGGCAAGGAATACCTTGTTTTCATCCAGCCTGAGTCGGGTAGTTGGTTACTGAACCTGAGTTTTCATTCTGTCACAGTCTTACACATTTGCACATTTAGAATTGGAGTTCTTCACACACGCTTTTCCCGTTTAATTAAAGCTTAATGGTCACTCGGTAAGTGCCACTTGAAGTACTTGAGAGGATGCTCATAACTGTTCATCACTGGATCAATCCCTGATATGAGATCGATCGCTTCTCTCTCTAGAATGGATCCCTGAAGTCAGCATTCTATATAGAAAATGTGTGACTCAGCGAGTTACTGGAAAATCATTTCAAAATCTCTTCTTACCAGTCGATTAGCACCTTCCTTACTATGAATGACTGTTGAACAGTTTTCAAAAATAGCAGAGTTCTCTCTTTAGCCTGTCCTTTATGGAGACTTGCTGTGAGGTGAGTGGCCACCCTGGCACCACCCCGTCAGGTGTGCGAGGTCCGGCACCTGCGCAGGGCCCTGCACTCTGAGGGCCTCCTCTTTGAGTGCTGCATGCAGAATTCCCACTTCCTAGCAAGACAGATGCACTAGTTCTTCCCTTAGGTTCTCTTCCCCATCAGTTTTAAAGAAAATTCAGTCTCCAGTCTGGGCAGGTTTATAGAAAAAACAAAAACTATCACTGAATAGTTTCAAAACGCACCTTTGTTGGAACTGTTTATCTTGAAATAATTCTGCATTTATGAGAGTTGCAAAGCTATTAGACTGTCCTCATACCCACCATGTGGTTCTGAGCTAGAACTCCACAGGCAGGGCTGCTGGCAGCCCCAACTGTAGCCCCCGCCCCCGGGGGAGGCACAGCGAATGCCAGGGGCGAGGCGCTGTTCACAGCCAAGGGTGTCAGTTCTCTGTTCCTACGTGTTAGAACACACATCCTATCCTAATATATAAAAACCCTGGGTCATAATAACCAGTAACGACCGAGGCTCGACGAACCGGAAGTCAGTCCTGCAGTCAGCGCTGGGTTGTCTTCTCTCACAATACTACTGTGTTTCTGAGACTGTTTTATGTCAATTACATTTTCTGGGAATCATATAATTTGATTGCACAAAAGCAAGAAAAAACTTATCGACCACTTGAGGTTTCAGAAAGCATCATTTGTCACAGGGAGCTCCTGGCTCTTCTGTAAGAGATGGGAAGCTGCACCTGTGGCAGGAGGTGAACTCTGTCTGGAGGAAGTAGCCGTCCTTCTGTACTAGGCTGTGTGCCTTCTATAAATAGGGAGGCGCTTCGCCAGGAGGGCATGCCCTTGCCAGCTGTAGGGTGTCATCGCCACGTCCCACACCGCAGTGCCTCTCGCGCAGAGGGTGGCAGTAGAGGAACAGTGGTAAGAACGTTTGAAGGCCCCATAGCGCATGGACGCTCTCACCAACAAGGTGATCAGCTAAGAACTCCCTCCTGTTCTTGTCCTTCACCCTTTCTCCAGACACCCAGGCACCTCATTGTCACCTGTCAGTGCCCCCACTACAGTGTGAGAAACGCTGAGCCCTGTTAGGCCACCACCTCGTGTTGAGCTGGCCCTCAGTAAACGCTGTTTAATGGATGGTGCGTCTGTGGAAGCGGTGCCCCGCCTGCATCCTTCAGCGGCGCTCGGTGCTGGCAGCGGCTGCGGGTGGCTAATGAGCCTGGAACTGGCCAGGTCCCAGGTGAGATTGAATGTAGACATACATGCACACAGCCTTCAGACACGCAGATTGTAAAGCGGCTTATTCATGTCTCATGAGAGAGCAATTTCTGGGTTTCTGATTGCATTTCAGGTTGAGCCGCACGGTTCCTTTTGCTTTCTGACATGGCTGCGAGACAGCTCAGACTTACACATGTGGTTGCACTAGGGCCGAGTAGCATTCCCACGGGACAGGGCTGCTCCAAGCAGAAGCTGGCAGGTGATGGCCATGGCCTGTCAGCCCTGGTTTCAAGGCCGATAAGATAAGAATGGTTACCTTTTTTAAAGGATTGTTAGTGGGGGGAAATAGGCAACTGAGACTGCCTGTGGTCATCAGAGCTTAGAATTTTTCCATCTGGCCTCATTATAAAATGATAGCCTGTCCCTGTTCTAACGGGTTCTGAGGGCTGAGTCCTGCCCCTAGCCTGCAGCAGCGTCTCCTGCAGTGGGAACCAGTCCTGCGTGGTTCTGCAGCGCATTATGCTTCATTAAGTGATGGTTAGGAGTGCTCAGTGCTTGACCGAGGTGGACTAGGGCAGTGACTGTGAAGACTGCTGGGCATGTGACCTGCTGCTCACCTCCCCCTTCAAAACAGGTCTTACCCTCTGCCCTGGCACTTGTGTCACCTGGCCCAGGTCACACCCCTCCCAGGTCACACCCTCCCAGGGCAGCCAGCACTCTGTGATAAGCAGGGCTAGTGGAGAGGCCCTGCCGAGCTGACTGAAGACAGGCTGGGCTGGGCTTGATCCTCTTCAGAGCCCAGCTGTCTCTGTAGCCACTGTGCCTCCTCCCTGTCCTTTCCCTTGGTTGGTCTCCAGAGACCCCATCGCACCTGGCAGGAGAAGGGAGGTCTTCTCCTGTGGGAGCTGTGGACAGGAAGGGGCAGAGGCAGAAGTAAATGGACGCTTGGCTGGGTGCAGGGACATGCATGGCCTGGACACTACAGTGTGTGTGCAATGACAGGCAAACTCCCTGGAGGGAACAGGTCTGAGCAGGGATGGGCCCTAAGGACAGTCCTTCTGGGAGGCAAAGTGAATTAATTGTGGGACAAAACTTAACCCGTCCTGGGTGATGGTTAGCGATGGTTTGGTTGAGATTTGAGGACTTGACCTGCTTCTGTGCTCCCCCTTCGCTGAAGGCTGGTCAGGCCCTGCCTTCCGTCTGTCCTGAGGGGAGGAAGAGCGCCCCTGGGGGGCTGGGTGTGGCTAGAGGCTGCAGCATCCCCACTCCATTCTCCACCAGCGCCCAGCTGAGCCTCCGCTTGAAGGGTGACCATGGGACCGCTTCCTCCTCCTCTGCCAGAAAAAGAGAGTGGCCACTCCGGAGAGATCGGGAAAAGCCTGGACAATGGTCTTTCTGGGGAGGTGGCAGACAGCAGGGTAGCCTGGCCCTGTGTTTCCTCCGGAATCCTCCACGGATCTGTCTGGTGTGGAGGGAGGTGCTGCGAGTTTTGCTGCTGTTTCTGGATCAGAAGGAGCTGGTAGCTGGCATGGCTCTCAGCTGAAACGGGGAGGCCTTTGTCCCCAAGCCCAGGGGCTGTGTGCAGGGCTGGGCTTTGGGAGGAGGGGGCACACCGGGCAGGCGGGCCTGCGGGGCTGGCGAGCCTGCTCCCTCCTGGACCTGCCCACAGAGCGCTGTAGTCCGTGACCCTGCCTGGCAGGACTGACCCTGCTGGGCCTCGCTATGAATTCGTGGAATGCACTTTACTTAAATTTCACTGACAAAAGCAATGATGGCACCTATAATTATGAGCTTATTAAAAATAACCCTTGGGCAGGCAGTGCTGCAGTTTCATCGTGTGTTTTATGAAAACGAGGCCATCTGCCTGCCTGGGTCAGCCTCTCTCGAGTGGCTCCCACCTCAGCTGCCGAGATCGCCTGCTTGTGCTTCCATGGGAATGGCTCTGTGAACGCCAGGACCAGATGGAGATGAGGACAGGCGGGATGTGGGCTGCGCCATGAAACACACAGAAGGAGCTTCTCGCCCTGACTCCTGATTCCCAGCAGCATTTGCTTCGCAGTGTCTGGGAGTTTTCTTACAAGAATGGCTGTTCCTAAAAGTTACTGCCTTTGGTTTATCAAAACACAAAGTGAGTCATGGACACATTTAGTGAGCACAGCTTCATAGAAGTGAGTTTCTTAAGTTTTTGTCACAACGATTTGGTCTCTACATGCAAAATATTTTGTGTGTACTCTCTCTATAACTACATCGGAGTTCCTGGAGTGTGTTTCCTTCTATATATAGGGCTAGTTTCTTATTTCCCATTAATCTTACTCTCTTTGTTGGTATTGGAGCAAGCATGGAGGCACTGGAGGGACCAAGCCGGCCGAGTGCAGTGGCGTCACCGTTCTCTGGAGGAGCAGACGGAGGCAGGCGGTGTTCACCCCCTGATAAAGCATAGGCCATGGACAGGGGCCCCAAGGCTTGGGCGTCAGTGTTTTCCGAATGTGACATCTGGAAAGTACAGCTCAGTAGAGCGCATGTGTGTGGTGGAGTGGCTGACGTGGAGGAGAGGTGTCAGGTGAGCAAAAGAGAAGGGGGTTCACGGGTCTTCACTCGCACTTCGCGGAGCAGGAGAGGGAGCTCTGTGCAGCGGTTCCCTGCACAGCCTCCTGCGCCCACCTGCACCCAGTGAGCACACGGCCAGACCCCATGGTTCTCAGTGTGGGGTCCCTGCATGTCTGTCTCACTAGGTTAGTGTGACCATCAGGACTTAAAACATGCCGCTGAGGTGCCCATTCCCTGGAGCAGTTTGGCAGTCTCGGTCTCGGTCTCGCTGGTGTGCGCCATTGCCTGGAGCAGTTTGGTGGTCTCGGTCTCCCTGAGGTGCGTGTATACACAGCCATTGGTCGTGTGGGCACCTTTCTAGCAGACGCTCCCTGAAGCACTGTTGTCCGCACCCTCCACGCCCACTAGCGGGAGACTAAGCGCGGGCGCACCGGCAGTGCCAGCACGGCTGCCGGCGGGAGACATGGAAACACGCCTGGAAGCTGTGCGGCATCTCAGGGAAGGAGGGCAGAATGCACAGCAGTTAGTTAGTGAGGACGCCTTTCTGTGAATAGGAAAGAGACTGTCTGGGGTAGTGGTGTCCTGGGTGTCCTTTCTCGGGGTGTGTCTGGGAGGACACACAGGCTGCGCACGTCTGCGGAAGGCTGAGCGTGGGGCGAAGGGGACGAAGAGGAACTCGGGTTCCTCTCTCTGGACTGTGGGGTTGGGTTTACAGTGAGTGTACTAAGTGTACCGGTTAATAATAGCAGATCTTGTAATCTAAGGAAACACGATAATTTCAAGAAAAACATCAAAAATGCTTTATTCAAAGTAATGTCCATCACTAGCTACACATTTCCCCCATCTTTAGGTAATTTGTGGATACCGTCCCAATAGAACTTTTCTTGTTTTGAGGCAAACCATTCAGAGACCCAATTTTCCACTTCTTCGTACGTTTTGAAGTGCTGCTCAGAAAGTGCGTGTGCCATCGATCGCAACAAGTGGTCATCTGAAGGAGCAATGTCTGGTGAATACGGCGGGTGGGATAATAGTTCCCAGGCAAGATCTTTTAACGTGTCTTTAACTGGTTTTGAAGTGTGTGACAGTGTGTCATCATGAAGCAAAATTACTTTGCCGTGTCTTCTGGAACATTCTGGTCATTTCACGATCAAAGCATGTTTCACATTGATTATTTGTTGTCAGTAGCGATCAGTATTAACGGTTTCACCTGGTTTTAGAAGCTCATAATACACCACACCTTCCTGATCCCACCAAACGCAGAGCATTGTCTTCTTTCAGAAGCTATTCGGCCTTGCAGTCGATGTTGGTGGTTGACCTGGATCAATCCATGATTTTGTGCATTTGGGATTCTCAAAATAAATCCATTTTTCATCTCCAGTCACAATTCGATGCAAAAAAGACTTTCTTTCATGCCGTTGAAGCAACATTTTACTGATGACTTTTCGGTTTTCCATTTGTCTTTCGTTCAGTTGATGTGGCACCCATTTTCCTTCCTTTAAAATCTTTCCCATTGCTTGTAAACGATCGGAAATTGTTTGCTGAGCAACGTTTAATCTTTCTGCAAGATGTTTTTGAGTTTGACATGCATCTTTATCTAGTAATGCGTGTAATTGTTGGTCTTCAAACTTTTTTGGTTGACCTGGTGTTCTTTGTCTTTCACATAGAAATCATCACTTTTAAAGGGTTTAAACCAGCGTTCACAAGTATCTTGAGATGGAGCATGTTCACCATAAGCTTCCCGAAGTATTCAGCAGCACTTTTCTTCAAAATAAAGTAATGAATTATAACTTCCCGCAAATGCTCTTTTTTTGGCATGAAATTCGACATTTTTAAGTGTAAAAATATCTATGATGTTAACACCTTCAGCAAATTTGACATATGAAGTTTTGAAGCTTGTTGTCAATACAACAAAATAGCATACATATCAAATCGCATATATATCAACATATGTGTAACTCCATCTATTGAAAAAAATCAGCATTATTAACCGGTACACCTAATATGTGTAACATATGGTGAATGCGCACATACAGCGCTGGCAGGAAGCTAAAGGCATGCGGCAGTCCCAGCGGGGAGAGCCGAGGTTTGTTGCATGCTGGATGGGCTGGGCACCTGCACACCGAGCTGCCACAGACACCCCGCCAGACCAGGCTCTGGAGGTCCCAGTTTTGTCAGTGTGGCGTGGAGGTACAGAAACTGTGGCTGTGTCCCAGTCCTGTGAGGGGAGCCCTGGAAAGCCCGGGCCGGTGCTGAGCACACTGCCACGTGTGTGTGGCCTCCATGGAACCGGGACTCTGCGCCATGGCTCTCTGTGCTGTGAGCAGGAAGCACAGGGCAGGTGCCCGGGGCCTTTGACCCTGTGACCCCCAGTAGTTCTTAGGAGTTTAATTCAAGGAGAACATGGTTCTTTGAGGAATTCTAAGGACTTGTATTTGAGGGAGTCCTTTCCAGGGGGAAAAATCAGCTCTGCTTTGGAATTTTCTGTAGGAATTTCAAATCAGAGAGGCATTGCATGAGTCATTCTCTCAAGACTGGCCCAGGGCAGTAGACGATCCTTCTCACATTTTCCAGGATTATCACAGGACTGAGCGATGCTCACCTCCGATTTCCTCTCCTGCAGTAGTCCCATGGCTAGGAGGGAGAAAAACAGCTTCCAGGCACTTAGAACAGTGATTCTCACTCCACAGCATTCCTTGTTTAGCCCAGAAACCTACACCTGTACACCTCTCCCACCAACGTTGCCTGCTCCTCCCCTCAAAGCCCTACATGGCGGCCCTTTCTCTGCGCTCCTCCAGGCTGTGGTTCAGGAGCTGGCTGCGCACCTGGTCTGCACGGCTCTGCCTTGCCCCGTAACCGCCTTTGTGGGCAGGCGAGCTCCCAGCACAGGAGGCTGTTGGTTCCAGGGTCCGGGCCTGGCGCGCAGGTGCGAAACAGGTGGTGAGTGAATGTACTCACATGTCTCCACGTGCCTGCACGTGCGTGTTTCCATATGTGGGTTTTTGCCTTCCTTTTCTCCTTGACCTTCTCAGAACTTTTGACTGGAGTCCGTGAACTTCTGGAGAGACCCTGGGTCAGTGTCCCTGCCTCCTGCCTCCTGCACCAGGTCTAGCCTCACTCAACAGGCTGTTTTCCAACGACCTCAGACATTCTGGCACCTGCACACCCCCTGCTCTGACCCCCGAGGGACCGTCTCTCAGGGATGCTGGAGTGAAGAACGTGGCCCTCGACAGCGGCCTGAACTCACATCCCGATTTCGTGCGTTCTGCCTGAGCTGAAATCTCTGCAAGTCTCTGAAGCTCAGTGCCTTGTTTTAGAAAGGGAGAAATGAGGGAACCTGCCCCCTCAGGGCTGTGGGTGCGGGTGGTCTGTGGAGCCAGGTGTACTGTGAGCTCCCAGAAGGCAGACTGTGTGCCTGGGCCGCATCTGTGCGCGGTCTCACCTGCCACGAAGGTGGGCAGGCAGGTGCTCCGGGGCCCTGGCGTGAACAGACGTGTGCATTTACAAGCTCAGGTGTGCGTGTCCAACCCTGACTCTCCTGAACGTCAGGCAGTGCCCAGGCTCAGCCCTCCGTCTCTGAGTGTCCTTGAGGCTCTGGCTTAGCTCCTGTCCGCCAGCCACACGCGTGGTCCCTCTGTTTCCCTTACCCTCCCACACCTCTTTCCCTCCTACCCTGTCTCAGCAGTTCTAATGGCTCTGCTTTCAACATGGAACCAGTGTCTAGAACTTGTCACCACCTCCAGGCAGCCCCTGTCCCAGGCCCACATGGGCGCACCTGGATATCTCAGCAGCCTCCCCGTGCCTCCCGCGCCTCCGCCTCTCGTCTGCGCGCCCCATCACATCCAGTCAGGCATCAGCACCTGCCCACACCATTCCGAGACGCCCAGTCCTGCTGTGGCTGCTGTCCTGTGGGACCCGGCCGCCCCCACCCACTGTTTCTCTCTCAGCCTCACTCTGCTCCACTGTGTGAGCCCCTTGTGTCCCCTGCTCAGGCCAGGTGTACTCCCCCAAGGGCCTAGGCACCTCCTGAACCTCAGCCCGAAAGCTCCTCACAGGTGCCTGCAGCCTTTCCCCTCCTCCCAGGACCACCCCACCGGGTGTGCCCTGAAGCAAGGCCTTCCTCACCACCACCTTCACAATTGCAGCCCACACCCCTCCCCAGGCTCATGCTCACGCGTGCGTGCGCACACACACACACACACACACACACACCTCCCCAGGCACACACACACACTCACACCCTCCCCAGGCACGCATGTGCACGCGCACACACACACACACACACACATTCACACGTCCCTCCCTAGGCGCGCACACACACACACACACACACCCCTCCCCAGGCACACGCGTGCACACACATATACACACATTCACACATCCCTCCCTTGGCGCGCACACACACACACACACACACACACCCCTCCCCAGGCACACGCGTGCACACACATATACACACATTCACACATCCCTCCCTAGGCGCGCGCGCACACACACACACACACACACACACCCCTCCCCAGGCACACACACACACACACACTCACACACCCCTCCCTAAGCGCGCACACACACTCACACATCCCTCTCCAGGCACATGCACACACACTCACACCCCTCCCCAGGCACACGCACACACACACCCCTCCCCAGGCGCACACACACTCACACACCCCTCCCCAGGCGCACGCACACACACACACACACCCCTCCCCAGGCGCACACACACACACACACCCCTCCCCAGGTGCACACACACTCACACACCCCTTCCCCGGTGTCCTCTCTCCCAGCCCTATTGTCATCTCAGTAACCACTACATTTCCTTACGACTGAAATGTCAGCTCCAGGAAGGCAGCCATCTTCTTGAATTGGGCCCTGCTGTGCCGCCGGGACCTAGACTGGTGCCTGGCACCTGCTGGCAAGCAGGGCCATTTGCCGTTTGTCTAGTGAGTCAGGAGACCACTCAGAACTAGAGGGAGTTCCCAGCCACTCACCAGGTCCTGGCCACCCCCGCCCTCGGGGAGGCCATCAGCCCCGCTTCCTGACAGTGAGTGAGGAGGTGGCGGAATGGGAGGTGAGCAAGTCGCTTCCTGACAGTGAGTGAGGAGGTGGCGGAATGGGAGGTGAGCAAGTCGGGACCTCCTGCATCTCACTCCTTTATTTCCCTCGCTCCTCCCCACCCCTTCCCACCCCGCAAAGCCACGTGGCCCTGGTGCTGACAGGGTCATCAGCTTCCTGCTTTGCTGTCCTTGTTTGACCAGAACCAGACAACTGCTCAGCGAGACGAAGCATCTTCTCCCGGCCTTTGCCGGGTGGCCCGCTCAGCTCCAGGCAGAGTGTGGGAAACCTGTCCTCGCCCTTGTTGGTGGTGTTTATCTGTGTGTCAATGTGTGCGGTGCAGGTCTGCCCATCCAGGGCTCAGTCTGTGCACACGTGGGGGACAGAGATGCTGCACAGAGTGCAGGCCTCAAGGAGAGCCCAAGCCAGGCGGCTGCGGGACAGGAGCCCTGAGAGCCGGAGCCAGGCGCTGTTCCGTGTGCCGTGGGCTGTGTAGGAGAGCAGCATGAGGAAAAGCGGATGGACATTAACCTTTGACTGCCTTGGGCAGTGCTCTCCATCTGTCCACTGCCCACTGGCCTTGGTGACACAGTGACAGGCATTCAGGTCAGAGCTGCTTGCTCCTTCTCACTGAGGTTGATGAAGGAGGACCCACCTCTCAAAGGAAGAGCCTCATTTGTAGAAACACCTGCTCTTCTTTTTTTATCCTCCCTCAAGGATATGTTTTTATTGATTTTTTTTTTTTTTTTTTTTTTTTTTAGAGAGAGAGAAAAAAACACATCAATATGAGGAAGAAACATTGATTAGTTGTCTTCTGTACACCTCCAGCCGGGGATCGAACCGGCAGCTGGAGTATGTGCCCTGACCAGGAATTGAACCCGAAACCTTTTGGTGCCCCGGACAACACTCGCACCAGCTGAGCCACTGGCCAGGTGAAACGCCTATTTCTTGGAAAATGAACACTTTTTAGTGGACTGCAGGCTGCCTCTGGTTCTTCACTATTAGCTCTCCACATAGAAGCACCGGGCCTTCCTTGCAGAGCCGAGAGCACGAAGAAAGCTGTGTCAGTGCTTCATGAATAATGAGAGCAGCCCAGAAACGGGATCTTCTTTTCCTGAAGACTCAGTGCGTCTCCATGCTCTAGGGTCAGGAACCACTGAAGTTTGAGGTCAGACAGTATCAGGTGGTGTTTCCATTCTCTGGACTCACCCACCTGTGCCTAATGGCGAGCTAGCTGGCGTGGGTCGTGAGTGCACCTGTACCCTCACATAGGGGCCCAAGACTAACAAATAGGAGAGGTTTGTCTGTAGAGGCAGAGCTCTGGCTTTGGCTCAGAAATCCTACTCTACCAGCAGTGAGTGAGAGAAAGTGACTGGGAAAACACCCATGAGCCTTGGCGTGTGAGTGGAATGGCTCTGTAGCAGGTAATGTCTTCCGAACTGGGTTCATTTTAGTAGATCAGCGATTTTCAACCTTTTTCATCTCATCCACACAAACTAATTACTAAAACTCTACGACACACCAAAAAATGCTTTGTGCTGATCTTACAAAAATATAGGTATCGTTCTGATTCATTCACACCAACAGCTATTGATGTGCTGGCTGTTGTCATTTTTTTTTTAATCTGACAATCTAAGGGGAGAGAGGTCAGTACCCCTGACTCCATCTAGCCAGGATGGCATGTTTTAGATGTTCTGCATCACACTAGTTGGAAATCGCTGTAGTGGATCTTAAAATTAGAAAACATTATGTGGATAGTGTAAGAATGTCTAAAACATTTCCTTTGGATAATCCCCAAATAGCTTTAATCTAGACAAGTGAAAACATTTTTATTGATAATAGGTAATGTTTTATTTCTGTGTTTATATTTGGTTCTAGCCATATCTGACCTCACAAGTCACAGAACACACTTTCAGATTCTTAGGTCCTGAGCAGAAGTTTCCACTAGAGCCCCTTAACCTTTCAGAACCAAACATTTCCATCCCAGGTGGAGTGCACGGGGCATGTGCAACGGAGAGCCGAGGGGGAGGGAGATGGCCGCTCGTTCTTCCTCCTGGGCCGGGCGCCCTTGGCTGGCGCTCCAGTTGCTCTGTGCGCTGGGGCCTGAGGAGCTGGGGCCACAGCAGGTGCTCTTCACAAGGGTCTGACTGAAGCTGCAAGAAAAGGCAGGAGCTGCTGGGTCGTCGCCAAATGCTGTACACCAATAACAGCCATTAACATTCTGGAACTTACCCAGACTCGCTAAGTCTCCCTTTGGCTTTCTTGGCATCAGGCTGGTCGCCTCGGAGTTTTTATGGAGCTGTGGGCCCCATAAGCATGTTGCTTCTGACAACATAACGAAACCGCTGGGGTAGGCCTGCCACCTGGGACATGGTGTGGGGCGGGTTTACTCATCTGATCCTTCCTTAGAATTCCTCCTGGCCCATCCTGCTTGGTAGACTATTGTCAGGAAGGTCAGCTCAGAGCGGCTCACTGCCACTGTGGTCAGAGGTGCCACCGTGGTCAGAGGCGCCACCATGGTCAAAGGCCTGCGGACGGGTGCCTGTGGTTCCTACCTGACAAGGAGGTGGCAGTTCTCATGGCCTGTGACTTGATGAAGCCCTGGGCAGCTGCAGACGGTGTCAGTGCAACTTACAACAAGGGTCCTTCCAGAAGGTGCAGTAGAGAGTATTGCTGCGTGCAGTGCACATTTCTTACACATGCTTGTATTCATGGAGAATGTTAGCATATGCACAGACATTCTGTGCATGCACGGTCTCTATAAATATTTAGTGCAACCGGAATTAACACTGTAAATACAAAGCATCCAAATTTAATATTTCTCAAAAAAATTTCATAGACTGAAGGTTATGGACATGTTTTTATTTATGAGTGAGAATACCAAGTTGATTTCACTTCTTTTCAGTATATTTTGTCTGGGGACTGAGGACACTCTCGCCTGTTCAGAGGGGCTGAGTGCGCCTGGTTTAGGAAGGGGAACAGTGTGGGCAGTGGGGACCCCAGGCAGAGGCGTGGCTTGGAACTCACCAAGAACTCAGAGACGAGGCGGAAGGCTGACACTTGGCAAGGACTCAGAGGCTTTTCTCGGCGGCGTCTGAGGCCTTGCCGATGTGATTGCTTCATGGTTGGCTTTATTCTTCTCCCGCATCTGCTTTCTCTGTCTTTTTCTCAGGAGTAGGAAGAACATGTCGTTAAAGCACAGAACAGGCTCTGTTATTGGCACGCTTCACAGAGGGGCCAGTGCCCCGCCTCCCCTTTCAGCCGTGCGCCTGTGTGACGGGGTCCCCAGCCCTGAGGGTCAGTTATTCACCTGCTTAGACACAGATGCAGCCTGAGAGGGACTGGCCCAGGAAGGCCTGCCCGCCCGACGGCGTTGCCTTCGTCCCGTGCCACACTGTGCCTCTGCCCCGCTGCCCAGTGAGGAGGCATGGGCGGCTGTGGTCTTCAGTGAAGCGTGTCTCCTGTTGTGAGCTGTGGGCAGCGCGGAGGGTCCTCATCTAGGAGGCAGGCAGGCCGCAGGCGGGGTTTCAGTGTTCGGTCCTGGAAAGTGCCGTGATGGTAACCTGTGTGTCTCCACTCTGGGGAGGGACAGTCTTCAGAGGCCTCTTTCTGGGAATGAGCTGCTGCTGTGGCTGCAGAGCAGCTCCCTGTGAAGATGAGTCTGCTGTACGTCCCAGTATAGTAGGAGCCTCCGTGAATGCCCTGCTGGCGCTAAGAACTGTGGGGCTGCAGTAACGACTTTGGTTATGTCTAGGGTTTTGGGGTCTCAGGGCATTCGCAGCACTCCCTGGCACAGCTTCCAGAGGGAAGTATTAGAGACAGGGAAGTATTCCCGAGACTGGGGAACTCGTCACGCGCAGACCGCGTGCTTGACTCTCGGTTTCCCGGTGGCTTGAGGTCTGGCACAGTACCCAGCGCATAAGGGAGCCAGTGAACGTGTTGTGAATGAATTGAGGCCAGTTCAGGGCTGTTGTAAAGTTGGGGAGAGCTTTGTCACCCTCAGACGATGCTGGACAGGCAGCAGGGAATGCCCAACACTGGGAATCGTTCAGTGTACAGTTTGAGAAACACAGCTTGGGTTATAGATGGCGATCACAGTAACGCTTCTCAGGTCACACTGTGGAGACCTCAATTAGAGGTCAGCATAGGCACATGTCTGCTTAGGGACCGTCCTCCCCTGGGAGCCTGTTCCCTTGATTCACAAGGCACCTCCTTCAGCATCCTGGACCTCCCCAGTGGAGTGTTACTTTGTATATCATTTGTAACAGAATCATCTGAACAGGTGATTTACCTGTACCCATTTGAACACAGAAACACTGCACCTGTGAGCGTCTGTGCTGCCTGGACCGGCAGGGTTGCGGGAGCAGCTCTGGAGAGCGCTGATGGTGCGCAGCTCAGGGTCAGGGTCACGGTGGGCGCAGACATTCCACTTACCTCGGCCACTGTTATGTTACTAAAGGAGCAGGCAGGAGCTACCCATTTCAGCTGGTGGTGTGTCCAAGGGTTCTCGAGGCACTTGTTTCTTACAAAGCGCATCCAGCTAACAAGCCTTAGAGAGCGCAGATTTCGCGTTCGCCCTGGATAGGGCACTGCTGGCGTGGCGCTGGCTCAGCCCCGCAGTCTGCTGGGTTGTGCATTCTGAGCTGGACACAGCATCCCGGTCTGTGGTCTCGGTGCTCCTGGGGAGGGCTGGCGACCTGCGGCTGCCCTGCCTCCCCCTGGGGTGCTGAGCCATTTGAGCTGGACTGGGTGGATGACCTGGCTTGCCCCTAAGAAGGTGGTTTGTGCCAGGCTGGCGTGGCTCAGTGGTTGAGTGTTGATCCGTGCACTGAGGCCACTGGTTCCACTCCCCATCAGGGCACATGCCCAGGTTGTAAGCTCATTCCCTGGTGGGAGCTGTTCAGGAGGCAGCCCGTCAATGTTTCTCTCTCTCTCTCTCTCTCTCTCTCTCTCTCTCTCTCTCTCTCTCTCCCTTCCTATCTCTCTAAAAAGCAATAAAAATAAAAATAAAAACCTTAAAAAAATAAAAGATAATTTGTGACCACAGGCCACATGAAATGACCATCGATGGTGATTCAGTCAGGAAACATCCAGCTGCCAGCATCGCTGTGTGACACGTGGCTGGGTGCAGCCTGGGGACCAGGTAGGGACTCTCTCAGCGAGGGAAGCCGGGAGGGGGGTCTGTTCCCTGTGCGCAGGGAGGAGAGGCCAGTGGATCGGAAGAGGACCCAGGTTCCTGGGTGTTCCTGCTTGCTCCCAGGAACTTCCGCACGCGTCGCGATATACACAGAATCGGTATTTCTTCTCAGAGCGTCTCCCTCAACCTTGCAATGTGGTGGTGCGAGACTCTCTTATTCTTCCACTTGTGATTTTTAAGGTGCCTTTCGTGTACGGCATAATCACTATTTGAGCAATTCAGGGTGTGGGTGTACACACGTATGCATGAAAACAAGAAAGGGGCTTAATATGTTGCATTTCATGTGGCAAAAAGTCTGACGCTCAGCAGCGTGGATGAGAAAGGTTCTCTTCTCAGGCAGAGTCAGGCCAAGGCTCCGTTCTCAGTGGTCTTTTAACATGTACCAGAGCCTCCCAGACTCAAGAGTCTTGGAGTGTGGCTCAGACTTCCTGTAGGTTTCATTTCCAAAAGTCTTACCTACTCCAGGAAGTGATTCCAGATGTGAGCTTCACACTCCTTCTTGCTTTAAAGAGGGATGCTCCCTCGGTATAGAACCCTCTTCTGAGAAGATAGAGACCCCAGGGGAACGTTGGGTCGCTGATGGCAGGTAGAAAAGCAGCCGCAGGTGTGACTGCTCAGTGGTTCGCACAAAAGGGAGAAGTCGCATGCTCTCTTTAGAAGCATTCCTGTGGGTGTTCCCCAGGGAGCTGGCACCTGGCATCGCAGAGGTCTGCTGGGGGCTTTGTAGGCAGATGGGTATCTGTTATTTGGACTTGGTCACTTGGAAAGAGTTTGATGAATATTTGCTGTTGCCTTCAAGGTGAAAATGAATTTAAATTTTAGTGTCAAAGACATTGTTCAGCATCAAGTGCATTTTGAGGACTGGCTTTCTTTCATTCTTTATTGATACATCTTTTTAAATTGTAATTTTCGAAGAAAATAATGGGGATATATTACTTAAATGTTTACCTCTTGGTTCCCAAAGATATCTGTTATTTAGTCTAAAAAACGGACAATTTTCATGACTTTATTGACATCAAATTAGCCTGTCCCGATTCAACACTTTCTATAGTATCACCAACTTCTGCTTGTTTCACATTCACAGACACTGTGCTTTCTGTGTACTTTCCTGGCTTCCTCTCTGAAGTCTGGACTGTGATGACAGATGCTGAGGTGACGTCAGGGGCTCCGCCCAGGAAGTCCGCAGGGTTTGGGGGCGCTGAACTGCCCCTGTGAAGGGCTGCCAGGCTGGTCTGGGGGAATCTCCCTTCCTGGGCCTGCTTTCCTGGAGCCCCTGCGGGCAGCCACCAGGGCCAGGCCTTGCTGGGCCATGTCCGCCTGGGCGGCCATCTGGGGGGTGGGAGCCACTCCGTGCCTGGCATTGCGGGGAGCCTGGCCACCGCGGGGAGCCGCCCGCACCGCTGCTCCGCACAGCGTTTGGAACTAACCTCAAGACTTGATCTGTTTATTTTTAGGAGTAATGACAGTTTAGCTCTCTGAGGCCCAGATGTTATTTCTGGACTGAAGAGTAATACTGTTTTTCTGAGAGAGAGAATTTTAAATGGATTTTTGATAAAGATTTCTGCAGCTTTTCCAGTAAACAGGACTCCGGGCTGAAGGGGTGGGAGGGTTTCTCCTGTCCTGAGTCGCGCTGGCTGCAGGGTTGTGAGGTTCCCCTCCTTGCCCCATGTTTTGCAGCGTGCCTGACACAGACAAGACGCTATTCGTGTCAGTGGTTGCTTTCCAAGTTCTCATCCTAGACACACTCATCCATGCGATGCCCCAGGGTGTCTGTAGGGATGAGGATTATGTTGACCACTTGTAACCTTGCATGGTCATGGACAGGTATGGACGAGAGAAGGTGCCCGTGCCTCCACGGGGAGCACGTGTGCCCACTTCGACTCCCTGTGACCTTGCTCCCAGACTCCGGCCTCAGCGCTGGGAGAGCAGCGGGGTGGTCTTGGTGACCCCAAGCTAGGACAGTCAGACTGGAATCGCAGAACTAACCAGACCACATGTTGATGCTGAAGAGGGCTGGTTTTTATGCCGGGCATATTATTTGGCATATTTTAAGCAGAAGTTATCTGAATAAAAGATTTACCCATATTTCATTTGTCAGTTAAATCTCAATAGCGGGTCCGGTTTAAGGGTGGGCTAACTGGGTGTTTATCTGTGATTTGTGCCCCTCAGTATATGATCATGTGTATCTGTAGCTTGACATGAACTCAGGATAAAATTTGAAATGTTCCTCTGATAGTTGGAGTTCTCTGTGACTCGGGCCATGTCGCTCACTCTTCGCCCTGAGATAAAGAGCACACAGTGAGTGTCGTTTTATTAGCATAGGAGGACCACCCAGGAGGACAGAGGGCGGAAAGGAAAGAGCTAGTCCCGAGGTTAAACATAGCTGGCAGTAACGTCCAGTATTTGCCTCAGCAAACACAGTCCCGGGTGCTGCAGCTGGCTTCTGCCGGCTCCGCCCTGACTTATGAATGATTGTAGGAAAGCCACACAGGTTCCTTTCGTGCTTTGTTCTCTCTGGTGCTCAGTTTCAGGTGATGCCCTCTGTGACCTGCCGGTCTCAGGGAGATAGTGCAGGTCAGTTATGCCCTGCTGGCCAGGGGCCCGCGCTGCCCAAGAGAAGGTTGCCTATCAGTCAGACTGTCCTCGGGCCTGGCTTGTCCCAGGCCCCACAGGACAGCGCCATCACTCCATGTCCCACGGTCACTGTGCTCAGGCCAAAGACAGGTTTTACATGGCACCCAGAGCAGTTTTCCTCTAGTTCTGTGTGACCAGTCAGGGGCCACCTCCGTGACCCTGGAGGAGCCCTAACCTTGCTGCCCTTGTGCCACCTGGTGTCTTGAGCCTCGTGCACTGGACTGACCCTGTGCCCAGGGGGGCCCTGCTGCTGGGGGGAAGAGGGAGCAAGGCAGACTCAGCAGCAGTGGGAGGGGGAGTGAGTGTCACAGTTGTCTCTCACGTGGCCCAATCACCCCTCTTCCTTTTTTCCAGGTGTTGGTCTTGTCACGTTCTGTCAGCGTCTGCCTCCACGGGCCTGGACAGTGGCAAGAGCTGAACCAGGGAAGCCAGGACCCGGGAGAGGGGGTGGTTGCCTCCAGAGAGCAGGCAGCAGTAGTCCCTAGTAAAACAGAGCACACCCAGAAGGGACCTCTCAGCCCTGGGCAGGACTGCGGGAGGAGTTTTGTATGGGTCGTTGTGTCAGACTTTTCCACTGGAAGGAGCCTTTGGCAGGGAAAGTGTCAGTTCTGCTTACTGTGGTTTGTATAAGTTTGTGATTGTGTTTAATCTCCATTCTTCATTCCTGAACAACATTTCTCCGCGTTTTTGCTTAGTGGCTTTCTTTAGTCCCGGGGCTGCACCTGAGCCACGCCCTAAGGGGGTGCTCTGTCCTGAGTGCATGGGGTTGTGTCCCAGCGAGGACTCCTCTTCGCCCTCTCTCTCCTTTATTTTCCTCAATGGTCTGCACTTGGTCATCTTTGCCATCAGATTATTACTGTAGATCACGCAGGGAGAACAAAGGGTAAAATATTTTGACTGTATCAGTGTTTGACTATATTCTGCGCAGTGAGAAAACTTGAAGTCATTTTCAAGGTCCAACATTTCTTACTTCTTTTCAGTTGGATCAAGTTGCTAAACTGTCTAAATCTCCGTTTTCTGGCTAATGAAAATAGGGTTCCACCAAGTCTCCTATCTACCTACTGCAGGACTTCTGTGAGGATCAAATGAGATGAGGCACGGGAAAACACTTCACAGACATTTGGTTGCAGTGTAAAATGTTTCCACCTGGCTATAAAGCAAGTCATGTTCCTGGGCTGAAGAAACTCCAACGACGCTAGTTGCTAGGGAGAGGAAGCCGGGTGTTGCTACGTGACGTCATTACCCAGACGGAGGGAAAGACACTTAGCATATTAGCCTTTTATATATATACCAGAGGCCCGATGCACGAACTTCATGCAAGAGTAGGCCTGCCTTCCCCCAGCTGCCGGCACTGGTTTCCCTCTGGCATCCGGGACCCAGGCTTCTGTCCGGTCACCAGCAGGCACCTGGGACCCAGGCTTCCCTCCTGCTGCTGGCAGGCACCTGGGACCCAGGCTTCCCTCCTGCTACTGGCAGGCACCCGGAACCCAGGCTTCCCTCACAGCCCCACCTTCATTTGGAAGGACGTCCGGTCTAATTAGTATATTACACTTTATTATTATAGAACATATAGACTAGAGGCCTGGTGCACGAATTCGTGCACAGATGGAGTCTCTTGGCCTGGCTGGCGATCGGAGCCAATAGGAGGAATCAACCCCCTGAGGGGAGGAACCGCAGGAGGTTGGCCGGCCAGGGGGAGGGACCCCAGGAGGTTGGCCAGCCAGGGGGAGGGACCACGGGAGGTTGGCCCCAGCAGCAAGCTAACCAACAGCCGATTCCATGAGGAATCAGGCTTCCTCCTCCCTCCCGTCTGGGTCTGGGGTGCGGGTGAACCAGATTCAGGGTTGTCAGGGCCCTAGCAGCAAGGTCTGGGTCAGTGCGTGTCATAGCTACTGGCGGGTTGTCTGGTTGTTCCGGTCATTAAGTCATAATGGTCACTTAGGCTTTTATATATATATATATAGACTAGAGACCCAGTGCATGAAATTTGTGCATTGCGGGTGGTGGGGGCAGGTCCCTCAGCCCGGTCTGCACCTTCTTGCAGTCCGGGAGCCCTTGGGGGATGTCTGACTGCCACGGAGGTGGGAGAGGCTCCTGCCACCACCACTATGCTCGCCAGCTGTGAGCCCGGCTTAGGGCTTCTGGCTGAGTGGCACTTCTCCTGTGGGAGTGCACTGACCACCATGGGGCAGCTCTTGCGTGTCTGCCCCCTGATGGTCAATGCGTGCCATAGTGACCGGTCATTCCATTGTTCAGTTGATTTGCATATTAGCTTTTTATTATATAGGACTAGAGGTCCAGTGCATGAATTTGTGCAAGGGTGGGGCCTGGCCAGCCCGCCATGATGGGGGCCGATGGGAGCTGGGTCGGCAGGGGGGAGGCAACGCAGGAGGTTGGCTGGCCGACCCCGCCCCCAATCGGGGTGTGAGGGTGGATCGGGGGCAGGACCTACTGGGGGGAGGGGCTGCAGGCGGTTGGCCAGCCGGCCCTAGCCCTGATTAGGCCAGTTGGCTGGCCACAGTGGGTGTCATAGCGACCGGTCATTCCGGTCATTCCCCAGCGTTCTGGTCGCTGGCTTTTTATATATATATAGATTGCCAGTGCACGTCATATGTACTGGCCAGTCAGACGGACAGATGGTCATTCACTTAGCCTTTTATATATATAGATGGCCTACTGTTCCCTTGTTCTGCCTTAATTTCCCATTTTCATTTAGAGACGTAGCTTACATTTTTCTAATATTTTGAAATGAGAGTGGTCAAAACTGAATTAGGTAACTTTTTAAAACTTTGATTTCTCCCTATCCATGGTAAAGGGATGTTACTGTTCTTCTTTTTTTTTTTTTTAATTCTCACCTGAGGATATTTTTCCGTTGACTTTAGAGAGAGTGGAAGAGAGAGGGAAAGACAGAGAGAAACATCAATGTGAGAGAAACACACATTGACTAGGGCCCGGGCCAGGGAGGAGCCTACAACCATTGTATGTGCCCTTGACTAGAATCGAACCCGGGACCCTTTGGTCCGCAGGCCCACGCTCTATCCACTGAGCCAAACCGGCTAGGGCTATTATTCATTTCTTAGCCAAGGTCAGAGGAGCAGAGACAGGAACATATGACTAGCCCAGCCGTGGGCAAACTACGGCCCGTGGGCCGGATCCGGCTGTTCTATCTGGTTCTCTTGCTCTCCCCTCCACTCCTTTACTTTGAATTTATATTAGTTCACACAAATACTCCATCCATGCTTTTGTTCCGGCTCTCCGGTCCAGTTTAAGAACCCATTGTGGCCCTCGAGTCAAAAAGTTTGCCCACCCCTGGACTAGCCTGAGGGCAGGCATCTAAGCAGCATTAGAGGAAAGGAAGGACTTGGGAGGAGCTCACATCTCAACACAAGGGCACATGTGAGCAGAGGCGAGGGCCAGCTGATGGTGTGGAGCCAACATGGTCAGTCCTGGGCAGGAAGACAGTGTAGGTTTAATGAGGACCAGCAGCCACAGGCTCCTCTGCCACCTGGCCTAGGGTCCCTTCTCATAATTAACAACTTCCTATACTTTGTTTTTTTGTCTGTCCATTACGCATCTTCGCTCATTTTCAGCTGTTAGCACTGGTGCCACACCAGACCCTAGAGCAGTGCTATGTGGTTGGAGCGCATCCAGGGACAACATAGAACCAAGGTACAGCGCCTGCTGAGCGATTCCTTTCACACAAAGCAGAGCTAGAAGCCACAGGAAAGTGTTGCTGTGGTGTGGGAGGCCAGGCTGGAGCAAGGGGCCTCTGGGTTCTGGTCACAGAGCATGCATGTGGGGGAGGATCACTTTACAGTGTGCGGTGGCTTGTGCAGGTGTCTGTGTGTCTCTGCCTCGTGCTTTCAGGACATCAGGCTGGGAACATGCCCTGGGGCTGGTGCATGTTGCCTCCCCCAGATCTTGGAGAATCCTGGAAGCAGGTCTAGCATCAGAGAGATGGTCAGACAGAGGGGCTATCTGCAGGGGCTGTGTGCACAGGGCTCTGAGGTTGGAGGGCTCACACCTTTAGGGAGTTAAGGGAGGCCATGTGGCTGGAGGGGAGAGGGTGTGGGACGTGGAGGAACGTGGAGAGTGAAGGGACCCTGGGCCGGGCGGCAAAGGAGCCTGTGGCTGCTGATCCTGATAGTTTGGAGGAAGGTAATTACCTAGGAGACCATGAACACACTGTGGAAAGTGAGCCATTGGTGCTTGAAGGTGGGGATTTGAACCCTCTGATTCTGGAGGACAACAAGCTCCAGGGAGTGGCTGTGAGGGCGGGGACTTTGGGGAGTGGCGTGAAGGTCACTGGGAGAGGAGGCCAGGGACTGCTGGGCACCCAGTTGGCAGCAGGGGAAGCAAGGCTGACAGAGTGGGTTAGAGTCCTGGGATGGGGCATGTTCACTCCAGCTCAGGAAGCGTTTCCTGAGGTGGAGTGGTTTGTAGGACAGCCATAGCCTGGATTTTTAATGCTGTTTCGTCCATATTTTATTCTGTCTCTGCATTATCACATAGAGGGAATCAGAGCGACGGGGTCTCCAGAGCCTGAGTCCATGCCCAGGCCCAGGCGGCAAGGCTAGTAAAGCTCAACGACCACGGGTGTGGAGCGAGCAGCATGGAGCCTGCGTTGCATCAATGGCACATGGCTGCTCACCTGGGACCACAGTCACATTTGCATGGCATTGTTTGTTTGTTTTTTTTTTTAAATATATTTTATTGATATTTTACAGAGAGGAAGGGAGAGGGATAGAGAGCCAGAAACATCGATGAGAGAGAAACATCGATCAGCTGCCTCCTGCACACCCCCCACTGGGGATGTGCCCGCAACCAAGGTACATGCCCTTGACCGGAATCGAACCCGGGACCCTTCAGTCCGCAGGCCGAGGCTCTATCCACTGAGCCAAACCGGTTTCGGCAGCATGGCATTGTTTACACAGTAGTCTCATGTGTTCCCTTCCAAAAGTGAACTTTTAATCAGAATAATCAATTTCTCCTCCCATCCCATGTGTGGGAGTGCGGGAGGCACTGTCAATTCCATGCTTTGGACGAACACTGCAGGGGTCTCTGCTGTGATGGGGCATATCTGCTGGGAGGTTCTCTCAGCCCGTCAGGTGTGCAAGCTCTTACCATTCATTGGTCCGGCCGCCTCTGTACCAAGCATTCACTTGAAAAATGTCACATGTATTTTCCAATTGAAAACTATCATTTTGCAATAAGTTTTTTAAAAAATAAAAGTATTATTGGGGTGAAAAGAAAAGGTAAAGCGAGGATGGGGACTCTGTCAAGAATGGCTGTGTGAAGGGGCATGGACTTGTGCCGGTGCTGGGACAGTTGTGGGGGAGGGCGCCGTGCACTGGGCACATGTTTGATTGGATGGCGGGATGCTCGTCACAGGGTCTGTCACAGTCCCCGTCTCCAGGTCACTTGGCAGAGTTCCAAGTCTCGAGTTTTTCAGGAGCAAATGGATGGGTTTCTCCCAGTGCCGGTGTTCTATTCCCCGAGGAGAGGCAGCCACTGGCTTTACTGTGACACAAAAACCAGGAACCCAGGACTTCCTTGCCCTCCAGCTGTCAGGGAGCCAGTTGTGAATCTGAACGTACCTGTGGACTAACACAGATCAGAAGGTATTTTCAGGCCGTGCTGCAGACCGACACTGGAGGTGGATTTCATAGGGGAGTGGTGGCGATGTCATGGTGCCCAGGACAGAGTGCTTGGCAACCTTAAAGTTGCCACTTAGAGGCAAGCGTCGTCCTCCTCAAGTCTAGGAGGCACCAGTCAGTGTGGTGGCACTGGATATGTGGGCGCTGGTCTGGGCGGGGTGGCAGCCGTGGTCGTGGAGTGGGCCCAGGTGTGAAGCCCCCAGTGCCCGGCTGTGCAGAGGGGGCGAGGGAGAGCATGCATGTCACAAGAAGCCTGTGCAGGGGTTCCCGCTGTGGCCTGAGGCCCCACAGGGCCAGGAGCAGGGGTAGAGGTGCCCCTGCAGGAGTATCAGAGGACATGGGATGGGGCAGCTCACAGCCTTTCCCAGGCTCCCAGCAGCGGCCTGGGCCTCTGG
This sequence comes from Plecotus auritus, assembly GCF_963455305.1. NCBI lineage: Eukaryota > Metazoa > Chordata > Mammalia > Chiroptera > Vespertilionidae > Plecotus > Plecotus auritus. The sequence goes on from NC_137773.1 coordinate 114,329,070, forward strand.
ACTCTGCTTCTGGAGGGATTGACCAGGGACTCGCAAGTGAGGGTCAGATGGGAAGGAAATGGCAGTGAGCAGTAAGCCCAGGTCCTGGACGGGACAGGCATCCTCAGCACTGCAGACCCTCACTCACGTCCTTGCTGCACCCGCAAGCCCGCCAGTCTCAGCCTTGCTACCTCTTTGAGCCGCAAGCACAGCCTCGCATCAGAGCTGACCAGCCCTGGACAGTGCAATAGCACCTGACACTCTCCCTCCAGGTCAGGCCTGTGTTGGGTCAACCCGGGGGGTGGGGTGCGGTCCTCTTGTCACCCTCACTGGGGGTGTTGCGGCCCCAGGACAGAGCTGCAAGTTTAGAATAAAAGTATAAAATGGAAGTACAGTATCCTATATAATAAAAGGCCAGCGACCATAACGGCATCACGACCAGAACGACCCATCGACCAGTCTCTATGAGGTGCATTGACCACCTCTCAGTCCCTCCCCCCAGCCCACAGGCTCCGATCGCTGGATGGCCAGTAGGAACCACGGGGAACCTGGATGAGTGTCAGTGGCGGGGCGGGACTGGGGACTGGCGAGAGGGCAGAAAGCAGACTTCTTGGTCCCTGCCCCCAGCCCACAGGCTCCGATAGATCACCAGATGGCAAACGGGGAACCGGGGTGGGTGTCGGCGGCGGGGCGGGACTGGAGACTGGCAAGCGGGCAGAAGATGTTCCTGATCACAGGCTAGGCCTAGGGATCCTACCATGCACGATTTTGTGCACTAGGCCTCTAGTTTAATTATGAATTTAAAGATGACGGCTTTAAACCCGTCTACATCATGCTTTGACTATAACAAAGTAACTTTCCATCGTGCCTAATGGACAGCAAAGTTTTAAATGTGACCTGCTGAGCCAGACAGCGTGTCCCCCCCGAGGACTACCTGTGTCCCCCAAGGACCGCCCCCCTAGGCTGGGAGTCATTCTCCAACAAGACACTGTATAGAAGGCAGGTCCCCACAGCCCAGGCAGAGGCCTCGAGTAGCCAGGGCCATGCTCCGGCCTGCAGGGGAGACACCTGGCAGGTCCTCCCACCAGTGTGTGTGTGTGGCAGGGACGGGGGGTGGTGTTCATGGTTTTGGGTCCCTCGTGCTGTTCACAGCCATGCGGTGGAAGGAAGGCAGCCCTTATCCACTTACCACTTGGCGCCCAGGTATCAGTGTGCATATGTCCCCTCCCCTCCTGGAGAAGCGCTGGCATGCATGTGGGGAGAAGGTGCGGTGCACAGGGGTGGCCTCAGCTGCACCTCGTCTCCTCTGCTGAGGGTGGGGGCCAGCTGGGTGAGGTCCTGGGCAGGGAGGTCTCTCACTTGGACTTGAGTTTCTCAGAAACTGAGCAAATATGAACAAGTTGAGGATCAAGTTGGGCTGGTTGTTCTGCAGCCAGAGGAGCAGGGTGAGCCGCCCTCGAAACCGGGGGATCTGAGGGCTGATCTGAGCCCAGCACGGGGCTGGGCCTCAGGGCGGGGGGCGGGGGGCGGGGGGCGGGCCGGGGGACAGGGACTTTGCCTCCTCCCAGCTGCTGCATGGCTCCCAGGGTAGGGATCTGCCCATGGGGAGGCATCGGGTCCTCCTTAGGCTGTACTTGTGCTCCTGTGTGTGTCCGGGGCACTGCCTGACCAGTCACGGCAGGAGGCAAGCCCCGCTCTGCCCAAACCTTCCTGGCACTGGCTGTGCTGACAAGGCTACTCCGTGGGGCGGTCAGGGAGCAGGTGGGGACACCCTCTGGCCTCCAGGCCTCCCTGGTCAAAACCGTGGGGATGGCTGCGGTGAAGGTTCCCTTGAGCCACTCCAAGAGGCACTGTGCAGTTCCCTGCAGCCCTCTGGGGCCCAGGCATCGAGGGGTTGTCTGCTGGGGCTTCCCTGCTGATGCAAGCTCGTCCCCACCCAGCAGGTGTGGTTGTCCTGCCTGGAGCTTCGGTGACACCCCCTGCTCTGAGGGACATAATCCAAGACTGAACTTGGATTTGCAACAGAAGTGAGGGATTTAGCTCATTAGGTCTGAGTTCCTGTTTTTCTCCTCATTTGAAATAAAATCTTTTCATGTTAAAAAGAGGTATCTTAAAGCTGGGACTAAGCATATTTCTCAAAATTCCCAGGAACCATGTTAAGGTCCAGAGCTCTGCGTGCTGGGACGCTGTTCCCTAGACACTGTTCCCTGCAGGCCTCCTCCTGGGCCACCAGGGGCCTGAGATGGGCTTGCGCTAGAGCAAGAGCCAATGAGCGGGCGCAGTTTGGGTCCCATAGTAAGTGAGCTGATGGTAAAGCGGTCTACGAGCTTCAGGATGTGGAGAGGGCAGGACCTTCCCAGGCGGCTCCAGTGTGACCACCTGCTCCTCCCAGGTAGCAGGGAGAGCGGGAGGGAGGAGGGAGGTGGGAGGCAGGAGGCTGCAGGAGGGCACAGGGAGCCATACGAAGGGAGACACACAGCTCCTTGTCAGGGTGGCTGCAGAAATGCACGGTGGTGGCAGGCAGCCACAGCTCCACCCCTGAGCAGAGCTGGAGCCCCTGTGGGTCAGGAGCACTGCACCACTGCCCAAGGCTATCGCCTGGTAGACTGTCGTGGCCACGGGAGGGCCGGGCTTGGGGGGCCGTGCGGGATGGCGCAGGTCAGAGCTCCTGTCGGAGGAAAGGTTCCTGGAGACACAGCCCTGGGAGCCTCGGAGGTGGCCCCGCGGCTCTGGCCTCCTGGTGTTCCTGTCCTTGTGTCATCCTGCCCCAAGTGTGGGCCGTCTGGTGACTTCCGGCCACTGACTGACTGTGGTGGTGGTGTCACCGGTGCTGCGCCGGGTGGGAAGGCAGACTCCCTGGTGAGTGGAAGGAAGCATCTGGGGACCCCGGCAGCCCCCAGCACCCGGTGGGGACCAAGACCTCCGCTCAGCGTCTCCAAGGACCAAGGACGCCTCCATTGCTCTGGGCCCAGAGCACATCCTTCCAGTGTAGACCAGAGACACCTGAACCCTGAGTCCTGGGGATGCCCTCCTGCAGCCTGAGACCCCCAAAGGGCACCCTTAAACAGTGCCCAGGTCCAACCACAGACACTGTTCTAGGCATCTGCATGCGTGAGCTCATCTCTGACAGCAGGAAGCTGATGCCCAGGCGGATGCGTTGGGTAGCTGGCGCTGTCATGCCAGCAGGGCCAGGTGATCCCAGCAGGACTTCCTCCAGAGGCCTCTTCCCTGGCCGGCAGGGGGCCTCCTCCTGCCTGTGTCCTCAGGGCCCCTCTGCCATCCCTTTCCTCATCTTCTCTTCTAAGGCCTCCGGCCACATTGGAGTAGGGCTACCCTCGTGATCTTGTTCTAACTTACCTGCCCCTTTAAAACCCCGCCCCCCAAATACAGGGCCATCATGAGGAGGGTTAGGACATGAGTGCAGGTTTCCCTGGGACTGTGGCCGAGGGACCGGCCAGGCTGATGCCCTCCCCACAGCTGAGACTCTGCACACTTTTACCATAAAGGTCTTCATACCTTGTTTTTCAGTTGTACATGAGTCGGATGGTTACTGTGTATATCCATCTATGTGAATGGTTCTATCCTGTTCCTCATGGTTTTGCATATGTATTTGCATATCTCCATCCATAACAGAATTATAGTTCCTGTGAGCACATTTTGTCATGGGCTCGCGGGTGACCCTTTACGGCACTGATGGTTAGGCACACTTTCAGAACCTGAGTTTTGTGTTTAGTTGTCTATTTCTAAGTAAGAATATTCTAGAAGTAGCTTGTCTTCAGAAGGAGATGGGGGGTTGAAGAAGGATAGGTAGTGTTAGAGAGTGGTGTGGCCAGAGCATGTCAGCCTTTGCATTTGGTAATTTGGAGGTGGTGGGTGCACTGCCAGACCGCCCCGCGCTGCACCGGCTCCTTTGAACACTTCTCTGTGGGCTGTTCACAGCAGTACAGACATATAAAGTCATTTCCTAAATTACTTACCTGCAGGAGGATCAGAGAAAGTTACTTTAGGTGTAAATATCCTATATAATAAAGAGCTAACATGCTAACAGTCGTCACGCCATCAAGCTGTAATGACCGATCAGCAAGCTGCACGCGCAGCAGGGCAGGGCTGCGTGCTCGGCGAGGTGCACACAGGTGGGCAGGGACTTGATGTTGTGTCCTTCTGGACAAAGCACAGCAGCTTCCCGAGGCACAGGCAAGCCGTGGATGGCGGCTGCTGCTGCCCAGGGCCCGAGGCTCAGGCAAACAGCGGTGGCTGCAAGGGCTGAGGCTCAGGCAGCTGCGCGGCTGGCAGTGGCAGCAGCAGAGGCATGATGGGGGAGTCACCTTCCCCTGATTGCCAGGTCACCTCTTGCAGAGGGAGGCCAGAGGCAGCAGCAGTGAGGGGGTGATGGGGGTGGTGCCTTCCCCTGATCAGCCGTGGGGAGTGGGCCTAAGCCGTCAGTAGGACATCCCCTGAGGGCTCCCGGACAGTGAGAGGGGGCAGGCCAGGCTGAGAGATTTTTGTGCACCGGGCCTCTAGTATCTTTATATGTTTGTATAGTTATACATAGGTGTCAATTAGGTAAATGTATGTGTACACACACACAGGTGTACATGCCAGAGAGAGGTAAATGGTTAAAAATGGGTGAAGTGTTAAGAGCTGTATCTGGATAAATTGTACACATGTGTTTTTATACTATTCTTATTCTCCAAATTTCTTGTGTTTTAATTATTTCCAAGTAAAAGTTTAAAATTTAAATGCAGGCACTTATGTTAATATGTAATGGGTTCATTATTGTTTTTAAATGAATTAAGTATTTATTTATGGTTTCCTCAGTTGTATTGTAATAGAGTGGATATTAACAGATCTAAGCCACATAAACAAAGCTCTGTGGGTTCTCAATGCTTTTAGGAGCATGAGGCCTGAGAGCACGGTGCTGAGGCCCTGTGCGAGGCTCTCTGGGGTCTGGGTGGTGTCCCACATTCTCTTTGGCGGGTTATGCCTTTAGCTCAGAGCTGCCTGGTAGGTGCCCCTTGCTGGTTCTGTGAGCCCAGGAAACAGCCTCTTTGTGCTGGGGTCACATCGGTAAGCGAGGGGTAGGCACATTCTGTCTCAGGCTGTGAGGGCGAGTCGGGTGCCCTCACTCGGGAAAGCCCTCATACTGGCCTCCACGGGCTGCTGTGGCATGTGGGTGTCCACTGTGCTCGTGCCTCTGTCTGCATTTGCTGTGTGTTTTGGCTGGTGATTTTGTTATAATCATACTAGTGGCCTGGTGCACGAAATTCATGCATATTAAAAGCGGGACCCAGTGTCAATTCCCTGCCCACCCACATGCACCTCAAAATCATGTGAGACCCAAAATCGGGCGCCGCCCCCCCAATTGGGCTAGATCCAGACCCAGCCAGTCCCACCCTTGTCAAGCACCGCCAGGCAGGGAGCGTAGCCTCAGTTTCCCAGGCCCGGTGCCAGAACGGGGGGCGTGGCCTGAGGTCCCCCAGATGGGGCGGGGGGTGTGCCTTGAGGTCCCCCGTCAAGCCCCGCCAGGTGGGGGACACGGCCTTAGATCCCCTGTCAAGCCCCCGCTGGGTGGGGTCATGGCCTGAGGTCCCCTGTCAAGCCCCGCCAGGAGGGGGGGGGGGGCGCAGCCTCAGGTCCCCTGGCCCGGCACTGGGATGGGGGCGCAGCCTCAGGTCCCCCATCAAGCCCCGCTTTGTGGGGGGCACAGCCTGAGTTCCCCCAACCCAGCACTGGGGGTACACCTTGAGGTCCCCTGTCAATCCCTGCCAGGCAGGGGGGTGCAGCCTCAGGTACCCTGGCCCACTGCTTGGGGGGGGGGGGCGTGCAGCCTGAGGTCCCCTGTCAAGCCCCACCTGGTGGGGGACATGGCCTCAGGCCCCCTGGCCTTGCACTCGGGCAGGGGGAGCAGCCTGAGGTCCCTAGCCCAGCACCAGGACGGGAAGTGCACCTTGAGCTCCCCCGTCAAGCCCTGCTGGGCAGGGGGCATGGCCTCAGGTCCCCTGGCCTGGCGCCAGGGCAGGGATCCAGGCCTGAGGTCCCCCAGCATGGCGCCGGAGCAGGGGGCGAGGCCTGAGGTCCCCCGGCCTGGTGCCAAGGCAGGAGGCGCGGCCTGAGGGTCCCCAGCCTGACGCCAGGGTGGGAGGCACGGCCTGAGGTCCCCTGTCAAGCCCTGCCAGTTGGGGGGTGCAGCCTGAGGTCCCCTGTCAAGCCGCATGGGGGGGCAGGGGAGGGCGTAGCCTCAGGTCCCTGCTGATTGCTCGTTAAGGCTCCTTAAGGGAACTTGGCCTTAGCTGTTGGTGCAGCCATCTTTGTGACGGAGTGATGGTCAATTAGCATATTCCCTCTTTATTAGATAGGATGCACATGACCGTGACAGAGACACCAAAGAAGGGCATCAGGTGGTTCGTAAAGTGCAGGTTTGCAGTGTTCCTGCCCCTTCACAGATGGCTGGGTCAGGGAAGCGTGAAGAGCGAGCAGTGGGGGCTTTGGGGCGTCCGTGCTGCAAGGGAGAGCCTGGCCACCTAGGAAGGCGGAGAGGACAGCTGTGTGAAGAGACAGGAACCGTGCCGGGACAGGCTGCAGGAGCCCCCTCACCTGGCTCCGGGGCATCGGGGTTCCATATGTGCCCCTCTCTTCCATGGGTGCCTGTTGCTATTTAAGTTGTTGCAGCAACACATACTTAGAGAGGAGGACACCACTGCCTGCCATGTCCCTGTTTTCCAGCATGAAGCCAGTGACAGGGAAGGCAGTTAGGCTGGTAAACACTGTTGTGTCACGTAGCTCCAAATTCAAGTGATCAGTTCTTAAAAATATATATCTTTTTATTGATTTTAGAAAGAGAGAGGAAGGTAGAGGGATAGAGATAGAAACATCAATGATGAGAGAGAATCATTGTTGGGCTGCCTCCTGCATGCCCCCTACTGAGGATCAAGCCCACAACCTAGGCATGTGCCCTGACCGGGAATCAAACCAGGACCTCCTGGTTCTTTTTTTTTTTTTTTTTTTTTAAATATATTTTATTGATTTTTTACAGAGAGGAAGGGAGAAGGGATAGAGAGTTAGAAACATCGATCAGCTGCCTCCTGCACACCCCCCACTGGGGATGTGCCCGCAACCAAGGTACATGCCCTTGACCAGAATCGAACCTGGGACCCTTCAGTCCGCAGGCCGACGCTCTATCCACTGAGCCAAACTGGTTTCGGCCCTCCTGGTTCTTAAGGCTGATTCTTAACCACTGAGTCACACTGGCCGGGCCAAATGATCTGTTTTTTAAAAGACATCAAAGGATAAGTAAACGTACAGGCTTTCTGTTGTTTGGGTACACTGTTTATCCTTTAATCTTTTTTGCTAAAGTTGTGATTTACTTTTGTGGGGTATTTTTTGTGTTTTTTTTTTTTTTTTTTACAGATCATCAGAAACTGGAAAGGGAAGCCAGAATCTGCCGTCTTCTCAAGCACCCCAACATTGGTAAGGAATGTGCCCAGTGCATTTAAGTACTAATTTAAAGTGTTATGGTGTGTATGCTTACCACAATAAAATGTTTTTTTAATCTAGTATTTGTAACTATTAACAAATAGGCTCCTAACTTTTAGTCTTGGTTACATTTGATTCTTTTAAGTTTTTTAAGTTTTCCCCGAAATAGCAGTTCTATATATACTAACATTTAAAAACCAATGTAAGGTATTATTAGTTGGAAATGCCTTTGTATGTCTCCAAGGGTTATGCAGCGGCAGCTGATGAAGGCGGAGGATGTTTGTGTCGTGAGCTCAGCACCTAATTGCTTTCCCCAGCCCTGTAGAAAGTCGTCTTTACCATCCCTGATCCTGTTCCAGAAACAAGTGAAACTAGTGTAGAATAGCATCTCTCATGAATTTTACAACAGCACAGTAATGTTCAAAATGAAACATCGATGAACATAAGACACAGAGAAAGAAAAGGAAGAACAACTCTACTGCTAGATTCTGCGAGGAGTCGGTCTCCTTTGGGGAATGTTGGGCCCAGCTCTGCAGTGTCACTGTCCGCAGAGCCTTCTGCTGTGGAAGCCAGAGGCTGGGCAGCAGGACTTGCAGTCACTCACGGAGGAGCCTGTAGTTCTCTTGTGACGTAGAGGCCCTCACAGTGTCTGTTCCTGCCTGGGAGTTCCATGATCCCCCACTTCGTGGGTGTTTCTTAGGTTCTGACATGAATGAGCAGGCTCTACATAGTAACCTGAAGCATCGACCAGCAAGCAGGTCCTGTGCACGTGTGCTGCGTTCCTGAGAGTCACACAGGGAACAGCCTGGCTCTTCTCCCTGGAACAGACAATGCGATGGCTGAGAGGCTGGGGACTCTGGTCCTTTTCTTCCCCCTCCTCGCCTTCCTCCACTTTATTACATGCTCAGTTTCCTTCCGTCTGCCAGGCTTTAGAGCTTACAGGCAGGTGATGCTGCACTGGACAGGTTTCCCCTGGAAATTTGTTCATTTTTATTTCTGTGTGCCTTTCTCTCGGCACAGGATCCATAATCTGAGAACTTGCGGCCTGGAGACGGTTTCTCCCAGAGGAGAAACATTTGAAAGGGGGGCTCACTGAGAGGGGGGGCTCACTGGAGCACTGTTTCACAAGGGCTGTTTTGATGTTTGTCTGATTTTCACAATAATGCACACACTTAGTGGAAAGTGCGGGAAACAATCATGCATGAAGAAACCAGAGGGAACAACTTTTAATACTTGTATTTATTTCTGCCTTTTTATAACACATCTTATGTACGTTAACTTCCAGAATTTCTTGTGAGCATTTTCATAGCCCTTTAGATAAACCATGGAAATGTAATTTTTAATTGTCTCGAAATCAACAAAATGAACGTGTCGCTGTGATGATGAAGCAGCGGTCAAGGGAGACAGCATCCCTGCTTTCCCGCCCCCCTTCCCCCATGGCATTGCAGGGATCGCTTTCATGAGAGGACTAGACAGGCAATTTGGTGCCGGTAGACTGTGTGGCTGCTGTCAAAGAAGCAGTCGTGCCTGAGCTAAAGCCAGAGGTGTCATTCAGTGTCCTGGGCGCAGGGGAGCTAGCTCAGGCTCAGTGCAACAGAGCCCCCAGGACTGGGAACCCCTGGGACTGGGAACCCCTCTGGGACATGGCTCCCCCTAGAACTGGGAGCCCCTGGAACTGGGAATCCCCCTGGGACATGGCTCCCCCTAGAACTGGGAGCCCCTGGAACTGGGAATCCCTCTGGGTCATGGCTCCCCCTAGAATTGGGAGACCCTGGAACTGGGAACCCCCCTGGGACATGGCCCCCCTAGAACGGGGAGCCCTGGGGATTGGGAGCCCCTGAGACTGGGGCCCTGGGGAGCAGGGAGCAGCATGCGGTATGAGTGGTGGAAATGACCACGAGGAGATATGGGGGTTGGGGGTGGGTCTTACTAAACTGACTGGGAACGATTCTGTTAGAGGTAGGCCAAGGACTGAGACCCCACGGGTGGGTGAGGTCACATGTCAGAGAGGGGATGACCCAGCAGGATTCTCGGCTCAGACGTCTTGCAGGGTGGGGACAGGGCCCTACAGGACAAGGCCCGGGAAAGGGCTCAGGGAGCCTGCGTGCAGTGTGGTTGCGGAGAGTCTGTCGCGCGCAGAGAGATGTGTCTGAGGAGTCATGTCTCTGTGACCTCCAGGTGACAGGAAGGTCAGTCAGGAAAAAGCGCAGGAGAAGGTTACAGTCCGCGGGCTGGGCTTCCCTCCTTAGGGGGAGAGGGGCCTGGCGGGACCTTCCCTATGGAAGGGGGTGGCTGGGATGGCTGGGGTGGGGGGCTGCTCAGCCGGTGGGAAGCCAGGGCAGGCCTTAGCTCAGCAAGAGGGTGCCACCGCTGCGCGTGAAAGTGCTGTGTCCTCACGACCCAGTGTGCGCACCCCAGGCCTCCCTTTGCTCCGGGAGATGTCGGTGCTGCAGCCGGGCTCTCTGCGGTATCCTCCCAGCTCCCTGAGGCCCTGCAGACGGGACAGGGTGGGCAGCCCCTTGCAGTCAGGCTGCGCAGTGAGCAACAGTGTCTGCGTCCCGCTGGGGAGGTGATGGTGACTCAGCCTCAGCACAAAGGGGCCAAACAGTTGGAGGGAACTCGTACCTCACGCGTGCTTCTCTGGTTCGCTCCCTTTTTATCATTATGTATCCTTTATTTTCACAAAATAACTTGTTTTTTCTTGATGTTTGTTAAACCAAATTGTTGAGCTACATCAACATATGCCCTACCTCAGGGAAAGAATACCTTTAAGGTAATGGGTTAACACATTTGAGGCAGTAGCCACATTGTTTTCAATTACTCCGTGTTTCCATTGATTTTGTGCTTGATCTCTGGGAAGCATCACTGTTGAGAAATGTATTGAAACCTGTGGTGAAGCCCAAATAGCTCAGACAGTTGGGAGAAATGAGGAAGGCAGGCAGAATAGTCGTCTCCCCCACCTGGTGTGAAAAGGGTGGGCCCGGGAGGAAGAGGGAACCAGCAACTTGCGGGTCCCATGTGGAGCGGACACCGGGCCTGATGTGCGAGGACAGGATGCAGGCGACCTCGCTGCTGGAGGCAGGATGGGTTTGCTGTGGGCTATCCCAATCTCTAGAGACCTTAATTGACACTGTAGACTTTAGAAAGGCAATACCTAGTCTTGAAAGTTTGAAGAAGCATTTACATCTCAGTATCCACCCCAGCCCTGGACGGCAGCTCACTGATAGGCCTCAAGGTCCTTTTCACCCTGCCTGGTCAGTGCTGCGGCCCGTGCAGTGCGGTGACCTGTGGGCCACATCATCACATCTCACGACAACCTCCTTCCTTGCAGTTGCCCCCCACTCCCCGCCCGCTACCCCAGACAGGCACGCGCCCGTGCGCCTGGTCAGGGTGGTGGAAATGAATGGAAAGGAGCGCCCGCCTCAGCAGACCGTGTTCCCTGCTGATGGCTCTGTCTGAGCTCGAGGCCTCCCATCTGCCCAGGCACTCTTACTTGCGCTCTTTTCTGCAGACACAAATTTACCACTTACTCCCTGAGAATTACCCCAGGGGATTAGCTCACTCTCCGGGAAGACGTCTGATGGAGACAGACAGCTGGGGTGCATCTGTCAGGGCTTAGTGGTTCTTCTGGGACAGATGCCCTGGCGGGAAGCCTGTGGCAAGAGCTTTCTGTACCACGCATGCTGTCCGTGATAAGTAATAGTACCATAACAGGGTCTATAGGATATCTATACAAACTAATTTTTTTTTTGCTTTAATAATTGAAGAAACTAAAATTTTTGAATCTATATGACTTCTCCACAGTCACCATTGGTCGTGACATGCCAGCCTGGGCCAGGAGACCCTCTAGTGCAGCGGTTGCCAACTGGTGGTCCATGAGGTCCGGAAGGTTGGCGACTGCTGCTCTAGTGAGCCGGGGGCCAGGGGGCCTGCGTGGCAGCAGCGAGGTGCAGACGTGGCTGTTCCACTCCCGTCCCAGGAGAACTTGGAGTCTCCCCTCCTCAGGATAGACATCAAGTTAAAAACTTCCAGTTCTAACACAAAACCCAAGACTTAGTTGTGGAGAGAGCGTCAGAGGTGCCGTGGCCTTGTCCGCTCCCCCGAGGGGTGCGTGCTGCAGAAGGTGCACTGCAGATGCCCCTGGTTGGACAGTGGAGGGATGAGGCTGCGGGAGCTGCTGGCTGGGCTGGAGACAGAGCCCCCGCTCTCCGCACACGTGGTCCGGACCTGTGAGTGACAGCTCACGCCATCTGCGGTTTATGTAACTTTCATTTCCTAAAATGTCAACCTGGAGGAGCGTGGGAATGATCTTGCACGTTACTTCCCTGTGAGCAGCGGCTGTGAGAAACCCAGCAGCATCTCTCGAGCGGCGCTGTCCTCTGTGACCTCCTGTCGGTGGTTATGCCGACGCCTTGCAGTCTGTAATCACACGAGAGAGAACAGGCAGGCTTATTGCTGCCCAACTATAGCCACTGGGCAGATAAGGTAATTTAACACTGCGCAGTGGTAAAAAGCTCACCTGCAGTTTGATTAAATCTCACCTCCTTATCTTGACTGTTTGGTGTGAAGGCCTCAGTGCTCAGAATACCCTGCCTGCTGCGGAGCTGATTGTCCTCTTTCAACAAATCTGGGAAACGGCACAGAGTTTTCCCAGCAAATACGTATTTTCAAGAATTCTCATTGTCTCCTTCAGCTTTCTCTTCTTTTGTTCTTTAATACTAGAGGCCCGGTGCACGAGATTTGTGCACGGAGGGGCGGGTGTCCCTCAACCCAGACTGCACCCTCTTGCAATCTGGGGACCACTCGCTCCTTACTGCCTGCCCGCAACGGAGGCAGGAGGCTCCCACCACGGCCACTGCACTTGCCAGCCATGAGCCTGGCTTCTGGCTGAGCAGCGCTCTCCCTGTGGGAGTGCACTGACCACCAGGGGGAAGCTCCTGCATTGAGTGTCTGCCCCCTGGTGGTCAGTGCACGTCATAGCGGCCAGTCATTCCGCTGTTTGGTTGATTTGCATATCACACTTTTATTATATAGGATAGTAACAGTGGTGTAGTCTTCATAATTTTTGTTTAAAAGTTAAATCCACCTCGGCGGTGTGGCTCAGTGGTTGAGTGTTGACCTAGGAACCAGGAGGTCACAGTTCGATTGCTGGTTGGGGCACATGCCCGGATTACGGGCTCGATCCCAAGTAAGGGGGCATGCAGGAAGCAGCCAATACATGATTATCTCTCATCATTGATGTTTCTATCTTTCTCTCCCTCTCCCTTCCTCTCTGAAATTAATGTACACACGACCCCTGGCTGTTCCTCACTTCCAAACTCCTGGGCCAGCGCGTGCTGTATTCGGAGTCAGGGGCCTGCCAGGTGTGGTCTCTTCTGCATGTTCTGCTGTGTGGGGCCTGTTTCCCGAGCCTCCTCTTTGCCCGTCCTCCCCAAACACCCGAGACCGGGTCTGTGGGCTCAGGAAGCTCAAGAAGCGTGGCCTTGAGTGAGAGCTTCTTTTTGACCATGACAGGTGGCGAGGCGGATGAATGTGGGTGTCTAATCTCTCCCAAGGAAACATCCTCCCTGTAGGCCCCCGGTCCTGACCCTGCCCAGTCCTGAGAATAGCCGTGTGGCTCCTGACCCTGCCCAGTGTCCTGAGACCCTGTGGGCGAGCCCCTGAGGGGTCCACAGCCTCTGTGCTGGCCCTGCAGGTGTCAGAGGGATGTCCCTGGGGAGGCATGGGCCAGTGGGCAGGTGTGAGGTACAGGCAGGTGTGGACGCGCCCCGAGCTGCAGCTACGCTGAGTGTCACTCCCATGGCTGTCAGGGTCCCTGGGGAGGCATAGCGCTAACCCCAACCTGTCTTCTTGCGCCCCAGCCCTGCCCCACACCCTGAACCTGCTGCCCAGTGTTGCTGCAGGGCTCATGTTTCCTGCTCTTCCTGGGCCCACCCGTGTTCTGCTTGGAATCTGTGCTCCTGAGCCCAGGCGGCTCTGTGACCTGGGCCTATAGTGGCTGCTGACCTTGATCCCTCCCACCAGGCCCTGAGGACCTCCGAGAGCCAGACAGCTGGCTGTGTCACGCAGACGCAGACTCGACTGCTCTGCAAGGAAGGTGCAGCCTCTCACCCTCGTGGGCTCACTTATTGGAACTTGGGTTGTTAATTTCTAATCCTTGAGTTCTGTGCACAGAGATAACTCCTGCTGTGTACTATTATGAAGTTAAAGAATGTGGTGCAGATCTGTGTTTGACTCGCTGCTGCTGCTCAGGGCCCTCTTCTTTGGGACTCTTCTGCAGCGCCCCGGCCTCAGGTGCACGTCAGCCTTGTGTGCAGGATTCCTGACCGCGCATGTGTACCCTGGCCCCACACAACTGTCATGGCTGTAAGTTGCCCATTGTGGGTTTGCCGCCTTAGTGTCTTTCTGCCCGTGTTAGAGACTCCTGACAATGTTTTATTCTTAAAAAGAACATTCTTCCTAAAAAGCACCGTGAGAAGGTGTGGAAACAGTTCAGATCGTGTGTGAGTATCACGTGACACTCAGATGCCAATTCCTGAGGGACCTGGTACCCTCACAACTGAAGGGCTTCGTGGCTTTCTGAATGAGGAACTGAAGAAACAGGCGGTGGAAAGTATCGATTCCAATACGTAATATTTTATTAAACCAATCTCCCAGTCCCTGTCAGCCACAAGTCCTCCTGCCGCGAGTGTAGTCTTCCCTCCATGTGCGGGGGCCTGCCAGCTGTGTGGAGCCGTGTTCACAGGCTCAGGAGGGCCAGCTGTGTGGGCCTATGAAGGAGGAGGGGACCGTCTCCGGTGCTCGCAGCGGCATGGCCTTGAGGCTGCGTGGTGAGCATGCACAGATGAGGGTCACCTGAGCTGGGCGTTCTCGCAGCCCCTCTCGTGGACACTGGGTATCAGCCTGAGCTGTGCAGATGTCCCCTCTTGGTGGCATTTGCAGGTGGGAGGAACGTGGGAGGCAGATAGTGGCCACATGCCTTGAGTTTCCTGTCGTTCTGGGCTCTTCCCGCCATCCCTCACCTTCCAGAGCAAAGGGGCGGTGCAGCCTGGTGGCCACGAGGAACCAGTGCTCCAGGGGCTTGTCTCGCGGGTGTCCTGGAGCCCAGGGCGGCCGACACGCTCGTGTGCGCGTTCCCTGACCAAGTGCACAGCCCACGTGCCGCCACTGCAGCCACAGGCTCCAGGAGTTGGTGCCCGTTCGTTTGTTTTCTTGCTTTGCTGTTCATTAATTCATTAAGTCACGCACCCTAGGTGGTTCTGATACAGGTTTCAAGGACCACGGTTACAGAGGCCTTGTGCTCGGGGTGATGTTATAAACCTGGGCAAAGCCTTTTATTCCACTCGGGCCGATCACCTGCCTCCTGTCCCCTTCATCCTTTCCAGGCGAGGTCCAGAGCAGGAACGCACTAAGGACAGGTGGAGGCTGAGGTAGTGATAACCTACTGACCATGTGTCCACACATTTGCCCTGGTTATCTGCTTTACTTCCCAGGAACTCTAGGCATGAATGTCCTGTTTCGGAGTCAGTGTGATAAGCACTGAGCCTGCCCTGTGCCGCCCTGTGCCTTGCACGCAGGAAGCGGCTCAGGGTGGGGACAGTTTACCGAGGGTGGGGCCGGTTTCAGAGCCCTTTGTTTGATTCCAAAGTCCAGGTCTGTCCCTGTGGGCCCTGTCCTCCCCTTCCTGCCGGCTGGGAGCCAGGCTCGCCGGGCAGCTGCCCCTTGGGGTGGGAGCCTTTGTCCCGCCAGGGCCTCGGATGTTTATCACATCGTTTGCTCAGTAGAACTCACCTAATGTGAACGTATATCGCAGGAAGGAAACACCTGGATGTCAGTCCCGCCTGCAGTGGCCTTGGCAGGGCCAGACCTTCCGATCCCAGCCCTGGTCTAAGTGAAGCTCTGATCTCACCATCGCCCCAGCCCACTTGTGCAGGAGTGAGGACATCCGCTCCAAGCCAGCACCTGGCTATGCAGCAGAGTGGGGTCAGGGAGAGGCTCGTGCCGCCTGTGGGTGCTCCTGCAGATACAGGGCAGAGTCACCTATCTCAAGGACCACATTTGGGGGGGACAGTGCTGCCCCCAAATCCTGGGAGCTGAAACATGTCGGTTCCGGCACAGTGGGCGGTCCTCTCCACATTGTCAAGGCCCTGAACCTTTTAGGTAAGCCTGTAAGCAGCTCCCGCTCCCCCCGCAGGTCATGGAGCTCCAAGACGGGGCACGGTTCCCAGTCCCCGCCTCCGCCCTTAGGCTCCCAGTGATACTGGCCTGTCCAGGACCAGTCCCTCCTGCTGACTTGGGTCACAGGAACCTCGCTCTCGGCCTCGCCCCTGTCTCTGCGGTGAGAGTGTGAGTCACCTGCCTGGCTGCTGTGACTGGCGCCTGGGTTCTTCCTTTATCTCAGAGACACCCTCCTGGGCGCCTGCCCTCTCCAATCTGCCCGGGCATCTCGGTAATGCGCATCCCACCTGTTGCTTTACAGTCACCTTCCTTGCATTCGCCGCATTTGCTGGATCAGCCCCTGCGCAGCGGTGACGCTCTGATAAGGGGGCCTTGCTCTTACCTGGTTCCACCAGCCCAGCATGTAGGGCACGGGGCTTGTCTGCAGGGCTGCTGCCTCGCTCTCTGCATAGGGCACCACGTGACCCATTTATGTCCCAGACTCCCCTACGCCGAGCTCCTCAGCCTTGGGGACCTCCCTCACAGTTTATCTTCAAGACTAGTGCCCAGTGGTCATGGAATAGAGCACAGGCGGTGGCTTGGTAGTCATGCCTGCTCACACACTGTGCCATGGACTCCATAGGCCCCAGGTGAGCAGGAGGCCTGGGTCAGAGCCACCTGGCGGGGGAGGCATCCGCTTAGAGCCCTGCCTGACCCTGGCGGGCACTCTGTCCCTGAGCCTCCCGGAGGCTTCCTTTGGTGCCCACACCAAAACAAAAGGACGCACTGAGCTTCCTGGGAGGGTTCTGAAACCAAACCCGAGCGAAACCAAGGGAGGAAGATAAGGGCGCACGCGGGGTTATGACTTGCCAGCCGACTTTAAATAACTCCCTTTTATAGCTCACTCTCGCTCAGCTTTCTTTCCACTGGATAGGTTTTGTTATGTTATTTTGAGAAACAAGGCACAATACTGAGGATCTGCTCCAGTTTGGATATAGAACTGTTTCAAGGTTGTAGGGAAATCATGGCAGAGCTAAACTTACTGCGGCCTCAGCTATAGCGTGCTCATTCCTTCATGTTAGCAAAGGCTTGTTAGTCCCTGCCATGCCGGGCCCTCCAGACACAGCAGTGGATGCACTCCCCTGGCCTCGACCTGCCTGCACTCTGCGGTTCCCACCTGGAAGTGAGCCACGCCCGCACGGAGTGAGGGCACAGGCCTGCGGGGTGGCAGGTGTGCCGTGCAGGCCTGGAGGCTGTGGGTGAGGCCACCAGAGCAGAGTGGGGTTGATGGTGGAAGGGCCTTGCTTCCCTCCTGGGGAGACGGTGCTGCATTCACACTGAAACCCTACTTCGAGGGTGGTCTTTGGGGCAGGGCCTTTTTGAGGTCATGAGGGTGAGGCCCATGGTGGGCTTGAGCCCTTGTAAGAGGAGGAGACCTGAGGTCCTCTTCCTCCGAGGATGCGGTGAGAGGGTAGCCCTCTCAAGCCAGGAAGAGAGCCCTCCCCAGAACTGATGCCCCAACCCCTGGACTGGGACTCCATCCCCCAGACTGAGGGGTGTGGCTGTGTGAGCCCGAGTCTGTCATGTGGTTGTGGTGGCCACGCAGACAGATAGGCTGGGGGCTGCAGGCCTTCTGGGCGGGGAGCCCAGGGGGCCTGTGCTTTGAGAGGGTCCCTCTGGCCGCTGTGTTGGAGGCCTGCTGGCGGCCGTGGTCAGGTTGGATGTTTGCAGGCGGAGCCAGTGTATGGTCCCACTGTCACAGGGCCCAGGAGAAGTCCGAGGAGCTGCAAGGATGGAGCTGGCGGGGAAACAGGCATGGTGGGCTGGTATTGTGACACAAGGCGAGGGTTCCCCCTTGGCACGTGGATTTCAAAATGCCAGTCAGACTTCCACGTTGGAGAGAGCAGGAAGGCGGTCGGACAGGAGCCTGACATTGGGTGGGCCGTCTGGTGAGACCGTGGGAGCTGCCAGCGTAGCCGGGAGAGGCTCGGCATCTAGAGCAGCCTGTGGGCCAGGCCAGTGGTCAGGACGGAGGAGCGGAGCCTTGTCCCCATGGGCCCCTGCTGCAGGCTTCCCTCCCCTTTGGGGTTCTCACTCTCACACTCGGACCCACGACGTGAGGGCAGGAAGGAGAAGGCAGAGGAGGGTGCGTCGCTTTCTGTCTTCGCCACCCGAGCTGGGGGCTCAGCACACGCTCCGAAGAGGGTGAGCGCTGGCCTTGGAGAGCACCGCCTGCCTCGGAGCCCAACTTGGCCACAGCCCACCCACCTTTGCAGAAAAAGTTCCTTTTCCTTTAGAAAAATGTTTCTTAATCGTTTTCTTAATTGATTTTAGAAGAGAGAGGAAGGGAGAAAAAGAAACATGGATTGGTTGCCTCCGGTACACGCCCCGACCCAGGACCAACCAAACCCGCAACCTTTCAGTGTCGGGACAGTGCTCCAACCAGCAGCCACCTGGCTTCTTGAGAACGAAGTCTGTAAAGCAAACACCAAGACCACCTGATGGCTGGGGCTTGGGCTCTGTGTGGAGCCCCATCACAGCTGCGCGCCTAATGCACCATTTCCCGCGTGGCTGTTCTTGGCGCTCGAGGGACCTGCCTGCTCGCCTTCTCAGCAGTACGTAGTCCAGGCGGCACCAGGACAGTCTTGCGCACACGTTGGGTTTGGGTCTGGGCTGCATTCCGGAGCGAGAGGCCGACGTGGCCAGGGAGGTGTCGGGGCCCTGGGCTGGACCCCCTTCCTCACCTCAGGCCTGGGAGATGCAGGCGGTGCCGCTTCGGGCTGCGCAAGCTGCCTGGCGTATCCGTGTGCTTGGAGCGCCACCGCGGGGCTGGACGCCCTCTGCTGAGGCGCCTGTGAGGACTAGGACCCCACTCGTGGCTCTGCGGCCTGGGGCCCATGCTGTGCACCCTATGTGAGGGCAAAGACAGGGCCCAGTGTGTGTCAGGAAGAGGACGGTCTGGGCTCTGAACCCCAGAAGACGGACCCTACACCCCAGGCCTCAGCATGTCTCTGCTCGGGGCACAGGAGGGAGTGGGGTCAGACTGTCTAGAACAAGGGTGGGCAAACTTTTTGACTCAAGGGCCACAATGGGTTCTTAAACTGTACCGGAGGGCCGGAACAAAAGCATGGATGGAGTGTTTGTGTGAACTAATATAAATTCAAAGTAAACATCATTACATAAAAGCGTACGGTCTTTTTTTTTTTATTTCAATAGTTTTATTCATTTCAAACATTTTAACAAGAAGAATGTAAACACTAATTATTATAATTTGAAACTTCAAAAAATGGAGGAATCATAGCACAATAACATACCTTATATTGAAGATGGCAAAGGCAAAATAAAATTGCCTAACAAAGGAAAGGTACAAAAGCCTTTCAAATTAAACTTAAATATAATAAAATAATTTAAAACTAAAACAAATAGAAAAGAATAAAATGTGTAAACAGTAAATTAAACATTTTCTTTAGTGCAACTTCCAAATTATGCCCGGGACGTAGATGTAGATGGCAATGTAGACTGGGTTGAAAGGTTTTTGGTCTTTAAAACATCAACTTCAGTGGGAACGGTGTTGTTGGTCTCCTTTTTAGTTAATGCTCTGATACTGTGCTCTCCAGGGGCGTGTCTCCCTACATCACCACGATAACGTGTCTACGCATTCCCAGGGTGATGTCAGGGGACGCGTCCGCGGGCATTACAAGGAGCCTCTGGAAGATTGAGAGGTTGTTCCTTCTACTGAATGGGCGGATATAAATACGCCCACTCAGAAGAAGGAGCTGCGGCCGTGTTTCCCGACGTTGCCATATTAACACTGCTGCTGGTGAAGGAGCGGAGGGGAGAGCAAGAGAACCCTCCACTCTTTCGGCTCCGCGGGCCGGATAGAACAGCCGAACGGGCCAGATCCGGCCCGCGGGCCGTAGTTTGCCCACGGCTGGTCTAGAAAGTGCCCTGGCACACCTTGGTGCTCGGAGTGTGTTCAGTGAGTCTGTGGACACAGGCCATGTGGGCTCTTGAACGACGCACCCCTGAAAGTCCCAGGGAAGCCAGGACTCCCAGTGCTGCCTCTGAGGGCAGCGTTGACCGACTGACAAGTGGCAGGACTGGGACGGGCACTGCTGGTGTCGGGCGGGTGTCCTTTCATGGACACTGTGGTGGTTTTACCTCTCCTGTTGAAGTGATGCGTTGACTCACCCTCTCACCCACTTCTGGTCCACACGGATGCCCTTCCATCACCTCCTGGAGGAACCTCAGATCCCTTCTCCAGCCTCTCAGATGCCTGGTGGCAGCTAGACAGGCAGTGGGCACAGCCCAGAGCCTACTGGACACTGCCGAGGGTCAGAACAGGGAGGGAAGACGGGCGCCTGGGCCGCTGCTCCACACACAGCTCCCAAAGGCGGCTGGGAGGCTGTGTCCACGGCGGGAGGCCGTGTCCGGGGTAGGACACCATGTCCACTGCAGGAGTCCATGTCCACTGCGGGAGGAGGCCGTGTCTGCAGTGGGAGGCCGTGTCTGTGGTGGGAGGCCATGTCTGCGGTGGGAGGCCGTGTCTGCGGTGGGAGGCCATGTCTGCGGTGGGAGGCCGTGTCTGCAGTGGGAGGCCGTGTCCACTGTGGGGGGCTGTGTCCAGGTTGGGACGCCATGTCTGCTGCAGGATGCTGTGTCTGCAGTGGAAGGCCATGTCCAGGATGGGATTCCATGTCTGCTGCGGGGGGCTGTGTCCGCTGTGAGGGGGCCGTGTCTGCGGTGGAAGGGCCGTGTCTGCGGTGGAAGGCCGTGTCCAGGATGGGATGCCATGTCCGCTGCAGGGGGCCGTGTCCAGGGTGGGAGGCTGTGTCCACAGTGGGAGGCCCGATCCACAGTGGGAAGCCATGTCTGCTGCAAGAGGCTGTGTCCGCAGTGGGAAGCCATGTCCTCTGTGGGAGGCAGGGTCCTGGGCGGGATGCTGGGTCTGCAGGACTCCGCCCACATCGCTCTCTGCTTTCTGCTTGTGCTCTCTGTCTTTAAAAAGCAAAGACTTTCTCCAGTGTGGGGAAGCATGGGACTTGGTTGGAAAGTCTGTAAGGAGGATTCTCCGAAAGGTCGAGGACCTCTGGGGGGACCTCTGTGTGTGTGTGTGGGGGGGGGAGCTTGCTGAAGGCGGCAGCCCCTACCTTGACTTTTCCAAACAAGTCCGATCCCCTGGGGTGTTTTGCTGGAATCTCTATGTTTAGTCTTTTAGATCCGACTTTGTAGAAGCATGTGCTTTCTCAAGGATGCTTACCTGCTGATTGTATCTAGAGGTTAATTTTAGTTCAAGCTGTTGTTACAATAAAAGCCTAAGGAGGCAGGTGAACGGGGCTCCTTGGCGGTGATAGCCAAATAGTCCCTTAGCCTCTCTTTCACAGAAACGTGTGTCAAAGTCATCCATTCACCTTTCGCTCAGGGTCTGCCAGTCAGCCCCGGCAAAGTGGTACCCTGTGTGAGGAGCCAGGAATGCAACGAAACGCGACGGAACCCTCGAAAACTAAGAGTAAGAAAATCAAAGTGCGCAGGAAGTCATTGGAGCCCACTTGGGAATGTTTTTTCTTGTGTTTGCCTAGGAAGCAAATATATAATAACACAATTATATAAAATGATTGTGTTATGTTAGTCAGGAATTTGATTACTTTAAATGTATAGATTATTTAATACTGTTTAATAATAATAATAAGTAATAACATATTTGTCTACCTTCCCAGGGTTTGGATTTTAAGATTTGTTTTCTCTTCTGATGAAGGCAAAATTTATACTTAAGGTATATGGGAAGCTCTATCAAATAAAGGAATAATAATTCTATTTACATATGCATATTAAATAAATTCTAATATGCTTTCATTTATAACTAACTAGAGGCCCAGTGCACGAAATTGGTGCATAGGTAGGGTCCCTAGACCTGGCCAGCAATCAGGGCTGATTTATAGGGCGACCGGCGGGGTGATCAGGGCCCCTGCTCACACGCACCTTGGCTGGCCTGGCGCCTCCCGCTCACCAGCCCCGTCCCCTGCCACCACCACTGGTCGGGGCCTGCGGGCTGGGGGCAGTTCCTGCGTTGAGCATCTGCTCCCTGGTGGTCAATGTGCGTCATAGTGGCCGGTCATTCCGCTGTTGGGTTGATTTGCATATTAGGGTTTTATATAGATAGGTTGTCTATCTATATAAAACCCTAGTATGCAAATTGTCCCCTCGGGAGTTCGATCACTCGCTATGACGTGTGCTGACCACCAAGGGGTGGTGCAGAACAAAGGAAGGCTGCAGCCAGGGAAGGAAGGCCCTAGTTGGCAGCTGGCAGCTAGGGAAGGAAGGCTCTGGCTGGCAGCCAGAAGGCCCTGATCAGCCCTGATCGCTGGCCAGGCCTAGGGACCCTATCCATGCATGAATTTTGTGCACTGGGCCTCTAGTGTTATAATATTGTGGAATATTGTGTTTTGCAAAAAGGACAAGATTCCATGTCATTTATAGAACTCTATAGAATATCTAGATTTATAGAAATACTAGAGGCCCGATGCACGAAATTTATGCAAGAGTAGGCCTTCCTTCCCCCGACTGCCGGCACCTGCTTCCCTCTAACACCTGGGACCCGGGCTTCCCTCTCAGCCCTGGCTTCATCTGGAAAGTTGTCCAGAAGGACCTCCGGTCTAATTAGCATATTACACCTTTACTAGTATTATTATAGATTAGCAAGGTAAGCATCCTTGAGAAAGCACATGCTTCTACAAGGTCGGGTCTAAAAGACTAAACATAGAGATCCTAGCAGAACACACTGGGGCTCGGAATAGTTTGGAAAAGTCAAGGAAGGGGCTGCCGCCTTCAGCAAGGGCCCCCCAGAGGCCCCCGACCTTTCAGAGAATCCTCCTTACAGACATTCCAACCAAGTCCCGTGCTTCCCCACACTCCAGAAATAGTTCTGACACAAGTGTGGTCCCCTGCTCTTCCCAGCTGTTCCGTGACTGCCCCTTTAACCTGGTTCTTAACATGACAACAACTGCTCAAGGTTGGGAGGGTGTCCTCTGTGCAGGCGTGATGCCGTAGGCTCGGTGCGCGGCGTCCTGTTGGCAGTCCCGTGCCCACAGCCGGGAACTCACTGCACAGACGCAGTGAGGGGGCCGCACCGCTCCTGCCTGTGCTGACTCGCATGGCTCCTCTCTCAGGGACAGCTTACAGCTTGATGGCTGCCATGTTGGAGACGCCACCACAGTAATGACAGGAAGTGCGACTTGTTGTGTCTGGTAAATTGAATGCATATCCGATTCCCACAAATGCAGCTTCAGGTGACACCCAGGGCACTGGGCCTGTCATCCACGCTTCTGTTCTCTCCCACTTGTGTCCGTGTCAGGCTGTTTCAGTCATGTCCTTTGAAAGGCCATGTCCTAAGAGCTACGTGATTGTGGCCACTCTGGTGACAGCCTTGGTGTGGAGACACCCCACCTGTGTGGGGGGATGTCCTCGGCTGGTGCCCAGGAAACTGGCAGACAGACAAACAGGAAGCAGGTCACTTTCTAAATGTATTTTCTACAAACAGAGCTTTGCAGCCTCTGAACACTCTCTTAATGGAACCTTTAATGCCCATGTTGAACATCTTCATACTGACTTGCTGGCACACTCCCTCGTGTGTTCTTCAGTGGCACCCACTCTGTAGCTGTATGGCTGGGTTTCCTGACCGGTCTCTGCAGGGAGAGCAGCTGTTCTTCCTCTAGCGCAGAAGGCTGCAGGAGCCGCGACCGGCCCGCGCCTGGGGATGGATCCCTCCTGAACCCAGGACAGGCGCAGCCTGGACTTGGCCGGCTCTGCGGAACCTTGGCTCTGCCACGCCTGTCGCCTTCCAGATCAAGCTGGGAAGGACCCAGGACTTTGGATCTGGCGTTGCTCAACTGCTTTTCTGTATTTTCCTAAATGTGTTGCTCAGTGTCCAGGCTTTGATCTACCGAGGGTCCAGCTGGTGGATGGCACCCAGACCCACGTCCTCTCTCACAGGGCAGGGCCCCTCGTCCAGGCTCTCCAGTTGGTGTGACAGTGTGGGCACAGGGCAGTTCTCTCCTCAGGCTGGTTCTGGACCCTGGTATGGGGATTTTTCCCTGGAAGCTTCACCATGAGCCTTCCCAGCCAATCCCAGAGCTGCCTCATGCCAGTTTGATGAAGGCCTTAGCACAGGTGGCGTGGACTCGGCGCTTCCAGTTCTAACCCTGAGAGCCTGACTGAGCAAATGTCTAATGATGCCCTGCATGATGTCGTAGGCTCGGTGCCCGGCGTCCTGTTGGCAGTCCCGTGCCCACAGCCGGGAACTCACTGCACAGACGCAGTGAGGGGGAACGGACCCCAGGAGACCAGGACAGGAGACAGCTATGTATTGGTGAGGCTCTGGACAGCAGCCTTGCAGACACACACTGATGAGCAAGACGCTGGTCTGTCTGCACTCCCTTCTCTCCCCTCCGTCCCCTCCATGGGAGCATTGGTCCCTGGAAAGAAGCGTCATTTTTGTTACCAGCAAGCGATGCTCTGGGCAGTGATTTGAGTGGGATGGATGGGCGGGGAGATGAGGGAGGGATGGTCACGTGCTGCATGTGCACCCTGGCGGCCAGGCTCCCACGCGCTCCTGTCACGTGCTCTCCTGTCCAGGCCTCGAAGCCGTGCAGCCTCCCATGAGGGGCAAGGAGGCTGGCTTAAAAGGGCGGGGACAGTGGCAGGCAGAGAGTTTGCTTTTCAGTCCTTTGTTTTCATTACAAATGTGATGTTGACAAGAGGGAACCTATAGGACATGTATTACCAGTGAAGGAGCATGGGGGAGGGAAGCTCTTGCTCACTAAGTGCCCCAGCGCTGCAGCCCTGTGGGTGAGAACAGGCTGGTGCTGTGTGTGTGGACAGGACTCCGTGGCCAGTCGCAGGCACTGTACAGAGAACTGGACACATGGCGGGTGATGGGAGAGGAGTGCATGGCGGTTACGTGTGGGCCTGGGTGATTGTCCGCTGCATGTGTGGACGTTGCTCAGGTGTGTGCTACACAGAATGTGCTTTCACTGAGTCGTTTCTTACTAAAAAGTTTAAAAGGCTAAAAACTACCTTTTAGTCAGTTAATGCCATCTGTCTTTCCCTGTAAAACTAAATTCTTACAGTTGCTTTGAGTCGTGTTTGGTTTTTACAGTTGACGATGGTGCAGATGGTCCCACCAAGGTTGCCGGCCCTTTGTGTGCTGGTGTGGGCTCCAACATGAGTCCTGCCGTGTGTGCTGGTGTGGGCTCCAGAAAACGTAGCCTCAGGTGGACTGACCTGATGAAACTTGCGTATCAGAAAGCTTCATGTCCTAGATGGCCCCCACAAGGCCCGCCTCCTCACCCTGCAGCACTGTGTGTGTTAATAACGTCGCGATGGTACTGAGTCCAGATGACAGAGAGCTGGAGCCAGGACCCGTGAAGCGGAAAGGGATGCACACAGTCCTCAGGATTTGCAGACACATGTCCAGGCGTTTGCTGTTCTCTCACGTTTGTCTGTGAGCCCATCAGCCCTCGGGCCACTTCCAAGTGGGGTCCGGGATCAGACTCGGGGCAGCCCTGGCGGCCTGGGCGGCCAGCTGAGCTCTATGGCCGTGACACTTGCGTGCCAGCTCTCAGACCCACCATCTGTTTAGCCCACGTTTCTGCCTTTGTGGTGAGCGGCTGGCTAACGTGACCCCACAGCACAATGTGGACATGCTGTCTCTAAACACACAGAGGCTGCGGGGGCCTGTGAGACAGCAGGGACAGGCATGTGAGCTGAGCTGGTGGAGACATCCTGCGGGTGAGTCCTGGCGCTGCGCTGTGCTTCAGCGCAGGGCTGTGAGTCAGCGTCACGCAGTGACCAGGGATCCAGAACAGGGCACTAGAGTGGGACAGGGACTGTAGCCGGCGGACGAGTGGAGGCCACAGGGGCTGGCCTGTCCCCGAGCACTGGCTGTGTCCATGGCCCAGTGCCCTGCAACTCCATGGACAGAGCTGCTGCTGACAGGGAGGTCTGACGGGGAGGCCACCAAAAGTTGTTATAGCGACAGAAAACACGTTTCTACTTGGAATTACTGGCATGATTACCTGGGGGGCTTGTTCTCCACTGTCTTAGCCTGGGCGAGAGCAGCCGTGCAGTGATTGAAGAGAAATGGGGATGTCTCCAGTGACGATTTGCTGTCCATTCATGGGTAGAACTGAAGCCCAGTCTTTAAAACGTGCTTACAAATTCCCATGAAAGAGCTTAACGCTTCCTCTGCAAGCTCACTGTGAGGAGTGCTGCTGGTGCTCTGTCCAGCCCAGACCCCGCCCCCAGCCCTGGTCTCAGGAGGGGCGGGGCCACGCCTGTCCAGTAGAGACCCCGCCCCCAGCCCTGGTCTCAGGATGGGCAGGGCCACGCCCGTCCAGTGGAAGGCTATTGAGGGGGTCAGGGCCTGGCTGGAGTTTCAGCTGGATGGTGGAGCCCCTGTGTGGAGACTGGGTTTCCTTGTTGGATTAACACATGAAACACTTCACAGTTTCTGGAAGGAGGCGCAGGGAGAAATGTGCACATATTTTCCCGTAAAGATGCTGCTGGGTTTCTGCTGCCCTGACATTTTCTCGTATTGGCCTCGCCTGCCCAGCAGGCATATGGGGACGATCTGGAATTGTATGATGCAGGAGCAGTGGACCCGGCCAAATGGTTTGTCTCTACTGTCCTGCGCTGCCTGGTGGGATGCCTTCCTGAGACTGGTTTTAACTGGAAACAGAGGGTCTGATCATCAGGATGCATTGCACCTGAGCAACTTGACTTGTTCAGAATCATTCACCCCCAAAGGACGACTGTTCCAAGTGTTAGGGCGGCAGTGGTTGTTGGACTAAGGAACGTGTGTCCCCAACACAAGCAGATGTGAGTCCCAGTCCCCAGCGGTGCTGGCTGCCCCTGCTCGCTCTGCACCTTGGGCCTGGCAGCTGGGAGCCACCCACTGGCAGCTCCTACCCCAGGCGCATAGTAAGACTTTTACTCCTCGTGGTTTTATAGCCTAGAACAGTGGTCGGGAAACTGCAGCTCGCGAACCACATGTGGCTCGCGAGCCGCGGTTTGCCGCTCTGTTGACTAAGGAGTTTGCCGACCACTGGCCTAGATGTCCACCTCACTCTCACACAACAACTGCGGGCTCTAAGTAGCCGCACCACTGAGCTCACTGAAACACAGACACTGCTCCAGCCACTCGTCCGCCCTTGAGGACTGAGAGGCTCTCAGGAAAGGCAGTGCCCGGCTCACCTGGTTCACCCCGTGGCTGAGCCTGGGAGCAGGCAGACCAGACCGGGGTGGGAACGTCGGCCCACAGGCTGTGGGAGGTTACCAAAATCATTCGGTCTGGCCCTGCTGAGGCATTAGGGGCGAGTTAATTAAATGTTTGACCACGTGTAGCAGGCTAATGTTTAAATTTATAAGTGTATGGCCCGCAAATGATGTTATAAATATCCAGATGGCCCTAGGCAGAAACCAGGTTCCCCACCCCCGGTGTAGATGACGGCAGCAGACGTCTCACATGCAGATGAGAGAGAGGGTCCCCACCATCCAGCTCCAGGAGGCTGTACCTGCCATGTGGGTAGTAGGTGCGCAGAGATGTGGGGGACGTCCCTGGACCTGGAAGAGCGCTGAGCATCCCGGGTGGGAAATGCATGAAAACGGGTTTTTGAAACATGGTTCCCGTTTGGTCTGTTGGTGAGAAGAAATTCCAGGAACTGAAGAAAGCTCAGCCGTTAGTTAGTGCAAGTAAGCGATGCTGCCTAGATGTCCAGGTGGCGCTGAGGCGGGAAGGAGGGTACAGCGTAGCTACCCCATCCCCTACGTTCTGAGCCATCCCCCAGCTAGGACAGAACGCCCACTTGCCAAGTGATCATCTGGCCACGGCGGGGGGTGGGGGGAAGCGGGGGGGGGGGGGGGGGTCTCTGCCTTGGAAATTCCTGGGGAGGGAGTCGGAAAGGTTTCAGTAGCTGGCCAGGATGACGTCCGAAGGGCTTGGCATTGGATTTCAGGAATGGACTTAGGCCCTGGCCAGTGTGAGCAAGTGGTTAGTGTCAGCCACACACCGAAGGGTCGCAGGTTTGATTCCCAGTCAAGGGCACCTTCCTGGGTTGCAGGTTCACTCGCGCCCCTGGTCGGAGCACGTGCAGGAGGCAACCAGTCAATGTGTTTCCCTCACATAAATGTTTCTTTTTCTCTATCTCTACACCCCAACCCTCTTCCTTCTGTCCCACTCTCTGAAAAGCAATGGGGAAAAATTCTCTTTGAGGATTAACAAAACAAACCAACAAAAAGAATTAAAGAATGGACTTGCATTGGGTCTGAGCCTGGGAGGGGCATGGTGCTGCAAAGTCCCTCACGGTGGTTGTAGTTGGTGTGACAGTTCACGGTTCTCTTGAGTCCACCTTTCCACGTGGCAGTCATCACCGCATGGAGAACACGCTAGGACAGGCCGTGGTGCATCGTGTCTGGTCCTGACTGCTCAGAAGCAGGTCCCACAAGGTGGCCGCTTCTCCTGCCCCCTGCAGCCTCCAGCGACGGCCTCACCACACAGGCAGTTGTATAATCAGGGGGTTGATCATCTGTGTGGCGAGTTGGGGGAGGCTTATGTGAAATAAACAGAACAAGCAGTGTATGAGTTCTGCACGTGTGTTAACTTCAGAGGCTAGGGTAGATGCCGAGAGTTTTAGTTCAGAAGAGAAATGTTTGCTTCGGCTAGTTATCAGTAAAAGCCTAGCCCCCTGGAAACTTTTAAGCAGTGTTAGTGTGAGGAACTAGTCGATGATTTTATGAGAAGTTCTAGCTGCACAGTTTTGGCTTCTAACTTGGTAAGTGACGTGAGTTTAGAAGCAACGTCATAATGAAAACTGTTGACAGGTCGGCCAGGGAGTGCTATGTAGGAATTTCCCAGGAAAAGGGGCCAGCAGAGGCAGAGACCCCGACCAGACTCTCACAGCCCTGGCTGGCACTCAGTGGTCAGAGCATCATCCTGCGCACAAGGGGCTCGGGCCCGTTCCCGGGCGAGGCCCCTACCCAGGTTGTGGGTGTGACCCTGGTCGGGGTGCACATGGGAGGCAGCCGATGGATGTTTCTCTCTCTCCCCCTCCTTTCCTCTATAGAATCAATGAAAAAGAAACATATTTTCGGGGGAGAATTAAAAACAGAGAGCTCTCACAGGGGTCCTGTTGGCCTGAAGGGGATGCAGGTGAAGGGGGAGGCCCTGGCTGGTGAGGACAGCGTGGCTTGGGGTGGGCACTCTGCATCCATAGGCAGACATAACTCCTTCACACTAGTTGGTCCTCACCAGCAACCTGGGATCACTCCACTCCTTAATCTTCACAGCCGTTCCGTCAGGGCAGGTACCATGTCATTACAAGTTAGTTCGTTTGACTGTGACCACACAGCACCTAAAGAACCAGAGCCTCCCGCCTGGTGTGTGTGAGCCCCGCGGCTGCGCAGGGTGCTGGTCAGTGAGGAGCTGGAGGCTGCCCACACCTGTAACACTGCCTTCTTTCTCTCCCCAGTGCGGCTGCACGACAGCATCTCGGAGGAGGGCTTCCACTACCTGGTGTTCGACCTGTGAGTACCCTCCCCGCGCCGGTCTGACGGCCACTGTTCCAGGTTACCCTCCCCATCAGTGACCCCTCAGGTTTTCAAATGTCCTTCAGTAGCAGTCAGCCCAGCTCCCCTGGGAAGGAGGGGGGGGCGCTCCGCAGGGCGTATTTACAGCAGAGTGGCCCTCAGTGACAAGCTGTTTGCTGGGTTTGTGCACTGTGACACCATCCCCAGTCAGCTTCCCGGGGTTCGAAGTGGCCACCAGCGCCAGTTGCCATCGAAGGCTCTGAGTGCCCACACTTGTCATTTTGTCTAAAAAGGAGCGTCAGGGAAGGGCCCTGGGGCTGGTTCAGTGGGGGTTTCACAGCACCTCAGACTCAGCTGCTAGCTCTGCTCCTGGCTGTGCTCACAGACACACAGGTCCCGTCCCCACACGCGGGGCTGCCCTCCCCTGTCACCCACACGCGGGGCTGCCCTCCCCTGTCACCCACACGCGGGGCTGCCCTCCCCTGTCACCCACACGCGGGGCTGCCCTCCCCTTCCCCACATGCGGGGCTGCCCTCCCTGTCCCCACACGCGGGGCTGCCCAGTGCAGGACACTGCCTTGCGTTCTTCTATGGAATCAAAGCTGAAAACCCCCACTTCTACCGAGAAAACCCCCAGTTGTCATTGGCCAGGATTGGTCACTGCAAGAGGAAGGGGTTTGCCAACGTTGACAGACGACCAGGGTTTGTAGGCCGAGGCTCTGTGGCCATAACTGAGGGAAGTAGTGGCCTGGGAGCAGTCAGCTCTGGCTGGGTGGGATGTGTTGAGACAGACCGTCACATGGTGGGGAGGGGCTTCACAAGAATAGAAGTCAGTTTGACACTTCACATCAGACATGCTCCTGTCACTTGACATCACAATTTCACTCCTTGGAAAATATGTCCTAAGTTCAGACAAAGCTTCATGCTGAGAGATGTCCATTGCATCCTCTTTTATAATGAGACACAGAGAAAAGAAAGCAAACCAACCTGAGAATCTAACAACAGAGGAACAGCTGTGCAGTTACAGTAAATTCACAGCATGGGTAGTCTCCAGCATGTTAACGTGACGTTTGGGGAACAGAAAAGAAAAAACTTTCATGTAATGAGTCTAAAGGTCAGTTGGTGTAGATTTGGTTCATGCAGCCCTTCAGTGCTGTCACTGAGGAATCCAGGTCTGTCTGTCTGTCTGTCCTCTATCGCAGGTGGGCATGTCCTCTGGCTCAGGCGCCCCTTATGGAGAAATGGGAGTGTTAGCTCATGGCATGTGTTTACCCGCGCTCCTCCCCAGTCCTGAGAAGCTGTGTTAGTCCTTGGCTAGCCCTTCTTGCCATGCCCATGTCTGAGCCGAGACTGGCAAAGGGATACCTACCCCAGGACTCTGACCGAATGTGAGGCTGGTCTGTAGGCCTGGGAGCTGGCCCCTGATCATCACACGATGCTCAGTTCAGAGCGACAGCATGGCCTGTCACCGGGAAGGAAGGGGAGTCTTGCCTGTTGGGTGGGCGGCCGGCATGTGGGTGACACGTGTGTGTGAAGGAGACAGAGGCCGAAACCCCAGTGTGTGCAGGCACCGGCGCCATGTCACTCCATTGCACCAATCCCACCTGCACGGTCCTTTCTCAGAGCTCCTGTTTGCTTTTCCCATGATCCTTCCTCCCTTCCTGCTGCTCCAGGGTCCCTTCTCTTACGATGTCCTTTCTCTTTTAAGAACTTGCTTCAGCCCGGCCAGCATGGCTCAATGGTTGAGCGTCAACCTATGAACCAGGAGGTCACAGTTCGATTCCTGGTCAGGGCCCATGCCCAGGTTGCGGGCATGCAAGAGGCAGCCATTCAATGATTCTCTCTGATCATTGATGTTTTTCTCTCTCTCTCTCTCTCCCTCTCCCTTCCTCCCTGAAATCAGTTTTTAAAAAAACATATAAAAAACAAATGTGTAATTCCTCTAAATCATCTAAGGATGGCAGTGGCGTCCTGTGAAGAGGGGAGTAAGTACTTCATGAGAACATGTTTTAAACGTCAGTAAGAAAAATATGGTCTTCAGCATATCTGTGAAATGCTCTTCTGGGAAAGCTGGAGCTACCTCGCAGGTCAGTTTCAAGGTGAGGTAGCGGCTCGCCTCCCTCCAGGAGGGCCCTGTGGCCTCCTCTCGGGGGGCTGGCCGGGGCTCCCACACTCCCGGGCCCAGCAGCCATTCCGGACCGAGTGGGAGGTCTGGTTTGTAGGTGCGCTGAGTCTTCCTGGTGGACACCTTTCCCTTTCTGAAAAGCAGCCCGAGAGGTGGTGGGCTCTATGGGAAATAACAGCGTCTTGCCTGTTTAATTGGCAGGTGTGATTGGGTGTCTCTCGACCATTTCCAGCTACGCAGCACTAGTAGCCGCTCTGCAGGTGGACCTGGGGACAGGGGAAAGGCCTGCAGCAGAGCGGAGGTGTCCTCGCCACCAGCAAGGAGGGGGATTCGCGCAGAGCAGCCTCCAGGGGCTGGCGGGGTTCCACCACAGCCTGTGAGGGCCAGCGCCTGGGCTCTCTGAGCTCCATGGAGCGAGGCCTGAAGTCCCAGGGGCAGGGCCTCGCCAGGAGTCCTCTGACTGATGTGTCAGAGAAGGTGTGGCCCCTGCAAGGGAGGGACCACCCACGTGGAGCTCTCACACTGGTGAGACAGCACTGGACAACGGGCGACGTTGACCATCTCCACGGGAATGGAGGGGGCGATTAGGGTCGGTTCATTGGAGAGGAGGCTGACCCAGAGCGAGGCTTGCGTCTCCGGCACACGCACCCCAGGGCCAACCATTGAACTCGCTCTTGTCTCTGAGCCTGATCTTTCTCTGCACAGCGCACGGTGGTGCAGGTGGAAGCTGTAGCTGTCTCGCGCATCCTGTCCTGTCCTGTCCCAGGGGCCACGGGACCACTCTCGTCAATTGGAGATTTCCGGTAGAATTAGTGGGGCTCCTGGTGTCATGTTTAAATATTAGAAACTGTCAGGATTTTAAACTGTTAGAGAAAAATGCTGTTATTACATCTTCAAAAGAACTTCCCTCTCCCCCTTACCCCCTAGCAAAAGCACATCCGGGTACATGAAGTGCTTCTCTCTCCCTCTGTTCTGAATGTTCGTGTTTTCCAGGTAAGAAATCCTGTTCATAGTGCACAGTGGTGCCTACATGCGGACGGCACTGTGCCTGACGCTCGGGACACCGTGGTTCTGAACGTGTCTCAGTGCCACGGGTCCAGGAGAGAGCACGCGGCCGTGCTGCCCGCCCCTCTGAGCGCAGTTGTGCCGCTGGAAGGCTGGGCATGCTTTGTACTTACCATGTATATTTTTCATTTCCACAAATTTTGAAATTATGTCATAATACTAAAAATGCTTTTTCAAACCACACCCTTTGGCCGGGAGCTGATAGTTGCATTGGTGATGTCAGGACTGAAGGGAAGTCAGACACCTTCCCTTTTTCAAAGATCTCACATTCAGAAAGGTACAGGGCAGCTTGGAAAACATCAAGGTGCAGACCTGCGCGGAAAAGCGTGACCACAGTTACCAGGGTGTCAGGGCCCGTGGTTGCGGCAGACAGAGTGACATCTTGGGGCTGTCCCTTCATCCCGAGAGCACACACTCTGTGTCCAGCCTGCAGGCAAGCTCTCTGGAGGACAGCAAGGGAGCCCACCTGTGCCAAGTGCCTGCTTCCTTCCACCTGCTGGAGCACTGGGTGCACAGCCACAGTCAGCAAGCTCACCACACACAGACACGGCGGAACAGGCCTCATGTGTCTGCGAGCACCTCGAGGCGTGCCCAGGCGCTGGTCACCCCATGCTGGTTAATACAGCTCTTCTCTTGTGCTGGTGATGCCTCCTGGGCCTCATGGTGCACATACTCCACCACACTCCCCGGTTGTAACAAGTCAAGGGCTAGTGTGGTCTTCTCAGTATCCTTTGCCTACTATTCATAGCAAATTTCATTCCTCTTAAAACTGCCTAGTGAATCTTAGTTGCTTTCAAATTTGGCAGTTATGAATAAAGCTGCATATAAATATCTGTGTGCAGTTTTTTGTGTCGACATAAGTTTTCAACTCCTTTGGGTAAATACTAAGGAGCATGGTTGCTGGATCTTATGAGTATGTTTAGTTTTGTAAGAAGGCACCGCACCATCTTCCCAGGGGCTGCGCCGTGTGTATGTCCTGCTACTCTGCCCCCCACCCCCTGCACTGGGGGCTGGTTCCAGCCTGTGCGTCTGACAGGCATGGTGCCGCTCATTGCCTCCATTTGCCAGCATGGGCAGCTCACTTGCCTCCGGTGTATCTCCTTTGGTGAGGCATCTCTTCAGGTCTGTTGCCCATTTTTTAATCAGACTGTTTATTTTTTTGTGTGGAGCTTTAAACATTCTTTGTACTCTGCGGATCACACTTCATGAGATCTCTGCAAATCCTTTCTCCCAGTCCATGACTTCCCTTTTCGTTCTCTTGACATTGTCTTTGGTAGAGCGAAAGTTTTTACTTTTAACCAAGTCCAGCTTTTCAGTGATTTCTTTCATGGATTGTGCCTTTGATGTTGTATCTAAAAAGTCATTGCCGCCAAAACCGGTTTGGCTCAGTGGATAGAGCGTCAGCCTGCGGACTGAAAGGTCCCAGGTTCGATTCTGGTCAAGGGCATGTAACTTGGTTGCGGGCACATTCCCAGTAGGAGGTGTGCAAGAGGCAGCTGATCGATGTTTCTCTCTCATCGATGTTTCTGACTATCTATCCCTCTTCCTTCCTCTCTGTAAAAAAAATCAATAAAATATATTTTTAAAAAAAAATAAAATAAAATAAAATAAAATAAAAAGTCATTGCCAAACCCCAGGGTCTTCTCTCTATTCTCTTACGCTGTCTTCTAGCAGTTTTATAGTTTTGCATTTCGGGCTCTGATCCACTTTGAGTTCATTGTTGTGACAGGTGTGAGGTCTGTGTCTAGCAGTTTTATGGTTTTGCATTGGCTCTGATCCACTTTGAGTTCATTGTTGTGACAGGTGTGAGGTCTGTGTCTAGCTTCATGTTTTGCACGTGGATGGCCAGTGGCTCCAGCACCGTTGGTTGAGCACATGGTCTTCGCTCCTGTGTCAGAGGTCGGTTGGCTGTGTTCCTGGGCTCTGTTCTGTCCCATGGTCTCTGTGTCCGTTCTCTCACCAACACCACACTCCATTACTGTAGCTTTGCAGTCAGTCCTCCACTCTGTTCTCCTTCTGGTCTGTGCTGGCTCTTCTGGGTCTTTGCCCCTTACATATAAACTTTAGGGTGAGTTTGTCAGTCTCCACAGGTGACTTGCTGAGATCTTGATTGGAATTGCATTGAATTTATAGATTGAGTTGTTAAGAACTGGCATCTGGACAATAACAAGTCTTCCTAATGATTGACATGGAAATCTCTCCATTTATGTAGTTCTTCTTCGAGATCTTTCATCAGCGCTGTGTAGTTTTTTCATGTGGCTCTTCTATGAAAGACATACCTAAGTATCTCATTTCTGGGAAGTGGGATGTTAATGGGCAAAGTGTTTTTAATTTCATTTGGTTATTTGTAGTATATAAGAAATCAATAGACTTTTAGATATTAACCTGGTATCCTGTAACTTATGATTGCTTAGCTCCGGAAGTTTTATTGTCGATATTTTAGGATTTCCTGCACAGAGAATCATGTCATCTATGCACAAAGACCACTTTATTCTTTCCTGCCAGTGTGTATACTTTATTTCATTTATTGTCTAGGACTCCCAGGGGTGCGAGAGGACACCCCACCCTTGCCTTTTCTGATCTTGGTGGGGCAGCATCCACTTTCTCACTATGACATGTAATATTAGCGTATTTCATAGATTTTTTAAATCGAGTTGAGGAGGGTCACTTCTGTTTCTAGTTTGCTGAGCGTTATTATCATGAATGTGTATTGAATTTTGTCAGATGTTTTTTCTACATCAGTTGATATGACCTTGTGGTTTTCCTATTGTTGCCTGTTGGTAATGAGGGGTAACATTTATTGATACTCAAATGTTGAACCGGCCTTGCCCACCTACAATAAACCCCTCCTGTTCATAGTGCATATCGGTTGTGTACATTGTTTACTTCGATTTGCTGGTATCTTGTTGAGGATTTTTGTGTGTGTATTCATGAAGGATGTTGGTCTATAATTTTCCTTTCTTGTAGTGTTTTATCTGGTTTTAGTATTAGAGTGTTGCTGCCTCGTGGAGTGTTTTGGGGTGTATTCACTCTGCTTCTACTTCTGGAAGAAATTGTGAACAATAAGTAAATTCTTCCTCAAGTGTTTGGTGTAACTCATCAGTGAATTCATCCGGGTGTGGTGCTTTCTGATTGGAAGGTTATTAATTATGGATTCAGGTTCTTTAATAGGTAGGCCTACTTATTGTCTATTCCCTCTTGAGTGAGTTTTGTCAGATTGTGCCTTTCAAGGAATTGGCCCATTTCATTTAGGTCATCAAACGTGAGCATTGATTATTCATAATATCTCTTTCTTATCCTTTTAATGTCCATGGTATCTGTAGTGATGTCTCCTTTTCAATTTCTGATATTAGTAACTTGTGTCTTCTTTTTTTAAAAAAGTTACTTTGTATTGATTTCTGAGAGGAAGGGAGAGGAAGAAAGAAATAGAAACATCAGTGATGAGAGAGTCATTGATCAGCTGCCTCCTGCCTGGGGATCGAGCCCACAACCCAGGCGTGTGCCCTGACCAAGAATGGAACTGGGACCTCCTGGTTCATAGGTCGACCCTCAACCACGGAGCCAGGCCTATCGGGCTGTGTCTTCTTTTTTCTTTAGCCTGTCTATAAGCATATCCATTTTATTGATCTACTCAAAGAACTGGCTTTTTTTTTTTTTTTTTTTTTTTGCTTTTGTTGATTTTCTCTATTGATTTTCTGTTTTCAATTCTGTTGACCTCTGTTTTAATTTTTATTTCTCCTTCTTGCTTTGTATTGAATTTGCCCCATTTTTTGTTTCCTTGTGGAAACTTAGATTACTGATTTTATATCTTCCATCTTTTCTGATATTAATTCAAAGTATTTTTAGACTTCTGTTGCGATTTCATCTGTAACCCACGTGTGATGTAGAAGCATGTTGTTTAATCTCCAAGTATTTTTGATTTTTTAGCTGTTGTCTTGTTATTGATTCCTAGTTTAATTCCATGTGGTCTGAGAGCAGACGTCATGTAGTTTCTGTTCTGATGAAGGAAGGTGTGTTTTCTGGCCCAGAATGCGTTCTGTCAGGTGCATGTCCAGGTGAGCTGGAGAGGAATGTGCGTCTTGCGTGTGCAGTGACCTGGGCGACAGGAGTCAGTCTCTCCGCTGACTTGTGCTCCTACGTGCCCCTGTGTCCTCACGGTTTCTTGCCTCCTGAACCAGTCCATTTCTGACGGAGGGTGTGATGGTGTCCCATCTGCTGGCGAGCCCTTCGGCGTCACTGCGCATTTGTCACAGTGGGTTCTTTTTTATTCTGGAGTTTCCCCTTTATTCTTCCTTTGAATTTCTGTCTCTGCCCTTACTTTACCCATCTGTTATTGCACATTGTCTACTCTTTCTGTTAATTTCCTTCACATATTAATCATAGTTTTTAAAAAATTTCTGTTCTGATAATTCCAACTTTCCTGCCATATCTGACTCTGGCTCTGATGCTTGTTAAGTTTCTTCAAAGTGGGCTTTTGCCTTTCAGTGTGTCTTGCAATTTTGTTGAGCGTGGACATGACGTGCTGGGTAGAACGTGGTCAGAGGTTGTTAGTCACGTGGGCACGGGGCTGGGCAAGCGCTCTGTGGTCCTGAGTAAGCTTCGGTGGCCCTTGCCTGTGAGCTGTGACCATCCTGGGTCCCCGCCGTGGGCCCGGGTCTGTCTCAGGCCTTGTCCTCGCTGACCCTGCAGTGGGTGATCAGTCACAGCCCCCGGGCTGTGACTGCCTGCCGGCCTCTGGGCTGCAGGGGGCACGGGATTCTCCGCATGGGCCTGTGTGGGGCTTGGGAAGGAGGATGGTCTGCTTGGGACCTGATTGGGCAGATCTGTGAAGAACTGTGGGTTTTTCAGTTCAGCTTTTCCTGTTAGGACAGCGACACTCCTCGCATGCTGACCAGAAGCCAGAGGTCCCACGAGGGGCTTTGTTCTCATCTTGAATTTTATAAACTCGATTGAAAGCTCCTAAATAGTTTAGAATTAAAAAGACAAGCCATAGTCATTTATTAGCCGAAGGCCAGAACTCAAGGCTGGACATGTACATTTTAAGGCCTGTTTTCAGATGAGCATGGTGGGGCCCGTGAGGCCCACTGTGGCCTGAGGACCCGGGTGCCTGTGGCACCTGCTCAGAAAGTGGCTGGGCCTTGGTGACCTTGCTGCCCTGGAGCTGGTGTCCAGAATCATTAGAGAGTTTCCTGCCTGTTTTGCTCAAGGTGACTTCGAAAGCCCAGTTTTCTCAGAAAGTTACCTATGAAATCGCGAAGTTTGGGAAAGCTGCTTCCTAAGCAGGTGCCTGCAGCCCCTGGGTGGGCAGGTCCTGGGAGAAGGCGGAGTGCTGTCCTGGACACCTTGTCACTGGGGCGATGGCAGGGTCTGCCCTTGGTGACACTGCTGTGAAGGAGAAGCTGCAGGCCTCACATGTGAGGATGTGGGGCTAAGTTTAGCAGCAGCTCTTTGGGTGGTGACATCCCGCCGGGCCCTCGGCCATGTCTCCGCCTGGACCAGGCCCCGCTGATGTCCCCTCTGGCTGGAGATGGGCTTGGCAGGCTGCTCACCTGCGTGTCAGTGTCCCAAGCTTTGTGCTTTGGAACTTCTCCGTGAATAGAATCGTTGTTACGAACATTCATCCGATGGCTAGCATATGACTGGGGCTAACTATATGCCACGCCCTTCGCTGAATACTGGAGGTGAGACCCAGAGCAGGCACCCTGCTGCCCACGGGCACTTCCAGCATGTACTGAGGGGCTCTGTGAGCCAGGCGGCAGGGAGGGGAGCGGGCAAGGTGCCAGGGAGGAGTTCCTGCTCCTGCCTGCAGCTCCCTGAGGCGAGGGCAGTGCCAGGCCCAGGACCTCCTGGGGAAGGCCGATGGGTTTGAGGGAGAGGGGAGCATGGGAGGCCATGAGCCTGAGGAGGAGGCAGGGCAGCCTCAGCGCCTCCCTCTGCCCCTTCCTGCCGGAAACCTATCATTGTCCCACTAATAGAGAGATGTGGAAAGGGAATCCAGAAGGCTGGTCAACCTTAAATGCTCTGAACCACGCGGGACGTGAAAGGGGTTCCCACACCTTCCTGTGCTAAACCCCGGCTGCAGGGAGAGGGAATAGGGCATCCTCCACTGCTGTGGGCCCTGCATCCTGGTGGGTAGTGCCGTGTCTGGGACAAGCAGTGCAGTGAGGGGAGACCGCGGCCCAGCTCCAACCACACTGCAGTCCTCGTCGCCTGCCCCTGGCCCTAGGTGTCCTTGTCCTGCCGTCCCTTCTGGCTTGGCTCACAGCTCACCCCTCCAGGCCGCCTGCCCTGTGCACCCGGCCTGGAAGTCCACCTGCTCCCCAGCTCTCCCAGCTTCTCCATGTCTGGTTTCTTTCCTGCTCAACACTCATCACCGCCTGACCGCATGCATGACACTGCATTTATGTGGGTGATTCTGTCGCCCGCTGGATGGAGGCCGTGCCTGGAGCTGCCTCACCTACAGGCTCTCGGCCACCTGCGGAAGACACGTTGCTCTGTGAGGGGTGTGCAGGGACTGGCGCGACCGTTTTAGGTCTTTGGTCTGCTCCTCTGGGTCCCTGCGCTACCACGGTGCTGGCTCTTTGAGGATCCGGCTGTCTACATGCTAGTTAGCTGCTCAGAGCATCGACATGGCTTTGTTAGTTTAGCCCAGTGGTCGGCAAACTCATTAGTCAACAGAGCCAAATATCAACAGTACAACGATTGAAATTCCTTTTGAGAGCCAAATTTTTAAACTTAAACTATATAGGTAGGTACATTGTTATTAACTTAATTAGGGTACTCCTAAGCTGGCCTTTGCTAAAAACTCAAGGGGCCAAAGAGCCGCATGTGGCTCGCGAGCTGCAGTTTGCCGACCACTGGTTTAGCCAGACGTCTGCTGCGGAGCACACTGTGGGGTCAGGCACGCCTTTCACAAAGTGTGAGGTCACGCATGGTCCCTGGCGCGAGAGCCGAGCTCTGACTTCCCTCCACTGTTACATGCACCGCCCACCTGGGCTTCCTCCTGGGACATGGGGTCACTGCTTCTCGGCAGTGAGCTGAGCAGGTCTGCCTCCCCGGAGCCAGGCGCTGAGGACCGGCTCCGTCTCCTCAGACCCTGGGCGTCTGGGCTCCCGCAGTGGGTGCGTGGCCACGTGCTTCGTGGTGTCGAGGGAAGAACGCCTCTGTGTGCTGTTGAATCTCCTGTTTTGGAATGTGAACACGCTTCAGCACTTTCCAGAAATGCTGGCCCAGGGGATGTGTTCGTGGGCAGCAAGAAGGCCTTTCTGCTGCTGCTCCATGGACACGAGAGCCCAATGTGGGTGCCCAGAGTCTGTTAAAGAAAGTCTCCTCGTGAGGAAAGCAGGTTGCCTCTCCTTGCACTCTGAGCGGCTGATAAACGGACACCTTTTCCTAAAGGAAGATGGAAGGCAGCCCTCCTGCAGAGTGGGATACCTTTAAAGTCAGCTGTCGTCAACCTGAGGACGTGCGTGTGTACCCGCGGCCATTCCACCCAGCCCCCCAGCAGAAACAGGCTGGGGCGTCACCTTTCGGATGCTTGCCTCGCACAGCTGTCACCTCAGCGCCAAGTAGTGAGCGTTCGTACCGGAGCGCGAGCCCAGATAGACCTGCTTCTGAGGCTGCACAGCTGTCAGCCTGTGAGGGCTGAGGAAGGTGTCATCACCATTTTTGCACTTGACTTGGGTTTTGACTCTTGTCTAACTAGAGAGACAGTTCTCTCCAGGTTAAGGAAATATGCGTCGTCTTAGGGCAGCCCGACTTGACGGTGTGGGCACCAGGTTGGCGCGTGTTAGTGATGGAATGACACACTGTGAAGACCACTTCTGCTCAGACTCCCTGCTGGGTGGACTGGCCCTCCCAAGAGTTAAAGAACCAAACCCAGGCGCGGGGGTCACCAAGTGTCAGAGTCGCCATTCTCTGCCACTGCTTAAGTGGCGAAATCTGACCAAGAAATAAGAGTGAAAACCTGTTGAATGACTCGGTCGTGGTATCTGGTCTTCAAATAGAACAAATGAAAAGGCAATCACTCCTTGTTTTGGAATATAAGATGGTATCTCTCACCAGGGTCCTGGGTCAGGGAGGAGACGTGCAGGGGTTGAAGCAGCTGCGCCAGCTCCATTTCGCTCCATGAAAAACTACTTCTTTAAAAACATGCAGGTTTCTGGTGTAAGATTTCACACGGAAACTGCACCATAAAGTCCAACTGCCCCTTACCCCTCAGGACCTGTGAACGAGGCAAGGCCAGCCGAGGTTTTAATTTTGTTAAATTAGCATGAACCAAGTAAGGACTGGGCAGAGCATACCACTTACACAGATGGCCCAGAGAGGACTGACACAGACAGACGGCCCAGAGAGGACTGACACAGACAGACGGCCCAGAGAGGACTGACAGACAGACGGCCCAGAGAGGACTGACTGACAGACGGCCCAGAGAGGACTGACACAGACAGACGGCCCAGAGAGGACTGACACAGACAGACGGCCCAGAGAGGACTGACAGACAGACGGCCCAGAGAGGACTGACTGACAGACGGCCCAGAGAGGACTGACAGACAGACGGCCCAGAGAGGACTGACAGACAGACGGCCCAGAGAGGACTGACAGACAGACGGCCCAGAGAGGACTGACACAGACAGACGGCCCAGAGAGGACTGACAGACAGACGGCCCAGAGAGGACTGACACAGACAGACGGCCCAGAGAGGACTGACTGACAGACGGCCCAGAGAGGACTGACACAGACAGACGGCCCAGAGAGGACTGACAGACGGCCCAGAGAGGACTGACAGACAGACGGCCCAGAGAGGACTGACAGACAGACGGCCCAGAGAGGACTGACAGACGGCCCAGAGAGGACTGACAGACGGCCCAGAGAGGACTGACAGACAGACGGCCCAGAGAGGACTGACACAGACAGACGGCCCAGAGAGGACTGACACAGACAGACGGCCCAGAGAGGACTGACAGACAGACGGCCCAGAGAGGACTGACACAGACAGACGGCCCAGAGAGGACTGACACAGACAGACGGCCCAGAGAGGACTGACACAGACAGACGGCCCAGAGAGGACTGACACAGACAGACGGCCCAGAGAGGACTGACACAGACAGACGGTCCAGAGAGGACTGACACAGACAGACGGCCCAGAGAGGACTGACACAGACAGACGGCCCAGAGAGGACTGACACAGACAGACGGCCCAGAGAGGACTGACACAGACAGACGGCCCAGAGAGGACTGACAGACAGACGGCCCAGAGAGGACTGACAGACAGACGGCCCAGAGAGGACTGACACAGACAGACGGCCCAGAGAGGACTGACTGACAGACGGCCCAGAGAGGACTGACACAGACAGACGGCCCAGAGAGGACTGACTGACAGACGGCCCAGAGAGGACTGACAGACAGACGGCCCAGAGAGGACTGACAGACGGCCCAGAGAGGACTGACAGACAGACGGCCCAGAGAGGACTGACACAGACAGACGGCCCAGAGAGGACTGACAGACAGACGGCCCAGAGAGGACTGACACAGACAGACGGCCCAGAGAGGACTGACTGACAGACGGCCCAGAGAGGACTGACAGACAGACGGCCCAGAGAGGACTGACACAGACAGACGGCCCAGAGAGGACTGACTGACAGACGGCCCAGAGAGGACTGACACAGACAGACGGCCCAGAGAGGACTGACAGACAGACGGCCCAGAGAGGACTGACTGACAGACGGCCCAGAGAGGACTGACTGACAGACGGCCAGAGAGGACTGACTGACAGACGGCCCAGAGAGGACTGACAGACAGACGGCCCAGAGAGGACTGACAGACAGACGGCCCAGAGAGGACTGACACAGACAGACGGCCCAGAGAGGACTGACAGACGGCCCAGAGAGGCGCCTGCAGGAGGGAGTGAGGACGTCCCGCAGCTTGCGGAGCTGTTGGTGCTGTTGTACGAAACCTGGTTGTTCTAACCTGGAGTAGTGAGTCTAAGAGGATTGATGGCAGCCTGTCCCACCTGTGGATCACGCCATGTGCTGTTGATGGAGGATTTCCTGGCGGAAGGGGCTAAGAACCTTCTGGAATTCTCACATCCATCTTGGTGAGTGGATGACTGGATTTGTGTTCTCACAGTGCTCTGCATTTGTGAGTGCGTGTTCGACATCAGGTCAGTGGGCGGGCCAATAGTCCTGCGGTTTTCCTCTGACCTCAGCAGAAAGACTCATTCCCGGGAGTCTGCCCCCCACAGCCCAGCAGAACCTCTGGGACTGGGAGCATGCTTTGCTGCACAGTGTCCTTACAGGCAGGCCCATGGGCGGGGGGCGGGAGGCAGGGGACAGGAGGGGCACCTAGTGATTGCTTCATGTGGGCTGTGGGGCAGCGTCTTGGCTGGAAGTCAGCCTGCACACCTGTGCGTGTGGTGAGGAAGCGGAGCCTCCGGCTCCAACGCGGGGTCTGTGAGTGGGGTTTAACTGTGCTGATTGTGACCCTGCTTCCCTCCGTGGTGTCTCTGGCTCAATCAGGCCTTTAGAATGAATTACATTTTGGATGAAAGCTCTAAAAATGTATGGTTCTCTGTATTTTTATTTAGAACAAGGTATGATATTGATTTGAAATCTTTCCTTAAAGCAAATGTATTCCCTTCAGTTCACACCTGGACTCTTTATTGCCAATCTCTGTTCCTGCTGGCTGCCTGTCAGTCATGCCAAGAGCAGGGGACACTCGCGTTCTGGATGTGAGCTGGGTGCTTGCTGAGTGCACTGAGAGCACTGTCACACGGCAGCTCGGCACAGCTCCGTCTCCTCGCCACGGAAAGGGCGGCCAGAGGGTGACAGCAGTCGTGGCTCAGGACTCACTCCAGGTCACAGTCGGAGGGAATGGCTGCTCAGTGATGAGCAAGGTTCCACGGCACTGGCAGCAGGAATTCACCCGAATGGGAGGGGCTTCTTCCCAGGGGACCCACATTTGGTTGGGTGCCGTAACCACTATTATGATGATGTGGCCCCGTGGCAATGTGGGAGGTTTGTTTGCCTCCAAATTTTAAATGTGGGTACTCTTAACCCAGCAGTTTTACTTATAAGAAGGAGTATTCTGCAAATACTCTGAAGTATGCACACACACACGTGGACTTCCGTTACTTATTTTAAATGGAAAACTACTTCCGACAGGAAGCAGTGCCCATGACTCCTATGGAATGAACAAGTCACAGTGGCCTAATGACTTACCTATTGCCCCACCCACTTGGTGAGAAAGCATTTTCTTTGTGTCTTTGCAAGGAAGAAAGAATACATATTTAAAGATTAGCAAGTTGAAGGGATGCTCATAAAGTACATTTATTCCAGAGGGTGGCGTTGGAGAG
The DNA here is from genome assembly GCF_963455305.1 of Plecotus auritus. Taxonomy (NCBI): domain Eukaryota; kingdom Metazoa; phylum Chordata; class Mammalia; order Chiroptera; family Vespertilionidae; genus Plecotus; species Plecotus auritus. The sequence continues at coordinate 114,372,802 of NC_137773.1, forward strand.
GAGTACTTGGTGCACTTCCATAGTTTTAAAATTTTCCTACAACACTATAACTTTGAAATTTAAAACCATGCTATTTTAGGAGAAAGAAAGATACCTAAGCCAGAGAATTTGGAGGATTCTACTCCAAACCAGTTGCCTGTGGGCCCTGGAGAAGCAGCACCTCCAGGGTACCACCCATCCTGTTGGGAGGCCCGGAACCCAGGGTGTGAGTGAGATCTCTGAGGAACTGAGTCCAGCTGGGAGGAGGGTGAGTCCTTGTGGGGGCACAGGCCCACTCCTGGCTGGCCGGTCACCACCGCCTCCCGGGACATGGCTCAAAGCCGTCTTCGATCCCTGGTAAACCTGGGGTCTGAGGGAACCGGCTGTCAGCACAGCCCGACTCCCAGCCGGCCCTGGGCTTGCAAGGCCGCCTCTGGCCACAGGTGTGTCCATCCCAGACTGCGAGGAGCCCTCAGGCAGGCTGGGTGCACATCCCTCTGCGGCCTCGACAGGCCATCCTCCACGAGCTGAGAAAAAGTCCCTACACTCTTCTCCACACTCACTCTTTGAGGAACTGAATCAGAGAGGGTCACAGCAGCCGCTTTCCGTAGATGAGTCCTGAATGAGTGATGGTGTGAAGGCGTGATGTCCTCAGGGTCTGGTGACACAAAGGCGTGTAGGCAAGAGAGGAACATTTAGATTATATAGACTGACCGCTAGGAAGTGGCAGTTCTTACAGTTTTAAAACACTTTATTATAATAATTTTTAAATAAAACAAAATTCTACATGAGTGAGGTGCACATCCATAGCCACCTCATTTTTCCTCTCTCACAGAGTGACTGGTGGTGAACTGTTTGAAGACATTGTGGCGAGAGAGTACTACAGCGAGGCTGATGCCAGGTGAGTGACCGCCACCTGCACATCCCGCTCCGCACATGCCCACGCGGCCCGGGACTCACATTTCCACCTGGACTCCTGTGATGACGCTCTCCTCATTGGTGGTTTTTCTCTGCGGGATTTCCAGGATGATTCTCTGGAAAAAAAACCTATGAATCTGGTGTAAACTTTATTTTTATCTAGTGTCTGTAGTTAGAGTGTGCATTTTATTTTTTTATTTTCTTTATTGACTAAGGCATTTTATTTTTTAAAACCTCACTAGAATGGCTTCTGCTAAAGAAATATACTTTTTTAGCAGATATGAGAGATGGAAGATTGACACCCTCTGGTCTCCAGGTCCCGGCTGCCCAGTGTGCCTATTTACATAGGACCCTTCGATTTCTGTTTCAGTTCATTAAAATTAAGTAAAATTGAAAGCTCAGTTCTTGGGTCGCACTGAACACATCTCAGGGGTCAGGGGCTACGATTGGCAGCAGGTCCGAGCACCGGCCTCCAGGCCTCGGAGCGGCCCACAGAGTCACCCAGAGTCAGCTGGGAGTGTCCTTACAGCCCTGGGAACCCTCATTTGGAAAATACTCGTCCAGGTATTTCAGTGTTCAAGAGGACTTTCCGATCTTGTCACTGACAAATTTTTACAGAAGTTAAAAGTGGCTCCCATTTTGTCTCACTTGAAAGTGCCAGGCTGCACAGAGGTGACGCAGTGAGCAGCAGCCGCTTGCTTAAGCCAGTGGTGGCCGCAGCTGGCACTTCCCGCAAGCAGCCCAGCCAGGAGCACGGGCTCCCTGTGAGCATGTGAACAGCACTGCGATGCCGTCCGGCTGGTCCAGCCACAGTGGCCTGTCTCTCCAGAAGCCAGGCTGCGCAGCTCCTAGGCCCTGCGAATGCCCTGTGCTTAGCGCCGCTGCTCAAGGCTTTCTGTGGTCTCACTTGGCATGGCTGGCTCTGTTTTTTAACGGGGTTTCCATTGCCAGAGTCAACGGGAAAGCTCTGTCACGTCTGTTCTGCTGAGTGACTCACCAGTGGTTCCTGGACCCAGACCCAGACCCTCTGCGAGGCCCCTGCGGCTCCTGCACAGCTGGGGGAACCCGCGCCAGGGAGGGTGGGTACTCAGGGTGGCCAGCAAGCTGGCGGCTTACTCGAGTGCTCACGTGCTATGTGAGCAGCCGATGTACGATTGAAAAATGCTGGTGAAATTAAATAAAGGTTGTGTCACCATCAAAGGGCCCCAGGTAATGGGCAGCCCCATGGGCGGGTCACCCGTGCGCATGCTCCTGTGGCATTGGAGCTCCCAGGGGCATTTTTAGGGGAGTCCACACAAAGTCGAGGAGAAGACACTCTCTTCCGAGCCACAAGCATCAAGAGCTTGTTCTGCAAATCATTGGCGGCGTGTTTGCTGGTCCTCAGGAAGCTCAGGGTTCCGCCCATGCTCACCAGGAAACACGGTGAGGGCCGTTCAGTGTGGGTTACTGTTTGCTTCCTTCTTTTCTGTGACTCTTCAGGCCCTGGAACCTGTACCGTAGTTTGAGGAGAGAAAGTGAATTTCCCAAAAAGTAGTATGAAGTGAACGTTATTATAGAAGGAAAACAAGTCCTAGGATTTAGGAAAAGTTGCCAGCACTCAGACGAGCCTTGGTATAGGTAGCCGGCCTGAGGGCTTGGGGGTCTCTGCAGGCGCCCAGCCCTGACCGGCGTGTTGGCACTGCCCTGGGATATACCACATGGTTGCTGTCTACCCAGGGCTCACCTTGGAGCGCTGCTCTGTACCCTAGTGATTGAGCGTGTCCTCCCTGAGCTCTTGCTTCCTCTGGTCGTGGTGTGTGCCTGAACTTGGACACTGCCGGGCGGTAGCCCATGTCACTGTTGGGTGACAGGGATGAAGAGCCGCAGTGGGGGGTCCTTCTAACTGAACAGCGTTTGCCAGCAGGAAGAAGGGCCTGAGAGAGAGGGCACGACTGGTGCATCTCCACAGGTGACAGCAAACTGGCATGGAAACGCGTTTAACCTGTTCCAGGGCTTCAGTTGTATTGTTTATGCCTCAGCTCTTAGCCCTTCCCCAGAAGCAGCCTGACTGCCGTGGGGATTCACGTTGTGGGCGGACTTTCGGTTCTCCTTTTCTGGGGACCCCATTAGTTTTCCTCCGAAATGTCAGGCACGAAGCAGCGCTGCCGAGTCAGATGGTAGTTGTGCCCCAGGTCCGACCCTCTAACCTGCCGCTCCTTCCTGCTTCCCCCCCGTGCCTCATGGTGACCAGGTGCGCACAGTTCAGGTGTGTGAGAAACACCCACCCGTTGTTGTCCCTGAAGAGGTTCCCAGGACATAATGGGAAGCGGGGACACATTCTTCTCCCAGGAAACCTTCCCTTCTGTGTAGCAGTGACCTCGTTTGCAGGCGGGGGTCCACAGAACGCAGCTCAAGTGGTTTTGTCCGAACATGCCACAGAGTCCGTGCTGCGACCAGAATCACCTTAATTCAGCATCATTCAATTCCAGTGTCAAGTTGGAAATTGGGAAAGAGTGTGGTTTTGTGTGTGTGTGCTGGAACTGTCCTGCCATCGGCACTTGGTCCTCCAGCACCCCTCTGCCTTGTGTCTCCACAGCCACTGCATCCAGCAGATCCTGGAGAGCGTGAGCCACTGCCACCTCAACGGCATCGTGCACAGGGACCTGAAGGTCAGTGTGCGGCGTCCCTGCGTCTGGTTGAAGGAGTGTGTGTTGTTTCCGGGAAGGAGCCGAGGGCAGGCACTTAACATGGTTCCCTGGTTGCTCCCAGCTTTCTGCCCAAACTGACTGCTGTGAAATGATGCTCCATGCCTCCCAGCTGCTTGTCTGCAGGCTCAACGTGCATCACAGCGACAGGGCAGGATGGTGCTGGACATGCCTGCTCCGGTTCAGGCGGTACACCAGGGGGCGGGGCTGCACCATGGGGCAAGGCAGCACCAGGGGGCAGTGCTGTACCATGGGGCAGGGCAGCACCAGGGGGTGGGGCAGCGCCAGGGGGCAGGGCAGCGCCAGGGGGCGGGGCAGCGCCAGGGGGGCGGGGCAGCACCAGGGGGCGGGGCAGCATGGGTGGGAAGGAGTGCCTTTCCCTAACCCAGCGCTTGCCTGGAGGCCTCGGTCTATGATGTGTGCCATCCTCGGACTGAACACCACCACTGTCCTGAGACCCAGAGGCCGTGGTGGGGAAGCTGGCGGCACGTGGCTCCTCCAGGCCCTCAGCCCTCCGCGGGAGGTAATCCCATGGGCAAGCAGAGCCAGGCTTTTTCAGAATGCATTGGTGTCCGAGTTTCACCCCATGTGCCCTGTGCTTTGACAGCCTCCAAGCAGTACCAGGAAATGGAAAGAATGGGGAACCACTTGGGGGAGCACAACAGCTGTAAGATTTTATTTGTGTCCTAATCTATTTCCTGGATTAAATGAAGCATCTTTAAGGTGGATTTTTCTAGAACACGTGGGCCCACCATTGGGCACACGTCTGGCAGGATCCTGCTTGTCCCGAAGCAGTGGTCACTGTGCTGGAGCAATGTGTCTGTGCTTCCGGGAAGGTGTGACACCGCCAGCTATCTGCCAGGCAGGACCAGCTCCTGAGTGTGCTGGGGACTGACACTGCCCCTGCTGTTGGCACACAGTCACTGCACTCAGCAGCCCGGCCGCCCCCCTGCCTCAGATGGGTGTGGGCCACCGGGCATGAAGGTTAGTGGTGCCCAGACTGTTGACCGCAGTCCTGTCTGCGGTAGATCCACTGGAGAGCCGTGGGCTCATTCCCGCTCGGGACAAAACACGTTCCTCGCCAGCTGAGACTTCAGTTCCATGTCTCTCAGAGAAATGACTTCCTGAATTGGAGCAGGAGAGCCTCCAGTGGGCCGGCGAGCAGCACGATGCACTCCCTCATTCTGGACTTGTCTGCGGACACAGGCCAGACACTGCAGCCAGGCCCTGGGGCCCCACTAGTGAGTAGACGGTTCCCAGGTGACAGAGCTGGAGGCAGAGTCACAAGTAGCTGTGGCCCACGTGAGGGACGTGGAGTCTCCTTCCCTGGACATCAGCCCATGGAGGCTGAGGGCGCCATGAATCCTGTTCCTTCCTTACGTGCCTCCCGGGGGCACGCTGGTGCCTCTCAGTGAGGCAAAGACAGTAATGCACGTGTTCTGATCCAGTAAGGTTTATGGAGCATACGCACATGCTGACGCGTTAGGATGTCACTCTTCTCCTCATACCACCCCATATCACGGACGACGAGAAATGTAGATTTGGAAAGTGAACGGGAGGAGAGTCCTCAGCATCCCAGCTGTACCTGTGCTGTTCAGAGGAGTGATGGCCAAGAAATGAAAATGAAGGAAAACCGTGGGCAGAAGCATCTGTGCGTGTGAGCGCCGTGTGTTCAGTTGTGGGTCTTCATTTGAAACCTCGACCTGGCCAGGCGTTTGCACCTGGGGCAGCGGCTCGAGCGGCTGTGTGTCCGGTGGGCCCCTGGGGTTTCTCATGGGCAGGCCTCTCTAGTTATAACTGACTATAAATCCCTTGTATGTCCTGGAAGAATATGTCTTGAAAGATCCACAGCGCCTTACTTGAAGATGAGATTTGTAAGCAAAACATTGCCTTCATTTCCAGAATCTTCCTCTGACCTCAGTTTGCATCTGAGAGCATTCAGTGTCGAAAGCAAAGGCGTGGTCAGTGGTGTTTCCTTCGGACGGCATGCTTGGACTGCACCTCCACTAGCCCTTAGCAGGTTTCCCCTCCCCATTGGAATAAGGGGAACAGCACATTCCTTTGAAAATTCATTTTTTTTGGTGAGCTTATTCCTTCCATACCGTGCACAGACAGAGCCCTTTTTGTTCCTTGTCAGAACTCAGAACTGCCTTTTTTCAAGCGAACATACAGGACGTGCACGTTTTAATGTGATGGGGTCGGCTGCTCTGTGTAATAAACCGGTCATTTGGAATCTGACTTTATGTGTGGAAAGCCAAGGGCCTAAGAGCCAAGGATGGAAAGTGTGACTTCTCTCACAGGACCTTTGTCCTGCGTTTTCTGGGATCGTGACGTGGATGTTTGTCGATGTCCAAGCTCAGCTGAGCCTTTTGCGGTGGGAGCGTGCATCAGCGCTGGCGGCCGGCCCAGCAAGTGAGCTGTGCGCTAAGCTGCTTTCTGACCTGTGAGCTGAAGTCAGTAGTTAGAAACTCAGGCAGGGACTTCGGGAAAGCTCACTGCCAAGCAGTACCGCTTCCCGCCAAGCGGTGAGGTGCAGCATCGCCTCACATGGCTCTTTTGGGGAAAAGTTTCTGCTCTGTCCTCCTCTGACATTAGGGGACTGGGTGAGCTTCAGGGAGCTTGCTCCTGTTTCTGCCAGACTGCTCCCCTGTAGGCCCTTAGGCCCACTCAGCCCTGGTCCCTCCGTGTTCCTGGGCTTGCCATAGCCCTGGGGCAGCGGCCATGTGCCACACCTGAGAATGGGAAAGGGGACAGCTGGATTCTTCCTACCTGGCTCTACACTGAATGTTGCCCTGACTGTTCTCAGGCCCTGGTTCCTGTGCTAGTTCAGGGACCATGCAGACGTGTGTTAGAGAGAAGCCCGAGTGTTGCTGTTCATCATCAAAAAGGCCCAGCTGGGTGTGTGTGGGGTGCTGTCTGTAGCCCCTCGGGGAGCACTGCTGTGGCTCGGGGGGCTGCAGAGCTGAGCGCTCAGGGGACTGGGGGGCCGCAGGGCCTGGTGCAGAGCTGAGCGCACCTCACGAAGGTGTGGCAGGTGCCTAGCAAAAGCAACGCTAAGCGAAGGTGATTGTTCCACACGTCACTGGGTACTGAATAGAGAAGACGAGTGTCTCTGATACAGTCACACCTGCAGGACACTCACGGGGGCTGCTAGACGATGGGCAGGTGCAGAGCCCCAGGACTGCAGACAATGCTGAGCGCAGCCGGGCGAGCAGAGGCATCCAGCAGTGAGCAGGAGGGGCAGGTGGGGGGGTGTGAATTAGAGCAGGGGCACACGTCACTGCCCTGGCAGGGTGGGCGGATGGGTGGGTGGATGGATGGTGGGTGTGGGGTGGGTGGGTGGATGGATGGTGGGTGGGTGGATGGATGGGTGGATGGTGGGTGGATGGATGGATGGATGATGGATGGGTGGATGGTGGGTGGATGGATGGATGAGTGGATAGTGGGTGGATGGATGGTGGGTGGATGGGTGGTGAGTGGATGGGTGGATGGTGGGTGGATGGGTGGTGAGTGGATGGATGGATGGTGGGTGGGTGGATGGATGGATGGGTGGATGGTGGGTGGATGGATGGATGGGTGGATGGTGGGTGGGTGGATGGGTGGTGAGTGGATGGATGGATGGGTGGATGGTGGGTGGATGTGAGATGGATGGGTGGGATGGGTGGGTGGATTGATAGATGATATAGAGAGACAAAGAGATGTTAATGAAGGTAGTAATTCTGGAGATTTGTGAGGATTTTTAAATACTATTTCATGGGGAAAAAATTAAAGTTATGAGCAGAAAAGAAAGAAATTCATCCTTTGGGGGGAATGTGAGACATAGTCAGTAATTTCTTGCTCACATGGTAGTACATATATCAAGTTACGAATTCTACACTTTGAACAAATCTAAAATCACAATTCCATTTTTCTGAGAACCACACGTAGATAAAACTTTAAAGAACGTATTTGTGCATTATGTTTGTCTAGGTATTTTAGGAACAAGCTGTGTGTGTGATAAATCCCCATAATTCATTTAGTCACTCTGCTTTTTGCCATTGAGTGCCTATGTGTGCCAGGCCAGGGGCAGCACTGGGTGTTGGCGCAGGCGGCTGCCTGAGCATGTGCTGACGGCCACGGCAGTCAGGGAACAGCAATGCTGGCCTCACCCGCATGTGCTGATGGAAGCAGACCTCTGATTGCACGCTGTCGTCACGGGCTTCTGCTGGAAGCTCCCTGCGCTGAGTATACAAACACACGCACCCATTCCCTGGAAAATGAAAACAAAACTCGTGTACTATGTACATGGGAGACCCCAAAAATTATCTGTGCCACGTGCCTGGGATACCCCAAAAATCGCCTGTGTAAACTGGTCCAACTCTTGGTATCATTTGCCACGTTCTCTTCTGCTGAGTGTCTGCTCTGCAGGCTTTGAGCCACTGTCTGTGGCCCGGCTGGACCACGCATGCCCTGGGAGCGGGCAGCACTCTCCCTCCTGCCCAGGGTCTGTCCTGTACGTCCATGCGTCTGTCTGACCCACACCATGGCAGGTCATCCTTTCTAGCAGCATTGCTCTGGGTCAGGAACGGCCGCCTTGAGAGGACAGTGCGTGCTGGTTGCTCCCCGATCACAGAAAACGTTAATTCAGTCACTCACGATGGGCTCCGCTCTTTCTCCTTCTCCTTCCTAAACCAAGCCGGAGAATTTGCTGTTGGCCAGCAAGTCCAAGGGTGCAGCCGTGAAGCTGGCAGACTTTGGCCTCGCCATCGAAGTTCAAGGGGACCAGCAGGCGTGGTTCGGTGAGTAGCCCCCCTGTCACCACCCCACTCCTGATGAGGACTGTGGGGACGGGTTCCCCCAGCTCCAGCTTGGAAACATGGGCTGCCAGCACTGAGCCCTCCTGGCACTACAGGGCATCAGTCAGAAGGGACGGGAGGGGATGTGACGGGAGCAGCAGGGACTCGGCTGTGCGGAGAGGGGCCCACAGTGTGACAGACACCACTTGGAGCTCCTGAGCTTCCCTCGTGAGGAAAGGGGTGCCACGTGCAGCCTCACTTGATGCTGAGACGATGCAAAGAGCAGGACTCAGGGAATCTTGCAGAGTGCTCCCAGATCTGTGATTAGTAAGTGAAATTTTTTAAAAAATAGTTACAAGAACATGTGCATAGATATATATTGAGTTCCATCTTAAATATCCTTTCTCTAAAAGGCCAGTTTCCTCTCTAAAATTGTGATAATTGTGACATTTCTATACGATGAAGCCTCTGTTTACCTCCAATGAAGGAGGAGATGGTGCTAAACCAGAATAGACTGCAGCATTTCTGCCAGCGGGGACCACCTCGGCGACCGGCCTGCATAGCTCCTTTGCACTGACATCCGCGTCTGCTGGGCGCCCGAGTCGCCCATTTCCTAGGGCACCCTGAGGCAGCCTCTCCCCAGCCTCGGTCTCCTTCCCTTCCTGACGCTCAGCGGCTGTGATGAGAGAGCATTTCAAATGCCTTTTGCTTCTAATCCTTTTCCTCTGAACAGCTGTCAGCGGGAACACCCTGCAGGTCTCCCTTCCCCGCTGTCCACACAGACACGCCTGTGCCTGAAACACGCCCATCTCCTGGTCGTGCCCAGAGCCTGCTGTCCGCCCCTCGCCTGCCTGCCAGGTGATGGTGGATGGCGTGGCGGCCTCCCAGCGATTGGGGTCCTCACTTTCTACTGCTGTCCTTGTCCTTGTCCTTGTCCTTGTCCTGTGTCCGTGGGACCAGACTGGTTCTTATCTGTGGCCCACTCCCATTCCATATGCCTCCCCATGCAGTCCCTCCCGCCCACCATGAGGCATGCCCTCAGCCTGCCGTGCTTGTACCTGTAGAACAAACAAAGGTGGAGCCTGGGACTCGTTTTGTAAGCGTGAGACTGATGCCTGCGTGCTGGTTGAGAGCGTGGCTGATGGGGATGGAGAGCACACAGCCTGGCGGGTCTGGCAGGAGGCTGGGCACACACAGCAGGGCCTGTGCCTGGAGGTGCTGGCAGGCCTGTGCCCATGGCCCCTGTCTGTGCACAGGGCAAGGAGAGGAGCTGACGGGGCGGCCTCAGCGCTGGGCACACTCAGCCATCCTGAAGGAGGGTGCTTTGTTCCGGCTGGCAAGGCACTAAGGGTGTCCTGGCACAGGCTTGGCCCCGGAGGGCCTCAGGCCTGAGGAGTGTGCAGCTGAAGTGCAACGCCCGGCGGGTCGGTGGAGGCAGGAGGGAGCCTGTCCTAGTGAAGGGGCTGCTGTTGCCATGGAAGTTCAGGGATGTGATGAGAAGTTGCAAGTAGAGCGGGGCGTGCTAGGCTATGCCCCAGGCAGTGTGGCAGTGTGGCAGTGGGGTGGGGGTGCCGACAGCCGCCTGCCAGGGAGGACACTGGGTCATGCAGGCATGCCGGTGTGAGGACAGTGTGAATGGGGGTGGGAGGGGGCGCAATCAGGTTCCCTTCCTCGGGTAGCACACGGCTCTGAGCTCCAGGAATCTTGCCGGGGCCTGGCGGGTTCTGTCGAGAACAGAGCGGGACCCTCCAGAGCTCGGGGGGGAGAGGGGGTGGCAGGATCGGAGGAGGATGACCGGGAGCAGGAGGATGGACGGAGCCTCGTGGCCAGAGCCACGGCAAAGTTGGCACCAGCGTCTGGCCTGAGTGCCAGGGGCCATCTGTGCTCCTGACCCTCCTGTGTCATCTCCATGGCCGGGGAGGCAGGCGGGCTGTGTGGGCGGGGCTGGCTCTTCTGAATCAGGACCCCAGCCTCACCCTGGCTGACTCCTGGAGCCGTGTCCTGGGCAGTCGCTCCAACTCCCAGGCAGTGTCTGCGTGAGGAGGTGGCGTTCCGGGCAGGGCCGCAAGCATGCTGAGCCCGGAGCTGTGAGCGAGCCTCACCCTTGGGGTGGACACCACTCACTCGCTCACTTGGGCGCACAGAAGGCAAGTCCACAGGCAAGGTCAGTGCGTCTCGCTGTGAGCTGCAATCACTCATTGCTGGCAGCAGCTGGTCCCCGGCAGCCGGGATGCGGGGGGGCGGGAAGCTCCCGTCTCCCCAGCACGCACTGCCCATGTGCAGCTCTTGCTAAGGTGCCCATTAGAGAAGTGCCTTTTCAGAAACGTGCGCATTTCTAATGTGTGGGACCCCTTGTTGCTAAGTTTGAGGTACATGTGAGTTCTCGTGCAGCCTGCGGAGGAGGCACGGGGTGGCTGGGCGCCTGGGTCCCTGGGTCCTGGGCCCTTGAGGCAGGGCCTGGCTAGTGCCCACAGCTCCTGTGTCTACTCAGTGTCGTCTGCCTTCAGTGCTCACGTATCTGACCCGTGTCATCTGGTAAAAGGTGGTGTCGGTGGGGTGGGCTTTTCACCTTTGTGAGAGAAGAACAGAACTTTCTCTGTCATGTATAATGCCAGGGTTTCAGGCTTTTGCATATTTTTACTTGAAAAGAGAAAGGGTCTGGGCTGGGGGAAGCCGTGGGAAGTGACAGGTGCGGAAGATGCGGGAACACAGGCGTGGTTAGTGGGTTTGTTTCACAGACTCCTCAGCATCGCTCCGCATTCCTGGTGCCATGGGTGCCCCTCCTCCTGGTGCAGGGGGCCCTATGCACAGGAACTGGCGGCCTGCTTGTTGGTGCCCAGGGCAAGTCAGGGGTCCTGCCTGCATTGAAACGCTCCGGGGCCCTCACCGTGTGGGTGGTGCATCCTCCCCCTCACAGGGAGCATCAGCCCCACACACAGGAGGGGCTGCTCGGGTGCTGCAGGAGCCGGCCGGCGCCGCGGGGCGGCTCGTGTCGGGACGAGCTGGGTGGTCCCAAGCCACCAGGGGGCAGATCAGTGTGCACAGCCTGGGAAAGACACTGTCTTCCTGCCTGAGGCCAGCTCACCTGGACAAACAGCTGACAGAGAGCAGAAAAGTTCCCTCGCCGCCTCCACCTCCCATTGCTGCTGTCCACCTGCCGACTCCCTGGCTCTGCCCCGCAGGTTTCGCTGGCACGCCTGGGTACCTGTCTCCAGAAGTGCTGCGGAAGGACCCCTACGGAAAGCCGGTGGACATGTGGGCCTGCGGTAAGCACTCTCCCGGCAGGTTTGGGTGCAGCAGAGCTGATAGGCTTAGAATAGGACCTTCTCCATCTGCACCAAGGGACCCTGGAGCGAGGTCACCGAGAGGGCGGGCAGGCCCTGCTTGCCGTCTCTGACTCAGGAGCCCGTTCCCAGTTCCCAGGAGAGGCCTAGGATGCTGGTCTGAGTGGCACTTTGAGGTGAGGGGTGTGGCGGCCCACGAGCCTGCTGGGCCTCTGTCCCCTCAGTAGTCTTGCGGAGCCTGGGTTTGCATAGAGTGCTCATGTGTGGGAAGGAGGGCAGGGGTGCCGCTTGGAGAGAAGGAGCTGGCTGTCCTGTGGGTCTGGGCAGCGCCGTGTCTGCAGCAGTCACTCCAGGAGCTCACTGCCCTGGGAGAAGATGAAAGAAGGCGGGACAGGCACTTTGGGCCCGGTCCTGAGGGACCATGGACATAGTCCCCTCTGGGCTGCGCACGGCTCCCACTGCCTTTGCTACTCCTCTCTCAGCCTGGACGGGCTGGCACAGCTTCGATTCTTAAAGTAACTTGGTTTTACTTAAAAACAAGCCCTTCCCTAAGGATTTGTAAAGTGGGCTGTCCCATGCTCCACTTCCTGTGGCCTCGTTGGCGGCAGCACTAGGTGCCTGTCATTTAACCTGGGAGCGCCCGGCTCTGGGCTCTCCTCGCCCAGGGCGGCCACTGGGAGGTCCCACGCTGGTCAGTCTTTGCTGGGCGCCTGCCGCCCTGCCCGTCCTGCCTCTGAGTGGCTTCCCTACTGTGAACAGGAGGGATTGCCCTCGTGGAATTATGTGCAGGTCAAGTAGGGCGCACTTTAAATTCAGGTAGTTTATAGTTTGCAAAGCAACTGACATGCAAATAGCGGTTACTCTAAAAGGTTGGGATGTCCACTGACTTGGTGAGATCCTAGGTGTGCTCCCCGGCCTGCCTTCCCCTCACTGAGCGGCTCCTCAGCCTGGCCCCCAGGGCCCTGGGGTGGGCACTGTCCAACACCCTTGCTCCCTTCTACGTGCTAATGGCGATCCTGGCTTTGCAATAAGTCAGCCCCACCAGCTCTGCTTCTGCTGCTGAATTTAACAGGCGGGCACTGAGGGGTGTTATAGGGGAAGCGGGTGTGTGGCTGCCCTCAAACCCTAAACGCTGGCGGGAGGGCCGGTGGTGCAGACTGGGCGGGGACCCGGGGCCAGGCCTCCCCTCCTCTCCCTCATGTCCCTCCTGTAACGCATGCTCTCTGGGAACCTGGGCCTCTGTGGGCCACTGGCACTCTGTATTGAGACCGAGACTGCAGGAGCAAGGGCTTCCTCTCCTCGCAGGTTGTCCACACTCCCAGGCCCTGCTGTTCAGGGTGTGAGTTTATACCCGGTCCCATCGCTCAACACATAGCCTAACTAGAGGCAAAATGACTAGAAGAGACAGACACACAAATACTGAAACTGCACAAGAGCGAGCAGAGGCGAGTGCGGGAAGCTCGGGAGACCTCATCTCAGGGGCCTGCCGGCCTCTGCCATGGCCATAGTCCCAGTGCTGGACGCTGGGACCATGCTCGCGAGATCCCCCTCCCCCAGTGCCCCCAAGCACACCCCCAGCCTGTGGGGACCCAGCAGCCCGTCCCTTCTGCCTGTGAAGGGCGGGTTGGGGAGGGCTGTGTCCAGGGCCGGCCACGGGAGCTCTCCGTGGCTGCGACCTAATGCTGTTCCCGCTCGTACCTGCAGGCGTCATTCTCTACATCCTGCTGGTGGGGTACCCCCCATTCTGGGACGAGGACCAGCACAGACTCTACCAGCAGATCAAGGCCGGAGCTTACGACGTACGTGGGGGCTGGGGCTTCATGGGGCGCTCTCGGAGGGCAGCGCCCGCCTCCTCTCCACCGCATGCAGGTCACCCACAGGCTCTGTGGTCATCCTCACAGGGAAACGCGGCACATCTTGCGTGTCCTCAGCCCACATCTGCTAAGAGCGAGAGGAAAGTAGCTCCAAGTCTCTGAGGAAGGACATCTTGTCAAAATGTTTGCTCTCGGTGCATTTTAACACCTAAAGATGGAAACATGTTTGCTTTAGAAAGGATTCCACCTGTTGGTTTTAATACAGTCCCCAGTGCCTGTCATCACCTTCCGCTATATGGCAGCGGTCGGCAATGGCACGGGCCACACCGCCCCCTCTCCTGCACCTCTCCTGGGCTCTATGCCTCCTGGGCCCAGGCAGGCTTCCTTCCATTTGAAGAAGGGGCTGCGCAGTGAAAGGCATTTGAAAGGCTGTTGACGATTAGAAGTTTGTATGTGCACCCACACCCATGGATTAGTTCCGAATCAGAAGAATAAGGCCACATCTGTTTTCCTTTCTTTTTTTTAAAATATGTTTTTATTGATTTCAGAGAGGAAAGGAGAGGGTAGGATAGAAACATCAATGATGAGAGAAAATCATTGATTGGCTGCCTCCTTCATGCTCCGCACTGGGGATCGAGCCCACAACCCGGGCATGTGCCCTCACTGGGAATGGAACCGTGACCTTCTGGTTCGTAGGTCGACGCTCAGCCACTGAGCCACGCCAGCCGGGCAGGATGTAAACTCTTAACCCTTCACTGAGGGTATTTCTGCTGAATGTGCTAATTATGTGAGTGAGGTTGCATAACTATCAATAACAATTTCACTTAAAGAAACAGGGTAAATGCTTCGCTGTGAAGTCCCTGGTGAAGCAGATTCCTGAGGGAAGTCAGGGAGGCAATCCTTCCAGGACCGGCTCTGGGGAGGTTCCTGGCGAGGGACTAGCCTTCGGAAGGGCTGGCATGCAGGCCGAGGCTTGCGGCCCACACAGCCCGCAAGTGCCAGCAGCCCTGCTGTCCCTGCTCGGGTCGGGAGATGCTCCAGGATCGGCACAGCACAGTGGCACGAGGGCGTCCATACCTAGGGCAGCTCTCCGCTCTATGCGTTAGTGATTTTTGTAAATAATTAGGAGGATTGCATAGAATTTCATTTTCAGATCAAAGCAAAGCTCCTATGAGAGGACTAACAGATTCGCAGAATTTTCTAAGCTTGAGGATGTGTGGACCAGATGTAACATGCAGCCGAGAGTGTGTGTTTGCCCCCAGCAGCGCCTCTTCTCTGATAGGGTGTAACTCGGTGCACGGGCAGCTTCCATCTCGGTCAGCATATCTGGACGATTCTGCTCAGACAGCATGACTCGATGGGAAGGTCACTGCCTGTGGGAATGATTCTGCATTTGCTGCTGCCTGTTCCACGGAGGGGATCTGCTTCTAACTCTGAGTTTATGCCTTGAAGTTTCCATCACCAGAGTGGGACACAGTGACTCCCGAAGCCAAAGACCTCATCAACCGAATGCTGACCATCAACCCCGCCAAGCGCATCACCGCGTCCGAGGCGCTGAAGCACCCATGGATCTGCGTGAGTGGGGCCCCCTGCCCGCCCGCCCCAGTGGCTGGAAGGAAAGGGCTGCCTTAGTTCTCTGGGGCTTAAAGTACTTTTTGCAGGAAAAGAGGATATGAGGGATTGAATTTTGACTCCAAGTATTTAAGGAAGTTAATTTCATGGCTAAAAATGCATTTTGGGGTAGCAGAATCTGGTTTACATACATGGCCAAATCCACATTGTCTACTGTCACACGGGGCGAGCGTCCGCCTCCCCATTACTAGTAATATTCACGAGCAGGAGTTAGGAAATGACAACAGGCCTCACTACATTCTAGGAAGAAGGGGGCCCAAGTCCATGACTGCGGTAGCCAGCTTTAGGGGACGCCAGGTCTGGCAACTGAGAGGTTGTCCACGCAGGAGAGAGGCCGCCGGAGGCCAGGCAGAACTGTACACGTGCCAAGAACACAGCCTGAGCGCTGCGGGTGAATTGCTGTCACGCCTAGGGATGTGGGTCAGACGTCAGGGTGCTAACTGCGTTGCTGAGTCAAGAAGAGGCCCGTCTGTGGGGGTCTGATGAGCCTTGTGTTGAAGGGAGTTAACAGGAGGGGCTGGCTCGTGCACACAGCTGGCGTGCATGCAGTGGGTGTGTGGCCTGGCCAGGTGGTGGGGTGCTCAGTGGGAGCCCTGGGTGACGTCCCTCCCTTCCACAGCAACGCTCCACGGTGGCCTCCATGATGCACAGGCAGGAGACGGTGGACTGCCTGAAGAAGTTCAACGCACGGAGGAAGCTCAAGGTGAGAGGGGCGCTCCTGGGGGCTGGCCGGGGGTAGGGTGTTGCGGGGGGTGGGGGGGGCGGCTCTGACCTGAGCAGAGCGCTACGGGTCTCCCTTGGGACTTGTCTCAAGGTTTTGGGGCGCTGGGGGCACGCAGGAAGGGACAATGGTGGAGCACTAGGGCTGTGACCGCGTGTGCCTGCCCCTCCTGGCCAAGGAAGCGTCTGTCAGGGAGCCTGGTATGCCGCACACACGGCCTCAGCCCAGAGGCCTGCTGCCTGGGAAGCCGACAGGGACTAACCGGCCATTGCCCCGACCAGTCGGGCTGGGAGGCTGTCGGGCCTGTGTGTTGGGTCAGAGGTTGCAGAGCGCCATTTACCTGTCTTCTCTCCCTGGCAGGGTGCCATCCTGACCACCATGCTGGCCACAAGGAACTTCTCAGGTGCGTGGGGAGGATGTGGTCTTTGTCTTCTATTAGCCTCTTCAGTTGTCTCTTTGGAATTGAAAAATAATAATAATTAGGAACACGCTGTTATTTGGGGATAGTGATGTGGCGTGGACTCAACCTCACGGGCCCACAGGCTCCCCACACTGTGGTGTGTCGGGATTCAGGCAGGTGAGCCCCCGCAAAGGGTGCAGCCGCCCCACCACCCATCAGCCAGTGCAGGACACAAGCCCCGGCCGCCAACCCTGCGTGTGTCCCTGTCTTCCTGGCTCAGCACCTGCACCTCGGATATGTCAGTTGATGTTCCATGAAGTTCACAATGAAGGAGTTGGTAGCACATTCCATAGGGAATTCCAATAAGCAAGATTTTTAAAAGGCTCTCTGAGGCCTGCCTCCTCCCGAAAGCACAGTATCTCTGGGTGCAGGCGGCAGCCGCTGATGGGTGTTGGCTCGATAGGTAGGTCCCTGTGTGCAGGTGGGAGGGAGCCCACTGGTGGGTGTCAGCTCGGTAGGTAGGTCCCTGGGTGCAGGCGGGAGCCCGCTGGTGGGTGTGGGCTTGGTAGAGCAGCTGCCCACGGGATCCCTGCAGGATGGGGGCAGGCCTCAGTGAGCCCGTGGGCACAGGGAATGTGAGTGAGAGGCTGAGCCTCTGGTGCTTTAAAGTCCCGAGAGTCACCTGCAGAGTGGTACAGTGTCTGTTGCCTGCAGAAATGCTTGCATTTTAGGGCCCCTTCTTGACAGATTATCTCAAAGGACCTAGTTTCCAAGTCAAATTTTGGCACCAGCTGGTCAGTCTGAAGTACAGGAGGCCGGCAGAGCAAGGAAGCTGCTCTTAGTCAATCTTCTGTTTGGCCTTTGACCCTTGGAACCGCTGTCAAACGATTGTCAGAAACGGGACCAGGAGAGGGTCTGCAGTGTCAGCAGGACTATCAGAGTCTCGCCCTCTAGTCCGCTCCGCATGGCCTGGCACCGCGGGGAGGGGGCTGTCCCACCGTGTGTCAGCAGGGAAGCCAGCAGCAGTGAGAGCAGCCAGGAGCTCAGGCCTGGAGTCAGCTGTGAGAACTGTCTACTCTGCGGGTCGCTCTGCCAGTTCCCTCCTTTGTGAACAACTGACTCATGTCATTGGCCCATCTAGGGGTGAGCTCAGTTCCTCTTGTAAAGGTTATCTAACGTGCACTGTATTCAAATAAATTCATGCCGTATCGCACAGGGGCCCAATACGGAGCAAGTCACTCTGCGTTAGGGAGGTCTATGCAGTCTGCTGTGAATGGCAGACTCGCTCGAGGAAACATTCAGAACAGGCTATGTGTTTTGTTAAAGGCTTAAACGGTTCTAGGTCATAATTGGGCCTTTTGACAATGCACCCGCCCTGCAGCCTCCTCTGCCCACAGGACCCCTCTGCCCGCTGGGTCCCCTCTGCCCACAGGCCCCCTCTGCCCGCTGGGTCCCCTCTGCCCACAGGCCCCCTCTGCCCACAGGCCCCCTCTGCCCACTCGGCCCCTCTGCCCACTCAGCCCCCTCTGCCCGCAGCACATTTCCACCCACACGCTGCTCTCCCACCTGGAGGCCCAGGATTTGCTCAGTGTTGCTCTTTAGCTCCAGGCGAGTAGTATTGTCACCAAGACAAGGATTTCTCACACTCCCAGTTACTAGTAAATCGGAGCCGTGTTGCTAAGGACTACATAAAATCAGGCTTTGTGTCTTAAATAAGTTTAAAATTTTGCCAAAGTACTGTCCCAAGGAAAAGAGATGTCAGGGAATTGGGTGTGCATGCAGTTCTGGTACAGCCAGGCGGTTCACTCCCGACACCAAGTTCTCGGCCACACACTGACCATTCCCATGCCAGTACGCTTTGTCCCGCTGTCCTGTCTTCTGCACCTGGCCCGCTGCCCATCGTCAGTGCTGAGGCTCAGCAACTGAAGGGACGCTGGCGCCCCGCGAGAGGCAACCTTGCTGTGGAACCGCGTCCTCAGGAGCTCTCTCGTTGAGTTGAAGGTTTTATTTTGTTTCATGTCTGACCTCAGGTTTTGTGATTTTTAATTTTTTGGTGTAAATGGCTTTTGATTTTGAAGTCTTGTTATTCTGACTTTGAAGTAGAGAAGAATACATAATTTCTCTTCTTAACATGCTAAGGGTTTAAAGTAGGTCAATAATATACCATTTTATTTTAAGTTTTATTTTAACATTTTTGTAAAAGTGAAATGATCTGATTTCAAAAATATATATTTTTAAAAGATGTTATTTTGCCAGAGAAAATTTTCACCAGTGAGTTTGAGCCTGTGGAGCAGGACTCAGGCACAGGGCTGGCATGACATGAACACTGCACAGGTACTGTCCGCAGACAGAGGCCTCCGGGCCTCCAGCCGGCAGGGACAGGGGTCCAGTGGCAGGACTGGCCACAGAAAGCTCTGAAGCAACTTGGAGCCAGACCGTGTGTCTATCCCAGGAGCTGGGCTTGCGGGCCTCGCGGCTGGGCGTGTGGCGTGGCTCAGTGGTGCTGGGAGACAGCGACCGTCTGTGCAGGACTGGCTAACACGGTCTCTCTCATTTTGCAGCGGCTAAGAGTCTGCTGAAGAAGCCGGATGGAGTGAAGGTGAGTTACTACTGCTGACTGGGGTGCCCACTGCAGCGCGCGTCTCCAGCTCGTTGGTTTGGTTCCTGAGCAGAACGCAGGCTGCTGTGTAACATACTGTCACACACACGGTGATGAGCACTTATGCCATAGGAGCTACTATGGAAACAGAGCGTTTGATTCCTCTCTGTTTCTACATTTCCAATTGTCGTGGTGACCTGAAAATCGTGGAAACCAGACCTTTCCCAGTATTTGTGCTGGGTTCCTGGAGGCTGTGGAGTGGGCGGCCTGCGGCCCTGGGTGCCGAGTGCTACCTCCCAGGCGTCTGCCAGGTCCTCCCCCGGAGGCCACGGTCCTTGTGCTGCCGTGCAGCCCAGAGGAGCTCATGGGGACATTTGGGACAGATGTTAGACGTTTTCTAGGAAAGAGAGTAGGTCATTGCCACGTTCGCGGGTTTCTAAACAAAACCCCACCACTGACTCTCCACTGATTCCATTTGCTTCACGGGATCCTCCTTTGTTGTGACCGTGTTGATCCTTCCAGTGTTTCCCGATGTCTTTCACTCTTCCTGCGGCAGACGCACGCGTGCCTCACCAGCACGGCAGCATTCGCGGGAACTTGTTACTGTCCTACCGTTTGACCTTGACTCAAAGTCATTTGAAAGCGTAACATGGAAAAGGGCCAGTCACGTGTGCCCGTGCCCATCCTTGCCTCACTGTCTGTGGCAGGGGCTCTGAGCCGTGGCAGACACTCCTGCCTGCCCAGGAGGACAGCGCCTCCCTCTGCTCATGGCCCATGCTCTCGCCTCAGCTCCAGGTCACGGTGATCGTCGGCCTTTCCTGTCAGCATGGGTGGAATGTGGTGGCTGCACGTCTCCTGCGTGGTTTATTCTCCGCGTTTCCCTGAGGGTTCAGAGACTCGGCGCTCACGGCTCCTCATGTAGAGACGCTTCCAGAGCATTTTTCTTCAGTCGACTTACAGCTCTTCCTAAGGCCTATGTTATGCTGCGCTCCGTGCTGCGATACTTACAAATTCTGCCAGCCACGTTTCTCTTTCCTTTCTCTCTGGCCAGTTAGTTCAGAGGAGGTCCAGCTCAAGTGTTCAGAGGGTGGTGAGGATAGGACACAGCCCTGCCCACTAAGTTGGGGGAGTGCAGGTCCACGCTAGGTACCTCTGAAGGTGGCTGGTTAAGTAGCAGCCCCTACTCCTCCAGGCGCTACGAAGGGTCTGCACCGGGACAAGGCCCAGCTTCCTCTGAAGCTGAAGGGAGGAGGGAGGCAACTATTGTCTGTTTACTGATGTAAAAAAGACAGGTTTGTTTTTTCTTAATATTCTTAGCATGCTTGTTACTTTTCTATTTTTTTTATATTTTTATTGATTTCATAGAGGAAGGGAGAGGGGGAGAGAGAGAGAAACATAAATGATGAGAGAGAATCATTGATCGGCTACCTCCTGCAAGTCCCCTACTGGGGATCAAGCCCACAACTCCGGCAAGTGCCCTGACCGGGAACCGAAGGGAACCCTTCAGTCCGCAGGCCAACGCTCTATCCACTGAGCAAAACCAGCCAGGGCAAGACTGGGATTATTTTTAAATGACGACTGTGATGTTAAAATAGGGAGACTGCGGTACAGATCACGTACAGTGCAGGGTGGACCATGCGGCCGTCCTGGCCGAGGAAACGTTTATGAACCTGGAAGCTGAGTAAATGACCGCCCGAGAAATAGGAGTATCTTGGCTGTGTCTCAGATGATAATTCAGTCCAACCTTTAAATATCTGGTTTGATGTGGCTCTTTTAAGAGGAAAATACTGGGCTTCCACATATAAAAGGGCTGCATTTCCTGACAACCAGGGCTCCCATCGGCTCATGGGCACTGCGGCTCCCCACCTGGTGCTGGACCCTCCGCAAGGCAGGCCTCCAGCGTGATTCAGAAATTCTCCTCTTATTTTTCAACTAGTCAATATCACACTTACCTTCAAAGATTTCCTGTAGTGAAATCTCATCGGCTGATCTACCGCGACAGAGATTTTTTAAACACAGTCGACACACTGGCTGTGCCTGACCCAGGATGCGAGATGGGGAGGAGGTGGAGTGTGTGCTGTGTGCGCAGCGTGCCCGTCTGTGCAGATGCCGTGCAGAGGTGTGCGTGGGGGACATCGTCACTGAGATGAACCGGTTCTGGGCACCCACGTGCACAGAGCCCTCTGTCTGGGGAAGGCAGAGGCACTGCGTGGCCGGCACAGCTCCCAGGAGTGGCACTGCTGGGGGTGCCTGCCCCTTTGCTGTGCATTCTGTGCGCCGTCCTCTGTGGACCCCATTTTCTCTGGTCTCTTTTGGGATGTTGCACAACATTCATGTTAAATTCTGTGCCCTTCTATTAAAAGAAAAGTTCCCAACAAACTATCTGCCAAAGACAGACGGATGTCTCAAGCTTCTCCAGTGAGGCCCGGCTCCGCTCCCCCGTGTCCCCAGCAGGTCCCACTTGCCCACTGGGCACGCAGGTGTGGCGGCTAGAGAAGACACGTACGGACCTGGGTCCATGCTGAACCCCCATCTTCCTCGGAGCTGGATGTGGCGTGACCTCTGGTGTAACAGCAGGAGGCTTCCCAGGAAGCCCACACAGTACCTGGTTGTGACTGCTTATAGCTGCTCTTCAGCATCATCTTTCTGCAGCGTGTGCTTGTCTTTACGCCTTGTGTGCGTTTAGACTGCACTTGTGGGATGTGCTCCTTTAGGTAATAACATGTAAAGAAAACGCGTAGAGAATGTAGTGCGAAGAAATGAGCATTGCTTCTGTTGGCTGATGACCACACTAAGTTGTCAGGTGTGAGTTTAGGTGAAGAGTTTAGATGACGGCTGATTGCGACCTTAGTCTGTGACCGTTTAGGTCCAAGCTCAGCTGCAGCCTCACGTGGCCTCGGTCTGCAGGCCTCCCTGGGGGCTGCAGCCCTGATGGTCGCGCTCAGTGCCTCCCGCGGGGACAGCGGCCTCTGCAGGTGGGCGTGGAGGGAGCAGGCCTGCTATACCCAGTGACAGCAGCAGGCTCTCCTCTCCCTGTGAAGAGGGAAGGATGTTACAGTCGCAAGAGTGCAGTTGCCCATTTATGATGAAGACATCGTTTATGAAGGAGACCCAGATTTCTCATTGTCAGAAATGTGTTGTAAAGCCTGGGTTTCATCAGATGAGTTTTATTGGAGCAAAGGGATGGGGGCTCAGGACGGTGGTCTGTGGCGAGCTTGGCCCCAGAGTGAGTGAACCGGGAGCGTGATCCCTGCAGGGCATCCCCACGGAGCCAGCAGCAGTGCCGCGTGGAGAGCATGGATGGGGCACTCACCCGCACCTGCTTTGTGTCCGCCGCGGGCACAGCCAGAGCAGCCGGGTCCTGGCGCCCTCCAGGTCTGGGCCCAGCCTGCGGGGACCATCAGGGACAAGGCTGGGCTCCTCTCCTGTGGTCACCAGCGTCTTTCACGCTGAGGCAACACCCTTTATTCCCGTGTCGGTATCTCCACGTAGACGCTGCAGGGAGAGCCTTTGCTACCAGGGCTCTAAGGCATCTCTCTCTGTTTTCTGCGACCCACAGATAAACAACAGAGCCAACGTGGTAACTAGCCCCAAAGAGAACGCCCCCGCCCCGGCGCTGGTACAGCGACTCCCCTGCGTGCTCACTGCTCTGCCATTGCTCTCGTGTGCCCTGTATACAGACGTATACACACGTTTTGTTGGGCTTTGGTGTTGGTTTTGGTTTTGTTTTCTGAGATACGGGCACGTTCATTGTTTCCTTTTCTTTTTGTTAAGGTGGTTGTCAGGCAGCGTGTGGCTAACATGACGCCTTCATTCCATGGCTAAGCGTGGCCGCTTTGTCTCGTGGTGACATTTGCATGTGCCCACAGGGGCAGGAGAATGCGCTTCGCTGCTCGCGGCGTGGCTGCTGGAGACTCAGAGGCAGCGCTGGAGCCCAGCGCAGGGCAGGGCCGCTTGCTGCAGACGGCGGCGTGGCGGCCTCCCCTGCCAGATGAAGAGGCGCTGGATTTCCAGTCTGCGCTTTGTCGACTTTCACTGAAAGGTCACTTTCACTTCAACCCAGAGAAGGAAGCCCACAGCACAGCACCGGCCTGCCCATTTCTGCCCCCGCAGTCTCCACTTCCCAGCAGTGTGATTTGGAAACTGGAGTTCATGCTCTGAGTTCCACACTATATCCCCTGAACTGTTTTGTGTTTGGATTGATGATTTTCAGAAATGTTCCTGATTTTTTACTGTCCTCTGTGCTATTTTAAATGAATCCAAAAGTACTCCACTTACTAGTACATTTAAAGGACTGACATGTGGAGATGGCGGCTTCCCTCCCTGACCTCAGTGCACACAAAGGTCCCACAGGGAGAGGGCGGCCACAGGGGCTCTGAGGCTCCCTGCAGCCAGGCTGGGAGGGCGTGCACGGCAGGGACTCCCGCTGACCAGGTGCCGTTCATAGTCTCCACTTGAGAACGTGTCTCCCCTTTTCTGGTTGGAAGCAATAGGAAAAACAATACCATTTTGAAAGAGGGAAAGTAAAAATAATACTTCCCTTATGGAGAAAGCTGGATTTACATTGAAGCACGCCTTCTGTGCACATGTTATATGTAGTCCATAAAACAGAAAAGTAAATGTGTTAATGAATTAACACAGGACTCAACAGCCTTGTGTCTCAAATTACTGTGATTTTATGGTTGGTTCTAGAAAGAACCCTTTAAATAAACCTTTTTAGTGTCCCTTAGAATTTTTCATGGACATTTGAAAAACGTTCTTTACGATAGTACTTCTTTAAGTGTAGTCCAATGGAGACTTTCCAAGGGTATGTATTTGTGTATTAATTATAGTGTCAGCACCATAATCAATCCTGAAAACACTGCAGCTCAAAAGTATCTTCAGAGAAAATAGTACGTCCTCAGAGTCCTGGCGGCCGGCGCCCTTGGCCAGCGTGGGGCAGACGTGGGCAGGCCTCGTGCCAGAGAGGGCCTGGTGCGAGCTGGAACAGTGGCCGCCTCTGAGGTCTCCCGCGTCAGAGCCCGTCTGTGTGCCAATGAGTCAGGCCTTTGCACGCTGCTGCCAGGCAGGGCCCAGACCCTGGAGGCCTTCCATTCAGCCCTGCCTCCGCAGCCCTGAGGTAGCTCCATCGCTTCCGCTGCCCCGGGGTTCTGCGGGCTGGCTCAGTGCTCTCCTGCACCGCCAGAGTATACTTACCATGCGAACTGCTCTCTCTCCATTTTGCTCTCACTCAGGAACCCCAAACCACTGTGATCCACAGCCCTGATGGAAACAAGGTACGCAGAGAGAGGGCAGGGCAGCCTCTTGCTCCCATCACACACCTCATCCCGCACAAAGCGACTTAGCTGCCAGAATGGGGGTAGCCCGCCCGCTCCCACCACACTTCCTGTGGCCTGACGGACCGAATGCTTCACCCTCTCTCAGAACAGGCAAAGAATGACACTCTGAGAGACGCGGGTGCCATTAGTCACTAAAAGTTGGTCAGCAGCGTCCTTCTGTCCAGACGACTGTGTCCTCCGCGAGTCCGTCACTCTTTCTGCCACCCCCGCCTGTCTCATTGCACTGACATGTGTCTGCATGGAAGTTAGAATTTCTTGCTGTGTCATTCCTCTGTCTTCAGAGCTTGGGTTCAGGTTTAATATTGCTTTGAGTTCATTTATTCTGTTGTTATAGTGGTTTTTCTTTGAATTCCCGGTTGGTGGTGTTTTTGTTGTTTGGCATGAATTTGCAGAGAATAAGGGAGTTCACTTGGGAAACATGTTTTTGTAGAAATACATGCATGTCAGCAGCAGACGTGTGACTGGTTGTGCTGAGAGGAGCCTGTGCGTGTCCGTCCGCACAGCGTCCTCGCTGCGTGGCGGGCTATGTGCACGCCTGGGGAAGGAGACTTTCTGAGCATGCACTGGGACCAGCTAGCATCCTCACGCACGGCTGTGTTTCTGCAGAGGGAGCAACGCTTCCTCTCACTTTCACAGGCGAGGCCTGGTCTGTCTGCTCACTGTTAGCAGCAACATTGGAGTCAGAACACACTGTCTCTGGTTTAACATCGAGTGGGTCAATATTAAAATCATTAGAGTAAATACCATAAGGTGCTTCATTCTCTGTTATGAGGTATATTTGTAGTCATGACACTTAAAATGGTCTAAGGCAGGGGTCCTCAAACTACGGCCCGCGGGCCACATGTGGCCTGCTGAGGACATTTATCTGGCCCACCGGGTGCCGCTGCCTGTCCTGCTTAGCAGCCGACTCGTCCTGGGCCCGCAGTGCGCATAGGAATTTGTTCATAGTTTTTTTTTTAAACTATAGTCTGGCCCTCCAACTGCCTGAGGGACAGTGAACTGCCCCCTGTTTAAAAAGTTTGAGGACCCCTGGTAAGGCAGCGATTTCCCACCTTTTCCATCTCTTGGCACCTATGCTGGTTACTAAATCTGCGCACACTATGTTTGGATTCACTCACACCACCGGCTGTTGTGCTGGCTGTTGTCATTTTCTGTTTCATAGTCTAAGGGGAAAGCAGTCAGTGCCCCTGACTGAACAGTCAGGCGTTGTATGTTTTCAACATCTTTGCGGTGCGTGGGTGGGAAATCGCTGCCCTCGGTCCCTAACACCTGGAGCTACTGAGGAGTGTCCCACGTGAGCCCGAGGTTTGCAGGGTCGTCAGCCAGGCGCACAGCCAGAGCCACTCGGTGGCTCTGCGGGTGGGGCTGCTGCATGGCTGCCTGGCTCTGTGGATGTCTGTGGGTAGGTGCCTGCACCTCCTCGTGAGCTGAAGGGTGCTCCAGGCCAGGCGGACCCTGGCTCTGGGTGGACGGAGACCCTGCACAGCTGATTGGTCTGTCCCTTTGGTTTACATACTCGCTGTGATCATTGTATAAATTGACCACTTTTTTGAATATTGAATCTCCAAAGGGATGCTGGCTGGTGTTTGCAAAAGCCGTTCTTTGTCCCTGAGCACACAGCTGCTGAGTGGAAGTTTGTGTCCAGTTGTTTTGTTTCTGGCCTTCGGTCATTGGAAGTAGAAAGTTGTGTCTTAGGAATGTAAGTTTCTTTGCTGGAACTGCCTTGACAGAAAGTGTATCAGACACTGTGAGGAGTGGCCTCGGGCAGGCATGGGCCCCTCGGGTATGCTCCCCAGCTCAGCTGCACTGGGGGCTCACAGAGCAGCTCTTGTCTTTCATTGTCATGACAGCCAGTGCTGCCTCAGAGGTGAGAGAACCTAACTGTCCTGAGAGTCAGTGACTCGCTGTCATCCACGGTGCTGCCCGCGCGGACGCTCCTGGAAGCACGTCCGCATCTCAGTGCCTCCTCCCCTCATGGGGCCCGGAGAGGCTTGCTCTCTGCAGGGGTGAGACCACAGACAGACAGGTTGTGCGGCTGTGCTTATGGGCCACCCTAGCCGGAGAAGGGCTGCTTCATGATACTAGATGGAGAATACAAATTGTTCTGTTGTAGGTTCCGGCTCGTTAGGCTAATAGAGCCAGTTTCTCACAGATACATAGAAAGAGCACACCTGGGGGCACTGTGCCCCAGACCCGTCCTCAGTCCTGAAAGGTACAGCCTTAGGCTGTGTGCGCCGCTCGTCCTGCTCCGAGGTGAGGCCGCAGGTGCGCCCTTCCCCAGTGTTTGCAGCATTTGGCATTTCATTTCTGTTAACGCCATAGGGTGTGTCTGTCCATTTGCATGTCAGATATGCACAAGCCTGCTGAGGGGTTTGCATGATGTGAGCATCACTCGCCCGTTTCCTAGGAAGAAAATAAGCCAGGCTGTTCATTGTTTGCAACGTGTGTGTTTTCCTCTCCGCAGGAGTCCACAGAGAGTTCCAATACGACGATCGAGGATGAAGATGTGAAAGGTATGAGGAAGCAGGAGTGGGCGCCCAACTCCGAGCTCCATGTGTGTCAGAAAACATGTTCGTTTCAAATAACCAATGCTGTTAGGAACGGGCCCTATCCGAAGACACAAAAATAATCTCCTCTGTATTAGTATTCTATTAGAATTTTGATTATATGTACAGATTTTGTCAGGTTTTCCCACGCTATATTCTTTTCTGTGTTTTTACACTATAGACAACAGGTGGGATCTTTAGCACATTGTGGTGATGTTAAACTAGTAGTGACAGTTTAGAAACGTCATACCAAGTTGTGAATGGACCGGTCAGAAGGAAACACACAATGTGCATGTATTGCGTGCACTCAGGAAACCTCCCAGGAAACCATTTCGAGGCAAGGAGGGGTCTGACGATGACGTCGTGGTGTTGAGTGGGCGTCGGTGGGATTTGCGTCTGGTGGCCTTCTCATGCTGGGCTTCCTGTCCTTCCCGACATAGTCTTGACTCTGCAGGGGCAGCTGCCCAGGCCCCTTAGCTGAGCAGGTGTCTTCACCACACCTATGCACAATGTCACGTGTGTGCACCCCCAGAATCAGCCACTGCCACGCCTGCTTTCTGGTCCGTGGCTGTCTTAGAGCGTTCCCCTGGGTAACCTGGTTTGCATTTGTGTTCTCGTTTTGTAATTCAGTCTACGTAACTGCAGTTTCCACAGGCCAGTGTCTGCAAGCGGGTCCCAGGCACCGTGGTAACAGTAGGGATGTTTTCGAGCAGAAGTGTGACAGGAAGAGTGTAAACCCAGGGGAGTGGGCATCACTTGGTTAACCTTCCCGGAGAGGTCGCTTTCCTGATGGTGAACCAGGGGCTGGGATGCCAGAGGTGGCATCGCTGAGGCATCAGGGCAGCGGCCTTCCCCGCGGACAGGCTCCCGCTGTAGCCCTTGGATTTGCGCAGGAGCAGTTGAGGTGAGAGGAGTAAAAGTAAGTCTCAGCCCTGTGCCTTGTCAGCCCACTCTCCAGGTTACAGGTCTCACTGCCAGACCCGTGTCCTGGAGACTCAAGGTGTCGCAGGAAGCAGAGGGGCGTGGCTGAGGCAAGGCGCTCAGCAGAGGGGCCCCTAGAAGTGAGAGATTTCACCGTTGGCATCCAGAGCAGCAGTATCTCCATTGTCCATCCCGTGCAGCCCATGTCCTCTGGGGCCTGCAGCTGCGCCATGCAGAGAGCAGCCACGCTTCCTGCCCGTGAGCAAGTCTGGAAGAGACAAGACAGTGCTGAGAATGACCTTCTTGGTTTCTGGTGTCCAGATAATTCTAAAACAAGGAGTAATGTACACGTCCATTGAAACAGTCCTCTGTGAGCCATTCTACAAGGTTTCCATGGCACTCAGGACGTGGAATTCCTAACAAGACAGCACTGTGTGAAATACTGGGGTGCACTCCATTTGTAGAGAAGACTACTGTGTGCTGGGTGTGGAGCAGCCGGTAGAGGCTGTGAGGCTCACCTGGGGGGCCCCTCCCCAGGAGTGCCACCTGTCAGGACAGTTCCTGCAGCGCGTGAATGAAGGTCTGCCCTGGATGGTGGAGGAGGTGGCTCCTCTCCTTGCTCCGATGGTTATGGGGGCAGCTCCCCTGGCCGGGGCTGTGGAGCAGGGTTTGCCCTCGTGACAGACAGTCACATCATGTTTGGTACAACAGGCTGACTGCGTGGTGGCGCCCTGGCCTGTGGCTGGTCCTCGAGGGCAGGTGCCTCTGGTGGCTATGTGACCTTCAGAGCAGAGCAGGAGATATAAACACTGTGCTGAGGTTTGACCACTCTCGGACTTCAGTTGTGTTTTCTTTAAAAACAAATATAAAAACTCACTGTAAAACAATGCCATGTTGCTTAGGTTGTAGTTTACATCCCGAATGCCAGTTCATGCTGACACCTCCAAGACACGTGCCTCCGTTCCCTCCCCTCCTGTCCTGTCTGTGCTGTGCACGGCGTCTGTCCAGCTGCACTGCCCCCAGTGTCAGGTCTCTGCTCTCCTGCATCCGTGTTCCCGCGCCTCACAGACGAGTGAGTCTAACAGGACGGGGTACGGCCTCGTGTCTTCAACACTCCTGTCCCCATCGAACAACATGTCTCCTCAGCTTCGCCTCCACCTACAGCCAGTCTATCAGCAAATCCTCCTGCTTTTCCTTCAAAATACACAGCTCCCACCCGTCCTTGCAGGAGTCTGCTCCAAGGTACCGCCATCTCTTCCCTCCATTTCTAAAGTGAGATTTCTGCCGTCGATCTCTCCTACATCACCTGCCCGGAGCGTGTGCATAGGCAGTGGTCAGGGTGACACCGGGAGTAGGCCAGGCCACGTCACCTGCCTGGATGGAGCGTGTGCACGGGCAGTGGTCAGGGAGACACCGGGAGTAGGCCAGGTCAGGTGACATTGCTGCCCTGGGTCTGCAGTGGCTGCAAAGCCCCAGGACGGGCCTGAGGCCTCCTGACCCACCTGCCCCGGCCCAGCCCCTGGACAGTCTGCCCCAGCCTCTGGTCAAGCAAAGTAAAAAGTGGCTTCAGTAACTTAACTTTTTTATCTTGAGGGCTCACTGAGCAGGTGACTTGTGGGTATTTCCTGAAAGCATCTCGAGTAGAAAGGTGGTGGTTTCCAGGCCTTATAGTTAAGTAGAATGTTACAGTTATTAAACCACCTCCAGGGGCCAAAATAATGGCAATGACACTGCATGTTAACTAACAGGTCGACTTGTGAGGAGTCAGGCCACTAAGAAGCAGCCACTAGTTGGTGGGAACTCCCCGCGAGGCTGGGCTCCTGTTAAAGCACCAAAGCGTGAGAACGGCCCTGATTTGTACTTGCTTTTGCTGACGGTGGCCTGGAAGACGGTGAAGCCACAGGCACCTGCTCCTGGGAATTGTGTAGTGATTAGTCACAGTCCTGACCCAGTCATTAAGTGTCAGTCCGCGCTTGGCAAGGTCAGAGGCATTTTAGGTGCTTCATTTAAGTTTACGATTTCAAAATACTGAGCTGGGCACCAGGGGCTGGAGAGGAGCTGATGAGCTACTGAGCGGCAGGCACCTCAAGCCACGTAAAGCTCTGCCCTGGCCCAGCCTCTGGCGCCCCACGCCTCGCAGCTCCCACCCAGGCTCTGAGATGGAGAGGCTGCCTTAAACAGAGCTCCATGTGGGCAGACAGCGAATAAACAGAACTGCTAGCTACGATGATGCACCTCAGACAGGCGGGCAACGCCCTGTGCGGCTTGCCCACTGAATAGGCACACCTTCAGGCAGAGCTCACGTGTTCAGTGTGAGACACCTGCTAACGTTGGATGAGAGTCCACCTGCAGGCGTGAGGCTGGCTTACTTCCTGGCCGAGTTCATTGCAGACCAGCTGGCTCCTGCATCAGGTGCACTAGCAAGGAGCTCACTCCACAGACGGGTGGCTCCAGAGTCCGCTGCAGCCTCGTGACACCCGGTCCTTTCTCTGCCCTCCACTCCCTGGAAAAGGACTGACTCACCACATGGTTTATCTCACTGCACCTGTGCTGGCTGCTCGCTGGGCCTCGGCTGCTCACTGGGCCTCCGGCGGCAGAGACCCTGTGGCCTCGCACGTGGTGGTCCTGCTGACCTGAGGCTGCGACAGCCGCGGGTGACTCCTAGGGTGGCCCGGCCATCCCCAGACCACAGATGGGATGGCATCACTGTGTGCTGGCATGTGATGTCCTCAGAGGTACCCGTGTTCACAGACGGGGGTCTCTGCCGGCTGTTTGCTCATGCGCAGACGTGGACAAGTGCTCCTTCCTGGGGTGGGAGGTAGGAAATGGGCCAGTCCCAGTCAGACCTGTGAACACCTGTTGTTAAACCAGGACCTTGGAGGCCAACGACGTCCTAATGAAAGGGCTTATCGCCATGTGCTGGCCAGAGAGGACAGTCCTGGGCGCCACCTTGACCGCCAGCAGCAGGGCGGTGGGAGCCGGTCCGTCCTGGGCCTGCTGTGCTGGCACATTCCCATGTGGTCTGGAGAGACAGCTGTGAGCTACTGTGGGAGAACTCCCAGGGTCCATGGAAAATGGGGGGTGGGGATGAGCAAGGAGGTGCTGGGACGTGCAGAGTCTGCAGGAAGGAGAGCTGTGCTGACCCTGGATGGTGTGGGTGACATCTGCAGAGTCGGATGTGAGCAGGAGGCGCTAGAGCCTGGTGGCTGGTTCCTCTGGATAATCACAAAGGATCTCATGGAGGTGACTGCTCCCGCCAGGGTCCAAGGGAGGCTGCAGTGGGCTGACTTCTGCTCCCCTGCGGCTGCTGGGGTCAGTGTGGGACAGCTCGGCCTTGTCTGTCACCAGAGGACTATGAGGATGGGGGAGGGGGAGCTGCAGGGCTCAGGAGAGGGACGTGAGGGGTGTCAACCAGGACACAAGGTGGGTGGAATGGAGCCTGGGAGACCCCAAGGGTGGAGTCCACGTGGAGGAGGACCCTGGCCTTGGGGCCTTGAGGGGGTGGGGCCCCTGCTCCAGCAAAGGTTCTGTAGCCGTGAAGACGGTGAGGTCCAGGGTTTCAGGGCAACAGAGAGCGGCGGCCTTTAGGGTACAGTCAGGGCCAGAGCCGACTCAGCCACAGAGGGTCACTATGCACGGGTCACGTGGGACAGAGAAGGGTCCCGGGAGGCACCGGCTGCGATGTGAGTGAGCGCACATGCGGCCTCAGACAGGACCTGCGGCGGTGTGAGCAGGAAAGAGTCTCCCAGGTGGGATTCGAGCCAAGCCAGCTGTTAACGTGCAGGCATGGGCTGGGGCAGCAAGTCCTGCGTGGGTCGGCGTGGACGCCCACTGACGACCATCTGAGCAGCGGCCCCAGCCTTGAGCCCTGTGGTCAGTTCCCTGAAGGCCCCTCAGTGCACGGCGGCTCTGGTGGCTTCCTCGTGCAGGAGCAGAGCGGGAGCGCAGTTCCTCAGGTTAAACGCGGGTCGTAGCGCTGTGGCTTGGGCTGAGCATTGACCTATGAACCAGGAGGTCATGGTTCGATCCCCGGTCAGGGCACATGCCCGGGTTGTGGGCTCCATCCCCAGTGTGGGGCATGCAGGGGGCAGCCAATCAATGTTTCTCATCATTGATATTTCTCTCTGTCCCTCTCTTTCCCTTCCTCTCTCTGAAATAAAAGCATTTTTAAGCCTAAAAATTGAAATAAACCATGGTACTAAACTACGTTTATTTTAATAAAAAATAAGAACAGAGCCCAGGCCTTCGGGCGCTGTGCAGCAAGCAGCAGGGCGTGGCCTCCTGGGGATGCGCCCTGGGTCATGGGGGCCCTGAGCAGCGCAGCCCTGACCTGTGGTCCTGAGAGGCCGAGAAGGCCCCACTGGTGGGGAGGAGCCAGGTCGGTGGCCGCTGCTGAGCAGGGTGGAGGGGAGACAGCAGGCTGCCGGAGGCTTTGTCCAATACGGCACCTGAGGGAGGAAAGGCCTTGTCGTGGGGGTGGGAGAGGGGTGCTTGGTCCTCGTTCTCACCAACTTGTCCCTTTGCCTTTAGCTCGGAAGCAGGAAATCATCAAGGTCACAGAGCAGCTGATCGAGGCCATCAACAACGGGGACTTCGAGGCGTACACGTGAGTGCGGGGAGCTGCGTGGCCGGGGCAGTCTGTGGGAGTGCGTCCTCAGAGCCGGGTTCATGTGCATGTAACACAGGCTCCCGTGTCAGCAGCAGCCTTCCTAGTATTTCAAGGGGTAAAGGACTTCCGTGCCCAAGAATCAGTAGGTGTGTCAGGATTTCAGGAGAGGAGGACTTCTGAGAGGAATGGGGGTTTCTCTGTGGGGGGGCGGAAGCAGTAAGCTCCACCCCTACAGGCAAAACAGGGCAGGAAGCACAGAGAGAGGACAAGGGTGTTCAAAATGTCCTTGCAGTTCCACAGGGGCGCGGGGGAGAGGGGTGCAGGGAGAGGGGCGCGGGGCAGAGGGGCGCAGGGAGAGGGGTGCAGGGAGAGGGGCGTGGGACCGAGGGGTGCAGGAAGAGGGATACAGGGCTGAGGGGCGCGGGGAGAGGGGTGCAGGGAGAGGGCGCGGGGCAGAGGGGCGCAGGGAGAGGGGTGCAGGGAGAGGGGCATGGGACCGAGGGGTGCAGGGCAGAGGGGCGTGAGGAGAGGGGTGTCGGTGATATCAGGCAGCCTCCACCTTCAGCAGCCCCGCTTGACTGTGAGGTGAAAATTGGTCTCAGCTCCCTCCGCCCCAGCTGGTCCCTCTGCCCCAGCTGGTCCCTCTGCCCCAGCTGATCCCTCTGCCCCAGCTGGTTCCTCGCAGGAGAGAGGGTCTGACTGTGGTTGGGACGGCCTTGGTAAAGCAGAGGGAGTGGCCGCCATGAGGAGATGAATGGCCCGGCTGTCTGAACAGGAAACTGAGGCAGGCAGCAACAGGAGGGCATAGCGAGTCAGAAGCTCCCTGGCGGTGCTGAGAGTGAGAGCAGCCATTGGCTGAAGCGCATTGGCCGTGGCGTGCGTGTGGGTTGGAGGAAAGGGTTAGGAAGTCCCATCACTTCAGGCCTAGGATTCTACCGACGAACATGTCACATGGCCCTGGGCTTTGAATCTGAAACATGGACAAGACCACGAACCAAGATGTGTATTGAAGCAATGTTGGAAACACCCTCTGTGTCCAACGTTATGGGCGCCAAGAGGGTCCGTGGTGCATCTGGACGCTGCAGACATGGCAGAAAGATGGTGGCGCTTACAGCGCACGCAGTCACTGAAAGTCAAGAGGGATGTGAGTGTGTTTCCAGACAATTCCAGCGACATCAGCATAATGGAGAGAAAACACAAGATTGTTTTTAAAAAGGAAAACTATGTTGCTTTTGGGAGAACAAATTGGGGATTCCCACTTCTTCCCACATTTGATGTGATGAGAAGTTATTTCCTTCATCATCGGCTACAATGGGCGGCACGTGTAGACAGACGAGAGTGACAGCGTGAGTCTGAATCAAGGCCAGCACTGCTCCCCAGGTTACATGTGTGCTAGTGCAGACATGTACATATGTGTTTGTGTGGATTGCTCTCCAGGTTACATGTGTGCTAGTGCAGACACGCACGTATGTTTGTGTGGACTGCTCCCCAGGTTACTTATGTGTGCTAGTGTAGACACGCACATATGTGTTTGCGTGGATTGCTCTCCAGGTTACATATGTGGCAATGCAGACAACGCACATATGTGTTTGCATGGACCACTCCCCAGGTTACATGTGTGCTAGTGCAGACATGCACATGTGTGTTTGTTTAGACTGTTCCCCAGATTACATGTGTGTGCTAGTGCAGGCATGCGCATATGAGTTTGCGGCATCAGCTCCGGCATGTGACCTCAGAGTGACCTTGGAAGAAGGGACGGGGAGACGTGGGATAAACAGTGCTTGGTCGGACACCTGCCCGCTCTCTTCTGCTGGTAGGACTGTCACACCAGGTGACCCTCCAGACAGAGCCGCTTCCTGCTCAGGCTCTGTGTGCACGCATGTCCACTGTGGAACAGGAGAAGTATGCTCTCTTGGGGCATAGCCAGGCAGAAGTGGCAAACAGGGCTCCCTGGTTCTCCGTTTAAAGGGTGTTTTAAGCGATGCGCTTCCTTGGAATCCCCTCAGGTCCTGGTGCCCTTGTCTATAGTTGGCCTGACTGCGCGGCAGGCCCAGGGACAGCCCCATGCCCTCTCTCGCGAGCCGCCTGCCCGAGACCCTGTCCAGAGCACACACCCACAGGCCATGTGCAGCTTCGTGAGCCGTGTTTTAACGCAAAGTGGTTACAGGAGGGACACATATGTATATACGTGCATGAGAGAACAGATGAACAGGTTTTCGGATGGATTGAGTCTTAATGGCTGGCTGAGGAGTTGTTATAGCGAGTGATCTCAGTGAGTCCATGCCGGTGGGAGAGGAAAAGCTTGGTTCCCCGGTGCTGACAGCCACATCATCTCTGGAGGAGCCCTAGCCCTGCACAAGCCTGTGGTTACCATGGGAACACTGTGCTTCCCATGGCTCCTTAGAAAGAGGCTGTATGTGTTTGGCGTTGAGCTTGACAACACCAGCCCACTGGAGTCTCAGGCAAAGCCCAAACCCCCTCCCATGCCCCTTCCAGGCTTTCTGACCGCAGAGCAACCACTGTGATGTTTCATTTTAAAACTACGTCCATGGCTGTTCTTACACTCAGTCCCGCGTCCTACGAACGGAGCTTTCAGAACCATAGTGAGTTTGCCTCGTGAAACTTGTATTTCTGTTGGGCAGTGAAAACGTCCTCCCTCTCCACTGGGGACTTGCCCTATGAAATCTGGGTGCCGACCCAGCAGAACACGACTTAGTCCAGAACCCTCCCGTGGCGGCTTCCGTCTCCCGTGTGAACGTCCACTAATTCTTCACGCCCAGAGTTTATGTCACTCCCTAGGATGCCCACTCTGATCCGGGAACTGCCTCCCCGTGTGCCCCTGGGGACTTCTGCACACCCAGTGATGCTCCTGTCAGACCATCATCGTCCCCAGACTCACTGCGTTTCATAGCCCTGTGCTGGGTGCTCACCGCCTGCCCCCCAACACACACACTCCAAGAAAACTGCCCAGACATAAAAGCCCAGCTCCAACTCCTTCCTCTCCTAAGTCTTTCCATCTTGTGTACAAGTGACCTGGTTATTGAGACTCTTCTTACTACTCTTTCAGGTTCATTGTTGTGTTATAATTGCTTGTTTCGGAGAATATCTGCCACATAATTAGGTGTTAAAAGAAAACCCATTGGCTTTCTCTGAAGACATATTTAAAATGGTGCAGCGCTTTGTTGAATCGGATTTCTAGGATTAAAAAGAAAACTGTGTGTGCATTTGAACCGCTCATTAACTTCATGTTGAAAGTTAAATAAACTTTAAGCAGAAGATGACTAAGCTTGTGAACATTGCCAGGAAGTGTGGGATATGACAACTGCTTTCACGGCGATCAGAACATAGAAGTGTGTCGCGATGGAGGTATAAAAAGTAGCCCAAACGTGGTTCCTTTCAGAGCCAGAGTGGGCTTGGACAGCATTTAAACACAATAAACTTAGAGAGAGCTAGAGCAACTGGGGAGGCCTCGGGAATGCACCTGACGCTAACACAATAGGAACTTGTAAAAGCTGTTGCCTGCTGGACCTGGGGTGCCAGCCTGCCCGTCACATGGGGTCTACCCCTCCCTCTCCCCTTCTCCCTCCCCCACCTACCCAGGCAAGGCCTGGGCAGGGGTTATAGTTGTGTCTTTTAGACTCTTCGTCATGGACTTGGGTGGACCAGAATGGATATGTGTGAAACAACAAGATACAGGAATTCTTTCGTTGATTATTTTCATTGTTTTTTTCTTACAGAAAAATCTGTGACCCGGGCCTCACTGCTTTTGAGCCAGAAGCTCTGGGCAACTTGGTGGAAGGGATGGACTTCCATCGGTTCTACTTTGAAAATGGTACAGTCATCCTACATCCATGGCATGCCTTTTCCAGCTGCTCGTGGAATTTCTCCCCAATTTACAGATTCTTTGGCTCTTTTATGCAATGAGTATTTTCAATATTTCAAATTGAAAAAATTGACAGGGTTGCCCGGCTGGTGTGGCTCAGCAGATTGAGAGTCATCCCATGTACCAAGAAGTCATGGTTTGACTCCTGGTCAGGGCACATGCTCGAGTTCCAGGCTCAATCCCCAGTGTGGAGGCAGCCAGTGGATATTGATGTTTCTCTCTCATCAATGTTTCTCTCTCCTTCTCCCTTCCCCTCTCTCTCTCTCCCCCTCTCTCAAAATCAATAAAAACATTAAAAAATAGACAGGGTTAAAAGTGTTAGTGTGTTTTGAAAAATACCAGGTTTTGTATAATGCTGATTTAATACACCCATACAAGCCCCAGTAAAGGTGTGATATAGGCAGCAAAGTGAGTTCCCCAAAAATGCATTATTTCAAGTTTTCATAAAACATTGTTCATATGAAAAAGCAAAGAAGCCAACAGTCCGAGAGCGGCCCAGCCCACCCGGTGCTCCCGTCAGAGCGAAGGCAAGTGACCATGAGGCCGCAGGCCCGCATTCAGGTGAAGGTTTTATGGTCTCCGAGGAGACCACGTTTCAGAGCAAGTAACGAAGAAACGCCTGCAGAAGAGCTCGTGCCCTCCCCGCCTCCCTGGACGTGGGCAGGCTCTGTGTGGAGCTGTGAGTGAGGAGGACAGGCCCGTCCGCAGGGGCCTCAGCCCCGGTGGCTTTCAGTGCTGTGGAGGGAACACATTTGCGAGCAGACAAAATGATTGTGTGGTCACTGTCTTCGCCAAGCTTCCGAGGTAGCCTCACCTCTGCCCCAGCTCCAGGGGAGGGAGCGGGGGCTGGCCCGGCGACACCTGCCTGACCAGCACGCTCCGCACAGTGCCCTCCATGCCCACCAACCTCCATGGTGGCACCGCTGGCCTGGCGCTAGCTCACGCATCCCCTCCGAGTGCGGGAGCAGGTTTGCCCAAGAGTCAGATGGCTCAAGCTGCCGGGGGCCTACGAGGACCTGCGCCCTCTGAATGGACCTCCACCCCTTAGTCCTCTTGTCAGCACCGAGGCTGCAGCCGGCGGGCTGCACCGCCAGCTCAGGCCTGGGCTTCTCACTGGGTGGGCAGCTGGCCTGGCATGGGTGGGCGTGCTGAGCGAAGGGCCTCAGGATGGGGGACAGGCCTCTTCGTCAGAGACAGCGGCCTCCATGCCTGTTCCACAGCTCCCTGCCCCACACACGGCACCACCAGGACACACAAGGCCCTGGGTCCCGTCACGGCAAAGACGGAGCCTGCCCTGCCTGTGTCTTTGTCTGTGACCACTTCCCGTCACAGACACGTCTCCGTTCTCCCCACCGACCCATGTTTCCCGGCAGCACTACCTGACGGGGGTCAAGAGGAATAGTACTGGCCCTGCTTCTCTCTATGAAGCATCCGCTGAATCGGAGGAATGAGTGGCTTTCGCTTGCTGATCCCGCTGAAGGTCCTGGTTTGGTGTCTTTACGTGGGAACTGAGTGCTCTTTCCTCTCCTCTGCAGCTCTCTCCAAAAGCAGCAAGCCCGTCCACACAATCCTCCTGAACCCGCACGTGCACCTGCTGGGCGAGGACGCGGCCTGCATCGCCTACATCCGGCTCACCCAGTACACGGATGGCGGCGGGAGGCCCAGGACCATGCAGTCAGAGGAGACGCGCGTGTGGCACCGCCGGGATGGGAAGTGGCAGAATGTGCACTTCCATCGCTCGGGGTCCCCCACGGTGCCCACCAAGTAAGTGTCCCCTGCGGTGCCCACCAAGTAAGTGTCCCGGCCGCCAGGCTGTCACTCAGCCACTGCTCCTAGAGGGCATCACACATGGGAGTGGGCATAACACGTGGGAGTCGACGTCACACGTGGGAATGGGCGTAACCCGAAGACAGTCTCCAGTTCTCTGGAGGCGGACCCATGTGTCCGGTGTGGGCTGACCGGCTGCAGCGTCTCCCTGTAGGGCCAGGTGGGAACTAGGGCGCCTCTCAGGCTGGGCTGTCAGCACCAATCAGGGTCCGTGTGAGAGGACGGCCTGTCTGACTGCACTGACAAACGGGCAGTGGGGGAATATTTGGGGCTTTCTAAAGTGTCAGTGTACCCTCAGGTGCCTCAGCCCACCAGCCACCCACCAGCTGGTCACAGATATCACTCACTCACTTCTTACTTTATTATCTTTTTTTTTTTATTAAGTTGATTGGGGTGACATTCAACATGAACATACAGGTTTCAGGTGTGGGTTTCTGTGTGACAAGATCGGTGCATTGCACTGTGCGCTCACCACCCAGAGTCACATTTCTCCTGTCACCTCATATTAGGGCCCCTTCTCCCCAGCCTCTTCTTTACCCAGTCCTCTATCGCGGGACACTTTGGTTGTTTCCATGTCTTGGCCACGTGAGTAATGCTGCAAGGAACACGGGGGCATATACCTTTGTGATACATGATTTCGAGTTTTTTTGGGTATATACCCAGAGAGGGATTGCTGGGTGGTATGGTAGCTCTATTCTTAATTTTCTGAGGAATCGCTAGACTGCTTTCCATAGTGGCTGTACCGTCTACATTCCCACCAGCAGGGAGTGAGGGTTCCCTTTTCTCCACAACCTCTCCAACACTTGTCATTGCTTGTCTTGTTGATAATGGCCACTCTAACAGGTGTGAGGTGGTATCTCATTGTAGTTTTGATTTGCGTTTCTCTAATTGCCAATGAGGTTGAATATCTTTTTATATACTAGTGGCCTGGTGCACAAAATTCGTGCACAGGAGGGGAGGGGTTCCCCCAGCCCAGCCTGCACCCTCTCCCATTGGGGACCCCTTGGGGGATATCCAACTGCCGGTTTAGGCCCGATCCCACAGGCCGAAACCGGCAGTCGGACATCCCTCTTGCAATCTGGGACCGCTGGCTCCTAACCGCTCACCTGCCTGCCTGCCTGATCGCCCCTAACTGCCTCTGCCTGCCTGCCTGATTGCCCCTAACCTCTCTGCCTGCCTGCCTGCCTGATCGCCCCTAACCTCTCTGCCTGCCTGCCTGATCGCCCCTAACTGCCTCTGCCTGCCTGCCTGATCGCCCCTAACTGCCCTCCCCTGCCGGCCTGATCTCACCTCCAACTACTCTCCTCTGCAGCCTGATCTCGCCCCCAACTGCCTCTGCCTGCCTGATCTCACCCCCAACTGACCTCCCCTGCCGGCCTGATCTCGCCCCTAACTGCCCTCCCCTGCCGACCTGATCTCGCCCCCAATGGCCCTTCCCTGCCGGCCTGATCTCACCCCCAACTGCCCTCTCTGCCTCGGCCCCCACCACCATGGCTTTGTCCAGAAGGAAGTCAGACGTCTGGAAGATGTCCAGTCGACCCAGTCTAATTAGCATATTACCCTTTTATTAGTATAGCTAGATTATATAGGATTGCTTAAATGGGGGTGGGGAGGGGCAGCCTTTTTCAGCAGGAGGAGATGCTCTTGGCAGACAAAAATACATAATCCCTATATCTGGACTAATAGCCAGCCATATGCATTATGCTGCCAAACCGGTCATTAAAAAATTGAACCACTTTCTTACACCTTACACCGAACAGCTATTGCCCTTAAAACCCCTCCTCAGCCCCCACCTTAGGTTCTGCCTTTGCAGTTCACCCAGATTTGGTTCTGATTGGTCAGTTTCTATGCCAGTCAGCATTGAAAGCTCCGCCTCCTAGGCAGCCATTGGCTCCTCACAGTTCACCCAGATTTGGTTCTGATTGGTTGGTTTCTATGCCCGTCAGTGTCTCCGGGCCTATCTCCAGGCCTGATCAGAGAGGCAGGGCTGATCAGCAGCCCCTGTGGAGGCCCAGAGAGAAAGAGAGAGGCAAGGGCTGATCAACAGCTGCCACTGAGGCTACAGATCAGACCCTGCTTCTCTCCCCGGGCCTCTCTCCGGGCCTGATCCGCAGCCCCCTCTACAGTCAGTGCTGGGTCGCCACAGCAACCCAGCACTGACTACAGGACTGACTTCCGGTCGGTGGAGCCTTCGGTCGTTATGTTACGGATCCTGGGTTTTTATATATTAGGATTGGATATTCATATGTCTTCTTGGGGGTGGTGTGTTTTCAGGTCCTCTGCCCACTTTTTGACTGGGTAGTTTGTTTGGTGTTGAGTTTTATGCGTTCTTCATATTTTGATCAAACCTTTGTGGGAACTACTGTTTGCAAATATCATCTCCCATCTGGTTGGCTGCCTCTTTGTTTTGTCGTCAGTTACTTCTTCTGTGCAGCTTTTTAGGTTGATATAGTCCCATTCATTTGTTTTTGCCTTTACTTCCCTGGCCTTTGGGGTCAAGTTCATAAAATGTTCTCTACAATCAAGGTCCATACATTTGGTACCTATATTTTCGTCTGTGTAACTTATTGTTTCGGGTTTTATACTTAGGTCTTTGATCCATTTTGAATTAATTTTTTAATGTTTTTACTTATTTCAGAGAAAAGAAGGGAGAGGGAGAGAGAGATAGAAACCACAATGATGAGAGAGAATCATTGATCGGCTGCCTCACACACACCCCCCACCAGGGAATGAGCCTGCAACTCTGGCATGTGCCCTGACTGGGGGTTGAACCAGGCATGACTTCCTGGTTCATGGGTCAACCTGAGCCAGACTAGCCGGGCTTGAATTAACTTTTGTACATGGGGACAAATTGCAATCCAGTTTCATTTGTTAGCATGTGGCTTTCCAGTTTTCCCAGCACCATTTATTGAAGAGACCATCTTTACTCCATTGTGTTTCTGGCTGCTTTGTTGAAAATTATCTGCCCATATACCTATGGTTTTATACTGGGGTTAGCTATTCTGTTCCATTGGTCTATGTGTCTGTTTCTCAGCCAATACCGTGCTGTTTTGATTATGCAGCTCTGTAGTATAATTTGAAGTCAGGTAGCTGATACCTCCAGCTCCTTTCTTTTGTTCTCAGGGTTGCTTTGGCTGTTCAGAGTCTTTTGTGGTTCCATACAAATCTGATGATTTCTTGTTCTATTTCTTTAAAAAATGACATTGGGATTTTGATGGGTAATGCACTAAATCTGCATATTGCTTTGGGTAATATGGCCATTTTACCTAGTTGATTCTTTCATCCCTTGAGCACAGAATATTTTTCCATTGTGTTGTGTCTTTTTCAATCTCTTTTAATAATGCTTTGTAATTTTCGCTATATAAGTCTTTCATGTTCTTTATTAAGTTTATTCCTAGGTATTCTTTTGGTTGCAATTGCAAAAGAAATTGTTTTGATTTGTTTTTGTTTCATTTCTTTTTCTGAAGTTTTGTTATTAGTGTATAGGAAGGCAATGGGTTTTGCACATTGATTTTGTATCCTGCAACTTGACTGTGTTTATTTTTTCTAGTTTTTTGTGGAGTCTTTACGGTTTTCTCTGTACAGCATCATGTCGTCCGCAAAAAGGCAGTGGGCGGAGCTCGGGGACACGGAGGAGGCCATGCAATGCTTTGACACTGGCTGTGGGTGGAGGGGGTGCAGCTCCCCCTGCAGTGGAGGGACTGGTGGGAACAGGGCTGATGAGAAGCGAGAGGGTGTCTCTCTGTGCAGGTGTGGCCCCTCCTGATCTTAGCCAGTTCTCTTGCCAGGTTCACCCCTTAATGTCTAGGAAGTAGGTGGAGAGTGAAGGTCACACAGCGGACATTCACCTCACCCCAGAGACTCGTCCAGAGCTCTTGGCTCGGAGCCACAGGTGGCCAGGCCCCGTCCAGACCTCGCCAGGTGCATGGGGCTGGAGCTGGGCTTGTCAAAAGTGCGTCCACAGGGAGAAACGAGAAGCGGACATTCATTCTAAAGACCATGCTGTGCATGAGGAATGTAACAATCATGAAAAACCCATTTTGGGTGTTTTTTACCCCAAAGAGGGACAGGACAGATGGCCCGTCCACGTGCAGGGGGCAGCGTCGCGCAGGCCAAGGCTCCCAGTCCTGGTGTCCCAGGGAGCCGCTGTGCTCATGGCCAGGAGGCTGAGCGTGGCCTCTCTCACCAGCACTCCTGTCCCTCGGGAAGCGCTTCCCGGTGGCCAGCCATCTCAGGCTCACACCTCCCCCGTGACTGTGAGCAGCACCTGCCTCGGCCGGACCAGGGCGCCCAGAGCTGCGTGGCTGCTCCGAGGTTTTCTCCGCATGACACGCAGTGGGAAGCGAGCCGGTCTTTGGGCATCGGTAGCAGCACAGCCTCCTGCAGGCCTGGCTGCCTGGGCTTCTAGCGCCGGGGGCCTCAGGCGGGAGTCACTCAGTCATGCAGACAGGCCTCCCGCCCGCTCTGGGGCCTTCGTGCCCTCCTGGCTCCAAGAGACTGAGCTCGCTCCACCCATGCCCTGCTGGGTGGGCGCGCCTCAGCCCCCCCTGAACTGGAGAGCCGGCTGCTATTAAATCCATGCCTCAGCTGCTGCTGTTGATCCTTCTCTTAACCCGGACGGGAAGGGCTCAGGTGTGCCTCCCTGTTGGCGTGGCCCCCAGGGTGTAAGAGTGTAACAGGAGCCGAGGTGGACTGCATCGCTGTCTGTTTCCCCAGGTGGCCTGCTCCTTCCTCACTTGCTGCTTCCTGTGTGTGTAGACTAATACGTGCTTGAAGCCTGGCCCGTCACTTCGCAGCTCAGCACCGTGTGGACAAACGGACAGATGACTGATGGACTCCCATGAGTGTGGTCTCTGGGAACACGGTGTTGATCTCGCGATGGCCGGCTGCCCCTCTAGACAGCACCTCAGCCCGGGGTTCAGCTCACGGAGCTCGGCTCACCGCACAGCAGTTGGAGGCTGTGGTCTAACTTCTCCCCTTCCTCCTGGCAGCTAAGCACCCGTGCCATGTCGGCCTCGTGTCTCAGGCACTGGACGGGACCTGGCCCCTGGTGCCTGCGTGAGACGAGAAGGTGGCCTGTGCCTGTGCCGCGTTTTGTCATCGCCCCCTGCTGTCCATGTGTACCCCGCACGGACAGCTGCACCACATGAAGG
Organism: Plecotus auritus; assembly: GCF_963455305.1. Taxonomy (NCBI): domain Eukaryota; kingdom Metazoa; phylum Chordata; class Mammalia; order Chiroptera; family Vespertilionidae; genus Plecotus; species Plecotus auritus. Next base: position 114,415,886 of record NC_137773.1, read on the forward strand.
CCGCCATCCAGTCCCCGAGGACCGCCTGCTCCTCGTGTCTGTTCCTGCCAAGACGCAGCGGCCCCCGCTGTCCCCAGGACAGCATGCACGCAAAATGTACATTTTTAAACTTTGCTGTCCTCTGTTTTGCTTGTTTAACAAAAAGGGCAAGACCACGTGTGGTCCCGGTGAAGTGGCAGCTGCCCCAAGGGTGCGGCACTGTGCCATTGGGTGGGCGGAGTCCCTGCGCTCCCCTCCTGAGGGTCGGATGTAACGGAAAGGCCACGTGGGTCCGAGTGTGATCATGGAGGTGGCAGACCCTGCCGGGACCGCTGGGCTGACCTTTTTGTCCCTCAGATCTGCTCTGGTTTCTCTCATTTTCCCCATTTCTAACTTTTTCCCATCCTCCTCTTAGCTTTTTCTGTCTGGTGTGTGAGAAGTGGGATGTGTGTAAACAAAGGAAAATCGAGCCCAGGCCTCAAGGCCCCGCCTGCAGCTTCACCACCTTCAGGGCCCACAGGGTGTGGTCAGGGGTTAAGGGTTGTGATTTAGCTTGGAGTGGGGACCGGGAGGCGGCCCGGGCCAGGTCTGTGGCTGGAAGCCCCAGGCAGGGCCGCCCAACCGCGTCCCTGACGTTGGAGCCCAGAGGTTTCCGTCCTCACAGCGCTTTGAACTTGGGGGCGGGGGGGTGACTGCGCTTCTCAGGGTCTCAGTCACACTCTTGTGAGGAGGAGGCCTCCCTCCCGGGGCAAGGGCAGGGCTGGTGTGGGTACCGCCCTGCTGTCCCGCTGTACTAGTGTCTGTGCTGCCTGCGTGCATGCCCCCGTGTGGCTCCCTGCACCGCCCACACCCCTCCCAGCAGGAGCAGAACCAGCAGCCGCTCCTCCTAAGCCCAGACTCCTGCCGTGTCCTCCTGGGTGTGCGGGAGGCACCGCTCTCCGGCCCTACCACACGCCTACTCCGTGTATATATTCAAAGTGAACGACAGTGAACGCATCGAGCCTGTGAAGTGGCAGCTCCTTCTCCTTGTGTTCCCTTCCTCCTGTGACGCGGCTGCACATGGACATGTGTGCTTACAGGAGCACGTGGGCTACACTCAGCACGTGTGGCACTCCGTGCTGTTGGGAAGCACCGCAGCTGCCACAGGCCCTGCACTTGACTCGCCGTGACGGTGAGGGCGGCTGATATATTTAAGAGTTAATAAATCTGTGATTTCTGCTGGCGGCGTGTCCGACTCCCTTCTTAGGAATGGGCTCTTGCGCCATGGTACTGTGTTCCCACCGCGCGGGGCAGGCAGCGTGAATTTGTCCTGAGCACAAGGTGCTAGGAGCAGAGGGTTCACCCCGCCCCGCTCAGGGCCGTGGCTCCCTTTTAACCAGGCCTGACCCGAACCCTCGGTGCGGCAGCTGCACCACTTCCAGCAGGTTACTGAGGGGCACACCTGTGTGTTCCAGACCATTCTCCCCTTCAGCCCAGGGCTCCCCTCCTGTGGACTCCAGGCCCCCCCCACCACCACCACCACCTTGAGCTCACAGTCCTCATGGGTCTCCATCCCCTCCACCAGCCTCGTTCTCCGTGTCCCCTCCCCGGGAGCATGGGGAGTCAGGGCTGGAGCTGCATGTGGCCCACAGGGAGGGCAACTGGGGGAAGGGGAGAGACCGAGAGGGGGGAGGGAGAAGTGCTGCTGAGGGGGGAGGGGGAGGGGAGTGCAGCCGAGAGGGGCAGGGGTGGAGGGGGGAGGGGGAGGGCGGCCGCACCCTCGTGGTTCCCGTGGGGAACTGGAGCTGCAAGAGGCCAGGCCGTCCAGCGCTGACTTGAGCAGCACCTCCTCTGCCTCGGGTCCCACGAGTGAGAAGAGAACAGGTCTGAGCGTGAGGCTCTGGGCGTGGGCGTGGGCGCGGGTCCGGGTGCTCTGGGAGGTGTTGAAGGGGTGCTGTGACCGCCCTGCGCTGAGACCAGGGCAGCCGGTCCGTCAGCAGGAGGGACCCAGGAGGTCCTCCCACAGACGGACCATGAGCGGGAGAAAACCAGAGTCTAGGGAAGGTCTGTGGGGCCTCCGAGGGCTGCGGCCTGCGGCCTGGATGACACTCGGGGACCTGGGCGCACAGCCCTGAGGTCTCGCCGCCCCTCAGCTTCTGCAGACCAAGCAAGGTGGTGCCGGGCCGGACGGGCAGAGGCCCCGGCTCAGCCGCTGCTCCCTGAGGGCCCTCCAAAGGGCCGGGATCATTTTGACTAAATTCTGACAAAATCGAAAGCCACAGAAACGAACGCAAAGCACAGCCTGATTGTGAGGGTCCGTCTGGCTTGTTGAAGGCGGCTCAGGGCCGTGTCTACCTCACGAGACTTCTCCCCAGTGCGAGTCCTGAGTGGCCAAGACCTGTCAGGGCTGTTACTGATCTCCATGGTGACAGTCAGCCTGCACTGCTCCTGGCCGCTCCACCTGCACAGGTGTCGCTCCCACAGGTGTCGCGGCCGGCGTGCAGGCATGCAGGGGACTCACCGAAAGGCCACACTGGCTGCTGCTACGCGCAGAGGTCGGGCTCCACTGCAGTGGGCTCTGCTCCGCGGGGGGCACGGACACTTCTCTCTGCCTTCACCTGCCAGACCTGGGGCTCCACCACCATCGCTGGCTTCTCGCAGCCAGGCAGGCTTCCCCTCTGCGCCCCACGCCCCTCCCCCTCCTCACCTCGCTGAGACCCCACTTTCCTTCAGGCCAGGCACTCAGGGTGGGGTACCTGCCCGCACCGGGGGTCGTGCTCTTTCCATAAAGAATTCAAAACCAACTCTGTGTCAGGAGCATCCAGAGCGCCTGCACTTCGCTGCGGGCCAGGAGAGCTGGAAGCCCGGCCCCACCCCCACCCCCCCAGGGCCCCTGCGCTGGTCCCCACGCGCCCCAGGCAGGTGGGGCTGGAGCTCAGGCCGAGACAGCTGTCATATCACCCCATCCCCACGAGGGCCCATGAAGCCAGAACTGGTCCCTCCCTCCAGGTGCCTCTGCCCAGCGTGGAACCCCAGGCTTCTCTTTGGGGCTTGTCTCACCTTTGTGCTCCCCATCCCCTGCCAAGCACAGGAAGAAGCTGCTTGCTAGCGGCCTCAGGAGCCTGTGCTTCCCACTCGGAGGGTGTCTGGCTCCTCACCGCTGGCCCCAAGCTCACAAGGACCCTGAGGAGCCCCACCCTGGGTGGTTACACACCAGCGGGTGAATGCTGGGGACACTGCCTCCTTCCTCGTCTGCAGGAGGGGTGCCCGGTCCCCGATCTCACACACCGTGAACAGGAGGCCTGACCCTCCCTCCTCTTCCACCACCACCTGCCTTCCCAGCACAAAATACATTTCATTTCAGAAATGTGCTCCCCTAGTGTCGCTCTCGGAGGCCTCGGTCTCACCTCTCGCCTGTGACCGAGGTGTATGCCGTGGACAACAAGGGCCACATGTCCTGGCGACGATGGTTTGTGTGGACTCCGTCCCCACCCGGGAGGGCAGGCACCACCGGGGGGCAATCCGGGACCTGCTGCTATGGCTTTAGCCTTGAAGAGCCGTCCGTGGTCACTCTCCAGATGTCCACGCTGAGGCTCCCGTTGGGGTCGGGTGGCTCTTCCCTTTGTCTTGCCTTCCTCACTGGCATGCCTGCTCTCCTGGGCGTCACCCCACGGGCTGAGCCTGACAGCCTGGGTGGGACTCTGCAGGATGACCTGTGGGGCCTGCCAAAGTGGCTGAACTCAAAAGGACCCAGGACCCTTTGCAGCTCCCTCTTGTTTCTTGTTTTCTATTGGCGTGTTCGTCAGGGTTTCCGGGAGAAATAGACCGGTGGATCTATTTCAGACAGAGACTTATGATAAAGGTTTGGCTCATGCTTGTGGAGGCCGAGCAGTCCCAAGACCTGCAGTTGGCCAAGTGGAGACCCCGGGAGCCCGGGTTTCAGTTCAGGGCTGAAGACTGGGGAAGCCGGCAGACGGAGCCCTCCTCTTGCCGGGGAGGGGCAGCTCTGTGTTCTAGTCACATCGTTGACTGATTGGATGAGGCCCACCAGCATTAGGGGAGGGTGCTCTGTGCTGCTCACTCCACCAACTCAATGCTACTCTCACGCTCAAGCACCTCATATAGCTAGAGGGATGCCCGGCCAAAATCCACGTGTCCCTGGCCCAGGCCAGGCGACCACACACAGCCCTCACACTAGTATTGGCAGTAACAGAGAGAGAGAAAAACAGCATCTGTCTCCTGTTCAAGCCCAGAGGGAGGAGCAGCATGTTGATGGCATCCACGCCAGTAGCCAATCTCAGGAGAAGGAAATCCCAAGAAATAGAACCCCTCCTGTGACTGTAAAACTGGAATGAAAAAGGGAGGAATTCATAAAACAGTGCCATTTCTCAGTTCAGTCTCGGGACACATTCCACTCCAACATAATTGGCAACGGCCCAGCCGCTGTGGCTCAGTGGTTGAGCATTGACCTATGAACCAGGAGGTCAGGGTTGGATTCCTGGTAGGGCACACGCCCGGGTTGTGGGCTTGATCCCCAGTGTGGGGCGTGCAGGGGCAGCTGATCATTGATGTTTCTCATCATTGATGTTTCTATCTCTCCCTCTCCCTTCCTCTCTGAAGTCAATTTAAAAAAAAAAATTTAAATAATGGGCCACCTCATAAAGGTATCCATGGAGGTTATGTTCACTGATGGAACATTTTCAAAATTAGAACCAGCAAGTGTTAAAACATGATAATACGCAAGTACCCGCCCCCCTTCCACACTCACCTTCATTTAACTTCTAGCATTTCACACACGTCATTAAGCCAGACCCACCGTTTTGACCTGCAAAAAAAGGCCATGTCATAGGGTCCAACCCAACATCTGTCTATCGGTTGACAATCCTTGTCCGTTGTTAGAGACTTTTTAAAGTTTGGGGAAATTGTTCTCCACAGACTGAACTTGGAGCGCATGGCCTGGGGGTGGGGTTGAGCTGCAACATCTCTGCCACCAGCTCCACGTTCACCACATTCACGCAGCTCTGGCCACGCCCATTAAAAGGCTCTACCATCTCACCCTGTGACTCACAGGAAATCACCCGACACGAGTGTAAAGACAGCTTCGCTACAAATAATCCCAAACTGCTTTCTCTTTTACCATCCATGAAACCAGAAACCAACACAGCCTGCGGTTTCGGAAAATAGACGCCGCCTGGGCCACAGACTACCCCAGCCCAGTCCGCAGGGCAGACGGGCCTGGAAACAGTGACTCACTGTTAGGAGTTAGGTTCTGGGGACCAGAGCCCAAGGGCAGCAGAACAGCTCCCTGTCGGTCCATCAGTGGGCACGTGGTGCTTAGGGGGAAATCAAACCCAGAAACAGCCCAAGCCCACCTCTGCGGAGCGGGAGCCCGAGCCTCTGCAGAGAGGCCACACCAAGGTCACTCCCCAACCAGTGGCAAACAGGTGCTTTTCCAGGAGCCAGAAGGGGAAGCTGGAGGCTCCGCAAGAGGTCGAGGCTGCCTGGTGGCTCTGCCCTTGGGCCAGGCCTGACCCCAGTGCCCAGCCCTGGCTGACTGGCCCGCTGGAGCCTCCGCCCCCCTGTGCTCCCTGTGCGGGCTTGCGGAGAGCAGGGCCAGCCTCAGGCTGTGGGCTGACTGCCTCGCTGCATCCAGACCAGTGGGTCTGCTGACTTAGGATGAGGGCAGAAACCTCCACCTGCAGGGAATGAGGGGGGTGCGCCCCCAGGGCAGAGGGGCCCTCGGATGCCAGACAGGCCCTGGGGACAGTGTCACCAGCCTGCTGGCTCCCGGTCCCCTCCCCCCGCCCTCCCATCACAGGCCCCAGGCATTCCCAGGCAGCAGGAAAGGGAGGGAGAGGGGCCACCAGATTCTCCATTTCACAACAAGCAGGTCATGGGGAGTCTCCACCCTCAGGGGACTCACAGTGGGTCCTGCCGGGCTCCACCGCATCCTGGATGGAGCAGACGGGGCTGGCCTGGGAGACAGACTCACCTGAAGGTGTTGACCTTCCCTCCCACCTCACTGCACAGAGAACCTTCGCTGTCACTAGCCATGAAAATGGCCGTTTCAAAGGCAAGTACATTCATTAATTGAAAACTAGTTTTTCTTTTGTCTGAATTCAACAGTGCTTTAAAATAAAACATTCGCACCCTGGCTGGTTTGGCTCAGTGGGTAGAGTATCTGCCTGTGGACTGAAGGGTCCCAGGTTCGATTCTGGTCAAGTTCACATGCCTGGGTTGTGGGCCCGATCGCCAGTAGGGGGCGGGCAGGAGGCAGCCGATCCATGATTCTCATCAAGGATGGTTCTATCTCTCTCTCCCTCTCCCTTCCTCTCTGAAATCAATAAAAAAATATATATTTTTAAAAATAAAACATTTGCATCTTTTTGTATAAACATGGCCATTTTAGCTCAAATTCTTTGACATTTCTTCACAGTTTTGTTCTTGCAAACCAGCCAGGCATTTCCTGGTGTCTTCAGGGCAGTCCCATGGGCTGGGCCTCAGGCCTGGGTGGGCCTCAGGCCTGGGTGGGGGGACCTGCCCTCAGCACCCAGCACCTCTGGAAGCCCTGCCAGCTGGACCCGCACCCCGGGACGCATGTCCACAGAGGGTGTGGAGGGGACAGCCCACTGACAGGTTCAGCCTCCCTTTGCCATGCAAGCACCTGGAGGACTCTGCTGCCAGTGAATGTCCCGAGTGCCTCCCGCCCTCCCCTCCCCTCCCCTGCTTTCCTCTCCCCTCCCCTCCCCGAGCTCCGTCACTGCAGATGGCGACAGCCCCAGGGGGATGAGCAAACCAGGACCATGCAGGACAGAGGGGAGGTGGGGGGCTGCGCAGGAGTCTGGTCCACGCAGACCTTGGCTGCCGCATTTCCTAGCGTCTGGGAAGGTCCGCTCAGGCTGCGGCTGGAGCTCCTGCCCTGGGACCCGCAGGAGGCGTTTCTCAGGCCACAGCCCCGCCCTCCCGCCCCCAGTCCCACGCGTGAAAGCACCGGAGGCTCCCTGACTTCCTCACCCGAAACCTGCTGCGCCCCAAACGCGGAGACCCCGCCCGGACAAGGCGCCTGCGTGTGCTCAGGGCGGTGGCCAGGCGGGGGCGCGCAGGGAGCCCCGGACTCTGCCTGCCCAGCTCGGAGCTGAGGGGCCGCGGTCCCTCCGGGTGCACTGAGAGGCCATCGCCGGAGCAGGAGGCCTCGGTGCTGGACGAGGCGTGGACACCCCTCTCTCACTCCCCACTCCTCTGCCTCACCACCCCAGCTCCAACCCTCCTGTTTTCATGGAGGCTTATCATTTGCACGTGATGGATTAGCTCGCAGACCACTGGGGATCCAGTCAACTCCCTGGGGGTGGGGGGTTGGGGCTGGGACTGGAAGCTCCATCCCTCCAATCCCAGGGTTCCCCTGGCAACCAGCCCCGCCTTCGGTGCTGTGCTAAGGTCGCCTTATACACAGAACAAAGGACCTTGATCCCTTTCCCCTCTTGGGAAACTCCCAGGGTTTTCCCGGGCACAAGCAGAAATTTTGGGCGAGACCAAATACGTGTGACTAACAGACTGTGGTCATCTGACCACATACATGGTTCTAGTAACTTACAATACCGCAGTTTTCCACAAAACGTGGGCATCCCCCCCCTCCCCCCGGCTTTATGCTTGTAACCAGCGCACTCTCCTAGCCCTGGGAGAAGACACCTTGACCTTGCAGCCTTCCACTGGGTTTGGGCCCATCACTGCACCTTCTAGCTGAGCCATTAACTCGTCTATTTGGAAGGAGTGTACCCCGAATCCTGCCCGGAGGAGGTGATCACAAAAAGGGGTCCCACCGGAACCCGGAGCGCCCCCCAGGAAAGGGTCCTGAGGAAGCATGACTTGCAAACAGCTGGAGAACGTGCCCACAGGCCTCCAGCTGGCTCCAGTGCACCCCCGCCCCAGGCACCCCCCACATCTCATGCTGCCTGGACAGGATGGAGAAATGGCACCCAGGCCTTCACCTCAGGACACCCTGGCCCATCACAGACCTGGTGGAGCCGGGAAGAAAAAATTGGCTCCAGGTCTTGCCTCACCTGTTCCCACAGGTGCCAGCGGCCGGTTAGGTGCTGGGCCGGAGCCAGGATAAAGCACAGGGCTCTGCTGGCCCTCGTGTGCCCTGGCCACTCCTCGTGTCCTCTTCCCATCACATCCTGGCTCAAGCAGGGATGGAAAATTCAGCTCCAGGTCTTCCTCCTTTGCCAGGCAAGCGCTGTAAGCACACAAGGTGACCAGAGCCAGAGGCAGAGTTTTGCTCAAGGCTTTCCTGGCCAGTTACCCCAAGAGCCCCTCAAAGGCATGTGGAGGGGGGATAACTCAACTCCAGGTCTCCCGGCACCCCTTCCCCAAACGACCTCCCTGCCTCTCACACGCCTGAGGTTGGGATGGAGAATTCACCTCCCGCTCTCTTCTAGCCTCTCAGCCAAACACGTGGTCTGCCCCTCACATGCGGGACTCCAGCCAGGATGGGAATGCTGCCCCAGGTCTACTGTTTACTCCCCACACACCCCTCTTCTTCTCAGTAGCTGGTTGGAGCCCGGACAGAAAATTCCCGCCGGCTCGCTCCTCGTCCCTGACCCCCAGGGCTCCCCCTGCAGCTCACAGAGCAGATAACAAGTGTGTGGATCCCAAGAAAAAAGGGACCTACTGTGAGGGCTCCTGGGGGATAACTGGGCTCAAAAATTTTAAAACGAGGCCTCATGTTCATTTCCACACAGGCCTTCTCATAGGCAACCGCAAACGTTACTGTACAAACACGGTGAGATGAGATAAGGCACAAGCGGAAACAATGCAACAAGAAGCAGAGCCACCCAATGCGTGAGCTGGTGCCTGCGGAGCGCCCTGTGTGTTCACACCACACTTTCTCTCCAGTTAAAGACCTGCAGCTGAGTGACTCTCAACCCGGCCAGGCGGCTCACCTGGCTGGATCACCCTCCTCTACACCAAGCAGGTTGCAGGTTTGATTCCCAGTCAGGTGCACATGGAGACAAACAATTCGTGTTTCTCATGGAAATTGAGGTCTCTTTCTCTCTCTCTCAAATCAGGGGGTGGGGGTTGGCTGAGGGGGTCAATGGGGGAAAGGGGATATATGTAATACTTTCAACAATAAAGAATTAATATGTACCGTGTGAGGATTAAGAAAATAAATGAAGTTACCATACAAATTAGTACAGCCAGTCACAGATGACCCGACTGGAACGCTGAGCTCCAAGAGCACACTCCGCTTGGGGAAACTGTCTGTGCAACATGAGCCACGTCATTTTCAAACTGGAAGTTTGAAAAAATATTACACATTTTAGGCTGCAAATACAATCCAGGGGTCCTCAAACTACAGCCCGCGGGCCACATGCGGCCTGCCGAGGACATTTATCTGGCCCGCCGGGTGCCGCTGCCTGTCCTGCTTAGCAGCCGACTCGTCCCGGGACCGCAGTGCGCATAGAAATTTGTTCATAGTTTTTTTTTTAAACTATAGTCCGGCCTCCAACGGTCTGAGGGACAGTGAACTGGCCCCTGTTTAAAAAGTTTGAGGACCCCTGCATAAACCTTCACGTTACGGACTTTCCGTTTGAGCTTCAGCGACAGGGAGCCTTTGAAGTGGTTCCCGAACCGTCCACACGTGTTACACGGGTTTCTACTCAGCTGGGTCCGCGGTGAGTTAAAGGTGTAACCAATGAAAAGGCCCAACAGCCAGGAAAGCAACAGAAGGCCCTGCAGGATGAAGGTTACAGTCCCACCCACAGAAAGACACCTGGACAAGCGGAAGACAAACATGTTCTTGGAGAGAACCATAGACTGATGTTGCTTTGCCAAAGTTGTCTAGCAACGTAGTATCATCTATATCATCACAGACGAGCAGTCCCACAGAGACCTTTTCTGCTCTCACTGGCTGCTCCCTACCCCCACCTCCCATCCCGCCCAATGCTCACCTGCTGTGCACCAGGCCGCCTCACCCCTCCTGCCAGCCAAGCCTCAGCTCATCCTCCAGCACTGCTCCCCTCACAGGCCCCAAGTGGCACCTTCTGCCCCGCCCCTCAGCTCAGGGTGCAGGCTCACAGGTTACCTAAGGCCCGAGCCCCGCCCACCTTTTGCCTAGTCCTGCCTCTCCCCTCCAACCTGGCACCGCCTCCGGCCTCAAGATGCCCTGGCCATTCTACTCCTTTAGGGTTCAGTAGGTCATTTACATAAACACAGTTGTGTAGTGGTGGACATAAATTTTCTTTTTCTAAAATATTTTTATTGATTTCAGAGAGGAAGGGAAGGGGGAGAGAGAGAGAAACATCAATGATGAGAATCATTGATGGGTTGCCTCCTGCACACCCACAAACACCCCCACTGGGGATGGAGCCCACAACCACTGAGCCATGCCAGCTGTGCTGGACATAAATTTTAATTTACAAAATTCAATAATATAGACTTTATAAAATTGGAAAAACGCTCTGTAAAAGAATTTGTTTGGAGAATAAAACAAAACAGGCCACACACTGGGAGAAAAATCTTTCCAAAACACACATTGGATAAAAGATTTCTGCTCAAAATACACAAAGAGCTCTAAACAAACACCCCCTAAACACAGGTAAAATTTGAACAGACTCCCTCCTGGACAAGGAGGGTATGCGGTGTGGATACGAAAGAGGGGCCTGGGAGAGTACCCACTCGGGACTGTTTGTAAGTTCCTGACTGAGGAACATGCACGACACTCCTTCCATGGGGGCTTCTCTTGCCTTAAGCCAGCTGAGCACCATTTCTGTGCATCCACCTGAACTTAACCTTTGAAAGCCCCTGCAGACCCTCCTTCTAAAGTGTGAGAGCCAGGAGCCCCCCCACATCCACCTGCCCTCAGACCAGGAACTTGCCCTCAGACCAGTCTGAATGGAAGTTTGCTTCCAGGTCTCCAGCACCTTCTTTCCCAGATATTCTCTCTGCTCCTCAAAAGCTGGTTGGAACCCGAGCGGTGTGGCTCAGTGGTTGAGCGTTGACCTATGAACCAGGAGGTCACAGTTGATTCCCAGTTAGGGCCTGGGTTGTGGGCTCAGTCCCCAGTGTGGGGCGTGCAGGAGGCAGCCGATCAATGATTCTCTCTCAACATTGATGTTTCTCTCTCTTTCCCTTCCATCTGAAATCAATAAAAATATATTTAAAAAAGAAAAAAACTGTTGTAGCCTAGATTTAAAAAAAAAAAAATCACCTTCAGTCCCGGCCAGTCGCTCAGCTGCTTAGAGCTTAGTCCTGATTTGGACTGATCCTCAGTCAGAGCACATACAAGAATCAACCAGTAAGTGCAACAACAAATCCATCTCTCTCTCTCTCAAATCAATCAATCAATAAACATTCATCTCCATGTGTCCTCTCACTTCATTTTCAGTGCTCAGCTGAGGAGAGTTTTTTCCCATTGGTTTTCAGACAGAGTGGGAGGGAAGGAGGAGGAGGGGGCGAAGAGAGAGAAACATCGAAGTGAGAGAGACACATGGATTGGTTTGCTCCTGCAGGCACCCTGACCAGGGTTGGGAGCAACCTGCAACTAAGGACCGTGCCCTTGCCCTGCCCTTGCCTGGGAATCAAACCAGTGGCCCTTCGGTCTTGGGGCTGACACTCTCTAACGACTCCACTGCTCGCTGGGCTCTCGCTCCTCGCAGCAGTAAACCTGTGCCTCTTCCATGCGAGGCAGAAACGTGTGCATGCTGAGAAGGGAGATGCCGATTGCGAAGGGCTTCAGTGGAAAACGCGCTCCATTTTTAAAGCTTTTTTAAAGAGCCTGGCAGCCAGTTCTACAAAGGTTCCCATGCAACCCACACTTAAAAGAGAAGCTTGCACGGCCTGCCTCCCACCTGCACTACACAGACGAAGGTGCCCACAGGAGCAGAGCCATGTAGACATGACAGGACCAGACTGGGAGTCCGGAGGGCAGCAGAGCTGAGCTGAGCTGTCCAGATGGGAGGGAACTCGCCCCAGGGCTGCCTCACTGCACCCCAGCTTGGGGACTCCTGTTGGTATTGAGTTGGAGCCAATGGCCGAAGGTTGTCAGATGCCAGAGCCAGACGCAGGGCCCTGACACAGACTGGCATGTCTGGCCCTGGGACAGGCCCCTGCGGACGAAAGGGGCCACACACTAACCCTGACCAGTTTGGCTCAGTGGATAGAGTGTCGGCCTGCAGACTCAAGGGTCCCGGGTTTGATTCTGGTCAGGGGCATGTACCTTGGTTGAAAGGACATACCCGGTGGGAATGTGCAGGAGGCAGCTGATCGATGTTTCTCTCTCATCGATGTTTCTAACTCTCTATCCCCCTCCCTTCCTTTCTGTAAAAAAATCAATAAAATATATTTTTAAAAAAATTTGAAAGGGGCCACACGCTAACCTGACAGCTCAGGGGTCAGCGTGGCAGCCTTGCACCCAGAGACCTAAAGTGACCACGAAGATGGACTGAAATGAAAACCTTTTTTTTTTTTTTTTTTTTTTTTTACTAAAAGCAGTGATGGTGGGTAGTCCCAGCCTGAGTTTATCTGTACCGTAACTGAGCTCATGGTCTGTAATAACTTATCCTTGAAATGTGAAAGCGATTTCCCTTTTGCTGAACCCTCAAAGCGCAGGCACCGCTCTGCGGAGACCACAGACCCCTCATTGTTCTTGGGGTGCTGACTGTTAACTGCCCTGCACCCACCTGGGTAAGAAAGTATATGTCTATCATTTTACTCTCCATCCAATCCCAAAGGTTGTTGTCCCCCCCACCCCCACTTTGCTTTCTCTTGCCTCCCTAGTCTATCACCAATGGACTTCAGGTGACCTCATGTGTCAAACAGGGTGAAAAACCGCCATTCTCTGGAGCATCATCTCAATCCATTGAGATTTTGCTTTTCGGCATTTGTCAACAGTTTGGCTCAAATAAACTCAAAAAATTCTTCACAGGTTTTCATTTTTCTTGCATTGACATTACTTGGCTCACCCAGGACCTCCCTGTGGTCCCAGACCCAGTGCGAGGCTCCTGCAAGGGGCCCGTTGAGCCCACCGGTTCCCTGCCCATTGAGTGAACGTGGGTGAGTTGTCTCTTGGATCCAGGACCTTCCCTTGCTTTTGATAGAGGGTCTGACTTTATCTGAGCTGTATTTTTATTTTTTAAATATATTTTTATTGATTTCAGAGAAGGGAGGGGGAGAGAGAGAGAATCATCCATCGGCTGCCTCCTGCACACACCCCCCACTGGGGATAGAGCCCGCACCCCCCACCCCACCCCAGCATGTGCCCTGACAGGGAATCGAACCTGTGACCTCTTGGTTCCTGGGTAGATGCTGAACTGCTGATCCACGCCCAGCACAGCTCTGAGCTGTATTTTTAAATCCTCCAGGTGGCGCTGAAGCACAGGAGTTGAAACGGGTGGCTGGTTTTGATTTCGGCTTTTTGATTGGAATTGCTTTCTGAAAATCTGAGTGAAAAAACCCTCGCCGTGTGAATGAGAGTTGAACTTGTTGAGCTCCAAAGCTAAAAGGGCACATCCTCCCTCCAGCCGGAATCTTGGGAACCTCAGGTGTTTTTAGGGGACGAAGGACCTTTGTGGAGGTGTCAGAGGTCATTCCTCACAGCACGCAGGAGCCCCACAAGGAAGTTCCAGCTCAACTGTAATTAAACTAACAGGCCCATGGGGTGAGGGGAGGGGGGCGCCCACAAGGCGTGGTCTGCCCACGCCCTGAGCCCTGAGCCCTGAGCCCTGCTGGGTGTGCTAGACAGCGGGTGAGAAACCAAGGCACACAAGAGGGTTGAATGCAACTCGAGGGCGGAGAGCCTCGTGGAGCCCACCATAAGCAGCACACTTTGACCTACTACACAGCCTCCCTAGAGAATTTGCTCAGACTCTGCAGACATCCAAAGAAAGACTAAAATTAAAAATGGAAATTGCACCTCCAAGGTCAATAAACCCCAAGAATCCCAATTCCCTATTAATACTCCCACAGGGAACATGTACAATTCATATGGAATTTCAACTGGCAAATGTCTACAGAAATGGGACAATTTAACTAAAAGTGATATCAGCTTGAAATGGCCAAAGTGGGGAACTTATGACACCTCCAAGTACTAGAAAAAGCCGGCTCTAAAATTAAATGAATGAATGGGAAGCTTAACTTTGTTGTTGTTGTTAATCCTCACCGAGGATATTTTTCCTTTTTTTGTTTGTTTGTTTTCTGAGAGAGAGTGGAAGGGAAAGGGAGAGCTAGAGAGGAACATCGATGTGGAAGAGACACATATATTGCTTGCCTTCTGCATGCTCCCCGACCAGAGCTGGGCACCAAGCCTGAACAGAGAGACACATGGCCGTGACCAGGATCGAACCTGAGATCCTCCACTCCCAGCGTGACGCTCTATCCACTGAGCCAAACTGGCTAGAGTGGGACACTGGGCTTAATTGAAAGTTAGAAGCTTCTAGATAAAATGTCTTCCCTACAGGAATTTAGTAATAAAATTTTAGAGAGAGCGTGTTTCTGAACTAAGGAAGGTTCTGAAGCAAGCAAGTGCCAAGACCCCACCGCTCCGCTCGTCTGCTGCACCTTTGCTCTCGGAGCTTCCTTGTGCAGACTTGCCCTCTACCTCGCCTCTTCCTTCTCCTGCGTCCCCTCCACCACCACTCCCTGCTGACCTGGGGGAAGGATGATGCAAACGCAGAGGAAGATCATTCAGTTCTAGCAGCTCCTTTCCGGAAAGCCTGTCTCAGGTAGAGGGGGGCCAGCAATTGTGTATGTTCCTTGGACTGGAACAGAATTAAGCAACCTAACTAAAGATTTCCCTGACCCTCTGCAGGACCTTGAAGGCTTTGCAAAGGAATTTGATTTAATTGTTAGAACATGTGATCCTGGCTATTCTGACCTTTTCCAATGAATACACCCACTGGTTTCTGAGAGCAAGGCAACAGAATGGCTGAACAAGGTTCCTTGGCATACTCCTGTAGAGGATTTCTTAAAACAAAGAGAGATAGCCTGGCTGGCATGGCTCAGTGGTTCTGTCGACCTATGAACCAGGAGATCACAGTTCGATTCCCAGTCAGGGCACATGCCCAGGGCACATGTGGGCTCGATGCCCAGTGTGGGGTGTGTAGGAGGCAGCCGATCCATGAATCTCATCCTTGATGTTTCTAGCTCTCTCTCCCTTCCTATGAAATCAATAAAAAACATATCTTTAAAAAAATACTAAAAAAGAGAGACAGAAAGGGGGAAATGCAGGGAATTAACCTATCAGCTTTACCAAGTTACTAGAGGCCCGGTGCACAAAATTCATGCACAGGGGGGTGCTCCCTCAGCCCAACCTGTACCCTCTCCAATCTGGGAGCCCTCAGGGGATGTCCTACTGACAGCTTAGGCTCGCTCCCCGGGGTTCTCTGCTCTCTGCGGGGCCTGCTTGCCTGCTTGCTGCTGGCGGGACTAAAAGGACTGGGGGACTCCAGCAGCAGGCAATGGTGCAGCTGGACCCGCCTGGGGGCGGGTCCAGCTGCTCCACCCACCTGCCGCCCCCCAGGACTGGGGGACTCCAGCAGGGCTGAGGGGACTGGGTGCCACCATCTTGTGGCTGTGGGCACTACCATCTTTGTGAGGGTGTGATGGTCAATTTGCATATTCCCTCTTTATTAGATAGGATAGCAGAGATTTTTCCTCAGAAAACGGACTGGACCAAGACCTAGCAATGGAAAAGGAAGCCTGATGAGCCAGTGCTTGATTCCTTCGAATGTTTTGAAAAACTTCCAAACAGTACTCAGGTCTGTCTCCAGACAGTTTCAAGGATCATCAAAATGATCCCTTACTAAATTCGGAATTATTGGAAGGACTAGATGAAGAGCTTGTAACTTTGTTTAAGTAACATAAATTAAACTGGCAGACTACCCATTCTGATGAACTGGGTATTCTGGCTGATCAACTAAAACTATTTAAAAGAGGGAGAAAGATAAAGCTGCCCAAAGTATGAATTTACAGCTCCAACAATTAAGCTACCAAATCAATTCTACTCAGAAATCTCTTTGAAAAGGAGAGAAAGGAGTCTGTTTTTACTATAAAAAGCCAGGTCACTCTTAGAAAGATTGTAATGGTATTTACAAAGAGAAAATAGACAGAAGCGAACATAGGGATGCTCTGAGGACTGTGAGAGGGTATCTCCCCTTCTCACTCATACTTTCAGAGAAATGGACATGATTCTAAGGGGAAAGTTACTGAAGCTCTTGGGGAGACCAGGGCCACTTTACCCGTTCTTAACCCTACCCAGCCAAGTCTCCCTCTCCCTCTGAGTCAAGCTTGTGTGCCAACAGTAGGTAGGGGTACCCAACCAACTGACAGCTGTTTTAAAATCAGAGCCTGTCCCCTTTCCACTAGGGCAGTGGTCGGCAAACTCATTAGTCAACAGAGCCAAATATCAACAGTACAACGATTGAAATTTCTTTTGAGAGCCAAATTTTTTAAACTTAAACTTCTTTTAACGCCACTTCTTCAAAATAGACTCGCCCAGGCCGTGGTATTTTGTGGAAGAGCCACACTCAAGGGGCCAAAGAGCCGCATGTGGCTTGCGAGCCACAGTTTGCCGACCACTGCTCTAGGGTAATGGAAGACACAGCTGCACCCATAGGCCATGTTGGCATCTCCTTCCGCCTCTGCCTGTCACTAGTGGCTCGTGTCCATGGCCACCTAAGAGGAGGTGATGGCGGCTAAAACCATCTGACTGCCCAACACATAGCCAGTCGCTGGTAAAGGCAAGGCTGCAGTAAGATTTCTATTGTTGCTCCTTAAAGAGTTGGTTACTGAGTCAGGATCTGGCCAGCAGGTATTGCTAGCATCCCAGGGATGTCACCTGGCAGAATCTTGGGCGCGAACCTGAATTCACGGCTCTTCTCAGAGCAAAGACTGAAGACAGTGTAGAAGGAAGCCAAGCATTGCAGAAGGGAGCGGAGCTGCGGAGAAGCAAGCAAGTGGGGCAGGGGAGAAGGGAGGGAAGCAGGCAGGGCAGGGGAGAAGGGAGGGAAGCAGACTGCAGCAGGAAGCCCTATTGCAGGAATCTTCCTGCAACGGGCCTCTAGTATGCATATAAGATCTTTGGTTAATCTCATCCCGTCTTCCTCTCTCCCCGCTACCCACTTCCCTCTGAGATTCATCAGTCTGATCCATGTTTCCATGCCTGTGGTTCTGCTCCTGCACTGAGTGTCTGCCCGCTGGTGGTCAGAGTGCATCATAGCTACCGGACAGTTGGCCAGTCACTTAGGCTTTTATATATATAGACTAGAGGCGTGGTGCATGAAAGCCTGGCCTTCCTTCCCCTGGCTGCCAGTTCCTTCATTCCACGCTGCCCCCTGGTGGTCAGCATATGTCATAGTGAGCAGTCCAACTCCCAGTGGGTTGAACTCCGGAGGGGACAAATTGCATATTAGCCTTTTATTATATAGGATTACTTAAAAAGAGGACTTATAATTCCATCTACAAGCCACTGTAATTCTCCTAGCCTTCCAGTAAAGAAACCAAATGGGGAAGGATGGAGATTTGTACAGGATCTCAGAGCTGTAAATAGGACCATTATTCCCAGACATCCTGTATTTCCAAATCCACATACCTTATTAGCAGCCATTCCTGTGACCTGCCAATATTTTTCAGCAATAGATTTTTTAAAAATATATTTTCAGAGAGGAAGGAAGAGGGAGAGACAGAAACATCCATGATGAGAGAGAATCATGGATTGGCTGTCTCTGCACACCCCCCACTGGGGATCAAGCCCACAACCCGGGAATATGCCTGTGGGGCGTGGCTCCAGTGTTTGGACAGGTTCAAGCCTCAGACTAATGAGAGGGCACAGTCCTCTCATGGCCATGTGCAAGTCCCAGCTTGGAGGGCAGAACCCACCCAGCACAATTATAGCCAACAGCTGTAGTTGTAAGCTTGAACCTGTGGTCTGAACACGTGGCCCCACATGCCTAAGTGATATTAGCTGCAAGTAAACAAAGCTTGATCAGGTGCATGTAATTGAGTAGGATCGAAACACATGAGAATGTTGTAAACATCTTGACGATGCCTTTACTTTGCCTCCTGGCATCTGCTATAAAATAAAGACATGGCTTGTAGTCCATGGCACTGCCTCTCAGGAAGCAGCGTCCCACCGAGAACCAGCTTTCATTCTCTTGTCTGTCTTTTCTAAGCCTTTCAGCCGCCCCACTCAGGTTCACCCTTGGCCGTGCCGGCGCAGCACAAGTGGTGCCCGAACAGGGACTGAGTTCGGGGGAACTACAATTGTTAGGTGAAAGGAGGCCTCACCCCAAGGCATGTGCGCCCAGAAAGTAGGGGAGCCAAGGTGTGGTAACAGCTCGGTGTAAAACTTGGGAGAGTCAGGATCCTAGGAAGGGATCCCTAAAAACAATGCTTAGTAGAAACATTTTTAAATTTCTTGAGGAGAAAATAAGTAGAAAATAGATAATAAGGTAGAAAAGCATAAAAAGAAGAGGATCCCTAAAAACAATGCTTACTGAAGCACTTTTAAATTAAAAACAGATCTGTAAAGCATAAGAGAAAATAGAGAAATAAGCAGCAAGAAATAAGTGGTAGAAATAGAAGGTAGAAATAGGTAGAGAATAAAATAAAGTAGAAAATAAGATCTCTTAGGTTTTGTTAAGCTAAAGATAGGTAAGACAGAAAATAAGATAGAAATTATAGGATAGAAGATAAAGAAATAGGAGGTAGAAAATTGGGTAGAAATCTCTTAGGTTTTGTTAAGTTACTGTACAACAAAAAAATGGCTGTGGTTGATGTTGTTTGAAGAAGTGACTTTTATTTCTGACCTGGAGTGTAAGCTCTTGTGGTAGTCGCATTGTTCTGGGCTTTGGTTATTTCTTTCTTGTGCAACCTGATGGCTCCCTGGGACTTTGGGGCTGGTGAGCTGCCAGTTTTCGGTACTGCAGGACAAGGGCTGCTCGTTTCCATGCAGCAGCGGCTAGAGAAAGGAGCTGAGGAAGGGACCGGACTTCCACCAGTGAGGACGGACTGATTTGAATGGGACTGGTGCCGACTCAGTCCCAAGGTCAACCGTCCAAGCAGCCTGATCCAGGGACCAGCCTGCATCGATGATATCTTTGCATCAGCGGCATCTTACTACGCAAGGGACCAAGGTGCCAACGTGGAGTCAGCTGAAGAAAATGACGACTGAGGCCAAGCAGATGGTAGAAAATCGGAGTGGCAGTTACTCTCTTAAAGTCTTGCACAGCCCAATCTGAGGACTCTGAGTAAGATATACTTCAGCAGCAAAAGGAACTTTTACTTTGAAGAAATAGTTCTGAAAACATTAGTTCTGTAGTTTGGTTTTGCATTGACATTGCTTTGTTATTGTTTAAAAGCTAGACTTTCATTCTCTCTTGTTGCTGTATTAACATTGCTGTGTTTATGGTTTTGTTAATAGCCAGAAGTTTGTTTTGATGTTTTGATTATGCTGAAAAATTTGTTTAGAGTTTTTTGATAATGTAAATAGGCGTGTTTAAAAACAAAAGGGAAGGGAGATATGTGGGACTCGGCTCCAGTGTTTGGACAGGTTCAAGCCTCAGATTAATGAGAGGGCACAGTCCTCTCATGGCCACATGCAAGTCCCAGCCTGGAGGGCAGAGCCTCCCAGCACCATGATAGCCAACAGCTGGAGCTGTAAGCTTGAACCTATGGTCCAAACACGTGGCCCCAAGTGCCTGAGTGATGTGGGCTTGATAGAGTTCAGGTGCATGTAATTGAGTAAGATCGAAACCCACAAGAACATTGTAAACATCTTGACCACACCCTTACTTTGCCTCGTGGCATCTGCTATAAAAGAAAGACACGGCTTGTAGTCCGTGGCGCTGTCTCTCCACGAGAGAGGGCAGCGTCCCACCGAGACCCAGCTTTCTTCTCTTGTCTGTCTTTTCTAATCCTTCACCGCCCCTTCTCAGGTTCCCCTTGGCTGTGCCCATGCGGCGGCACACATGCCCTCAACTGGAATTGAACCTGGGACCTTTCAGGTGGCAGGCCGATGCTCTATTCACTGAGCGAACCAGCCAGGGCTCAGGAATAGATTAACGAAGAGCCTTTTGCAGCATTCCAGGAGAGGACAGTCAGTATCTCTGCCTTCACCTGGGAAGATGGACAATTCACTTGGACTGTGATGCCCCAGGGACATGCAGGAAGTCCCGCCTATTTCTCCCAGAGATTAGAAGCTGATCGAAATGATGTGAAAGTTCCTAGAGATTCCACTCTAATCCAGAATGTGGATGATGTCTTGTATGCTCTAGGACATTACTAGACTCTCAAAGGGACACACTCCACCTCCTGCAGCAGCTAGCCATAACGGGACAGACGTCTCCAAGGACATGCTTCAGTTGTGCTTACCTCAAGTCAAATATCTTGGCCATCTCGTATCCAAAGATGGGCTACTGCTGAACCCCCACGCCCGCCTGCCCCCCTCGCCACCCCCACCTCCTGCCCCCTTCCCCACGCCTGCCAGCCCCACACCCTCCCCACCCCCACCCTCAGGCCCCCTCCCCACGCCCGCCAGCCCCACACCCACCAGCCCCACACCCTCCCTACCCCCACCCCCGGCCCCTGCTCCCCGCCCTCCCCACAGCTGCCCGACACCTCTCCACTTTTGCAGGGCGGGGCCTGGGATCTGTCTGGGAAGATGGAGACAGAGGGGACATCAGGGCCAGAGCAGGCTCTAGCGACTCTGGTCTCCATGGAGCTGGAAAGCCTCCAGCATCTTTGCAGTCGGGGTGTGGACAGTGCCTCTCAGAGAGCGAGGAGGCAGGACCGCAGACCTGTGCCCTCAAGCAGGGGTTCCCCCCCCCGCCGGGAAGCCCCCCTGCCCCCCATGCAGAAGGCTGTGGAGGTTCAAGGATTTTGAGGACAGTGATTCCATGTGCTTTTTTAAATAAAAGGGCATCCATTTCAGAGAGACATTTTCCCAAAAGCCTCTTGGCGGCCAGTGGGAACCCTGTGCACCTGCCCCTGGCTGCAGCGTGGAGCGTGACAGCAGCCAGCAACAGGGCGTGGCTGTGTGTCTTATGTGTGCGCCCTGGCCGGAGGCGCACGGGCTGGGCTTTGTCCCGGCACCAAATGCAGCTGGTTCGATTCCCCATTGGGGGTGGGGGGTAGGGCAGCTGGTCGATGTTCATGTCCCTTCCGCTTCCTTCAAAAATCAATAAAAATATCTTTTAAAACATGTGCCGAACCCCACTGTTGTTTTGTGATTTTGCCTGGCTATTCCTTAGTGGTACTAGTCTCAGTTTTAATTGTCATTTTAAATATTTTGGGTGCATTTTGTCCTTTTGCTTCCTGGAAAAAACGTTGGGAACGTGTCTGTTCTCCTGGGCCCGGGGCAGCCCTGAGACTTTGGAATTCCTGTTTATTGAAGCTTCCTAGCCACCTGCGCAGCACCCCGGCCCCTGGGGGTGAGTCTGGGTGAGGTCACAACCTCCCAGCCCCAGGCTATGGCTGCTGCCATCAGTGAGTGCCCGGGAAGAACGAGGGCAGATGGGAGCAGGTTCGCGTGAGGGAGGGGTTCCCATGAAGGAATTTTAGCAACAGGACAGGCCGTTGTAGGGAATAAGGGGCGTCCATGGGATAGAATGCATGTGTGAAGGCAGAAACAGCTCCAAGCTGCCAAAATGCTTCTCACACTCTCCCAGAGGAGGGGGGAGGGCACGGGGGAGGGAGACACTCTCCCAGAGGAGGGGGGAGGGCACGGGGGAGGGAGACACTCTCCCAGAGGAGGGGGGAGGGCACGGGGGAGGGAGACACTCTCCCAGAGGAGGGGGGAGGGCACGGGGGAGGGAGACACTCTCCCAGAGGAGGGGGGAGGGCACGGGGGAGGGAGACACTCTCCCAGAGGAGGGGGGAGGGCACGGGGGAGGGAGACACTCTCCCAGAGGAGGGGGGAGGGCACGGGGGAGGGAGACACTCTCCCAGAGGAGGGGGGAGGGCACGGGGGAGGGAGACACTCTCCCAGAGAACGGGGGAGGCACAAGATAAAGGAGAGAGGGGGGACACCAGGCAGGATGTGGACTTTAAAGCTGACAGCCTGCACAAGCATGACCCACTGGGACAGCTGGGGCCATAAAGTGGGAAGGGGAGCGTGGACCAAGAACTTCTGCCTTTAAAGCCTCCAAGGGGCTCCGTGGGTGACCCCCTTGGGAGCCCCTCCCCATGTGGGCATTTGTATTTGCTTCCAATAAATATCCACCCTTTTACTAACAAGTTTATTCTTCAAACTTTGTGAGGCAAAAACCTACAGGCAGAATCTGCTCCCAAACCCCACATTTCATAGGGTCACGGAGACCCAGAAGCCCCACCTTGTCCCCTGGGAGGCCTCCGACGTCCACGTCCACAGGCAGGAGAAGAGGGGCGTCTTGTTCAGGCTTGCGCCTGAGTGGGCGGCGCCCTCCCCCACACCTGCCCTATGGTGGGGTCCCCCCTCAGCGGGGTGTCCCTGGGCCCAGCCAGACTGACACACAGAATTAACCGTCACAGGTGGGGGGTACCTTTACTCTCACTTCTGTGCTAGTTTTCATTAATTCCCATTTAAACAAAATCATCTTTTATTCCGATTTCTACGCTTACTTACATACAATTAGGTCACATCTTCTTAGAACTGCTTCCTCCCTGATGATCGCCCTGAAGGAGTTTGGCCCCTATCTCAGTGTGTGTGTGTCCCCACCACCAGCTGGGTTTCCTCCGATCAGCTCAGGCTCCCAGGTGCGGGGCTCGCCCCGACAGCCACCCTCGGACACCAGTCCCAAGCCTGTGCTGCCCACCTGGCATGAGTCAGGTCCCTGCAGCCTGCTCCGTGGGTTCCAGGAATTTGTTAGAACCCCTCACAGAACTGAAACATGTAACTTCCCACATCACATGCACCGTGAAAGGCGTCACGCAGGAACAGGCAGGTGGGAAGGGCGGGCTCCCGTGCCCCTGCGTCCCTCTCTGAGCTCTCGCACCCTCCCTTCTGGGCTATACCCCACAGGCAGGACCGATGAGCCCACTGGGCGCTGAGGACGGATCCCCCTGGCCCCTGCCCCTCTCCCCCAGGTCAGGGGTGGGAAAGGATCTCCTGCCCAGGCCCCTCCTCAGGTGCCTCCCAGAGACCAGGTGCGGAGGGAGGGGCTGGTCAGGGATAAGGAGACACATTTCCCTTCCGGGGCCTGCAGCCTGCTGCCCGGAGGGCTCAGAAACTCCAGGTCCTGGCTCCCTGCCAGAGCCGGGCAGACAGACACACATCCCAGGACCACACGGTCCACACAGGGCGCCGCTGCCTCCCCCACGCCTGGTTCCCCAGGGCCACCACCCACAGGCAGCCGTGGAGCTTTCATGTTTTCTCCTCCGATTAGTAAGTCGGTTCTTGCAGGTTTGTGTTCATCCCAAACAGCAACCGCTTGCTCGCTCGCCGGACACTCCACACACACTTCCTATCTGGCCGTCTGGCCATCTGGCCGAGAATCAGGGCCCTGGCTCGAAGCCGGGGTTTCCTGTGACCTCTGCTTTGCCATATCCCGCAGTTTCTAATACTTTAAGTTTCTAGGTTCTTTGTTTGTAGCCAGACTTGAAAGATGGAGAAATAAACTGGGAGGCACATGGAGGTGTGTCCTGAGAGCCAGGGCCTCAGGACAGAGCTGACCCACCTGCAACCCCTCGACCCCAATTCCAATTTCTCAGTCACCAGGGATCCCCAAGAGAAACCCTTGGTTTTCTCCTTTTGTATAACAACACCCACAGAGCCTCAGGGCAGGGGCCCAGTTCCTGGGCTTAGCTGCTGCAGGCAATGACACAGGCAGCTGTGAGGTAAAACAGCAGCAAAGTCAGCCCGCGGGGCTCAGAGGTTGAGCGTCTGCACAGGAACCAGGTTGTCTGGGTTCCACTCCCGGTCGGGGCACGTGCCAGGGTTGTGGGCTCGATCCTCAATGTGGGGCGTGCAGGAGGCAGCCGATGATTCTCTCATTGATGTTTCTCTCTCCCTCTCCCTGCCTCTCTGATGCTCCCTCATCTGCCTCACAGGTCGCGGCTTCTCTCCTGAAGCCAGAGCTCAGGGTGAAGACACCAAGCACTGCAGCCCGCTGACACTTGTACGTTTTATTTAGGTTAATCAGCCATTGTACACGGTTTGCAGCTATGTGTGGTTAGTGTGGTACTTTCCCCATTAACGGATACATGCCCTCAGAGATATATTCAATTAGGGTTATCACCATGGGAACAAGATGCTGATTCGTCAACTGAAAAGTCACTTCTTCTCACAGTATTCAAGGTTTCTGATCACACAGCAAAATTCAAAACAAAGGTGAAGGACTGTGATGCTGCCACAGACGCCACCTGCACTGCAAGTCACACAACAGAAATGCTTCCTCCGCTCAGTGAGGGTCTGAAGGCGGCCGTGTCTCCACATCTCGCCGCGGGCCTCCCGCGTTTCGGCTGCCACAGAGCAATGCTTCCTTCCTGCCTGGAGGCCCTACGTGCTGGCACTGGGGTTGGGCCTGGCTCGTGACACTCCTACCCAGGAAACCCCTGGTGGGGATGCTCCCTAAACAACGCAGTGGACTGTGTGTCCTTGTCGTGACCTTGGGAGCAGTGGCTCACTTCTGCACGACAGGAGAAGGCCAGCTGGAGTAGGGAAGGGCTCCATCCGTGAGGACAGAGCCCGGGTTGGTTTTAAACGTCATCTCCGTGGGATATACTTTTCTTTAATAAATAACTGATCCAGAGATGTGTCTGTATATAGGAATATACTTGCAATACGCGAGGGGATGACGATGGGGCAGGGGTTGCCAGGGTGCAGCCCGCCCTCTGAAACGCACACCCAGGGAGGCACACACATGCACCCCCTGGTTCCCAAGGGAGTTTGGATTTCAAATAAATAAACGCAACCTTTTAACCAAATCAGAACTGGTAAGGATGTCTCCCTCTCTCTTGCCAGCCCACAGCCCTCGCTGAAGAGTGAGACAAGCTGGCTCTGGGGGAGGGAAATGGAACGGTCACCTCCCCTGGAAGAGGGTCCGACTGGGAAGGGTTTCAGATGCTGCATGCAGGTGTCAGTGGATAGGGAACCTGGAGAAAGAGGAGGGGGAGCCACTCCTCCACGGCGAGGAGTCTGATCGTGTGTGTCTGGGCAGATCCTGTTCCCAATGTCGTATCTACAGAGCCGCGGCCGGAGGAGGGGCCACGGGTAAGACAGCGCGGTTGGCTAAGCAGCAATGAGATCTGGAGACCACAGCTGTTACAGCTTGTCGATACCCTGCCAACGTGTCCGAAATCAAAGACCTGAAGACGCTAGAAGGCCCCGGGCAGCTGCTAGCACCTGGATGCCCGGCTCCCTGCCTGCCCTGGGGGCCGCGGGCCTGGGGTGGCTCCCAGGCAATGGCTGCGCTGGAGTCAGGACGGGTGGTCAGAAGTGCCTCTCCTGCAGCGGGCGTGTTATCCTTCGGTTGTGTCTGCAACCCCTTAACTTGCCGTGTCCAGCCATTTCTAGGGCCCCTGGATCCCCGGTGCCCATGGGTGACGCCAGGCAGTGGCTCTCACCTAACGTGTGCTCATCTGAGCGTTTTCTATGTACAGTGTACCCAGACGCCCTTGCAGGACGCCTGTCGCCTGCCGTCACGGGAAAGTCTGCGGGAGCCCAGGGTCGAAGGCTCCCGTGGAGCTAGGCGAAGCGGAGGACAACGAGCGCCAGTTCCCAAGGCAGCCCGGATGCCAGGAAGTCGGGACCCAGCACCGGGGGAAGGAGGCTCTCTTTGGTCACAAAGTAGCTTACAGTTAAGGGGGACACTAACCAGGGCAGCGTGTGCTCAGCGTGGAGATGTGGGGGCACAGCAGGCAGGTGCTCTGACAAACGGAGCCGTGGGCTGAGGGGTCTGGTGTGAGCGCGGGGTCTCACTGGGCCTCCCGCTCCAGGTCGTCCCTGCAGAAGTGCCGCAGGAGCTGCTGGAGGTCGCGCTGGAGGTCATCCTGCTGCAGGGCCTCGGGCACATCCTCCAGGGAATCCAGGTGCACGCGCTTCCCATGCCGGTCCCTCACCACGGCCCGCTTCTGCGTGCGGGCCTTATGGAGCGTCGTCCTGGGAGGCAGACAACACAGGGTTAGGCCCCACTGCTCTGCGGACCCACCGCCCATCACTCCGCACTGGCTCAGGGGTGAGGCTCATCCCGAGAGTGACCCCACGTAGACAGGCCTGGAAAAACGACGTTAAATGCATTTAAAGCTCCTTAGCTTCGGGCCTAACCTAACAGGGGCTGTGATGTGCTGCTGCGGTGGCTGCTATTCTTGTCCCGACTCCGAGAGTGAAAACTATGCCGTCGTGACCAGTTCCGTCTCAGGCCTTACCGTCTACATGTAAATGCATGTCTGCACCCCATAGCATATGCCTGGAGCGTTGTTTCATGTGCCAGGCCTCACGGTCTATGTGTAAATAAATGTACGTCTGCACCCCACAGTGTGTCTGAGCGTGTTTCATGTGCCAGGTGCTATTATTACAGTGACAAATTAGGAAACTGGGTCTCAGAGAATTTAAGCAATGCTCCAAATAAAACCATACAGGAAGGTCCGGCGGGGCCAGGTCCAAGGCCCCGCGCCTAGAGGCGGGTACGCCCTGCTCACAGGCCTCACAGGGACTGTGTGGGGTGGCTGGTTGGTGGGCGTCACCAGCACTGTCTTACAGATTCCCAGTGTCCAGTGCCCTCTGCTACGTTCTCAGCACCTGCCTGACACCTCGATGCGTCTGCTAAGACCACCTGGAGCTTGGGGCTCCCTGGGCCTCTCGCCGCCCCCTCCTCCAACATGACAGGAGCGGTTTGCATCTGCGAGTACCTTCGATTGGTCCCTGATAAAAAGGCCGCATCAGGTCCCAAAGGTGGAGACCACACGATCCCCTGACTATTCAGCACCTGCATTTCTTTTTCTCCAAAAAGGCAACTATCTGACTCTTTCTGCCAGGAGCTTGCAGAGGCCGTTGTGGCTTTGGTGCTGGGGACGAGTGTCCATCACAGGCTGTTCCCTGGAGGTTGGTGCGGCACCTGGGATGAAGGTGCTATGACCTCGTGCGTGTCCCCTGGTGGGAGACGGATTCACCTGTGTGTCCCGGGGCCAAGGGGGGCATCTGGATGAAGTGAACGCACACAACTGAGTCAGGACCCAGGTCCGACAGGCTGTCGGCATCCTGGTGGACCCACAAGCTGCAGCGAGGACTTAGGAGGAGCTGGTCTGGAACCCAAGCCCAGGGGGGCCCTCATGAAGCAGGCTGTGTGCTACGGGCTCCTCTGGATGGCCCATAAGCACCGAGAGTGCGGACATAGGGGCGTCCTCTGTGTTGCAGGGGCACCGTGAGCTGTGTGAGCATCACACGCATCAGCTCTCCCTGCAGCTGCTTTTCATGTGCTTGAAGGAGAACCCAACAGAGCCCTTCACCTCACTAGCTGTCACGTTTGCCCCTAAATGACAGCATTCCTCTTCTGTGCTGTGAAGGGAGACGCACAGCAGGACTTGTGCCCACAGTGACTTTGTGCTGCGAACCGAGGCCACGTGATCAATGCTCACAGGGCTGCGTGGAGGCGTGGGCAGAGCCCAAGGCAAGTCGTGAGGACGCCACACGCGTGCCGCGCAGTGAGGCCTGTCCACAGGCGCACATGGCACACATGGGCACACACGGCTGCTCACACTTCCGAGCTGAGGCGCCTGCTTCAGCATCGCCAGGCACTCAGGCCAGGGCACCGCATGCAGAACCAGGGACCAGCTTCACACACAGCACGTGCTTGTTACGGGGCGATGACTGAGACCGAGCTGCAGGCAGCGTCACAGCAAGCAGCCTACAAGCCACTGCCAGGCTCTCCCATGCCCCCGACCTGTCGGCACGGGGACACCCCCTGCTGGCCTCGACGGAGCAGGGGTGGCGTGGGGCCAGGCTTCCACTGCCCTCACACCTGGTGTCCCCACTGACTCCCTGACCCGGGAGGCTTTGGGGGGTGGAGCCCCGTTTTTGTTTTCTTAAGTTGAAAAAGGGTTAGTTGGCAGGCAGCACCCCGTGCTAACCCAAACCTTTTAACGACTGATCCGTCCTCTCTCAGGACTTCCTCCTCTACTAGGCTGGGAGCGTGGACTTGCTCGTGACTGCCTGTGTAGCTCAGAGCCTGAGGGGGAGACATGGAGACGTCGCCCACACGGACTGGAGCACCGAGGCTCCCTGCAGTCAGCAGCCCGTGGAACAGAGACACGTGGAACTTCAGGGAAATGAAACACTCTCAGGAGCAGATGAGCACAAGTTACACTTAACCCCCCGCCCCCCATGCGGGAGCTTCACCACCTTCCTTCACAAAGGCTTCACCAGCATTCTGCTGCGGCCTAGCTGCCTGCTCTCCTCACCCCTCCCCTCCTCATTCCGCCCCTCCTCACCCCTCCCCTCCCCACCTTACCCTTCCTCACCTTACCCCTCCCCTCCCCATCTTACCCCACCTCTCCCCTCTCCTCTCCTCCCCACTCCTTCCCTCCATAGTGGAGACTAAGGACACAGTGACCACCGAGCACCCAGGTCACGGGCTGTCATATGGGAAGTACAGCGTTTGAAGAGGCTGGCCTCCCTGCCCTGGCCCTTCCAGGCAGTCTCCAGGCACACTGCAAGCATGAGGCCACGTCACATTCAACGCGTGCACATCACTGACGGGCGCGGGGGAGGGCACGTCACTGACGGGCATGGGGGAGGGCACGTCACTGATGGGTGTGGAGAACATGTCACTGACGGGTATAAGGGACACGTCATGTCTGTGTAGCCCACGAGCTCAGGAGACGGATGCTGACTCAGTGGTGTGACCCATCATCAGGCTGTGAAAAGCTCTGAAGGTAGTGGACGAGTCCCCGAGGCTGCGGAGACCTTCACTGCACAGGCCAGAATCAGGGCTGTGCTCTCTGGGCCTGTCCTGTGCCCGAGAGGACATACGAGCAAGGACACACGGACAAGCCCTTTCTTTTCAGACACACTCAAGGCACGGCCACGGCCACGGGGGGGCTGCTCCTGTACCTGCTCGAAGTCGTCTTTGGCCGAGGGAAGGTCAGGGGCGACACGGGGGTCCCCCAGATGCTTCTCCATCCTCTCTCCACGCACCACTGTTGTTTTGACGACTTTGCTGACTCGGCGGCCCTCCACGGGCTCCGCCTGGAACTGCGAGGCCTCGCACAGGGCGCTGGGCTCGGACACGGCCACCTAACGGGCAAGGGACCCAAATGCAGTTTCTGACACCAAGGTAACAGCAGGGCGTTTGTCTACGACGAAACTAACCCACAAAGGCTGCAGAATTTCCATAGGACTCCGGAAAACGGAACTTTGGCGAGAAGCAGCTAGGAATAAATCCCGTAACCATTGATGGTGAATGCAATGGCTCTGCATCCTCAGCCATCTAACACCTAGTGAGTCCCTCAGAGACCTGTCAGGAGCCCAGTGAGACGTGCAGTGGGGACCCACCCCCCGTGCCGGCTCTGCCCCCGTGGACATGGTGGCTCTGCATCCTGGCAGTCAAGCGGCCCAGGAGGAATGCTCTGGGATGCCAGGAGCTGCAGGCCCAACTCCAGAGCACCTCCCATGCATCTCGACAGAGGGGGAGCGTGTGGAGGAAGCAGAGCAGGACGGCACAGGTGTGTCAGAGAGAAGGGGCCCCTTTGAGGGCAGGCGGGCTGTCCAGGTCCTGGCTGGGCTCAGAGACGCAGTGTCTGCTGTGGGCACCGCACACAGGCCTCTCTGCACACTGCCCCCAGCAAACAAGCCAGCCCTGCGGGCCTGCTGTGGTCCTGCTGTGGCTGCTATGGACCGAACAGGGCACAGGGCAAGAGGAGCAAGGCAGTGCATGTAGGCACACATGCCCTGGCGACTGCTTGAAGCTCTGGCTCACCGTGGAGGAGAGTGAGTGCCGCCAAGGCCTGCGTGAGGAGCCATCCCCTTGGCCAGGTCCCACTCGCACCCCACGTCACACCCCACGTCATACATCTGTGTCACACTCCACGTCATACATCTGTGTCACACTCCATGTCATACATCTGTGTCACACTCCACGTCATACATCTGTGTCACACTCCGTGTGACATGCCCATGTCATAGATCTGTCACATGCCACGCCACACACCCACTTCATACATCCACATTACTCTCCACGCCATACATCCATGTCATACACCCACATTACTCTCCAAGTCACACACCCACAAGTCCACACCACATGCCCACACTTCCCAACGTGGTTGGCCGTCAGCCTCAGCCTCGGTGGCCTCACCTCCGACTGCTCAGTGTTGCTCCTCAGCACCACACGCTTTATGACCTTAGAGTAGCCGTCCCCGTCCTCGATGCGGACGGGCTCCTGGGGCGGCCCTTGCACAGTGACCTCCTCCTGCTCGGTGCCGTCCGAGGACACAAACCGCCGGATGACTTTCCTGGTGACCTGGAAGGGACGGCACCCTGTGTCTTGTCCTTGAGCAACAGGACGGGCCTGAGGACCGTGGGCAGGATGTCGCCTGAGGACACGGGGACATACCTTCTTCACCACTGTGTGCCCGTGCTCATCCACGTAGGTCTCCTCCGTGACCGTTTCTGGGGGCAAGTCAGGCATGTCGTCTCCCTGCAGAGACAGGCCCATATCAGCGGTGGCCCTGGCAGGGGACCACCGGCTCCCAGGCCAGAGGGCACGCATGTTAGACAGTTAGCTGAGGCAGAGAAGCGTTACCACAGGGCCAGGCCCCGACACAGAGGTTTGCAGAGAGAAAAGTAGGTGACCCCATGCTCAGGGAGCTCCGACCAAGGTCAGCTCAACATGCAGACACATGGACAGAGACGGCACGCAGGCGAGGAGGGTGGGCTACAGACGTCACAGCGTCCCCGCTGTTGCCTCGGGAGCAGCCACTTGCATTCCTCGGCAACAACACTCGGAACTGTCATGTGGCTGCTCCCGAGGCCGCCCAGCACATGTAGCCCGCTGCTCTGGGCGGCCGTGTGTGGTCACTGTCCCAGACGTGCGGCCTGAGCAGCTGGTACCTGAATGATCACCCGCCGGCGGACAACCCTGGTGGTGACCAGTGCCTCCTCATCAGAGCTGGCTTCCAGCCCACCCAGCTCGGCCATGAGCTCCTGCAAGTGGGAGGTAGGTGTTATTGCCCCAGGGGACGCCTTTGCCACGGGCCTGGCATGAGCTCACGCGTGTTCCTGGAGGTTTTGTTCACTGTGCTCTGGGGCTGAGCCAAAGGGCACAGACACCTGGGCATGAAGCTCAGGCTTCACAGAGAACACGGTTTCTTGTGTAGCGAGCGAAAAGAAACCCTGGCATCCAGTGTGACCGAGTCCCTGGGCCAGGACCTGCGGTGAAACCAGTGCTTCTCACCCGGCCAGGATTCTCGCTCCTGCTAAAACAGGTGTGGGCACAGACCCCCCCTTTCCCCTCCCCATGCCCCCCCCCCCCCCCCCCGGCTCTCAGGCTGCGGCTGGAATGACTGCCCTGTGGTCTCGCCATGTCTGCTGCTGGTGCAGATGCTCCCATGGACCAGGTTCCCTGTGCCTCGTCCAGGCAGGGATGTGCCTGCTGGGGCCTGGGGTGCCACACTCACTTGCAGAGTCCAGCCAGGACGGAGCCAGACATGGCCTCAGGTTACAACATACGTCCTGGGAGCCACACGCCAAATCTCTCCCTGTGGAATGTTTCTCAAGGAGAAAGAAAACAGCTACATGTCCTCAACATATGCAAGTTGGCTAATATGCAAGTTGACCGGTGGAATGACCGGTTGCTATGATGCGCACTGACCACCAGGGAGCAGATGCTCAACGTAGGAGCTGCCACCTGGTGGTCAGTGCTCTCCCACAGGGGAAGTGCTTCTTAGCCAGAAGCCGGGCTCACGGCTGGCGAGCTCAGTGGAGGTGGCAGGAGCCTTTCCTGCCTCCAAAGCAGCGCTAAGGACCCCCGAGGGTCCTGGAATGCGAGAGAGCACAAACCCCCCTGCCAGTGCATGAATGTCATGCACCAGGCCTCTAGTAGTAAAATAAACCAATAAATGCAGCTCTTCAGCTCAAAGACATGTTGAATTATTACCTTTTCCCAAAAAAGTTTTAATTCTTTTTTCTAACTCATTCTTTCCCACTAAGACAGGCATGGATGCTTTAAAAACACTTGGACATATAGAATTTTTTTGAATTCTAAAAGGAGAAATAACACCTAATTTAATTTGCATTAAATTAAGTTAAACTCAAAGAGATTCACACTTTGTGTAGGAGAACGCCTGGAGTTGCTGAAAATGCAGCTTCTCCCTCGGCCCCCCAAGTTCAGGATTCTGTGGGGAGGGACCTCCAGGGAGTAGTGAGGGATAGGAGCCATTCAGACCTCACGTGGGGAATAAATGGTTTAAGTGAATTCCTACAGGTCTCCACTCCCCACTCTGAGGGGAAGGGATGCAGCTGACATCTGGCAGCAGCAATGCATTTGGGTGGGAAGCCCCTTTGCCAAGCCATCCCTATACCCACACCCCGGGCCCAGTCTGTCCCACACCTGTCACAGCGGGTCCCAGGCCGCTAAACGTGAAAAGCCGCATCAGGGATGTGGTTTCGGCTGGGGTTCTTTTTTCTCAGCAAAAGGGTTTCCAGTGATAAAACGTGGGCATATAGTGAATGGGCGAGAATTGGACCCAGGTCATGGTTTCTCCTCACTGGACCCCAGACTTTAAAAAGGATGGAGGGTGCACATGGTCCAGGCTCCCTCACCTGGTAGCTTTGCAGTGAGAACATCCGCCTCAGTGAATAGCCAGGAGAGGCTGTCCACGTGGCGGGAAGGGCAGAGGGCTCCTTACCTTTTGAAATGCTGAGTCTTCATCGAGGCTCTCGAAGGCCGGTGGCTGCTCATCGGCCGACTCCACGATCACTAGGCTGTTCTTCCTTGGAGAGCCGGCCCCCCTGAGCTCCGCAGGCTCCTCAGGCTCCTGCACAAGGGGCGAGTCTGCCCGCTCCCAGGGCGGCGGGGGCGGCAGGTGGGGCCTGTGCTCCTCGGGGGTCCTGCTGGGAGAGCCAGGGCCTGCCGTGGCCTTTTCTGTGTCTGACCCTGGTGTCCACGTGGTTGTCACACTGAAAGGGAAGGCCAGGTTACAGCAAGCAGGTGCCCCCTGCCCGATGAGGCAAGGGCCTCAGAGGGAAACATGGATCTGCCTTCATAGTCATGAAGGTCAAATAGGTTTAGTGCATTAGAAATGAAATTTGAATAAAAACCCCCCGTAATGGGCAGTGTAGAATGATAGCTCATGGATGCAGCATGGCTGGGAAAGATGTTTTCTAAAGGTACACGCAGGCTGACACGAGTCACCATCTCCTCATCCCTCCCAGCACAGACGCCATCATTTATCCTTCCTTTGCTAACTGGAGGTGAGAGTGAAGAGTCGAGAAGGTCTCCCTTACAGAGATCTGTAGATAATAAGGCTTGTGAAGCAAGAATCAAAATTTGGCAAAATTTGTGAAAAGCAATTAATACACCCCATGTGAACATGGATACCGGGATGATAAATGCAGAAAGGTTCTTACTTCTGGGAAACTACGACTTGACAGAAAGATCTGTTGACGTGGAAGCTTTTTCTATTGCCTGGAGGGGCGTGACTCTGATGTGACCTCAGTCGTCTCCATTTCCAGTGAGAAGGTTCTCTGCTTTTTCGGCTCCTTTTAAATGTGTGCCGCGTACTCTGCCTCTGCGCCCGGCCTGGGCTCGCTCCCCTCTCCTGCCTCCTCCTCACCCCTGCTTTGTGCTCGTCCCGATGCCTGCTGGACAGTGGCTCCTCCGGAGAAGAGACCGCCATTGCCCACGTGGGGCCCGGGCCGCTGTCTCGGCCTGCGGAGGGGCCAGCCTGCTCTGCTTTCTCCTTCCAGATGCTCATGTCCTTTAGACACGTCCCCGGCCTTCATGGCCATGACGCCGTGCTCTGCGGCCCTTGCCTGCCATCCTCCCTCCTATGAGTGTCTGTGCTGCCGCCTCAGCCACCCAGCTGTGCGGGAACCAGGGAGCCCCCCCAACTCCCCACCAGCCCGCCACCCCGGGCCACCATGCACTCCCACGGAAGGAATCCCAGTGTAAGCCACGCTTTCCCAGGCGTGCCCTCGACCTTCCACCAGGACATGAATTAGGAGCACGTAATTATCCTAACTGCAGAGGTGAACACGGACTCGGGCCAGACACAGAGCAGGCAGATGTGCCCACGCCACGCCACAACGGTCTCACACATGCTGTGCTGCTTCTCTGCAGCCCTGGCCGGGGTCGTTAGGAAGGATGACGCCTGCACTCAGCCCCTGGTCACACGCTGCTCCCAGGACACTCACCAGCACTGCTGCTGCGGCTCCGGAGCCAGCTCCTTGGGCGTCCCTATCCCCGCCAGGACCCCGTGCACCCGCTCCTGGGGGAGGCGCTCCCCAGTGGGGCTGTCCCCGTCCGTCCTGGAGGTGCCATCCTGGAACGTGGAGTAGCCGACGGAGAGGTCTTCGTCAGAGACGATGGGGGGGTGACCACAGGCCTCGCCTTCTCTGGACGCTGCGTGCTCATGGGCCTGCTGGTGCCGCGCGGGCAGCTCGTCTTGCAGCACCGAGAACCCTGCGGAGGACAGCGGGCCAGGAGCGCCGTGACACCCAGCCACGTCGGACAGGCCTTCCTGAGTGACCCCACGTGCCCGTCCTTGGAGGGGGGGTCCACAGCGCCAAAGCTGACCCAGACTCTGCCTGCCTTTGAGGTGCAGGTCCTGTGGGGCCTGGGCAGGGAGAGTCCATGGCCACGCAGAGGCTGGGCCACAGGGAAGGGCCCAGGGGAGGAGACGGAGGGCGGGAACTATGAGCTGCTGGCGGTGACGTGGAGCAGAGGGAGTGAGGAGTGAGCATGAGCAGCAGCAGCAGCCAGAACGCTCTGCAGGTCACTCCGGGCTGCGAGTGCTCGGGCGCCCACTTGTGGACCCACTCTGCACAAGGCCCCTGCCAGGCTCGGGGCTCTCAGGACACCCAGGCTCACACGAGAGCTCTGGGAGGCTGAGGCAGAGGCGTGACGGCCCTCACCCACTTATTCACTAAGCACCTGACAGAGCCAGGAAGGAGCCAAGAAGCCCTTGCTCACAGGACTCGGAGGGAAGGCAGTGGGGAGAGGCCCAGAGGGGGCCTGGGAACGCATCTGCACAGACACCCATGGGGCTGAGAAGGGAGGACTGGCCACGCAGGGACAGAGGGCAGCCTGAACCGGGTTGGGGGGGGGGGGCGGGGGTATGTTCACCGTCACTGAAACCCCTGCAATGTGAGAGCTGCCAAAGAACTGAGCAGGAATGCCTGTGGAAAGGCAGGGAAAGCAGGAGCAGAGCACAGGGACAGGGGGTGAAGAACGCGTTTTAGGAAGAAGGGGTTGGTTCTGTGCATCAGAAGTGACTAAAGGTGAAGCAGGAGAAGCACCGCGAGCCACAGGATTCACCGCGCATAGCAATGAGGCACAGGCCACGCGGGCGGCCACATCTGTTTGGAGGCGCCCCGAGAGTGACTGGGGGTGACAAGCGGGGAGCAGATTCAGGGGCATTTGCTCTTGTGAAGAGATCGCCTATAAGATGGGCGGAGAAACAGCAATCACACAGGCACAGTGCGGCACGTCCGGCTGGGAGCCGGGGTGCCTATAGGAGTGACACTCTTAACTGGACAAAAGACCAGGGTGGTAGCCAAACCCAGAACGGGGGCCGGCAGGCCTGAGGTCATGCAGGCAGGAGATGGGGTGACGGAACATGAGTGTCTGCTTGTGTTTGGTCCTATTTCCCAAAAATAAACTTTTATTGATCTCAGAAAGGAAGGGAGAGGGAGAGAGAGAAACATCAATGAGGAGAGAGAATCCTGGATCGGCTGCCTCCTGCAAGCCCCCTACTGGTGATCGAGCCCGCAATCTGGACATATGCCCTGACCGGGATTGAACCGTGAACTCCTGGTTTAAAGTTCAACACTCAACCCCTAAGTCATGTTGGCTGGGCCGATTGTTCCTACTCTTTTTAAGAAATACAAAGCCTGATTCTCAGCTCAGAATAAGTAAGGAGCCATGTTGGCAGCATGAAGGAGAAGAGAAGCTGTGAGACTGAGAAGAGAGGGAGGAAAGAGAAGAGAGGTAAGACAGAGAGGAGAGGGGGCAGAGAGAGGGGGCAGAGAGGAGAGGGGGGCAGAGAGGAGTGGGGGGCAGAGAGGAGAGGGGGCAGAGAGGAGAGTGGGGCAGAGAGGAGAGGGGGGCAGAGAGGAGAGGGAGGACAGAGAGGAGTGGGGGGGAGAGAGGAGAGGGGGGCAGAGAGGAGAGGGAGGGCAGAGAGGAGTGGGGGGCAGAGAGGAGAGGGGGCAGAGAGGAGAGCGGGGCAGAGAGGATAGGGTGCAGAGAGGAGAGGGAGGACTGAGAAGAGGGGGGCAGAGAGGAGAGGGAGGACAGAGAGGAGTGGGGGGCAGAGAGGAGAGGGGGCAGAGAGGAGAGGGGACAGAGAGGAGAGGGGGCAGAGAGGAGTGGGGGGGCAGAGAGGAGTGGGGGGCAGAGAGGAGAGGGGGGCAGAGAGGAGAGGAAGGGCAGAGAGGAGACGGGGGCAGAGAGGAGAGGGAGGACAGAGAGGAGAGGGAGGACGGAGAGGAGAGGGGGCAGAGAGGAGAGGGAGGATAGAGAGGAGAGGAGGCAGAGAGGAGAGGGAGGACAAAGAAGAGAGGGGGCAGAGAGGAGAGGGGGCAGAGAGGAGAGGGGGCAGAGAGGAGAGGGAGGACAGAGAGGAGAGGGGACAGAGAGGAGAGGGGGCAGAGAGGAGTGGGGGGGCAGAGAGGAGTGGGGCGCAGAGAGGAGAGGGGACAGAGAGGAGAGGGGGCAGAGAGGAGTGGGGGGCAGAGAGGAGAGGGGGCAGAGAGCAGAGGGGGGCAGAGAGGAGTGGGGGGCAGAGAGGAGAGGGGACAGAGAGGAGAGGGGGCAGAGAGGAGAGGGAGGACAGAGAGGAGAGGGGGCAGAGAGGAGAGGGGGCAGAGAGGAGTGGGGGGGCAGAGAGGAGTGGGGGGCAGAGAGGAGAGGGGACAGAGAGGAGAGGGGGCAGAGAGGAGTGGGGGGCAGAGAGGAGAGGGGGCAGAGAGGAGAGGGGGGGCAGAGAGGAGTGGGGGGCAGAGAGGAGAGGGGACAGAGAGGAGAGGGGGCAGAGAGGAGAGGGGGCAGAGAGGAGAGGGGGGGCAGAGAGGAGTGGGGGGCAGAGAGGAGAGGGGACAGAGAGGAGAGGGGGCAGAGAGGAGTGGGGGGCAGAGAGGAGAGGGGGCAGAGAGGAGAGGAAGGACAGAGAGGAGAGGGGGGCAGAGAGGAGTGGGGGGCAGAGAGGAGAGGGGGCAGAGAGGAGAGGGAGGACAGAGAGGAGAGGGGGCAGAGAGGAGAGGGGGCAGAGAGGAGTGGGGGGGGCAGAGAGAAGTGGGGGGCAGAGAGGAGAGGGGACAGAGAGGAGAGGGGGCAGAGAGGAGTGGGGGGCAGAGAGGAGAGGGGGCAGAGAGGAGAGGGGGCAGAGAGGAGTGGGGGGCAGAGAGGAGAGGGGGCAGAGAGGAGAGGGGGCAGAGAGGAGATGGGGCAGAGAGGAGAGGAAGGACTGAGAAGAGGGGGGCAGAGAGGAGGGGGGGCAGAGAGGAGGGGGGGCAGAGAGGAGAGGGGGCAGAGAGGAGTGGGGGGCAGAGAGGAGAGGGGGCAGAGAGGAGAGGGGGCAGAGAGGAGTGGGGGGCAGAGAGGAGAGGGGGCAGTGAGGAGAGGGGGCAGAGAGGAGTGGGGGGCAGAGAGGAGAGGGGTCAGAGAGGAGAGGGGGCAGAGAGGATAGGGTGCAGAGAGGAGAGGGAGGACTGAGAAGAGGGGGGCAGAGAGGAGAGGGGGCAGAGAGGAGAGGGAGGGCAGAGAGGAGAGGGGGCAGAGAGGAGTGGGGGCAGAGAGGAGAGGGGGGACAGAGAGGGGGCAGAGAGGAGAGGGGGCAGAGAGGAGAGGGAGGGCAGAGAGAAGAGGGGGCAGAGAGGGGGCAGAGAGGAGAGGGGGCAGAGAGGAGAGGGGGCAGAGAGGGGGCAGAGAGGAGAGGGGGCAGAGAGGAGAGGAGGGCAGAGAGGAGAGGGGGCAGAGAGGAGAGGGGGCAGAGAGGAGAGGGAGGGCAGAGAGGAGAGGGGGCAGAGAGGAGAGGGGGCAGAGAGGAGAGGGGGGACAGAGAGGGGGCAGAGAGGAGAGGGGGCAGAGAGGAGAGGGAGGGCAGAGAGGGGGCAGAGAGGAGAGGGGGCAGAGAGGAGAGGGGGGACATAGAGGGGGCAGAGAGGAGAGGGGGCAGAGAGGAGAGGGAGGGCAGAGAGGAGAGGCAGGACAGAGAGGAGAGGAGGCAGAGAGGAGAGGGAGGACAAAGAAGAGAGGGGGCAGAGAGGAGAGGGAGGACAGAGAGGAGAGGGAGGGCAGAGAGGGGGCAGAGAGGAGAGGGGGCAGAGAGGAGAGGGGGGACATAGAGGGGGCAGAGAGGAGAGGGGGCAGAGAGGAGAGGGAGGACAGAGAGGAGTGGGAGGGCAGAGAGGAGAGGAAGGGCTGAGAGGAGACGGGGGCAGAGAGGAGAGGGAGGGCAGAGAGGAGAGGGGGCAGAGAGGAGAGGGGGCAGAGAGGAGAGGGAGGACAGAGAGGAGAGGAGGCAGAGAGGAGAGGGAGGACAAAGAAGAGAGGGGGCAGTGAGGAGAGGGGGCAGAGAGGAGAGGGAGGGCAGAGAGGAGAGGGAGGGCAGAGAGGAGAGGGGGGCAGAGAGGAGAGGGAGGGCAGAGAGGAGAGGGGGGCAGAGAGGAGAGGAAGGGCTGAGAGGAGACGGGGGCAGAGAGGAGAGGGAGGGCAGAGAGGAGAGGGGGCAGAGAGGAGAGGGGGCAGAGAGGAGAGGGAGGACTGAGAAGAGGGGGGCAGAGAGGAGGGGGGGCAGAGAGGAGGGGGGCAGAGAGGAGAGGGGGCAGAGAGGAGTGGGGGGCAGAGAGGAGAGGGGGCAGAGAGGTGAGGGGGCAGAGAGGAGAGGGGGCAGAGAGGAGAGGGGGCAGAGAGGAGTGGGGGGCAGAGAGGAGAGGGGGCAGTGAGGAGAGGGGGCAGAGAGGAGTGGGGGGCAGAGAGGAGAGGGGGCAGAGAGGAGAGGGGGCAGAGAGGATAGGGTGCAGAGAGGAGAGGGAGGACTGAGAAGAGGGGGGCAGAGAGGAAGGGGGGCAGAGAGGAGAGGGGGCAGAGAGGAGAGGGAGGGCAGAGAGGAGAGGGGGCAGAGAGGAGTGGGGGCAGAGAGGAGAGGGGGGACATAGAGGGGGCAGAGAGGAGAGGGGGCAGAGAGGAGAGGGAGGGCAGAGAGGAGAGGCAGGACAGAGAGGAGAGGAGGCAGAGAGGAGAGGGAGGACAAAGAAGAGAGGGGGCAGAGAGGAGAGGGAGGACAGAGAGGAGAGGGGGGCAGAGAGGAGAGGGTAGGGCAGAGAGGAGAGGGAGGGCAGAGAGGAGAGGGGGGCAGAGAGGAGAGGGGGCAGAGAGGAGAGGGAGGACAGAGAGGAGTGGGAGGGCAGAGAGGAGAGGAAGGGCTGAGAGGAGACGGGGGCAGAGAGGAGAGGGAGGGCAGAGAGGAGAGGGGGCAGAGAGGAGAGGGGGCAGAGAGGAGAGGGAGGACAGAGAGGAGAGGAGGCAGAGAGGAGAGGGAGGACAAAGAAGAGAGGGGGCAGTGAGGAGAGGGGGCAGAGAGGAGAGGGAGGGCAGAGAGGAGAGGGAGGGCAGAGAGGAGAGGGGGGCAGAGAGGAGAGGGAGGGCAGAGAGGAGAGGGGGGCAGAGAGGAGAGGAAGGGCTGAGAGGAGACGGGGGCAGAGAGGAGAGGGAGGGCAGAGAGGAGAGGGGGCAGAGAGGAGAGGGGGCAGAGAGGAGAGGGAGGACTGAGAAGAGGGGGGCAGAGAGGAGGGGGGGCAGAGAGGAGGGGGGCAGAGAGGAGAGGGGGCAGAGAGGAGTGGGGGGCAGAGAGGAGAGGGGGCAGAGAGGTGAGGGGGCAGAGAGGAGAGGGGGCAGAGAGGAGAGGGGGCAGAGAGGAGTGGGGGGCAGAGAGGAGAGGGGGCAGTGAGGAGAGGGGGCAGAGAGGAGTGGGGGGCAGAGAGGAGAGGGGGCAGAGAGGAGAGGGGGCAGAGAGGATAGGGTGCAGAGAGGAGAGGGAGGACTGAGAAGAGGGGGGCAGAGAGGAAGGGGGGCAGAGAGGAGAGGGGGCAGAGAGGAGAGGGAGGGCAGAGAGGAGAGGGGGCAGAGAGGAGTGGGGGCAGAGAGGAGAGGGGGGACAGAGAGGGGGCAGAGATGAGAGGGGGCAGAGAGGAGAGGGAGGGTAGAGAGGAGAGGAGGCAGAGAGGGGGCAGAGAGGAGAGGGGGCAGAGAGGAGAGGGGGCAGAGAGGAGAGGGGGCAGAGAGGGGGCAGAGAGGAGAGGGGGCAGAGAGGAGAGGGGGCAGAGAGGAGAGGGGGCAGAGAGGGGGCAGAGAGGAGAGGGGGCAGAGAGGAGAGGGAGGGCAGAGAGGAGAGGGGGCAGAGAGGAGAGGGGGGACAGAGAGGGGGCAAAGAGGAGAGGGGGCAGAGAGGAGAGGGAGGGCAGAGAGGGGGCAGAGAGGAGAGGGGGCAGAGAGGAGAGGGGGGACATAGAGGGGGCAGAGAGGAGAGGGGGCAGAGAGGAGAGGGAGGACAGAGAGGAGTGGGAGGGCAGAGAGGAGAGGAAGGGCTGAGAGGAGACGGGGGCAGAGAGGAGAGGGAGGGCAGAGAGGAGAGGGGGCAGAGAGGAGAGGGGGCAGAGAGGAGAGGGAGGACAGAGAGGAGAGGAGGCAGAGAGGAGAGGGAGGACA
Source organism: Plecotus auritus (assembly GCF_963455305.1). Taxonomy (NCBI): domain Eukaryota; kingdom Metazoa; phylum Chordata; class Mammalia; order Chiroptera; family Vespertilionidae; genus Plecotus; species Plecotus auritus. Next base: position 114,456,676 of record NC_137773.1, read on the forward strand.
AAGAAGAGAGGGGGCAGTGAGGAGAGGGGGCAGAGAGGAGAGGGGGGCAGAGAGGAGAGGAAGGGCTGAGAGGAGACGGGGGCAGAGAGGAGAGGGAGGGCAGAGAGGAGAGGGGGCAGAGAGGAGAGGGGGCAGAGAGGAGAGGGAGGACTGAGAAGAGGGGGGCAGAGAGGAGGGGGGGCAGAGAGGAGGGGGGCAGAGAGGAGAGGGGGCAGAGAGGAGTGGGGGGCAGAGAGGAGAGGGGGCAGAGAGGTGAGGGGGCAGAGAGGAGAGGGGGCAGAGAGGAGAGGGGGCAGAGAGGAGTGGGGGGCAGAGAGGAGAGGGGGCAGTGAGGAGAGGGGGCAGAGAGGAGTGGGGGGCAGAGAGGAGAGGGGGCAGAGAGGAGAGGGGGCAGAGAGGATAGGGTGCAGAGAGGAGAGGGAGGACTGAGAAGAGGGGGGCAGAGAGGAAGGGGGGCAGAGAGGAGAGGGGGCAGAGAGGAGAGGGAGGGCAGAGAGGAGAGGGGGCAGAGAGGAGTGGGGGCAGAGAGGAGAGGGGGGACAGAGAGGGGGCAGAGATGAGAGGGGGCAGAGAGGAGAGGGAGGGTAGAGAGGAGAGGAGGCAGAGAGGGGGCAGAGAGGAGAGGGGGCAGAGAGGAGAGGGGGCAGAGAGGAGAGGGGGCAGAGAGGGGGCAGAGAGGAGAGGGGGCAGAGAGGAGAGGGGGCAGAGAGGAGAGGGGGCAGAGAGGGGGCAGAGAGGAGAGGGGGCAGAGAGGAGAGGGAGGGCAGAGAGGAGAGGGGGCAGAGAGGAGAGGGGGGACAGAGAGGGGGCAAAGAGGAGAGGGGGCAGAGAGGAGAGGGAGGGCAGAGAGGGGGCAGAGAGGAGAGGGGGCAGAGAGGAGAGGGGGGACATAGAGGGGGCAGAGAGGAGAGGGGGCAGAGAGGAGAGGGAGGACAGTGAGGAGTGGGAGGGCAGAGAGGAGAGGAAGGGCTGAGAGGAGACGGGGGCAGAGAGGAGAGGGAGGGCAGAGAGGAGAGGGGGCAGAGAGGAGAGGGGGCAGAGAGGAGAGGGAGGACAGAGAGGAGAGGAGGCAGAGAGGAGAGGGAGGACAAAGAAGAGAGGGGGCAGTGAGGAGAGGGGGCAGAGAGGAGAGGGAGGGCAGAGAGGAGAGGGAGGGCAGAGAGGAGAGGGGGGCAGAGAGGAGAGGGAGGGCAGAGAGGAGAGGGGGGCAGAGAGGAGAGGAAGGGCTGAGAGGAGACGGGGGCAGAGAGGAGAGGGAGGGCAGAGAGGAGAGGGGGCAGAGAGGAGAGGGGGCAGAGAGGAGAGGGAGGACTGAGAAGAGGGGGGCAGAGAGGAGGGGGGGCAGAGAGGAGGGGGGCAGAGAGGAGAGGGGGCAGAGAGGAGTGGGGGGCAGAGAGGAGAGGGGGCAGAGAGGTGAGGGGGCAGAGAGGAGAGGGGGCAGAGAGGAGAGGGGGCAGAGAGGAGTGGGGGGCAGAGAGGAGAGGGGGCAGTGAGGAGAGGGGGCAGAGAGGAGTGGGGGGCAGAGAGGAGAGGGGGCAGAGAGGAGAGGGGGCAGAGAGGATAGGGTGCAGAGAGGAGAGGGAGGACTGAGAAGAGGGGGGCAGAGAGGAAGGGGGGCAGAGAGGAGAGGGGGCAGAGAGGAGAGGGAGGGCAGAGAGGAGAGGGGGCAGAGAGGAGTGGGGGCAGAGAGGAGAGGGGGGACAGAGAGGGGGCAGAGATGAGAGGGGGCAGAGAGGAGAGGGAGGGTAGAGAGGAGAGGAGGCAGAGAGGGGGCAGAGAGGAGAGGGGGCAGAGAGGAGAGGGGGCAGAGAGGAGAGGGGGCAGAGAGGGGGCAGAGAGGAGAGGGGGCAGAGAGGAGAGGGGGCAGAGAGGAGAGGGGGCAGAGAGGGGGCAGAGAGGAGAGGGGGCAGAGAGGAGAGGGAGGGCAGAGAGGAGAGGGGGCAGAGAGGAGAGGGGGGACAGAGAGGGGGCAAAGAGGAGAGGGGGCAGAGAGGAGAGGGAGGGCAGAGAGGGGGCAGAGAGGAGAGGGGGCAGAGAGGAGAGGGGGGACATAGAGGGGGCAGAGAGGAGAGGGGGCAGAGAGGAGAGGGAGGGCAGAGAGGAGAGGGAGGACAGAGAGGAGAGGAGGCAGAGAGGAGAGGGAGGACAAAGAAGAGAGGGCAGAGAGGAGAGGGAGGACAGAGAGGAGAGGGGGGCAGAGAGGAGAGGGAGGGCAGAGATGAGAGGGAGGGCAGAGAGGAGAGGGGGGCAGAGAGGAGAGGGGGCAGAGAGGAGAGGGAGGACAGAGAGGAGAGGGAGGGCAGAGAGGAGAGGGAGGGCAGAGAGGAGAGGGGGGCAGAGAGGAGAGGGGGCAGAGAGGAGAGGGAGGACAGAGAGGAGAGGGAGGACAGAGAGGAGAGGGAGGACAGAGAGGAGAGGGGGCAGAGAGGAGAGGGAGGACGGAGAGGAGAGGGGGCAGAGAGGAGAGGGAGGACGGAGAGGAGAGGGGGCAGAGAGGAGAGGGAGGACAGAGTAGAGGAGGCAGAGAGGAGAGGGAGCACAAAGAAGAGAGGGGGCAGAGAGGAGAGGGGGCAGAGAGGAGAGGGAGGGCAGAGAGGAGAGGGAGGGCAGAGAGGAGAGGGGTGCAGAGAGGAGAGGGAGGGCAGAGAGGAGAGGGAGGCAGAGAGGAGAGGAAGGGCTGAGAGGAGACGGGGGCAGAGAGGAGAGGGAGGACAGAGAGGAGAGGGGGGCAGAGAGGAGAGGGAGGGCAGAGAGGAGAGGGAGGACAGAGAGGAGAGGGGGGCAGAGAGGAGAGGGAGGGCAGAGAGGAGAGGGGGCAGAGAGGAGAGGGAGGACGGAGAGGAGAGGGGGCAGAGAGGAGAGGGAGGACGGAGAGGAGAGGGGGCAGAGAGGAGAGGGAGGGCAGAGAGGAGAGGAGGCAGTGAGGAGAGGGAGGACAAAGAAGAGAGGGGGCAGAGAGGAGAGGGGGCAGAGAGGAGAGGGAGGGCAGAGAGGAGAGGGGGGCAGAGAGGAGAGGGAGGACAGAGAGGAGAGGGGGGCAGAGAGGAGAGGGAGGACAGAGAGGAGAGCAGGCAGAGAGGAGAGGGAGGACAAAGAAGAGAGGGGGCAGAGAGGAGAGGGGGCAGAGAGGAGAGGGAGGGCAGAGAGGAGAGGGGGCCGAGAGGAGAGGGAGGACAAAGAAGAGAGGGGGCAGAGAGGAGAGGGGGCAGAGAGGAGAGGGAGGGCAGAGAGGAGAGGGGGCCGAGAGGAGAGGGAGGACAGAGAGGAGAGGGGGCAGAGAGGAGAGGGAGGACGGAGAGGAGAGGGGGCAGAGAAGAGAGGGGGACAGAGAGGAGGGGGACAGAGAGGAGGGGCGCAGAGAGTAGGGGGGGCAGAGAGGAGAGGGTGGAAAGAGAGGAGAGGGGGGCAGAGAGGAGAGCATGCAGAGAAGAGAGGGGGACAGAGAGGCGGGGGGGGGGCTGAGAGGAGAGGGAAGACAGAGAGGATAGGGGGCAGAGAAGAGAGGGGGACAGAGAGGAGCGGTGGCAGAGAGAGGGTGGAAAGAGAGGAGAGGGGGGCAGAGTGAGCTGCCTAGAGATGTGAATAAACTAGGGACTTTGATGCCAGAGGTCCTAGTGGGTCTGAATCATGGTTGGTCTGGAGGAGCAGAAGATGAAGTCAGGGTAGCGCTTCTCCAGGAGAGGGCAGTCGTGGGTCCACGGAGACTGGCACAGTCTCGTGGGCACAGCATAGATGTGGCAGCTGAGCTGGTGGGAAAGACGTGGAACTGAGGTGAAGCACTGAGGTGTCATCCCAGTCTACAGCCTGGTGGACAGAATGTCTGTCTCCTTAAAAGCCATGTTGAAACCCAGTCCCAAGGTGGTGGCCAGCAGGTGGCTGTTGGGAGGGAGGGGGTGCTGAGGTGAGCCTGAGGGGGTTCCTGCCTGAGAAGGGTGAGGGGGGCACAGCGGGAGGAGGCATCCCCCCGGACTTCCTGTCTCCAGGACAGAGGAAAACATCTGCTTTAAGCCACAGTTTGTGTTGCCTTATAGCCAAGCTGAGACTCTAATGAATTAACAAGGAATGAATAGCATGGGCACCTTCCAATGGGCAGGGAGGCCTCAGGGCAGCAAGGAGAACATGTCAGCACCCACAGCGAGCCCCTCCCTTAGACAAGAGAGTAGCCCAGCTGCTTGAATTAGTCATGCAGGCACACGCAGGCACACGCAGGCACACACGCACACTGCCTGACCTTCGCTGTGGTCCAGCGTGATAGTCTGCTCTATCTCGGCGTAGCTATGGCTGGCGCGTTCCAGGAGTGGCTCCGTGTTGGTCTCTAGGAGATGCACAATGTCCATGCGGTTGATCTTGGTGAGGCATTCAATGAGACTGGTGTCTGGGATAGGAAAGAAAAGCATGTATTGCATGTGAGTTTGCTCTTTTAAAAACAACCTTCATTTAGCTGTCTTACTAAAATGTTGGTATTTGTACAGGAAACAGCAAGCCCAAATAAAGTTATTTGTAAAAATAAGCAAAAAGATAAACAACAGATAAGCAGAAAATGTGTGAGCCAGCCTGGGCACAGCCCTCACAGAACTGCCAGGTAAAGGACAGGACCCCCTGTCAATTCTGAACTTAAGATAAAAACCAAAGACTTTTTCAGTATAAGCACATCCCACCTATGGCATGGGATATACTCATCACAAGAAAAGCGTTTGCTGGCTCTCTGAAAGTCAAGTCCGCCCGAGGGAACTGGTTCCCTCTCTTTTTGTTGGTGAAGTCCTGCAAAGGCACCCAGATGGTGAGAAGTGGAGGTACACGGAGATGGAGGTGAATAAGGGGGACTCTGGCTGGAGCTCTGGAGACGCTCCGGGAAGCGGCCCCTGAGACAAGTGAGGGTGGGAAGTGTATGTGATCGCCGAGGTCAGATGGTCACACACAGCACTGGGAGAGTATCTGCTTCACACCCCCCACCCATGTAAGTTATTTAGCAGTACAGGAAGGAGGAGCAGGAGGTAGTCACTACCAATAAAACATAAACATTAACACAACTGTTAATGTTTAGGTGTTTAGAAAATGCAGGACTTTAATAACATTCCTGCCCGGCTGGTGTTGCTCAGTGGTTGAGCATCGACCTAGGAACCAGGAGGTCATGGTTCGATTCCCGGTCAGGGCACATGCCTGGGTTGTGAGCTCGATCCACAGTGTAGGGCGTGCAGGAGGCAGCCTATCAATGATTCTCTCTCATCATTGATGTTTCTCTCTCTCTCTCTCTCTCTCTCCATTGCCTTTCTCTCTGTAATCAATAGAGTATATTTTAACAAGTAATATCCCTGCTAGCAGCCTGGGTTGCCACGCTCTCCCACCCCGTGCCCCCCGCCCCGGTCCAGTGGTGCTGGCCACAGGAACCCAGTGCAGGGGTCTTAGGAGATTTTAGAAACGTTGCGCATGTTCTTGTGGGTGGCAGCCGTACTCCGCACCTATCATGTGACCCGACTGAAGGGCAAGAAGGCATGTGTGGGACATGTCCTGCTGCACCCCCAGCCTGTCCTGCCCGAGCCCACCTACCAGTGGCGAGCTTCCCGTCCCGCTCCAGCCAATACTTCAGCAGCGCGTGACTCTGGTCCTGCAGGGAGTTGGGGTTCTCCACCCGAATCTGGTGGATCTGCTCCTCAGAGAAGTCCAGCTCTCTGGCCAATTCTGGAAGAGATGCCGCTGTCTCAGAGCTAGCGCCCCTACGCCTGCCGGGTTCTGGGCAGGGGGCTCTCTCCATACTGCACGTGACAGGACCACTGTCCCCACGCAGGAGCATGAGGCACACACACCTTTGCTCTTCTAACGCTAGTTATAGACTTTCCTTAAAGCTGCATCTAGAATTGTTCACCGTCCTGGTAGAAATAGTAGGTTTGAGGCTATGGTGAAAAAGTAAGTGTAATGTGGTCCCGTTTAATTCCAAAATGCACATGAGACCATTAGTACCGACTCTTACTCTTAACCAACACAATGGGAAATAACCCACTGAAACAGGAGACATGGACCATTTCTCACCCTTGTCATCATTCGGTGACAGACGTCTTAAGCACTATAATTCCTGTTCTCAGCATTTCACTTGGGTAAACACTGGTTGTGGCTGCATGACGGCGGCTGAATAAATTCTTTTCTCTGATTTGATGTCGTGTAAGTAACGGTCTAGGAAGACTTGCCCTGGTCTATACTGACATTCTGCGTGGATGCCTGTGCTCTGTGAGGTGTGCATGTGCAAATGAGAGGTCTGCTTGGAAGGGCAATGTGCCAATATCTTTCAGAATTAAAAATGTAGCCCAGCTGATTGGGCATTGACCTATGAACCAGCAGATCACGGTTTAATTCCCGGTCAGGGCACATACCTGGGTTGCAGGCTGGATCCTCAGTGGGTGTATGTGTGGGGCGGGGGCGGGGTGCGCATGCAGGAGGCAGCCCATCAATGATTCTGTCTCATCACTGACATTTCTATCTCTCCCTTCCCTCTGAAATCAGTGGAAATACATTCATACACACACACACACCCTTTACCCAACAATTCTGCTCCCAGCATGTGCCCTCCAGCTATGCTCACAAAAATATCCCAGTGCACACATACTGATCACATTAGCAAAACACAACCACATGCCCAGCAGTGAAGACCACTGGCAGTTACGGCACCTCCACAGCAGAATTAAATGGTCATTTAAAAGGACGAGCTGGATGCTCATCTCTGATGATGGATATTTATGCGATTTAAGTAAAATTTGCTTCTTTTTAAGAGGCATACATGTGAGCACTGCATGTTTTCTGAATGCATGAAGATGTCCCAGCAGTGACCTTTGGGGCATGAGGTCAGAGGACCAGATGTAGGTAAGAGACTTTTTTACTTTTCATTTTCATACCACCGTGTATGGTTGTAGGGTCTTACTTTTCAATATGTCTAACGATATTACATTTAATATGTATGTACATATAAATCTAAGAAACAAAATAGCCCTGGCTGGTGTTGCTCAGTGGTTAGAGTGTTGGCCCATGGACCAAAGGGTCACAGGTTCGATTCCTACTCAAGGGCACCTACGTGGGTTGCAGGTTTGATCCCTGGTCCCAGTCCGCTGCTTGCGGGAGGCAAGCAACTGTGTCTCTCTCACATCCATGTTTCCCTCTCTCTCTCTCCCCACTCCCTCCCTCCCTCTCTCTCCAAAATCAATGGAAAAATATCCTCTGGTGAGGATTAACAACAACAACAAAAAAAGAAGAAGAAGAAAACAAAATAAAGTAATTCTGAATGTTACCTACTCAATAAGTCAACCAGGGATATTTGCTGTCCTTCCTTCCTCTGAATTCCTCAATTAAATAAATTTTATCAATTTTTATTTTTATTTTTTTTTTAGCTCTTAACTATTACTTTTATTTGTAATTGGAATACAAATACCCATTTTTGAAAGAACGCACCTATGTATAGCAGAAATCCTTTGTTTACATCTCAAAACACGGAGAGAAAACAAAATATTTTAGAAGCTCAGAAACTAGAAACACTATTTTTCTTTTTTTTCTGGGGTGGGGGTAGGGGGATGAAGCTGGGGGAGGAAGAAACATAATTTACTTATTTTTAAAATTTCTTTATTGATTAAGGTATCACATATTTGTGCTCATCCCCCATTCCCCTCCTGAACCCCTCCCCACGCATGCCCCCACCCCCCTGTTGTCCGTGACCACTGGTTAGGCTTATATGCATGCATACAAGTCCTTTGGTTGATTTCTCCTCCTTACCCCCACTCTCCCCAACCTTCCCTGAGGTTTGACAGTCTGATCGATGCTTCCCTGTCTCCGGGTCTGTTTTTGTTCATCAGTTTATGTTGTTCATTATTTCCCCTAGATGAGTGAGATCTTGTGATACTAGAAATACACTTATAAGAACTGAAAATAAGACAAGCAATAATGGTTATGCTAAGAAGCAAATGAATCAGTCTGTAGTGAGTTTCTTTCTGGGCCAACAGTTCTTTTGAGTCCCAATTTCAATGTCAAACAGATCCTATGTGTACATGTCAGCAATGATATTTCAGTTCTGGATGGTGTTGATCAATTTTTAAAGAAAATGGCTATTCTTCCTGCTTCAAGGCATTTATTGCACCTTATTGATTATCTTTGGTATGGGGATTTTGGACTCCTATTCATCACCAAATCTTTAAGAAACTTAAAAACAAACATTTGTTTCAATCAGGTAGTCACAGGTGATACAAGAGGAAGTCAGACCGAAAAAAGGAAAAGAAATAAAAGAAAGCCAGAGGCTGACCATCTAGCTTTAACGTGTCCAGCCCAGGTGAGGTGAGAGGGAACCCTGATTTGTAAATCACATGGAGCTTAGAATTCACTTTTCCTCAGTAAGTTATTGAACATGTATTTTAATTCCTACTCTCAAGCATTCCTATTTCTCAGAGTCCATGCATCTTAGCCACATGCATCTCAGCATTCATCCAAAGCCAACGTCAGCACTGTTCTCCACAAAGACCCCTGAGAGACAGCGTCTAAAACAAGGAGCCCTGGTAAGTCTCACATGAAACAGTAGGATGACAGCTAGCAATGGTTTTGAAAATCAGCCATCTCCCCAAAGTTTAGGTACCCACAGTTCCCAAAGGAGTGTTGTGGGGCTGGTACATTCTTAGAATCTCCCATAACCTCCTATTGTCCTGAGTACTAGAGGCGGTGAGAGGCCTGCCCCAGTTCCCAGGACGGGTTCACGAGCGCCCCGGTTTCCTAATCTGCAGTGTATTCTTTCGCTGTTCCTCCGGGTCTTCCTCAAGGGAAGAAAAAGGAGACCTTTCTCATTGTTCATGACACTTGGCTGATGCAACCCTGTCATTCACAACAAGCAGGCTTTATTGGAAAGTGGGCCGCTCGTGTTACCTGTCCAGCTGAAGCCCAGGTGGTCGGCGATGTAGGCCAGCCGCTCCTCCATCCGCTCCTGTGCATCCTGCTGATCTGCACAAGGTCAAGAACAGAATGGCCATGGCTGTCTGTGCCGGGAGAGGACCCCCGCACTGACCATCCACAGAGAGGAAGTCACTTGTGCAAATAGTCGATGGTCGCACAATCACGCTATTACCCTTTACATCACGTGAAGTGTGTGTTTGCCTGGTTTCTGGAATGGAATGGGGAGGAAATCTGAGACATCATGGAAACCACGTGCTTCCAATCTCTTCAATCAAGACCAGTCCCTGCACTGATGCTGTAAGCTGTGATTTCTAGCCATCGTCAGGCTCCCCTTTCCAATGACCCAAGAACACTGCCCACCAGAAAACAATCACCTCCCTTGCCGATGCCCACAAGCTCGTAACTGGGCTGCAGGCATGGAGTGACTGGTCAGGGCCTCCCCTTGCTTCCGGCAGCACAGGTCCCTCCCACCCAAGGGTCACAAGAGACCGAGACTTGTCTGGCCAGAAACCACACCTGCCTTGGCCTTGGTGACCCTGGGGGAGAGCAGTGAGGGACATGTTTGCATGTATGTCTTTTGGGCAAAGTTTTTGTCTGCTTACCCATAAGTAAGCTCTTACATTACCCCCACAAACTATGATGTTCCATTCATGTTTAACCCCCATTAACGGATGGGCAGCATTTTAGATCATGGTGTTGTAACACTCCCTATCACACAAATTTAAGAGTCCTAGTCTTTATTGCAGAGATTCCGGAAGCTCTGGGGCCACTTCTCAGCACCATCTATGGTTTCCATGGTTATAACTCAGAACCATCGGCCCCTCACAGTCCACTAAGTCATGCACAGCTGGAGTTTTGTTGTCTGCTGCTTCCAATCGTGGCTGCATCAACGAGAAGCACCGTTTACCTTATGTTGGTTTGTGAAAATGTGACCAGTGGTGTCTGAAATCCAACCTCTCTGAATCAAAAACAGATCCACAAAATTGTAATTTCCTATGTGAAATCCTCTTGAGCAAAGGCCATCCTAATGATGACAAAAATTAAGTGTCAATTATTTTCAAGTACAAAAAGGTTAGAAAAGCCACGGATCCGAATAATACAAAACAAACCCAGTACACTTCGGTGCAAGAGCAGGAGTGCTTGGCTGGGGGCTGGGCCCGGCCCTGCAGAGCAACAAAACTCCCTGCGGGTGCGGCTTGCGTGCAGCGGCTGGACAAGGTATGGCCATGGCCCATGTGGTCACGTTCCCATAAGCATTCTCATGGCTCAATCTTGAGATTGTTTTCACAGACAAGAGCGTACAGAGAAAGCACACAACACCAAGGGCTCACACAAACACAGGAGCCACTGCAGAAAGCTTAAAGAAAATGAGACTCGAACCACCAAAGGAAACAGACAAATGGCACAGCAACACGGGGCTCATGACATGCGGGGCCCAGGGAGCCCCGGAGGGCAATACCTTCAGTGGGGTCATGGCCACTCTCATCGGGGATGCGCTCAATCAGAGTCTCAATGGACTCATCCCAGATGGGCCTGGTGTCAAAGATGTCCTCAGGGCCCAAGCGCTCGGGCTCGGCAGGTGGCAGGCTCTCGATCACCGAGGCGTCCAGGGCACTACTGCTCTCGTCATCGGAGACTGCCTCCTGCTCCCTCTCTGCCTGGCTGAGTCTGTCCACTAGCTTGGACGCCTCATTGCTAATTTCCTCGAGGAATTCTATGGAGTCCCTGTAAAGGTCAAGGAAGTGCTCCCTGCTCTCCCGGGTGGGGCTTGGGGCACCCCTGTAGGAAGATGGGGCACCTCTGCTCTTCACCGGCAGGCGGGAGGCAAACACCTTGGGTCTCGAGGCTGCGGCCTCTGACTCAAGCGGGAACTCCTCTGCCCACTCCCCGCTTTCTGCTTCGGCCTCAGCACAGCTTGGAGCTTTTGCTGGACTTTTGGTCTTTGAGTCCAAAGGATTGGCATCTGATTCAGAGGTGGCCCTGTCATCTGCAGCCCTGCCTGGCGCATCCTGTCCCTGAGGCGGCCCTATCTTCTGCAGAGAGGAGTTCAGATGCAAAGGCTGCAGCCCAGCTGCTTGGGGAAGTGCCTTCACGGGGATTTTAGACTTGGGCTTTGTCTCCTGCTCTCTCCTCTCTTCGCTTGGGCTGGGCAGCAGGCTCTCCTCTGCAGGGGTCGGGGCGGGGATGGCAGGGGGCCTGGGCCTGACCAGGACCTGGGACTGGCTCTCAGAAGGAGGCACGCTCTCTGTGGCTGCCGTGGGGATCTCAATGACTGACTTCTGCTCCTCTGGGGAGGAGTCAGGAGAGCCACTGTCCTGTCCTGAGAATCCGGACCCAGTGACTGTGGCGACGTCTGTCAGGACCTGGACAGCAGGCAGAGGAGGCATGACGCCCCCGGTCACAGGGGGCAGGTCCTCGGCGCCCAGAGAGGCAACCAACATGTCCACAGAGGCTGGGATCCCTGTTGGGGAGCGAAAGTGACCATCCGAAGCCGGGGTTCCCTCTCCCTCCTCACTCAGGTCATCGGGGAGCAAGTCAGCCTCATCTGTGTCTTTTGATTCTGAAAGTGCCAGTGACGGAGCCGGTATCTCTGGCACTGAGGGCTCGGCGGCAGCCCCACCTCCTGCCACGTCCTCAGAGATGGTCTCCTCCCTGGACTCCTGCCCAATTTGGAAGAAGTGAAAACCGTCATCCGCATAGGACCTCTTGGTCATGTCGATGGCGCCGCTCCGGGTCATCTCAAACAACTTGCCCTCCTGAAACAGGAACGGGTTCTGGTCACCGGTTGGGGTCCCCTCTTCGGTGGGGGTCCGGGCAGGCGTGGTGTCTGGGGTGGTGCCCTGGGATTGCCTTTCTGCCATCAGACCGAACACCTTCTGCTCCTCCTCCTTCACGCGGGCCTCGAAGGCTTCATCATCCTCACGGATCTCGCTCCAGGAATCGGAGTCCACGTGGCTGGTGGTGATGACAACTGTGCTCACATGCTCGCCGGGGACCGCAGAGGTGCAGGGCCGCAGGGGCCCTATGGACACAGGGGCGCCATCCGACTGCGTCTCCCACGAGGTGCTTTCTTGCGTGGATTCCACCTCCATGCTCTGGCCCTCAAAACTGAACTCTCTGCTTGACACAGCTGCATGGGAGGAGCTGGCCTCCGCCACACCTTCCGCAGAGGACATGATGGTCAGAGAATACACTTCTGCCGAGTGAAAACTCATGTGTCTCGCCTCTGTCTGGGTTTTGCTTTCTTTGCTGGAGAAAAAAGACTGGGGAGGAACGTTTTCATACGGGCTGGTGATCTGAAGGTCACAGATGTCCTCAGTCTCGGCTCGGTCAGAACCTGGACTGTCCGTGGACAGTGTATCTGTGTGAGTGGTGATGACGGCGGTGAGCATGGGACAGGCCCTGGGGAGCCTCTTGGGAGTGTGGCCGGGTCCTGTGGCCTCTGTTTCTGTGGTGGGAGATGCAGAGACGATGTCTTCATCTGACCCTTTTCCTTCAGATGGTGGACCACCAGGCCCAGGGGGCAGAGATGAAGAGCCTTCGCTGGGGAGCACAGCTCCTGGAGATGCTACTGCAGACACGTGGCGCTCCTCTCCTTCTGAGTCCTTCTCCTCCAGGGCCTGCGGGGCTGATGGCTCCTTCCAGCCAGCCAGCTCCTCGCAGACCTCAGCATGGGGAGCGCCACTGGGACCTGAGGGGCTGGGTGAGGCCAAGCTGCCTGGGCTCCCCGCTTCACACCCAAGGCCCGTGCAGAGTTGGGGTTGGTCAGCATCTCTGTTCAGGCCATCGGAAACCAGGTCCTGGCCCCCGGGGGGACCCACCTGGCTGCCTTCAGGCAGATGAGATGTGCACGCTTCTCCTGACTCCCCGGGCCCCTCAGCATCCTCGCTCACCCTAAATGTGTACTGCTTGGAGGCCGTCAGTTGGAAGGGCATTTCCTCGGGGCTGGAGCTGGAGTCCACGCTGGACGGGAGTGGGGACGGCGGCTGCACATGGATGACTGGCTCTAGGAGCAGGCCCGGGTCAGCACCTGCTCTCGGCAGCCTCAGCTCCGGCTCGCTCTCTGAGGAGGAAGATGTCGTTCTGCTGGTGGCAGTCACCACCACAGGGACATCACGCCTGTCCTCCGTGTGCTGCCCATGCAGCGGCCCGCCCACATCAGCCGGACGCTCAGTGTCGGGCAGGGAGGAGGAGGAAGAGCCCTCGGGCTCGGGCTCTCTCCGGTGGCCCCTCTTCTGCTTGGCTTCTAACTCAAGCTCGTCAAAGGTCTTGATCTTGGCGACCATTTTAAACATCTCCTCCTCAGGCGTGAACCTCTTTCTCTCCCCGTTTTCCATGTCCTCCTCGGCGCATTCATGAATCACAGCTGGTTTGGGGAGGCTTGCATCTGAGGCCTTGGGGGTGACCTCGTAGCTGATTTCTTCGGAGCTGGGGGTGTCGGGGGACAGGGGGCTCTTCCCTGAGCTCTCCACAAGGGATGTCTGCTCAAGACTGTCGTCCTCGGCGCTACCGTCAGGGTCGCGGAGCAGCCGGGCCCGCACAGAGGCCCCCTCGGCGAGGAGCTCTGCTCTGGTAACAGCGGCCGGGAGAGGAGAGTGGCCGGGGAAGACGCCAGCCTTCACCTTTGGCTCCACGGGGCTGCCCTCCAGGGAGTCCCGGCATGGAGACTCCCGGAGGGGGCTAGGCTCCAGGGAGTCTGGGGTTTTGTGGGAGGAGTTGTCCTCCAGCACAGGGCTGGCCTCCAGGGAGTCCTGGTGGCTCACCGCCAGGGACTCGTCGGCCCCGGGGCTGAGGACCTCAGTGTCTGGCTGACGGAGGGGCAGCTCCAGGCCTGGGGGGCTGCGGGGGGCTGCCTGGGCCTGGCCAGTCCTCACAGGGGCTTCAGGCGGTGAGGGCTTGGGGCTTGTGGGTCTCTGAGCTCGGGGCTCAGTTCGTGTCTCGTGGGCAGGTGGACCGTCCTCATAGGGCATGTCCTCAGTCAGACGGACAGGCACCTTCTTCGCGGGGGACACAGCACAGCAGCCCAGGTCGCCACCCCCGGGGGTGGGGCCCGTCTCTCTGGGAAGGTCCGGGGTGGCCTCCTTCACACCCCTGGCCGTGGGCTCAGAGCCCCTGTTGACAGCCACTCTAGGCTCTCCAGCACCATCGGGAGTGTCTTTAGTGGAGGACCGTTCTTCACCCGAATGAATGTCTGTTTCTAAGGGGGTGGTTTCACTGGGCTCCCCAAGTTGCTCCTGGCTCTGCTTTGGTGAGAAAGAAAGGCTCTCTGGGCTGGTCTCAGGGGTCTCGGCCAGGCCCTCGTGCTTGTAGCTCTCCTCTGAGCTGGCCTGGGGGGTCCCCTCCATCAGGCTGCCACAAGGGGACCCCATTGCCCCCTCCTGCCGCAGGTTCTCCCAGCTGCCGTCCAGGCGGAAGGCCAGGCCCGGGAGCAGTTCTCCGCTATCTGGCTCCGGCTGGAAGGCCCTGGGGAAGGGGCTGGTGAGCACCTGCTCCAGGACCAACTGCACCTCCGCCGGCTCCGGCTCCTCCCGGTGGCAGAACTGCTGGTACCGAGCATTGTCCTCCAGCTCCTGCTTAATAACCTCTGAGAAGTCAGTGGAGGTTCTGCGGTCGGGGCTGATCTGGGGGTCCCCATTGCCCCGCTCATCCAGCTCCTCCCCGAGGGCCTGCCCCACAGGTGGCGGCACCCTGTGGCCAGACACCAGCTCCTTCCCTCCAGTGGCATCTTCTCTCGGCCCTGAGGCACCTGTGGACACAACTCCCAGGAACCTCTGGCCTGACTGGGGGGGCAGACTCTCAGTTTTCTGTGTCTCTCTCTGGGCTGGCACCTGCCCCTTTTCTTTCTCTGCCCGAGCCTTGCCCTTTTCCTGCGGCTGCTTTGGTTTGGGGGATTTGTGCTCAAAGAGTCCAGCCTTGTGTTTGGACGGGTCCTGACCTGACTGAAAGGCCTGCATCAACTCCCGGACAGACATGGTCTCCTCAATGCGCTCGGTTCTTGAGGTGGGGGACACGGGGGCTGCCTTTGCTGTTTTCCCAGACGGGGACACCAAGAGGCGCTTCTCAGCTTTCCCAGGGGCTGGCCCTGGTGGGTGCTTTTCCGTTCTGGCTGCTGGTGACATGGGCAGGCGCTTGTCTGTCCGCCCAGGCGATGCAGGTGGATGTTTATCCGTCCTTCCTGATGGCGACACAGGTGGGTGTCTGTCTGTTCTACCTGAAGGTGACACAGGTGAGCGTTTCCCGTTTTTACCTGACAAGGATGCAGGGGAGTGTCTGTCGGTTTTTGTTGCGGAAGAGGTGGGTGAGTGTCTGTCATTTTTCACTGAAGGAGACACGGGTGAGTGTCTGTCAGTTTTCGTTGAGGGAGACACAGGCGAGTGTCTGTCGTTTTTTGTTGAGGGAGACACGGGCGAGTGTTTGTCTGTTTTACTCGGTGGTGATGTGGGAGGATGCCTGTCAGACTTGGCGGAGGCGGTGAGGGAAGAGTGTCTGTCTGCCTTGGAGGATGGGGGGGCAGGTGCCCGCCTGTCGGACTTCAGGGGGGGTGAGGCGGCTGGTGGCAGCCTGGGGCTGGCCCTCCGGGGCACCTCCTCTCTGCCCTTGACTCTGATGGGCAATTTGCTTCGACCTTTCTGCTCATCTTCCACCCGCTTCTGAAGGGCCTTCACTTTGTCCTTGATGGAGCCGATGGGTGTCTCTTCCACCAGCGGAGACGTGGCCTTTCCCACGGGCAGCGGCTCAGGAGCTAACTCCGTGTCCTCCGCCATGGATTCCTCTGAACGGCCCTTTCTCAGCCCCAGCTCCACTGTGCCGGCCTGGGAACCCTCCTCTTTCTGCTCCAGGTTTTCTGCCAGCTTCCTTCGCACTGGCTTCTTCATGCCCAGGCCCGGCTTGTGCTCTTTCTGCGTCCTCTGCGTCCCATCTCGGGGAACATCCTTCCCTTGGCTCCTAGCATGCCGGTCCCCGGCCACACGGTGCCCTGGCTGCGGGGCCCCTTTGGGAGAGGCCACGTAGGAGCTCAGGTCCTCAATGAGGTAGTTTACCAGCCCCGTGGCATCCTTCTGTCCCTGAGCTGGGGTCTCCCTCGCTAGTCTAACTTCCACACACGGGACCTCGAGGACCTCCAGGGGTGCCCTCTGCTTGGCCTCTGCTATCTCCTCGTCACTGACAACTACCCACTCCTCGTCCGGCAGCTCCCTCTCCAGCTGGGGCCCCGGCTCACGGCCTTCCCCCTCCGAGCACCCCCTCCTCAGGATCTCGTTCACCTTCTCTAAGTCCTCCTTCACTTTCTCCACGATTTCAAAGGGCTCCCCTGGCTCCTCCTGGGCGGGCCCAGCCGGCTCCTTGTCCCTGAGTGGCCCCGCCCTGTCGGCTGCATCTGTGGTCAGCAGGGCACTCATCTTCAGCAGGCCCTGCTTCATCTCAGAGACTTCCGAGAGCAGGTCCGGGCTCGCCAGGGCTGGGGCCTCAGTGACCAGCTGGCTTTTCAGGACAGATGTTTCTGTCGACTCTGTCTCATCATCTTGGATATGCATGGAAAGCATTGGAAGTAAAATGGAAATCAGACAAGAAATTGGCAAATGTAACCAGGACCAAGGACACAGGGTCTTCCTGGCATGGTGGGAGGGACAATAAAATGGGTGGGGTGGCGGATCCACGAGGTCTCAGGAGACAAAGCAAAGCAAGGCTAAGGGGTACTGAAAAGGAAAATGAGCAGGAAATAACTTGCTTCACTTCTCACTTGCAGCACACCCACACTTACAACAGTGCTGAAACCAGCCATCGGCACACACGCCGACAGCGTCACAAACCAACAAAGACAGGTAGGGACAGCACATGGAGGCATCTCAAGATTGTCCAGATGGCACAGATGGATGTGGAAAGAAAAATAAACAGGAGGAAGGAAAGCAGCATCAGGAACTGCAGAGTTCATTTCCTCTGGCAGAAAGCCAGTTGGTAGCAAACTCGGTGCACTCTCATGCTCAGTGTGCGCCTCTGAATGCACAAAGTCTGAAACTTGCTCCGTTTGGCCACACAATGACTATACCCCGTGTCTCTGAATCCGCTGCAAACCGGCTTTTCAGCTAAGGAAATGCACACCTAACAGTGAGACACGGTCTGGGGCGGAGAGGCCTGGCCCTTTCTTCAGAGCCGCCTCCTTGTTTAGACACTTACAGGACAGACCAAGGAGGGGAAGAAAGGAAAAGAAAGAAAAACCACAAAAACAACCATGGTGAGGAAACATCTGTGTGAGTCCAAAGTTAAAACGTGATGCATAGTAACCCCAGTCGGAGACACGCACACGGACACGCACAGCTGTGTAAGCCAAGTTATTTCCATGCAAAGCGGAGGTGGGTAAGAGGGGAGGCAGGCAGGAGGTGGTCAGCAAGAGACAGACAGCTGGACCCACTGTGGGGAAGCTCTGTCACCGCCCACCGCCCAAGCACTTGCTGCTGGTGAGGCTGGTGGTGCCCAGGCAGGGGGAGCCGCTCAGAGCCTGCTCATGGATGGCCCAGGATGGCCCTTCCTCTGCGCCTTCCAGGGACACTATTTTATACCCAGGTGCATATTATTTAATAACCATCTTTAAACTAAAATAAAACTAAACATCAGTCTATATTTGAAAACTTGAAACAGTAACAACACTGAGGGGGCCGGGGAGGGCACAGGCTTTACAGCAATGTCATAGCTTTTCTTCATCACGATTGAGCCCAATGCTTGGTTTCAATTTTAATCCCCAGTTTGTATCCAAGAAACAAAGAAACTGGCCGTTTAAATGGACACAGTGGTTCTGAATAGTAAAGTGGGAGAGCAAAGTGAAATATCTTTAAAAGGAAACTGCCTGGCTCGCGTGGCTCAGGGGTTGAGCCTCGACCTATAAACCAAGAGGTCACGGTTCCATTCCCGGTCAGGGCACAAGCCCGGGTTGTGGGCTCGGTTCCCAGTGTGGGGCGTGCAGGAGGCAGCCGATCCATGATTCTCTCTCATCATTGTGTTTCTCTCTCTCCTTCTCCCTTGCTCTCTAAAATCAGTTAAAATGTATTTTAAAAACAAAAAATTAATGAAGGCAATATAACCTATCATCTTTTTAACAAATGAAAAGTGCCTTCTCTTGAAAAAAATCAGCATTTGTTGAGGAGATAGTCTCTGTGAATACACATTTATAAAAATATATTAAAATAATCTGTATCAATATAGATTTGCTCAAATATAAGCCAATGAAAACATTCAGAATTTCAAGTCTCCTAGTCCCAAATACTGATTTAACACAAGGGTGAGGAGACTCGATGAAAAGCAGTTCTGTAAGTCAGCAGTAAATTACATTGTATGTTCAAATAACTGTTTAAAAGCCCTCAGGCCATTGCTTGGGGCCAGATGACCACATTAATAGGGCTCTAGGTTTTCTCCTCTTAGAAACACCACCCCGAAATGTAGCTAATCAAAATGAATCTTAAAATGAATGAACATTAAAAAAAATAGATTTTCTTCTGAAGCATATGGGGGAGAAAAGCAAAAATAAATACATAAATAAAACCTAAAAAATTGCCCAGCTAGCGTGGCTCAGTGGTTGAGCGTCAACCTATGAACCAGGTCAGGGTTTGATTCCTGGTCAGGCACATGCCCGGGTTGTGGGCTCCATCTCCAGTAGGGGTGTGCAGAACTAATCAATGGTTCTCTCTCATCATTGATGTTTCTCTCTCTCCCTCTCCCTTCCTCTCTGAAATCAATAAAAATATATTAAAAAACTAAAAAATTTAGGTTCTTCCGCACAAGAAGCCCAAACTGCCAGAAAAGGTTGGCGACCTACAAGGCTGGCGTGCTGCAGCTCCGGCGAGGCACAAGGGCTGGGCGCAGGCCCGAACACCGCTTCTCTCTGCACTCGGGTGGTTTGGGGACCCGCATCCTTGTGTGAAAAGAGCTCCATCATAACACAGCTTTGTGATTAGAAATCCCCGGGAGGTTTTACGGTTTGAACCCATGGCTCTTTTCCTGGAAAGCTCTCACAAGAGTGCGGGCCCAGCCCTACAACAGGCGTTCAGCTGCTTCACCACAGTGGGGGGGGGGGGGGGGGGGAGAGGCGGAGAGGAGCGGTGAGCTGTGAGACAGCATCACTTTTGCAGGTGTGGCCACAGAATCAGGAGCTCTCAGGGGGTCAGTGCTGGCTGACATAGAGTGATGCTGTCGTGTCGGTGGTAAAGCTAAGGTGATGATGGTGCGGTAACAGAGGGACAGACAGGGCGGGCCTCCAACAAGCAGGCGCAGCAGGGAGCAGGGTGTTACAGAGAATGAACGTGTAAGCGGAGAACCACGGTGCTTCTCCGCTAATTAGGTCACAGTTAGATGTCTCTATCATTTAACTGGCCAAACTGCTTTTCTAAATGTATGTTAATGATGACTCAGAATATAATACATAATGATTATAGTGGTTAGTAACGGCCACTAGCTCACATGTCTTGAGTCAGCTTTCAAACAAAGTTAAGTTTTTAAAAATCTTACTTTTTTCCGATGTCACATCAATCTGAAAGAAAACACATATAAATTGAATGGTTACAACAGCGTCTTGTCTCTCCCCATCTCCCTCCCTGCCCCAGCTCTGAGCTCCAAGTCATAATCACACGCGTGGGGACCCCGTGCATGGGGGACCCTGTGCACTGGGCACAGAGCCTTGGCTGCACTTCCTCATGACAGTTTCCTTGATTCTTATCCAAGCTTTGAAAGAACTAATCTCATCTAGATACCGTGGATGGGAAGCCCTTTCTCACGTTTTTCCAGGGAAGATGGGACCCAGGGTGCACTTGGGTCAGAAATGCACCTTTATCAGGAAAAGGCCAGGGAGAGAGGGAAACAGGCAATCAACGTGTCCACTTAGTGGAGCACAAATCGCATGCCAGGTGGCATGTTCCACGGACACAGTGCCCCTGTCACTCATTACAAGCCAGAAGGACAATTCCTGGACAGAATGCACTGACCGCCCGAACAGGTCCTGAGACTAGTCAATAGGAACTGTCCAGTGTGGGAAAAGCTCATCGGAGGGTGGCTAGGTGGCGCCTAACTGCACTGCTCGGCTGGAGGGCGTGCAGCCTCCTCCCACCAGCTCTGGGGCCGAGTCACCAGGCACGGGAAGAATGTGGATGGGAGACAGAGTAACTGGACAGTCGAGGGAGAAGACCTCAGTCTGTCCACAGGCTCCTGTGTGTCTGGTGACTGTAACCCCCTCCCGCCCTGCCTGCAGCCAGAGTGTCCATGAAAAAAGCGGAGTTAGGGCTTCTCTAGACCGATAAGGCCTTACATGTTCAGCGGGTGGGGACAAGGGCATGTATTACATTTTTCTTCCTATTTTTGCATTTCGAATCCATCAGAATAAATTAAAAATAAAACTAGTATATATGAAAACATTTATGTGCAACTACTAACAACTGCACTTGTCTATCTTAGAGACAGGACCCTTATGTTCCTTGGTAAGTATAAGGCTTCCCCAGTGGTCTCTTTCATTTCTATGGTAACGCTGGGGCGTTTTCAGGTTTCTACAAGGGACACATACACCAGCTTGAACTGTAGGAGCAGGTGTGACTGAAATGGCTACTCCTTCACGGTCTCTGAGCTGCACTGCCTCTCCTGTGGTGGGAGGCATAGACCTGCTTTGCTGGGGCACCGGGAGGAGCCACCCACAGGCTCGCGCGCACTCCCTGCCCCTGGCATTGTCATCATCTGATGGGTGAACTACATGTTCCCTAGTTTTGGTCTCAGTGGTTCTCAAACTTTCTGGCCTTAAGACCCCTTTAACTCTTACAAATGACCAAGGAGCCTGAGGAGCTTTGGTCAGTGCCTGACTCAGATAAAGGCACATGTGTTACAAAAATGAAGCTGAGGAAATGCTGGGACCCAAGGACACGTGTACCAAGCACACGTCCTGGAGTGTCTGAGCGGGTGGCATCTCAGGTAAGGCAGCCCTGGAAACCACCTGGCAGCTGTGGGGACCTGCCGGTTAGAGGCAAGTAACGGCCCCGGGCTATCACCACAAGGAGTTTGACCTCCAGGCATCTGCCAGCAGCCTTGGAGAACCACCGAGATAATGGTGTGGTCTTCAGCAGTGGGTAGAGAAATAGGTATTATGGCAAAGACAGGGCAACGTTTCCCAGAGAAGCACACCTGTCCTCATGCTGGCTCAGAGCGGTGGGCGCACAGCCCGAGAACACAGGTCACCGGTGCTCTGATGGGGTCAGGCAACCACACAGCCCTTAACAAGTGACAGGGTCACACAATTACCTCTTCCTCCTGCTCCTGATCTGACTCGGACTCCTTCGCCAGACATGACGCGGGATGGAAAAGAGCAGAGAGTTTAGGAGAAAAGGTTAAGACCCCGCCCGGCATGGACAGGAGGCATTCAGTCAGGGCACTCTGACATTTTCTAACCGTTCACAGGAGATAGGCACCCAAGTTAAAAAGGGCTGATTTAAATGCACAAGTCTGGAGACTCAAGACACAAAGGAACCAAAATTACAAAGATACTCATTTCAGACGCTTCGTCACCGGCAGCCTCAAAGTTGGACATTTATTGGGTTGGAGGGCACACTACTGGCTGGACAGGCTGAGAACCACAAAGCAGCGTCTGACGAACATCCTGACACACGGGCAGCATGTCGGAGTTCTAGGGCTATAAACACCAGGAGATTCTGACGCACAGCTGTCTGGCTCTTTATACTTTTGTTTTGCGTTACTGCTAAACGGAAAGCCACCTTGGACCATTACAGCATCAACACCTGCATCTGACCTGGAATATGTGAAAGTAAGTAAGTGAGCCCTTGCCATGACTCAGTTGGTGGGGCGTCGTTCCGTGCACCAAAAGGTTGCAGGTTCCATTCTGGTCAGGGCACATGCCCAGGTTTTTGGGCTCAATCCCCAGTAGGGGGCATGCAGGAGGCAGCCAATAGATATTTCTTTCTCTCCTTGCCTCTCTCTCTAAAAAAATCAATAAAAATATTAAAATAAATAAAGTAAATGCTTTCTTCATAGCACACCTCAGAGCCAGAGCTCATTATCTTCATAGGAAAATCAGATTTATTTATTTTTATCAAATAAGAAGTTGCAATGCTGCACACGATGCCATGAGCTTTTCTACGTGACTGATCTCTCCTTACAGGAATTATTCGTTACCAAAAACAGACCGGTGGGTAAAAAGCAGTATAGGCAGTGCTTGTTTTGTGGAGTGCTTGTTTTGAGGACTTTAAATATATTTCCCTCCACCAGGGCTCACCGTCACTCTGCACCCTGTCCCCACCTCTGGGACACACTGACTGACAAGTGGCTGCAGCCTACTGGGCATGGCTGGGTGGGCTTTCCATGAGGAAGGGCTACTGGTTAAAATATTTTTAAATAAAAAAAAGTTATCGCCAACATAGAATTCATTCAGTTGTCATCACAAAATGATGCTTTTATGAATGTCAGAGTAATCAAGAATATCCTATATAATAAAAGGCTAATATGCAAATCGACCAAATGGTGGAACAACCAGTCACTATGACGCACACTGACCACCAGGGGGCAGATGCTCAATGCAGGAGCTGCCCCCTGGTGGTCAGTGTGCTCCCACAGGGGGAACGCTGCTCAGCCAGAAGCCGGGCTCACAGCTGGCGAGCATAGCGGCGGTGGCGGGAGCCTCTCCCACCTCCATGGAAGCACTAAGGATGTCCAACTGACGGCTTAGGCCCGCTCCCCGGGAAGCGGGCCTAAGCTGTCAGTTGGACATTCCCTGAGGGCTCCTGGACTGTGAGAGGGAGTAGTCCAGGCTGAAGGACCCCCCACTCCTGCCCCCGAGTGCATGAATTTTGGCTTCTAGTTTCTATATAAGCAAGAGTAATCACAGATAATCTGCACCTGGAAGAGGCTTGCCTGGAGAGTTATACCCAGATGTAGCTGGACCTGGGGCAGGAATTAATGAATGTTTCCTTTTCAACAATGTTTCAAATCTGCTCCTTGGAACATGGAAATATTTTGTATACTAATCATGTTAAAATAGTTGAAAAACTAATTTGATAGTTCTAAACATTACAGGTTATAAAATGGACAGGTAATGCCTGACTGGTGTGGCTCAGTGGTTGACCTATGAACCAGGAGGTCACATGTTCGATTCCCAGTCAGGGCACATGCTCAGGTTTTGGGCTCAATCTCTTGTGTGGGGTGTGCAGGAGGCAGCCAATCCATGAATTCTCTCTCATCACTGATGTTTCTCTCTCTCTTTCCCTCTCCCTTCCTCTCTGAAATCAATAAAAATATATTTAAAAAATAAAAATATAATGAACAGGTAATTATTTTGGCAACAAGATGAAATGTCATGAGGTTGCTCTGCATGCAATATTTAGAACCCACCTATGAGCTGGTGGAGAACCAAAGCTAATGGGCCCAGAAGGTTTGGGTACCAGAGGCCCCAGCGTGGTCCCAAGAGGGCACATAACAGCAATAACGAAGACAAAGTCAGTTATTTGCTTTTTAAAAACTAGTCTAAAAAGTTAAATCTTAAATTAAAAGTTTCTGTTTTCCGTATCCAATATGCGTTCATAGAAATTTTTCATCACAATGAACTAGATATGAAATAAGGTAGAACTCCTTTTTTTCTGACTTCCATGGAAAATCACGAATTGACAGGGAATCCAAAATGACTGCTACATGTGGGAGCATGTGATGCCTCTGCTTGTGCATGGTTATGGAAGGCAGATGATCCCCCCCCAAACTGCACGCAGCGGCCTCTGTGATACCTTGATGTAGACAGGCAGGGTGATGTTTAAGTTGCAGATGGCTTGGTGCACCAGGCCTCGCGTGGATTTCGGCTCCTTCATAAATGATAGTCGTCCGCATGGTTCCTGAGTCGTGTCTCGTACCTTGAATGAGAAAGGCATGCGTGTCACCACACAGGACGCATGTGGCTTCTTTAAGGAGATGATTCCCCCAAAGAACTGGGGGACAGACAATGCATTTGAGAATGCTGAGTAAGGGTTCAAGGCTGCTCTTTTCTCCATGTCCTTTTACAATTTACAATTATTTTTTAAAAAATCATTCAGCTTTTTAAAAAATTGTGGTAAAATATACATAACAAAATTTACCTTTTCCATTTTCCCACTTACCGTTTTTAAGCGTGCAGCTCAGTGGCATTAGGCACTCACAAAGCTGTGCAATCGTCACTATTTTGCAGCATGCTTACCACCCCACGTACAAACTCTGCACCTGTCCCCTCGGGACTGCCCCACCTCCTCTGCCCAGCCCCCAGGGACTCAATTCCACCTGCCTCTTCTTGGGACCTTGGAGAGATGGACTTAGACCGTGTCAGTCCTTTGTGCCTGGTTAATTTCACCCAACATGTCTTCGAGGCCCATCCATGTTGTAGCATGTGTCAGGATTTCATTGCCTTTTAAGGCTGAATAGTATTCCATGGCATGTATAGACCCCTCTTTGTTTATCCATTCATAGGCAAATGGATATTCGAGATGTTTCCATGTTTGGGTGAACAATGCTTTTGTGAATGTCAGCGGGAAAGTAACCGAGTACCTGCCTTCAGTTTTTTGGGGCCTAGACCTAGGAATATAATCCCTGAATCCTGTGGTCGCCATGATCTCATGCTCTGAGTACGGTGGACTGTTTTCCACGGGGCTGCATCATGTGATTTCCCGCCAGCAATGCATCGGCCGCAGTTTTCACACAGCCTCACCAATGCTAGTTTCCGTGTTTTTGTTTTTGTTTGGTAACAGCTATTCTAATGGGTACAGAGCAGTATCTCACTATGGTTGGAATATGACTTTGCTAGGCATCTTTTCATGGGCTTACTGGCCATCTGGACACCTTCCTCAGAGAAATGTCTATTCAGGTCTTCTACCCATTTTTGTATTGGGTTGTTTATAAATGATGTTTGCACATTAATGGTATCAAATATTAGTTCAATCACACAGCCGTTTGTGTTCAGTGGCTCTGCCGCCCTCAGCAGTTACTGCTCCATGGAGTGGCCTGTTAGGACAGCTTTAATCAGGCAAAACTGGTGACCAGCAACGTCACCATGAGAGGCTCAGCAGAGAACTTGGGAGAACTCAATCGCTCTAAAAAATTAAGCAGGTTGCCCGGCCTGCATGGCTCAGTGGTTGAACATCAACCTATGAACCAGGAGGTCATGGTTCGATTCTGGGTCAGGGCACATGCCTGGGTTTCGTGCTCGATCCTCAGTAGGGGGCATGCAGGAGGCAGCTGATTAATGATTCTCATCATTGATGTTTCCATCTCTCTCTCCCTCTCCCTTCCTCTCTGAAATCAATAAAAAAGTATTTTAAAAACATTAAGCAGCTGAACAGATTTGTGCTGGGAGAAACCATGAGGGGTTTGGTAATAAAAGGGTCAGTGATGATGAACTGCTTGGGAATCAGTCGCCTGAGGCTGGACTGCGGAAAAGCTGAGGGAGCCCAGCCCTATCCTGTGTGGGTGGGGCATCAGGACCTCCAGAGAAGTGCAATGCTTCATGGGCAATGGGACAGTGAGTGTGAGAGATGGTGCAGAACGGAATCATTACTTCCTTTCTACTTCACAAGCCTCTCATTTATACGTGCTTGTCCCTCCTTAGGCGTGGAATCCAGGGGAGATGTAATTATCATCACCAAATTCCTGCTTGGGATGAATGGTCTGAAACAGACAGGGAGTTCTGTGATGCACTGAGGTGTCTCCGCAGTGTTGGTTGAATGCCTGTGTGAAGGACGCCCAGTGATAGTGCTGCCTGGGTCATCTCGCATTAGGTTGAGTGGGCTCCTAGGCCTTTTGAGAGCCCTCTGCTCTCCTCATTGGTGAAATTCACACATTTAAAACACATAAGCACAAAGATTTAAAAGGAACAATACTTTAAAAAGAGACTTTCCTTTAAAATTTGAAAAAGAAAAGCCAGTTTTTCTAATTAATGAATTGGCTGTTAGTCCTTAAACATAGTCTTAAAGTTGAATTTGAACTTCAAAAATGAAAATGGTTGGTTTTCCAGAACTTTAAAATTTTATGGATATGGGTTTAAATAATCTCTAGAAATTATTGAAAACCAAATATTCTCTCCTTCTAAAGGAAGTTAAATCCTTACTTGATGTAGAATAAAATGTGCATAAAAATTCCATATACAATAGATAATTACCTTGACAAAGAGAGGAAGTCTGTTTTCTTTAAAGGCAAAAAAACTGAATATATGATGTTGGCCACTCTTGGTTAATGGCACGAGATTGCCAAAACAATCAACGTAGATGGGTTTTCCTTCTAGCACCTGGTGAAGCAGAGAGAAGCAGCACAGACTATAATAAGTGTAGTTATTACTTGTTATTTACATAAAGAAGTGGTGATACTAGTTGGAATGTTAAAACCTACCTACAACCATCACTCAATTGCTATGTCCTATCCCCCCGGGGACAAAGTATGTCCTAAGGGGACCTGCAGGTGTGTGATGGCCTCTGATGCTGATGCCCTTGTTTCTAACATCGCATCACATTACTCCCAAACTGACAGAGCTTTAAATCCTAAAGTCAATCTTCTGATTGGGTCGTTTTTACATCCAATGAGTCACATTACTTGACCTCACCATCCACACCCACGCTGATGAAGAAGCCTGAAATAAGCAGGAGTAACACAGAAAGGCCTGGGTAGCTCATGTTCACATTTATACCAAGGATACACTTCCTGACTGCTGTCTTTACTACTAAAAATTACTCAGAATGAGGAAAGATAAGCATTCTAAACTGTTACCACCGCTTACATACTTCATGGATGAGTCCTCCTTCCCCGCTGTGATGCTCAGTAAGAGAGCCTTTACCGCCTCCTCTCAGGATGGATGCTGAGACTATCCAACAGAACTGGCCCAGATGGACTAAAACGAGCTGCTTTTGGACCTTGACCTTCTAACTGATCTGGATGAGGACTGGTCTTTTTTTAAATTTACGGTTCTATTTATTAACCACTATTTTACATATAATCTTTGAAGAAAGGCATAGACGACGTGTCCATGCGTTGCTTCGGAACCCGCACCTCCACGTCCCGGCTGCGGGCCACCTCCGCAAAGTGCTCCTGCTGCTCCAGCGTCTTGTCCACCTTGTCGTCAGTCATGCAGAAGCACCGCAGCCGCGCCTCGATGGGGTCGTGCGACTTGGCGAACACCACGAACTTGGCCATGTATGGGACGCAGATGATCTCCCTGTACACTTGGGAGGCGAAAGTGACGGATTCCTGGATTTGCCGACAATCGATCAGCCAGAACCTGCAAAGGATTTTAAGTCAGGCATGTAAAACTAATGGACACCAAGATGGCGGTGTAGGTAAACACCTAAACTGCTGCCGCACACAACAATTTCAAAACTACAACTAAAAGACAAAACGTCTATCACCCAGAACCACGGGAAAGCTGGCTGAGTGGAAGTTCTACAACTAGAAGGAAAGAGAAAAGAGCATTGAGACGTGCACAAGCGTTGAAAAGCTGAGGTATGGAGGCACACGATCCGGGCTGGTGGCAGGCGTTGCTTTTTTCAACCCGAAGGGAGACAAGCCCCCAATTACTCTGAAATCCAGTTTCTGGGGACACGCAGGGGACCCAAACTCCTACGGGGAGAAGCTGGACTGTCTGCCATCGGGTTGGAAAGTGAGGGTAGCTTGTTTGCAGAGCTGCGCGCAGGAATGTTTACTGTGCTGGGGTGCGGGATGTGGGGACGCGGTCAGAGACGCAGAGCCGGCTAACTGGCAGCCATCGCTGTTTGCCATGCCCTAGCCTAGTGATGCCCTGAGACCCCGCCCGCACAACCTACAAACCCACCCAAGCTCCAAGCAGCGGCTTTAGCACATGAATGGCCTGCCTTATTGCAGCTTAACCTAACAAACTTGCAGCCCAGGTCAAGACAGCTCCAAAACCTCCAAACCCCAAGCAAAGAGGAGAAAACTGTAGTTCTCGCTGTAGCTCCTCCTGGGTGACCTCAGACAGTAGCTGACCTGCACCCCATTGGAGATCCAGAAGCCAGTGTATCTAGTGGTTAGTGTGAGACACCAGATTTCAACTCCTCACATCCATAAGTGACACATTCAAGAGGCAGACTCAGTGAGCACCAAAGCCCCACTGAAACAAGGCCTGCACCATAAGCGTGTCTCCAGCGCAGCAGTTCTTCCATTATAGACACAGCGGGTCCTCACAGCCAATTGGCCTGGAGGTCAATTCCTCCCAGTGTACCAACAGCAATCAAGGCTTAACTACACCAAGACTTTGCACTCAGCCCACAAAGGGGTATACTAAGAGCGTCCACCTCAGGTGATTGGGGAGGCTGAGCTACTGGCCCCTATAGGTCACCTACCACACAAAGCCACTCCATCAACACAGGGAAGCAGCCAAAATGCGGAGACAAAGAAACATGTCATGAATGAAAGAAATGGAGGAAAGCAAACTACTGGACGACATAGAGTTCAGAACCACATTTATAAGGTTACTCAAGAATCTTCTAAAAACCTCTGAGGAACTTAGTGAGACCTTTAAAGGATCTTAATGAGAATGCCAAAAAAAATGGAAAAGGACCAGTCAGAAATTAAGCATACACTGTCTAAAATAAAAAAAATATACAGAAACTCAACTGTATATCAACGTACCCCAAGAATCAAACCAAAGATCTGAAATATGAGGAAACAAAAAACACCCAACCAGAAAAACAAAAAGAAAAAAGAATCCAAAAATATGAAGATAGTGTAAGGAGCCTCTGGGACAACTTTAAGTGTACCAACATCCGAATTTTTGGGGTGCCAGAAGAAGAGAGAGAGCAAAATATTGAAAACCTATTAGAAGAAATAATGACAGAACACTTTCCCTACCTGGTGAAAGAAATAGACTTACAAGTTCAGGAAGCACACAGAACCCCATACAAGAGGAATCCAAAGAGGACCACACCAAGACACATCATAATTAAAATACCAAGGGCAAAAGACAAAGAGAGAATCTTGAAAGCAGCAAGAAAAAAAGGTTAGTTACCTACAAGGGAGTACCCATACGACTGTCAGCTGATTTCTCAACAGAAACTATGCAGGCCAGAAGGGAGTGGCAAGAAATATTCAAAGTGATGAACAGCAAGAACCTACAACCAAGATTACTCTACCCAGCAAAGCTATCATTCAGAGTTGAAGGTCAGATAAAGAGCTTCACAGACAAGAAAAAGCTAAAGGAGTTCATCACCACCAAACCAGGATTACATGAAATGCTGAAGGGTATTCTTTAAGAAGAGGAAGAAGAAGAAAAAGGTAAAGATAAAAATTATGAACAACAAAATGACATCAAATACATACCTACCAACAAGTGAATCTAAAAATCAAGTGAATAAAAAATCTGATGAACAGTATGGACTGGTGAATATAGAATCAGGGACATAGAAAGGGAGTGGACTGACAATTCTCAGGGGGAAGGGGGTGTGAGGGGTGCGGGAAGAGATCGGACAAAAATCTTACACCTATGGATGAAGACAGTAGCGGGGAGTAAGGGCATGGGGTGGGGTGGGGAATCAGGTGGAGGGGAGCTATGGGGGGAAAAAAGAGGAACACCTGTAATAATCTGAACAATAAAGATTTACTTAAAAAAATAATAAAATAAAACTAATGGATACCAGCCCAGCCGGTATGGCTCAGTGGCTTAGCGTCAACCTGTGAACCAGGAGGTCACAATTCAATTCCTGGTCAGAGCACATGCCCGGGGTTTTGGGGCTCGATCCCTGGTGTGGAGCGTGCAGGAGGCAGCCGATCAATGATTCTCTCATCATAGATGATTCTCTCTCTCTCTCTCTCTCTCTCTCTCTCCCTTCCTCTCTGAAATCAATTAAAACAGTTTTTTAAAAATCTTTGAAAAAAATTGAATTAATGGACACCAGTTGAAAAAAAACCTCAGTTCCTTCAATATGATCAAAGTCATTAAGTGATTCCTAGAAACAGAGGGAGGTGGGAGACTATGAGAGACAGGCGGGCAGAGCGAGCAGGAGGGCGGAGCGAGGCAGGAGGGCACTGAGGACCAGGTGTGCACCACCAACCACCGGACCCATATTTGTGATTTCCTTTCTTGGGAACACTTCCCAGGGTCCAGCTTCTGAAATCTGCCCCCGAGTCCCAGCACCATCCATGGAGGGAGCCTGGGGCCATCGCAATGGGTCCTCATGGGGGAGCCCCCATTCCCCTTGACTCCCCCAATCTTCCTCTCATTTACTGAAACTCTTCTCAATAAAATCTACCCAGCGTTGCCTCATCTCCTTACTCTTTTCCAAAACCCTCTCCGTCACCGAGGTGGATCAATCCAACCATCTGGAAATCTGCTTTCAAGGTAGAACTCGAGGGCATTGTTAAGCGTGGCTCCCAGAGAAAGTCACTGCTCTGTGGTTCTTTCATGGCTGGTGGCCTCATGGGGCCTGTGATACGGCCTGGCCACGCCCCCTCAGTGTCACTGCTCAGGGCACTGAGGTTGCTGAGCCTGCTCAGCATTCCCCGACCGCCCCCCGCCCCCGTACCTTCCCAAGCCGCCCCCTCCCCGCCCCTGCCTGAGGAGGGACCATTCTGTTGAGAAAGCTGAGGCCGCCAGATGCAAAGCATTATCCATATCCTGTTGCCCTGAAACCTCACTCCACCTATTACTGCCTCCTTCCCTCGACTCCTTCTCGCCATCTTTCCATGCCAGAGGTTACCTTTCCCTAGTCACCGATTCCTTCCTGTCCCTCATCCATCTCTCTCCTTTTTATTAGCTTTTGATGAGATATATGTAACATAAAACTCACCATGCTAGCCACATCTAAGTGTACATGGCATTGGCATGATGTACATTTACCCTGGGCTGCCATCACCACTGACCATTTCTGCAACTTTCCATCATTCCAAACAGAACAAGGTACCCACAAACCCTGACTGCTAATTTCCCCTCTGTCTCCGTGAACTCGCCTATTCTGGGGACCTTGCATGCGCGAATATCCGGCTACTTCCTTTAGTGTAATGTTCTCAGGGTTCAGCTCGGCCACTGGCGCCTGGTGGATGCTTGGTATCACTTTCCTCTTTGCTCTGAACTCACTTACGGTGTGCTCACTGCTCCCTCCGTTGTCTGGGGGTGAAATGGGGAACACAGGAGCTGCCTGGCCTCCCAAGCAGGCCTCCCTCAGCACTGCCGTCATCCACGTTGCAGCTCTGGTCTGACCTCCAACCTCAGATGTCTGCTGCTCGCCCCCACCCTGCTTTGTCTTGTCCATGGTCCTCTCTCTTGCCTCTCTCCTGCCTGTCAGGCTCCTGCATGTCTCAGGAGGCACCTCCCCTCAGGCGCCCTCTCTGCCCCGACGTGCACACCCCGCACCCGGCAGGGCCCCTGGTAACCCTCTCCTCAGCATTTGTCATCTCTGGAGCTACAGCTGGGCCAGCACCCCAGCTGCTGCCCATGTGTGCCCTTCTCCTCTGTCCCTTGGACAGGAGTTTAAGCTCTAACCCTCTCAGGCTCAGTTTTCCCATCTATAAAATGGACACAGTACCAAGTCATTGTAGTGATGAAATCAAATGCATGGGAAAGCGCCCAGCATTCCCTTACAGGTCACACACGGGAGCTAATGATAAAAGGAGTTAGTGAGCACATGAAATAAGACTGGACAGCGTCAGTGCTGTGAGGATGTGAGGCACATACATGCATGTGTCAGGCCTCCTAGAGTCACCTAAACCTCGAACCCATCTGCACATGCATGTGCACTCGGACTCTTTGATATTCTGTTGGGAAGCAGTTCGGGATGTGCTGATCAGCAGGAAATCTATCTTCCCTAAGGCCTCTGGGACTGGAACAATTGGTGGTGGCAGCTACGGGAGGCAAGGTCCCACAGTCAAAGCAGCCAATCACTTGCTGTCCTTAGATTTTAACCCGACTGGTTGAACTTTGTACTGTATCATCACTATTCAATTTGCTGGCAAGCAGGTCCAGTTTAAAATGCAAAAGTTAATACAGATTGTATTTAAAACCAACCAGAAAAATTAACTTTTGAAGAACATAGAAACAAAAGAAAACAAAGCAAAATCCCTAGGGGGTGAGGCCAGTATGGCCTTGGGTTGGTCTGAGGGCTGGACGTACCTGGCAGACACGTTGGTGGTGAAGGAAACACACTCATTGACAAATGTTAATGGCGTGGTTCCTGTGATGTCTTCCCACTGTGCAGGAGTGGTCCCACCTGAAACAATAGGATTGTTGAAAAAATTAGGCAACACTTCAGACTCTGGATTGTCAAGCGAGTCTGTGGTTCCCTGTGCTTGCCTGCGGAAGCTGAAAGGCAACACAGAGAAGCAGCCGCTGACAGCACCTCCCAGGAATGAGCTTAAAGGTTATTGGAGTCACTGCTTCAAATGTTTAGGGGTTCTATCCTCTACCGGACTTTCTGAGCCTGTTATTGTAATTGGTAGGCCCTAAAGATCAATTTGAATTGTATAGGGTTGATGACTTTAAAAGATCCTTTAACTGACCATGGAGCTGAAGGTTTTGTTAAAATAATGAAAAATCCAGGTAGTCTTTTGCTCCTGAACTTCATACTTTATGCAATTATTTTCTTAAGATAAAATTTTCTCTCAATTTGCAATGGAAGGTTGTAAAAAAATACTTGGAAAACATTAAGAGCTTAATGAACGCTGCAGGCGGTGGACAGGTGGATGAAGGCCCGAGGAAGGCCTAATCAGGCAGACGGTAACTCAGCCACGTGGTCACTCGCTTGACCCCTGGCCAGGGCAGGGCATGCTTGCACGTTATATCTTACCTGTTTCACCTCCACGCACTACGTCTCAAGTGACAAAGGGCTAACTGTATGCACGTGGACTAAAAACTGTGGGAAACTCACCCAGGAATGTGGGACGGGAATGAGGTCATGACTGAAGCATGATCCCCTGGGTTCCTGCTAGTCCACATATTTTGCATTTTGCATTTATTAAGTGTATGGGGTAATCGCAATGGCTTGCCATGGTGCATATAGGAAAAGCATTAATAAGGAGGGAGAATTGGAGAGAGAGCAAAATAAGGGAGAACACAACTGCGAAGGAGAAGTGAGAACCTCCTCACACCCGTGGGCGAGCAGCAACTGACTCCTGAGAACAGGGCGGCACTGCTGAGCACCAGGAGCTCATGGTGCTGAGAAAGAGAAACATTTCCAGCCCAATGATGCGTGTGGATTTTTACCTCCCACTATGTATTATGGGGCCAAGACAACCAGTAGCTGGGAGTGTCTTTCTGGAGGTTGATAGTTGTCTGAACATTATCACAACTTCCAATGGAAAAGACCATGTTCAGTGAGTCTTGAAAAACCTTTTCTCTGTTTTCTCAAGGCTGTTCAACAGGCCAGTGATGACAGAACCGACTCCTAGACAGAGGACAGATCTGACCTGCTGGGTGCAATGGTGCAGGATGATGTACGATGTCTTTGGTGAAGGCTGACAGGTGTGTGGGCTTAGGTTGGAACCCCAGCTCTGCACAAGCCTGTGGTATAATCTCGGGCAAGTCATAGAATCTCAGAGCCTGGTTTCCTTTTCAGTGGAATGGGGCTAAGTGTGGTCACAGGGCCGCGTGACAGAGTGACGACACGTGAGCATTTCTCAGGGCCATGCGGCTTTATCAGCAGGTCGGCTCATCTCCTGCCACCTTCCGTTCCCTACTTAGGATGCTCCTCCTGAATCAACACAGGCCCCTGCAGGCACCTTATGACAAAGTCGCTTAACATTTACAACCATATAGGTTTCTCCTTCCAGAGCTTTCTACTCACATCATCGAGGGCGCCTCACCTGTTATGCTGCACAGAAGTCTCAAGGTTGGAGCATCTCCCCCAAAACCATTCAGCATGACATCGCTGGCGGCTTTGGGGATGGGGATGGTCATGGTGATCGGCTTGTGGAACTTCCTTCGTCTGGGCTCCAAGGTGACGATCGGGCTGAAGGTCGCTTTATTCCCAAGGATCTTCTTAACCAGCTCGCCATGCACAGGCTGCGCCTTTTCCAAGAAAAGCACACAGTCAATAGACCACTGTGCTTCACATCAAATATCTTTGAAAGCGTTACTTTTTGTCCCATTGATCAGCATAGTGGCTTCCAGCATAGGACTGAGGTAGCAGTTACTCAGCCCTCCAGTAAGAGACCTGCTATGTGCTGTGGCAGCCCCTGCTCTCCAGTGCGATGTGACCATGTCTGCATGGGCCCACCCCATTCCCACAGCCAGTCCTCCCTCCCCGCAAGGTGCCCCTGGCCACGCATGCACATAGCATCGCACCTGCAGTCCCACACGGATCCGCTTGGTCAGCGCACCCTCGGGGAACACTGCCTGCACCTGCGGGACCACTGTGCTGCTCAGCACGCCGCCCTCAGGCCCGATCAGGTGGCTGTCCTGCTTGACGCGGGATACCACAGCGAAGTACTGCGGGAAGTCACGCGTGACGATGCGGCAGATGCGCTTACGGTCCAGGTCCTCAGCGCTGTCCAGCACTGTGGATGACAGCACACATGGTCAAGGTCAGTGCCTCCTCAGGGCAGTACTTCCACCAGAGCAGCGTGCCCCTCTCCTCTGGCAGCACTGGGTCCCCCTGCGGGGCCTGTAGGGTCTCAGGGTGGGTAGGGCGGGGCTATAACAAACCACCTGCTCTATCCCTGGTTTATTCCACTTTCACCAGCTGCAGAGGAGATGGGTCCCGCAGGCCTCTCCTTTGCCAGCGTCAAAGTTAGCTCAAGACCCAGTTTCTATGTTGTAAGAAGAAATGTGCTTTTTATTTCCCAGGAAGTGTACGGGAAGGAAATCTGTCCTGCCAGGATGGTGTGCGGGGTCACTCCCGGAGGGACTGTGTCTGAGAAGTCACTGTGAGTATAGAAAGGGGCCATAATGGATGATCGTGAATCCAGGGTTTGAATTCCCCTGAAACCAGGAACTTGCCCAACATGTCCCCCACCATCAGCAGATGGGGTCACAGGCTTTTCACAAACTTAGTGCACACACATGGGGCAGGACAGGAAAACCAGACTAGCTTAAAGGAGAAAACCTAGACTAACAGGGTCACTGGGATTGGGATTTTATTTTCCTAACAACAGGAGACCAGGCAAATGCACTGTACGTCGACTCATCATCACTGGAACACACTGGTACCTGCTGGGCCAGAATCACACACAGACACTTGTGCACCACGTGCACACACACACGCAGACATGCATGCACGCGCACGCGCACACATGCGCACACACGTGTGCACACATGCAGCCCTGGGTCCTCAGGAAGAAGTGCCCCCACGCACCCTCGTCCATGCCATTGAGGATCTCGTTGAGCTCGTCCTCCGTGTGCTCACAGCAGTGCTCCTTCCAGCTGTCCCCGTTCTCGCTGCGTAGCACCACCAGCTCCCTCTCCTTCCCTCGCAGGGCAGCAAAGTGCGGGATCTCCACGATGACGGGCCTGGCAGCAAGCAGAGCAAGCAGTGTGGGCGGCAACCAGCCACACACCACACGCTTCCCGACTGTCTGTTGCAAAGTGACCTGGATTCCTCACTCTCTGGGGACAGAGACACTGGCTAACGGCTGGCTGCACAGTAGCACTCCACCTCAGGGCTCCCATCCCGGGGACACACTGCTACCTGGAGCCCTGGTGTTTCCTTGTGAGTGCACGTGGCATTCTGGAACTTCTCCTCAGAGAAATGTAAAGAAACGGACATGCATATCTATGACGTGCACCAACTGCCTAGGACGTACTCAACGAGGTGCGACGTGACAATGGCTTAGGAGGGGGATGGCTTGGTGCTGTGTGAACTGATGTGTCTAAATGAGATGTCAAGAGAAGCTGACTGCGTGGAAACTACGGAGACATGCATGTGGGGTCTGCCGAGGCTCCCCCATTCGAGGGTGCAGTAGGCATTGCACACGGTGGCCCTCGCTGAGCCCCCCAACGGTGTGTGTGATGCCTATTGGGCTCAGGTCCGAGCATGCACAGCCCTCGCTTCCAGGGCACAGCCACTCTCAAGAGTCGTGGAGGCTCTGGGTCTCCGGTCCAGGTTGCTTTGAGACAGACTCCAAATTTCCCATCACAACACCGCAGCCAGCACAGAGTACGACTAGGCAGATCTCATGCTTTAAACGAAAAGGAAGGTCACAGCACTTTAAGGGGAAAGGTACAAAACATCACTCGAAACAAAAGTCACACACCACAGGGTCAGAAATGGTCCACTAGAGAGAGTTCGTACAGAGTATAAATCATAGAGAGGGACATGTCATGGGCACAATGACAAAAAGAGAAATCATATTGCAGGAAGAGGAGAATGGGGCCAGCAGCCATCGATTGGTTTTAAGTCGCTCCTACCCAAGGAACTTGGTTCCAGGAGGCCCCAGCTGAAGGATGCGGCTGACCAAGCTTTCTCCCTCATTAAGTGGGGGGGGAGCCGCTGGCAGGTGGAGTTTACTGAGCACATCCAAAGCAGCAGTGAAAGAGAGAACACAGGTAAGCTTCAGGTGTGGCGTCCACGCCCCAGCACCGCCCGCTCATCCACCGGGAGGTCTGCTTTGGTTCTGTCCCCTCCATTGGCCACAGGGAGTGAGGCGCTGACGCCCAGCGTGCCCAATGGAGGCACGGGGGTGGCACATGGGGACAGCACATGGGGATGGCCTATCCCTGGTGAGGTCCTGCCAGGGCGCGAGCCGTGGAAGGAAAAATATGCTGCCCAGGCTGCTGGAAATATAATGAAAACTCGGACTCTGCAGAGAGGCTGATGTTTCCATGGATATTCCTGCACAGATGTGGAGACTGTTACAAAGCCCAGGCGGCCTGAGCATGAGGGAGGGAGGGGGGCCTGGACAGGAGGGGAAGGGGTCGCGGACGTGCCCCACTCAGAGCCCCACAGGCTCCTCCTGTGTCTCAGGTCTGCCTGAGGGATGAGGGAGGAGGCTTCTGGAACCAGGAATATGGGCACGCCCCCTCCGGCGTGAACGCAGTTTGGAGCAACCTGTGAACAGCTTCCTCCAAGTTATGAGGCTTTAGACTGATTCCTAGTTCTAGCTCGAGCAGCTCTCCCAGTGTGATGCTAGCAGAACAGAAGCTCCTGGGCAACAGGATGTGGGCCCCACTTTCGAGCACAAAGACTTGCTATGAGGAGACTTAAAAACAATTGATTTGTTTCAAAACATTTTGAAACTTGTCCCCCTCCACAACCTTATCCTTTGGTCGGTTTTCAGCAGAAGCCACGCATTTCTTGGCTTGTTGAAATACCACTCAATACAATAGCAGCCGCTCAAACACACAGAAGAAAGAAGAAATGCTAATTTCTGCTCAAAATTGCTAAAATGAGGCTGGCAGCAGTGAGCCCGGACTTCACCATCTTAAGGAAAACTGTGACCAAACAGGCTGCCAGTGTGAGTGTAAGCCTCAAGGTTAGCAGTTGGGAGCAGAGAAGGCAAATCACACACTGACTACTGGCAACACTTCTTCCCAAGTGCAGAGGGTTCTCAGGACTCGGGACCTCAAGTTCATGTTTGGAATAGAGGAGGAGTTTTTCTTAGGACTCTGCCACTTCAGTCTCAGAGGGAAAAATAATACCTACCATTGGCTGAAAAAATGATTCACACTGGGAGTCTAGCAGCTGTAATCACATCCAAAGAGAAAGAGTAAGAGTAAGCTGACTGCTGAGCTCACGGATGCTCATAAAGGAAGAGGCGTGGGGGAGGAATGCAGCATCAGTGCTACTTAAATGTCACAGGAGCCCAGCCGGTGTGGCTCAGTGGTTGAGCGTCGACCTATAAACCAGGAGGTCACAGTTCGATTCCCAGTCAGGGTACATGTCCCAGTTGTGGGCTTGATCCCCAGTGTGGGGCATGCTGGAGGCAGGCGATCAATGATTCTCTCTCATCATTGATGTTTCCATCTCTCTCTCTCCCTCTCCCTTCCTCTCTGAAATCAATAAAAATAGATTTTAAAAAATGTCACAAGGGCCAATCTTCATTGAAAGCATTGGACATACCTTTGTGCATCCATCCC
Source organism: Plecotus auritus (assembly GCF_963455305.1). Taxonomy (NCBI): domain Eukaryota; kingdom Metazoa; phylum Chordata; class Mammalia; order Chiroptera; family Vespertilionidae; genus Plecotus; species Plecotus auritus. Next base: position 114,494,579 of record NC_137773.1, read on the forward strand.
AGTGGCGCCAGGTGAGACGCTAGCGCAGGGGTGACTAAGTGGGAGGCTTAGCGGAGACCCTTACCCCAGGAACTGGGCGCCAGAGGGTCCGACTTCGATCAGGCGGCTGGCCAGGCCTTCTCCCTCCACCATTGGGGGCATGGTTGCCAGGCGGTGGCGTTTCACCAGGCGGCAGGTGACCCGTGTGGGGGCCGTGCACTTCCTTGGCGGGATGATGATGCGGAGCCCGTGGTGTCTGCAGCCGCGCATGGCGCCCCCGCGGGCGTCCACCATGAAGCTGACCAGGAAGCTGAAAAGGGAAGCAGAGGTTAGACACGTTTGCAAGGCTGGAGGCAGGTGCACAAGTCCTGGCCAGTTAATTTCTGTCCAAAATGCTTGGTTCTCAAATATCTGGTATTTATATGCATGGTGGGGGAAAACTGGTCCTTAAATGTTATCTCACTTTATACCAATGCCTTGATTTCTGTGTTGTTTTAATTTTTGTACTGTTTTTATCTGTAACCTAAGACAATTTCTGCTACCTTTTGTTGACAGTGTGTGGATTATAAATTTAAAATATATCCAATTGACACAGAGAGTGGCATGGAATTAAATGAAGACTCTGAAGGTCCCCCTTTGTCACAGAACTTCCTCCTGCATGTCCTGAAAACCCACAGTGAAGTCAGGGTGGGACGGAGCAGTTGTCAAGTTAATTCCACTGGACTTTTCAAAGTTACATCGTGTCCAGCTTGTTTTAATATAATCTATGACTTAAGAGGCCCCGCCTCTCCCAGAATTCACTGGGGCACAGGCATCAGCTCCATGTGGATGGGCGGGCCCTGCCGAGGAAGGGTGTCTGGGCATTGTGAATGTCCCAAAATTACAGTAAACTGAATGTGGAAAACCACAGCTAGTAATTTAGAAACGTAGAGGCATCCCTATTCCTTTTGCTCTGTTTCTGCCAAGCTCGAGGTTTATGGACAATCTGGTCCACGTGTCTGTGTGCCAAGGAAAGGGCTGGTCTAACTGGAAGGGCTTCTTTCGGAAGGGGTGGGTGCATGCAGTGGGGACTCGCTTGGTCAAGAGGCAGAAATGAGGCAACCTGACCAGCATTTCCATTGCATCTGCAAGGCTCTCATACCAAAACAGAAAGAGGAAAGCAGCCCCCAGTGAATTAGGCTCAGCCAGCACACCATGCCAGACCCCCACACCGGCACCGAGTCCATGACTGCAACCCAAACACTGGGACACAGTCAATCCAAGAAATGGTGGGACAGAAACACAGTGCATCTGCTGTTAGACGAGTGGAGAAAAAGAGCTTAGCACCCTCCTCACAGCAGACACGGAGCTCGTCACGCACGTGGCTAAATAGAAGTCCCGTTGGAGTCAGCACAGAAGGGACGGGCAGCCCAGGGCCTGTCAGCAGGCGTGCAGGGACAGCAAGGCCACAGCCGTGCCCCAAGCATGGCCAGCCCAGACCCAGCGCCAGCCAGCCTGGGAGAACAATCCACAGTGCAGGACCGAATGTGGATGTTTCTGATCTTGATCAAAATGCAAGTGAGAAAAGGTCAGCTGCTTTTCTTACCACTAAGTATAAATTTAAGTATAAATTCTCAAAAAATGTTTTCTGTTTTTAAAAATGTACTGTTGCTCAAAAGAATGGAAGAGCTAGTTAACACTGATGAATCTCAAGGTTTCCTTTCTATTCTGTGCTTTTTATTGTTCTACATTTATGTTGACATTTATGAACCCCGAGAAAAGCTAAAGTTCCAACCAGCACTGCTGCACACTCACTACACTGTTTCTGACGTTCCCTAGTTTACTCATCTTTTGATTACTGTCACCACTGAGGGAGACGGGGCTCAGACCCCCAAGGAACCCCTGCGGCCCACGAGCCTGCCCCTGCAGGATTCCGCACTGTCTGCACCTGTCGGAGGCCCTCGGGCAATGTCCGCTCAGGCACATACTGTGTTTGGACCTGTCCATCGGGATGGCTCCAGCCTCCACTCATGTGCATCTTGGACCATACGGAGCGTCCCCTACTGGGGACTCTCTACCCAAGGGATGAAGGGCCACATTCCTGACTGGAACCAGGTCTCAGTATATCCGATAGCTGTCTCTGTGTCATCGGCTACTCCTGTGAAACCCTCTTGTTCTCCTTTGCTCCAGTTTCCAGCTCCATGTTCCTCTCCTGCCACGTGTCACCCTCCCACTGAGGGCCAGCCACCCGCTGGCAACTGAGGACACAGACAGCAGAGCTGTGACGACTGCGCCTGATGTCCCCAGAGGTTTCGCTGACTTCCCTGGTAACGGGGAAGGAGCCACCAAGGGCCATGGTGGCAGCGGCCTGGGTGCCCAGTCCCGGCACAGTGTGTAGAGGTGACAGGTAACTGCTGAACAAGTGAATGAGTGGGGCAGTGCGAAGAGCAAGTTGTGAGACGTTGTCCGCAGTTATGTCTAACAACCAGAGAAGATGGCAAAGGTAGTTGTTTAACTCTTTGGTCTCTGGACAACCAATCCAGTCAGAACTCCTTCAAGCAACTACACGCAGGCATTTCAGCTTGTAGGAGAGCAAAAACCCATCTCGAGTAATGTGATGACAGGATGAATAGCTAATAACAAAGCCTAGTGTAGACTTGTAAACAAAAAGCAGTCTTTAAAGTGAGAGGGACTAAGTGAGACAGTAGTTCAAGTTCTATTAGGTAGTGATGGAAAGTGTTTCAGATAAAAGTCAGCATGCTAATCACTTAGTCCCAACAGTTCATGACAGAACATTGGGTAAGCATTTTCCTTAAAAATGTCACATTATCAAAAGGTGTCCCTACTTGGATTGGGAGTCGAATGAGTGGATGCTGTGCTGTGTAAAACACTTTCAACCACAGAGCGGGTTGGAAGAGAGTGTACTTTTTGTGCCGCAGGAAGAGGGAAAGGATGTAGGTATGGCCGTGCGGTGATGGTACTAGACTTGATAAAGTAAGTATACATTCCTCCTATCTTCAGGAGGTGAAACCTGGGCGAGATAGTGCCGCGAAGGACTGGCGGTGCTTGGTGCGCAGTGCAAGCACAGCTGAATATGTGCAGGGCTGGTGTGCGAGAGTCCCATCTGTGAACCAGGGGCTCGCAGCTGCCCGACAGGGGAGTGCGGACTGAGTCGCGTGGGCAGAGACATGGAGGCCTGAATGCTGGTGCCACCACCTCCCTTACCCTACGCCCACATGTTATATAGTCAGAGTGTCTTTAAATTTACAGTACAGTACAACACCAAGAAACAAATGGAGGAACTGACATTTTCTGAATACCCACAGTGAACCCGGAACTTGGCTGAAACAGTTAGTATGACAATGCCGTTTCTACTAGTTTATGAACGCCACTGTTTAAATAAAATGTAAAACAATGTCACAGAGCAGGCACCCCTGCCTCTGTGTCGCTCTCAGAGCCACCACTGATCTGTCCTGGCCGGGACGTACTGCTGGGACCCCAGGCAAGTCACTCCTGTCTTTAGGTTTCAGTTTCCTCACCCATAAAATGAGACTTTCACCAAACAAGCCACAGTGGGTCTCCTGTGTTACTTGTGTGTGCTGGTTACTGGTAACCAGGTAGGATACCCCTGAAAGGCCCTATTTCAGGTGCTCCGGAAGAATTCCTACTTGGAAGATAAACTGCTGTCACTCTGGGAAATAGGCATCATGCTTGCACCGTGGTTAACCCAGTAAACGAGCGGTTTTGCAGAAAATGTGCGCATATTGCACTGAGCATCGACTTTAAGACTCTACAGACAAAAGAAATCACGTGACACTCGGCTTAAATTGCATATCTTACTTTAGATGAAATTCAGCAATCATGCAAATTAGAAATTCTTACTGAGATTTTTTCTAAATTGTGAGATAGTGTTATCACAATTTAAAAGGGAGGAAAGCAAAAGCAACCCACCATTATTATGCAGATGACTTGCCTACAAATAGGCGACTTGATTAGCTAAACAGATACATGCTTCGGACAGAAAACAGGGCTCTGCCTGCTGATGAACACACCTCCACCCCAAAGTCACCAAGGCTTCGGTTCCCTTTCAATGCACCCAGGACCACGAGGGCGGGGTGGGGAGGAAGGTGCAGCATTCAGTTAGTCATTGGGTGAAAATAGGAAGAAAAAGTCATCAGGGTGCTTCAGTGAGCCAGGCACACCCAGCAGGAGGCCTGTCAATTCGACCTGATTCTGGTGAGAACAGATGTGGCAACTTGGCGAGCTCTCTCCCCTGCTCTCCCTCCAAGCCCTCCTGTACCCCAACTCTCATACACTGAACATGATGGAAAGTGTCTCTGAAGTGGCTCAGATTTATCAAAATCACCAATCATTAATCACTCGCAATGTTCATGCGTAGAAACATCACATTTAGTGTTTCCGAAAAACTAAAGGGATGGCTATACAATTTTCAAAATGGGATCTATGAAACTGTCTGATTTGTGGACCGTCTGCAGTGTGACGACGATGACTGTGTAACAAAAATGCCCTGATCGGCAGTCTAAGAACCTTCAGAAATAAATGTGTTGGACTAACACAGGATGAGGGATGTTTGGGAACACTGACTCGACTCATTGACAGCACAATTCCAAGCTCTCAGAAGCTGCATTTAAAGCAGCATCCTAGTGAAATGTACCATTAACCAACTTTCAGCCTTTGGTTCACCTAGGAAACAGTTTTTAAAAACCTCTGCTGCGTGGCACTTAAAATCATAATCTTTCCTATGACTTTAAAACAGGTCAACCAATTTGTATAATTGCTAGGAATAATTTTTCAGCTTCATGTAGCACTTTTTCTCACAAAAGGAGCTAAGATGTGGAGAGCCTCAGCCAAGGAGCCTTTCCCAGGAGATCTGCATTAATTTTGACCCAATCCCAGCTGATCTCCAATGAAATAACAAATGCCCACGTTCTCTCCATTGCAGAAAAAGGGGCCCTCAGCCAGGGCACGGCCTGGAGACACGGCTGCCCCTGCGTCCCTGGGAGGTGTGCGCACTGAAGCACCCTGGGGGACGGGGAGACGGGCAGGAGGGGCGATTCACAGTCACCTGCTGTTGTCACGGTCGAGACATGGAGAGGTGCGGCTGCAACAGAACAGACACTTTAGCACAGAGAAGGAGTGGCGAACATCAAGAAGGAATCAGAGGCGACTTTCAACTGTAATACACTGTCATACACCACCAGAGTCTCCATCCAGAAGAGATGGAAACAGTCATGAGGCATCACTCTGCCCACATGCCGAGGGGCCGGGGTGGGCACCCCTGCAGCCCCGCTCCCTGCTTAGCACTGGCCATGGGGGCCCTGCGCAAGGCCAAGTGTCCAGGAGACCACACACCATCAAAGGCATTCAAATGAGAGGGACAAAGTCTGGGATTGGTGGACACGTTTCATCTCCGAAGCTTTTCGTCCCATTTCAATGCTTCCTAAGTCATGGCAATGCCCTTGGGGCCACTGCGGAAGAAATGTGAACAGAAAAGGCACAATTTGAAGACTGGCTTCAATGATAAGCCAGAGAAGGTACGTGAATTACCTACTGGCAGGGAATGGAAACTATGCAAGTCTAAGCACTCGTTCAAGGGTGACAGCTTGCTGGGGGCCCTGCTCGGGGCTGCCAGCCTGCTGGGGGGGGGGGGGGGGGCGGGGCTGCTCAGGATGCCCCCTGCTCAGGGCTGCTGCTTGGGGCGCCCCCTGCTTGGGGCTTACCCTGCTCGCTGCTGGGGCTGGGGCTGCCCCACACCCCAGGCATTTTCTCTGCCTCTGGCTCACTGGTGTCTGATGTACAAAAGGACACGTTTATGGGACCAAAAAGCCATCTTACAAAACAGTTGTGTGACTACTTAAAAATCATTTTCTTCATCCAAAAGAATTGACCTTCATGTACCTTAAAAAAGCTAGGGTATTTAAAATATGTGAACCACCAAATTAACTGCTCTTCACACTTAAATATTAATGTTGTCAAAGGAGAAGCAGTCTCGGCTCCTGGGATTTAACTATCCACTCTCCTGAGCTGATGTCTTCACATGCTTTTTAATGGGCTTTATTTCTAGGCAGTTTTAGATTCATGGCAAAATGGTCTTCAACATGTTTTTATGAAAAAAACCAATTTATTAATGGACTTCTAGTTGCTATAATATCTTGCAGGATAACATGATGAATTGACACTTAACTGTTGGCATGTAGCTATTATTGAAATCTAACAATAAAGGCCTTCAGAATCATATTAAAATGGATCACAAAGCTGGCCGTTACTAAGCAGGAGGCTCACTCACTGAGCACTTCTGAAATGAGAAGAGCCGTGAATTCAGGTTCGCGCCCAAGATTCTGCCAGGTGACATCCCTGGGATGCTAGCAATACCTGCTGGCCAGATCCTGACTCAGTAACCAACTCTTTAAGGAGCAACAACAGAAATCTTACTGCAGCCTTGCCTTTACCAGCGACTGGCTATGTGTTGGGCAGTCAGATGGTTTTAGCCACCAACACCTCCTCTTGGGTGGCCGTGGACACGAGCCACTAGAGACAGGCAGAGGCGGAAGGAGATGCCAACATGGCCTATGGGTGCAGCTGTGTCTTCCATTACCCTAGAGCAGTGGTCGGCAAACCGCGGCTCGCAAGCCACATGCGGCTCTTTGGCCCCTTGAGTGTGGCTCTTCCACAAAATACCACGGCCTGGGCGAGTCTATTTTGAAGAAGTGGCGTTAGAAGAAGTTTAAGTTTAAAAAATTTGGCTCTCAAAAGAAATTTCAATCGTTGTACTGTTGATATTTGGCTCTGTTGACTAATGAGTTTGCCGACCACTGACCTAGAGCCCTTTGTGGACTCCACAGGAACCACACAAACTGCAAGCCGCAGTGCACAGAAAAGCTCCCTTTATTACTTCCTCTGTCAAAAACATTTCTTTTATAACTTTTTGGGCAGAATGGAAGTGGCTTAACAATTCACCCAAGAATCTCAGTTCCTTGAAAAGTAGATGTGAAAACAACAACTCAGGAACCCGGTGTGAAATGAATGAAACTGTACGCAATCACCCTGGCCAGTGTGGCTCTGTGGACAGAGTATCGGCCCCCAGACTGAAGGGTCCTGGGTTCAGTTCTGGTCAAGGGCATGTACCTGGGTTGCAGGCTTGATCCCCGGCCCTGGTGTGTGCAGGAGGCAGCCAATCAATGTGTTTCTCTCATATCTGTGTTTCTCTGTCTCTCCTGCTCCCTTCCACTCTCTCTAAAAATCAATGGATATCAATGAAAAAATATACTTGGGTAAGGATTAACAGCGACAAAAAAAGAAACCCACCAAAAAAACACACAAAACTGTAAGAAACCAACGTTACATGATACGATATCATGAATGCTATTGGTGTACATTAATATGGTGATAGCTTTTAAACACCAGGAGCAGCAGCAATGAGCGTTCAGTGGAAACCCTGTGGGTCCAAGTCCTGTGCTGTGTGTTTGTTCAAATGCCACAGCACAGGCCTTACTAGATGCCTGGTCACCTGGCAACAGAAACAGTGAGCTCCACATCACACCAGGAACAGGACCGCTTGGGGCGGTCCTTCATTTGGAATACATTTTGCTTAACTGGTTTGGGATTTGTGAGTGATCTGGAAGGTGTATGGGAATTGTGTAAATACTAATGAGGATCTATTGAGTCCTATTCTTTCTAGACAAAATGCTAATTATATAAGAACTATGTACCCCCTAAAGTTCCCCTGTGGGATCCATAACAACATGCATCTTCCAGGTAAGTGAAGGGAAACTCTGACAGTCTACCTAACGTGCCCCACGTCATGTGAGGCAGGGGTGCCTCCAAAGAGAACATCACATTCTTCCTTCCACAGACTGTCTTCCAACTTCAAATAACACATGGGTGCGTTTCTTCAAGGCAGGGCAATCCTACTTAACTATTTTCCTTAGTGCCTGGCACAAGGTGTGGTACTTCGCAGAATTCAGCAATGTGTCAGGAATTTGTACAGGTTAATTATCTAGGTCTCCATAATAATGAGCTTTGTTAGGTCAAGATGGTCCTTTCTCACAGTTTGTGTAAAACACATGTCTGGATACAGACACTTGTAGAAATCACTCCACAGAGATGCCGCTGCGACTGGGTGGGGCCTGGATATCAGCATGTGAAGGCTCACGGGTGATTCTAATGCCCAGCCAGAGTTTAGAATATATGGTCAGTGATCACCTTTCAAGTTCACAGAAGAACTGGTTTATTAGAGACCAAGATTAAAGACCCTTATCTTACTAAGTGATAAATCTTTAACCACTGAGGCTCTAGTTTTTTACTCTTTTGTAAATTCGGCCATTACTAGTAAATTACATTGTGCCTGGCCGGCGTAGCTCAGTGGCTGAGCGACGACCTATGAACCAGGAGGTCATGATTTGATTCCTGGTCAGGGCACATGCCCGGTTTTCAGGCTTGATCCCCAGTAGGAGGCGTGCAGGAGACAGTTGGTCAATGGTTCTCTTTCATCATTGATGTCTCTCACTCTCTCTCTCTCCCCCTCTCCCTTCCTCTCTGAAATCAATAAAAATATATTTTAAAAAAGTAGTACATTACATTGTGCTTAAAATAACCCTTCGCTCCCTGGGCTGGGTATGGCCTGGGCTGCGCTGGTTCTGGGATTCAACCTACCACCTTCACATTCCAGGGCCAACCTCCTTTCTTCTTCTCATCATTGTTCAGAAAGTTGGTAGCAAAATGCAATGTTACGCTTTTTGAATAATTAATAGGTCAGATGTTAATGATCTCATTTTATACTTAGAATATGTAAGTAAACTGGGATGAGGTTTAATTTGTTTTTTATTCCCTTGCATATCTTGCATTAGGAACCTGCTTATGCTTTTTTAACAAGGAAAAGAGTAATTTGATTATTTTCTATTTCTACGTACCTAGTTTTATAGTCTATGACTCTTTAGGAGAAGCTTCGACTATGAGATGCAAACTTTGTAACTACAATGCCTCAGAATGCCTTCCTGGCAAGAGACTATTTTAGAATAATGGCAACAAGAAAGACCCACCATTCAAATTGTGCTGGGCATTATGGATAAGGAATTTGGAATCCTTTAAGCCAAAATATTTTATTTAGTTAGATAACATATGGGTAGGGCTTTTAAAAGTGGTTAAATGAGCAAATATTTTAAGAGTTTACATATAATTATGAAATTACTAGATGAATAAAAGTAACAGAATGAGAGGGAAAATCCAACTGTGAAGTGTTACCATTTACAACTCCTTATAGAATTTATGGTCCACGTAACTGAATTCTTATGCCTTCAGGACATCTTTCTGTATGTTTACTATTATAACTCAAAGCCCTACGTTTTTAGTGAGCTGATATGAAGGGCGGCATTTCTCAGTGGCTGCTGGCCCCAGGCAGGTGACTGAGCTGATGGGTGCCCTCTAGTCTCCCTACTGCCACCTGCACAGGACTCCTCCTTCTGTGTGCCTCCAGCTCCCAGGCACATCGCTTTCAGTGCACTCATACGTGAGGAGAGGTATCTGTTACCTTGTCAGTTCACCTTAGTAAATAAAACTGTCCAGAAAGCAAATACTCCTGCCCTTCCTTTCAAGATTTCTTAAAGCCAGGATGCCCTGGCAGCTGCTGGTTAGTGAGCAAGCTGTTTGATGCAATGCTACCAGTTATTTTGAAATGTCAGCTTTTCTATGTGGAATTCAAACCTTTTTTGCTGGTTTGTCCACGCAGACGGGGTCCATGGTGGACAAAGCTGTGTTATTTACAAGTTTAAATGAAGGTCACGTCCCTTGTAAGCTGGCCGCCAGCTACAGCCACTGGACAAAGCTGCTGCTGTCCACTCGTCCCTTCCCCTGATCTGGACAGACAACACCGCAACTCACCCTGAGTGGATGGGGCTGGAAGAAAGGGCCACATTGTCCAGGTGCTCGGGGCCCCAGCTGAGGCGGTACGAGTTCCTCTCCGCCTCCTTGGCGAGCGCTGACACCTGGACACAAAGGACATGGCTCAGGGACATGGCTCTCTCCCTTCACTCCGATGACAATGTACCCGCCTCTGAAAGGGGCACCTCAGACAGTGGCATTGCCTGGAAAAGCCCCTTTAAAAATGTGAGGCCGAGGCGCTCAGTTGTGTTGGTAACACATTCCCGCTTAGATTGTGTTATTGATGTTAGATCACTGTCATTGTCTTTGAAGAGGGTGGGTGTCTGTTTATCCAGCCAGCCCTAACTATAACATCCTACCCAATGCCAATATTTCCTAATAAACTACATCTTTTCTCTATATAACCATCTAACACGGAGAGACGTAGGTAGCCGCGCCTTTCATCTCAGACCTTGGACACACCTCCCCATACCACCCCTCTAATGGAGACCTTCTGGAGGAGTCGGTCTTCATAATTAATCTCCACAGAGGAGCTCAATAGCCAGAGAAACAAGCAGTACATTGTTTTAGAAAAACTCCGCTATTGAGAAATCTAAAGAACATTTTCCATGTTTTAGGAAAATAAACTCAAATCTCTTCTCCTGGCCCATTAACTAACTCATTTGATTTTTTTTTTTTTTTAGATGAAAAGGCTTTCTCTGGACATTTCCAGCATCCAGTGATGCTCCAAGCCCTGCTGAGTGAACAAGGTGTGCCTGCAGTCACGTACCTGGTGGCTGGGGATCACAACGGTGTCGTCGATCATGGCGCTATCCCTCAGGTAGGAGGCGTGGCTCAGGGTGTGCGACCTGTCGGAACTGAAGGACCGGAGGCTGGCAGGTGAGCAGAGGCCGTGGTCACGCACCCACGGTGGGGCAGGGCGGGGAGGAGGGCATGGCGAGCCGAGCAGAGAGCGAAGAGAGCGTGCAGTTAGCTGCCGGGACCTTCCCGGGGACAGACCACGGTAAAGGGAGGACGTGGGCTCTGTGCCACTGGGCCCCATCACCCTGCGGGAACACACCCTCTGCCTGGCTCTGCCACCCAATGGTAGAGGCCCCAGGGAACCAGGAGTTAGAATCTGACACTCCTAATCTGACTCCTGCTCTCCCCAGAAAGGTTTGAGGCCCGCAACTGGCGCTCACTAGCCGCAGGTACAAGAAATTCACGCAGGAAATAACTTCTAGGGCTGATCTCTAACATCTGAGCCAAATGTTCATCTCCCTGCAACTAGGAAATATTAGGGGACAGTCAGCCCATGGTGAGAACAGGGTGACAGGCAGGTTTCCATGTGCCCTCACCCGTCCTGACCGCGGCGGTGACCCTGAGGGCCGGGGACCCCGGGGGGCAGGAAGGGGGACCAGCCGCATGCAGACTTCCTGAGGAAGCAGCCCCTAGGCTGTGTCCCACACGGCCACGTCAGAGGCCAGCACTACCCCTCGCATGTCCTGTGCTGAGTGCAAAGTCACAGGCGTGCTGGTCACTGTGGCGATGACACAGGCACACAGAAAGCATTTCTAAGCACTGACCAGACCCAGACACGTCAGCCAGCACAAAGCAACTGCCGAGCGAATGACTGGGAGAGGCTGGTTCACACGGGCTCAGGCCTGGACAGCTAAGGCTTCACCTTTTGTGAGATCTGAATGTCAAAGCTCTGAGCTATATGCTCAGATGTGATGAGTGAAAACTGACATTCTCATAGATGAAATTACATTCCTTCCCAGCCCACTTGTACACTTCAGTGAGGTGTATTTTATGCATGTTAGCCCAAGTTTAAAGATCTACATTCAAAACATCAGCCAAAGCCCACAGGGGGACTGAGCCATGGTCCCGCAGTATCTACAGCAGCCAAGGTGTGCATCCCTCCAGCCGGCAGGTGTGGCTGTGAGGTGTGTGGAATTATGAACTAAATGTCAAGCTGGCCCATTTATCAGCAGCAACTGTTCTCATTTTGCAACTATACCTAATTTTGTAAGCCACACACTGTGACCTTTACGAGTGTCAGTTGAGCCAGCCTATTGTCTCTGAGAAACTGTTGCTGGGAGGTAGTGCGTGCAGTGCGGTACGGGGCCTTCTCCCCTGCCCTACTCCAGGCTTTATGCCCCGAGTATTACAGGTGTGACGTGACACAAATCCAAGGAGTGGACTGCCTGACCGGAGCATTTACACCTACACGGACCTGCGTGTTTCTAATAAGATGGAATCTAAGCCTAGTGTGGGAGGTCATTCTCTTATGTTTTCCAGGCTCCTGGTGAAGACAGAGGGTCTAGACCAGCCGTGGGCAAACTACGGCCCGCGGGCCGGATCCGGCTGTTCTATCCGGTTCTCTTGCTCTCCCCTCTGCTCCTTTACTTTGAATTTATATTAGTTCACACAAACACTCCATCCATGCTTTTGTTCCGGCCCTCCGGTCCAGTTTAAGAACCCATTGTGGCCCTCGAGTCAAAAAGTTTGCCCACCCCTTGTCTAGACTCAGCCCAGGGAAGCAGGGGCATCACGGGGTCACTGGGGGTCTGTCCTGGGGGTAGGGCAGCCCCATTTATAGGTGTGCCTTGGATTTCAACAGTGCACTTTCCATAATGGGGTGCAGGGCACTGTGTGACCTTGGCCTGGCCTTGAATTAGGGGATGGGGTTAAATTATGGGGGGAAAGGGTCTTTCATTTCAGCCAATCTTGTCTCCTTTAAGGAATTGAATAATTTTTTTCCCCTGGCTTTAAACTGCAAAGACACTTAAGCTTTGCATTCAACTCTCCTTGCTCTGGTGAGAAGTGGGCCAAGGGAGAGACAACACGGTGGGCAGCCTCCTGAAATGCCAGGGCCGTCCCTGTGCTGTACCAGGCCCCTGAGCTCCACAGGGCTCTGATCTGTTCACCCATCATCTCTCTCCACAGCTTTGGAATGCAAAGACCCAGACAGTGACTTCCACGGTTAAAGGACTAGATTTATGTAGGTGAGAGGGGCCCCAGGTACAGGGCAGAAGCCTGCTCCTCACAGCAGGCAGACCCACAACCACCAGGTAGAACTGGCCCTGACATGCAGCCCTGGGACAGTGGCAACAGGTCAACGGGGATAGGAGAAGACTGCACGGTAAAACACGGGCCTCGATCAGACCCAGTGACGTGGCTGCTGCCATCGTCCAACGTGGACAGAGGCAGCTGGGACTGGGTTCCCCTCCCAAGGACACACCACCACTGGCTGTCTGGCTGTCTATCTTAGCGGTGAGGGATTAAGGGGCTCATTTGGCCCTTAGGATGTGAAGCCACATTCTGCAGTCACCGTGCCCACCTTCCTAACCCAAGGTCAATCTCCCCGCTGGTTTGCACCCCAAGGAACAGAGGGGAGGTGGTGTTATTTTTTTTGTCTTTCCTGAAGCCCCAACAGGAAAGGAAAACGGAGAGAGAAGAAAGGAAAGGAAGAGACGAGGTAACACAACCACGAGGAGAAATTAGGGCATGTAGACAGAGGGGGAACAGTTGGAAGGAGAATGAATCCACTGGAACCATCTGTCTACATGTCTCTACCTGTGAGATTTTATTCTAGCTCACTCTGCATCCTACAGTGCTCATTAGTTACTTAGGCAATGCTTATGGCTTCTAATTGCTCTTTTGTTCTATTTTGTTACAGACATATTGAAGTGAAATAATGTTAAGTATTCCAATAGCAGAGAATTATTCTCTCTGAAGGAAAAAATGACCAGCACAGGAGTCTAGAATAATTCACATCTTTGGCCCAGAAACTCTTCATTTGACCTGAAACATTACAAACAAGTTAAAAATGTTTTGCAAGAGGTGGCCATTTTTTTTGCATTAAGTCAGAGGCCGCACTCTTCACTGGATGAGTTTCCAAGACCATGGAGCCACAGGAGTGGACATTCCCACCTGTGGGTCAGCTAAGATGTGCTGAAGGCTTGTTATGATCTAAAATGCATACTTCACTCTGGTATGCTGCTTTATAGACACACATTAGGTTGTATCCATTAAGTTCACTGAGAACTGTAGTGATGACTAATATTTCTTAGACATTCAGTGCATGGTGTCCTCAAGCCCCACTGAAGAAGCAGACATTGAAAAGTGTGCATGTGTTTGCTCTCACCCAGGGAGAAGCTTCCGTGGCTCACTGCTGGGTAGTGTTTTACACTGAATCTGGGTAGCATTTTCAGTGTGAAGCACTAATAAAATAAAACGGAAGCAAAACCCAGTCAACAACTGTGTTCTTATTCGCCGCACATCAAAATTGTGTATCTACTTTTAGTCTTCTGTGCGCCCACATACATGTTAGGCATCACAACAATTTTTCTATCATCTCCAACTGCACATGGGATAATTAGGTTCCTTGCTGGGAGCCACACTACTGCTTCCCAACCACAGGGGGCGCTGTGTCAGGTGAATTCATGCCAAGCTTGTTCTAGTTTTCATTCTATTAACATATGTACCTTTCAGCCCAAGTAATTACTCAATACATAAAAACCCTAATTAGAGAATACATCCATGATTCCAGAATGGAAGCGCCCCTGTGAACACAGCACACACAAGCATGTCAAGCAGGGAGCAGAGAAATGGATGGGCCGGGAGGGTTATGCCGCCAACTACGGGCACCTACCTGGGCACGGTACTATTGGAGGCACACCAAATAGAGAAACAACGAGAAGGTAAAATGGTTACCGACAAAGGTAACATATTGAATTGTCTAAGCCAGTGGTCGGCAAACTCATTAGTCAACAGAGCCAAATATCAAGAGTACAACGATTGAAATTTCTTTTGAGAGCCGAAAACCGACTTCTGCGCATGGGCCACGAAGTTTCAATCGCACTGTACGTGCGCGCCTGCACGTGGTATTTTGTGGAAGAGCCACACTCAAGGGGCCAAAGAGCCGCATGTGGCTCGCGAGCCGCAGTTTGCCCACCACGGGCTAAGCAAAACAAAGAAAGAAACATACAGGACAACCATGAACAGGAGCCACTGCCTGCAGTTCCATCCGAGACAGCAGGTGGCAGCCTCGTGCTCTGGAAAAGCAACTGGGGCTAAGACCAGACCAGCCCCTCTCCCACCCCATCCTGACCTGCTGATCAGGGTCAGTCTGAGCAGGATCGGCCAGCCTTTGAGCCCTACAGAAAGCATCGCTCTACTTTCCTTCTCAAACTGAGTCCTTCCAGAGAACAAGGGATCCAATCGAGCACTTATTTTTAATAAAAAAGACCAGGCTGAAAAGAAAGACCTCCCAGCTGACAGCAACATGATTATCCATAGACTATTAGGAATGTGCCACAGCCATAAACAACTCACTTTGTTAAAACTTGAAGTCTTTAAAGAATCTCAGAGCTTGATGTCCGCATGTCTCAGTGTGTCACATGGAGCACGGCCCGTCACCAGCCTCCCGAGGGTCCCCTCCGGCAGCCTGACCCAGGACACCCTTTGTCTCAGCCACTGAAGCCCAGGACTCAGTCTCATCTTCCTCTGCTCGCCCACCCTGAAACCTCCACCAGGGCTGGCCAGTCTCCAACTCCCCAACTGTGATCACTGAGCTCAGAGTCGAATCTTCACACCAGCTCGAACCGGCAGCAGCTGCCTGCTGAGTCCTCTGACACCACCCCTGTAGAATGCATCTCCTATCACACATCAGAGGGACCCCGGCATGCAGACGTCACCTCCTCTTTCACGTGCACACTCAGCACCCACTGGGGAACATGGTTCCTCCTCAACCAGGAGCCCTGCCTTGGGTTCTGGTAAGACCTCAAAGCCCTCCCCACCCTCCCTCCCTGCCACCAGGGGCCGCCTGGCACCCCCAGCCTGGCTGGCCTCTCCCACCCTCTGGCTAGGAATTCAGCCATTGGTCGTATCTTAGTCACTTCTTTACCTGCAGCACCCAGGCGAGGCCAGCCCAGGGGGACGCAGGTCACAGGCACCCTGAGCTGTTTTAGAAAATGGGGGGGGGGGGGGGGGGGGCGGGTATGCGCAGCACTGGTGCTCAAGGAAAAAGCCCAAGAAAACTCTCTTTTTATCCATTTAGAAATGACTCCCCTTTGGGGCATCCATTTCCTGGACTCCAAATATGCCAGCCACAGCTTAGAAATGCCAGGGTGACAAGTGCGAACTGAGATGACTGATGCGCAAAAGACATTAATGAGCGCGCTCTAGGGTCGACCACATGCACACCCTAAATTGGCAGCCCTACTTTTGATGGGGAGCCGTGTTCTTACTCAGAAATTAACAACCGCCAAATGTAGGATAGTAGCACCCAAAAAACAGCACTGCTCTGGTATTTCAGAATGTCCGACAAACTGCCCAGATCTGTCTATAAACCAGCTTCTCCAGATGCGGCTCAGAGCGCGTGAGGTGTCCAGGCCCTTCGGGGTTCTGTCCTGCCTCTTCCTCTTCATGTGTCTCTTTTTGATCCTTCCTCCAGACAAGCTTCTGCTCACAGAAATGACGGCACTCCACTGACACCCAGGGGACTCAGAGGGCCCTAAGGCAAAACTGTCCTTTTTACTGGACCTGAGGGTAGTGGCTGGTGACTAAAACCTCTACTTAAAGGGAATGTCTCTGCTCCTTACTAGCTGCTTGAATTACAAAATATTTAATCTCTCCAGGCCTGTTTCCCTTCTTGACGTTGTGAGGAAGCAGAGAACCCGCTAATGCCAAGAGGGGGATTTCCTCCTGAGTGTCAGCACGGAGCCTGCTTTTCTATTATAAAACAAGAGTGTCCTGGCTCCCCGCTGGCCGATGCCCTGTGCAAGCGTGCTGGTACCTGTCGGAGCGCCCGCCCTCCAGGCTGTAGCGCAGGTAACTCAGCCCGTCCAGGAACTGGCTGCTGGGCAGTGAGTCGTCACCCAGCTCCTTTAGGTCCTCGGGCCGCAGGTACTCCCCGCCGTCCCCCGTCATTGTGTCGTCTCCTGGAAGCATGCGGGGGAAGAATTACTTGCTGAGTGTGAGGACAGCATTATATCCCGAAACCCTGCACAGCAGCGGCACGCAGAGCACGTGTGCTGAAGAGCATGAAAACACAGAGAAACCGTATCCGACCTGCATTCCTACTCCTTACCGAGAAGAAATCACCACCTGGTTGTAATTCTTTGTTTAGTGTTTTTCCTCATGTCCCTGTCCTGGCAGCTGATTCATAGCCGATGCTAAGTCAACAAGCTGCAACAGTAACGCGCCCCACTCCCCCACATATACCAACATGGACAGGCACACAGGACATGCCCTGATGTTGCTTGACGTTGTGAACCACAAGGCCCGAGGGGGCAGAGGCTGCTTCAGGATGGTGTCCACTGGGGGCCTCGGGAGGGCAGCTGGTTTGGCCACAGGGGCTTTGTCGGTGTAATCAGGTGAGCACTGAGATGCGATCTGAGCTGAGGAACCACTGAGCATGTCCTTACAGGAGGCCGAGGACAGGCAGACACGGGACAGCAGGGCTCAGGGTGGTCGCTGCAGCCACTGAAGTGGAGTCACAGGCTGGGTCCTCCTCGGAGCCTTGGAGCGCAGGCCCCCGCAGATGCTGGCCCCCAGAGCAGGGACAGGATACATATGAGCCACCAAGTTGGTGCTAGTCTGTTGTGATCCTTTAGGAGGTTCCAGCGAACCTTGTCTGCGTGCAGCTTTGGTGGCAGGTGTGATGGGGGTTCAGGTGAGAAGCGAGTGCGTGAGGGTCAGGGGGGCCCCAGAACAGTGTGTGAGTGAAAGAGGAACACAGGTCCTTTGAGGGTGCTGTGTGGAATAACTGGGCAAGAGTACACGTTCATGCTGGGGAGCGAGGCGGCCACAGGAAGGAAGCCGGGGTCTGAGCGCAGTGATAAGGCCGAGCAGCTCAGACATTTAGGACAGGCCTGCAGACTTCATTTGTCCCACTACCCCCTTCTTGTTAACGTGTAAATCATGACGAGCAGTGCTTTTGTGAGTCAAATAAATTGGGGTCCCTTTCATTTAATTCTGGGAGAAAAAGATTCCAGGATCCATTCTAAGAGTTAGCTTACCTAAACACAGGTGTTGTCTGGTTTGGAAAGAACCTAAGTTGTTTTCAGAAAAACATGTGTGAGTTGGTTAACATGTGGGAAGACTCAGTCTGCTCTATTGATGAAGAAGGGAAGGGGACAGGGAAGGCAGGTCTGTCGTATAGAATACGCTATGCTTTGTGGTCCCTTCACAGGTGGTCTGAAAGTCATCTAAACCTAATCCTAGCTGCCTTAAGAATGATCACATTACTACTAGTCTAATACATTTCACCACATCAAAACATATCTTCACCCAATAATGATTTAGCCTACATTCACTTCAAGCAAACTAACTTAGTTGTTGCTAGCTCAAAGTTAACTTATCAAAGACTTACTGTTTCCCTAAATTTGTATTCTAAGAAGAAATATTAGTTTGGAGAAAATACTCATACAGTGGTCACTACATAATTTAACTATGTTAGTAAGTTTCCATGATAGTTGAAAAATCACTAATAGCAGAAGCAAGTCATGGCTTAACCTTCCAAGTTAGTAAAATCCACACTCAAGTGCACAATCTCACCTGTACCACACAATCATCTCACCCATGTCACACCTTCTCATCTGTCACACCACCTCACCCATATCACACCATCTCACCCGTCTCACACCCCCTCCCCATCTCAAACTATTCTCACCCATCTCACACCCCCTCCCCGTCTCACACCACCTCACCTGTATCACACCATCTCACCTGTCTTACACCCCCTTCCCGTCTCACACTATTCTCACCCGTCTCACACCACCTCATCCATCTCACACCATCTCACTTGTATTACACATGCTGTTTCAAAAGGAACAGGTTAGTGTTAGGCACCCAGATTTAAATATTAAGCATGTTGCTTCTATGCAGTTAAGAAAAATTAAAAGCAAAGAAAAGCTTTCACTCCAACAGTTTCCTCTGAAGGTACCTGAGTCACTAAGTACTTCCCCATCAATAACGCGGTCACCAGACTGTTTAAGAGCTGTTCAAGATATGAATGAAAAAAGTGATCCCACAAAACCCAGTGTGGTGCACACATATGAATGCAGAGGCAGCCAACCAATGATTCTCTCTCATTGTTAATGTTTCTATTTCTCTCTCCTTCTTCTCCCTTTCCCTCTGAAATCAATAAAAATATATTTAAAAAAAACACAAAACAAACAACAAAAACCCCCACATATGCTAACAACTGTACTATCAGGCAGATATTTTAACAGATGGCCCAGTTCCCAGCCTTTCCCCTTCCCAGGCCGGTTACTTACAAGACAAAAAGGATAACACCAGTTGAAAACATACTAATGGAATCCTCCTTCCCCAAATGGCAAAAGTCAATGTATTGAAACAAAGGGGAACACATGACTTTATAGTGAATCTGCTAGCGCCTACACCCACTGCCCGGCTCAGTCCCCGACGATGGCACAGCTTCCTGGCGGGACCAGGACAGATGCCACAGAAGAATGCAGAGAAAGCCTCACCCTCTTCGTCAGAAACGTCAAGCACCTCGGTCATGGTCTCAGGAACATTCAGCTTGTGTTTCTCAGTGATAGTCTGCAAAGAGAAATATCATTAATGCTTGAAAACAAACTCTAAGAGTAGATGCCAGGAGCCAGGGGAGCCAGACTCAGCATCGGCCCAAGGCCTGTCTGTCTGGAAATTCTTTCTCTAGTTTTCTCTCATGAAAACCCATGTCCTCCTGAGGACAAAAGACCACAGGTCCGTGAGGTTGTACCAGAGAAAGCTCACTGCTGTGAGTTCCCACTTGAAAAGCGAATTCGTTCGCAGTGGCACAAATGGCCAATTGTACGGAGCAGGCGGCTCACCATGCTCAGGGCTTCCCTGAACTGAACTAGGTAACAGCTCCAAAAAAGCCTTAAAAAAGAGCAATGGTCCTAACCGGTTTGGCTCAGTGGATAGAGCGTCGGCCTGCGGACTGAAGGGTCCCAGATTCGATTCCAGTCAAGGGCAGGTACCTTGGTTGCAGGCACATCCCCAGTGGGGGGTGTGCAGGAGGCAGCTGATCGATGTCTCTCTCTCATCGATGTTTCTATGAGACATCTCTTTAAAAAACCAATAAAATATATTAAAAAAAAGAAGATCAATGAACGTATGCAATTTATTAAAAACCAAGCCAGGGGAAAAGACATAGTAAACCACGTGAAAGACGTAGATTGGGCAGAAAACATGTCTTCTGGGATCAGAGGGCCCAGAGTGGGGGACCCTGGTCCTCTCTGCATGCCCTGGCCTATGAGTGGCTCCAATTCGAACTTCCCCATTGTTAGCTATGAGGCCTTGCTAGTCCCTTACTTCTGTGTGCCTCAATTTCTTCATCTGTGAATAGTGATAATAACACTACTCACAAGTTACGAAGATTAAACGAAATAATATATACAAGAGCTCTAAGAAGAGTGCCTGGCATATGTTAGTACTCAATAAACATCAGCTGGCATGAACTGTTTTTATTGTAACTCAGTACTAAGTTAATCATACGCTGAAGAGCCTGAGCGTTTGGTCACTCAGGCACCGAGGAAGCATCGAATGGCCACTGTGGGCCAGGAGCTGTTTCAGACACATCAACTGGCATCGTTACAGGAACTTTAAAAAAACGAATCTCTCTAAATGAGAGTAGTCTTCACCAAAAGCCACTGAGACACAGTAAACAGGTTGTGTAGGTCTTTAAGCTTTGCTACATAGATGTTACCAACCTGGAAAAATCATGTGAAAAGTTTAGAAGGTTCTGTTCTCAGTGTACTGTCGCTTTAAGATAATAGAACACGGGGTAAGCAAACGTCACAGATGTGGATGTTACGGAGCGCACATAGCACAGAGTGCAGGAGTGATGCTCCTTGTGCAAGACAGACACTGAGCCTTCTAGGCAATGGACTAGATTCCCAGAAAACGCCTGACTCCACCTTGAAAGCTGTCGCGGGGGGCATGCATCATGGCATCGGCGGCGGCGATCCCATTGGGGAAGAAGTGGAACTTGGAATACTGGCATCTTAACTGCTTTCAAAGAATTCCCCAATATTTAAACGACAACACAATGCCATTTCATGGTGGTGGCTTATTCCGTTCTTTAGGCTCTACCTATCAATGGTTATACACAGCATAAAAGAGGGTGGATCACTTTAAAATTATGCAAATAACACGTAGAGTTGACAGCTGATCCATAGTGGCCACCTGGGTCCCATCTCACGGTTCTACCAGCCACCTCAGGAGACTGCCTCCTGCTCCGCTGCCAGACACAGGGGTCCCTGGTCCCGATGCCCCTTCCTGCACACAGTGACCCACCTGGGAGCGAGCTGTCCCTGCCCCTCGGCGTCTCGTGGAACAAAGGTTAGAGAAACAGCCAGGATTCCAAACGCCTCCGAAACTTGTGCAGCCGCCACTCTTCCTTCACAAGCGGCTGCCTGACGCCTCTCCCTGCACAAGGGCTTTGGGTAAAGACCTCGGAGGAAAGCAGCTCAGAAACCCACGTGGCTGCTCCAGGGCACGTCCTATGAATCCAACGCGTGATGTGTGTAGTCGGCTGTGCAGCTGTCGTTCAAATATTCCATTTAAGAGGTGACAGCGTAAAATTTAATTTTGTTTATTTTACGTAATTATTAAATTGTCTTGTGCTATTTGCCTGTCACAGTGAGTGGTTCTGTTATTTTAGTGAGTCTGGACTTTAGGAAATGATACTGAATATGATGCTTCCATGAACATAAACAAAGGGGCCAGGTAAGAGGGTTTTTCTTAAATTGAAAATTAGGTGAAAAACTTTCTTTCACAAAATTCTTGCTAAGCTACTTTTAGCAAAGCCAAGCTCTGTTATGCCGGAGGGTTAAGAGCATGGACTTTGGAATCTGAAAAACTCAACTTGAACCCTAGATGTACCCCTGCAATTCCTGAGCTTTGTTATGTGTTAGCATCATCAATGACACTGCTGTGCTATGCGGAGTAGGAAGTGAAAATCTCTTCCGCAAGAGCAGATGTGCAAGACTCGCGTAGCAGAAAGGAGTAAGTTCATTTTTCAATTCTTAACCCCAGATTCCATTTCAGAAAACAATATAACTCGCAACCATGAGAGAAGAACTAACTGTGAGAGGCAGAAGTAAAGGCAGGCACATTAGACCAGCAGTCGCCAACCTTTCGGGCCTCAAGGACCATCAGTGGTCCGCAGACCACTGGTTGGCAACCGATGCATTAGACCACATAGCCAGGGAGAGACTTCCCCGCTGACCCTTGCTGACCCCCGCTGGTGCAGGCCTTGGCTTCTTACTGGAGCGCATGCCAGGGACCTTGTATTTGTCAGCTGGCTTCTCACCTGGAGGGTCCAGTGGTTTTGCTGCGGCAGCGCTCAGCTTGGCAGTGTGAGAACAGCAGTTACAGAGGAGAAACACAGCCCACAGAGTTCTGAGGCCTGGATGCCCCAGAGCTGGGGGTGGGGACTGGCTGTGTCTCTGGCTCACAGGGTGCTGAGCCCCCCCGAGTTAGGTGTGGGGAATGGCAGTCTGTCTGGCTCACTGGGGATCTGAGAACCCCCGAGCTGGGTATGGGGACCTGGCTGTCTATCGGTTCACAGGGGATCCGAGTGCCACCAGAGCTAGGGGTGGGGACTGGCTGTGTGTCTGGCTCACAGGGTGTCTGAGAGCCTGTGTGGCCAGTGTTTTGAAAGCTGACTGCCCTCGCGATAAACGTGGCCTGTGTAGTTTGGGTCCCTCACTCTAAGTGACATGTAGAGCCTGCCATCTCTGACAGTGGACACGTCCGACCCACAGTTTTGTTGAGCTAAAGAAGAATTTTTTCTTACAGAACCGATGTGCCACCCTTCAGGCCACCACCTGGAGCTGCTGCTGGGGGAGGTGATGTTTTCACTGCTGACCACTCCTCAGCACTGGTTTCTACCCAGAAACCCTTCAGGTGGATTAATGAGGTGAATGGAAGAGGAAAAAAAACACAAGATACAAAAAGGATGCAAGCGCCGCCCTCCCCCCCGCCGCCACCCCGCAGTGGGAACCTGATAAAGATGCACACACATGACCCAAGTGCACAGAAAAGGAGTTTTAAGAACGACGTGCTTGGCCACCTGTGATGAACATGTTGCTTCAAAGATGCCAAATAGGACAAAAATCTCCCTACTACGGAGGGAGACTCTCCTGGTCTAAGAAACCATAGAGCAAGAGAAAGCCACTAAGATTCAACCTCTCAGAGTGACTTGGGGCTAGTGTGAGCAGAAACGGGCCTGTGTTTCTCCTACATAATCTCTTGAAGAAGCTTCACTTTGAATGTCTAAAATCAGCCCGGCCGGGTAGCTCAGTTAGTTGGAGCATCCTCCAGTATACCAAAAGGTTGTGGGTTCGATTCCCAGGCAGGGCATATAGGTTGCAGGTTTCTCCCTGGTCAGGGTGTATACTAGTATGGGAAGCAACTGATCGGTGTCTCTCTCTCACATCCATAATTCCCTCCTTCCCTCCCTCTCTCTCTCCCTCTCTCTCTCCCTCTCTCTTCCCCTTTCTCTAAAATCAATAAAAACATATCCTCAGGTGAGGATTAAAAAAATCTTTAAAAATACTGTGGCACACAGGCCACAGGCTTTAAAACTGCCCGAGAAAACAAGTGGCACGACCCTCTGCGTCTGCACACATCGCCTTGGGTCCAGGAATAAATCATACTTCCCCCACGTAGGACGGGGTCCCAGCAGCTGTGCTCACCCACTGCTATGTGTCACGGGGCTGCTGCCGCCCCGGGAACACACTCCTTCCTTCCACCTCCCACCTGACCCATTGTCTAAGCCTGGGCTGTTGTTGGAACCTCCTTCAGTGAACGTAATGGCCAAGGTTTGACCGTACCCTCCCTACCGCAGGGCCCAGTGCTCTACTGTCTACTTGTCCACTTTCCAAATAAGCCACTGAGCTGTTGTCTGCAGCTTCAGAAAAGTCACCAACAAATCGATGCAAAGAGAACAGCCCTGGGAGGCACCCCAGCTCTGCTCCGCAGGCCCAGGCCCCAGGACCCTCGCCCCGCTCTGCGTCCCCCCAGCCCTGTGGGCAGAGGCCATGCATCCTGCCCTCAGAGTCAATGAGGAACGGTGAGCATTTTACATAGCTACTCTGTTTCCCTACACACAGACCGTTTCCCTACTAACTCTTTTTGAATGAAACATAATCAAAGACTGAGAGGAAGTGGAGAAGAATGGTTCTCCTGGGGAACCTTCAGACCAGCCGTGAGCCCTGCAGGGATCAGGGCCTTCCTGGGGCTGCGTCCCCTCTGCTCAGAAAAGAAGTTTGCCGGGACTGTCCTGCCCCTCGGCTGGCAGCTGGGGTCATACCCAACCTCAGCACGAGGGCAGAGGAGCAGGAAAAAACAACTAGACCCTGTAAACTCACACTCACACTCACACACTTCACATGGGTGTGCAAGACTGAGGAGCTCTGGCCGCTGCCGTGAGTGCACTCACATGTGTGGCCCTCAGTGTGCTGCACAGATTCACCTTCAGAAGTTGAGACCGCGGCACAGGATGTGGGGTGAGGGGAGAGTGCGCGATGGGAAAGCCGAGCTCAAGCAGAAGCCGTGGGCCCCTTACTCACTGTCGTGGTGGTGGTGACCTCCTCCGTCACAACCTTCAGGGTGTCGACCACTGAGATGTAGCCCAGCCGCTTAGCGATGGCCAGGGCCGTGTTGCCATTCTGTGGGGAGGGGGGGCAGGGGGGAGAGAGAGGATGGAGCCAGTGAGCTCACCGCCCCAGGAGCCAGCGCCTCCTCCAAGGCCAGGCCAGGCCCAGGCGCAGCTGAGGAAATCATTCGTTTTCACCATCACATCTGAATGTGTCTTGCTAACTTCTCCAGCCTGGAGAGCAGGTCACCATGGAAACACAACAAGCTGCATCTGCCCCTCCTCCTAATGAGAAGCACTTGCGGCTTTAACCCCTGCGTGGTCAGCTCTGGGGGCTGGATGGTGCTGGGAAAGGGAGGCCTCCAGACCCAGCCCGGCTGAGGGCCTGCCTCCCCAAGGGCAGGCCACTTCCCAGAGGGCAGGCCGCCTCTGGTCACAGTCCGCGCTCCCAGTGCGCAGACACCAGCAAGCAGCAGGCTCCTTTGCAGGCCTGGGGAGCCAAGGTGAATCATACCACCTAGTTTATATCTCAATGGCCCCTTGCCCCAGGAGCCTGTCTAAGCCAGAGGAAGTGGTGGGCCCAGCACTCCAGCCCCCAAGGGGAGTCCGCTGTACTGGGGCCTGAGGGTGGAGGCCCATCTCAGGAGGGGTGGGGACTGTGGCACCCTGTTCTGCTCAGCCTGAGCACGGCTGGGGCAGGTGACACACGGACGCTGTCCTACTTCAGACACCTCGTGAGGAGGCAGGGTCTTTGGAAAAGACAGCGATGCTGGGAACAGAGGCAGCAGGAGAAGAGGAGCCCAAACAGGAGGTGGAGGGACTCACGAAGGAGCCACAGGCTGAGCCTCCAGGCTGCGCAGGGCTGTGAGGAGGGACACTGGACGGCACCCATTCACAGGTCCCCAGGAGTTGGAGGTGACTCAGTGGCACTAACAGAGGGTCCCCTCCCCCCACCCCTGGCGTTGGCCGTGGCAGAGGGACAGGGGTGCGGAGGGCCTTACCGTGGTGGTGGCATCAGGCCGTGCTCCGTGCTGCAGCAGCACATTGATGATGTGTGTGTGGCCCTGCTGTGCGGCCTGGTGCAGGGGTGTGTAGCCACTCTGTGGGGCGGGGACCGAGGCGGGAGGAGGAGGAGAAGCCGGTTAGCCTGCGTTCAAGGCATCTTACTTATGACAATGCTGTGTATGGGGGCGACTGCCCCAGGAGCCCGCTCTCAGCAGCACACACGCCCGCACACCTTCTGCCCGTAAATAAAGGGAAACAGGCGACTCAGCGTCTCTGACACTATTCCGAGCCGTGAGCATGGAAACGCGAGCCCAGGGCCACGCCACGGGGAGAGCAGCAGCGGTGGCATCTGCCCCAGGAGAAAGGACTAGAAGACGTCTGAGAGCTGCGAGCATCACAGCCACTGTGCCCTGCCCGGCGCGGCTTTCCCATCAGGTAACTCAGGGCTCACTTTATGGACCTCAGTCTGGAAGTTCCTTCCCCTGAGGGGGTGGGGGAGCACATGGGAGGCCCACTTTGATCCATGGTCTTTACATTTAGGTTCTGTCCCCACCTGCCCTGGGCTCACCTCCAAGAAAGTGAGGAGGAGCGTGAGGTGAGCAGGGGTTGCCTGGACGTGCTGGTGCAGGGACACGGGCGGAGTAAAGGGACAGTCCCTGTGTCAGGGGAGATACAACTGGGAACAACGGGGGGAAGTAATTTCTTCACGGTCACGCTGCAGCCAGACCCCATGGAGAAGGTCAGGCCACCAGTGTCCGCGCTACCCTTATCCACTGGCATCACCTGACAAAAGCTTCCGCATCTGTCAGACCCACCCGTGCGGGCTCTGTGTGCTGTGCAGCCATCACACCATGAACCTGTCAGAGTATCCGTCCCTGCAATATTGTGTCACAGCTGCTTCACGACCAGCACATAACACACTTCTCCATCCACATGAGTGTCTACTGTGCACACAGGACGCCAGGTCCCCCCTGCTGTCCCTGCACATCCCCCATCAGTGTGGCCTTCCGTCTGGGGGCTGTGTCCACGCCTGTGACACACGGTCTGAGCGTGGCCATGGCCGTGCATCCCTAGAATGACCCAGGAACCAGGGAAACTTAATGGTCACAGAGACACTGCTCTCAAATCACATCACCTGTGGACTCGTGAGGAGCCTAGAAGAAGTGAGTTTTTCTAAATAACCCTCCTTTCCACCGTGTTTACAAATGTTGTGCCCACGGAGCCCCGTCACCTGGCCAGGCCCAGCAGCACTTGCTGACACACCTGGGCTGCACAGGAGACCCCGTGCTCCCCAGATGACGACGCTACAGTCATGCTCTTGCCCTCGGTAGCTCCCATTTACTGCAGGACACGGTCTAATGTGGACACTGTGGCCAGAAAAACATCCCCTGGAGGTGGTTTCCAGGGACTCGGGAGCAGCTCACAGGCTTTGCAGACCATTTGGCTGAAGATCCACCCACCACCTTAGGCCCATCCTGCTGGGAGCCCCTGACCCAGCACTTCTCCTCACAACCAGCACCCCTGACCCCCCACCACCCAGTTACAAATGAAAACGCCAAAACTTCGAATTTTGTGAAGAATCAGATATGCCGTCCATGGCATTTTTCTTTCGTTTCTCTGAAGTGACAGGAAAATGCTAGCAAACACTGTCTTTCTTGCTCAGAGACTTTGACCTTAAGAGTCTAATTCACAAAGAAAACGCCCTTACACCAAGCATGTCAAACTTGCAGGCCGCATGCCTCATTTATTTGGCCCATGTTAGTCTTTGAGTTTGACATGCTTGCCTTACACACTGACTTCTCAACTCTCTTTGCAAATTATCGTATAATTAATCCAACCTGTTTGCTTCAAGCTGATGTTACAGGGTTCAATTCTAAGTGACTAACAGTTCCATAAAACAAGTTCACTTTGCCAAATTTTTATACCAAGTCATGAAAGTTTCAGTAGTAAAGTCAATACTTAGGTTTGTATTTTCATAGCAACCAAACAATTTTAGTAACTATGGTTACACATGAGATATGAAAAAAAGACTTCCTTCTATAAAAATGTCATTCTATGTGAAAAAAATCTTGTGTTTATTAAAAGAACATCCTTTGAAGGTGTGTGTTTACCCACTGAAGATACATAAAAGATACATTTGCTTCCAAAAGCAAATAAAATCAACATTGTTGATTAAAAAAAAAACAAAACCTGAAAAGTTAAAATGAGATTTTTCTCTCAACCAAAAATCCATTTGAGTGCAGATCAAACCCCAGAAGGCAAATGCTTCAGTGTGGGATGCCTGGCTTCCCAGTGTTATAACCACTCAAGAACCAACACTTAACAACGTGTGGTGAGCGTCAGTCAGGCTCTGCCACGGCCATGTGCCTTTCAGGAGCATCCCTGGACTCCAGCAGGAAGCACCATCCCAAGTGCTTTGTGTGGAGCTGACCCAGCAAACCCGTGTGGCGTTAGCACCGGAGTGTTCAGCAGCTTTTACATTTGTCTCAAGTCCAGGAGAACTCAGAACAGGCAGTGGCTGTTCTTGCTGGAGTCTGACTAAAGGTTCTGAGTTTGCCCGGCTGGGGCTCAGCTGGTTGGAGCATTGCGCTGTGCACAGAAGGGTCATGGAGGTTCAATTCCTGGTCGGGGCAGGTATGGGAGGCAACCAATCGATGTTTCTCTCTCTTCCTCTCCCTTTCTCTCTCTTTGATTCAATGAGAACATGTCCTTGGGTAAGGATTAAAGGAAAAAGGGGGGGAAAAGTTCTGAAGAAAGCATTATGGAGGGTGTGGTTTAGGTAAGATTTAATTACTTAAGGAGGAGAGCAGCTTAGGAGAGGGAAGGCAGTGAACAACATGGGGTCCTAGGCATTGGAGACAGTAACAGTGATGAGTTGTAGGGAGGTGTGGGTGTCACCTGGAAGTTACATTGGGTCAGGTCATACTATGAGGCTGGAAAGAATGGGAAGGTGACTAGATCCAGGTCAGGAACACGTGGGAGAAGGAGGCAGCATGGTCTAATGTCAGGGGGAGGAGTGAGGCTGCTGAGGTTCCGAGTGGTAAGAGCCCGGGCCTGAGCCTCACAGAGTGCCTGGGTCTGAGTTCCGATTCTACTCCTCCTGCTCTGTGACTCAAACAGGTACATGAATTCAGTGTAAAAGAGACGTGGTATCCGACCAGTGTGACTCAGTGGCTGACCATCAACCCATGAACCAAGAGGTCCCCACTTCAATGCCCAGTCAGGGCACATGCCCGGGTTGTGGTTTTGATCCCCAGCAGAGGGCGTGAGGAGGCAGCCGATAGATATTTCTCTCTCATTGATATTTCTCTCTCTCTCACACCTTCATGAGGATTCCTTTAAAAAGAGGAAGGCACTGGGTCTAGGCCCATCTGTACTTCCCTGGGTGAGGGCTGGGGAGGGCCAAGACTGGAGGCACAGCATCCCAGCAGGGCCCTACGGTGAGGTGCTAGCTCATCAGCTCCCTGAACTTACACCAGCTCTGAGGCCACCCTATAGGCTGTCAGGATTATTAGAAAGAAAAGCCTCAGCCCCTTGCACAACCTGCATGGTGTGCTCAGAGTCACTTTAGAAAAACTAACAGAAAAGCACATGGGTATGACAGTGAGCACACAGAGCATCCACGTGGCTGAAACTTTTGTGACAGAAATGAAATGAGAACAGCATTTACCTTGGTTTTGGCATTGACATTGGCTCCATGATTCAAAAGGAAGTTGACCATTTTCACATTTCCATAGTGACAGGCCACAATTAAAGGAGTATAACCGAGCTGTAATATCAATAACAAGCAAATGACCACTCACTAATTACACCTTGTGTGTGTGTGGGGGGGGGGGAAGGACAGAGTTTCAGTCCCAAAAGGACATTCTACCTGACTGTAAAGATATTGCTTAGCGGGTGTGAGACACTCTATCTGACTGTACAACTATTACTTAGCAGGTGTGACACACTCTGTCCGACTGTACAGCTATTACTTAGCAGTGTGACACACTCTATCTGACTGTACAGCTACAGCTATTACTTAGCGAGTGTGACACACTCTATCTGACTGTACAACTATTACTTAGCGGGTGTGACACACTCTATCGGACTGTATAGCTATTACTTAGCGGGTGTGACACGCTCTATCCAATTGTACAGCTATTACTTAGCGGGTGTGTGACACTCTATCTGACTGTACAGCTATTACTTAGTGGGTGTGACACACTCTATCCGACTGTACAGCTATTACTTAGCAGTGTGACACACTCTATCTGACTGTACAGCTACAGCTATTACTTAGTGAGTGTGACACACTCTATCCGACTGTACAGCTATTTCTTAGCGGGTATGACACACTCTATCCAACTGTACAGCTATTACTTAGCGGTGTGACACACTCTATCCAACTGTACAGCTATTACTTAGCGGGTATGACACACTCTATCCGACTGCACAGCTATTACTTAGCGGTGTGACACACTCTATCCGACTGTACAGCTATTACTTAGTGGGTGTGACACACACTATCCGACTATACAGCTATTACTTAGTGGGTGTGTGACACTCTATCTGACTGTATAACTATTACTTAGCAGATATGACACACTCTATCTGACTGTACAGCTATTACCTAGTGATGTTACACACTCTATCCAACTGTACAGCTATTACTTAGCGGGTGTGACACACTCTGACTGTACAGCTACAGCTATTACTTAGCGAGTGTGACACACTCTATCTGACTGTACAGCTATTACTTAGCGGGTGTGACACACTCTATCCGACTGTACAGCTATTACTTAGCGGGTGTGACACACTCTATCCGACTGTATAGCTATTACTTAGCGGGTGTGACACACTCTATCCGACTGTATAGCTATTACTTAGAGGGGGGGACACACTATCCAACTCTATAGCTATTACTTAGCGGTGTGAGGCACTCTACCCGACTGTACAGCTATTTCTTAGCGGGTGTAACACACTCTATCTGACTCTACAGCTATTACTTAGCAGATATTACACACTCTATCTGACTGTACAGCTATTACTTAGCAGGTGGGACACACTCTATCCAACTGTACAGCTATTCCTTAGTGGGTGTGAGGCACTCTGATTGTTCAGATATTGCTTAGGTGTGCATCCTGTGGACACAAACACGGGGGAGCAGATTGGGAACATAGGACTTCACACCAACATAGGAGACCAGGCATGTGTGTGACTTGACCTGAAAAAGAGCTAAGACAGGGGCACAGATGGTGGGATCTGAAAATAGGTAGGAAAGATGAGGCCAGAGAGGGCCAGGTGGGGATGCGGGAAAATGCAGCAGAGGTGGAATGAGGGGTTCATGGCAAAGAGAGGGTAAAGCCACATCAGCCAAGGGCATGGAGGGAGTGGGTGCAGGACAACAGCAGGTCACTGCCTGGCTGAGCAGCAGGGAGTAGGCAGCGTGGGTGCAGCACTGGGATCAGCACTGGCATCTCTGCTCCTCTCTCCATCCAGACTTGGTTCTGGGAGCAGGAGGCCCATCACAATGTGTGAGCAGGACGGACTTGTGAGGAGGGGGGCAGGGACTTGGGTGCCCCAATGGGGTGGCTGGGAGTCACCCAGGGCGGGACCCACCACAACAGTGACAGGAGCCTTGTACCTTCGTGTGGGCATCCTGGTCCGCCCCGTGCCTGACGAGAATGTCAGCAACATTCACTTTGTCCTCCTGGGCTGCGAGGTGCAAGGCTGTGAGTCCGCTCTGCAGAGAGAATGGAAGCAGAGGGTATAGTGGAGAAGATGTGATTGTCTGTAATATCCCATCTTGAAAAAAGTCCTGTAATTACAGCTTCTCCCTGGAAACCACAACTTTTGAAATTGAAGACAAACCCCCTAAGTTATGGTGACTTTCCATTCAAGGCAGGTACTCTGCTCCCCAACACTGTCAGCCAATCGTTTTCTATATTAGGCACTTACATCATGACCCGCGACGTTAAAATAAGTCAGCGAAGGTGCTCCCAGCAACACTCCCTTCAGCCCCATCTGTGCCTCTGGCTGAGTATTTATTCACTTAAATAACTGACCCACCAACCACTACTTCTACTTTATAAGCACTGCAACAGTCAGCCCTTCCATCAATAAAACATCATAGGTGCATAGAATATAGTCACAGGAATGAGCTAAGCATGGTTTCTTCCAGCACCCAAAGGCAGGGCACTGCTGTCTAGGGTCCTCTAGGTGCTAAATAAGAGGTCGCCCCATCGTTTATACACAGCATCATCAATTGGCCAGTTTTACATAAATGCCTGGCACGTGAGCACCCGTGATGGCTTTAATTAACTGGATACGCCAGTGAAGCATCATTCAGAACCAGTAAGGGACAGGGCCCAGGGACGGGAGGGGAGAGGCTCATTCAGTCTCTGCCACAATCTGGCAGCCTCGACATGGGGGTAAGTAGCTCCCATCAAGAAGATAGAAATTTAAAGAGAACTTTTTTTTTTTTTCAGAGAAGGAGGAAGAGAAAGAGAGAGCTAGAATCATCAATGATGAGAATCACTGATCAGCTGCCTCCTGCACACCCCACACTGAGGATTGAGCCCACCACCCATGCATGTACCCCAACTGGGAATTGAGTCATGACCTCCTGGTTCATAACTCAATGCTCAACCACTGAGCCATGCTGGCCGGGCTAAAGAGCATCTTTAAAACCTAAATCACTAGTCTCTGTCACAGGTGTTTTTTAGTACCATTCACATGCCAGGAAGTTTTCTCGGCACTTGAACATATCAGTGGGCGGTTTCTGCCCCATAGTGTCCTGTTCAGTGCAGTCTATCTGCTCCGTCTCTCTCCCGCTAAGACCAAAGCAGTGGGATCATCCTGGAGCCGGCAGCCCTCGCCCAGTGCACACCAGTTAACATCAGCAGGCCTATCTCTACAGCCAGGTGAGGCTAAGGCAGCTAAGACATGTCTCCAAAATCTGTGATCTCTAGCCATGGGCTCGTGAGGAACCATTACACAGAGAGAAGATCTTTCTCCAGCTGAATAGCGAACAGGCCTTGTATTTAAGGGCTGGGCTTGTTCATTTGTTATTACATGGGGATTGGACAAGGAATATTGTGTCAATGCTGTATTACGGTTATTCCTGAGAATATGAACTTATTGGTTTCAGCTGGTCTTAAACAGAAACAGAAGATGTGTGCTCTTCTAAAGCAATGGGACAATTTGTCATTGGTTTTGCTTATTACCTGAGATACTTTTACAGTTGCAGCTGGCATCAGTGGACTAGACACACATGAAGATAGATACATGGATAACAGGGAGCTCACAAATAGATGCAGGGGCAAACATGTGCGTGTAAGGTCAGCATGTTTGTATACTGAATGGTGTCTTTTCCCTGACTCTCATTCTATTGTTGTTGTTAATCGTCACCCAAGGATATTTCCCTACTGATTTTTAGAGAGTGCAGGAAGAGAGAGAGACAGGGAGAGAGAAACATCGACTGGTTGCCTCCCACACTTGCCCTGACCAAGGTGGGGATCGAGCCTGAAACCAAGGTTGGTGTTCTTGATTGGAATTGAACCTGGAACCCTTCAGTTCACAGGCCAACACTATCCACTGAGCCAAACCGGCTAGGGCCTGACTCTTATTCTATTGAAGTTACTATGTGTGTCCACAGGCCATTCTCTGGGAAAGGCTGAAATGACCGGGGTGCTTTATTACAGACACCGATTCCCTGACCACCACCCACACCAGGTAAAGTGGGCTCAGAACCTGCGTTCCACTGTGTCCCTGCCCCCATTCATAGAAGCTTCTGAGGCTCAGCAGCTGGAGAGTGACATGGGCAGTGGGCATGGACCAGCTGGCAGATAGCCCCAGATGGCACTGTCACCTTTCTCTGGGCTTTGGAATTAGGACTCCAGGCAGGACAGAGTGTGGACTGATGGCCTGAACCCCAGGGCCACTGGAAGTGACAGCGCATTCTCAGAGGGGCACAGAAGGCAGCTCCCAGAGGGATGGAACTGTAACGGACTCACATGGAAAGGTAGGGTGTGAGGATGCACCTTGTCTGTGCACCTGTCCTGGCTCCGTGGTTTCCCAGCCCCATGGGCCAGTCCTCAGTTGCCCTGGAATCTGTAACAGGCCCGCCTCCCTTACAACCTTTCTTTCTGCTCACATCCGCGCAGACGGCTTCTCCTTACACTCATCCCAAAGGCTCATGACCGAAACCAGAGATAAAGCAGAATACCTTGGTTGACGTGTGGACACTGGCACCCTTGTCCAGGAGTGAGGTGACCATGTCTGCATGCCCCTCCTGGGAGGCCAGGTGCAGCGGGGTCACGCCCTGCTTGGTCACGACGTTCGTCTCGGCCCCGTAGCTGAGGAGCGTGGATGCGATTTGCATCTGGTTCTTCTTGGCAGCGATGTGTAGGGGAGTGTAGCCATTCTGCAAAGTAAGAGGAAACAGAGGGTGAGCTTAGCAGCTGCCCAGATGGATGCACATCTCTGGAGGCAGTCGACAGAAAAGCTAAAAGCCAGCGTATGGTAAATGGCAAGTCCCCACCCAACAACACCGGAGTCTTTAAGGCAGTGTCACAGGGCACCGCAGGGTAGTTAGAGGGAGGGACACAGGAACCCCAAACCTCCAAATCCACCCTTTGGACAATGGTCCCTCCTGAAGAGCAGCCTGAAGTGGGCCCGTGCCCTGTGCACACCCCACCCTAACACCTGAGGGTCCCAGGGCTCCCCTGCTCTTCTCTCCCCAGGCCAGCCCTCCCCCCACCCTCAGCCTCCCTGGCAGAACCCAGTTTCCGAGCCTCTGCACTGGGGACTGTCCTGGACCAGCTGGTCAGGCTGCCCTTGAACCTGCTCTGGAACCGAGCACCACTCACGCACGTTGCGTTACCAGCAGAATCACGTGAAGTTCCTTCAGGGTCTTGTTCCGACCTACTGCTGACATGCTGGGCATTTGCACTC
Organism: Plecotus auritus; assembly: GCF_963455305.1. Classification (NCBI taxonomy): domain Eukaryota; kingdom Metazoa; phylum Chordata; class Mammalia; order Chiroptera; family Vespertilionidae; genus Plecotus; species Plecotus auritus. Next base: position 114,528,975 of record NC_137773.1, read on the forward strand.
TAACTCACTCAGAAGCCACCACAGGACTGGCTGGCGACTCCACCCCAGGTTCCAACCCCGCCCAGGCCCGTGGTTCCCAGCGGCAGGCAGCCCCGCGCCTCACCTTGGCAGTGGCGTGAGGGGACGCGCCTCTCTCCAGCAGCAGCACGGCCACCTCCTGGTGGTCATAGTGGGCGGCCACATGCAGCGGGGTCAGGCCGTTCTGCAAGGGCGGGGTGGGCTCCTGGTGAGTGACCAGGGGCGTGGGTGCCGGGGGCAAGTCCAAGTGCATTAGTGAACACCAGCAGCAGGAGCAGAGGGGCCAAAGCGAATAGCTGCCTAAGGTCTGCCCTGCAGGGACTCATCCACACTGGGAAGGCCGTGCTCTGCAGGGTATGGAACCCGCTGGAACCACTGGGGCATGGTGTGGCTGTAGTGGGCTCCCCTGACTGAGGACATGCTTGAGCCCGGGTGAGAGGACAGGGGTGGACCGTCCCGCCCGCCGCGCTGGGCATACCTTCCCCGCGGAGTCGGCCGCCACCCGCCGGTGCAGCAGCAGCTTGGCCACGTCCAGGCTGCCGTACTTGGCGGCCACGTGCAGCGGGGTGAAACCTTTCTGAAATGGGAACAGGAGGAGAGGCGCTCATCTTCCTGACCATGAACAAGCCCTTTCGCTCTTAACATACGGAGCGAACGATGGTGACTCCCACATCGGGCAACGCTGGCCGCATGAGACCCGCCGCCAGCCACAGGGCGAGGGCAGAGAACAAAAGGCACGGTGAGGGTCCAGCCTCTCAGGCGGAACAGAAGGATGGGGACTGTGAGAGCTGGAGCCGCAAAGGGACTTGGTGGGGGGCGGGGGCGGAAGGGCCCCTCGTGGGAGCCAGAAGGCTCAGACTTGGGTGGAAAAAAGCCCATCTTTCCCTCCCTCTGACATTAGTAGAGGTCAGCGTGGCCCAGTGGTTGAGCATTGACCTAGGAACCAGGAGGTCACGGTTCCATTCCCGGTGAGGGCACCCGGGTTGCGGCTCGGTCCCCAGTGAGGGGTGTGCAGGAGCAGCCAATCCATGATTCACTCTCTCCCTCTCCCTTCCTCTCTGAAATCAATAAAGTATATTAAAGAAATAAAAATAGTAGGATTGAGACAATAGCAGCTCTCTCCAATGCTTCTCTGTCCTTTTTATAAGACTTGAATTCCAAATTTCCTCATCTAAATTTTAGGATACTTTAATGACCATGGTAAAAAAGTTTTTTTTTGTAATTCCATTGATTTGTATTTCCTGCAGTAATAGCAAGATAAATGGCTGATAGAACAAAGTCTCACGGTTGGAAAGCACCTGACGTCCGACTGTCCCCCCTCTTCCCGGGAGCCCCCCCGACCCCACCCCGCAAACCGTGAAATTCCTCTGGGAAAGGCCCTCCGCCCCCGACAGGCACGGGCTATTAAACACACCCCGCTGCCTTAGGCCCCTTCTCCCTCGGTCTCTAGTGCAGACGCAAGGCCTGTGTGCCTAGCGCCGTCTCTGTAATTCCCACGTGTCCCTAACTCAGATCTGAAGGTCGGAGGGTCCCACCACGACCTCCGCTCCATCGTCGTGGCCAAAACATGTTGCCCATGCTGTCCTGGCACCACGTGGCGAGGGTAGCCTGAACAGTCCACAGCGATGGGCCTGATCCGGGCGGTGAGGGTGCGGCTTGTCCCGGCCTCTGTGCTCCTCCCCCACGCAGCACGGCCCTCACATAGCACGTCCCCCACGCAGCACAGCCCCTCACGCAGCAGGTCCCCTTCACAGGTCACCACTCACGCTTTTCCAAGGAGGCCGTTCTCCTTCGCTTCTTTTTGAACCTGTGGCGCTAACAATGCCTTGGAGAGTAAACCCTGCTTTTCCACAGACACATATGGGAGGTTTCCTCGTTCTTGCCAGAGCGCACAGTCCATTTAGAGCGACATCTCCTCCAACACTCCCCAACACCCTCCGTGGCCTGGAGGCGCTCGGAGCTCTGAGACAGGCCTCGCTCAGGGTGCACGCCCTCAATCGGGCTGGAAGGGCGGCCCGGCCACTGGAATGTGGGAACTGATGGGACAAAACTGCACCGAGTCTTCGCTGTGGACTCACATCGGGAGCTGGAAGGCATCTCTGGCGGGCCCCACGGACCCCTCAGCAGGGCCCCACACCCCGTCTGTCTGACCCCTGCACCCACCGAGCGGCCTGGTCCATTGCTTCAGGTTCAGTGTTGCATCCTAACCATCTCCACCGACCAGGGCTGGGCTTTGCTCTCTACACCCGTGTCTGAATCCCACTACCACCTCATCTGATGAGACCGTCACCTAGCCTGGTTATAATTATATTATTATAACATAGGTTATAATTTCTATTAGTATATGTTGCTTAGTCTCTGATTTAAAAAAAATTTTTTTGAAAGCACTTTCAACTCTTTGGGTTTGAAGAATTAGCCATTTCTCCTGCGCAGGCGCGAGGGCTGCTCACCTGCTCAGCAGGTCTCCCCCTGCAAACCCTCCGCCCAGGGGCAGCGCCCACGCCCATCGGTGCCGAACACGAACACGTAGACACGTCTCTCTAAGAACCCGCATCACTTCTGCACTCGTGGGCGCTATTCAGCCTGCAGACAACGCCCTGCTGTGGGTGTCCCCTGCCTGTTCCCCACCCCTCAGCACTAGTCCCATCTCTGACTCCGATGAGCTGGGCCCGCTCCTCTTTTCTCCTAAGTCACATCCAAGCAGGGAATTTCCAACCGGATGTATCGAGGAGAAAACACTCCTCTGCCCAGCACCCAGTGTGAAGGCAGGTACGTCCAGGCTCCCGCACCCATCTCCTTTGTTAGGGGACAGTGACAGTAAGAAAGTGGCTCTCCTGCGGGCAGGCCTGTGAGACACTGAGTTCCACACAGGGTGCAGCCTGGCCAGCTCAGGCAGCAGGAGTGGGCAGAAGCTGAGACCAGCGCGCAAGGCACAGTGACCTGAGCATCAGGTGGCACCAACCCTCTCAGCCAACACGGGATTGCCAGCCTGATGCTACCGTCTCTCCCTCGCAAGTTACACTAACTCCGTGCATTTGGGGGTCTCATTTCTTTTCCTCTTTGGAAACACAGCCTAGATTTGATCATGGGAAGGGAGGGAAGGTAACCTGGCTCAATGGAAACCTTAGTTCACGTCCCAGGTGGCTGCGCTGGAAACAGCACAGGCCTCAGCTAGAAGGTGGAATCTCTTCCTATTGCAGAAATGACACGACCCTCCCAGTGCCCTCCGATCGTTCAGGAAATGGCTCTCAACACACACAAAAAGCAAGAACCCGCAGGCCTGAGAGAGACCGACCCTCTGGGCAGTGTCCGTGGCAGAGAAGAGGGACCTGGTGGGTTCCCGCCATCGCAGCCACCCTTACCTTGGTAGCTAAGGAGTGGGCAGCCCCTGCCTCCAGGAGGACTGAGGCCACGTCCACCTGGCCTTCCCGGGCGGAGATGTGTAGGGGCGTGTACCCATTCGTGGTGGCCGCGTCTGGGTGCGCCATGTGCTGGAGCAGCAGCTGCACGATCTCCGTCTTGCCCAGGCGCGAGGCAATGTGCAGAGGTGTCTGCTCCTCCTGCAACCCAAGGCAGGTCAAAGGTCAGTGCCCAGGCAGCCCAATGCCAGCTGTTCCTCCTACAACTCAAGGCAGGTCAGAGGTCAGTGCCTGGGTAGCCCTAATGCCGCCACTGTCATTTGCATCGTGGTTTTCTTTTTCTGGGAGCCCCTAGGAGCCCCTAGGCAGAAGGAAATTATTACTACCCTGACCACAGTTATTCCATATTTTCCTACGGAGGTGACCTGTTTGGTCACAGAATCTTCCTTAGATTTTATTGATAAAGGGAAGGGGATAGAGAAGGGGGTGAAGAGGGATAAATGGTGAGGGAAGGAGACCTGACTTGGTGTGGTGAGCACACAATACAATATACAGATGTCTCAGAATTGTACACCAGAAACGTGTAATGTTATTAATCAATGTCATCCCAATAAATTCAATAAAATAAGTAAATAAGTTAATTGGTTAATTAATTGAAGTATGTACTTCCATCATCTTGGCTGTGGTTGTCTAAGCACACCAACAGGCCAGGCTTCAGCCTCATTCATATTTAAATAGAAACCAACTCTTGGTTCTGAATAAGAAAAAAATTTCACCCAGAAGCCCTAAGACCTAGATTCCCATCCGGAGATTTCACTAGGCGAAGTGCTGATTGCCTGGGAACCAGGTCAAGAGAGAAAGCCCGAGAGATGCTGGGAAACTGGCTCTCCCTCTGCATGGCAAGCCAAGGACACACGTGGTCCTGGCTTTAAGGAGAGGCTGAGGATAGAGGGGACATTGTAAGCTGATCTGTGGAAATGTCCCAGGACGCGGTGCAGGTCCAGGACTGGCATCCCGATGCAAATGGGAGCTCTGGCAGGAAGGAAATGGGCTGATGCAAGCCAAGTGCTCCCCCCCAGGAAGCCGAGGACGGAGCTGGTATAAGGACGCAGGACATGCTGAGGAGACTGGAGAAACCCCTGACTCTTAAGGTGTAGTCAGGGAAACAGGTGCAGTGTTAAGAGAACCAGACCAAACTGTTCTCTTGTAAAAAGAAAGGGCTGGTAGTCTCAGTGATGGTATGAGGTCTGGTACACTAGCCAAGGGCACGTCAGTTAAAGAGGAGGGAGGAGCTGGGCGGCCCCTGGAGCTGAGGACACACGGAGAGACGGAATCAGAGCTCACAGGATGCAGCCCCTTCCAGGTGAGTGAGGAGCTACGGGCAGACAGGAGACAGCACTGTGTGGACCTCAGGGTGGTGAGACGTGGGCAGAACGGGCATTTCATGGAACTGTGCCCTCCATGAACTGCTTCCTGTGAGATGCACCTTGTCCTATCCTTAAAGCAGACCCGAGAGGAGGCACAGCATCTACTATTAGACCATTTTCCAGAGGACAAGGTTAAGAGGAATTAAATGAGTCTCCAAGATTATCCACGGTCCCTCAGCTACTAACCAGGACAGACAGATATAAATGCTACAATATTTCCAAGGAAAGAACCCGTGGCCAGTGGTTTTGAGGAAGGATTTCAGATGTTACCAAAAAGGCAATAATAACAGGTTAAATACTAAAAAAAATTGGCAGAGATACAGAAAAAGAGCAAATATCTATTAAAAATAGAACACTTTAAAATTTGAATATAGAAAAATATGAGTTTTTATTTTGAGAGATAATGGAAAACCTTGTTATCTATATATATAAAAAGCCAGCAACCATAACGGCCATAATGACAGTAAGGAACGGTCACTATGAAGCCCACCGTGGCCAGCGAACTGGCCGATCAGGGGGTGGGGCCAGCTGGCCAACTTCGCAGCTCCTCCCCCCTGCCGGCCTGTCCCTGATCATACTCTCCCACCCTGATCAAGAGTGAGTGCCGGCCAAATGCCCCCTCCCTTCCCGCCCCCACCCCCCCCGCCCCCGATCAGCCTGCCCCACCATGATAGGCCCGCAGCCCCCACCCCCGCCCGGCCTGCCCCACCCCTGATCGCCAAGTCAATGCCAAGAAGGACTGCCGCAGTACTAGAGGCAAAAGGTGGCCCAACAAAGCACTGATGGGGTGGTCATAATAATCTGGCCACTCAGTGTGTGTGTGTGTGTTTTTTCTTTAAAGAAGAGAAAGTGACTAAATGTTCCCCGGGAACCCCAGAGACACTGGTGTGACAGCAGGACAGCACAGAAGAGAGAGGGACAAACACTGCTGATGAGGCCAGTGTAAGGAAGAAGGTGAGACAGCAGCAATCAGAAGGAAATTTAAGGAAGGGACATCAGCCTGGCAGGGGATGGGGGATTAGGAACAATGAGAAACAGGAAAATCCAACCAAACAGTGCCTAGGCCCAGGTTCTTCTGTTGCTGTCAGTGGAGGGAAGACAGAGAAGGAAAGCCAGAGTAAGGAGGGGTGACCTCATCACAGGGGAGCACAGCCCCCCTTGACTGTAACCTGTTTCTAAGTAACAGGGAAGGCCTGTCTGTGAACATTCACTTTGGTGTGAAGAAATGGGTGAGGTGTGTGCATACCTCCACAGCAGCAGATTTTGAATGCGTGGAAACAAGCAGATATGTGTGCAAGGGCTCTCACAAGGCAACATTATTCAATTGCTGATGGGGGCTGCGTTTCTTAGATACCGAATTGCACATTTCCCCAAATGCTAACGCTTCTGAAACGGGGCATCCCACTGCCCGCACTCGCTGCTCGCTTCCTTCTGGCCTGATGTATGGGTCCTGAGGGGGTACCCCCCTGCACCCCTGGAGGGAGGGGCCTGGGTCCAGCACCTACCCTGGGAGGGGCCGTAAGGAAGGGGCCCAGCCCCAGCACCTACCCGGGCTCTGGCGTCGACAAGGGCGCCATTGCGCAGCAGACATCGCACCACCTCCACTTGGCCTGCCCGGGCCGCCATGTGCAGTGCTGTCTCCCCACGCTGTCAAGACAAGACGTCAGGGTCAGTAAGCCCATGCTCAGATGGCAAAGAATAAAACATGCCTTCCTGTGACACTCAGCAATAAACCCAAAGTTTAGGAAATCTATGAAAAGACATAATCATTCCACTGTTACTTAGTCTGGGAAACCACGGCTTTGTGTCTTCTCTATCTTCATATGGATAAAACCAACTCCTTTGCTCTTTCAGTCCATGATGAGCCAATGAACTTACCCAAATTCCCAGGACACACAGGGGCTGAGTGTTGTAAGCAACCTGGCAGGATTTAAATTTGTGATGTGACGTTGCTTTTCTTAAACCTAAACTCTGTCATATCACACTCCACTATGTGATACCAATGTGGTCGCGTTTTAATGAAAGTCTAGATGCTGCAGGTCAAGGCAGCACACTCCAACCATCACTCAATCTGCACCACACATGCGTCGTTCCTTCCCAGAGTTCAAAGTTAATATCCGAAATAAACTACTAATTTTCACCTGACTGGGTTAGGAGACTAGATAGTGACTGTTTGTACCAAATCTGACCTGCCAGGCGGTTCCCTGCCTTTTAGTAATGAACCATTTAATGACAGAAGTCACTAGAGAAACCTGCTGGGGTGGCAGAGCCGTCCGTGGGTGGGCAGGGCTGGGTATGGGCCTCACAAATCCTGAGCCTATCAACCACCACACTCATCAGGAAATGGCAGCTTAGAGGTTAGAGAATTTTCCCACTGGGAAACCTGTTCATTACTGACTAAAAGCAAGATTTTGCCTTTTTTTAAAGAGCATATTTTAAAACCACCTGCAGCTCTGCACACGGCAAACTTGCGGCCATAAAGTTTAGACAACTTTACAGTCATAAAAGAGCACGACACTGAACTAGAAGTTAGCACTGAGTTGCCAGCCCTAGAAATAAGGCTGATGTAACCATGGAAAGTAAGCCACTCCAAGTAACTAAGCCGATCTCAAGGTTGGTCATGGTGAGGGGAGTCGGACAAATCCGAGGAGTACTTTCTTCTCATTCCTTGCACAGGAAACCCTTCAACCTAGAGGATTTAAGGCGAACTTTAGGTTCTATTCCAACTGGAGACTCTGTTCCTTATAAAGTTGTGGGAATTCATTTCAAATGAGTTGTCTTTGAAAGCGTTAAACTGGATGTCTACTCTAATGTTTTGTTTTATGAATGGCTCCCTGGCCCTCCAATGCCCTCATGTTCTGGTGATACACTTGACCGTGGAGAGGAAGTGTGCTGGGAGCATCCTGTTTTATAGACAATGTGCTATCGGGACAGCAACACTGTCTTCGGGTTTCAGATGTGCGGCGAGACCTTTCCTCTCTGGACAACCATCATTTCTCATTTGTTTTCTATGTCACTTCAAGCCTATCTCTAAACAGATGAAGCTGAGTTCTCCTAACTGTTAAACACATACACACACCTCCCATCTTCATCCTATTTCTAGGTCAGATAAAAGCACAGCCATTTTGCTAAAGACAAAATTGGTAGACATAAGGACAAAATTGGATTTCTTTAACAGAAGTTAAGCCAGAGAGGCCTCCAGAGCACCTACTCAACAATGAGTGTACGTTCACTTCATAAGCCGAGATTTTTCAGTTTACTGACAAGATGGAAAATGCTAGTCTTACTATTTCCAATACCCTCATTTTATAATAAAAGAAGTGACCTATATGGTGTTTACACATTTGAAACTCATATAGAAACTCTGAAGTATTAAATGTTAGATTCAAAGACAAGCTATCTAGGCAGACATCTACAATCATGCCCCTGCCAATGGTGGTTGTGTTTGATTCATACTTAATGGCTTTGGGGAAGCCGACCTTTACTGTACATTCCCTTACCTTTTCCTAGTGCATTACCCTTATTTAGGCATAAGTGTAAATAAGAAAGTGAGAGAGGGTGTAGAGTTTAATCATAACTTCCATCTGTGGATTCTCGTGCACCTCAGGGTGTTCAACACACCTGTTTTCTTTATCTTAAGTTGATGAACTGTAAGGATTGGGGGGGATTCTTCACCCTAATATGCAGAGTGAACTCAGCCAGGGATCCACTGCTCTGCTAACAGGGCCCCATCCTCTGGACAGCCTTGTGAGGCATGGACTTGGACCCCTGTGAAGCCAGTGGCCAGGGCCGGTTGGACATGAGTGCATTTGTGAGTGTTGTGGAAAGGAGGCATGGCTGAGGGACTGAGTGCAGTGAAATCCCAGATACATCAAGATTGGCAGAGAGGGGCGAGCTCACTGCCGAAGCAGGTGCTCAGTGTCATGCCCCTCTTCTGGGTGTTAAAGCTGACTTTTCTGACAGCTGCAGTGATCACTCACTGCATAGCTCGGAAGCGTCAGAGCGGGACAGACAGCCTGGCATCCAACAGGGCAACACGGGTTCAGGCAGCACACAGAGGTTCCAGGCGGGCGGGAGGGGACCCAGCCTGGCACAGCAAGCAGACAGTTTCACGCAGTGACCTCATCACCCCCAGGACCTGGGACTCGTAGCTAAACCTCCCGTCCCGAGAGTGACGAGGCCACAGGCAGCTGTGGGAGAAAAAGCCGAGTCCTCCTCACGCAGGGCTGCCGGGTTGGCAAGTAAAGCAACAGGATGCCCATTCAGGTTTACCTCCAGATGAGGGACGGATAATTACTTCAGCATGGTATGTCTCAGACATGTGAGGGACATACTTATATTAAAACAATGAATTGGCCCTGGCTGGTGCGGCTCAGCATTGTCCTATGCACCAAAAGGTCACTGGTTAGATTCCCAGTCAGGGCACATGGCTGGGTTGCAAGCTTGATCCCCAGTCGGGGTGCGTTCAGGAGTCAGCTGATCAATGTTTCTCTCTCACATCAATGTTTCTCTCTCTCCCTTCCTCTCTCTCTCTCTCTAAAAAAAAATCAATAAAAACACATTTTTTTAAAAAAGCAATTATTTGTTGTTTACCTGAAATTCAAGTCAAACTGGCAGTCCTGTATTTTACCTGCAACCCTACCCACTTGGAATCTTCTCCCTGAAGAGCACATCGTACCCGAGTGAAAACAAACAGAACCCTAGGAACCAGTCGAGGGGAGGGTTCCCTCAGCAGCCGCCTCACAAGCATTTCTTTGGAGGGAGCTGAAGGGAGAGAGTGTAATGGACATGTGAGAAGATGAAACAACTGAAGACCTCCATAATGACCAACAGGTGGGAGTTAAAGTGTGATATAGCAGCTGCCAAACTTGGAAGTTTTTAAGAACCTAAGACATGTCCACATTGTTGTTGTTTTGTTTGTTTTATGTGGAAAGCTACATGTCCCTACATAGCATGTTTTTGCAGAGGAGAGGACATGACTATGGAGAACCCGTAACTGCCGCACTATTTGAAACTGGTCGGCGAAGAAGCACAGAGTCACACAAACATTTCAGAGGGATTTTCTCTGATGATTTTGCAAAAGTCTCCCCAAGATAAAAGATTGCCTCAGGAGGTGTCAGTCACACATCTCATAGATGCGCTGGCATTGTTATCATCGTCACGAGATCATTAACAATATCGTCATCTCTCCTGTGACCCTGCAGTATTGGGACACACATGTGGAGCCCGCAGCCCAGTGGGAGCACAGAGGACCTGTTCAGTGAGTGTTCTGTACGGGTCTCCATTAACAAGCGAGCGGGGCTCCTCTCTGAACAGAGAAAGGATTGTGTTTCTTTCTCAAAGTTCTCAGATGCGGCCTGTTGTGCAATTGCTCTTATCCTTAATACAGTGAAGGTTAGTAAATACACAGAAACGTAGGACCGTTGTAAATGTAGCTTTTATGTTTCCATTTTGGGATGGTTTTATGCTCCCACTGTTGGTAATATGAAGAGGGACTATTGTGTAACATTTAAGATCAAAATACACGTATTTCACGTGGACTTTGTCGCGCTCCAGGCACTTCAGCACAGAAACTGTCAAACACAAACCCCCGGGACATGAGAGGAAACACGTAAGGAAGGGAATGAATGTCATTTCACAACTCACAGGGACAGAGACACCAACATCCAGCAACTCTCTGGACCCACTGCCTTTGATAACAGGCCGTTTTAACCACAAGCACAGATGCTCATGGGGGCAGAGCTGTTTCTGCTGCCCGTGTACATCCTCAGCAGCCCAGGGCCGACAGCTCCCTGGACAGTGGTGCCCTGTGCCCCCGGAAGGGAGTGCGCGCACGGCGATCGCAGAGTCTCAAGGGCGACTCCAGACAAGGACCTACACAGAGGCTGAGCCAAGGTGGGAGAGTCCTGGGTATCGCGTTCCCTGGCAGAGAGCAAGCTGTCTGGGGGCAGCGTGGCTTCCAGGTGTGTTGAGAAGTTGGATGTAACTACTCAGGTCAGAGAGGGCACCCTCTACCAACAAAATCAAATCAAGATAGAAGTCCAAGCGGGGCAGCAGGTGGGAAACCTGCGTCCCTGAGGCAGGGGAGTGGCTACAGCGAGAGCAGCCTCACGCCAGCCTCTCTCTGGTTAGTGCACTGGCCTGGCTGGGTCCTGACCTGGAACTTGCACCAAGATCACCAGGGAGACCGTCCAGCCAGCGCAGCGGGCCCCCGGAGCTCACTGCCCCGCCACTCAGTCAGTTGAGCTCTGACAAAGCATGGGCTGCATCCACCGTGTGGGGATGCTCTAGGTCTAAGACCAGCGACCCTCCCTCCCCACAGACTCGGCTCAGTCCTACAATCACCCTGCACCAGCCGCGCACCGGCTCTCTCACTGCAGCCACGAGCAGACGGACACGCAGACAGCACTGCCGGCCATACTCACAATGTTAGTGACGTCGGGGCAGGCGCCATTCTGCAGCAGCAGCAGCACAATGTTCAGGTGGCCCATGAAGGCGGCCACGTGTATAGGCGTGAGGCCCGACTGCAGACAGAACAAAGCAACACGACAGCAGCTTTACTCCGCTGCACGCGCCCGGCTCTCCATCGGCAGCCTAGTGAGGGGCAGGGGGTGCAGGTGGGGGAGTGAGGGGTCGTGACAAGCCGGGACCATGTCTACCTCAGTGACCGCCTGGATGGAAGCCCCGTATTTCACCAGCAGCTCCATGACTTTGATGCGGTTTTTCTTGCAGGCAATGTGCAGTGGAGTAAAGCCATTCTGTGCAAAAGACAACCGGTTAGTGGGAGACATGCGCAACCACTCTCACGCACGGCATGCATCACACGGCATCCTACTGCACCATCACACATGCTGTGTCCTGAGGGCTCTGCCCCTTTAGTGAGCACTGGGCGTGCCCGTGGGGGCATCTGCGTGGAGTCCTGCTTGTGTGGACACAGAAACAAGTGCCCAGAGCAACACGGCGACTCGTCAGAGAAGGACCAGGGGCTATGAGATGCGAGGGGGGCCATGAATCCTGTCACATGCTTCGGAGATAAGCACGTTTTTCCCGATGAAAGGCCACATTTTAGGCGTAAACACCCTTCATCTGTTTTACTTTTAAAAATTGCAAGGCCACGACTGCCTCTGCAATCAATGCTTCAGCTCTGCTACCACTTTCTCCAAGAGGAGGCGCCAGTGAGCAGAAAGCATGGTTTATGCGGATAATTTTTTATCTCCTGATGTTATATTAAAACTAGTGGCCCAGTGCACGAAATTCATGCACATTAAAAGAGGATTAATTAGAGGAAATAATTTAATATTGCTATTTGCCCTTTCTCTATAATAGAAGTGTCAGAGATGAAAGAAAATTAGTAAAATGTATATGAAAACCTTCCTCCTGTCAGAGTCTGGGGCTCACCATGGGACCCAGGTTCAAGTCCCCGCCCACCCACATGCACCTCAAAATCACATGAGACCCAGACTTGGCCGCTGCCCCCCCCCCCCTGCACTGGGCTAGATCTAGACCCAGCCAGTCCCACCCTTGTCAAGCCCCGCTGGGCAGGGGGTGTAGCCTCAGGTCTCCTGGCCCAGAGCCAGGACAGGGGGACATGGCCTGAGATCCCCTGGCAAGCCCTGCTGGGTGGGGGGGCATGGTCTGAGGTCCCCCATCAAGCCCCGCCAGGCGGGGGGGTGGGGGCGCAGCCTCAGGTTCCCCAGCCCAGCACCGGGAGGGGGGCACAGCCTCAGGTCCCCCATCAAGCCCCACTGGGTGGGGGCGCAGCCTGAGTTCCCCTGACCCAGCACTGGGGGTGCACCTTGAGGTCCCCCATCAAGCCCTGCTGGGTAGGGGGGTGCAGCCTCAGGTCCCCTGGCCCGGTGCTGGGGTGGGGGGTATGGCCTGAGGTCCCCTATCAAGCCCCACCGGGTGGTTGGTGTGGTCTGAGGTACCCCAGCCTGGTGCCGGGATGGGGAGCGCGGCTTGAAGTCCCCTGTCAAGCCTCACCAGGTGGGGGGCATGGCCTGAGGTCCCCCAGCCTGGTGCAGGAGTTGGGGGAGCAGCCTGAGGTCCCCTAGCCCAGCACCAGGACAGGAAGCACACCTTGAGGTCCCCTGTCAAGCCCCAGGGTGCGGGGGAGGGCGTAGTCTCAGGTCCCTGCTGATTGCTCGTTAAGGCTCCTTAAGGGAACTTGGCCTCAGCTGTGGGTGCAGCCATCTTTGTGATGGAGTGATGGTCAATTAGCATATTCTCTCTTTATTAGATAGGATGTTTATAAGAAGTTATATTAGCAGAAGTTATAAGATAGGTTCATGAAATCTACTTTATGAAATTATTCTTAAATTCATGAATATTTTTAAGAAAAGTATGGAGAATTTCTGGAATAATGGGAAGGAGAGATCTTCAGAGGCAAAGGAATGTGGAGATGTTTAAGGCACTTCTGAACTTTTCACACTGAGCTCATGTGCAGGAATTGGGGGCTATTATATAAAAATGTGCCCGGCCGGCGTGGCTCAGTGGTTGAGTGTCAACCTATGAACCAGGAGGTCATGGTTTGATTCCCCGTCAGAGCACATGCCTGGGTTGTGAGCTCGATCCCCAGTGTGGGGCGTGCAGGAGGCAGCCGATCCATGATTGTCTCTCCCTCTCCCTTCCTCTCTGAAATTCATAAAAATATATATTAAGAAAAATAAAAAAATAAAAATGTGTCCCCTAGCCCAAACTTCCTCCTGTGCGCTGTACTGAGTATTGTATTTCCATGTGAATGTGGGTCTCTGAGCGTGGGACAGGTGTATGTGTCCTGCAGGTGACCGTGGGGACAGTGCCAGCCAGTGTTTCTCTGGCCCTGCCACTCTTGGGAGGCGTGAGGTCGTGCTAACCCAGCGCCTGCTCCTCCGAGGGCTGAAGGCATTTTCTCATATGGGCTGTGGGTGAGCTGGACGTAAGCAGATGCAGCACTTACAAGACTTCATATTAAATCGCAACATTACATAAGCTCACTGCCCACTCTCCAGCTGAAAATGAGCATTTTCCTCCTTGTGAGAAAATACCTCCGCACGTGTTACACAGAACTCCAAAGGGCTATCTGCTTCCCAGGCAGGGAGGCATGCACTGATTCTGATGGGAGATTTCTAAACAGAAATACGATTTCCTATTTGATCATTCTAAGGGCATCTTATCATCTCAAGTATTGAGTGCAGACTGATTTGACGGACGTGAACCATGTAAACGTAGAGAAAGGTATGCTCCTAGTGTGTGAGTTGGGACGAGACACAGTTAGTGCATGCCTTCGGCCAGTGGCTGTTAGAAGGAAGGTGGCGCGGGAAGAGTCTCTCAGCATTAGGCCCTGGAAGACACCAGGTGCAGGGACGGCTTCTGGGAGGTTTGTGCAAACCGCCTCCTGGCGTCAGGCCCCGAGCCGGCTCGCACCCCTGGCTGGTGGCCTAGGCAGGACTGTCCGGGGGGACTGTCCAGGGAACTCCACACATGCTGCAATCACACCATCTGACGTGTCCGACCAGCGCCCACCGCAGCCTCATCCAGAAAGGAACGACTAAGGTTCAACTTTCTCACACGTTCATTCTGACCCGAGAGAGCTGTCTGAACCCACTTTATAATCCCCTCTCTGTCAGCTTCTATTTTCCAGCTCAAATTGTTACCACTCCAGAGCTGCCCTTTCTATTGCAACTCGTTAACCATGGGCACGCTGCCTTCGTGTTCTCATCAACCTCTCCATGCCCACGATCACATCCCAGCAACCGTGAGGGCAGGATGGAGCCAGGTGCCCATGTGGACTGAGTCTGCACGCCGCTCAGCCATGGGCCTGCCCTCCCACCCGCCTCGCCAGGCGGCAGCTGCTCAGGTTACCAGGGCTCGAGCGTTGGGGTTGGCCCGCTTGTCCAGAAGCAGCTTGGTGACGCGGTAGTGGCCGCAGTGCGCAGCCACGTGCAGGGCCGTCAGGTAGTCCAGTGTGACATCGTCTACGGGTGCCTTGTGCTGTAGCAGGTGCTTGACGCAGTCCATGTGGTCGCCCTGCGCGGCCATGTGCAGCGGGGACAGCCCGTTCTGTGCAGCAAAACAAAGCAAACACGCTCCGTCAGTCATCACTCTCAGGCTCAGGAACACAGCAAACTCCATTCTTGATCTCCGGGAAAAGTAGGCATTAGAATTCCCAGGTGACACGTAAATACAGAGCAGGTGATGCTTGGCCGAGAGGAGCAGGACTGGGGCCTCTCTCGGACTCCCTGCTCTGTGCTCCCACGATACTAGGACCTCTTTTCTCTGCCTGGGACATGAGCTGGTGTGGCAAACGCAGTCAGGTAAGAGCTAGAAAAGGGGAGGAGATGTGGGCCAGAGGTCAGTGACCTCCTAACTTTTAAATCAGAGGAAAACCTAAATGTATCATCATGGATATGGCCCAAAACAATGTTAGCCTCACTTCTCAGAGGCCAACATAGGAACACAAACGTGGTGATTCGCTGCCAGTGGTCAGGCTCGGTAAGGCTCTTAGTTTTCAAAGTTAAATAAATAAGCTTATAGGACAAAGATGTACGATTAAGAAACTAAATTAGAAAACATTTTCTCATTAAAGAGCGTGGACTGTTGCCTCTTCTTAGTAATCAGTGTACATGCGGTCGTTAGAAAATAACGGTGACCACATACACAGTTTGGCAGCAATGACGTGCACAGAAGCCGAGACCAGCACGGGCCCAACCCTACTCTCCCTGGGAAGGGGGTTGCAACATTGGGGGTGACAGCTAAGAACAAATGCATCCACGTTCAATTGTAGGGGTTTGTGGGGTGCGGCAGTATATGTGACTTTAAATTACCAATATTTTCTTCTTTGTGAAATACTCTTTACTCATAATTATTGGTTTTGCAATTATAAATTCATAAAAGAACTAAGGACAGAAGGGCAAGTAGATGAGGAGGGATTTATGCATAAATGTGTGGATAAAGGCACTCGGGCCTTGCAAGGCCTGGACTGGGGTGCTGCCCATCCACTGACATTCTGTCGGTCTTAATGCTGTTTAATCCACATAATGACAATGTGGAAAAGAAAATGTGCACCATTTAATCCTTTGTTCATTTTTAGAAACACGCACTGAGCGCCCCTCGAGCCTACTCACGTCCCAGGGACACTGCAGGGCCTTGTCCACACAGAGGCGACCCTCTCGGAGGCTCAGGAGTGACTCAGAAAGAGAAAGAACTGGGAGAAGGCGCCTCTACTCCCCTGCCAGGTGTCACCAGGTTAGTTCTTTTCCTTCCTGTTCCTTACCCTAACCTGCACAGAGCTCTGCTTTTTGTAATGATCTCCTTTTCTATCTTTTTACTTAATTCTGAGTTTCTTAAAGATATAGACTGCATATTATTTATCTTGATAGTTCCTTATTGACTAGACACTGCCGGGCACACTGTAGCTACTCACTAGGGTAATTAGGTGATGCATGATGAACAAATGAGTAAGTGAATGAACGAATGAGTGAATGAATGCATGCATGCATGCATGAATGAATTAATGAGTGAATGAACAAACGAATGAATGCATGAATGAATGAACGAACAAACAGGTAAATAAATGCAACCACTCAGTCACAGGCACTTTGTGCTGGACCCTTACGTAAGAATGATATTTGATTTTACAAGGAGGCCACCTAGGTAATCTCGTCTTCATTAGTGATATGCAATTATGGGCCGACTCTGTCAATAAGATTGTTCTGTAGTTTGTGGAATATTGTCAGCTGCTTATCCTCAGCTTGCCAGAGGCTTTTTACTGGTTGTAACATGGCTAGTCTGAAATTTTGTAATTTCCATTTAAATTTCAATCTCTTCCCCACGAAACTTTCCTAAGCGATCTCTGCATTACCCAGAGCCGTATGTCAAAGACAGGTCCCCACCACCCCATGACCTCACGACCCCACGACCCCACGGTGCAGGTGTGAGGGTGAACATAACCAAGTCGCCTGCTTCTCGCTCAGCTCCTGTCTCTGATGAGACAACCTTTCGTGGCCTGGGGCACACCCTTAAAGGCTGAGTTCATTCCATACGTATTTCAAATGTGTGGTCTGTGCTCCAAAGAATTTCAATTCAATTAAAATACAGTACACATTGAAAAATATGTGCTTGTGTCAGCGGCCTTATTTTTATTGCTCACCCTAATAATGGCATGGGTTGATCCCAAGCCTGACTAGGGGCTGGAGGCAGTGAAATAGGGGGAGAAGGTCAGACACATCCTTTGCCTGAGTTTCCGTTGCAGGAAGGATCTGAGTGTCGCTGCGCATCCATGAAACAGCTGTGTGATTATGTTCGATTTGTCTCAGGACCGTTTCTGGTCACCCAAAGTGGGGAACTTCACTGTAATAAACCATATACTGTACATAGAACAGTGACAACCTCATCACGTGTGTTACTCATAAGGAAGGGTTTCCCTGTGGTGAGCAGGCTGAGGGATGAGAGACGAGCTGTGCTGCCTGGAGAGCGTGTGCCTGGTTACGTCTGTGCTACGCCCTACGAGCCTGCGCTCCCCACGGCACTGCAGCCTCCACACCACCTCTCTGCCAGAGAGACAAAGTCTGGGGAGCTGGAAGGCTCGCCTTGGAAGGCTAACTTTGCTGCTTTAAAAGATCATGTTTCGTGTAATTTAGCCATCTCAGAGTTTCATAAAAATGTGGCCTAGAATGTAAGATTATCTCACGTATGGACACTATTCTCCCTCACTTACAACACAGTAATATTCACGTTTCCACCTGCAGTAGGAATAGCAGGTAAAGTACAGAAAGAACTTGCGGGCATGTGTGGACTGCATCTTACTGCGTGTATGAGTCAATTTCAAGTAACTTAAAAAGTTTGACGTATGTTCCTCACTCCTCGCATATAGATACTAAGAGATAAGAGATGCTTGCGGATGCTGTTTCAGGAAGAATAGGCGTGTAGGGGTGCCGGGCCCGCCCGTGCAGACTCACCTTGGTCCTGGCCAGCAGGGGCGCCCCCCGCTCCAGCAGCAGCTCCACCGCCGGGTCGTGCCCGCTCCGGGCTGCGCAGTGCAGCGGCGTCAGCCCGTCCTGCAAGAGCCAGGCCAGGCCTCAGTTCCCATTCTTGTAAAGCGAGTTGCACTGTGGAGAGCACATTGCCCGGACTGGGTCCTGGCAGCTCAGCGGGTGGGTAAGAGGTCAGAGAACTGCCTTAGCTTAGCCACTGATGCACGCCTCCTGTTTCTAGGGAAGGAGGGCAGTGTGGAGACAGCCTCCTCCTGCCCATCTCCTGCCTGTTGCTGAAAGTGCATAAAAACTCAGAATTTCATTTCACTTAACAAGGTTGGCATGAACAGAGAAAGGGCACTCCCTCTCCCTGATGACCCGACTCCAGGGCCGCAGAGAGCGGCTGTCTTCTCCACAAGCACAGAGAGCGCCTGCTGGGGCAGCTCAGCACCACCTGAAGGAAAATGACTGGGGACCCGCAGCATTAGAAGCAAAAGCCATTCGACCTGTACGATGCATGTAAAAGCCACACTCTCCCGGCTCGATCTCACCACCCAAACTTGAGATGAGTGGGTCCAACCGTGACCTTTGTTCCCAGAAAACTCCTGAGCAGGGGCTGGGGGCGCCTCCTTGGGGTTGGGGCTCTGCTTTCTAGGCACTTAACAGAAATAGTAATTTCATGTTACCACTTGAACCCTTAAATATTGTCTGAGGCTTAAATAAAAGCCCAGAAAGCCATGTCCCTGAAAACCCGCGTTGTCGTGTGTCCAGGGCCCGGTACGTTGGGGCGAACACTGGACAACACAGAACCTTGTGGTAGCAGGAAGCAGAAGGCAGACACTCACCCTGGTTTTGGCGTCAATCTGACCTCCGCGGTCCAGCAGGAGCTTCACCATGTTCGTATTTCCCCGTTTGGAGGCCACGTGCAGAGGGGTGATCCCGTTCTACAGGGAGAGAGGCGGAGCACGCAGTGTGGGCGCGGGGAGCACGCTGGTGTGGGCGCAAGGAGCACGCTGGTGTGGGCGCAGGGAGCACGCGGTATGGGCGCAGGGAGCACGCTGGTGTGGGCGCAGGGAGCACGCGGTATGGGCGCAGGGAGCACGCTGGTGTGGGTGCAGGGAGCACGCTGGTGTGGGCGCAGGGAGCACGCTGGTGTGGGCGCAGGGAGCACGCTGGTGTGGGCGCAGGGAGCACGCTGGTGTGGGCGCAGGGAGCACGCTGGTGTGGGCGCAGGGAGCACGCTGGTGTGGGCGCAGGGAGCACGCGGTATGGGCGCAGGGAGCACGCTGGTGTGGGCGCAGGGAGCACGCGGTATGGGCGTGGGAGCACGCTGGTGTGGGCGCAGGGAGCACGCTGGTGTGGGCGCAGGGAGCACGCGGTATGGGCGTGGGAGCACGCTGGTGTGGGCGCAGGGAGCACGCGGTATGGGCGCAGGGAGCACGCTGGTGTGGGCGCAGGGAGCACGCTGGTGTGGGCGCAGGGAGCACGCGGTATGGGCGCAGGGAGCACGCTGGTGTGGGCGCAGGGAGCACGCGGTATGGGCGCAGGGAGCACGCTGGTGTGGGCGCAGGGAGCACGCTGGTGTGGGCGCAGGGAGCACGCTGGTGTGGGCGCAGGGAGCACGCTGGTGTGGGCGCAGGGAGCACGCTGGTGTGGGCGCAGGGAGCACGCGGTATGGGCGTGGGAGCACCTGTCACAGGCATGGTGAAGTGGCCTGAGGAGAACCTGACCCAAGGCCACTACATCTCAACAGCTTCCATTTTTAAGGAACGAAAGGCACCCAAACCACAAAACACTACAGTAAGAGAATAAAAAGTGGAATAAAGCTGCATAACTAAGTCACCAGCTACAAATCTGCACAGAAGGTGCACCGTACTGTCACTGGGGCACTTTTATGAAACAGAAACACAACTTCAGGTTCTACCTGGGACTGAGCCCGAGTCCAAGTCCGTCCTCTCTCCAGCCCCCACACATCCAAAGAGACTGGGTCTCAGGGTTTCTTTCCTGTGCTCACATTAGAACACGAGCAGTCGAAGGTGGCTCTCAACACCTTCAGGATGATTACCTCTGAACGCAACGTGGGTTCCGTGCAGGAGACGTCCAAGGACAGAAACACCACAGATGTGAACTGTGTTTATTTCATTGGCGAACACATCACTTGGCAAGGATCTGTACTTGACTTTTTGTATGTCATAATTCTGCAGAAGTTCTAATACTGCATTTAGTTATTCATATTACATATGTGTGTGTTACATGCTGTTAAGTTAGCTCTGACTCCTGGGGACCTGTGAATGGGTGCCGTCCAGTGTCCCTCCTCACAGCCCTGCGCAGCCTGGAGGCTCAGCCTGTGGCTCCTTCGTGAGTCCCTCCACCTCCTGTTTGGGCTCCTCTTCTCCTGCTGCCTCTGTTCCCAGCATCGTTGTCTTTTCCAAAGACCCTGCCTCCTCACGAGGTGTCTGAAGTAGGACAGCGTCCGTGTGTCACCTGCCCCAGCTACGTTCAGGCCGATTCGCCTTTCTCGCGCTCCAGGGCCTTCGCAGAGCCCTCCTCCAGCACCAGGTTAAAATGAATCAGTTTTGTTCAGCCAGTGTGGCTCAGTGGTTGAGCGTTGACCTATAAACCAGGAGGTCATGGTTCGATTCCCCCTCAGGGCACATGCCCGGGTTGCAGGCTCAATCCCCAGTGAGGGGCATGCAGGAGGCAGCTGATCATAATTCTCTCTCATCATTGATGTTTCTATCTCTCCCTCCCTCTCTCTGAAATCAATTAAAAATACATATTAAAAAAATGAACCAGTTTCCCCATCATCAGCATGTGGGAATTGGGAGGACGAGGGTGTGGGAGGTCTCGGCCTTGGTCTCTGTGGCCCGTCTGGGCTCCTGGTGACATTTCCTGATTCTCCCCCGGCTGCCCTTCCAGCCTCAGCTGCCTCCTGACTTGCTGGCTGCTGCCTGCACTTGACCTGAGGAATGAGCCAAGGTCAGCGAGAGCCTCGTGTCTTCATCATCTACGCTGAAGTTGTGCGTTTCTCCTGCAGTCGTGATTCCTGTCTTCTTGTTGGTCAGACGCAGTCCTGCTTGGCCACTTTCGTCCTTTACTTTCAGAAGTCGTTTCGAATCATTGCTCCTTTGGCCATCAGATGGTGTCACCTGCAGAGCTTCAGTCACTATCTCTTCCGCCAAAATTCACTCCTCCCTCAAGTCTCTCCATTTTTCGTGTGGCACGCACGCTCTTTGTGCAGATTGAACAGAGTCTGACGCCTTTGCTGACAGGAAACCGTCCTGCATCCGTGGCATGTGCTGACCATGGTCCCTGTTCCCAGGGCAGCTGATGCGATAGGACAATCAGTACTGGGCGCCCGTTCTTCAGAGCAGCCATCGCTTTCCATGGACCAAGCTCCTTGCAGCACCCATCATCCGGGGAATGCTGGCCGTCAGGTCTGAGGGCCTCTTGCTTTTCCGAATCCCCTGGCACCACCAGCTCCTCCCGCTCCGTTGTGAGGCAGAGGCCGTGGCTATGGCACCTTGAGCCTCACCCCGCCCATGTGGGAAATTGGGGCGACGGTCCTGGGGTTATGCACCCTTGGGTTTCCTTCCCCAAAGACTGGAATGTACAATGAACCTTACTAACCTATAGGCTCTTGAGTTTTTCCCATATTTGTTGATATATTCTTGTTAGGATTTTGACAGGTTTAATCTCTGTGGCTTAAGTCATTCTATCTGTACTCCACCTGCCCTGGTGGTTAGCTCTCCCCAGTACTTTCAGGGCAGCTCTCACTTGGCGTTCTAGAACTCTAGGATCTTCCTTAGAGGCTTCTTCACAGGCCTTCGTTACGCTCCAGTCTTCTGCAGACCTCCGCTGACCGTCCCACCCTGCCTTCTTCTGGTCGGGTCTCCTCCTCCGTCTCTGGCAGTCACACTCCTCGTCTAGGTCTGAACTTCCCTCTGTTCCCTGAGTCTTCCGGTGGGGCCTCCTGGGTTTCCTTGTTTGTGCTCCTCTATCTCCTTACATGGACCACAGACCCAGAGACACAGAAGCTCAGACCGACTCTGGAACCTCAGAGGGAAGGCAGGGGAGGGTGAGTGGGTGGGAAGAGATCAACCAAAGACCTTGTATGCATGTATGCATAACCCATGGACACAGACAATAGTGGGGTGAAGGCCTGGCGTGCGGGACAGGGGCGGGCTAGAAGGGGTCAATGGGGGAGGAAGGGGGACATGTGTTATACTTCCAACAACAAATATTTTTTAAGAAGGAATAGTTCTCTTTATCTCTACGTGGTCGTCACTGAACTGCTCTGGGGACCCTGAGCCTGGTCTTGTCACCTTTAACACATCCCTTGCCTGCCTCTAACAGTGGGCAGGGTTTCTTCTGTCCTCCAGTTTCTTCTGTCCTCTCGAGTTTTCCTTCCTTTGACCTCCCACCATCCTCCCTAGTAAGGTCTCTAGTTTCAGGCCACCGTTGCTCTGCTTCTCCCTCAGGCATATTTATCCCTGCACCTTGCTATTTATGTGACTCACACCCACCAGGAAGGCTGCTCAACTGCTATGTGGCACCCAATTCCCAGGGGCCTCCCCAGCCTCTCATGTGTGATGTGGGTGACTCATGGGCAGCACCCCACCTGCTCCTGGCTGTGCACAGAGGGAACAGGCGTCCCACCCGACCCCTCTCCAACCCCAGCCGCTCTGATCTGTGTCCGCCACGGGACCCCCACGCACACCCCTCGTCTGGCTGTGGGAAGCACATGTCTGTGATGACAGGTTCCTGGCGCTGCAGAAGCCCGCAGGCCGACTGCGACACTCCTGGGCCCTGGCCAACCCCCCTGGCCACACTGGGTCCCGCTTTATTTCCTACTGCATCCCAGTCTCACTGAATTCTCAGCGCGTCTCTTGCGGTTGCTGTGTGGCCGTGTCTTCCTGCAACCCATGGAAAGCGTTCTGCTTCCTCTTCCTTAGTTGCTGTCATTGGAGCACAGATGGAATGACAGTTATGGTGACGGTTTTCCTAGGAGTCTGCTCAGCGTTGCTCAGCCTGACCTGGCACCGTGGCCCCTGCCTGCGCACTGTGTCCGGCCCGTATAAGAGTGACCCCGCTTCTCTGAGCTTGCATTCCCAGGGAGGACACTCAGTTCCAGATGGAAACGCCCCGTCCTGGTCCCTGAAGCTCGCTCACAACCAGCATGGCAAAACTGAGCCCGTCCGTCCCTCATCTTACCAGCTCCCGTCCACCTCGGCTCACCCTTCCCGCTCCACGTGCGAGTGCGGCATGGAGCTCCCCTCCGCATGGTGCAAGTGAGCCGCCGCCCTTCCTTGTTAACTGAGTGCGATGGTCACAGGAGGGGATCCCTCCAATAAAGATTCCATGGAACCTACAGCTCAACATGGTGTCTTTCCATGCGTCCCAGGGAGACTCCATCTAAGCAAAGTCTCAATTCATTAGAAACAATTCCCTGTCAAACTGTGCCCTGCGATCCCCGTGAAGACGTTGCATAAATGCACTTACGTGCCTTATACCTAACGCTTTAACAGCTTAATTAGCTATTGACTGAAAGCTGCTCCTTGACCCACAGCGTGAGCTTTAAGTCTCACCGCTCACACTGACGCCAGCACTCAGCCTCCCTGACCTGCAACCACCTGTGTGGGTGTGGGTTTGCGCGTCCTTATTTTTCACATGTTGGGTTGGGATGACTTTCTGAGATTTGAAGGAAGAAATGAAAATCTCTTATCTCTGGACAGATGTGGGTGAGAGAAAGGGATGGCCTCCCTGGGATCCCGGGCCACCGCGGGCACAGATGTGGGTGAGAGAAAGGGATGGCCTCCCTGGGGCCCTGGGCCGCACGGGGACCCGCTCTGTCCGTACCCGGGCGGTGAAGTCCACAGCGGCACCCCGGTTGAGCAGGAGGGTGGCCACGTTGACGTTGCCGTAGTGGGCGGCGATGTGCAGGGGTGTGAAGCCACTCTGGGGAGCAGAGAGAACCACAGTCGGTCAGGCCATCCCTCCCCATGTGCCATCACAGGAGCATGAGGAAAACATGTGGTAAAAAACAAAACAAAACAAAACACTGAAGGGTAACTGTCTCTAGACTCTAGCCAGTGTCTGCAGCTCAGCCCAGGCCACAGGCGCTTCCCGTGGGCTCCTGGTCAGTGCTCGGAGGGGAATAACTAAGTCTCTAAGAGGTCAGCAAGCCCCCCACATGCTTGGTGTTATTTCTAACTACCTGCACAATTCACCTATGAGATTTGCCATTTATACAAAACCAGGTTTCTTGGGTTCATTTAGCTTTAGAGAAAAATGATATGACTAAACAACATAAGGTGTTAGCCATGAGAATAACAATTATGAGTTTAAAATGTTTTCTCCAGAGAAAAACTCAAAATGAATGTTTCTTAAGAAACTGATGAACATCAGGGGTTGGCATGCTGACGCTGCGAGGATGTGCAGTCACCCTCAGGACTACACGTCATGGGAGCTCACCCTAACAGCCAGGCAGTCAGACCATGTGGTTGTAAGGAAAAAAGTTCAAAAAGCGCACAAAAGTTAACCAACATACTTGCTGTCAACGTGAATATAAAATTAAAAAATTTAGCTGAACCTAATTTTGAGCATTATTTAAACCAAATTTTATCAATAAACTAAGATGGATCTAAAATACAATAAGCAGGTTAAAAAAGCTAGACGGGCATTAGAGAACTGTTGCTGTCAGAACGTTTTTTAAAATGTCTTAAGCTCTTAAATGGAAGAAAAGTATATTTTCATTTCTGATGAAAAATTAGTTAGAAAGGTTTGCCATTTTCACAGAAGAAGCATAGCAATTTCTATTATTAAAGTATGCAAAGCAGTATTATCCTTGCTCTGTAATTTTAATAATTTCATTACTTAATAAAAGATTACAGAAGCAATCAAGACTGTTCCGTAACCTGGGTCTCAGTCCTCAGGTGTGAGGTTATCTAGTATTGTTCTCTTTTATTTGAAACTAGAAGCCCGGTGCATGAAAATTCATGCACTGGAGGGAGAGTCCCTCAGCCCAGCCTGCCCCCTCTCACAGTCCGGGAGCCCTCAGGGGTGGGAGGCGACCCGGTGATCAGGGGAAGGCGACGCCCCCATCACACCTCTGCTGCTGCCACTGCCGGCAGTGCAAGCCTCGGCTGGCCCTGGTTACCTGAGGCTCGGGCGGCCCTGGGCGGCTGGGGGGCTGAGAGGACTGGGGGACTCCGGAGGCAGGCGCCCTGGCGGGGCTGAGGGGACTGGGCGCCGCCATCTTGTGGCTGTGGGCGCCACCATCTTTGAGGGCGGGGCAGTCAATTAGCATATTCCCTCCTTATTGGCTGTGGGTGCCGCCATCTTTGAGGGCGCGGCAGTCAATTAGCATATTCCCTCCTTATTGGCTGTGGGTGCTGCCATCTTTGAGGGTGCGGCAGTCAATTAGCATATTCCCTCCTTATTGGCTGTGGGCGCCACCATCTCTGCTATGGCGTGAGGGTCAATTAGCATATTCCCTCTTTATTAGATAGG
This sequence comes from Plecotus auritus, assembly GCF_963455305.1. Taxonomy (NCBI): domain Eukaryota; kingdom Metazoa; phylum Chordata; class Mammalia; order Chiroptera; family Vespertilionidae; genus Plecotus; species Plecotus auritus. The sequence goes on from NC_137773.1 coordinate 114,554,244, forward strand.
ATGAACTTGGATGTGGATAGCACTGTTTTTAAGAAATGTCACCTGAATCACGACCATTACTTTTCTGTTCAGTTGACGTACAGACTTTGCGACTTTGCCTTTTAAATAGCCCAGATAAGGCCTTAGACCCCTCAGGGACAGGAATTCGTGCCTTCGGTCACACTAACTGCACACAATTTCTGACTGCAGAGAAGCAAGACACAAAGAGCAACAGTAGCTCTGCATCCAAACCCACAGGGGGTCGGACTTAGCTATTTTGTGGCTACTTGAGGCCAAACATTCATGTCAAACAGAGGGAAGGATCAGTCTGCAACCTGGCTGTGCTTTTATAAAGTGCCAAGTGCTTATAATTAAAGAAATAATGGATGTATGTTTTCCATTTTTACCTTCATATATCCTGTCACCCAGACAATATCCTGAGTGTGTGCCTATTATTCCAGTTACAGTGTAATCACAGCAAAACGTAGTGATTGCTGCTGGATCTTTTCCAAATTCTTCAAATAGAATATTATTTTTCTCATTTGCAAAATTAAACAGGCCTATTGTCCGAGGTGGCCTCGCTGGCGCTGTGGCACCTGCCTGCAGCCGGGACGAGTCCCTGAGCCACGTGGAGGGGGCTTGGCGCCCGCAGTTGCCCAGGGAAACCCCCTCTGAGACTCCGTGTCCTCACAGACCCTTTCTGCCTCAGTGTGAACCTTCCCTAATGGTGCCTTTCAGCACACGCTTAGAGCCAGGACGGCTTCAAAAATGCATCTCAACCACCAAAAAGTCACCTAAACAGTTAGAGGTGTTAAACCAGTCATTGAGACAGCGATCTGGGTAGCTCCATCTTAGCCCTTCACCAAGCAGATGGGCCTGTGCTTTTTGGTTTTTGTGTTTTTTTAATCTCTGCCCTAAGTTCCATGCACAGAGATGGAACAGGAGAAAAGATATGATAACCCAAATTTATTTGCATTTCCATGGGTCATTTGGTTAAGCAAGGTATTAGGCTTAAAACACACTACTCTCAGTAATACTGTGTGTAGATGCTGGTCTCCAGCCCAGCACTCGCGAGAGGCCCGTCTAAGTGAAAATCTATATACCGGTCCCTGGACTGGGGACAGGTTCCTGCTTCTAATGTACTTTCAACAATGCTTGCTAGGGCCTCCAGGAAGTGGGTGGCCACAGGCATGGAGAGGCCACTAAACACACACACACACACGTGTACACACGCATACACACACATGCATACGCACACACATGCACGCACACATGCACTACACTGAGGCTTCTAACCTGAGGCTGTGCGTATCGCTGTGACTTCCTGTGCTCTGTGGAAATAGATGCCTCGTGACAGGTACTGGGAGGTAGCATTATGAGGTGTGTGCCCTCAGGACGTGGTCACTGTCATCACTGACTAGGGACAATGTGGTAAAGCCCATCAGGCACCTGTGGTGAGACGACAGGACGCGGCGGGGCAGGGAAGCCTCCGCCCAGGTCACTGTCTAAGCTTGGGCCTGGGACCCTCATTAAGAGGGCACAGCTCACCGGCAACGCAGCCACGCCCACGCAGAGGGGCCTGCTTTAAGAGTTTCGCTGCACGCTCACAAGCCATTTCATACTTTCACTGGGTAAACATCGCTTCAAATATTTGTGACATTCAATGACTTGAATTATCCAGTCCCTTAATTATGGAAAACATTTCCAAATTAATTTCCTAATAAGGGAAGTACCAATCATTAGTATAAGTTAGTGAGCATTTATTCTAACTGGGCAAAACTAAAAAAAGAAATAAAAACAAGGCATATGTTGGCATAAACTGGTACTGTACCTCAGTCGTCCTATTCACCATCATCTGAAGCGGTGGGTGTGGGGGAAAGAGCGGAGATGTTAGCACACTGCAAATTAGGAGACAGTCCGTGCACAGCACAGGCCCGCTGGCCCAGCACGTGACACGCGCTCATCTTTGTTTCTATTCTTTTTTACTAGAAATGGAAAAATTAAGCAACTTTCTACAAAGCTGAACCTCATTTTTTAAAAAACATTTTTTATTTACTTTTTTTGTTAATCCTCAGCTGAGGGTATTTTTCTATTGATTTTGAGAGAGAGAGAGGAAGGGAGAGGGAGAGACGGAGAGAAACATCGATGTGAGAGAGACACATTGACTGGTTGCCTCCAGCATGCACCCCGACCAGGGCCGGGGAACTGAGGTGCGTGCCCGTGACCGGAATTAAACCTGGGAACCTTCAGCCCAAGGGCCAATGCTCTATCCACTGAGCAAAACCGGCCAGGGCTAAAAAACATTATTTTTAATTTTTCTGTTACGGTACCTGACAGTCCCCTTCTTTGCCAAATCCCCCTCAAAGTCAGTGATCCCTTTAGATGAGCAAAGTGACTGTGTTACACAGGGCCTACGCTCTCCATCCGAGCCCGCAGCCAGGAGCCACAGTGAGGGCCCTGGGGCCTTACCTTGGACTGCACGTCCGCGTTGTGGTCGTTCTGCAGCAGCAGCGCCGCGGACTTGGTGTCGTCCTTGCGGGCGGCGATGTGCAGAGCGGGCAGCCGCACCTTGCCCTTGGTGTCATTCTCCAGGAGCACAGCCACTGCCTGGTTGTGGCCCTGCTGCAGCGCCACCGCCAGCGGCGTGAAGCCATCCTGTGGACGCGGACAGAGAGGGCCTGAGCTTTGGGAAGCGTAGGGGTAAAGCAACGACTAGATGGACAGCAGAGCAACAGGGCGGACCATTCCTCAGAGACTGGAGGAGGTGAGAGCCAGGCCCTTGCCTCGCTGCTGTAAGGGGTGAGCCCTGGACTAGCACTGTGCTGCTGCCAGTGTCTCCCTTTAGGGCCGCTGATGTTTGCTTTATAGCCCGGCCGGCATGTGGTGGAGCATTGACCTAGGAACCAGGAGGTCAGGGTTCAATTCCTGGTCAGGGCACAGGCCTGGGTTGCAGGCTCCATCCCCAGTGTGGGGCGTGCAGGAGGCAGCCCATCAATGATTCTCTCGCATCACTAATGTTTCTCTCTTTCCCTCTCCCTTCCTCTCTGAGATCAATAAAAGTCTATTTTAAAAATATCTGCTTTATACATTCAGGGTCTCCTGTGTTGGGAGCCTGAATATCACAAATGTCCCACCGTCTTGTGGGGTTACGCCTGCCATCAGGATGTAAACGCAGCTCCGCCTTTGTCAGTCGTGTTAAAGTCTGGTTTTGTCTGATACAGGTGGAGCCACCCCAGCTTTCTTTTGGTTTCTATTTTCATGAAACACCATTTTCTATCCTAACTGTAGCCCAGAGGTTTTTAAACTTTTGCACCTCATGGCACTGATATTCGGTGGCACACCAAAAGTTCTATTTTTTTTGGCCGATCTGACCAACAAAAATAGGCATACTTTTGACTCATTTACACTGATGGACATTGTTGTGTTGGCTGTTGTCATTTTTTAAATTTGACAATCTAAGGGAAACAAGGTTGGGTATGACGTATTTTAAAAATTCTCACGGCACGCTGGTTGAAAATCGTTGTTGTTGGTGTTTGTGGAAATTGTTTTCATCAAATGTATCATATTCCATATGCACTACCACAGTAAGAATGGGATGTTAAATGAATCTATTTCTTAATAGATGGAGGAGTGAAGCATGTCGCACTGTGAGAGGAAACACGGCAGCCTACGTTTGGAGCTGCATGGCACCCAGGGAGACTGGGAAGGATGAAGAGCAGCCGGTGGAAGGATGGAAGAACAAAGCGTCATGGGCTTCAAATCAGGGCACCTGCTCACTGAGCCGCGTGCAGGGTCCTCCCTCAGGGCCACGGCTGTGGGTCCTGGCGGCCTCGCTGCCCGCACAGCATGGACAGAAAGGCCCTGTGGGCGGGGCTCACCTCGGTGGCGGTGCTCTGGTTGGCGCCATTCTCCAGCAGGTACTTCACGACCTCGATGTGGTTCTCCTGGGCAGCCATGTACAGGGGCGTGAAGCCGTTCTGAGGACACAGGACAACACGTGGCTCGTCATTCCTGACAGGTGAACGGGCAGGAACACAGACGAGGGAGGAGAGGCCGGGAGTGAAGTTCTGAAGGGGCAGCCCCTCTCGTGGGTGAGCAGACGTGTCCCTGCCACGGAGCTGCCAGGCGCAGGGCCAGCGCTGCCCACACTCAGGCCCTGAAGGATGGGGAGCAAGGACATGGGGAAATGTGTCCTCAATCCTGTCTTCATTTTGGTCCCAGGGAGGCACTGTCTCATCTCCTCACACTCGTTAACCCAGAGACATTGAGCATCTTAATATCTGTATGTTCATAATACATAGAATTCTCACCACGTGGCAAACACAGGGTGTCCCCCAGAATGTAGACACACTTTGCACAATTACAAAGGCAGTGTTTGCACTTCAATGGGGTTTTCATTTTAGGGTGGATTTCCTTTGTTTAAAGCTTAGTCTGGCTGGAAAGAAACATCAATAGAGCCATCAGCTGTTAAAGTATGTAGACATGTTTCTGGGACACCCTGTATATGAAATAGTATTTATATACTATCTTCTGTATTTATCAGTGCATAGCTATTTAAACAGACCACCATGATCTTCAATGTACACAGTTTAGTTATTACCGAATGTGGGTCAGAGCCAATGCGCGAAACCATCTTTTTAAAAAAATATGTTTTTATTGCCCTAGCCAGTTTGGCTCAGTGTATAGAGCATCGGCCTGGGAACTCAAGAGTCCTGGGTTCGATTCTGGTCAAGGGCATGTACCTCGGTTGCAGGCTCCTCCCTGGCCTGGGCTCTGGTTGGGGCGTGTACAGGAGGCAACCAATCGATTACACACACACACATGCTAAGTGTCCAGTATACACACACACACACACACACACACACACACACACACACACAGGCTAAGTGTCCAGTCGACTGGTCAGCCATTCAACCAATCAAAGCATAATATGCTAATGATATGCTAAGGATGCTCAACCGCTCGCTATGACGTGCACTGACCACCAGGGGGCAGACGCTCTGACTAGTAGGTTAGCTTGCTACTGGGGTCCAGTCGATCAGGACTGGGCAAGATGGGCCGGACACGCCCTGGAGCCCTCCCATGGTCCCTTCACGGCTGGCCAACCTCCCATGTCACTCCCTGGCCCCGATTGTGCACCAGTGGGGCCCCTTGGCCTGGCCTGTGCCCTCTTGCAATTCGGGACTTCTTGAGGGATGTTGGAGAACTGGTTTCAGTCCAATCCTGCAAGCCAGGCCAAGGGACCCCATTGGTGCACGAATTCGTGCACTGGGCCTCTAGAGTGTGTGTGTGTGTGTGTGTGTGTGTGTGTGTATCTTTAAATTGATTTGAGAGAGAGAGGGAGAGGGAGAGAGAAACATCAATGATGAGAAATAATTGAGCCCCCAACCTGGGCATGTGCCCTGACCAGGAATCAAACCATGACCTCCTGGTTCATAGGTCAACGCTCAGCCACTGAGCAACACCAGCCAGGCACTAGAAAGCATCTTGAAAACATTTTTTTCAGGGCTAAACATGTTTTTAAAATAATTCAAAGACCTTTTGCCATGACAGAGAGCATAGAAAGCTGCAATTCATGGACAACATGTGAGCATCCAGCTAAGACATGCCATCGGCAACTGCACAGATCCGGTGGGATTCACTTCCGTTACCCATCTTTGTTGCATTTGCAATTGGTAAGAAGAGGTGAGTGAAGTGAGTTCTCGTGTGTATTTCCTTAGATGAAGCAGCCTCAGTGTAGGAGAGTTTAAAACACAGCACAAATCTCGGCAACACTGTTTCTACCTGCTACTTGCCCCACAGGACCAGTGGCACACCAGTTCCAACAGTAAAGGGATGCTGGCAGAGCCCGGGTCTGAACCTCGCAGAAGGAGAAGTCCCTCCTGAGAGGCCTGGTTCTTGCAGGCATGTCAGTGTCAGGTTCAGGTTTTCCCTGAGCAGAACTGCTCAGCAGGCTGGTGGGCTGAGCGGGCTCATGGGCACTGGGGCTCTTGGACACAGTGGGCTGGTGGGCACAGTGGGCTGGTGGGCACTGTGGGCTGGTGGGCACTGCCGCCTCGTGGACAATGCAGGCTGGTGGGCACTGTGGGCTGGTGGGTCCAGTGCACTCATGGGCATTGCCGCCTCATGGGACCCACGACCCACCCTGGGACCACGACCCTCCTCCTCTGCACTCACCTTCTGAGGGACAAGCTCAGGAAGTTCCCACAATGACCTCCAGCCTTAAGGTCAGGATGATTCAAGTTACCTCCCTAAATAGCTCCTAAGTGCACAGCTACAAAGAATGCGCAGATCCAATGGCACTAATTATAGTCACAGAGACAAAGCCTGTGCAGCCGTGCGGGGTGCTTGGTGCACAGATGCAATGACATACTCGCCTGGCGGTGAAGGAGGCCTTTTACTAAGGAAAATGCCGCAGACTTCCCCGAGGATGGGATTTGATGATTCTTTACCAGGTTATGACACTCTGGCTTATTTTCACCACCCTATTCTCTCCAAAGGTTCCCTTTAAAGGATCATAGCTACACATTAAATGACATTAAGATTGTTGCCCAAGGATTAGGTGGGTGGCATTCTCCGTCACTAGTGGGAGTGGGTTTCTTGTGATATCTTCAGAAAAGGAATTTTCTAAGACGCGCACGGGAGAATGAATGCTTTTTGTTTGCGTGGAATTATATCTGTTTCCACAGTCCCACATCCCTTAACCCCGTCCTGGGGGATGTGCACGGGGCTCTGGCCGAGCTGAGAGCAGGGCCAGTGTGCAGAGCGTCTGTTCCCTGGTGTGGCGTCTACATGGCCAGGAGCCACGTCGGCGGGTGCGGGGAGCACGCCCCCCCAACAGGAGTCCAAAGGGAGCAAGAGGGCCAAAGCTCAAGAGAAGGGAAGGGGGCAAGGAGGCCCCTTTATTCAGGAGTGAAGCATCTCAGATTTCCAGGCCTTACAGTGGCCATGCCTCTTCTGGCCACTGACTCGATCCCAGGTGTGACTGATAGGTGAGCATCTTCCCACGTCACCTGACATCACATGGCTGTGTGTGTGGTCCAGGCCCCTCCCCCAGGATCAGCAGAACTGACTTGGAGAGGGTTAGCTGCGGTTTCCTGGCAAAGCCGTGTAAATGGCCCATATTCTCTAGGCACCCCTTTGCTCCTTTACTGACAGCAGGAACCAGGCTACTGACGGCATCAAAATGATTCATGTTCTAAATCTCTCTAGGAGCTAAGACTTCATGAGTGTTTGCCAGGTCCTCTTGTTTCATTCACACTCAGCCATCCAGGCCGCTGAGCAGACCGGCGTGATCCTCAGACACCAGCTCTGACCTGGGCGTCTGCATCCTCTAAAGCCGCCCGGGATGTGCAGGGCTCTGATGCGTGACAGCGGCTGGCATGGCAGCTGGAGGGCAAGGTCCCCGCATTCTCTTGGACATGAGAATTCTTCCAGCTTCTCCTCAAGTGGGCTGAGGGATGCAGTCACAGGAGAGAAAAGGAACACCCTCTCCATTGCTGTTTGACCTGCAAAGTCCGGTGGAATAGAGGTGGGTCTCTATATGCCTCAAGGATGAGGAGGCCACGTTAAGTCTCACACCACGGAATGTGGCGCTGTGGCTGGACCCACGTGGAACTGATTCTGAGCCTTGGGCCCTGCCCGCCACGCGAGTCCCTGTGCTCCAGCAGCAAACTGGATGGTATTCTGTCACGGCTGGGTGTGGTGACCATCAGAAACACAACGGGAAACTGTGTTCCCCCTACCCCCACCGTCAGTCCTTATGACCGATTTTCCATGTTTCAGGTTACCCCGGCGCACCCCATCCCTCAGCCTGAACCAGTCTTCCTAAGACACCCGGCGCTGCCATCCGTGTGTGAACGCCACGCCCACCAGCACCATGGACAGCTGTGGCTGTGGCCGCGAGACGGATTCCTGTGCTTTCAAGTGACGAGGTATTAACAGGTCTAATAGCAAGGGCATCACGCCTCGTCTGCTCGGAGGCGTTGTCCCCGCACTTGACAGAACCCCCTGCGTCTCTGGTTGTGGCAGGTCAGTGCTCACTGAGTCACGCAGGACGGAGCCAGGCTGTTCAGCCGCAAACACCCTCATGTGTGAAATGAGATCGTTTGGCGCTGCCATCAGACATTGCACCGCGGGAGGAGGCTTGTCTGCTGAGGTTGCTGGCCTGGCCTCGCACAGTGCGTGGCCTCCTTCAATCCCCACAATCACCCTAAGGTCTATGGGCCATGGTGACTCCTGTTGTACCGACAGGGACATCCAGGCGCAGATGTGAGGAGAGAACAGGGAGGATGCAAGGCCACATGACAGTCAGACAAGGAGGCCAACGCTGCATGACACCAGGCGTCTGAGGGTCTAACAAATGGACAATCTGAACTCATAGGCACGGAGAGCAGACTGGTGGTTCCGGTGGGGGGTGTGAGGTGGGGGGTGGGAGACAGGGGGAGGCTGGTGAACAGGTGGACTCCCAGCGGGGAGATGAGGAAGGCCTGGGTCTGAGGTCCAGCAGCAAGTGCCGCTGCTGATGCTGTGCTGGGTGTAGGGACGGCCGAGAGCCCAGAACGTCCATGTTCTCACAGAAGAAAAGGACGGGAGTGATGGGAGTTAACCGACTGAGGAATCCATGCAGGATGCAACCTGTACCAGATCGTTTGTTACGTTAAATATCATACACTTTTTTGTCAATTATTCCTCAATAAAGCTGGAAAAATAAATTTGGTAAATTGTATATGAGGAGAGAGAGAGAGAGAGAGAGAGAGAAGCAGAGTCATCACCCCTCAGGTGCCCCTGCCCGACCTGGTACCTGTGCGAAAGTTAGCACGAGCCCTGACACCCAGGCACCCCCGGGGGAGGAGGGATGCTCCCAGTAATTTCCTATCACAGGTTGGACTTAGTGTCCTGTTTCCACATTTGTTTTGTTGGTGACCTTTGCCTGGAGGAGCCCTGTGGGAGGTCTTCCCAGGGGTGTCCCCTGCCGTGAAGCATGAGGTCAGAGACAGACCTCCGGGGGCTGCTCCCCCTGCCCAGCGGCCCAGCCTCTGGTGCGACTCAGAGAGGAAAGCAAGGGCCTCCACAGAGGTTGTGAGCATCTACTCTCCTCCCCACAGGCCGCCTTACTCAGACTCAGCACCTTTACCTTCAGTCATGCGAGACTTGAATGGTTTTGTGAAGGGAGTAAGAAAGGGGGGTGGCACGGCTGGCCTGGCTCAGTGGTTGAGCATTGACCTATGAACCAGGAGGTCACGGTTCAACCCCCAGGGTGGGGCCTGCAGGAGGCAGCTGATCAATGATACTCTCTCATCATTGATGTTTCTATCCCCCTCTCCTTTCCTCTCTGAAATCAATAAAAAATATGTATTTTAAAAAGGGGGGATAAACCAAGATCCAACTTTGAGAATGTTCAACCTTAATTCCTTCCAGTTTCAGGACAAAAGGACAAGCAGTTCGCAGCCTGTCTCACCACCTGCCCCTAGATATGTCCCCAAAGACAACATGTGGGCATTCATTATCATTCAAGATTGAAAAGTGGCTTTCTATTATTGCAAATGAAAATAGAATCACGCTTTTCAGATACGTGTCTGGGTGTTCACAGACCAATGATCTTACTATTGGAATTCTGGGATAGGAGAAAGAATTCCATTCTATGCCAGATTTTAAATGCATGGATTCTCCTCATTTCTCCAAGCTGATCGGAGACGTAGACCTGGAGAAAGATCCCGTTTCCCGGGGAGCGGGGCGCGGCACCTGCAGGCTTGCGCTCACCCGCAGGCTGATTTCCCGTCCAAGGAGAGCAGGAGCGCCCGACCCTCTCTCATCCCTGGTCAAGCACAGGTGCATGTTTTCATCTACGCTTCAGAGACTCCGAGTAGCAGCAGCAATTTTCCCAACTGAATTGGCCAAACCCTGATTGAGGGAAATTCGACATGTATCCATTCAGAGGGGAAAAGCCTAAAACAAAACCTTTTTTAGGAATCTGAACATGAGTCCCATTTTACACTCTGTGTGTGTGTGCGTGTGTGCATGTGTGTATGTATTGTGTGTGTGTGTGTGTGTGCATGTGTCAGAAACGTTCTATTGTGAGTTTTGTGTCAAGAGCCAAGGCTGGCGCTGTGGGCATATGGGAGCCATCCGTGGGGCAGGCCCAGGGCCAGCTGTGTACACTCTCTGCTGCATGGCCCAGCTCACACTCTTCGTGGCCAGGAGAGGGCCAGCAAAGAGCAGACCCAGGAAGCCTTGCTGCCCAGGTGCTGACCACTGCACACAGGGTCCCTGCCCCCCGACACCTGGGAGTGAAATCAATGCCGTGTAACCTTGTAATGGGCTGAATGGCCATGGTCTGACAACCTGAAAGTTAATAAAAGCAGCCTCCTCATGTTTATATTAGAAACTAGAGGCCTGGTGCATGAATTCATGCATGGGTAGGGTCCCTCGGCCTGGCTGGCGATTGAGCTGATAGGGGCTGGCCAGCTGGGGTGAGGGACTGTGGGAGGTTGGCTGTGGGAGCGCACTGACCACCAGGGGGCAGCTCCTGCATTGAGTGTCTGCCCCCTGGTGGTCAGTGCGTGTCATAGTGACTGGTCGACTGGTCGTTCGGTCGCTTAGGCTTTCATTATATAGATAGGAAAGGATTTTGGAATAAAATGTCCAGGACTGAAATATCAAAGCGGGTAAGCATTAGAAAGGGAAGAGGATTCCAGAAAAGAAAAGCGGGTTTTCGATACAGCAACTAGCGCCAGGCTGCGCCAGTGACTCGGGCATTTAGGAAACCGTCCCACATTTTAATTGTTAACTTCTCTCACTCTAAAGCGTTACCACAATACAAACTCAGTCTGAAGCCATTTGTCAAGATTCCCTATAGCATCGTCTTCAATTGAGCGCACTGGACACAGAACAAGGAAAGACTCTTCATCTCTTAACTGCCATCTATGGAATCACCACGTTCGACAGGCATTTTGCAAGAAGTCAGCAGCCCTTCATGTGGATGTTACAGCACTAACGCCCGGGAACTGCTGTCCAGAACCCGGGGCCATGGCGTCCATTCCCACACAGCGTGAGCACATACTCCCAGGCCTGCAGCTGTCGCGTCTGTGTCTGGTGAGCCTTATGCCCAGTTTTCCCTTGCAGCCTCCTGAGCAGCTTCTCAAGCTGTGGCCCCTGGGCCAGTGTCAGCACCGCCTGGCGCTGAGGAAGGAGCCCTCAGGCCCGCCCAGCTGGGAGCCAGGAACAAGGCGGGGTCCAGTGACGAGGGTGCCACCCACAGGTGTCACGCTGCTTGGGTGGGAAACCTGGGCTCTAAGGCAAGAGGCTCGCGTTGCCAGAGAAATGCTGGTGGCCCTTCCTGGAGCAGGATTCACAGTCCAGGTCTCCATGCCCAGGCACCACCCACCTGCAGAATCCACGGGCCCTTGCACACGGCACTATTTAACACGCTTTTCCATCTAATAAGGATTTTAGAGCATGCCATGTTCTCCATAAACGTGAAAACACTGACGTGTATTGAACTAAAAAACGAGGCTGCTGGGGGAAAATGGGGTTATTTAAAATAGTATGATATCACAAAGGCAAGAACAGATAATATCTGGTTGTCATAATTTCAACAGATTCCTCCCTGTAATCCACATCGAAGGAAATAGGGGCAATTCCATCTTCTGCCCTTGAGTACTGACGGTCCAGAACTGGTGCCATGTAGCGACCAGAGCCACGCCCACACGGCCCATGAATGAATAGCACAGGTACCCGAATACCCTGTGCAGAGGCCCTCACAGGGGACCCGCCAGCTCAGCCCACAGAAAAGATGGGGTGGAGCTGGCGGGCTTTGGCGTGGCCGTGTGATCAGGGGCTAAACACTTCAAGAACAGAAAGGAGGGGGGATGTGGTGATCACGCTGTGTCCCTCAAGTTCTACATAAACACATCCGTCTCCAGGAGGAGAGCTGTGGGCAAAGCAGCCTGTCCTCCCCTTCCCACCTGAACATATGTACGGAGGAGCAAGGCTTATCATGCGATATGTTTTGATTATTCTTTTCAGATTTTCTTCATTTCCTTTTGAGAACCCGCACTTCCTGTCTAAGGTGAGGGTCCCTGTGGGTGTCACCAGGCTGGGTTCCCACGTCCCTGTCTCCCTGCGTGTTTCCTGAGGCCATACTTTGGTAACAGCACCAAAGTGACCACAGATGCAGCGCCAGGATGTTCATCTTCTGAGATTTTTGTAATTGAAGGAGAGAAAATACTTTTCTAGAGCAACACAGAACTCGCATGAAAAGATCTTATTTCACAGGCATCATTGCCATTCGGTGGAAAAACACTTTATCTTCTTTATAATGCACATAAAGGCAACGAAGACAGGTTGTGCCCTGGTTATGTTAACAGGGAGCTCATGCTACATCCACAAAGAAGAGAGAAAGGAATGTCACAGCTGGGTGAATAAATTATTTGGCCAAACAATGAGGTCCCACCTCACACCTGTCAGAATGGCTATCATCAACAAATCAACAAACGACAAGTGCTGGTGAGGATGTGGAGAAAAGGGAACCCTCCTGCATTGCTGGTGGGAATGCAGACTGGTGCAGCCACTGTGGAGAGCAGTATGGTGTTTCCCCAAAAAATTAAATATGGAACTGCCATTTGACCCAGTGGTCCCACTTCTAGGCATATATCCCAAGAGACTAGAAACACCAATCAGAAAGGATATATGCACCCCTATGTTCATAGCAGTGCAACTTACAATAGCTAAGGTTTGGAAATAGCCCAAGTGTCTATCAGTAGATAATTTAAAAAATTTATTTGGCCAAAACAAGTAACTGAAGTATTTATAGTAAATTTTTCTACCCAACAGCTGGCTAAAGGCATTCAGCCAATTCCACAGAGCATTTCTAACCCGAGTCCCCTTCCGTCAGCGAGGAGGCGGGTCGGTACCTGGGACTGCGCGTTGATGTTGGCTCCTTCCTTGACCAGCACTTTGACGACCTCCGCCTGTCCTGCCAGCGAGGCGATGTGAAGAGCCGTGTTTCCCTTCTGTTTCGAAGAAACAAAACAGAAAAGGTTACCGCATCCAGCAGCAGTAGAAATCAAAGTGTGACGCTGTCCCATGTTGCTGCCTGTCCCTGGTGGCTGGACCTGCACCCTCACGACGTGGCCGACCTCGGGAGGTCATCTCCCTTCTGTCCTCAGCCCCGGGCTGGGAGAGCTGGACAGGCGGGGTGCTGATTGGTCCACACAGTGTTCTGTGAGGCTCGGCTGCCTCCTCGTTAAATGAGGACCTTTACGGGAGAGCTTGTTCTGGGTCTAAAACTTTACGATTGCACTCAAGGGTTAAAAGGGAACCTTTATTTTAAAATATCAATAAAGGAAGGGAAGAAAGAAACTAATAATAAACACACACGCAGCCATGGAGTAGCTGGTTTAACGAATATGTTACATTGACATGGGCAATGCAGGAGAAGTAAGTAATTGTAGAGACATCCACAATGACAGTCTTTACATGTGTGTTTAGCATGTATTTGACATGGTCCAGAGAAAGGTTAATAAAAATGCTAATTTTCTCTTTGTGTCCAAAGTAAGAAAGGGATTGCCTAAACTTTAGGCCCTAAAGTGAAACTACATTTTGACTCCTTTGGAAGTCTTTTGTCTTTAAATTTCCACCGGAATTCCATATACCAGGCTGTGAGCTGGGCCCGTCTGCATTTTGACACAAACACATGAGGCACTGACAGTCCAAACTAACTCCCCGGATGGAGGCCTGAGTGCCTAACCCTGACCTTGCCCCTCCCACAGCCCTATCCCCACACCACTCCCCCTATCTCAGACCCTAACACTCCATGTCTCCTTCCCCCTCTCCCTCCCACTCCTCCTTCCCTTAACCCTCCCCCTCCCCAAACCCTTCCCCCCTCCCCTAGCCCTTCCCCTCCCCCTCCTCCTACCACTATCCCTACCCTAACCCTCCTCCTCCCCCTCCCCACCCCTAACTCTTCCCCTCCCCTCCTCTTACCACTACCCCTACCCTAACCCTCCTCCTCCCCCTCCCCCTCCGCCTACCCTAACCCGACCCCCAAACTCTCTCTGCATCTCCCACAACCATTGTGCTCACACTCCAGCCGAGCAGCAGGCTTAATTCTCACTGGCTACTGTTTTCTGCCAAATTAAAATTCCACCTTCTAAAGGCAAAGATGGGTCACCACTGGTGACATTGTTAAAAATAACTGTTGTTTCTGAAATGACTCCCCGGTGGCCAGGCTCACAATGTCCCTGCAAAGGCAGAGTCAGCAAGGAGGCACATCCCTAGTCCCAGCCTCTGCATACGCCTGTGAGTGCTTCCACTCTCCTTACACCCGGGGCAAGACCTAATGTTACCGTGATCAGTCCATGGCCCTCAAGCTCTTTTCCATTAGAGCATAAAGCATTTTGGATATGCTCTCATCAGTTAAATGGATACATTAAAAATATAACAATGTCATTAAAGCATGAAAACTACTTGTTCATTTTCACTGAGATGTTGACCACATCAATTTATATTTTAAATGAATTAACCTTAGGGAAGGTGCTTCTGTTTCTACAGAGAATTATATGAATCTCATCTCTCTGTGAGGCAAAGGAAAAAGCTGAACTAGTGGAAACCAGGTCCACAGAATTAAGCGTCAGGCCTGACACTTCCCCAAATGCCATCACCCAAACTCTGCTGAGCTGCCTAGGAAGGGGTTCGATTGCAGCTCTGCCTGTTAAGAATCCTGGAGTCCCAGCAGCCCTGCCGTGTGCGCCAGGGGAAGGGGCCTGTGACCCACCGCTCCCCAAGCAGGGTGCCTACCTTGGTGGCAGAGTCCACGGCTGACCCTCTGCCCAGCAGCTCCTGTACCAGCCCCACGTGCCCCTCCTTGGCCGCCAGGTGGAGGGCGTTGAGTCCATTCTGCAAGAGAAGAGATGGCCTCAGGGGGGTGAGGGGCCACTGATCCCTGGCCCGGGTTCACTCTCTGAGCATCAGCTTGATGCTGCTAAGTTCAGAGACCACGTTCCAGTGGTTTGATCCAGAGGCAAAGAAGTAAATGCATAGTCATTAGAAAGGTGGATTCAGTAACATCATGTAAACAAACTTTTCTTTAAAAAACTAAGATATCCAAATCCTTTCACACTGAAAAGAGTGAGAGAGAGCGCAGCTCCGCATCATTCATAGTGCCAACCAGAAATAAAACGTCAGCCCTAGACAGCTTTACATAAACCTCACTTTGTAACATCTGGGGGAGAAATGTCCTTTTCATAAAACATGACAAAAGAGCTAAAGGACAGTTTCTAAGCTCACACAGCCTTGCAAAGCCCATCTTGTACTTAAAGGACACTGAGCCTATACTATGTCGCTAATTTGTCTTGCATTCTTTTTTCAGCTTAAATGTATGTTATAATCTCTGATTGTACTGTAATGTCTGGCTCCCTCCCATCTACCCAGGTTCCTAAAGACTCAGTGACTCGCCACAGCACTCTGGAAAACGCATGGATGCCGCCAATGAATCCGATGAATCAGACATCTGCCGGCCGTCTCATCATGCGCGTAGAGAGCCAGACACGGGTACAAGTTGCTTTGCGGCAAATTCCCTGTTTGCGGTCATTGCACGGCTTACATGGAATGGTTTTCCCCTGACTTTATATTTGGTTCAAAAATAAAGTGATTTGTTTGTCTTCTTTGCCAAACACAGTACTTAACTCGGAGGAGCTGATATGGTTGCACTAACGCTTCTGCGGGTCGTAAATGGGAGCCAGCCAGCCCTGGCATTGGCCCTCCGGAGGTTAATGTAATAACACAGTATGAACCTGAGTCCTCGGAAACAACCAGCAAATATTCATCGAGCTCTTATGTGAGCAAAGTCCACCTGGGCTGGCAGGTCCACAAGTCCCAAGCAAGGCGCCGGGGCCTCTGACTCCACCACGTTTGGAAGTGAAATACCACATTGTAAAAAAAAAAACAAGGGCTCAGTCCTGCTTTGAAACCACCAGGTGCACATTCATCACCTTAAAGGGCAGGGTTTTCCTTCTCTTACATTTTTATAAAGCGACACTGTAACGTTTTGTTTACAATCAGACTTCATTCACAATAAGCTCTAGGCACCATTCCTCTTGCTGATTTTATGAGCTCTTTTGCCCACCGACTGCTTTTCTAGGATCATATGAAACCTCAGGTAGAACAGGGAGCCCATACAGTTTTTTGCGGAGCCACTCAAGTGTTAGTTCCAGTTCTGGCACGTCCAGAAAAGATGTGGGGTGGTCCATCGGGATGAGCTGAGGAACACACTTAGGACACAGTGGAACATACGTGAAGGTTAAATGTTTGCATCAAAATCTATTAAACTCTTTTGCATCCTAATACAAACCCATAATCAATACAGACTTATCAGCTTTGCTATCTGCTAGCGCCCCCAGTTACCCGCTGCAGGTGCCGCATTCTCCAGGGAAGCAACGCGCACATGACAGGGTTTCTGTCCCCAAAGAGCCCAGATATTGATCATTAAGTGCTCAACAGGCACCTGTTCCCTGGCGGACACTTGCCTGCAGTTGCTTTAAACCTCCGGCTCCTCTACCCGTAAATCCTACGTGTCGAGTGAAGGGTCCGCCAGTCTGTCTTGTAATACACACCGAATGGTAACGAGAGAGAAGGGAGAGTGAAGCTCGGGCCCTGACTCCACCTCCCTCTCTGGGCCACTGAACGGCCAAGGTCACTCAGGAGCCACGCCCACAGGCAGATGCAGGTCCTTATGAAATGCTGTCGGTTGCGTCACTGTGCCATCGGCATCCGTGACATTGGTAAGAACTCAGCTACACAATGGAGGGGAAAAAGCAAACGCAAACCAAAAATGACCTGTGGGCACAGCCCCAATCCAGGTCCTGCCCGGATACCAACCAGCCAGCTGCACCCGCCCGCCTCCCTTGGTGGCCGCTCGAGCTCGGAGCACGCACCACGGTGGGAGCGAGGGTTTCCTCTGCTTTCTGCAGACCAGGAACCGCAAGGCACGCACCTGTCACCTCCGCCGACACCACTGAACTGGTGTCTCGGGGTCTCTGGCTGGTTCCCACGGGCTTCCGATTTAACAAAGTAAACCACGCTAAGGTGGCCACGAGGAAACGTGTTTTATTAGTGAGTTGTCCTCATGTGGCCAAGGCTCTCTTCTTCATTCCCACACGATGAATTGGTAATGAGGTACTTGCTAAGCCTCCACCCATTTACACATATTCCCTGCGAGCCTGGCATGTGGTGGTGCGATGGTCATTTCATCGGGAAAAGGTGGCACAGGACCACCTCGAAGCGCCACTCGTGGGTCCATGCGGGGCCTGCGCCCTGCACCGCGGAGGCCGCCATCCCTCCCCTGTCCAGGCCCAGCAAATGCTTCCATCCTGCAATCCCCCAGATACAGAGTGGCCTTGACTGGTGGTGAGTCAGCCTGGGGAAGAGAGAGTGAAACTCCAAAACCCTAACAAGATCAGAGGGACGGGGCGCGATGGGTGGCCAATAGCTGGAAAACCGTGTTTCAGACTGTTGGTGGTGATGCAGAAGCGGGTCATCAAGGCTAGGCAACAGCTCCACGCCCATCAGCACATCTCTAAACAGGACACAGAACAAAGGAAAAAGGGTGCATGTGGTGGCAGGTGCTTTCGGTTTATTTTTTGGTAGAACTTCCATATACACACATGCACACACACACGTGTCTCTGTGTTTATGTGTGCATAACTGTGTGTGCAAGTCTGTGTGTTTATGTGTCATCTCTGTGTGCACACGTGTCTGTGCACTTATGTGTGCATCTCTGGTGTGTGCATGCGTGCCTGTGCGTTTATGTATGCATCTGTGCGTGTGTGTGTGTGCATGCGTGCTCTGGGCTGAATAAAAACTAAGGAAGTTTAGGCAATACCCAGGATGTGAGGGCACCTTGGGGGAAACCAGATGTCCTTTCAGGTCAAGTAGGTAACAGCAGATGCTCTCCAGCTCCTCCTGGGGGGGCGGGGTACGGTTGCTTACTTGGATTTCCTGAACTTACTCCCATCTTAGACGCATGCCGGGATGCAAGCAGAGTGGCGATGGGGAGGAGAAGAGTCCTTCCTGTCGATGATGTTTCCTAAGCCCCAGGTGGCATCAGCCTCATCCCATCCCTAGAAGATTCTAGGGTCTGGCTCACGGCCCTTCCTCCAACATGTAGCAGGTGGTTCCCCCGAATCTCGACCATCAGGCCCCTGCTTCTCAGCCGATGGCCCTTCCCTCTCCTGCCTCGACCACTCACTTCCATTGTGGGACTGGAGACCTAGTCACTTCAGTGACAGCACCTCCCTCCAGGGCCTCGGCTCCCAGCAGTGACCCTTCACCACCATGCACTTTCCTGCCAACCTCCTGGTCCCAGGGCACAGCCCTCAGCCCGCCCCTGGGTCCTCTCCCTCCTGGTCCCAGGGCACAGCCCTCAGCCCGCCCCTGGGTCCTCTCCCTCCTGGTCCCAGGGCACAGCCCTCAGCCCGCCCCTGGGTCCTCTCCCTCCTGGTCCCAGGGCACAGCCCTCAGCCCGCCCCTGGGTCTGCTCACCTTTTGCAGTGCACAGCCCCTCACTGGGCGGGCATTCCCCACATGAAGGTCACCTTCGCTCCCGCCCCTGCCCAGGGCAGGTGCTCTCGGGCACCATTGCTAACCCAGAGTCCCGGCTGCAAGGAACTGACTCCGGGGCCCGACGCCGCCGGCACGCGGCCATGGAAGAACCAGCGAGCCAGCTGGTGTGCTCCGCGGAGCCCCGCACCACCTGCCATTCCTGCACTGTAGCCCAGCACTTCCCACTCCCCAGAGGGCTCCCTCACACCTTCTCTTCTGCCCCCATCACCTCTCCATCCTCTCAGCTCATGACCTTGACTCAGATTCCACTGACAAAGCAGAGCAACTGTAAGAACGTGCAGCGCCCACCAGCATGTCCCCACACTTCCCACCCTCACCCCAGGCCTGCCTTTACTGGACCCGCCGCTTCCCAGCAGAGCCCAGCTCCCACGGACACATTGGCCGTGTGCTAAGCCAGTCAGAATCCAAGTGAAAATGCGGCGTTACTGTGAGGATCGTCACCTGCTAACACTGGCTGAACGCCCTCTCTGCTGGGCACTTGGTGGAATCTAATGTAATCCCACACAACCGCTGACCTCAGTGTTGCTGCGATCACTTCCCACCACCGCGCACACCGTGTCCAGAGGAGCCAGCTGCCCGGGGTACACAGCTGGGGAGGGACAAGGTCGGGACCTGGGCTCCAGCACCGTTTCCAACGTGACCTCCAGACATGCCCTGAGCTCCGAGTCATGGCTGTGAACAGGTGATCAAGGCACAGTGGGTGCCCCTTCCTATTCAGGAGCATCCATGTTCCTGGGAAATGGAGCATGGGCCTTGCCGTCCATCTTGGAGAAAGAAAAGCAGGACCTGGCTGACCGCCCTGCACCTTCACAGCCACAGTGAAAGGTCAGGCTGAGAACCAGGACCCTTGAAGGACTGCGAACCTTTCGCGTCAGACCCGGGACAGGCCCAACGTGATGAGTGACACCTCTGCACGGGTCACCGCGGATCCGGGACATGCTTCCAACAGTGAACATTGTCTAAACATGGGACGGACTGAGCACCGGGGCTGGTGGTGACCTGTCACTGGCTCACTGTCAACGTGCAACCAACTGCCTATGGAAAGGTTAGTCTGCCTTTCATGTCTGGGCGTTAGCCTTGCTTGTGCCAGCCTTGGATTGTGAGCGGCCACTAAGCAAGTACGAAGGGCGCGTGTACACGAGACTCGGAAATAGGCAGCAAATGCAAGCACTCACCCTCTTTCTGAAAGAAATGAGCTAATAAGAGTTTAATCTTTTCAAGAAAGTAACACTTAGCAGATTTGTAACCATTTGGAAAAGAAAAATGAAAACGTGAAATTTTTTGTTAAATGTATTGTCTTGTGCCAAATTTATGCATTTTTCCAATAAACCTTAAGTGATTTGAAACCAAATGGTAATTTTGGATTCAATTTCAAAATTCTCATAGTAGCTATAAGGCAATTTTATAAAGAAAAAAATTTTCACCCACATTTCAGTCTAGGAACCTCGGCTCGCCCACGCAGGCGGTATTCTGGCGAGCCGGTGCGCCCGCCCGCCTTCATTGAGAAATGCCGCGCAGTACAGGACGTCACTCATGCCCCCCACAATCTCCAGCTTACCAGCAAAACAGGGTGACTGTCCTTCTCCTCCACATGCCCAGTGAGCTCTGAGCCTGCACTTGGTTAAAAGTAGCCATCCTTTCGCTGAGAGCTGCCTCGTTGCCCTTCGGGAAATATTTCCTGTTCTGTCGTGGGTTTGGGGGCTGGAGCAGTCCCGGTGGGGGCGCTCTCTGACCTAAAAGTCCCTTCTACCACCCAGCACGCTCATCTACAGGTGAATCGAGTTCATTTTAGATGAGCAATGGGAGATTAGAAATGATATTGGAGCACCCGGCCAGCATGGCTCAGTGCTTGAGCGTTGACCTATGAACCAGGACTATGAACCAGGACTATGAACCAGGAGGTCACAGTTCAATTCCCGGTCAGGGCACATGCCCAGGTGCAGGCTCGATCCCCAGTGCAGGAGGCAGCTGATCCATGCCTCTCTCTCAGCATGGATGTTCCTCTCTCTCTCCCTCTCCCTTCCTCTCTGAAATCAGTAGAAATATATGTTAAAAAATGAGGTTGGAGTCTAAACATGAAGGCGGCCCCACTGTACACTTTGAGGGCAGACCCGGGCATCTCAGGCGGATGTGTTCTCCTGTGGGAGGAAGCATGGCAGGGGAGCGGACAGGACCCGGGACACCTCACTGCTCACGGGCTTGGAGTCTATGTTGTAAACCCGGGCGGATGCCTCCCTCCCCGCCTTGGTCTCTGCAGGAAGGTCACATGTGAAGCCCTCAGCAGAAAGCTGCTACATGGCAGCTAATTCGCTAATGTGAATCACTTGTTCCCTGCTCCTTCCTTGACGTACATTCCTGCACAGCAATAAGCAAGGACCAACCCCAGACGACAAGTTCACGTCATCCTAGCAAACACAGGTGACGAGGAGCAATCTCCCATTCTGTGTGGAGGTCCATTTTAACTTGTTGATTTTTGGTGAATTATATGCAGTAATGGCAATGAGGTACGCATCCCACAGAAAGTCCTTTTTCATATTTCATACTTAACCTACACTGCACCTAGGGAGGGGAGGTAGAACGTATTCCTATTATCTTGTGCTGGAGATTAGAAGGTCACTTTCTGGGCCCTGGCTGGTGTTGCTCAGTGGATAGAGTGTTGGCCTGCGGACTGAAGGGTCCTGGGTTTGATTCCAGTCAAGGGCACATGCTCAGTTTGTGGGCCAATCCCCAGTGTGGGGTGTGCAGGACTCAGCCAATCCATGATTCTCTCTCATCACTGATGTTTCTCTCTCCCCCTCTCCCTTCCTCTCTGAAGTCAATAGAAATATCTAAGTTTTTAAAATAAGGTTCCTTTCTGGGTTATAATGACTCTGTGAAAGTGGAGAAAGAGCTTGGACTGGAGCCTCTGGTCTCCATTGTGTGTGGTTGCATAATGTCATGCTACCTTCTCTCACACACACACGTTCTCTTCTGGAACACGCTGGCGACTGTGGCCATGGTAAGGAAATTATGTCAGGCCACTAACAACCTCTGAGACTCAAGATGTTGTTGGTCATAAAGCAAACTGAGTCTTTTCTGCGGAGAAATTATTTTTTCTAAAAATACCCTGAGATCTTTCCTACAATTAAATCTTTAGGTTATACTTCGGGGCTCGGGGCTCAGTGTGACGGAGGTGACTTTATCTTCCCCAGGCTCCTTCTGGCATTTTCAGAATAATTTTTACCTAAAAGAATTGATGGTTTCATTGTTTACTCTCTAGCAAATTGAGGAAGTTAATGAATTAACATTAAAACTGGGG
Organism: Plecotus auritus; assembly: GCF_963455305.1. Classification (NCBI taxonomy): domain Eukaryota; kingdom Metazoa; phylum Chordata; class Mammalia; order Chiroptera; family Vespertilionidae; genus Plecotus; species Plecotus auritus. The sequence goes on from NC_137773.1 coordinate 114,576,142, forward strand.
AATGTTTTTAATATACTTTAAAAAAATCTAAGGTAGCATGTGAAAGTTATAAACTATCCTGTACTCAATCCCCGAGGCATTTGTGCAAGTGGTTTGTATACCCACGGGGGACTTGGATACTCTTTCTCTATTAAAGTAACTAATTAGTACCTAAAGTTCAAGTTATTTGTTCAAAAGGACCCTGAAAACATAGCCAATAAGACTCATGGTGGGAAATCAGATGATTAAGAGGTGCAGACACAGGATATGATCTTATATTTGGGACAAAGGACTTGGGCCGGTTCCGGGCCAGTGCTGAGCTGGGGAGACCCAGGGCTCGGTCTTACCCACGTGGAAACAAAAGCACTGCTGGTCCCACGGGCCTCCTACCAGGGACCAAGGACATGGCAGCTCCCAGAGAGCGCAGCAGCGGAGGCTGAGCGTCCACCCAGGGCTCTCGCCAGCTCCCTGCCCCCTCGGCCCCATGGGAGTGACCCCAGGACCAGTAACGGGGCCTGTGCGTGCCACACAGTAAGTCAGAGAAGACCACCTCCGTTCACTTAGAATCAGCCCGGACTGTCCCTCCCCAGCAGCTCTTCCAAGCGTGTGCACGCACACACACAGACACATACACAGACACACATATACACAGGCACACACACAGGCGTGCACACACATACACATGTGCACACACATGCACACACCAGCATCACCCACGCTCAGCGCACCCCACAGAGCACTGGAGGCACCGACCCTTAACTTCCCAGCATGGAAACCTCGGGCCACGTCAGCACAGAACCCTCCACATCCCTGCGACCCAGCACCGTCCCAAACAGGGACTTTGTCTACAGCCCTGTCGACGGGACGCGATGGATAGATTTCAGAGACGTCACTTCAGCCAATGGCTTCAGCCTCTCTCACTCTAATCCACATTTTAAAACAATTTGGGGGAGGGACGTTTATTTTACCCTCTTCTTTCTCTATCCCCATCGGCAGCAGCGTGACCGAGCGTGCAAGGCCTGCAGCAGAGGAATAAAGAGCCAGCCTGATGACTGGCTGGTGCCGAATGGGACGAGAACATCATTCTGCATCCACACTGTGTCCAGCCAGACGGCCGATCGGGTCGCAGACAGACTGACCGCCGATGACCACTTCTGACCTCCTTTCCCAGCAGCCTCAGCCTACATACGCGTGTCTGAGGCCGCAGACGTCGGATGGGGGAAAATGGCCTCTGTAGGTCTGGGCCCCCACAGGAAACTCAGCCTGGGCCGTGACGACGTCTACAGGCGTGTCCTGGGCCCGCTCCCCCGAGCTCCTACCTGGTTGCAAGTGTTGATGTCCACGCCGCCCTTCAGGAACTCCACCACCTTGTCCAGGTTGCCGGCGCGGGCCGCACGCAGGAAGCTGGCATTGCTGTCCGACTACGGGAGAAGGAGAAGACCCTGCGTGAGTCACTGACCAGATCAACAACCAAAGGTCCTACACGTGGAGGCCTCCCTGCCCTTGTCTTTGCGCCCAGTTCCCAGCACAGAGCAGGGGCCCTGCATGGGGCGGGACCTCCCTGGTATTCCTGGGGGGTTCCCGGTATTCCTGGGGAGTTCGAGGACATCAGCGTCCGGGGACCCGCACTCAGCGGTGTCAGGGTGTAGACATGAAAATGCCGGTCACATGTGAAGACAGATCCCTGCGCCCCCATGCCTGTGCTGCTCCGTGTGGCTCAGGTGCCCAGGCTATAGGCGGAGCCTCGCAACCAGCTGACGGAATCGGGGCCTAAAAAACTCAGAGCCACCAGCTGCCTCATCCTCGGCCCCGGCCTGGCTTTCAGAGGGTCTGGGTGTGGTCACCCAGTGGCCACCTTTCCGGTCTCCAAGAGCAGAGGCCCCAAGGGCGGCCCTCAGAGGTGTGGCCTGGGCCATGGAAATGCTGTATCCCCAGCGATTTGGGGAAAACGAGATTTGATTTCAGCCCAGCCAGCGTGGCTCAGTGGTTGAGTATCAACCCAGGAGCCAGGAGGTCACTGGTTCGATTCCCGGTCAGGGCACGTGCCCGAGTGGCGGGCTCGATCCCCAGTGTGGGGTGTGCAGGAGGCAGCCGATCCATGAAGTTCCTATCTCATCACTGATGTTTCTACCTCTCTCCCTCTCCCTTCTTCTCTCTCAATATCAAACAGAATTCTAGCCCCTGACACACACCCGCCTGAACGGGGGAGGCTGGTCCCCAGGGAGGCTGCTTTCTGGGTCCTCGCCTTCCCCACGCTCCCCTCCACCCTGACCAGAAGGACCGCTGGCCTCCCCCTCCCCCCACCCTCCCCGGGAGGGCCCCTCACAGGCTCTCATGCCTGATGTCCTGGAGGGGACAGAACCCAGCAGGGGCCCGAGAACCTCATGCATCTGTGCAATTCCCACGGCCCCCAGAGCAGGGGCAGCTAAAAAGGGGGCCCCAGGGTGAGGCGGCCCTCCGCCCGGCACTGCCGCCCTCAACAACGGGCGTACTTCCTCGCTGGGTTCATGGGGGCTATGGGGACATGGAGAGTGAGACTCGAGTGGTTTCTCCCACGAGAAGCCCTGGGCTTACAGGACTCACAGGTGGAGACCAAACACCCAGGACTAAACCACCTCACGTTCACCCACGTGCCACACGGGCCTCGCTCTTCGGTCTCGGGTGCCCTGCCCAGGTAACAGTGCCCAAGTCTGGTGTCTGGGATCAGATCGGCTCTTTAGACAGGACCAGGGTGTGCCCAGTGCCCACCGTCCCCTTCGCCCTCAGGGCTGTGCCCATGACAACCCCGAGCACTCCTGGGGCACACCTAAGCAGTGACTGAGCACCCCGGGTACACCTGAGCACACCTGAGCAATGACTGCGTACCCCCGAGCACCCCAGAGCACACCTGAGCAGTGACTGAGCACCCCCGAGAACCCCCGAGCACACCTGAGCACCCCGGAGCACACCTGAGCACGCCCAAGCACACCTGAGCACCCCCAAGCACACCTGAGCACCCCCGAGCACACCTGAGCAGTGACTGAGCACCCCCGAGCACACCTGAGCAGTGACTGAGCACCCCCGAGAACCCCTGAGCACACCTGAGAACCCCGGAGCACCCCCGAGCACACCTGAGCACCCCGGAGCACACCTGAGCACCCCCTAGCACACCTGAGCACCCCCGAGCACACCTGAGCAGTGACTGAGCACCCCCGAGACCCCCCGAGCACACCTGAGCACCCCCGAGCACACCTGAGCAGTGACTGAGCACCCCCGAGCACACCTGATCAGTGACTGAACACTCCTGAGCACCCCCGAGTACACCTGAGCACCCCGAGCACACCTGAGCACCCCTGAACACACCTGAGCACCCCGGAGCACACCTGAGCAGTGACTGAGCACCCCCGAGAACCCCTGAGCACACCTGAGCACCCCCGAGCACACCTGAGCACCCCGGAGCACACCTGAGCACCCCCGAGCACACCTGAGCAGTGACTGAGCACCCCGAGCACACCTGAGCAGTGACTGAGCACCCCCGAGAACCCCTGAGCACACCTGAGCACCCCGGAGCACCCCCGAGCACACCTGAGCACCACGGAGCACACCTGAGCACCTCGGAGCACACCTGAGCACCCCCGAGCACACCTGAGCAGTGACTGAGCACCCCCGAGAACCCCCGAGCACACCTGAGCACCCCGGAGCACACCTGAGCACCCCCTAGTACACCTGAGCACCCCCGAGCACACCTGAGCAGTGACTGAGCACCCCCGAAAACCTCCGAGCACACCTGAGCACCCCGGAGCACACCTGAGCACCCCCGAGCACACCTGAGCAGTGACTGAGCACCCCCGAGCACACCTGAGCAGTGACTGAACACTCCTGAGCACCCCCAAGTACACCTGAGCACCCCGAGCACACCTGAGCACCCCCGAGCACACCTGAGCACCCTGGAGCACACCTGAGCACCCCCGAGCTCACTCGAGCACCCCTGGGTACACCTGAGACGCGCAGTGACCGAGCTGTGATTCATGGACAAGCGCCCACCTGGGATGTTATGTTGCAGTTTGCAGTGAATCCTAAATTCCTGGGAGGTTTCCCACCTGCGGGTTTCTGGCCACAGCACCCAACAGTGAAACCTAAACCTGTGTGGATGTCAACACCTCACAAGACACATTATTTACCGTAGAACAACAAAAATGAGTAACACGAGGCAGGCCACAGAGAGAAAGTATGACAATACTATTTCCCAAAGGTAGTTTTTAAAAATAAATCTATGTGCTGTATGTCAATGTCTAATCGCTAGGGTGTGTGCCTGAGACTAATAGGACATCATACACCAAGCATAATTTAGGAAATAAATTAAACACATGTTAAGAGGAGACTGCCTAGAAAATGCTTCCAGCTTGGGTCCGAGGCTCGACGGTTACAGGGACACTCACTGCGCGCTCACTAGGGCCGTGGGAGCGAGGGGTCCCACGTTCCATCACTCCACTCACAGTGACATGCCAGGAAGGAGACGATTGCAACCCTGTCACTTCTCAGGCGAGGAGGAGGCTGAGAGAGGCCAGGACCCACAGCACTTTGGGTCGGGGGAGGGAACCCGCGATTCAGCGCGTTTCCCGGCCTCGGATCATCAGAGCCAAGTCACCCGAACGCCACCTGTGAGCTGCTGGTTCATGGGCTTGTGTGACACGGTTGCACCCCGGGCTCAGGTATCCGCTAATCACGGCACTTGCTGAGCAGAGGCCCCACCAACCACCCGCGCCTCTACCAGCCGCCCACGCACTGGAGAGGCAACCTGCGGAGACAGACTCTTCCAGACGCCTTCCCCGGGGTGGGGAGGTCATGGCACGCCCACCCCACTAGGCCAGTCAGGTGTCTCTCTGCATGGAAATTCAGGTCAGATGGAAGCCAGGAACCAGACCCAGGTCGCTCCGTGGCCTCTATAAACACAACAACAAGAACAAGCAGAGACAGGGAGCACCTGGCCCCCGGGGGGAGGAATCATGGGCACCCCCACTGTGCAGGGTGAAGGGGCCGGGTGTCTGAGGATTCCGCGCCCCCACCCCCACCCCCAGGAGCACCCGAGGGACCTCTCAGAGCCTTCTCCAGGCCTGGGTGGCATACAGGGCTGCTTTTGCTGTTGAATATCACAAGTTTTCAAACTGCTTTTCTCTGTTCTGAGAAAATTTCTACCAAGTAGAAGCAGGTCGCGGTGCAGCCAGCCGAGGGCTTTTACCCAGAATGTCCCAGTGTCCCAGGGCCAGGGCCCAGAGCACAGGCAGTGGCTGAGCCCGCCCAGGCCTCGCCAACAGCTGAGCCGTACAGGCCGCCCCGTCAGCCGGATTCGCCTAGAACCCGCTAAGAGACTCAGTTTTCCCAAAGTGAGGAAACGCACTATACATTCATGTCGCAAGTGCGAAGGCAAGCAGATGGTCCCAGAACACAGATCCCAAGAACAAGATTAGAATTAGGCTTCAAGACGCATGCCTTGGTGGTGACGGTTTGCAGGGCACAGGCGCCTGCCACCCACACCGTCAGTCTGATTACAGCTTTGCATGGGGCTCGGGGTGACCCCCTCGGGCTGCCAGCCTCCAGCCACAGAGAGGGGAGGACCCGGGACGGGATGGTGGCGAAACACAGCGGCCTCCCCGCGTGCTTCCCCTTGGCGCACAAAAAAAGTTAAAAGCTACGTGCTTTCACAAGAGATGGTGTCTCCTGCGGTGCCCACAGGAAAGTGCAGGACGGGGAAACTGAGGCTCCGGGGAAAGTCACAGACACACGTCCCCCAGCCTCCCCTGCTCTGCTGCCCAGCGTCCCCACCCGGTGGCCCTGCTGCCCAGGGTTCTGACTGCGACGAGGACTCACACCAAGCCCACAGGTTCAGTCGCCACAGGTTGGGCATGACCCCCGCCCCCCACAGCCCTGAGAAAGAAAATTCCCACTTAAGTTCTTCCCGACCTAGTCCTGCCCGTGGTACCTGATGGTAGAAAAACAAGAACACGTCCTAACACCCCGCAGGCAGACACGGGTGAGCGGGGGAGGGGGGGTGCAGCCGGGGTGCCATGCCTCTCCCCACGGAGGTGTCCCCGCCGACCGCTCTGGGCAGAAATTAAATGAGGTGGGAAACTGTGGAGGGTTGTTTGTTAATCTTCACCCGAAGATACTTTTTCCATTGATTTTTAAAGAGAGTGGAAGGGAGAGAGAGAAATATTGATGTGAGAGAGACACATAAACTGGTTGCCTCTCGCATACACCCTGCCCTGGGCCAGGGAATGGGCTGACACTCTAACCACTGAGCCCACTGCCCAGGACTGAGGAGCCATTGTTTAAAAGAAATAACGATGCATCATAGATACATGGACGCATGTGTGAAGCACACAACTTCTTCATAGGAAGTTGTTGAATGTCTTTTATTTCTGATAAAAACACTCTTCTCCTTTTATAAACCTGGGGGGAAACTGGACGTGACAACAAGTGGTTTTCAGAAAGGACAGCGTCGCAAACCTTCCTACGAGCATGTGTTTTGCTAGACGGCTCCCTCATCAGCCACCGATCTCCCTCATCAGCCCAACAACCTAGAAACGAAGCACAAACCTAACCCATCTCCCCCCCTCGTTTTCACCCGTCACTTCTGCCCCGAGAGGCCGCTTTCTATGTTTCTGGGCAAACGATCAGACTCCAAGACTGAGGACAGGATGTGTTTCCTGAGCAGTTGTTTCACTAGAATCCAGGAGTCGCCCAGTATCTCATTCATAACTGTGGTAAAGAGGAAAAAAAAACCCAACATTTAAAATAAACGCGATTTTGGCAACATTTAAACTTCATCAAAACCACTCTCCCGGCTCACAGCCTCTACTCTGGCACCTGCTTGCACGTAGCTCTGGACCTGTCCATTCGCTCAAAGACACAGAAATGACTCAGCTTCAGGGACCACTGTAATTCTTACGCTTCTCAGACACGGATTTTAAGGAAAGGCACAAAAATGTGCCCTTACAGTCGCAGAAGCCCACACAAGTAGGAGGTGCATGTGAGCTCTGAAAAGTCCAACAGTTACAGTGTTGATGATCCGAAGTGCTATAATGATGCCCCCCCCCCCCCAATTGCAGGGAGAAACCTTTCATTGGGAACGAAGACACAAGAACAGCAGCAGGTACTTCCTGTGGCAAAATGGGTTTCATGTTTCACCTGCTAAAAGCACATTAAGTCCAAAACAGCCACAGGAAGTGGGTGAGCATTACAGCAGGTCCGTGTGGGAAGGAAGCAATGCCAAGCCAGCTCGCCCCAGGGGAGGGGGGGTCCTGACTCCATCACCCGTGTGACCTTGGACAAGCCGCTGGACGGAGTGGGACTAAACTCGTTAAACGGAGCAGAAGAAAGGCTATGAAAGCTCCTGCACAATCCAAATAAATAAGTAATTATGTTTGCTCGGGATGAGCTTCATTGTAAGAAAGTGTCATGGCTAGCATGTCAGATACTGATTGCTTGTATGATGATTATTCCTGTGTTCACAACATAGTCTTTCACGGAATCTCTTTAAAAGGCCACTATTGCATATTATTTTATTTTTTATTTTTTTAATGTATTTTTATTAATTTTAGAAAGAAAGGGAGAGGGAGAGAGAGATAGAAACGTCAATGATGAGAGAATCACTGATCAGCTGCCTCCTGCACAACCCACACTGGGGATCAAGCCCGCAACCCAGGCATGTGCCCTCACCAGGAATTGAACCATGACTTCCTGGTTCATAGGTCAACACTCAACCACTGAGTCATGCTGACCGGGCCACCATTGCATTTTATGTACAACTTGCTATAGAGAATAATTATCCCAGGAAATATATGTTCCTTTATAGAATAACTAGAGGCCTGGTGCACAAAATTTGTGCACCGGGGTGGGGGGTGTCCCTCAGCCCAGCCTGCACCATCTCCAATCTGGGACCCCGGTAGGATTGGGCCTAAATGGGCAGTCGGACATCCCTATCACAATCCAGGACTGCTGGCTCCCAACTGCTCACCTGCCTGCCTGCCTGATTGCCCCTAACTGCTTTTGCCTGCCAACGTGATCACCCCCTAACCACTCCCCTACCAGGCAGATCGACACCTAACTGCTCCCCTACTGGCCCAATTGCCCCTAACTCCCATCCCCTGCTGGCCTGGTCGCCCTTAACTGTCCTCCCCTGCAGGCCTGGTTGCCCCCAACTGCCCTCCCCTGCAGGCCTGGTTGCCCCCAACTGCCCTCCCCTGCAGGCCTGGTCGCCCCCAACTCCCCTCCTCTGCTGGCCTGGTCACCCCTAACTGTCCTCCCCTGCAGGCCTGGTCCCTCCCAACTGCCCTTCCCTGCTGGCCATCTTGTGTCCACATGGGGGTGGCCATCTTGTGTGTTGGAGTGATGGTCAATTTGCATATTACGTCTTTATTACATAGGATTATTATATAGGGTATGTTTCATGCAAGTGCCACCCACAGCACTCACAGTGGGTGCATGCCTGTTTTGAGCAGAAGGTTACAATGAAAGCATCTTAGTCACCAAGTGCTTTAAGCGGTTTTAGTAACGCCTTCTGCACCTGTACCTCTGTTTAAATCTCAGAACCTCTGGTCTCTTTGGGAGACTGGTCACCTGCAGCCGGCAAAGGCCCACAACTCGATGTGCTACGTGATGATTCCCTAGTCGTTAATGTATTCGTGTTTCCCAGAAATGCTTACTGAGCCTCTGCTAGGTGCTGGGCACTCCACAGGCATGGCAAAGACATGGAGCTTCTGATACACACACCACAGCGAGATGGGCTCTCCTGAACCCACCCTGATCGGAGGGCTTTCCCCGGATAGAGGCCAGTGTTGCTGTTGACCCCAAGGCTGATTCTGCGGCCGGTCCACAGGGCTGCAAGCTGTGGTCTGCAACCCGGAGGTGGTGCTGTCCCTGTGAGGTGGCCCATCACTGTCCGTGCTGCGTCCCAGCCGTGACACCCCGCTGGACTCGCACTGCGCCCCCCACAGCTGCCCATCTTGCTCATGGTGGGCTGGCAATTAGGGTGCACTTTCTCTCCCCACCGCCCCAGGACCCAGAACTGCATCTGCCTCCAGGTGGGCTGCTGGCTGTGACCTCTCTACTAGCCGGAGGGATGCTCTGAACACTCAGCCCCTGGCCTAGCATGGCCCTCTCCAAGCCTCGTGGTTTCGCTCCAAAGTAAGTAACCTGCAATGAGCCCAAAGTCCAGCTCCTGGCGGATCACAAGACACACATCACTCTCCAGCGAACGGGAAAGTCAAGCTGTTTCAGGAAGGTCCAGGCCTCGCCGGACAGTAAAAAAAAACACACAGCAATAAGCCTTCGAAGCCATTTAAGGGACAGACCCTGACTCTGAATTATTCAAATCTGAAAGTTAACTTCAACATGTGATTGCTCAACATTTAAGCCTCTTCATAGAATAGTCTCATCATGATCAGACAATATGTAAAGGCCTTTCACTGGAGCTAATCAAATATTAGATGTATTTATGGCCCAGTCGGCGTGGCTCAGTGGCTGAGCATCGACCTATGAACCAGGAGGTCAGGGCTCCATTCCCAGTCAGGGCACATGCCCAGGGTGTGGGCTCCATCCCCAGTAGGGGGCCTGCAGGAGGCAGCCGATGCATGATTCTCTCTCATCATTGATGTTTCTGTCTCTCTCTCCCTCTCCCTTCCTCTCTGAAATAAAAAATATATATATATTAAAAAAAAAGAAGTCCTTACAGGCTGAGGCTGGGGTTTCCAGTGAGCACGTGCTCAGAAAAGCAGCGGGAACCAGCATGATACATACAGGGCACAGAACCTACAGTGAAACGTGGGTCCGTGTATAAACCTGTCCACAGTCACACGCAGGCTCAGCTTTGGAGAAAACTTCACCTTATCCCCAAACATCACTTCCCAGCGAAAGCCGACCAGGAGGGACACCTGCGGTGCTGAGCAGCGTGCTGGGGAGAGCCAGCTGCTGACTCAGCGCGTCAGGTGATCTGATTGCTACATCACACCAGGTTACTTCCTCCCAGGACGCGCAGGGATCTGACCAATGAGGTCCACTAGGACCTCTGACTCATCGCCCTCTGTGTCTGCTCAGCACTTACCCGCGCCCCCAGCTCTGGGGCGTCCTCGCTGGGGCAGCCATAGTAGTCAGGGGCTCTGTCTGCCTCCTGCAAGTGCCCCTGGGCCTTCACGCTCTTGCTCGCGTGGCACGAGGGGCAGAGAGCAGCATTGCCCATCTTCCTGCACAGCTCCGGGTCAGTGGGCCCCTCCCCGCCCCCCGTGCTCGGTCCTGGGCCCCCCGGGGGACAGTCCTTGCAGATGGTCCCCGGCTCCGCTGCCCCACAGCCCCACACACCCCTTCCTGGGTCTCCCCATATGGCCGACCGGCTGGTGCCAGGAGGACGGGGACCCAGCAACTGCAGGCCGCGCTCAGCGCCCACCTCCAGCCCGGCTGCGGCTATTTTTACACCCACCCGGCCAGCTATGCAGGCCAGTGCGGGGGGAGGGGTGTTGTTTTGCTTTTCACCCTGGGAGCCACTGCTGTACACACGGACTCCAATTCTAGCGGCGCGGCTGTCTCTAAGGAGAGCATCGGTGTTACCCAGAGAAGGCCCCCTCGCTCTCCGCCCCCTCACAGCGAACCAAATCTGCTCGTGACCCTGCGACCCTCTGACCCCGTTCCCCAGCAGAGCAGTCATCTCTGTGATCGCTTAAGCTCAGAGGTGACCACAGCCCCCTTCTCAGGTTTAAGACTCGCGGGACCACCACCGACGGGCTCCCGTGGCACTGGAAGGGACGCTTCCAACTTTATAGACTGTCCAGTTTCCATTAGTCATGACTGCACTCACACATAAGACTTTCCCCCAAAAAAATCAATGGAAAGAAGATCCTCGGGGGAGGATTAACAAAAATAAAAAGCTTTAAATTTTAAGGATGACAAATCGAAACTTTATTTGCAGGTTTGCAATGACCACCCCTTTCAGCCTTTGAGACATGGTAACAACATCTGGGGCGGATTTCCCTGTAAAAGAATCTGCAGAGGTTTGTTAGGAAGATGGCCTGCAGCCCCTGAGGCAAACACCGATGGACAGCAGACCCCCTCCCCCTCCACAGGGAGCTGTCCTTCCCAGGAGAGCACTTGCTTTCTTTTTTTATAGGAAAATGTTAACAATTATTTTATTTAGGTGAAGGGCACATGGAAATTCAGATTTTCTTTGTTTTTTAATCTTTATTGTTGAAAGTATTACATAAGTCTCCTTTTTCTGTTAGCCTCTCCCAGCCCTCCCCACCAGGCCCTCACCCCATTGTCTGTGTCCATGGGTCATGCGTAGATACACACAAGGTCTTTAGTTGATCTCTCCCCACACCCCCCCGCCACACCCTCCCCGCCTTCCCTCTGAAGTTCCTCAGTCTGTTCATGCTTCTATGTCTCTGGGTCTACCTCTGATCATCAGTTTATTTGTTGGTTCATTAGATTCCACATATGATTGAGGTCATGTGATGGTTGTCTCTCTTTCTGCTCAGAGAGTGAGCCACCCACATTCCTGCCCCCAGGCTGCCCGGGGCCCTCCAAGGGCACTGCCCCCACGGCACGGTTCACGCCTGTACAAGATGGGCAGAGCGAGCCTGAGGGCACACGCCCTGCCCCTGGGGTTGCCGGAATGTTCTGCTTCCCAACCGACAGACCGATTATTAACGCGACGCGAGTGAGCTGGAAACCACCTCCACGAACAGCCTCCCAGCCCAGGCTCTCCGCCTGATCAGGCCCAAGGTGGTGGTCAAACCGTTCCCAGCTGCCCTCCCCTGTGGCTCATAGAATGGCCGCCAGGTGGGCTTGTCACAGAGCCTGGGGGATGGGACTCCTGTGGACCTGACTGTGTATCAGCCAGTGGCCAGGTGAACGAGGCCGGGCCGCACCCCTGCCCCACACGTGCCCTGACCCGGGACCTCCCAGGCACCCACTGTCCTCAGAAAGGCTCAAAGCCACCAGCACACGCCACTCAGAGAGCAGGTATGTGCACGCGTGGCCCACACGCCGAGCAGGATGCTGGAACTTCGTGCATGATTGAGGTGAAATTCGAGGCCCCAGTGATGTGACATGTTTGTGATACCTTCCCAAGTCCCCCCACTCTTACTACTGCTATTCCCTCACCTGCATCACCGCCCCTCACCTCCAGCACACGTCAAAGCCAGGAGGACTGGGAGCAGGGCCCGCCCTGTGCTGGGTCCTCTGGGAGCAGGTGCGAAGGCCCCAGGGCAGCAGGCTTGGGACCAGCCGCAGTGGAGTTCAATCCGCTGCGTCGCGAGCAGCAGCCATGACAGCATCAGCAGAAACTAACACTTAGGGAGGAAGCACACCTCGCTCTTGTGTAACCTGCAGAGGAGTGGAGAAACTCCCGGCTACCAGCTCCTGCCCCGGGTTTAGTTCTACCACTGTCACCCGTGTGGATGGTGCGGACTTGATCGAATCTGGGCATTAATTTTTTTTTAATAAGGGGTTAGACCGGATACAGCGAGGCCCCTTCCGGTCTTGAGGTGCTGACTCACTGACCACCTAGTTACTAGTTAGTTATCACACAAAAGAAAGGCCGCGGGTGCTTGTGTCCTGATCTCCGGGTGCTGGGAGCCACTGGGGACGCTCTGGGGCCTTGGGACCGAGAGGAGGGACCATGGGACGGACGACACGCTGTTGTCCACGGCCTCAGCCCGTGACCCGCCCCACATCTCACCGCTGGGCACCAGCCCTTACCTCGGGCCGGCCAGGCAGGGGACGGCCGCACACGCCAGGTGGGGCTTTCCTCTCCCTCATTCTTGAAGGCAAGTCGTGTCATATTAAAAATTCTGAAAAAATTATTTTGCTAGAAGTCTGTAAAGTGCAATTTGGAGAGAAGGTTGCACTCAAAATCACAGGATCATGTCTCCCTCTCTCGGAGCTGGAGGGTTATTCAAGAAGGCCCGGCGTGGGTGGAGGAAGTGAGGACGGGCGTCTAAGTCTAAACTGTCACGTGCCAGCCCGGCCGGCTCCTGGTTGAGCGTGGGCCTATGAACCAGGAGGTCATGATTCGATTCCTGGTCAGGGCACATGCCCAGGTTTTGAGCTCCATCCCCAGTGTGGGGCGTGCAGGAGGCAGCCAATCAGTGATTCTCTCTCATCATTGATATTTTTATCTCTACTTCTCCCTTCCTCTCTGAACTCAATAGAAATAAATTAAAAAAAAAAACACAAAAAAAAAACAAAAAAACAAAATGTCAGTGTGAGCGTGACCCGCAGCCAACCCTCTGAGGGCGCCTGAAGGTCATCACCAGGTGCACAATGCACATTACTTCGACTGAATTTAGAAACCTGCTTGGCAGATTACAACCCCGCCCCCCATGGCAGCCGTAATTCAAGACTGATGATTTGGCTGCAATGTATTTATCTGATTAATCTAATACTTCATTCCTCCTGTCTCATGGGAAAGTTTCCAGCCCAATCACATGAGACCAAGGACACAACCTTCTGACTAGAACCACTGACCCGTAGAAACAAAGCCAGGACCTCCGTCCCGGGCAGCATGTGCTTCCCTGTGCGTGGTGTGTCCACCGTCATTTCTTTGGCTGGAAATTGACCATGTGATGAACCAGTTGGATCTGTCATGTAATTGATCAATCCGGAAGCTGTTGCATAATTTATAGATGTGCCCTAGCTTTTCCCAAGGTCACCCTGCAGCTAACCCTTTCTAACTGAGGTCAGTGTCGATGAGTTCTACTATCTATGCCGTGCACACATTAACCCAAACGAACCACCAAGCTACTCTCGTGCCCACAAACATCAGTTAACCAATTTGATCTCACATTCCTCCCAGCATCTCCTTCCTTCCAACAGCTGCCTCCAGCTCCAGTGTCTACAGGTGGACGTTCTGGCCTGGCCAGCATGGCTCAGTGGTTGAGCGTCATCCTATGAACCAGGAGGTCACTGGTTTGATTCCCAGTCAGGGCACATGCCCGGGTTGCAGACTCAATCGCCAGCAGGGGGTGTGCAGGAGGCAGCCGATTGGTGTTTCTCTCTCAGTGATATTTGTCTCTCCCTCTCCCTTCCTCTCTCTTTAAAATCAATAAAAACATGTTTTTAAAGAAGGACATTCTGTAACAGCAGTGCTAACCAGCCGGGAGTTTTCTAAAGGGTCCTGCACCCCTACCCGCCCAAGGTGGGCACTCGAGGAATGCAGCCACCAGACATGGAAGAGAAGGAGGGTGTGCCAAGCAGTGGGGGCCAGGGACGCAGGCCCTGTCGGATTTGCTGGACTTTGAAACACAGCACGAACAGAACAAGGTAGCCATTGTGTGCTCCTACATAAAACTCAGAAAACGGATAGCCAGTGGGGCGGGCTCCCCGCCAGTGTCCTTTGTGGACGGGTCAGTGATGAAAGTTAAGAAAGCAGAGAGGCCCATTGCAGTCCAGCCTTCATAGCTCCCATTGGAAATGCAGGTCCGTTTCCGTGTGCTCACATTCCTGTAAGTTTCCACCTATGGCCGGGAGGTGACCGGGGCCGCCTGAGAAGCACTCTGAATGAACGTCCCGAAGCGCACCTGTTGGTCAGTGACGGGAAGGTCCAGTGCCCAGAGCAGAAGCTTTTCTGGGGAGCCTCCCAGAGGCTGGGGGACTGACCAGCCCTGACCCCAGGTGCCCGCACAGCGGTCAGACCACCGGGTCAGTGTCCACACCACAGCACTCAGCCACAGCGCTCAGCCTCGACACGATGGACAGGAGTGCTGACCAATAAGAATTCACAGCCCACCTCGCCCAGCAGGCTGAGCTGGGAGACCCTCATTACTAAGCAATGAGAGACCCTCCACTGGCCCAAAGGCATGACCCATGGCCTAGACAGAGAATAAAACTCCCTGCCCTGCCCATCTCCTCAGGCCTCACTGCACTCAGCATGTGGGCAACGTTTTCTTGGGGTGATGCACAGACACTGAGCTAGATACATCATAGTCTCGGTTTGCACACGCACCCTCGAGACCAGAGACACAGCACCTTTTCCCCACCTTGCTGTGTGATGCATGACATGAGGGTTCAATGTGTTCATACATTTGTCATCACTGAAAGGGTTCCTTCACTTGTGAAACAGAGCCCAGTTCAAGGCAATCACATATGTACTCAAATCTTTTAATCTATTGGTCTCCAAGTATCCTATATAATAAAGAGGTAATATGCAAATTGACCCTCACACCATCGCACAAGATGGCCACTCCCATGTGGTCAAAGATGGCCACCACAAGATGGCTGGCAGGGGAGGGTAGTTGTGGGCAATCAGGCCTGCAGAGGAGGGCAGTTGGGGGCGACCAGGCCTGCAGGGGAGGGCAATTGTAGGGGACTAGGCCTGCAGGGGAGGGCAGTTGAGGGCGACCAGGCCTGCAGGGGAGGGCAATTGGGGGTGACCAGGTCAGCAGGGGAGGGCAATTGGGGACAATCAGGCCGGCAGGGGAGCAGTTAGGCGTTGATCAGGCTGGCAGGGGAGTGGTAGGGGGTGATCAGGCTGGCAGGCAGGTGAGCGGCTGGGAGCCAGCAGACCTGGATTGTGAGAGGGATGGTCACAATCGGGCCTAAACCGGCAGTCGGACATCCCCCTAAGGGTCCCAGATTGGAGAGGGTGCAGGCTGGGCTCAAGGCCTCTAGTCCTGTATAATAAAAGCCCAGTGACCGAATGACGGAACAACCAGAATGACCAGTCTACCAGTCGCTATGATGTGCATTGACCACCAGGGGGCAGACGCTCAATGCAGGAGCTGCCCCCTGGTGGTCAGTGCACTCCCACAGTAGGAGCAACCACTCACGGGGCAGGTCCACAGCCACTCAGCTGACCGGGATGAGCGGTGTTCCCACAGTGTGCTGATCCCCGTAGGCCACACCCCCCACCAGTGCATGAATCCCGTGCACAGGGCCTCTAGTTTAAAATAAAAGCCAGGCCCTAGCTGGTGTTGCTCAGTGGGTAGAGCATCAGCCAGCAGACTGAAGGGTCCTGGGTTCAATTCCCAGTCGAGGGCACATGCCTGGGTTGTGGGCTCAATCCCCAGTGCGAGGCATACAGGAGGCAGCGGATCCATGATTCTCTCTTGTCATTGATGTTTCCATCTCTCTCTCCCTTCCTCTCTGATATCAATAAAAATTTGTATTTTTTAAAAGAATTAAATTAACTACAATCATGAAACCACAGACCAAACTCAATCTCATTCAAACACTGTAAAAACTTCAAGGGCCAGAGAGAACCTGAATTTCATTGTCCAACTGATCATGTGGGCTCCCTTTCAAGATCTCTTCAGAGCAAAGGTATTCTTTGCACCTTTAGAGCACAAATAAAAGGGTGTGATCATTCACATACTAGAGGCCCGGTGCATGAAAATTCATGCACTGGGGAGGGGGTCCCTCAGCCCGGCCTGCTCCCCTCACAGTCCGGGAGCCCTCAGGGGTGGGAGGCAACCTGGCAATCAGGGGAAGGAGATGCCCCATCACACCTCTGCTGTTGCCACTCCCAGCAATGCAAGCCTCAGCTGGCCTGGGTTACCTGAGCCTTGGATGGCGCCATCCAAGGCTTGCCTGTGCCTTGGGCCGGCCCTGGGTGGCTGGGGGGCTGAAGGGACTAGGGACTCAGAGACAGGTGCACAGCAAGGCCGGGCCCACCTGGGGGAGGGCCTGACCATGCCATGCGCCTGCCACCCCGGCAGGGCTGAGGGGACTGGGCGCCGCCATCTTGTGGCTGTGGGCATCACCATCTTTGAGGGCGTGGCAGTCAATTAGCATATCCCCTCCTTATTGGCTGTGGGTGCTGCCATCTTTGAGGGGGGGGCAGTCAATTAGCATATTCCCTCCTTATTGGCTATGGGCGCCGTCATCTTTGTGATGTCATGAGGGTCAATTAGCATATTCCCTCTTTATTAGATAGGATTACTTGTACTGGGACACATATCCTGATTATATATCATCTGTTCTCCCTGGAAAATGGGAGAATTTTTTTCAAGTTTTTAATGATGTCCTACTTCTTTTTTAAAAAAAATATTTTTATTGATTTCAAAGAGGACGGAGAGGGAGAGAGACAAAAACATGAATGATGAGAGAGAATCATGGATCGACTGCCTCTTACACGCCCCGCACTGGGGATTGAGCCCACAACCCAGGCATGTGCCCTGACCAGGAATCAAACCGGTTCATAGGTCGATCCTCAACCACTGAGCCATGCTGGCTGGGCTGACCTACTTCTTTTTTTGAAGATGGAATAATTCCACAGGCAACCAAAACCCCTGGGAACATTAAAATAAACATATTATAAATCAATACCGTTAATTCAATGCGTCTAAGCTTGTGTCCATGCAGTTCTGTCCCTGCGCCACGCCCCACCGCGCAAGGTCCAGGGAGACCACACAGCCTCCGCCTCGAACCTCCCATCCCCATCTGCACAGTGATGAGCTGCAGTGAACAGTCGCTTATGCTAAAGTTTGTGTTAATCTTGAGAGTCATCAGTTTATAAATTAATCTGTGAGGTCAGCATCTGGTTTATCTCCCCTGCCGGGAAGAAATGATGAGAAAATACAGGTCTGTCTCTACAACGTGAGGGTTTTCTTTAAGAGCAGTTGTTAAAAATCCTATCTAATGAAGAGGAAATATGCTAATTGACCATCACATCCTCACAAAGATGGCGGCGCCCACAGCCAATAAGGAGGGGATACGCTAATTGACTGCCATGCCCTCAAAGATGGCAGTGCCCACAGCCACAAGATGGCGGCGCCCAGTCCCCTCAACCCCGCTGGAGCAGCAGGCATGCAGCACGGCCGGGCCCGCCCCCAGGCGGGTCCAGCCACTGCACACGCCTATCTCCGGAGTCCCCCAGCCCCCCCAGCTCCCCAGCTGCCCAGGGTCGGCCCGAGGCACAGGCAAGCCTCGGATGGCGGCTGCCCAGCTGCCCAGGGCCACCCGAGGCTCAGGTAACCAGGGCCAGCTGAGGCTTGCGCTGCCGGCAGTGGCAGCCGCAGAGGTGTGATGGGGGCATCGCCTTCCCCTGATCACCGGGTCACCTCCCACCCCTGAGGGCTCCTGGACTGTGAGGGGGGCAGGCCAGGCTGAAGGACCCCCCACCCCACCGGTGCATGAATTTTCATGCACCAGGCCTCTAGTGTTTCTAATAAAAAATGTCACTTCCTACTAGTTCTTTAGAGCTAGTATTTAAACATGCTCAGGGCGCCCTTGCCGATTTGGCTCAGTGGATAGAGCATTGGCCTGTGGACCAAAGGGTCCTGGGTTTGATTCTGGTCAAGGGCACGTACCTCGGTTGCAGGGTCCTCCCTGGCCCAGGCCCTGGTCGGGGCTTCTGCGAAGGCAACCAATCGGTGTGTCTCTTTCACATTGATATTTCTCTGTCTTTCCCTCTCTCTTCCACTCTCTCTAAAAATCAATGGAAAAATATCAAGTGAGGATTAACAAAAATAAATAAATAAATAAATAAACAAACAAACAAACACGCTCAGGGCTTCGCCCCTTGGCCAGTGAGCAATCTCCCAATGCTGCTCCAGAGCCAGACTGGAACCTTCTCTCTACCTGGCAGGACCTTCGCCTCCTGGACAGGCTGCTGGGGACAGACACTAAGTTAACTGCCCTCTGTCCCTGGTCCTGCTGACAGAGTCCAACGATGGACACTCCCAACTGGTTAGTGAGGAACTCAACACCGTGTCCTCCCTAACATATTAAAACAGGCAAACGTGATGTTATTCACCCAATAAACATTGACCCAGCACGGTACGCCGGCCCGGGCACAGAATGCAAATGAAGAGGCAGAGTTTCCGATGCACATGCGAGCGCTTCGACAAACCTCTGGCCACGGAGACCTCGGTCACCCAGCCAGCCACCCTCGCACACCCTGGCTCTGCTCCTTTCCCTACGTCAGCGCCGGTGGTAACGTGCCTAGGCATGAAATGGCCGAGGTACCGAACCGCCTGCTGGTCACACGGAGGGTGGGAGGAATGAAAGACAAAACAAAGCGGCCCCAGAGCAGGCGGGACCACAAACCAGAGGACGGCTGAGGAGCTAAAACCAGGCAACCGATAGCGGGGTGCTTCAGCCTGGCCCAGTGCCCACACAGAGCCACCCTGCTAGTGCAGAGCAACGGGCGCTGTCCCCAGGGGCACCAGTCGCCTCTCCTGTAGTGCACGTCCCAACACACTCACTCACACTCACACCCACTCACACACTCACACATATACTCACACAGACTCACCCACCCACCCACTCACACATACACTCACACACACACACACACTCACCCACTACACACACACATATACTCACACATACACTCACACACACTCACTCTCTCATACTCACACATATACTCACACTCATTCACTCACTCTCTCACATACTCATATACACACACTCGTTCACTCACACACCCTCACACCTCACACATACACTCACACACACTCATTCACTCACTCAAACACTCATATACACACACTCGTTCACTCACACACTCACACTCACACACTCACACACTTTCTCACACACATATTCATTCACACTCATTCACTCACACACATGCTTTCTGTCTCAGACACACTCATTCACTCACACATGCACTCACACACTCATTTATTCACTCCCACTCCCACACACTTTCTGATACACATTTACACTCATTCACTCATACTCATATATACACACACTTTCTCTCACACGCACACACTTAACACTCATTCATTCACACACACACACACTCCCCCCCCTCACACACACACAGACACACACCCTCTCTCACACACACGCACTCCCCCCCCCCTTCACACACACACACACACACACACACACACACACACACACACACACACCTCTGTGGCCTGGTCTGGTGGGCCCGAAGCATAGTCTGGTCTGTGGGGAACCTCTTTGCCCTCCCCACCGCCGTCCCTCTGGACTGTTCTGGTCCTTCCCCATCAGCTCCCTCCCACCTGAAGGATCAGCAGGCCCTGGCCTCTGGGTCACGGAACTCCTCCCCTCAGCTCCCCTCCAGTGCCAGCACCTGGGCTGCCACTCACCCCACCCCTCTCTGGCATTTGCTCTCTTTCTTCATGTGCATCTTTCCTTCGAAGACGTCCTACCTTCAGTGCAAATGCCAACCTTCTGTCGACAACAACCAACACGGCACACTCCCAAATGCTACAGCTCCTCGCAGAGGCGCCTGCGGTACCTCCCAGAAATAGTGCGCCCCACTCCCATCCAGCGTAAACCACCAACCCGGCTCAAGGGACCCCCACTGCGGCCAGAAGGAGACACAGCCACTCGGACAGGCCCTGAAGGAAGGGCACCTCGCAAGTTCAAGGCCTTGCCTTCCCCTCCATAACCTCTGGTGCTGAGTTAGCATCACCCGTTCCTAGCCCCTGTGGCTGTAACACTGACGTCCAACTCACACTGTGGTAACTCATTGGGCGACAGGGCAAAGTTCTCATCACACTTCGTCCCATTTTACTAAGAACCCAGGCCATGTTCTGTTTGGCTGATTAAGAAGCACATCACCATTTAATTTTATCCTAAAAAGGAATCATTGATACAAGTGATGCCAGCTCCATTAACCACTGACATTTTAAAATGTCAATTTGCCTGACATGTGCGCTTTCTATTTTAATAACATTCGATCTTCGCTGCTTTGAGATCCAATGTTGAAACCATCTCCAATGAGGAGTCTCCTTTGCTTTGTTCTGGAAGCTGGTGTGGCTCAGCTAATTATTACTAAGACTAGTGGCCAGTGCACAG
Source organism: Plecotus auritus (assembly GCF_963455305.1). Classification (NCBI taxonomy): domain Eukaryota; kingdom Metazoa; phylum Chordata; class Mammalia; order Chiroptera; family Vespertilionidae; genus Plecotus; species Plecotus auritus. Next base: position 114,596,875 of record NC_137773.1, read on the forward strand.
ATTTGTGCACATTGAAAGGAAAATAATTAGAAGAAATATTTTAATATTGCTATTTGCCTTTCTCCCTCAGTACCTGGGAGCTGGGCGGCAGCCCCGCCCCCCTGCTGTCACCGCCGCTGGTCGCTGTCAGCTGGGCTATCTGCTCGCACCCACCTTGGCCTGGCACCACCCGCTCACCTGCCCCACCATCCCGCCGTGGTCCTGCTCTCGTCGGGGCCCATTGGTGCCAGAAGCACACATACTGTCGCCCGCTGCCAGCGCCCCATCTCCCACGCCCGCCATGTTTTGCACCGCCCCCTGGTGGTCAGCACACGTCACTGCCCGAGGGGACAATTTGCATATTAGGCTTTTATTATATAGGACTAGCAGCCCGGTGCACGAAATTCATGCATGGGGGGTGGGGGCTGTCCCTCAGCCCAGCCTGCACCCTCTCCAATCTGGGACCCCTCGAGGGATGTCCGACTACGCATTTAAGCCCAATCCCAGTGGGATCGGACCTAAACGGGCAGTCGGACATCCCTATCACAATCCAGGACTACTGGCTCCCAACTGCTCACCTGCCTGCCTTCCTGATTGCCCCTAACCGCTTCTGCCTGCCAGCCTGATCACCCCCTAACCACTCCCCTGCCAGCCTGATTGATGCCTAACTGCTCCCCTGCCAGCCTGTTTGCCACTAACTGCCCTCCCCTGCAGGCCTGGTCTCTCCTAATGGCCCTCCCCTGCAGGCCTGGTCCCCCCCAACTGTTCTCCCCTGCAGGCCTGGGTCCCTCCCAACTGCTTTTCCCTGCAGGCCTGGTCACCCCCAACTTCCCTCCTCTGCTGGCTTGGTCACCCCTAACTGCCCTCCCCTGCAGACTTGATCACCTCCAACTGCCCTCCCTTGCAGGCCTGGTCCCTCCCAACTACCCTCCCCTGCTGGCTGATTGCCTACAACTGCCCTCCCTTGCAGGCCTGGTCCCTCCCAACTGCCCTCCCTTGCTGGCCATCTTGTGGTGGCCATCTTGTGTCCACATGGGGGCAGGATCTTTGACCACATGGAGGCAGCCATCTTGTGTGTTGGAGTGATGGTCAATCTGCATATTACTCTTTTATTAGATAGGACAGAGGCCTGGTGCATGGGTGGGGGCCAGCTGGTTTGCCCTGAAGGGTGTCCCGGATCAGGGTGGGGTTCCCTTGGGGCATGGGGCGGCCTGGGCGAGGCGCCTGTGGTGGTTTTCAGGCCGGCCATGCCCCCTGGCGACCCAAGCGGAGGCCCTGGTATCTGGGGTTTATTTATCTTCTATAATTGAAACTTTGTAGCCTGGAGCAGAGCCAAGCCTTCTGCTTGCTCTGTGGCAGCAGCCATTTTTTGGGGGATTTACGTATCTTCTATAATTGAAACTTTGTAGCTTTAAGCAGAGGCCTGGGCCAGCCAGGGCTGCAGAAGCTTGGCTTCCTCCATTGCCGCAGGCAACCCTAGCCTCCTGCTCTTTCCAGCTCCATTGCTGCTGCCATTTTCTGTTTGGGTTATGTTTCTTCTATCATTGAAACTTTGTAGCCTTGAGTGGAGGCCTAGGCCGGCAAGGGCAGGCAGAAAGCTTGGCTTCCTCCATTGCCAGGGAAACCCAAGCCTCCCTCCTGCTCTCTATAGCCATCTTGGTTGGGTTTATTTGCATATTCACTCCTCATTGGCTGGTGAGCGTGGCTGGTGGGCGTGGCTGGTGGGTATAGCAGAGTGATGGTTAATTTGCATATTACTCTTTTATTAGATAGGATTATATAGGGCGAGGGAAGGTCACTGTCTATCTCCTGAAGGAATCAAGGACCTGCGAGCTCTTGTTCGGCGAGAAGAAACAGCCTTGGGACCCTCACGCGTTGCCCACGCTCCGTGTCCTCAGTCGACCGCACCTCAGCCACCTTCGCTTTGCAGTTTGCTTTGTGCTGATGTCCCTGGGTTCTCTCTGTGGTTGCAGCAAAAAACCAAACTTCCGGGAGCTTCTAGAGTCACCCCCATATGCACTGTGGTAAACGGACTTCAAGCTAACCACCCAGCCCTAGCCGGTTTAGCTCAGTGGAAAAAGCGTCGGCCTGTGGACTGAAGGATCCCAGGTTCGATTCTGGTCAAGGGCACCTCGTTTACAAGCTCAATCCCCGGCCCTGGTCAGGGCATGTGAGAAGGCAACCTATCGATGGGTCTCTCTTCACATCAATGTTTCTCTCTCTCTCTTTCATAGTCTCTAAAAATCAATGGGAAAAATATCCTCAGGTGAGGATTAACAATAACAACAAAAATTAACCACCCGCTTGGGGCCTGGGTAGCCCTTCGCCTATCCCCCCGCTCCACAGATGCCTGGGAGACCTGGAGGACACGCCTGCTCTGATGCTACCTTGGGTGTTGGACATGCTGGCGTCCAGGTGCTTTGAGTAGCTGGAATTCTATCCATTCTGGCTCCTTCCTGGGATCTTATTATGGGGACCCTGCTGCAGAGTGAACCCTACTATGTCTCCTAGGCCCCCACCCTGGGAGCCCTGATCCCTGGACTGTTAGAATGCTGTTGTGCACATCAGGACACGGCCCTGCATCTCAGTCCTTTTCCTCTGGCGTCACAAGGGAAGTCAGAGCCGTGCAGGCTCGAGGCCTCCAGCTTCCTCTCTCCTCCCTCACCCTCCCCTGCCCACGCGAGGAGAGAGGTTCCCACCGTGTCTGCCTATGGTGCGGCTGAGACACGAGTCCATCGCTGTGCGGGCTCTCTTTTTAGAAAGAATTTAGGATAAAATTAAATGGTGATACACTTCTTAGTCCACCAAGTAGAACATGGCCCATGTTATTAGTAAAATGAGACAAAGTGTGATTAGAACATTCCCTGACGTCTAATGAGTTATCACCTGCGAATCAGACATCAGTGTTCCAGCCACAGGGGCTGAGGAGCAAGACGCTAGCCCCAGAGCACAGAGTCTGCCAACTGCTCCCTCGGCATTCCCCTGCCTCTCCCTGTGGCCTGGATGGTCCTGAGCGGGGTCTGTCACCCGCTTACAGTTTCATTTAAAGTCCTTCAAAGCCAGACACTGTGCCGCAGGCACCCCAGCCTGGGCAGAGGGACAGACGTGGGCTTCGGAGTCCGACGTCGGGGTCTGTCTGTCTATCACCAGAGGTATTGATTTGCTGGGACAAATGGATTAGTCTTTCTAAGCTTCTTTTCCTCACCTGAAAATGAGGTTAAAACAGCGGCCTCGTCGCAAGGATCAAATGACAGAATTACTCATCACATCAAGCCACCACAGAGCCCACGAGTCTTCATGTGTCGCTGCCTCAGTCCCAGGTGCCTGGCCGGACCCGACACCCCACGCGCTGTCTCCTTTGTCCCTAATTTCAGAACCAACGGGTCAGTGCCTCCGCTCCTGCCCACCGGTGGCTCAGGATGGGGTCACCTAAGAAAGAAGTCCTCTCACTCCCCTGTCTCACTCACCCACCATCTGGAAGCAGGTTCCGTCACCTACATCCAGGAGCACCCAATCACTAAGCCACCCCAAAGCATAACCTCATTCTCCTCGGGTCATCACTTCCAAACTTAGTCCCGTGGCTGCTCTCAGGGCCTCTGTGGCTGGTGGGCTGCAGGGAGAGGCTTGTGGCCACCCCGTCAGGTACGTTCGTGACATCTCCTTCCCCAGACTGACGCTCTCTCTGCCTCACAGTCAGTATTTGGGGTGGCGGGGGTGGGGGGTCATGCTGGCCAAGAATCCATGCCACGTTGTCTTTGCTCAACTCCCAAGGGCTGAAAGCAGCTGGCACTGCCCAGCACCAGGTGCCCCTGCCCACAAACCCAGAGTGACCGTGTGATCGTGCCCTGTGCCGTGGACGGCACCCTGCCACGCGGACCAGCTCTGAGGCCTCCTGAATGCTGCCCCCCAGCCCATAGGCCAGTGCCGTCGGGTGCCGGCTACAGCAACAGGAGTCCTGGTCAGAACAATCCTATACTCTGAATTCCCAATGCTCTTTTTAAATATTTTTATTGATTTCAGAGAGGAAGGGAGAGGGAGAGAGAGATGGAAACATCAGTGATGAGAGAGAATCATGGATCGGCTGCCTCCTGCACGCCCCACACTGGGAATGGAGCCTGCAACCCGGGCATGTGCCCTGAGGGGGAATCAAACTGTGAGCTCCTGGTTCTTATGTCGATGCTCAACCACTGAGCCACGCCGGCCAGGCCCATACTCTTCACTTATCGGATTTGTTTTCAGCTTCACATACTTGTGGAAAAGACCCTTGCCTTTGTTAAATCTGAGTAAAATGGCCATTTGAAGTAGTAGTGCAATAAAGCTGCAATCCTGTAACTTTAACATATTGAAAATGCAAGGGAGAAAAAGGACATTATCAAAATACCTAAAAACAGAAATAAAACTTTTTTTGAGAATTATAGCACATGGACCCATATGCACATGCATACATCCATCCATCCATATGCACACTCGTCGCACCTTACGGCAGAATTCCAAGGGTGATCCTCAAAGAAGAACCTACCTCAACATGAGCTGCTCCGAGGAAGCCCCTGTCCAAACCCACCACCATAAGCTCCTGTTCTGGAAGCCGCAACGGCTCAGGACGGCACTCACGTTTCCTGTGGCCCCAAGACACTTCCTCGTGCTCTGCTGTTCTGTGAGGTCACGACCTTGACCTGTGTGCCCCACAGCACTGAAGGTAACTGAGCTCAGAGGACAGGACAGGCCTCGGCCCTGGAGCTGTGGTCTGCACGGCCCACTCTCACTACTGCCCGGAGGGGTCTGATCCCCATCTTTAATGAAAACGCACTGGCCCTGCCCGGCCGGCGTGGTTCAGTGCTGAGCATCGACCTATGAACCAGGAGGTCACAGTTAGATTCCCAGTCAAGGCACATGCCTGGGTTGCAGGCTCAATCCCCAATGTGGGGCGTGCAGGAGGCAGCCGACCAATGACTCTCATCATCAATATTTCTCTCTCTCCCTCTCCCTTCCTCTCTGAAACAAGAAAATATATTTGAAAAAATAATGACAAAATAAAGAGAAAAAAAGATGCAGACACAGTGTATTAACGTTTAAATGTGAATGGTACTGTCCTCGCCAGTTTTGCTCAGTGGTTAGAGTGTTGGCCCATGGATTGAAGGGTCTCGGGTTCGATTCTGGTCAAGGGCACGAACCTGGGTGGCAGGCTCGATCCATGGCACCAGTCAGGGCACGTGTGGGAGCAACCAATCCATGTGTCTCTCTATCTCTCCCCCTCCCTTCCACTCTCTCTAAAAAAATCAATGGGGGAAAATATCCTTGGGTGAGGATTAACAAACTAACAAATAAATAAGACTGTACAAAGGAAGATAAAAACCATTTCTCCAGAAAATGTGCTGCCTGTCCTTCCCAGCCCGCACTCTCCTGGCAGCCGATGCTACTGAGAAGGGCCGCTCACAGTCACATGCTGCCCCTGGGGCTTGCTCGGTTCTGCCTCCAGGTGTTGCCCAAACAACCACTCTTCCAGGTCTGAATCAGAAGACTGACTCGAGACCATTGGCGTTTAGGGCCCAACAACAGGAATTTGATGTTTGCATCAGTCAGGCGTCTTTGGTGTGCCAGGCAGTGGGGACAGGACACAGGAAGCAAATCCGTGTCACTGTGGGCCCAGCACGCTGGTCAGACCCAGGACACGTGCACAGGCCACTCTTGTAGGACGTGTCCTCGCCGTGTGCACTAAACCCCGACGTGCACGGGCTGAGTCCGGGGAGAACTGAAGCCCCGCCCGGGGAGGCCCCATGAGTCCCCACTGGGCCACGGGGTCACTCACCGGACGACCTGCCCGCAGTGTGAGCACAAGTACTTGGGAGTCCCTCCTCAGGGTCCCATATGCAAGAGGAGGCTGTTCAAACACACGCTCCTCTCACAACAGCGTCACGCATTCGGTTAATACTGAGGACTGAGCATCAGGAGTGAGCCCACGGTACACACTCACACACTTCACCAAACCAGCTCTGGGCGAGGGGGCGTGGGAAGGAGAAGCTGACCGAGGGGGCAGCCCATCCGCAGAGCCATTAGCCAGGGACTTGTGGGCTTCATGGAGGGCCAGGCGTGATTCACTACCGTCCACAGGGCAGCCGCTCCCCTGAGCGCCTTAGAGAGTCAGGTGTGGCGAGTGAAAGAGAAAGTTACTCTCACGCCCAGCAGAGAACAACAGCCGTTACAGGTCGTCAGCCCTGAAACAGACACCACACGCATGGTGTCCGGGTTCCCCCAGATCCGTGGGGTGTCAGTTACCGAGGAGCAGCCAGGAGCCAATCCCCACATCACTCAAACACTGTAACATTGCGACTTTGTACACCAGGCGGAAGAGGAAAAGTCTCAGCACGTTTTGTTGCTATTTTATATATTACATGTGTAACGTCACCAAGTAAATAAATATACCTCCACCCTTTACCAAAAGAGGGACCTTTTAAGTTACTATGTTACTCCGAAAGTGCTCAGAAATAAGACGGAAAAATAAGATTATTGCCTCAGTGCCAACAGCACCCACGCCAGATCGTGGAGAAGCACCATCATGAGCAAGTCCTGCTCTGCCCACGCGGGCCCACCACCCGCTGTCCCACAGAAATTCTCCAGCGCCTTCTCCGTAAACATTACTTTATGTAAAACCCTACGGAAATGCATTCAGAGCAAAACATCAAAATAACTGTTTTGCATTAATAACTCCATCATATCTTTAAAATAAATTATTTAAAATATCATAGTACAACCTCCGTTTCTGAGTATGTCGGGAGAGAGAGCAGTTATTTGAAACTATGCACGGTCATTGTGTCTTCCAGGGTTTCCTCTCTATGAAGACTTAGACACAAATCAGTTAATTTTTACTGAATTCCGTAGCAAAAACAGGTCCCTTGTAGAACTTTTGATAGTTGAGCTAAACCCAGGCTAGATTGCTGTTGATTCTGCGCCTGTGGATCCACTATAATTCACACAATTCTTCCAGATTTGTTCAATGAAATTCTCCCTTCCTATTTATTTCTTTATTCAATATTTATTTCTGTTACTATGGACTCCTATGTATTTATTTTATTCTGAGTTATAATTCATTCCTTTCATTTAAAAAAATTTTAAACATCTCCTGAAGGAGGGAGGAGGTGGGGAGAGAGAGGGAGAGGGAGGGGGGGAGAGAGAGAGAGAGAGAGAAACACTGACGTGAGAGAGACACATCAATTGGTTGTCTCCGCACACACCCCTACTGGGGCTGGGGAACCTGCAACCCACTGCAACCAAGGTATGTGCCCCAGACCAGGAATGGAACCCACGACCCTCCAGTCCACAGGCAGACGCTCCAACCACTGAGCCACACCGGCCAGGACATTCCTTTCATTTTTATTATGTCGATCCAATTTCTCTGTAGAAGGTCACGGCAGTGCCTTCAGGTTGCCACACTGTCTTTTTCATCACTTTCTTCCTTGAATCAGTCATTTCCCCTGGAGTTCCAGTTCCTTCTCCTGGGAAGCGATACTCGGAGGAGACCTCGGCTACACTACTCCTCTCCACGAGGCTTGCTGTGCCACAGCCTCGGGCCAGAGCCAGCACGCACGCACACACGGCACTTCTCCATGCCTCCCTGCCAGCCTGCCACAAACGATGAGCTCAGACATGTCTAAACCTTTGGGTAGGTTAATATATTTCCTTTCCTTCTTCCCCACATCAAAAGAGAGGAATCTGGTGGCATAATCACTAATATTTTCATGTGTCTGGTGCTTTCAAACATGGTTTCATTTTATTTTTTATATATATATATATATACTAGAGGCCCGGTGCACAAAATTCATGCACGGGGGTTGGGCGTGTCCCTCAGCCCAGCCTGCACCATCTCCAATCTGGGACCCCGAGAGGGATGTTGGACATCCCTCTCACAATCCAGGACTGCTGGCTCCCAACCGCTCGCCTGCCTCTGCCTGATTGCCCCTAACTGCTTCTGCCTGCCAACGTGATCACCCCCAAACCACTCCCCTGCCAGGCAGATCAACGCCGAACTGCTCCCTGGCCAGCCCGATTGCCCCTAACTGCCCTCCCCTGCAGGCCTGGTCACCCCTAACTGCCCTCCCCTGCCAGCCTGGTCACCCCTAACTGCCCTCCACTGCAGGCCTGGGTCTCCTCCAACTGTCTTCCCCAGCAGGCCTGGCCCCCCAAAACTGCACTCCCCTGTAGGCCTGGTCCCCCCCAACTGCCCTCCCTTGCTGGCCTGGTCACCCACAACTGCCCACAACTGCCCTCCCCTAACTGGTTACCCCTAACTGCCTTCACCTGCAGGCCTGGCCCCTCCCTAACTGTCCTCCCCTGCCAGCCATCTTGTGGCGGCCATCTTGTGTCCACATGGGGGCAGCCATCTTTGGCCACATGGGGGCGGCCATCTTGTGTCTTGGAATAATTGTCAATTTGCATATTTCTCTTTTATTAGCTAGGATAAAGGCCCGATGCACAAAATTCATGCAATAGGCCTTCCTTCCCCCGGCTGCTGGCACAGGCTTCCCTCTGGCACCCGGGACCCTGGCTTCCCTCACAGCCCTGGCTTCGTCCAGAAGGTCATCCGGCTAATTAGCATATTATGCTTTTATTATTATAGATGTTTTTATTGATTTCCGAGAGAAAGGGAGAGGGAGAGATAGAAATGTCAATGATAAGAGAGGGTCATACATTGGCTGCCTCCTGCACACCCCACACTGGGGATTGAGCCCACAACCCTGGAATGTGGCCTGACTGGGAATCGAACCCTGACCTCCTGGCTCATAGGTCAATGCTCAACCACTGAGCCACAATGGCCGGGCAAACATGGTTTCATTTTAACCTTTACAACTACTCTGTGATATCTAATTGTTAATTATTAGAGTTAATTATTATTAACCCTGATTTACAGGAAGGAAACCCAAGGCGGAGGAGCCCAGCAGGACGCTGGGCAGGTCAGGCCTCCCGCACGAAGACACATGGGAGAGAAGGTGTTCACGCCTAAAACGGTTGCTTCTGTCCAAGACACCACCATTGTGGAATGTCGCTGAAGTGCACCGAGTCCCTCTGCGCCTTCCCCCATCCTGCCCCAGTTCCCTGTGCGGCTCCTCCAATCCAAGTGTTGCCTCTGGGATTACTGCGGATTACTGCCCTGCCGCCCATGACCTCAATCCCCACATCCTCCCAGTCTTACATCATCACAGAACCTGCCACGGCCTCTTAATTGTTGTTCCACTGAGCCCTCCTCCCTCCGCAGGCTCTCTGGGTGGTCAGTTTCATTCTCGACTACTGCTCTCCCGGCCCTGCTGCTATTCGGCTCCTCGGTGTCCCCTGGGTGTTGTCCCCCCGCCCGGTTACCCCTCGCAGGTGGCATGAAGGCCGCACGCCTGAGATGAAAGCCCAGCACAGCCCGTCGAGTCTCTCTGGGCTTCTCCCGGGACACTAACCGTCACTACCCACCCAGAGAGAAATGCAAGTCTTCACTCCATCTGAAGTCTTTACCAGCATCGTGTGACCTGACCGGCGGCTCTGCACTCGCAGGAAGCAGGAAGGATCGCGCGTGGGAGGTGGCCCCTGGGAATGCCTCCCCCAGCACAGAGAGAAGAGAATGAACAAGTAGGATCTGCAAGAGCTTCTGCTGCCCCGTGGGGACGCAGGCGAAACCAGGAAGCCTGATTGTCTGAGTTTCTTGCTTGATCGTGTTTCACAGAAGTTTGAAGTCCAGTGGGTGGGGTGACTAAGCTGTTTCCTGAGCATCCCACGCCCACCCCCAAACCTGCGGGGAACCCAGACTCAGAAGGCCTGAGGGGAAGGCCAACCGCAGCCACAGAGGTCGCACCCCCGCGAGCTTCCTCTGGTGGCAAAGGCTTCTCATCTCATCGCCTCACGAAGCCTCCCGCCTCCAGCGCAGCCTCCCAGGGCAGCAGCAGGGCCTCCCGAAATGCTGCCTGTGATGGGCGGTCAGTGCGCTGCTTCATGCTGCGCAAGCCCCTCCAAGATGTGACCGTGTCTGTGGTCAGAGTGGCCTCGGCCCGGGGCCTGTCACCTGCCTCGGTCCCTGCCCAACAGCTCGCGCTCCCCCACCACGCACACTCCCACGCCCGCCCAGCGCCCACCTGTCTCCCCACCCGCACACACTCCCACGCCCACCCAGCATCATGAGGCCCACGTCTCCTAAAGTTTAGGACCTAAACGACCTCCCTGGACAGAACAAAGCTCACAACTCCTCAGAGGCCTCCACCCTCACAGGCGTTTCTGTCTCCAGGTGACCTGCCCCACTTACACCTCATGGGTCCCAGTTGCTGGCGGGTGTGACACAGTTTAATTCGGCACCTGGCCCAGTTAGAGGAGGAACCCCTACCCCACCCCCCCACCCTGGAAGCCTCAAGCTGCATGTCACCCCGCTGCGCAGGGACTGAGTGCGAGTGGCTGGGGTACCTTTACATGGAAACACCAGGAGGAAAGTGTAACCCCGCCCCCCCCCCCCAGACAATCTGCAAAGTGACGGACACTTTGGGGTTTCTGTGGGCTGTGAGTCCTGGTGCCAGTGGGACACAGAGGACTTCATGGAAAATAAGGGACCTGGCTGGTGTGGCTCCATGGTCAAGCGTCGACCTATGAACCAGGAGGTCACGGTTCTTATCCCGGTCAGGGCACAGGCCCGGGTTGCAGGCTCGATCCCCTATGTGGGGTATGCAGGAGATAGCCGATCCATGATTCTCTCTCATCATTGATGTTTCTCTCCCTCTCCCTCTCCATTCCTCTCTGAAATCAATAAAAGTATTTTAAAAAGTGAGTAAGGGAACCACAGTAAACTCCTTCCTGCAAAATGACTCAAATTAGCATCTGAAACACACAGAAACCCCCGCACCACTCCGCAGGCCTCTCGCCTCCATGTTCTGCTTCAGCATCGCCCAGAATATTCCAATTCCACAACAGCAAGTCTTTCCTTCGCTATTTCTCCCACCAGGTAAAAGCGTACGGATTCAAGGCCTCGTAAAGAAAACTTGCATCATGTTGTCAAAAACAGACAGCCTCAAGTCCAACCGAATGGCCCGAATACCAGGTATTGTTGCTATCTGTGAACGGGCCCATTCCCAGGGATCTGCGCTCCCTGCACAAAGGTACCCCCATGTCAGGTCAGAAACAGTCACAGTAAATAAAGGAAAACATAGAGACTCCATGGACTGCCTCAGTCATTTATAAAGGTGAAGAGAAGCAGAGACAGTGCCGAATCACACCCACCAACAATTCTTCCAGCTCGCAGGGCCTCAGCATCTTACAGACAAAAAAGCAAGGCCCGGTCACAGTTAGTGCTTAAAGTTAAACCCGGGTCTCATGAACTTGTGTTTTGGGCGTTAAAAGTGCTGGGTAATTGTGTGTAAATATCACGTATTGAATGAATCCGTGCTCGCCACTACGCTGCCTCTTCTTCACAACCAAACCCATGTCCATCCGCCTCGGGCTGAGCGGCTGGGAAGGTGGGCAGCTAAACGGAGCTCCAGGGCAAAGGTAACACTTGATCTGACTGCAAAATAATAAAACTAAAGTAAATTATTTGCGTTCATGTTTGTGACGTCAATGTACTTTTTAAAATTTAACCTCAAGGTTAAATAGCTCCTTGGAAAAATAGACACTTGGAAAAGCCATCATTATCCACATCAAGACACAAAAAGAGAGGCCACTGCCAGTCTTAACGTGGCCTTTTTTTGAGCCAACTATAAAGGAGTGAGTTATATAAAATTGGCAATGAACAGGTTTTTGTGCAAAACTGTATATATAAAAGGCTAATGTGCTAAGTGTCCCTCCCTCCGTCCAACCGGTTGCTATGACGCACACTGACCACTAGGGGGCAGACACTTAACACAGGAGCTGCTGAGCTGCAGTGACTTGGCAGCAGTGGTTCTCAGGTGACGCACCCTGAAACCAGAGAGGAGGGAGCCCGATTCCTCACAAGGCTGCGTGATTCCACCTTCGGCCATGGGTTATGTTGTTGCTAGGGCACTGTCAGCCCCGAATCTGGTTTACTGCACACTTGGTTTGTGTTCCCCAACCTGTAGACAGCAACTTTGCAGGTGCCCACTCGCACTCCAGGACCCCTCAGGGGATGTCAGACTGCAGGTTTCGGCCCAATCCCCGCCGGCTAAGCCGAGGGACCCCACCTGCCGGAGGGACCCCGCTCACTCCGCCGACATCCTTTGAGCCACGGCGCCACCCCAGGTGTGGCCAGCCAGGGAGGGACCACGGGAGGTTGGCTCCAGGGTATGTCCAGCCCATCTCACCCAGTCCCGCCCCACCAGCCACCTTCTAATGAATTGCCTTTCAATGTGCACTAGTACATATATAAAGCCAAGAAACATGTATGAATGGGAAATAGCATATCACTCGTCACCAAGTAACGACCAGGTTAGCGTGTCTGTAATTGTCCCCATGACCTTCTCCTCCCAATGCCACAGGCACTGCTCCCTCCTGCTCTGCCCTGTGCTATGAGCAGCACAGCAACGGTGCACACAGAAAGGGTGTCTCCGGAGAAAGGCTTCGTCGCACCACAGTGAGCCTCTCATGGGAAGGTGACTGGGCAGTGAGGGATGGGTGGAATAGGTGCTTGAGGGTCCCAGAAGCCCGTGTGACCCATGGGGATGCCCTTCCGGCTGCTGTGAGGGCTGCGTGAGCCAGGGAGGGCGTGAGAGAGCAGCCAGGAAAATATTCGTGCAAAAGACGAAACACACATGAAACCCCGGGCTCCGTAGGAAGTGGAGAGTTAGAGACATGGAACAGGAACATCTGGCGAACTGGGGGAGACAACTGCTTGGTGAGCTGCTTGTTGCTTCTTCCTCACCAACATCCATGTCATTTTATCAAACTTTGAAAAGATACAGAAAAATCTACCCAAGCCGGGGATGAGAAACATAGCTGTTGACTTGTGTTAGCTCCCCAGTGCCCACATCTCTAAAGGCTTGAGGTCGCCAAGGCAGCTCAGCTACCCGTTCAATCCCCGGACACTCCCTGGATTTATCCCAACACAGAGCAGACTGTGAACCACCATCTGGTGGCTTCCTTCGAGGACTGAGCTTGGAGACTTCTCGGGACTCTCTGAGCCCAGGGACCTGAAGCTCACGCACACGCCTCGTTCCTGAAGATCATTCCATTTGGGCAGAATAGTCAGATGCAGAACACAAAGCCTTAGAGCTTCTCTCTAAACACCCTCCCACTCTCCCTGCTCAGAAGTAATTGCTATTAGGTGGACCAATTAGCCTCATTAACTTTCAAATGTTGCTGGAGTGTCTCTTATCTGCACACAGGAAATGTTCTCAACGGCAACTTAGGGTCATAACCATCATTAGAAGTCTATCTGTTGTCGCTCCAAAAGCAAAGACAGGGCACAGGGGCTGGTGGAAGTGGAAGTATTTACTCCAGTGTCCTCCAATTCTGGGTGGAATCACAGGGGGCTTTAAAAAATGTCTATATCCTATCTAATAAAAGAGTAATATGCAAATTGACCATCACTCCAACACACAAGATGGCTGCCCCCATGTGGTTAAAGATGGCTGCCCCCATGTGGACACAAGATGGCCACCACAAGATGGCCAGCAGGGGAGGGCAGTTGGGAGGGACCAGGCCTGCAAGGGAGGGCAGTTGTGGGTGATCAGGCCAGCAGGGGAGGGTAGTTAGGGGTAACCAGGCCAGCAAGGAGGGAAGTTGGGGGTGATGAAGTCGGCAGGGAACGGCAGTTGGGGGTGACCCAGGCCTGCAGGGGAGAGCAGTTGCGGGAGACCAGGCCTGAAGGGGAGGGCAGTCAGGGGTGACCAGGCCTGCAGGGGAGGGCAGTTAGGGGCAAACAGGCTGGCAGGGGAGCAGTTAGGCATAAATCAGGCTGGCAGGGGAGTGGTTAGGGGGTGATCAGGCTGGCAGGCAGAAGCTGTTAGGGGCAATCAGGAAGGAGGCAGGCGAGCAGTTGGGAGCCAGCAGTCCTGGATTGTGAGAGGGATCCCAGATTGGAGAGGGTGCAGGCAGGGCTGAGGGACACCCCCCCTCCCCGTGCACGAATTTCGTGCACCGGGCCTCTAGTATATATATAAAAGCCTAAGCAACTGTTACAACTGAAAAACCAGAATGACCAATCGGCCAGTCGCTATGGCGCGCACTGACCACCAGGGGGCAGACACTCAACGCAGGAGCTGCCCTCTGGTGGTCAGCGCACTCCCACAGCCAACCTCCCACTGCCCCTCCCCCCAGCCAGCCAACTTCTCGCGGCCCCGCCCCCCTGGCTAGCCAACCTCCCATGGCCCCCCTCACCTGCTCAGCCCCCCCAATCAGCCCAATGGGGGGCCCGGCCGGCCAACCTCTCACGGCCCCTCCCCCCTCTGGCCCACCTGGCCCCCCAGATCAGCCCTGATGGGGGGACCAGCCGGCCAACCTCCCGCGGTCCCTCCCCACTGCCAACTGGCCCCCCCGATAGGCCTCGATCGCCGGTCAGGCCAAGGGACCACACCCATGCACAAATTCGTGCACCGGGCCTCTAGTATAAACACATAGATCAATGCAACAGAATAGACAGCCCAATAAACCCAGGCCTATGTGGCCAAGTAACCTGACAATGGAGGCAAGAACATACAACGGGGACAAGACAGTCTCTCTTAATAAATGGTGTCGGGAAAATGGGGCAGATGCATGAAAAAAATGACACTAGACTCTTTGCTTACACCATATGCAAAAATAAACTCAAAATGGATTAAACACTTAAATGTAAAACCGGGAACCACAAAACTCCTAGAAGAAAACCTAGGCGGTAAACTCTTTGACGTCTGTCTTATATGTTTTCGGGTAGTTCTCCTCATGCAAAGGCAACAAAAGTAAAAGTAAACAAACAGGATTACAGTGAACTAAAAAGCTCCTGCACAGCGAAGGAAACCATTAACAAAACAAAAGGACAATTTACAGAATGAGGGAAGATATTAGCCAACAACACATCCAATAAGAGATTAATATCCAAAATATATAAGGAATTCATACAACTCAATATCAAAATTAAACAATTAAAACAACCCACTTTAAAAATGGGCCAAGGACCTGAATAGACTTTTCTCCAAGGAAGACACACAGATGCCCCCCCCCCGCCACACACACACACACACACACACACACACACACACACACACACGAGAAGATGTTCATCATCGCTAATCACCAGGGAAACACAAATCAAAACCACAATGAGGTCCCACCTCACACCTGTCAGAATGGTACCATCAATAAATCAACAAACAAGTGCTGGCGAGGATGCGGAGAAAAGGGAGGGCAGTTAGGGGCAAACAGGCTGGCAGGGGAGCAGTTAGGCATCAATCAGGCTGGCAGGGGAGTGGTTAGGGGGTGATCAGGCTGGCAGGCTGCACTGCTGGTGGGAATGCAGACTGGTGCAGCCACTGTGGAGAACAGTATGGCGTTTCCTCAAAAAATTAAAAATAGAACTACCATATGACCCAGCAATTTCACCTCTGGTATTTATCCAAGGAAAACAAAAACACTAACTCAAAAAGATGCATGCACCTCTCCATTCACTGCAGCGTTATTTACAAAGCAGATGCACCTAAGTGCCCACCAATAGACAACAAGTGAGTGAAGTGGGGTATATGTATACCGGGGAAGATTAGCCATAAAAAAGAATGAAATCTTGTCATTGTGACGACCTGGATGGACCTAGAGGGCATTGTGCTAAGTGAAATAAGTAACACAGGGAAAGACAAATACTGGGTAATCTCACTTATATGTGGACCCTAATGAGCAAAACAAAGGAATAAACAAGACAGAAACAAACTCATAGACACGGAGAACACACTGATGGGAGGGGTGCGGGATGGGAGAAAAGGGGACGGGACTGAAAGTATAAACTTCAGGTATAAAACAGGTCAAGGGATAGAAAGCTCAGCACAGGAAAGAGGCAACAATATGGCACTAACTGTGTATGTGACAGACGGTCACAGACTTAGCGGGTAACCAGGTGGTACAGTGTATGAATGCTGACTCACTGTGTTGTACACCTGACACTAATATAAGATTGTATGTCAGCTATAATGTAAAAAGCTTTTAAATAAGATAAAATAAATCAAGACAGACGATGGAGAGACAGATTCCAGTCTACTTTCTCCTGTGCACCCCAGGATTCTGATACTATGAACAGGCTGGACCCAGATGGCTTGGATGAGATTTTCCATGAAAAACACTTAAAATCACACATCAGATCTGGAGCAAAAGGATCAGGTCAAAGAGCTGCCGGTCCCACCAGCAGTTCGGGTAGAACTCCAAAATTCCGGAAGTGCTTCACTGTTCTCTTCTTTATCTTAATAGACAGTGTCCACCACTAAGCACAAGCAAGTCTTCCTTGTTAAGAAGAAATCATTTTGAGAAATACAAATGAAAAAGGGTGACATCATAGAAAAACAGAAACACAAAAAGAGCATTAAATATGGTGTGAGTAGAATTCTTAATTTCCTTGTGTTTTCACTGATTCCTACAGTACTTCTACAAAATATTTTCTGTATTCTTCATGATGTCAAAATGGGCTGTAAATAGCATTGTTTTTACCAAAGTGATGAATAAGGTGACTAATCAAGTTAAAATTTGATAATAACGGTAACTAACGAATTACTTTTGATTTTTAAAGATTAAAACATTTCTATGAACTCAGATTAATAAAACAAAAGGAGGGAAAAAGTTACACTGAGTTGTGTTTAGAGATTTTAGACTCCGAAAATAAACTCGGTTGTAGCTTTAAAATTAAGATCCTATTTGCCTTTGATCAGTCTCCTTCAACACCCACCTCAAGCCACATGCTTGGGACTATTTGGGCCACAGCCCCACACATTGGACAGCCTGTCCCCTAAGCTAGTCGCTAGCCCCCCACTCAGTGGTTGAAAGAGCTTCTTCATCATCCAAACCTGATAAAAGCTCAGACGTCCTGCGCCGGCAGAGTGCCCTTGACAGTGCAAGTCGCTTGTATAAAATGATGTTTCATGCCAAGACAGGGTTTGTGAGTTGAGTTAAAAGGACATAGAAGGGAGTGTTAAGAAGAATAAAATGGGTTTTTAAATAATCATGATTCTGCCCTAGCCGGTGTGGCTCAGTGGATAGGGTGTCGGCCTGCAAACTGAAGGGTCTCAGGTTTGATTCCCAGTCAGGGCACATGCCCAGGTTGCAGGCTGGATCCCCAGTGTGGGGTGTGCAGGAGGCAGCCGATCAATGATTCTCTCTCATCACTGATGCTTCTATCTCTCTCTCCCTCTCCCTTCTTGTCTGAAATCAATAAAAATATATTTATATATAAATTAAAAATCCTGTTTCTATGGCAGACTCCACATGTAAACAGGTATGTCGGAACCTTTTATTTCTGCTCAAGTGGGAAGGCAAATCAACAAAATGCAGACATCTCCATGCACAGTAGCCACTGGTTCATGAGGACCAGTGTCTACACGGAGGGCGGCACCCAGGCCTCCCATGGCCGTGGGTTCTGGAAGCGCTCCCACGTGGACGGGGTGACAGGAGCTCCAGAAAGACAACTGGATGCTCTCAAAACGTTCCCGGGATTTTCCATGTGGAGGGTCTGGAAGGCATGTGTCACACAGGCCGACTCGTTCTGTTCTGAGTGGTATTTACGATAACACTATTTGGTTTGCTGCCCAGAAATCTGTGTGCGTGTTCTGGGCTGAGAACCTGGTGTGAGCTCTTTTCGGAATCAGGCTGCTGAGCGCCCAGAAACTCCGGGCAGGATGGACGGACGGACGCCGGGCTGTCCACGCTCCTCCCACCCGACGGGCCACCCATAGGCCACCAGGTAACGTGGGCATGGCCAGCACTGTATGGTCTATTTGCCACTCATTCTTTAATACGATTCAACACTTAGACAGCACGTGCCTCTCCATACTTGCAAATAAAACTTCCTTCCGTTTTCAAAAAGAGTGCCACTACCATCACTTTATAAATCTGTACCTCGGCCTGGGCCTGGCGGCTCTTGGTTGGAGCATCATGCAGTTCACCAAAAGGTGGCGGGTTCAATTCCCAGACAGGGCATATAGCCAGGTTGTAGGTTTGATCCCTGTCTGTTTGGGGCGTGTATGGGAGGTAATCAATCGATGCCTCTCTCTCTCTCTCTCTCTCTTCCCCCCTTATTCCCTCCCTCCCTCCCTCCCTCTCTCTTTCTCTCTCTCTCTCTCCTCCAACTCCCCTTCTTCTTTCTCTTAAATCATAAAAGCATATCCTCATGTGAGGATTTTTAAAAAATCTCCATCTCTCCATGTCCCCTTGCAACTTGGTGATAAATCCATTGTATATATTCAGTAAGTATTCTCATTGTCATCAATTTAATAAGCAGTAGAGACCAGGAAAATATGGGGGGAGGGGCTCCCAAAGATGTCCTAGAAATAATAAGCCTTAATCCCTCCAAAATAATAACATCATAAAAGCAAAGAGCTGATCAGAACCTTTCTCTATGAAAATCAATGAAAAGGACTTGAAAGTTTGCTTTTATCCCACGCAAAACCACCTTTCTGTGTCGGTTGCATAAATGCAGATATACAAACACATTTTTAAGTCCTAATAAAAAAATAGGAAAGAATGATGATAAAATCACAGTCCATCATTGACGGCAATTGCTGTATTTAAAAAGCAAATGCGGGCTTCTAATAGCTCATTTTCTAAGGAATCTCATGAAATATTTTGGTGCAGTTACAACAGAATCACAACCGTAAGTATATATAGCTTCCTCTCAGATATGTCATCTACTTTGTTCTTAGTAACTACATTCTTTTAGGTGCAGGAAGGTGGCTGCAGGTGAAGAAGTGAGGCATCGGCAAGTTAAATGTTGAGTTACTAGGCTCCACCTTAAGTGTGGGTACCAGGCCAAGGATGCACATCCCCTATTTTCCATCAAAGAACTTTGGAGCCTGGGCTCCCATCCCAACTCTGCCACCAACTAGTTGCATCTGATTCAGCAAGTTCCATAACGTGTGATGGGCAGGGCTGCTCCCAGGATGGAATCAGGGGTGGACACAGGGCCACATTGGTACTTGATAACATCATCAGCTTTTCACAGGGAATAGGAGCGCGGGCTTCATCATCATAAAATTAAATTAGTAGGAAGTTTCTTAAGTATTAGGGTCCTAAGGACAAGTCGTACACGTGGCCTCTTATGTGGGATAGTCCCACTGCGTGTCACAGACATTATGATGTCTTGGAAAATGGGTTGTCCGTGCTGAGAAATGGAGAACATATCGACTTACTTGAAAACAACTGATCATTTTGTTTAAATGAGGAAGATTATTTAAAGATATGCTTTGCTTTCAAGGATGGGATTTTGGGTGTGGGTGTGTGTGTTTTTTAACCAGCCCCTGAAAATTATTTATTTTCCAAATTTAAAAAAAAAAAAGTGCAGTTGAGAAATAGCATGTGGTTGTGGAAAGAACATTTTACTTGAAATCTCTCTTTACAATGAGTCTCACAAGCGTGTGAGAAATTTGATGAAGTCAACCGCTCCTTTCAGCATCCTCAAGTCTACAACTCTTAGATCCTACCCTGGACACACGATATCTGGACGTAAAAAGAAATTACTTAAATTAATGTCAGCTAATAACAGCCTCTTCTCCCTATGAAAAGCTAAAACATCGATGGAGTCTTTTAAGCAAATAAATGCTAGATTAGTTCATTTCAACTCATCTTCACCGTGGACCATTTGCTCACAGCTTACTGTGACCAGCTCGAGGAGTAGGACAGCACAGCACACATTGGGTTCTCATCCAGCTCAACGTGAGCTGTCCAGCGCGCACTGAGGAGCCCGGACGCACTATCCTGCCATCAAGTCTGCTTCTCATGCGACTGAAAGCAGGTCCCGTAGGATGTGACTGTGGCCACTTAAAGCCACGCCCGGAGGACTGGGCAGAGGGACTGCAGCCGTGCTCGCAACATGTTTCAAGTTCACAAATAATTAAAATTTATTAAAACATGTAAAGGAGCACAAGATCATAATGCAAAGATATATTTTTAATTAACAGGAAGCCTACATAAGAATATTAAAAATAAATCCAAATATGAGGCTACTTAATTGACTTGTTTTTATTACTTAATAATTTTCACTTGAGTGAAAAATGTTTTCAAAATCAGCTTCTTTGTTTTTTATGCTTTACAGCTGGCTTTTATCTACAGCGGGGCAGGCCTCCCTGAATTTTGGGGGACGCAGGCTCGTCTGAAGGACACATTACAGATGAATGTGCACGTTATGTGATGCACAGCACCTGCATGGCTGAGGGGCCCATGAGTAGAAAATGGCACCAGGACACACAGCACAATAATCTTCCGGTTACTTTCTGGGAGGGAGCTCCAGAGAGCCACTAACCCGCCACCATCCGGTGTCCATTTCCTCACGAACTACCTTAAGGAATGATGAGGAGACACCTTTTTCTTCTCTCAAACCACATTTCACAGCTGGCTCCGTGGCCGTGGGGGGGGGGGGCGAGGGGAGGAGGGATGTGAATCTAGAAAATAAACCCAGTTCCGCTGAGAGCCAGCCCCACGCTCAGCCTACGCGAGCTGTGAGCACCCACACAGCGTGCCTGCCTCTGCCGTGGGAGGGGAGGACCACCCACAGGTGAGTATGAAAACCAGAACAAGAACAAGCAGTAGCTGTGCTGTGATCCGCCCTGATCCCCCATTTCCCGTGGGTCTGGCCGAGGGACAGCATCCAGATGTGAAGCAGGGAGGACCCTGTCACATGACCACACGATTAACCAATGGCCACGCCTACCCTGTGGGACTCTGTTCAGAGCGATGCAGCATCCGAGCCACTGGCACTTTTCCATGGTCACAGCGTAGGTTTTCCATCGTCATGCAGCACAGAAAAGGGTACAGATCTGAGAAACAGGCCAGGGTGAGCAGGAGACGTCCCAGCGTGTGCCTGGTCCTCTGGGGATGCAAGTTACTAGGTCGTGACAGCGTCCTGGCCAGGAAGTGACAGGCTGCGTGGAGAACACGAGATGAAGGTGGTACAACCCGGGAAAGTGCGTGCAGCCGTGGGCAGGGAGAAAATCGGAGCCAGAATGAGGCCTGGCAAGCAGAGAGCCCTGCCAGGGAAGAGGTCCAAGGACCTCTGAGACCACAGAAAAGAATAAACAGCCCTGGCTGGTTTGGCTCAGTAGATAGAGCGTCGGTCTGCAAACTGAAGGGTCCCACGTTTGATTCTGGTCTAGAGCACATACCTCCGTTGCAGGTTCCTCCCCAGCCGGGCCCTGGTCAGGGTGCATGCAAGAGGCAACCAATCGATGTGTTTCTCTCACATCGATATTTCTCTCTGTGTCCTTCCCTCTCTCTTCCACTCTCTCCAAAAATCAATGGAAAAATATCTTCGGGTGAGGGTTAACAAAAGAAAACAAAAAAAGAAAGAACAAATGCACCCAGAAACAAGGCCTTGGAGGTCAGACAGCCAGTGTAACAGGAGAGTACAATGCTCGCTAAGGCATGACGTGCGTGGCCTAGGGCCTGTCACTGGCCCTCAGGGGTGGCGGCATGGCAATGTGTGCCGAGTCCCTGGTCAGTGAGAACTCAGCTCCATGGGGGGATCCTCAGGTGTCTTTCCAAAAACAAGGCACAGATGACCCCCAAGTAGAAAAGGAGCCCCCTTTTAGCACACAAGGACCACAGGCTCTGAGCAGAGGAAGTGTTGAGCACACAGACCCGGTCCCTCATGCGAGAGAGCAACGCTTAGCAACAGCTTGAGTACAAACACTGCTCCCGCTCCGCTAACACCATATGCCCCTCAGCATCCTCCGAAAGATGCCCTGACCTACTTCATTAATTAAGGCGTTTCACAGGGAGCTTCCTGCGTGGAGCCAGGCTTCCGGCTTCACGCAAATGTCAGCCCACCGAGTTGTAAGATTATCTCTATGTGAAAGAAAAATAATATTTAAAAAGAGACCATAATTCTACAGCTGAATGTAAAGGGGACTAGCAACCATCCCATCTTCTAACCCTGGTCCTGGCATGTAACGCTATCGTCCGAAAAGAGAAATCCTGAGAGTCATGCTGGAAACCAAAAAAATGAAAAATTACAAATGAAATGTTAAAATCTTAGAGGCACTGCTTGCCGCCCAGCACCCTCAGTGCAGCTTCACACACAACAGCGTCGGGGAAATGACTAAAACAGGCTGCTCTTCCCAAGCAGAGAGCTCCATGAGCCCGAGCTGGAGGCGCGGGGCTGACAGGGGGCCCTCCCCCGACCCGGCACCCCCTTCTCCTGCGGCGGGTGCCCAGACCCCCGCAAGAATGAAGCCGCGGGCCCCGAGGCTGAATGAAGATAACGGAGGGGATGCGGGGGGCACCTCTGCTTTGCCAGGGAAGCCGGGGCACATGCCTGCTGCACTCGCGGCCTCGCTGCCGCGGACCAGGCCCGACCGACCGCGGCGACGCGTAGCCGGGGCCCTGCAGACCTACGGGGCCGAGGGGCCGAGCGGGGAAGGTCAGCGCGCCTCCTACCTTCCTTTTCCGCTCCGCGCGCTCCCGCGGGCTTTTCCGCTGCTTTTTCCTCTCCCTCTCAAGGATCTTCTCCTTCTCCTCCAGTTCAGCCTCTCGAACTTTTTTAATAGAAGCCGCAGCGTGAGCCATTTTGCTGGGGGATCAGCGGAGCAGGGCGGTGCTCAGCGCCCGGTCCCTGTGGTCCAGGTGGCGGCAGCCGCGCAGATGCGCTTCCCGGGCGGTGGCCGCCGCGATGCTCCGCCCCCAGCGCGTCCGGCCTCTGCCTCTGCAGCATCCGCGGCAGCAGCGCCCAGGCCGCAGCGACAGCACCTGCCCCTCCAGGTGCTTGCGCCCCAGCGAGCGCAGCGGCTCCCCCGCGGACGGCCGGCGGAGCGCGCTCCTGCGCGGCCCGCGTGAGCGTCACTGCGGCAGCCCCGCCTCGCAGGCCCGGACTGCAGACTGCGGGCCTCCCCGCGGCGGCTCCGTGCGGGGCGCGCACAGCCCTGCCTCCGCCGCCGGCCCTGCCTGTGCGAGGCGCCTGCAAGGACGGATCACGCGGCTTCAGGAGGCGCCGCCGGGAAACCTGCCACAGACCCGGGGCGCGTGGGCGGGCGGGTTCCAGATCCACGCGGGGCCGGTGGGGGCCCATCCTGCAGGGACAGGCCTGGGAGGGAGGGGGAGCAGGAGATGCCTAAAACCACGCATCCTCAGGAGGCAGGCGGGGACTCAGGGATTCCCAGGGTATTGTTAAATCCAAATTAACGCCCAGCGAGGTTTCTGCAAGTCCCCTCTGGGAGACGCAGAGAAAGGAGACGGGGCTGGACCTGGGAGCCCAGGAAGGCGAGGTTTCTAGTATTCCCACGCCCTTTCCTGCCAAATTCCCAGACTTGACCAGCTTTATCACGGACGGATGGGATGCCCCTCATTTCCTGATCACACACCCCTGGACGCTCTGGACAGTCAGGACACGGGGCCAGGGTGGGCTGGGAGAGCCCCTCCCCATACACCACCTCCTCCTACACGTATCCCATTAAGAAAAAAGTAAAGTGACATTCAACGCACTCTTAGAAAAGATGGTTTTGGATGGAACCCAACCCCTGAGACACACCTGCTCAGACACATGGAGGATGTCAGGGTGCGTTTTGGGTGCCACACGAAGATAAGACAGTAGCTCTCCTAGGAGGGAAAACACTCATTTTCCATGCTGGGCATGGTCCCTACACGTTTTAGCTTATATTATAAAGTAGAATTTTTCTCTTTTACCTAAACAAGGTGGAAGCAGTAGGTTAAGCAAATACCCCACAGGAAACAGGTGCACTCAGTGGTAGGAGAGAACCAATCTGATCCAAAGCCAGTCAAGCCTGGCAGGTGTGGCTCAGAGAGTCGACCTGTGAACCAGGAGGTCAGGGTTTGATTCCCGATGGGGCACATGCCCAGGTTGTGGGCTTGATCCCCAGTGTGGGGCGTGCAGGAGGCAGTCAATCAGTGATTCTCTGTCATCATTGATGTTTCTATCTCTCTCTCCTTCTCCCTCTCTGAAATCAATAAAAATCTATATATATAAAAGGCTAAGTGACCAAACCACTGGTTGACCAGTTGCTATGACATGCAATGACCACCA
Source organism: Plecotus auritus (assembly GCF_963455305.1). Classification (NCBI taxonomy): domain Eukaryota; kingdom Metazoa; phylum Chordata; class Mammalia; order Chiroptera; family Vespertilionidae; genus Plecotus; species Plecotus auritus. The sequence goes on from NC_137773.1 coordinate 114,620,957, forward strand.
GAGGGCAGATGCTCAATGCAGGAGCTGCCCCCTGGTAGTCAGTGTGCTCCCACAGCGGGAGTGCCCCTCAGCTGACCCACAGGCACCAGAAGCCAAGCAGTGGCAGCTGCAGGTGCAGCAGGGCCAGGATGAGTGAGAGCAGCAGGCAGGAGCGGCAGGCGGTATTGGACTGCCGGTTTCAGCCTGATCCTCACAGACCACGCCAAGGGACCCACTGGTGCACAAATCTATGCACCAGGCCTCTAGTATATTAACTAAAAAAAAAAGATCAAAGTGGTGAACCACCCTAAGCGTGGCCAACAGGGGGCGCCTCTGGCCCACAGGACAGAGGGGGTCATAGCCCTCTCTAGCCTGGGCAGCTGGGAAGTCAACTTCTAAGGAAAAACCACCCTCTTTTCCGCCCCCGCTCTGGAAATCTTGTCCGTATTTACAAGGAAACACACATAGGCTTCCTGGGAAGATAGCACGTGGGCCTGGGAGGGCTCCTGTGTGTCCAGAACCAGGTGGCCGCCTGCCACTCGCTAGAACAATCACACCTGCCCCTGACGTTCTCTAGGACCTTCCCTCAGCTGTGGCGGGTCCAAGCGGTCGCCAGGAACCAGGTGGTTCCGGGGAAACCAAAGACGACCACCAGGCACTCTCTTTCCTTCTAAGTACTTTGTAAAAAGTGTTTTCAACCAAGCAAGACCCGTGGATGTCCCAGTGAACTGTGGCTGAGCCTCCTCCCTGGTCTCCCTGTGGGAGGGTGACTCAGGGCGGCCTGCCCCTCCAAGCCTGTTCCTATGTCAGGATCCTCTCTCCTCAGCACGGGCCACAAAGGGAGGGAATCACGAGCACAGCCAGAGAGGAACACTGTCCAGAAAATGGTTTATCTCGTTAGCCTTTCATGTGCCCCACAGACCTCCTTGCAAAGTGGCACAGTGTCCATGCAGGGACGCTTTCTAATGTCGGGAAAAGCACGCATTTTTAAACCTTCCATTGGGTGACTTTGCAAACAGTTCTTGGGCGTGGCCAGCAGGGTCTTAGTCCGAAGGTCCTCTCCCTTTATTTTTCTACAAACAGCACGAGAGAAAGCTCTTTGTGTCCCTCTTGTCTCGTGACGAAAAGGCAATGAGTCGGGTGTGAGTTTGTTGGATGTTAGTACAACATGCACATTCCACAGAGCAAGGTGGCTGCCAGGTCTTCATAAAGCAACACACCCCTTTCTGCTTTCTCCTGTGTCTTTGGATGCGACAGAGACGCAAATTCACTGTGCTTCCGCAGCTGAGGGCACTGGGAGGCACAGGGTTGGGCCCGATGGCCCCGGCCGTTTGCAGGGGCAGGACCTCCCATCAGCCCCCACTCCCTGCCGGGCCGGGGGCTCCCCTGCTCACATCCCACACAGGAAACTTGGGCCATAGGAGCATTTTCACATAAAGCAAAGCAACCAGGAGCCCTCGTGAGCCCGTGGTTTCAGCCACCTGGTCCTCAAGCAGAGAACATGCTGCCCCACACGTGGTGGGAGGCAGCTCGGATCCGTCCGAGCTCCAGGAACCAGCATCTCCCAGGGTAAGGCCTTCACAGCTCACCCCGCCAGATCCTCACAGTCAGCCCTCCCCGTGGCCCCGGCTGCGCGAACGTCCCTGTCCTTTCTGTTTGGAAGGAAAATCAGCGTCGGTTTTCAGCGGGAAGAGCAGTGGGCACTTACCAGCTGCACTCGGCACAGACAGGGCACCAGGGCCCAGTCCCAGGGGCTCCAGGCCATTCACGTGCCGCCCACGCCCCAGCAGAGGCAGTGCCCGTGGCCTCCCACTGGGACCAGCTGGCGGCACCACCAGAGCCCCTGCCTCCAGGGGACAGGCTGGGTGTGCCTCCAGGGCTCACTGTGCAGATTCAGATGTGAGAGCCAGCGGGTAGAGTGCCCTTCAGAGAGGACGCCCTCCCTTGGGGACAGAGGGATGCTGGCCATTTGCTTGGTCAGTGTCCAGCCCTCACTGATCCGTCAGGGCATGTTCGATCACCGAGCTGCCCCGGCCATCAGCCCCGCCCTGCACAGCAAGCTGTCCCCTCCGCAGACCCAGCGGGCAGGCAGGGAGAACCAGCCACAACGAAGAGGCTGGGACCCCTGATCCGGGGAGCCGTGCTCACTTGAGCTGGGAGCCCAGTTCCTCTCCACAAGGTCACGGACACTGACCCCTATGGAGGCTTCCAACCGGCAGGAAAGGAAACTGAACAGGCAGTGACAGTCCTATAGCGGCAGAGCCTGCAAACCACTGCAAACCACAGCAGTGACCTCCCGCTGACAAGTTTCTGTGGAGGTGACGTGGGCACAGCGACGATGCCCAGGTGGTGTGTTCCACCTCTGACCCCAGGGCGAAACGACCATTAATTGCAATTCTTTATGAGTCCACATTTAAGCCACGTGTATCTTACATTTTCTTGAAATGGTTTACATTTAAGTCATATGCTGCATATAAATCAGTAAGGCTTAGGAGCCCGTAAGTGTGAGTGTAACTGGCTGAGGGGATGGTCTATACCTTTTGTGGACCAGGAATGACAGCTCCATAACTCCGTATTCCTGGCCTGTAAATTATTAGCAAGAATACCTCAGTATTTTTCAAACTTGACAATAGAAAGAGGTAAACTAACCTTAGAGGACGTCTGAGTCTGCTGAACGTCAAACATCAAATTAGTGAGAGATGCTACAGGCTTCCTGCCCGGACCCCTTGTTGTAACACAGGCAAATATGCCCCGGAACTCCACGCACCATCATGGGCCAGCCACGTCTCTGCAGTGGGCACAGCGGACCTGTGAGCCATGCTGTCCCAATAGCACCATCGACAAACAGTCCCACCCGGCCGGCGTGGCTCAGGAGTTGAGCATCGACCTATGAACCAGGAGGTCAGGGTTCAATTCCTGGTCAGGGCACATGCCTGGGGTGTGGGCTCGACCCCCAATGTGGGGCGTGCAGGAGGCAGCCTTTCCATGATTCTCTCTCATCATGGATGTTTCTCTCTCTCCCTCTCCTTTCCTCTTAATAAATCAATAAAATATATTAAAACAACAACAACAAGCCATCCCTGTTGATGCATTGTTGGTGCTGGACTCTGAGGAGCTGCAAGATGCTATGTGCGCCTGGGGTGGTCAGTCGAGCCCTGACGGTGTAAACGTGGACTCGCACGGCCTCACGGGGAGGCAGCCACATCCACTCACTGCTCCCACACTGACGTGTCCCTTCTTCCCCCAAAGACAGGGTGTTCTCTCCTGGCAGCCAGAGTGTGGCTGACCTACAACTCGAGGCTGCTGCTTGGCACCCGGTGCTTCTTGCTTTAGCACGACACACTCTGCTCCACACCCACACAGGCGCCACAGTCCAGAAACACGGGACCACAGGGGGATCACACCCACCGGCTCTGGAAACCACTCTCGCAAGGCTTAAGCCTCTTCAGTGCTGATGTCACTCCCAAGTCAGGTCCGTCACCAACAGAAGCCCTGCGTGGGTTCCACTCTGGAGCCGGTCCCGCCCACAGGAACGTGGGATGAAAGGCCACAGCAGCTCCAGGAATGCCGCACTCAGGAGGCAGCGGCCCCCCGGGGGAGAAGCGAGCAGAGACAGAGCTTTGCCTCCTGAGTGCGTTCCCTGCCAACTCTGAGCTTCCATTTGAAAACCTCCAGAGCGAGAGGCGGGAATGAGAGACCCGCGTCCACACAGGTTCCAAAGCTGGTGGGTGCCCCAGCCCCCTGTCCCCTGAGACCTGCAAGCTGCCCCCTCGGGCTGAGTGGGAATAATAAACAGCCAGCCCTTAGGCTGAGTGACAGCCGGGGTTCAGGGCCTGGAGTTTCAACAGACTCACCGTGAGCAAGGCCGGCAGCAGTGGCCGTGTTTCCCTTGGGATCTAGCGCAGCCTCAGCCGCAGGTGACCTGCATAAGTCATTTCCCAGCAGCTCAAACAGCACCCAGTGAAAGACAACACAGCTACCGCGTCCCAGCGGAACACGCAAACGCGCGGGAAGACATCAAACAACGGAACCGTGAGCAAGGCACTGGCCAACAACGATGGATTTAAAAATATAGCTCAACCCTCTGGTCTGGCTCAACGGTTAGAGCATTGGCCTGCAGACTGAAGGGTCCCGGGTTCGATTCTGGTCAAGGTCCCGTATCTCAGTTGCAGGCTTCTCCCTGGCCCAGGCCCTGGTCAGGGCTTGTACAGGAGGCAACCAATCGATGTGTTTCTCTCTGTCTTTACATCTCTCTTCCATTCTCTCAAAAAATCAATGGAAAAAATATCATTGGGTGAGGATTTAAAATAATAATTAAAATGTATGTATTTTCTGGCTCCCCCACGTAGAGTCGTTGAGCTGGGAAGTTTCATACCTGAACTGTTTGAGCTCAGGCTTATTTCGTGTTTTTCCTCTCCCTCCCCAGCAAGCCCCACTATGCTGCAGAAGAACAGACAACAATCGGTGTCAGATAAATGAGCGAAAGAAGTGTCCAATGAATCACAGAACCAACACACACTGTCGGACTTCGGGATGCTGTCCTTTTTCTTAATAAAAGTATTGATGATGATGTAATAAATCTTCAAACAGAAATGCATCCTTCAACATTTGAGGATTCATAAATGTCACCAAAATCTAACAGATAAATGAGATGTGACTGGAAACATGCAATAAACTATTTTTCACAAAAAAAACAAGCTGACGGTTTAGGTAGAAACTTTAGGCAACATTCAGCCCAGCTAACTCTGAAAGAAAGCCTTCTACAGAGACGCCCCTGTCCCGACTCCGGCACACAGCCTCGCACCCGAGGTCTCCACAGGAAGTGGATTGGTTTTTCTCTTCTCCTTCCTCAAAAGACGGCGTCAAGGCCCCTTCACGCGGTTACTTAGCGGAGGGTCTCCCATGCCACCTGCCTGCTGCCCAGCGCCACCACCACCTGCGCCGCCGCCCCACCCCCCCAACCAGGGCTGCTGTGGCACCCAGAGCCAGGGGCGCTCGTGAGACCTTTGACCCCACTTGTTCTTGTCGCTGCATCATACACTTTGGGTAAGTCCTCCCTGACAGAATATGGTGCAGACAGTTGTCTCGGGAAAATTAATGTGATGCCTTGTAAGTCCTTGACAGCACGAAGCCTAAAGGGCATTGCTTTGGGTTCTAGGTGTGGCTGACACAAACGGCAAGATGGGGAGGTGGCTTCGGAAGCATCTAGAAATCCTACAATCAAATGGTTTCTCAAGTGTCTTTTTAAGTTCTCACTCCAATTAAAAGACACCAAACTGGCCCAGCCAGCCTGGCTCAGTGGTTGAGCATCGACCTATGAACCAGGAGGTCACAGTTCTATTCCTGGTCAGGGCACGTGCCCAGGTTGGGGGCTCGATCCCCAGTGTGGTGCGTGCAGGAGGCAACTGATCAATGATTCTCTCTCATTGTTGATGTTTCTATCTCTCCCTCTCCCTTCCTCTCTGAAATCAATAAAACTATCCTATATAATAAAAGCCTAATATGCAAATCGACCGAACCATGGAAGGACCAGTGGAACGACTACTCACTATGATGCGTAATGACCACCAGGGGGCAGACACTCAACACGGAGCTGCCCCCAGCCCGCAGGCCCCAGGCCAGCCAAGGTGGGTGCCAGTGGGGGTCCCCCCATTGCCCCACTGGTCACCCCGCAGAGAGAGGCGACCAGTGGCAGTGGGGTCAGGGCCAGCAAGCAGGCCACGCCAGGCCAGCCAAGGCAGGTGCCAGAGGAGGCCCCCAATCGCCCCACCGGTCACCCCACAGATCAGCTCTGATTGCCGGCCAGGCCTAAGGTCCCTACCTGTGCATGAATTTCATGCAACGGGCCTCTAGAGTGTGTGTGTGTGTGTGTGTGTGTGTGTGTGTGTGTGTGTGTGTTTGTGTGTGTGTGTATGTGTATTTTTTTTTAAAGACAGCAAACTGGAACACCCAGATGAGACAATATCTACGAGTAGGTATTGTTTATTCAAAAAAGACAAGGCAAAAGCCTGAACAGTGGAAAATTCTTGAACAAAAAAAATCCTTCAACAAAGGTCAATGACCTTACCTCATTGGTAAAGGAATTCAATGTACATGTTTCGAGTTCACATGAAACATTTAAGGTGTATGGGTTTCACAGCTCATAGCTCTCCACTGAGCCATCTTCTTATGACCTGATCGAACACCACAGTTTGCTAACGTTCTGACCCTGAGCACCTCGTATGAAGAGGTCCTGAGTCTCGGGCTCCGTGACTGTGGGGATACTAGCTCCTGGACACGTGGGGTGACAGTGTCTCTGACAGAAGCAGGAGAAACAGCACGTGGGGGACATGGGCAAAGCTCAATAGTAGTAACTACGCATCATCTCCTGAGAACAGAAACCAAAGCATGAACATAAAAGCATGAAAGGGAAGAAAAATGATAAGCGCCAGGTCAGTCACCAGTGAATGACACTATACTTTCCGTCCGGAAGACAAAACAGGCTAATGTGTTAAGACAGAAACACAGGGGACAGACAGGAAATGGGACAGTATCCCCCCCAAAAAAAGTGTGGGAAGAGAGGGCATCCCCTGTGGGTGATCATTCAAAGTTCCTGGGACCACTTGGCACAGATGAAACCAATACGGAGCCTGGGCACCGGGGTGAGTGGAGTCAGTGACCCTGAGCAACGTGTGTCCCCACATTCACATGTTGAAATCCTGGTGTCACATGGGATGGGGTTACAAGATAGGCCTTTGGAGGTGAGCAGGTCATGGATGACACTGAGGGCCTTATAGAGACCAGAGCTCCCTGCCTCTGTATGCCACGTGGGGACACAGAAGCCCACCACGCAAAGACACGGAAGCCCACCACGCAAAGACACGGAAGCCCGCCACGCGAGGACACGGAAGCCCACCACGTGAGTACACAAAGCCCGCCACATGAGGACACAAAGCCCGCCACTCGAGGACACGGAAGCCCACCATGCGTGGACACGGAGGCCCACCACCGGTACAAGGGCCTGACCGAGCGTGGCCTGACCTCGGCTGCCACCCCAGAGCTGCAAGATTAAATGTCTGCTGTCCATAAGCCCCGGTCTGTCCCAGCTGCTTGAGCAGACTGAGACACCGTCTGTGCTCAAGAAAGTATCTGCCTCAGGAGGCCAGCGCCTCAGAAGCCCCGTTATTTAACTAAACCAGAACCAAAGGCTCGGAGGCCAGGTCGGAATAGAAAGGCACCTCTAAAGCTCCACTCAGAAGAAAAACAAAACAGAGAACAAGTGCCCCTTAGCTACTGGGGCGCAGCCCAGGAGGGGGCTCTGTGCCCGTCCCGCTGCAAATCGAAGTGTCACCAGAGCAGTGACATTGCCAGGTGGCGGATACTCTCGCTCTCAGAATTAATCTCTAAAACCCGATTTCAGCAAAGGGCAAGGCTGGCCCTGTTCCAGGGGAAAATGCAGACGCACACAGCCAGCCCACAGCTGGCTCACCTATGAAATACAGTGGAGAAATGTGTCGAAATGAATGCCTTTCCCACTCATAGGATTGGAGAGAAAATGCTGTCTTTCCTGAAACAAAACAGAAACAAATAAGACACGTGCACACACACATGCACACACACCCCTCACACACATGTTCGTGCACACACACACCCCTCACACACACGCGCACCCCTGACACAAGCACACATGCACACACGTGGGCACCCACGGTGCTCACAGCCACACTGCAGACAGCCGTGGGCCTGGGACCACGCTGCTGACGCATTTCCTGCGGCGTCAGCACCCGGTTTCTCAGCAGGAATATTCACAACTCCAGCCGGAGGCGCTGCCTCTGGAGGTGGGAGAGTATTTTTGGACAAACCCCAGAGAAGTTTTGACCGACCTCCAGCCTCGCCAGGTTTCTGCAGTGATAGCTGCGTGGCCCCGGGGGACCCCTACACATCAGAGACTCCATTTCAAGAAAAGGATCTGCAGCTTAAAAATAGCAAAAAAACAGAAAACTGAAACCAGATCAATGCGTTGTCCTGTGTGTTCGCATAAATGAGCGGCGTGTGGGCGTCCTCTGCTGGCGGATGGAGGTTACAGCCGGTTGCTCTGGAGCTCAGTTGGACTCCGGTGAGGGAGCTGCCCTCGTGTTTGCTCCTCACACCTTGTTTTGTTTAGTGTTATTTTCCTGTCTTGCAGAAGAGTGACAGGGAACATCCATCCTGCAAGGCATGCAGCAATAAACGAGAAGAACCTAGTGCAGAGGATAAGTTAAAATGCTGCGCACGTTTTCTATAAAACAACAGTAGCAATGAAACAAACAACACAAGTACAATTAGAGCACCAGTGAGATCTTTGTAGGTTCTCGGTTGTCAAATCCTTGCCTGAGGTTTGTCTGAATCTAAGTCTAGGTCAGATCAATACATGTATGACTAACTGAAACTTATTTGTTGATGCAGCCCCGAGCTGTATATTAATAGACATTAAGTCAGATCTAGTTTTGCACACGCGTGAGTGATACAATATGGCCCGCTTTTTGCTCAAAGTAAAAACATTTCAAAGTGTGAGTGCAGAATTACTCCCAAATATTATGTCCTAACTAGAGGACCAGTGCACCAAAATTCATGCACTGGGGGGGCGGGGGGACTGTGCCCTCTCACAGTCTGGGAGCCCTCAGGGGATGTCCAACTGGCCTCCCTCTGTGAGAGGTAACTGGGCAGGTGGATCAGGGGCTGGCACGGCCTGGGAGTGGCCGGCCCTGCCCCCCGATTGCCCCTCCACCGCCGCTGATCGCCACCACCTCCCGATGATCACCATCCCCTCCCTCTGCCCACTGGCATGCGCCTTGGCTGGCCTGGTGCCCCCTGCTGACCGGTCATTCCGCCATTTGGTCAATTTGCATATTGCCCTTTTACTATATAGGATTTGGATGTGCTGTTCCTGAAACACATCAGGTTCTAGAACAGCATAATCCTTATATCAATTTTTTTAATTTAATAAATCTTTATTGTTCAGATTATTACAATTGTTCCTCTTTTTTCCCCCCATAGCTCCCCTCCACCCGGTTCCCACCCCACCCTCTGCCCTTACCGCCCCCCCCCACTGTCCTCATCCATAGGTGTACGATTTTTGTCCAGTCTCTTCCCGCACTCCCCACACCCCTTTAACCCTGAGAATTATCAGTCCACTCCCTTTCTATGTCCCTGATTCTATTATATTCACCAGTTTATTCTGTTCATCAGATTTTTTATTCACTTGATTTTTAGATTCACTTGTTGATAGATATGTATTTGTAGTTCATAATTTTTATCTTTACTTTTTTCTTCTTCCTCTTCTTTAAGAATACCTTTCAGCATTTCATATAATACTGGTTTGGTGGTGATGAACTCCTTTAGCTTTTTCTTGTCTGTGAAGCTCTTTATCTGACCTTCAATTCTGAATGATAGCTTTGCTGGTAGAGTAATCTTGGTTGTAGGTTCTTGCTATTCATCACTTTGAATATTTCTTGCCACTCCCTTATGGCCTGCATAGTTTCTGTTGAGAAATCCGCTGACAGTCATATGGGTGCTCCCTTGTAGGTAACTGTTTTTCTCTTGCTGCTTTTAAGATTCTCTCTTTGTCTTTTGCTCTTGGCATTTTAATTATGATGTGTCTTGGTGTGGTCCTCTTTGGATTCCTTTTGTTTGGGGTTCTGTGTGCTTCCTGGACTCGTAAGTCTATTTCTTTCACCAGGTGAGGGAAGTTTTCTGTCATTATTTCTTCCAATAGGTTTTCAGTATCTTGCTCTCTCTCTTCTTCTAGCACCCCCATAATTCTGATGTTGGTATGCTTGAAGTTGTCCCAGAGGCTCCTTACACTATCTTAATATTTTTGGATTCTTTTTTCTTTTTGCTTTTCCGATTGAGTGTTTTTTGCTTCTTTGTATTTCAAATCTTTGACTTGATTCTTGCGTTCCTCCAGTCTGCTGTTAGGTCTCTGTATAATATTTTTTATTTCAGTCAATGTATGTTTAATTTCTAGTTGGTCCTTTTTCATATCCTCAAGGGTCTCACTAAGTTTATCGGCCTTTTCTAGGAAATTCTTGAAAAACCTTATAACTGTGGTTTTGAACTCTATATCCAGTTGTTTGCTTTCCTCCATTTCTTTCGTTTGTGACCTGTTTCTTTGTCTCTGCATTTTCATTGCTTCCCCGAGTTGGTAGAGTAGCTTTGTGTGCTAGGTGTCCTATAGGGCCCAGTGGCTCAGCCTCCCCAGTTAACTGAGGTGGACACTCTTGGTGCACCCCTTTGTGGACTGTGTGTACAGCCTTGTTGTAGTTAAGTCTTGATTGTTGTTGGTATCACTGGGAGGAATTGACCTCCAGGCCAATTGGCTGTGAGGATCAGCTCTGTCTACGCTGGGAGAACTTCTGTGCTGGAGACAGCCTTATGAGACAAGACTTGCAAAACTGCAAAGGCCTCTGTGCTCAGCTTGGATGGGGCGGAGTCTCAGGGCTGAGCAGACAGCCTTGGCTTCCCGTCGGCCCTGCCCTATGAGGCCCCTGGGTCTCAGTGTCCCTCGGTAATCGCTGCAAGCACCTCTGAGAGAAAGCCGCCCTCGAGTTTCGCCCACTGCCAGACAGTCCAGTTTCTCCCCCAATGAATCTGGATTCCCAGATTCTCACCCGGAACTGGAGTTCAGCGCAGTTGGGAGCTCCCGCCTTCCTCCCGCTAGAGAAAGCCAGCGGCACACTCAGCAGTCAGTCCTCTCTGCGTGCACTTGCGCGCGCGCCCCAGACCTCTGCCTTTCGCGGCTCCCCTGAGTTTCCGTGTGTTCCTCTTTTCCCGACAGTCCAGACTCCCCCCCATATGTGTCTGGGACCCCAGGGTCTCGCCTGGAACTGGGGTTCAGTGCAGTCGGGAGCTTCCATCTCTCTCCTGCTAGAGAAAGCTAGCCAGTCACTCAGCTGCCCATCCTCTCCACGCGCGTGTCTCTGTACCTCAGCCTTTTGCAGCTCCTCTGAGTCTCCATGTGCCCCTCTCTTTCCTTCTAGTTGTAGAATTTCCACTCAGCCAGCTTTCCTGTGGTTCTGGATGATGTCCGTTCCGTCTTTTAGCTGTAGTTTTGAAATTGTTGTGCGAGGCAGCAGTTTAGGTGTTCATCTATGCCGCCATCTTGGTTTCTCCTCCTTATAACAATTATTCCACATGTGAACTTTCATGCTTACATCAAATCCATTTGGAAAATAATTTGGATGTGTCAATAGTAAAGGTTAACATGAGTGAGTCTTGACATAGTCCCTAGGGTCTCGGAGCGCTCTGGGGTTCCTTTTATTTCTCATATCTAACCTTTCAAACCCGGCTGCCTGCACCACTGGGAATCGCTTCTTCCCCATTTCTGCTTCCCATCTGCATGTGCCTGACTTCGGCCACTTGACCTCCTAAAAAGATTTGCCCATCCAGCTCCTCAGCTCCGCACACCCAAGGCACAGGTCACGTGACCCCCACGTCCAAATTCTGCTCATCTTTTTTTTTTTTTTTTTAATATATTTTATTGATTTTCCACAGAGAGGAAGGGAGAGGGATAGAGAGCTAGAAACATCGATGAGAGAGAAACATCGATCAGCTGCCTCCCGCACACACCCCACTGGGGACGCGCCCGCAACCAAGGCACATGCCCCTGACCGGAATCGAACCCGGGACCCCTCAGTCCGCAGGCCGACGCTCCATCCACTGAGCCAAACCGGCTCCGGCCAAATTCTGCTCATCTTGTCCCAAGATGAAAGGGATCAAGGATTCTCTAACTCCCCCGCAGCACCAGCTCACTTCTGCATCTCAGTGTAGACAACTGGGTTTATGCTTTGACATCAAAATGTAAAATTAAAAAAAATTTTTTCTTACACTAGGATTTATAGTTCTCTGATTTAATGACAATTCTATTTTGAAAATCAGACAATATAATTAAAATATTACCATTCTGTTAAACATTTTGAGATACGCAACTGTAAAATTCCGATAAATTTACCTAACATAAGTATTCTGAAATTTTAGTAACAAAAAGAGTAACAAAATCATTCATCTCAACAATCTAGGTTGGTCACTGCCTGGGACTTGAGGGGTGCCACTTACTGACGAGCCTTGCCTATTATCAACACCCCATCTTGTCACTGTACAGACCCCTGCCCCGAATTCCCACGGGGGGGGGGGGTGGAGGGAGAAGAGCTGACTTCTGGGGCAGCCAACAGCTGCCCTGCCCTGGCTCTGGGCCTCTGGAGGGATTGGAGATCACCTGCTTCCTGGGTCGTTGTCCTTAGGTGCAGGGTCGGGGCGAGGGGGGGGGCGCACCCTGTCCTTCATGCGCCCTCACTAACCGAGAATCACAGCTTCCCTTCCCCCCTCATTTAGATCCTGCCTTCTCCGGCGCTCCTTCCCCATTCCACAGCTTTTCACAGTTCCAGTCTTCTAACAATTGTCTGGACTGGTGACACTTTTGTAATAATGAGATTTGCAAACATTTTTATAAAGGCGAATCCCTGCTTTGTTTTTCTTCCTCATGCCCAGCCCCAAATTCCCAAGCCTCCATCAGAATCACTAAAAAATAGAATTTAATTTCTGAAGAAAGGACTGTAGCCTTTCACCAGGGACAGGAACCCCAAGCGGGAAGGGACAGAGGGACCAGGCGGGAAATGATGGCGTCAGCAGAGGAGGTGAAGGTCACCTGTCTCTAAGGTCATCCAACCCTGTGAGCCCCGGGTTTGGAGACCCTAGATCCTTCCAAGTGCCGCCCAGTCTGCGTGCGGCTCCCTTTGGAGATGGGGGAGGCAGGGAAGGGCGGGGAGGGGGCGGAAAGGGGGGCGGGGAGAGGGAGGGAGTGGGGAGGGAAGGGGCGGAGGGAGTGGGAGCGGGAGGGGGAGGAGGTGGGGAGGGGAGGGGCAGGGGACAACATGACGACTAATATTTTCATTGTCCTTCCTTATCCAACGAAGCTTGAACCCCCTCCTCCTGTTTTCTATTTGAACAAGCATTCGGTGCACAGCAACCCGTTGCTGGGCGTGCTGAGTGCCCACAGCGGATGCGCGGGTCCTATGAGCCTTGGAGACAGACGTGCGGCTCCGTCCTCCGCGCGGTGACAGGGAGGCGGACCCCCAGCAGCGCCGCCGAGGCCCGTGCTCCCAGAGGGGGAGCCCGTTGCCCGCCCCCCTGCGCAGCGGCTCGGCCATTCGCGGGGATCGGGTTCTGCGGAGAGAGCCTGGCCGCGGGGAGGGCCGTCCGGCAGCCCCCTCGGCCCCGTTGTGCAGGCCGTTTTCCGTGCAGGCCCCCCCCCCCCCCCCCCCCCGGGCAGCAAACAGCCGCCTGGAAAGCAGTCGTTGGGGCGCCGAGCCAGCGGGCCATGCCCGGCGTGGAGGCATTTGTCTCTTAACCTTCCGTGCCGAGTCTCTTCTGACCGGAAAGTCACAGGAAATGGAGTGGAAGAGGGTGAGAGCGTGAGGCCAGGCTGACATCGCCCGTCCCAGCATCTGTCCCGCCACACGGCCGCGTTCACGTAGCCCACGGGAGCTCTGCCTGCGAGTCCGTGGCGTGGGGAGCAGGCTCCGCGCGGCTGTGTTGGACACATCTTGTTGCTGATTTTTCTAATTTCGGGAAGAACCCGTACAAATGTCCCCTCGCCCTGCTCCTTCTCCCTGCTCGCTCCCCGGCCACACCCTCTTTGTGGTTGCTAATCCTCACCTGAGGATGTGCTTCCATGTTTTAGAGGGGAAGGCGGGGTAGAGACAGACATATGGATGCGAGAGGCACATGGATGGGTGGCCTCCGTAAGCACCCCAACCAGGGCCGGGGCCCAGCCTGCACCAGGGTGTGTGTGGGGGCGACTCGCTGTCACTTTAATTTAATGTGCAATTCCCTAGGGACAAGGCATGTCAACAGCTTCACAGGCTCATTTGCCACCTCTGTATCTGCTTTGATGAGTCTGTTCAGATCATTTGCCTATTTTTAAGTTGTTTTCTTATGACTGAGTTTCAATAGTTCTCTATATATTTTAGTTACAAGCTCTTTTATCGAGGATGATTTTTTTGCAAAGATTTCTCTCCTGGTTTGTGCCTTTTCACCCTCATAATAGTAGCTTTTGTAGAGCAGAAAAATTAAATTTTAATAAAGTCCAACTTACCAGCTTTGCTGTCACAGACCATGCTTTTGGTGTCATATCTATAAAGTCGCCCTCAAACCCAAGGCCACCTGGTTTCCCCAGGCTGTCTTCTAGAAGCGCTGTCGTTACTTTGCACTTAAGTCTTGATTCTTTGAGTTAACTTTTGTGAAAGAAGTTTCCCACTCTCCCGACTCACTGTTCTGAGGGCGGACGGATGCCCAGTCCTCCCCGCACCAGCTGTTGAGACTCTCTGCTCCGCTGCTCTGCTGCTGCCTTTGGTTGAAGAGCAGTTGACGGCACTGGCATCAACCTATTTCTGGGCTCTCTGCTCTGTTCCCCCGACCCATGTGCCTGCTCTTCCAGCAGCACGGCTCTCAGTCACCACTGGAGCTCAGTGTGAAGCCTTCAGGCTGGGCAGTGCCCGCCCTCCACAGTCATCTGCCTCAGTGTGGTGCTGGCCTCTCCGGGCCTCCCGCCTCTCTGTGTAACTCTAGAATCAGCTTGTCCATATCCGCAGCATCTTGCTGGGTTTGATTGGGATTGTGCTGAATCTGCAGTTCCAACTGGGGGACAGTGCACCTGTTCTGGGCCGCAAACATTGCACAGCCCCCCCATTGCCAGGAGGCAGGATGCCTTAAGACAGAGGGAGGTGCAGTAGGTCACCGAACAATGGGTCAGTTGGAGTTTGGAGGGAAGTGGTGGTTCACGCTCCGGCCAAGCGTGCCCAGGCATTGCACCTGTGCCCTGAGTTTCTTAGAAACAGCTGAAATGGCTTTTGTAACGTTTGGGTTGTCCTTGTAACTGTCCTAACTCCCTCTTGTGGTTCCCAAGTATAAACTTGCTGTAACACCTGTGGTCTGCACTGCAGTTTGGCCTTTACCGCAGTGAAGTGCTGCAACTGTAGTCGCTGGCCAGCTTAATAAAGGCTCATAAATTTTGATCTCGGTCTCTGGTGGTCGTCTCTTGCAGGTCGCCCCATAACATTTGGAGGCCCCAGCGAGATACACTCCGGCCACGTTGCCGGTGGACGCCCCAGGTGAGGACACTCCAGTCTCCATCCCGGGTTCCAGGGAGGCGGAGTGTCTCCTCCAAAATTCGCAATCCGAAAGTGAGAGCCACCTGGACCTCCAGTGGGGAGGTAAGCACCTGGTTTCTGTTTGTGGAATGTTCCCCTGGTGGACTGCCGGAGGGCTGGACGCAGCGGAGCCTCCGAGTCCGGACACCCGGCGCGACAGCCTCTGGGGTCCCTGTTACGTGTGTCCTTAGGGTACACGTGTCTGGTTTGTCTTGTCTTTGTTGTCCTTGTCTTTGTTAAATGGGTCAGGGCCAGTCATCTACGTCTACCCCCTTACAATGTTTTCTTAAGAATTTTCAGGACTTCAAATGGCACGGAGGAGACTACGGGACGTCGGTTAATGGTTTTGATTTGCAGAGATTGTGTAAATTAGAATGGCCCACATTTGGGGTTAGGTGTCTGTCCACCGGGACCTGTGACTTAGGAACGGCTTATAGGGTTTTATGGCCGTCCAGGTCACCCTGACCAAATCCCTTATATTCAAATTTGGATTGACATCCTCACTGAAAAACCCCGGTGGTTGAAAAAATTGCCAGGGCCAAGAAAGGAAATTGGGACAGAGACAGACCGTTTTATTGGCTCATCCCCCAAAAGGAGACAAGAAGGTAGACCCTAAGGTCTTACCAAATGATCCGGAGGACAGGGTCCCTGACCGCCGGCCTCCCCCTCTGGAGCCCCAACCGGTGGTGGGCCCCTCTGCCTCGCGGGAGGCCCCAATACCCTCACAAATGCCTCCTAGTTCTGTTGCCCCGCCGCCTTCAGCACCATTATCAACGGGACAGACAGGAGGAGCCCCTGGGAACCCGACCCCGGCGGCACCCCTCTACCCTGCGCTCCCGCAGGTGCTTCCACCCGGAGAGAGAAAAGATCCGGACCCAAGTCCATGGCCCCTGGGGGGCCCGGACAGTTGGCCTCCCACTCAGACTCTGTCCTCAACCCTTTCAGTCCGCCCCACACCCGGACCGGGACCCCTTATGGCCCACCGGACCTGACCAGCAGAGGAGAGAGAGAGACGGGTCTCGGCAGCCCTGCTCTCATGTTCCCTCTACGCCAGGCGAGTCCCCCTGATTTAGGACCTGATGGTCAGCCTTTTATGGTCTATGTCCCATTTTCAACCAGTGACCTATACAACTGGAAGAACCAAAACCCATCGTTCTCCCAGAATCCCCCAGGTTTGATTTTGCTCCTAGAGTCGATCTTTTTCACCCACCAGCCGACCTGGGACGACTGCCAGCAGCTACTTCAGACCCTTTTCACCTCAGAAGAGTGAAAGGGGAAGGGAGGAAGTTGGCCAACCCACCACAGACCCAGGGAGGATCGAGGCTGTTCTTCCATCCGGAAGGCCACAATGGGATCACAACACTGATCGGGGAAGGGAGGCTCTCGACAGGTATCACCAGACTCTCCTGAGGGGCATCCGAGCGGCAGCTCGGAAGCCCACCAACCTTTCCAAGGTAACAGAAACAGTCCAGGCACCAAACGAGAGCCCCACCGCCTTCCTCGAGAGGCTCTGTGAGGCATATCGGGTGTACACCCCAATAGACCCTGATGCCCCAGAGAATCGGCGGGCTATCAATGTAGCGTTTGTGTCCCAGTCGGCCCCAGATATTAGAAAAAAATTACAGAAGTTAGAAGGCTTTGAGGGGAAGTCACTTTCAGAACTGGTCGAGGTTGCCCAGAAGGTCTTTAACAACCGAGATCAGACTGCTAACCTAAACGCCAGAATGGCAAAGGTCCTTCTAGCCCAGCCTTGGGCAAACTACGGCCCGCGGGCCGGATCCGGCTGTTCTATCTGGTTCTCTTGCTCTCCCCTCCGCTCCTTTACTTTGAATTTATATTAGTTCACACAAACACTCCATCCATGCTTTTGTTCCGGCCCTCCGGTCCAGTTTAAGAACCCATTGTGGCCCTCGAGTCAAAAAGTTTGCCCACCCCTGTTAGCCATAAATGAAGTGAAGGGACAGCAAAGAGGGACGGAAAGAAAAGAATGAGAGAAGAGAGGACAGAACCAAAAGACCTTGCTGGGGAAAAACCAGTGTGCCTACAGTAAGAAAGAAGGACACTGGAAATGGGAGTGTCCTGAGCGGCCAGGGAATAAGGCAGTCCCGGTGTTAGTGGCCAAAGGGGTACTAACACAAAGTCTGGGGCCCTGGAAGAGGCCAGTTGCCTACTTGTCTAAGAGGTTGGACCCAGTGGCCGCAGGATGGCCGGGTTGTCTGAAGGCTATAGCAGCCACGGCCATACTGGTTAAGGAAGCCTCTAAACTGACTTTTGGCCAAGACTTATAAGTGGTTGTGCCCCACGCAGTAGAAACCCTACTGCACAGCCCACCTGAGCGCTGGTTATCAAATGCTCGTATTACCCAGTACCAGGTGCTCCTGCTTGACCCCCCGAGGGTAAGCTTCTTGAAGACTACAGCCCTAAACCCAGCCACTCTCCTCCCCGATGAGGGAGCTGAAACTCCCCTCCACGACTGTGAAGAGACCCTGACTACCCTAACCTCCTTGAGGGCCGACCTAACAGACCAGCCCATCTCCAGACCTGAGGAGACCCTGTTCACTGATGGGAGCAGCTTTGTGGAGGACGGTGTCAGGTATGCCGGGGCAGCTGTAGTTACACAAGAAAGAGTCATATGGGCACAATCCCTAGGACATGGGACTTCAGCACAGAAGGCAGAACTCATAACCCTCACCCAGGCATTATGGTGGGGAAAGGACAAGAGAATCAATATCTACAAGACAGTAGATATGCCTTTGCCACAGTGCATATACATGGAGCCTTATATCAGGAGAGGGGCCTCCTAACCTCAGGGGGGAAGGATATTAAAAATGCTCCAGAGATACTAAACCTTCTTTCAGCCATTTGGGGCCCTAAAGAAGTTGCAGTCATCCACTGCAAAGGGCATCAAAAGGACAATTCCCCTGTGACGAAAGGGAACTAATTTGCCGACAAAATGGCTAAAGAGACTGCAAAAAGACCAGTAGGGCCCCTAGAAGTGCTGGCAGCCATACCTACTCAGGATCTGGAGCCCAACCCCAGGTACACCCCCGAGGAAGAGGATATAGCCAGGAGATGCCAGATCTGCGCACAAGTGAACCCAGGACCTCCGATAACCGCTCTGCCAGGAACCCGGTTTCGAGGTTCAAGCCCTGGTGAACATTGGGAAGTCGACTTTACTGAATTGCCCAGGATTGGGAGGATACCGATATCTCCTAGTATTTGTGGACACTTTCTCCGGTTGGCCAGAGGCATACCCGACCAGGGCTGAAACAGCACAGGTAGTAGTTAAGAAACTCCTCTCTGAAATTCTCCCCCGGTTTGGCCTGCCTTTATTCATGGGGTCCGACAATGGCCCAGCGTTCATCGCTAAGGTAACCCAATCTTTAGTTAAGGCCCTTAAGGTCACATGGAAATTACATTGTGTTTATAGACCTCAGAGTTCTAGACAGATAGAGAGAATAAATCGGACACTTAAGGAAACCCTAACTAAACTAAAATTAGAGACTGGCGAGAACTGGGTAAGTCTCCTCCCCTTTGCCCTACTCAGGGCTCGCTGCGCCCCATATGTAAAAGGGCTGACTCCTTTTGAAATCATGTTTGGCCATCCGCCACCTCTTCTCCCGAGGCTGAGGGAGGAAGAGCTAGCTGTGTTATCTAATAGAAATCTCCTCAAGTCTTTGCAGGCGCTCCAGAGCAGCACAGCGGCTGCAAGGCGAATCGTCAGGGCAGCACACCAGGAAGCCCACCCACCGGACCCGGATAGCCCACCTGTGTGTGCTCCTGGCGACCTAGTCTGGGTGAAGAGGCACGAAGAATACAGGCTGTAAAGCTCATGGTCCTCCACACCCATCACCAGCAAATCCCCGGGGAAGGAGGGGAGGAATCTGAATCAACGATTTGATTCACCATAAAGACCAGTAGGGAATGTTCTGGGCCGCAAACATTGCACAGCCCCCCCATTGCCAGGAGGCAGGATGCCTTAAGACAGAGGGAGGTGCAGTATGTCACCGAACAATAGGTCAGTTGGAGTTTGGAGGGAGGTGGTGGTTCATGCTCCGGCCAAGCGTGCCCAGGCGTTGCACCTGTGCCCTGAGTTTCTTGGAAACAGCTGAAATGGCTTTTGTAACCTTTGGGTTGTCATTGTAACTATCCTAACTCCCTCTTGTGGTTCCCCAGTATAAATTTGCTGTAACACCTGTGGTCTGCACTGCAGTTCGGCCTTTACCGCGGTGAAGTGCTGCAACTGTAGTCGCTGGCCAGCTCATAAATTTTGATCTCAGTCTCTGGTGGTCGTCTCTTGCGGGTCGCCCCATAACACATCTCAACAATGTTCCGTCGTCCTGTCCATGAACAAGGAATAGTCCTCAATTCATTTGGATCTTCTTGGTCCTTTCACTAGACTTTTACAGACCTCATTCAGTTCTTGTTCCTGTTTGTGTTTTTAACTTGAAATTGCAATTTTATTTATTTTTAATATATTTTTCTTGATTTCAGTGAGAGGGAGAGATAGAAACATCAGTGATGAGAGAGAATCATTGATCAGCTGCCTCCTGCACACCCCCTACTGGGGATCGAGCCTGCAACCTGGCCATGTACCCTGACTGGGAATTGAACCCTGACCTCCAGGTTCAGAGGTTGACGCTCAACCACTGAGCCACACCGGCCGGGCTGTTCTTCAACTTTATACAGAAAGTGATGGACTTCTGCACATGAACTTTGTATCCTGTGGCCTACTGTCATCACTTTTTAGTTCCACAGGGTTTTTGTTGTTGATGATGATTCCGTATTTTCTACATAGATCATCATGTCATTTATAAACAACTTTCTTTCCTTCTTCCCAGTATGTATACTTCCTTTTCTTACTGCATCGGCTAAGCTGCCCATGTCATGTGGGGCAGGAGTGATGAGAGGGGGCATCCCTGCCTTGTCCCAATCTTAGGGGGAAAAGCATCTAGTTTCTCACCATTAAGCATGATATTAGCTATACCAGGTAGGTGTGGTGTAGATGTTCTTTCTTAGCTTGCTGAATTTTTAAAAAATAAAAACTTGAGCTCTGGCCTGAGTGGCTCAGTTGCTTGGGTTTTGGCCCATGCACTGAAGGGTTACTGGTCTGATTCCAGTCGGGGCACATGCCCAGATTGTGGGCTTGATCCCCAGTAGGGGGCGGGCAGGAGGCAGCTGATTGATGTGCTCTCACATCCATGTTTCTCCCTCTCCCTTCCTCTCCCTCTCTCTAAAAATCAATAAATTTTTTTTTAATCAAAACTTGGTGTTGGATTTTGTCAAATGTTTTCCTATATCTATTGACATAATCATATAATTTTTCTTTGACCTGGCTTATTGATATAATGGATTATTTTTATTGATTTTGAATGTTGAACCAATCTTGTAGACCTGGGATAAATCCCATGCAGTCACAGAGTCATAGTATATAATTTTTTATATGTTGTTGCATTTGTTAACGTAAAAAAAAAGCATTGAAACCTGTAAAGAATTTTTGTGAGTTTATTTGAGCCAAACTGTCGACATATGCCGGGAAGCAGAACCTCAACGAGTTAAGATAATGCTCCGGAGAATGGCGGGTTACATTTGTATTTATACATTGCAATCAAAGGAGGGACATAGGTGGGTTACATGAAATTCATTGGTGATGGATTAAGGAGGTGGGATAAAGCAAAGCGGTGGGGGGAGGGGGGAGAACCCCTGGGATTGGATAAAAAGTAAAATGATGGACACATACTTAGGTAGGTGCAGGAACAATAAACATGATAATGAAGGAATTTGTGGTATCTGTCCTGGCGCCCACCACATCTGGTTGTGCCCCAGGGGCTCCAGAAAAAGGGAAGTTACAAGTTACCCAGACATCTCATAGATATGTTAGAGGCAAAAAGACAAATGGGCTAAGTAAAGATCTAAGTTGATCTTTGTCAGGGAAAATATCGGCCTAGGACATGACTGCCCACCATAACCTGTTTGTAGTTAAATATTTAATTTTCAGACCATCTTTTGTGGTTTTTTAGGTCTCTGAGTTTGCAAGATTGCCAACGCAGGCCTCCCTTGAGCTTGTCAGGTTAGCATGTGGCTCCTTTCATCCACACATTCTACTTGCTAATATTTTATTACAGACTTTCACATGTTTTCATGGCAGATATTGGTCCATAGTTTTCCTTTCTTGTCATGTGTTTATCTGGTTTTGCTAGTAGGGCCTGACAGAAACATTTAGCAATTGTTCTTTTTCTTTCTACTTTCTAGAAGAGATTATAAGGAATTGACATTATTTCTTCCTTAAGTATTTGGCAGAATTTATCAGTGAACCCATCTGGCCCTGATATTTTTTTATTGGAAGCTTATTAAGTACTGATTCAATTATTTCTTTACTAGAAATAGGCTTGTTCAGATCATCAAGCTCCCCCTTATGACAGTAGGTAGATTATGTTTTTCAGGAAATTGATTCATTTACTCTAACTTGTTCTGAATATTTCTTTATTGTCTTTTCCTGCCCATGGGAGTGGTACTGACCGTCTCTCGTTAATTTCTGATACTAGTCATCTGCGTTGCCTCTGTTTCTTTTCTTGGTTAGCTTGGCTACAGTCTCATCAATTTTGTTTCATTCGTATTTTCTAATTTTTCAAAATAGATTCAATGCATACAGGCAAATAGAGAAGGAGATGCAAGTTCTGAAACATAGTTTGCCCAAGGACACTTGTCAATCATTAGGCTATGTTAGGCTTCAGTTATCACGTTAGTCAAATCCTACTTGTAAATACGTATTAAGTGTCCATGAAAGAGCAAACTTTCGACACTATTGTGTTTTCCCCAAGCAAATGGCTAACCCAAACTCCAAAGTTTGCTGGCTAAAAGCTAAAATAATTCGCAGGGCTCAGATATGCCCAGTGGCCGACCTCCTTCCCGGAATCTGTGTCTGCAACATCTCTAGATTGTATCTAAACATTAACACCCCTTCAACCAGGATCAGCCTGAGGCAAAAACTAGACAGTTTTCATCCATACAATGCTTCCCGGAGCAGGGAGCGCTGAAAGTGATCTAATCGAACCAATTCCCATTTATTTTCCCTTTGGATTAGGAGAAAAGTAATAAATGCACCTTCCTGTGGGCAGATAAATGCACGTTCCTGTGGGCAGATTTGGGGGTGCGGGTACCATCATCCAAGCCCGAGATCTGACACAATTTGGTGCAGAGGTCACAGGATGGACATCCGTCCCATCAGACGGAAATTCTAGCTCAGCAGAGAGAGAGGGACTCGCTCGGAGCAAATCCGAACAAGATGAAAAGGAGGCATGGCCACGCGGATGGGGAATGAAAGGAGCTCATGTTTCCCACAGAGAGGCCACCGGTTTGCCCGGGATCAGCTGGTGGGGTCCTGGAAGGTGATACAATAAAGATACACAGGGCGGGACAAAAGCAGGTTTGCGGCTGTTTATATGGAAAACACTACGATATTAATAATAATACAAGAATAAACTCTGCTGTCTCCCATTCTCAGACCAGTATTTTGAATAAGAGTCAGCATAGCGGAGAGGGGACAGAAGTCTCTTCACTTAGACAATGAAAGTCAGGGGAGTCTCCTTCCGAGAGGCCGCGAGGAAGGATGACTGCACAGCCTCACTGCACCCTGAATCCAGGGCGGAGGGAAGCAGCTCCACCCACACCTGCGGCCCCGCCTGTCTGCGTTCCGCAGCCCGAGCGCAGGTGCAGACTGGGCTGCGGCGCCGCTGCGCTCCCTACTGTGCACCGGTGGCTTTGCAGCGGTATCGCTGCAATCTCCAAAGACACCACTAGAGGCCGCCCCGCCACAGCGCGAATTCCGGCCACAACTTAATTTTTAAAAAAAACCTCAACTACAGTTTCAGACACCATGTTTGTGACTAAAGACACATAAATGTACACAAATCTAATTTTATGTTTAAAATTCAACATGATGGTAAAATCTTTGCTGGAGGATATATCGAATCTGGTTCTGATATTTCAATTAAACACCTCTATCGCCCAGCCAACATGACTCAGTGGCTGAGCATCGACCTATGAACTAGGAGGTCACGGTTCGATTCCTGGTCAGGGCACAGGCCCGGGTTGTGGGTTCGATCCCCAGTGTGGAGCGTGCAGAAGGCAGCCGATTCATGATGCTCTCTCATCACTGATGTTTCTATTTCTCGCTCCCTCTCCCTTCCTCTTTGAAATCAATAAAAATTAAAAAAAAAAACACCTCTCTCAATCCAACAATAACTAAATATGCTGATTATCTTGATTGTGGGGATGGGTTTATGGTTTATACACCTGTCAGCATTTATGAAATTATAAACCACAGCAATCTGTACGCTAAATACCTGTGTCAATTATGTCTTTTCAAGCTGCTAATACATCAATGACAGAAACCCCCTGTTCTGTGACCTGGGTACTTACTGGTTTTGAATCCATCACCTGCAGGTGAATGTCCACATTTTTAAACCTTATTTCAACATGGTTCCCTCAAGACTATTTCTTTTCTAGTGATTTCAGACCTTTGTCTCAGATATATTGATAAGAAAAGTACTTATAAATCTGAGGAAGCAAAATAGCATTTCTGTGGTCTTTAAGAAACGGTTCTTTAAAAAAAAATCACCAAGCATTACAATGGAAGCCGCTTGCAGATGTAGGAAAATAAGCAGAAAAAATGACCTCCTGGAACTTGCATTCACTTCATCTCATTCCATTTAAATATTTGTTCCATGTGGGCCTTATGTCCCCAGGGAAATGCACCGTCACTAACTGAGAGAGGAGCAGCAGTACCGGGGGGCACTCTGGGGCCCTCTCCTTTGTGAGGGCTTCATGCTGCCCTGGGCCCACACCCCGGCTCGGGGAGCCATGATTTGGGGACATAGAAGAGTCACAGTGAAAGCTCAACACGGAGATTCCTGGTTGTCATACAGAGGGGCTTTGCTATGAACCACCACCCACAGGAAGAAGGCATGGCTGTGAGCTTCTAGGAGAGAGCCATCGGGGAAGCAGTCTCTCCTCCAGCACACACGCGGCAGCCTGCGGGGCTCAGTGTGTGCCCGCAGGGCCCGGACTGGAAGTGGCAGGACAGAGGACAGAGACTCTTATGTGAGCTGCCATAAATGTACTGGCACCATGACGAGGGGCCGATTTTCAAATAGCAAATTGTTTCTTGTAGAAATCACGGGCTGGGGGTTAGACACAGATGATGAGAGCATCTAGTTGTGGCTGAAACAAATATAAACACGTTTTTCTGAAGCTTCAGAAAGTCCCCAACAGAGTGCCAGCACGCAGTCCTCTGAGCCCTCAGTGTTCTTGGTGTGGAGATAGCCTGCGTGGCCGCCGGGTCGCACTGGCTCTGTGAAACCTGTAAAACGCGCCAGGAGCATGTACAGCACGTGGTGCTCTCACAGTCCCCGTGGGAGCGGAGGCCGGGCCGGGCCGGACCCCGGCAAACGCCCACTTCAGGGCTTCTCCTTGGGGCCCTTTACCGCCTGTCGTGGAAAACTGTTCTCCTTTTAGCTTTCCAGTTTTTAAAATCATATTGACATCGGTACAACCACTTAGGAAAACTGTTTTGCATTACCTAATAAGGTTGAAAATGTGCAATAAAAAGGACATTTATGTGTATTAGAAATTTCCTATCCTGAGGGCCATGTCATCAATAACACAATCCAGTCCCTAAGGAAGCGGTAATTGAGCCAATCTCTGTGAGCGTGAGCGTGTGAGCATGTGAGCATGTGTGTGTGAGCATGTGAGCGTGTGAGCATGTGTGTGTGTGAGTGTGTGTGAGCGTGTGAGTGTGTGTGAGCATGTGAGCGTGTGTGAGCATGTGAGAGTGTGTGAGCGTGTGTGAGCGTGTGTGAGTGTGTATGAGTTTGTGTGAGCGTGTGTGTGTGTGAGCATGTGTGTGTGTGCATGTGAGTGTGTGAGCATGTGTGAGCACGTGTGTGTGTTTGTGTGTGAGTGTGTGAGCATGTGTGTGAGTGTGTGAGCATGTGAGCGTGTGAGCATGTGAGCATGTGAGCATGTGTGTGAGCGTGTGAGTGTGTGTGAACCACACCCTATGCAGATGCTATCCCATACACTTCACTGTGTCACCTCACTTACCTCTCACAAAGGTGTCAGGTAGGCATTTGTATCACCCCTGTTTTAGAGACAATTAAGTGAAGATTCCAGAATTCATGTGCCCAGAATCAACATACAGCAAGAGGCAAGGAGTGGAGAAAACGAATACAAACATAATCGCTGATTTACCAAGAGGCACAGCTGAATCTGGCCACGCTCTGCCACAGCAGCCCTGCAGCTTTAACCCGAATGTGTGTGTGAACCCGAGTGTGTGTGTGTGAACCCGAGTGTGTGTGTATGAACCGAGTGTGCGTGTGAACCCGAGTGTGTGTGTGAACCCGAGTGTGTGTGTGTGAACCCGAGTGTGTGCATGAACCCGAGTGTGTGTGTAAACCCAAGTGTGCGCATGTGAACCCGAGTGTGTGTAAACCCGAGTGTGTGCGTATGAACCCGAGTGTGTGTGTGAACCCAAGTTTACGTGTGAACCCCTGCACCTGAGACTGCCTTTCTCACACAGTCCTAGGTGGTGCCCACGCTGCGGGTTGGAAACACGCGTGAACTGCAAGGACGTCCACACTGTCCCCTGCACATCTCTTCCCTGCTCACTGTCTCCTGTGCTCACTGAGCTCCAGCCTCAGCCAAGCGTGGCGGGCAGTTCACACCCTGATGAAACTGACCATGCTGACCACACTGACCATGCTGACCACACGGATTGTGACCCCGGAGCCACATGCCAGTCCTCACGAATGCCAACGTTCCAGCCTTTTCCATCTGTGCACATGGCCACATTTTCTAAAAATTGATTTTAGAAATAGAGGGAAGGAGAGAGAAACATCAATCAGCTGCCTCCTGCATGGCCCCTACTGGTGGTTGAGCCTGAAACCAAAGTACATGCCCTTAACCACAACTGAACCCAGGACCCTTCAATCCGCAGGCCGACAGTCTATCCACTGAGCCAACCCGGCAAGGGCCCTAGGATTGTTTTTAAGTCATTCGGTTTCATGCAGTGTCCCAAACCCCAGGCCCCGCACAGTGCGACTATCTGTAAAGAGGCCTCTGCTTGCGGGGCTGTGTGCGGGGCTGTGTGCGGGGCTGTGTGCGGGGCTGTGAGAGGCCAAGGGCAGCGGCGAGGGGCTAAAGCAGCCTGGGGAACAAGACGCCAGGAAGACATGCCCTCTGCTCTGTGCACTTGGGCACATTTATCACCTTGCTGCGCCTCGTTAATAATGTCAACTACGGTTATTAACAACTAATTTTGATGATTTTCAAAATTATTCCTGTAGACCCATTTTATTTCTTTGTTTCAGAAAGTTGGACGACAGGCATTTGGTAATTTGCTTTTCAATCAACCATAAAATTGCCAAATGTCATGAGAATCATAACTATAGTCAAGAAAATTTAATCACGACCACACCGCAAAGCCCGCGCCGTCCCATCTTACAGTGACTGTGCCCCTGCGATCAAAGGACCTGACTCTGATCTAGTTTGCCTAAATCCCTGAATCCAGCTTTCAAAGCCATGTGGGATCGTAATTCTCCTCCCGTCTTTGCAGCCTCACAGGAGTGTGGAGAGACGTGAGGAGCACAGGCCGTGCTGGCCGGGCAGGAGTGTTCTTCCATCGCAGGTGCCATCTGTGCTGGGGGATTTCTGCCAAAAGTGGGTTTGTGACCAGGCTCAGAGTCAGGCAGGCTCCGTGCCTGGTGCTCAGGGCCGGGCTGGGACACCCGGGAATCTCTGCCCTTTGAGATTGAGGCACCAGTAATATGCCCAGTAGTAGCCCCAAATAATCTGATTATTAAAGGTTAGAGGAGAGGCTGGGTCCTTCAGCCATAATTCTGTCGCCTCTCAAGCTCAAATGCCTGGCCCAGGAAGCAGGCGAGTGGGGTGTGGGCACAGGGGCACATGGGACCTCCTATTCAGCTGCAAACCATATGTTACAGTGGAATCACTGGCCCAATATGCTCAGATATTCTGACTTTTATAGAAATGCTGGAATTTCAGACTTTTATATAAAACTTTCTAATACACAATGTTGGCAACTAATTCAATTTTTAAAACATTATGTGAGCTGCCCTGGCCAGTGTGGCTCAGTTAGTTGAAGGTCGTCCCATATGCCACAAGGTCATTGGTTTGATTCCTAGGCAGGGCACATGCCCAGATTGCAGGCTTGATCTCCAGTAGGAAGTGTGTAGGAGGCAGCTGATTGGTCTCTCTCTCCAATATCAATAAAAAAACATTTTTAAAAACATGTGAGCTAAACAGAATATGCCTGTGGCTTCAGTCCTATTATTAAATATACTACATACTAGTATATAAAACCAAACAAACAAAAACCTTTTAATGACAGTGACCAGAGTCATTTAAAAACCGATCACCCAGGGTTAATTTTTAAGAGCCTCTTCCTTAATAAATTCCTAAAATCTGACCCGTTCCTCCCTTGGAAATGAAGCCCAGAAGGGTGTCACTGTGGTAGCGCCTTTAGCTTGTCTGTTTGGAACTCACACCACAATAATATGAGATTTTTGCGATGCCAAAAGAAATTAGATTTTATGAGGGGAATAACTTATGACATAAAACGGTAGCTTATGTGTGACTGGGGATTTTTATGAAAGTCATAGTCAAGATGAGGATAATTCTTAGAAAGAGGGGATTAGATGGAGGAATCTCGTTTTGGGGAAACTCCTTTGAGTCCACAGGCATCCCTGTGTCAGCCGAGATCGCCCCTCGTCCCTGACATGCCTGCACCAGAGGGCGTCGACCCTCATACTATGAGCTGCTCACGGAGGGCAGGGCTGGCTTCACACAGCTCTACTCACTGCCCAATTCTACACACACAACAGCGAACCACTTGGCCCAACTACGCATCTTAGTGCATTTCTCAAACCATGAGTCTGGGAGAACACTCTATGCCCTGACATCTGTCCTCTATGTCACCCGTCAACCCCAGCATCTTGTAAAATGGTAACAACCCCTGAGGTCGCGAGGGCTCTACCTACAGGTTTTTAGGTAACTTTATGCTCATTATCCCCTTCCCAGTGGTAATCAGGGCAAAATCAGGAGACATGTTTAAGAACCTAAAGGTTCATTTCTGAACATTCTTCAGTGACTCGGTAGTAATCCTATATAATAAAAGCCTAATATGCTAAGTGTCCAGTTGCCAGGTCGGCTGTTCAACCAATCAAAGCGTAATATGCTAATGATATGCTAAGGTCACTCAACCGCTTGCTATGAAGTGCACTGACCACCGGGGGGCAGACGCTCTAACCCAGCCGTGGGCAAACTACGGCCCACGGGCCGGATCCGGCCCGTTCGGCTGTTCTATCCGGCCCGCAGAGCCGAAAGAGTGGAGGGTTCTCTTGCTCTCCCCTCCGCTCCTTTACTTTGAATTTATATGAGTTCACACAAACACTCCATCCATGCTTTTGTTCCAGCCCTCCGGTCCAGTTTAAGAACCTATTGTGGCCCTCGAGTCAAAAAGTTTGCCCACCCCTGCTCTAACCAGTAGGTTAGCTTGCTGCCAGGGGCCAGACAATCGATGGGTTGACCAGTTGCTGTGACGTGCACTGACCACAAGGGGACAGACACTCCAACCGGTAGGTTAGCTTGCTGCTGGAGTCCAGCCAGGCCAGACACGCCCTGGAGCCCTCCCGCGGTCCCTCCCTGGCTGGCCAACCTCCCACATCCTACCCTGGCCTTGATTGTGCACTGGTGGGGTCCCTCAGCCTGGCCTGTGCCCTCTCACAATCCGGGACCCCTCAGGGGATGTCAGAGAGCTGTTTCTGCCTGATCCCACAGGCCAGGCTGAGGGACCCCACTGGTGCACGTATTTGTGCACCGGGCCTCTAATGTAGCACACTGAGAATCAAAAGCAGAAAAAACACGGCCCAATTAAAGTTGCTCTTGAAATCTTTGCAGGTCCTGCCATCAGGAGGTAACATCTATTTCCCACTGTGGGTCTGGGCTGGTGGTGACCTTCATAACTGACAGGGCAAGGGAGGTGACCCTGGGGCCAACGCCTGAGGAGACCCCCGCTTCCTTTTCACCTGCTGGGTCCTGCTGAGACCACTGTGGGGGCCCCTGGCTGCGCCCACTGTGGTCTGAGCGAGCGTCGGTAGGAGTGGCTTGCTTTGAACCACTCCGCACTGTGCGGCTGGCCACACACGAGCAAAAGGACGGCCCAGAAAGGTCAGTGATGTGTAGGCCTGAGCGGGACTCCTGGCAGGTGGGACCACGACCACGCGGCCAGAAAGGCTGGGCCCCAGGCCATGCTCTGGTCCTGCAACCCCGAGCCTCAATTTCCCTGTCTCTGGGAGACACAACGTCCTATTCTAGATAACATCTTGTCAGGATCGGCGTCTGAGGCACGGAGCTTTGTCACATGGAGCCCATTAGAACCAGACTGCAGCCCGACCATGCGGCTCGGTGGTTGAGCGTTGACCTATGAACCAGGAGGTCAGGGTTCGATTCCCGGTCAGGGCACATGCCCAGGTTTCGGACTCCATCCCCAGTGGGGGGCATGCAGGAGGCAGCCGATCCATGGTTCTCTCTCATCATTGATGTTTCTATCTCTCCTTCTCCCTTCTTCTCTAAAATCAATAAAAATATATTTTTAAAAATAAAATAAATTAAATTAAACCAGGCTGCGAGCAAGCTCTGAGCCCCACGGGACTGCTGGCGAGGACGCTGGGCTCTGAAACCTTCCACGTCGCGCAGGTGAGGCCCCATTAGGATGCGGCCAGGACTCGGCCCGCCTGATGCTACGTTCACAGGACATGTTTGCTCTAAGACACCAGGCCCGCGGCTCCGCGTGTCCCCGCCCAGTTAGCTGGGACTGTCACCAACACCAACAGAAGGCCCTGGACGCCAGCGAGGCGCCTGTGGAGCTGCCGGTGACCCGCCCATGCCCCTGGGGCCACCGCTGCCCTGGCAACGGGCCCCGTGCCCAGACTCCACCAGCTCCAGCTGCCATGACTCAGCAAAGCTCCCCGTGGCCACGAGAGCCTCAGGGGCAGCTGACTGGTGGTTCTCAGTGGTCCTGTCCCCGTCCCCGAGTCATTGGGATCAACTCGGCCCACTCAGGGAAGGCACCCGCCACCCCGCAGCTTCAGGAGGCCAGCGCGGCCTTGCCGACCAGGGGTGTCTCCCTGGCCCCAGAACAGGGCCTGACGTAGGGGGGCACCTGACAGTGTTGAATAAATGAATGATGAGTGCTTGAGTTCAACTGGCTTGCAACTACAGAAAAAATCCATGAATATAAGCAAAGAATGAAATATAAATATGACTTTGCCAACATTTTCCCCATTTTCCTTTCATTTTGTGTTGTGTTTGCAATAAAATAGTAGTTTTTAAAAGCAAAAAAGCAGGCGGGCCAGCGTGGCTCAGTGGTTGAGCATCGACCTATGAACCAGGAGGTCAGTTAGATTCCCGCTCAGAGTCCAGTTCTCCTCGTCTAACCTCACAGGCCTTCACGCTGCTCATTCAAACTCTCCTCACTCATAGTCCTTGCCCGAAGGGGGCGCTAACAACACCTGCTCTTTCTCAGAGTGCGGCTGGTGGGCTCCGCGGCTTGAGGACTCAGCTGTACCTTGTAATTTGCCACCAGGACATTATTCTCAATCCCAGATGTCTGGCCCGGCATCACGGATGGTTCACATGTCAAGTCATCAGAGCCCAGGCTGGTGTGTGGCGTGCACCCTCTACACAGATGATCTCTGTGCACAGCAGTGTAAGCCTCTACAGAAAGAGGTTTATCCCATTTCGTAAAAGTAATCACCAGAGGCGGGGGGGCGGGAACCTGCTCTGAACTCCTGAAATCTGACATCTCCGTAACCACTTGAACAGGATTCCGCTTGATGAGACCACAGCGCCTCCGGTTCCAACACAGTCGCCCCGAACGCGTTCAATTACCTCTCGATCATGCTTCTTCCATTTTAAATCAGCCCTCCTTTCCCACCTGCACAACCTGCCTGCACTGCCCATGCCCTGACAGGGACAGTGTGGCGTTCCCACAGCGCCCCTGAGGGTTCCCGTGTCCCTCCCTCTGCCCCCCTCCCTCGCATCGCTGCTCTTCCCCCCTCTCCCCCACCAGCATCCTGGCTCCACCTCCATTCACATCTCCTTCTGCCCTTCTGTTCCAGGGAGCCTGGTCCCAAGGACACCGCTACAGGGACAAAAGCAAGAAAAGAGAACAAAACCTGCAGTGGCTGCTCGCTACCTGACGGGTGATGGGGCGCAGATTGAGGAAACCCACCACAGGCCGAGCTGTCACAGAGGTGACACGCTTTTCCAGTAGCAGAATTCCCTGCTTTCCTGGGAAGGGATCGCAGGGCCCTGCACACGCTCACGGTGACTCTGGGCCTGGCCGGTGAGGCTCACAGGTGTGAAGTGGTTTTCCCACGAGCTGTCACTCACAGTTCCTGGTCACCTGGACACTGGTCACAGCTCCATGGATAACGTGGCCTTGCACGCTGATTGGCACCTCCGTGCTGTCTGTCTAGTCTACGTCCATCCATGGAGCGAATGCTCTCGAAACTGCGGGAGGGCCCGCCTCACAGGGCCCTCGGGGTAGAAGGGGTTCCCCTCCAGCCATCGCAAGGCCTCGCAGAGCTGCTCACTTCCATCCATCACTCCCGATTTTTATTTTTTATTTTTAATATATTGTTATTGATTTCAGAGAGGAAGGGAGGGGCAGTGAGAGAGAGAAACATCAGTGATGAGAGAGAATCATGGATCGGCTGCCTCCTGCACGCCCCCCACTGGGGACGGAGCCAGCAACCCGGACATGTGCCCTGACCAGGAATCGAACCCTGACCTCCTGGTTCATAGGTCCATGCTCAATCACTGAGCCACGCTGGCCGGGCAAAATCAGTCAACATTTTGAAAGCAAAAGAAATAAGTGCTAATAACGCTATGAGGTTTAAGCTTAATTTTACAATATAAACTGTCGTCACTCTGTGTCCAGCCTGTGCCCCCAGCAGGCGCAACCCCGAGTCATCAGTGACACAGCTCTGGCAACCTGCTCACCAGACGGCCCTGCGGCCACCCACCCACGACCCGCAGCAGCCAGGCCCACAGACGCGTGTCGCCAACGACGTTCAGCACCTCCTGCTCACGGAGGGGCCGCTCCTGCCGTGACGTCCCAGCTCGTGCCACTGGCATGGGGCACTCTGAGTGGTGACAGCATGTAGCACAGGGCAGCTCCGCATCAGGGTCGCCTACCTAGCGGCAGGAAGGGGCAAGGTGGGCGGCCTCACTGGGATCACCGTGCACCTGAGAAGGACGTGACAGGTGACCACCTCTGCCAGCTCTCTTCTCCCCGGAGCCTCGCGTGCTTTGTGGAGACGAGGTGAGGACACCATCAGGACTCCTCTGTGAAAGACAAACTGAGCACCTTGAGTTTGCAACAGTTGCCCGGTGAGACGGTAAGACGTGGCCGTCTCCATCCCTCATCCCAGGAGCAGAGGCAGGCGAACCGTCCCAAGTGGCGTCTGCCTCCTGTGCGGCCACATCAAGATGCCCAGCTGGCGGCTGCGTGGCTTGTCGGCTGGGGCTGCCGCGTGGGGTGTGGTATGGGGGCAGCGTGGCTGGTGGCTGGGGCTGCTGCGTGTGGTGTGGTGTGGGGGCAGCGTGGCTGGTGGCTGGGGCTGCCGCATGGGGTGTGGTGTGGGGGCAGCGTGGCTGGTGGCTGGGGCTGCCGCATGTGGTGTGGTGTGGGGGCAGCGTGGCTGGTGGCTGGGGCTGCCGCATGTGGTGTGGTGTGGGGGCAGCGTGGCTGGTGGCTGGGGCTGCCGCATGGGGTGTGGTGTGGGGGCAGCGTGGCTGGTGGCTGGGGCTGCCGCATGGGGTGTGGTGTGGGGGCAGCGTGGCTGGTGGCTGGGGCTGCCGCATGGGGTGTGGTGAGGGGGACCCCCGCTGGCTTTGATAGGTGGCCTGCGTACAAGGGAACCGTGCTCAGAAGCGAGTGAGCGCAGCCCCACGGGACGGCTGGAGCTCGATGGGCAGTTCCGTTAGCCCCAGCAGCAGGACGGGCCGCGCCCCTCCAAGTGACCATGAAGAGACTGGCCAGGTGGTCCCAGACAATAAAGGTTTCTCTGGCCCATTTACCTGTTTCTTAAGCAGAACTACCCTTAAGACAACCAGGCTTTTAATTTCTTTTTTTTTTTTAATTTTACATTTCTCTAAAATGTTTTCCTGATTATAAAAGGAACATAAACTCATTGAAAAGATTTTGGGCCCTTGCTGGTGTGGCTCAGTGACTGAGCATCAGCCTGCAGACTGAAGGGTCCCAGGTTCGATTCCTGGTCAGGGCACATGCCTGGGTTTCGGGCTCGATCCCCATTGGGGGGCCTGAAGAAGGCAGCTGATCCATGATTCTCTCTCATCATTGATGCTTCTATCTCTCTCTCCCTTCCTCTCTGAAATCAATAAAAATATATTTTAAAAAATTCAAAGAAAGAAAAGACTTTGGAAGCTACAGAAAGCTATGAATAAAAACAAATTAAAATGACCTAGGGTTTCACACTCCAGATAGGACCACGGTAACATTTTGAGGTTTCCATCCAAATTTTTATATGTGCATGTTTATCATTTTCAAAATTAACTTTCTTATGTGCTGCTTCTTTTCTCCTAACGTCACACAATGAGAATCTTCCATGTTACATTTTTTTAAAAGGAACTTAAGCAGCCGCATTTCCTCTCCTGTGGCTATGCCATGTCAGGGAAGCGAGCGGGCAGGCTTTCTCTGCTCCTGTAAATGCTGCACGTGATGCATGTGAGGAGAAGTTTGCAAAAGTCCTGAGGCCACAAGCCCACCCCAGAGCAATCAAAGTAAAAGCTCTGGGGCGTGGGGCAGCATCTCAGTGCTGGGGGACTTCGAGGGGGGGGGGGCGGTTTCAGGGGGGGGTTCGGGGGGGCCCTGGTGCAGCTGCTGTGAAGGGGCACTCTCTGTGGAAGCTCGTGGGGTGCACACGGGTCTTGTCCACACACGTGCACAGCTGTGTGATCAATTCCATGCAGTCACTATCCACCCAGGCCCTGGCCCAGCAGGTCCCTCATGCACACATTAGACTCGACCTTAGAATCTGCACATGGGAAGACACGCATGCCCAACAGCAGGCGCTGACTCTTCCCCCACGCTCTCTAACGAGACTCGGTCGGCGAGAGGCCTGACCTGCGTAAAGCCCGCGGGGGTCGCTGGTTCTCCCTCCCACGCCCTCGCGCTCGCTCTGCCAATGAGGATTTTCCATCAGGCAACTCTCCTTTTCTCAGAAAAGCACCTCCCCACCCCCACCCCCACCCCACCTCTCTCTCTCTCTTTCTCTCTCTCGGAACAGCACGTGATCGTCCCTGGAATGTCCAGTAGCAAGCGCACCGCGAGGACCGCTGGCACCTGGCGGGCACACTCGCTGCTATCACAGGACATCAATCAGAGCCTCCCGCATGCTAGCGGGGCGGCTGGGTGCCGGGGCCATGGTTTCCGTGGCGTGACAGCTGCTCACGGCCAGCAGAGGCCACGCTGCTTCAGAAAACACGGCCATTGGTTGCTTCTCTCTCTTCTTTTCTCTCTCCAATTCCTGACAGAGAGCCTCCTGGAAACGGGAGGCTGGAGTCTGGAGGCTAACTGACCACAGAGGGGAACGCCATGGGGCTCGGCCCCGCTCTGGCCAGGGTCTGCGCACCGCCCTCGGGGACAGCGCCTTCTGTCACCTGCTCCGGGAGCCAGGCTGGCGTGGGGGTGGCCTCCGGGGACGTCTGCTCCTGGATTCTTCAGTGAGTTAGGAAAGAGCCACAGTGTCTATACTCAGTTATAGGTGAGGGTTCATTTACTCGTGAATTAAAAAACCAATTAGCGGGGTGACACTTATGTGCCACGTCTTGGGCCAACTCTAAGAATTAAAAGGCAGAGTCAGATCCACGGAGCGCACGAGCAACTGTCAGAGATTCTCCACGGGACAGTCCCACCAGAAACACTGCTGTCTACACACACTCAGCACCCGCCTCACTCACAGCGCGGGCAAACGGGTTTTTGAAGGAACTCTTTTTGGTTTGTTTGTTTTTTGTTTTGTTAATCCTCACCTGAGGATATTTTTCCTTGATTTTTAAAGAGAGGGGAAGAGAAAGGGGAAGACAAAGAGAGGGAAACATTGATGAGAGAGAAACACATCGATGGGTTGCCTCCTGCACGAGCCCCAACCAGGGCCCGGGCCAGGGAGAAGCCTGCAACCGAGATATGTGCCCTTGACCGGAATCGAACCTGGGACCCTTTGGTCCGCAGGCCGACGCTCTATCCACGAACCAAGCCGGCCAGGGCTAAACATAAACATTTCCAACATCCCAAGGCCTTCCTGTCTTAGCACAAACCTAGGCAGGATGGATGGGAACAGCACGCACCACATGTTAACTTCATTAGTGTCCCACGGTTTTCAAACACTCAGTGATTCAGGGGCCGTGGTGAGTGAAGTTGGAACATTCCACAAAGGGGGCGGGGGGCGGGGGGCTGGTGCAGGGAAAGGCCTGCAGCTCAGGCTGAGCCAGATGGCTGCTCCCCATAAAACAGAGTGTCTGGTTGGCTGGTTAAAAAGATGGTGCTGCCCTGGCCGGTGCTCAGTGGTTGGTGCGCCCTCCCGCACACCAAGAGGTTTCGGGTGCAATTCCTGGTCTGGACACAAACCGCGGTTTCGGGTTTGATCCTGGTCCAGGTGTGTGTGGGAGGCAGCTGATCCATGTTCCTCTCTTACATCTCTCTCTCTCTCTCTCTCTCTCTCTCTCTCTCTCCCTCTCTCTTTCTCCCTCCCTTCCTCTCTCTCTAAAAATCAATAAAAACATATCCTTGGGTGAGGATTAAAAAAACAGAAAAGACTGCACAGACAGACCACAAGGCCAGGGCAAGTGGCAAGTCTGTCTTCCATGCAAATGTAGAACTTTCCTGAGGAACCCAAACGAGAAAATTAAAGTAGGTGCATTTTTGTTGGAATTCAAACTTCCAAACTGAGAATCACTAAATTGAGTCAAAATTAGAAGAAAAGAAATCAAACACGGGCCAATGACATTTATACCAGTTAATCCGCGGGTGTGCAATGCCCGGTGGTCATGGGCCAGGACA
Source organism: Plecotus auritus (assembly GCF_963455305.1). Taxonomy (NCBI): domain Eukaryota; kingdom Metazoa; phylum Chordata; class Mammalia; order Chiroptera; family Vespertilionidae; genus Plecotus; species Plecotus auritus. The sequence goes on from NC_137773.1 coordinate 114,657,263, forward strand.
GCCACCACCCACCTCTAATCAGAGCTCAGAGCTTCATGGGCTTTTACGATGCCGAGCTTTTTAAAATGAAGTGACAACTTGGCTTTCTAGAAAGACAGCACGGAGGGTTATGAAGGACAGGGACCCACTTCCTCCCGAAGGGACAGCCTTCCAGGACCAGGCATGGCAATGGCTGCTGCTTGGGAGGGTGTGAGGCCTAGTCTCCAAGCGAGAGCCTTGAGAGGAGAATTCGTGAGCCACTTCCCTGCGTGGCCCCAAGATGGGGAGCCACATGGACAAGCAGGTGATGGCTGAGAGGCACACCCGAGGGAACCCCACGCTGAGCAGACATATGCCTGGGCTTGGGGTGAGGGGGAGGCCCAGAGGGCGAGGGGACCAGTCCCAGTGCTGTGAGAGGTTGCACCCCTACATCCAAGTCAGAGCTGAAGGGAGGGGAGCTGGCCAGGGCCAAGCAGAGGGACGGGGGGTGTGGGCAGCAGCTCTGGGGATGTCATGCAGCCCCTGGGGAGGCCGGAGCAGGAGGAGGGCAGGCGCCGAGGCCAAGGTCAAGTGATAACTTACACACTGGATACTCCACGTAAGGGAACAAGGCCCACACTGCCCCGAACATGACCCTTTAATGGAAAAGTTGAGCATAAAGGATGATGCAGCAAAGAGATGAGCAGCTCTGGTCTCATCTATTCAGTTTCACTTGGTCGCAAAATACTCAGTTGGCAATAGCCTACAGTTGTGCCAAACGCCAGATGCATTCCTGGACTTTTACAGGTTGTCTGCAGCCTGTAGTTCTCTGTGGGAGCTCTCGCTCCTCGAACCCGCACACACTTCGGAATCCTGCCCACAGTGCCAAGTGTTAAGCAGGTTCCTCCTCAAACCCTGCTCGCCACATCATTGTTGGAAGTACAGGTCCTGGTCCTGCCCTACTACGCCAACTGTCGGGTCCAAGCCCCTCTACCAGGGGCTGGACCTTCTTGGGCACCAGGTGGTAGACGGAGAAACCATGAGAAGTGGTGGGTGTATGAGAATCTCTATTGTAGGAGCCAGTGGCCAAGTAGCCATCGCTGACAAGGAGCCACTAGACAAAACAGTGCTTCAAAGCAAAGTCCCACACAGCAGGCAGCTGCACACCAGCTCGGTAACAAGTCATCTTTCCCACACAGCAGCAGCAGCCTCTGAACCCACAGCCACAGCCTGCTGGCCAGTAACACATCTTCCCCATAATGCAGCCCCACATAACAACAGCCTCGCATAACAGCAGCCTTGCATAGGAGCAGCCTCACCAGGCAGTCGCGCTGCCGGCTGGTCAGAAACATACCTTACACGACTTAGACAAAAGGCTTCTTTCCAAATGCTGAACTCAGTCTTTTGGGTTATAGAAGATCATGCTTGCACAGTGTACATACAGATGACTGTGGCCTTGCTCTTGCACCTGCAGATAGTCCTTGGATATCCTGATGAAGATTCCCATGCTCAGAGTGGCCTTGAACATCCAGCGTATTCTGCATCTTGCGTACTCTGAACAGGGGCCCCACAGTCTTCTGCAGGCACCCTGAGCGTTGACTGCAAGTCTAGCCCCTCCCTGTACAGAAGTGCGTCTTCTCCACCCAGGTGAGTTCTGCTCTGCACTCACCACCCGTGGGAGCCCTGCGGGGGCAGGAGGCAGCCTGCTCCACCTTGGCTCACTGGAAGGTGTGCCGGCAAATTTCAGCTCTGCTCTCCAGATGGCAGCTGCGTTAGAGCAAACTGCTGGCTGACTGGGCATAACTTCTCTCCTTCATTCTCCAACCCTGCTCACCACCCTGGCCAGTGTGCGCCTCCCTTCTGGTCCCCGCTCTTCTGTGATAGCTCATCTCTCCCCAGGACTCGGAGCTCCACGTCCAATTTTCTTCACCTGCTGAGTCGGATGCCCCTTCCTTGATTTGACATCTTCTTCGTGTTTCCCTAAACCTATCTGGCCATGTGTTATCTATCTATCTATATAAACCACTAATATGCAAATAGACCAAATGGCGGAACCACGAAACAACGAAACAAGCGGTCGCTATGATGTGCGCTGACCACAAGGGGGCTCACGCAGAACATGGCGGGCATCGACAGCAGGCGGCAGAGTGCGGAACATGGCAGGTGTCAGCCGCTGCAGGATGGTGGAGCAGGTGAGCAGGGACGCCAGACCAAGGCGGGGTGCAGGTCACTGTCACTGGGGCGAGCCTCTGGTGGTTACTGAAAGTTCTTTGCTCCTGCAAGCCGTGGTCCCACCTGGCGATCACTCAGCACCATCAGTGGGTGCGAGCGGTGGCTGCTGGCCCCGATCGCCCCTCAGGGCTTCTCCACCTCCCCCTACTCCTGAGGGGTGATCTGGGTCAGCAGCCACCGCTCGTACCTGCTGCTGGCACCGGAGCCACTGCTCAAACCCACTGCCGGCCCTGCTCACACCCACAGCCAGCTCTGGAGCTGCCGCTTGCACTCGCTGCTGGCGCCCAGAGCCGGTCCCGATTGCTCAGTGCCATCAGTGGGTGCAAGTGGCAGCTGCCAGCCCAGATCGCCCCTCAGGGCTTCTCCACCTCCCCCTGCTCCTGAGGGGTGATCAGGGCAGCAGCCGCTGCTCACACCTGCTGACAGCACCGGCCCCAATTGCTCCGCGCTGTCATCACATGGAAGCGGTGGTGGCGGGAGCAGGGCTCCTGGCAGACAGGGGACCAGGGTCTGCAGTAGGAGGGGCTGGGCAGGGGCACAGAGGATGGGCTGAGACCCGCCCCTCTGCCCACCACAGCCCCACAGCCCACAGTTCCTTTCAAGGTGCACGAATTCGTGCACTGCGCCCCTAGTCTATAATAATAAAAGTGTAATATGCTAATTATACCAGACAGCCAAACGATCTTCCAGATGACCTTCCAGACGAAGCCGGGGCCGTGAGGGCTAAGTCAGCCACCGTGGCTGCAAGGGTCAAGCCCCTTGCATGCATTTCATGCACCGGGCCTCTAGTATATAGATAAAAGCCTCAGCGACCGTTACAACCAGTCACTAGGATGCTCACTGACTACCAGGGGGCAGATGCTCAACGCAAGAGCTGCCTGCTGGTGGTCAGTGCGCTCTGACAGGGGGAGTGCCGCTCAGCCAGAAGCCGAGCTCACGGCTTGCGAGCGCAGCTGCTGCAGTGTCGGGAGCCTCTACCGCCACCACAGCATGCATTGGCGAGGCACCTGGCCCTGGCTTGGGCTCCTCCTTGGCTGCCTGCGGCTTGGCACACTGCTACATCCTTTGGGGGATCCCGGATTGCCAGAGGGCATAGGCCAGGCTGGGAGGCCCCTCCCCGCTGCACGAATCCATGCACCGGGGCTCTAGTTCATTATAAGCATCTATGTTTACTGTAAAACTGTCATTGCCTCTGTAATATGCATACACAGTTGTGTGAATCACGCTGACTATTCTCTCTACCCTCAAGTGATGCCCCCGATCTGCATCTAGGACCTGGAAAACACATCTGGTTCAGGAGGCACTTACCTACTCCATTACCAAAGTGGTGTTATTTTTGTTTTTTTGTTTTTTGCTTTTCATTATATTTTGTAAAGTTTAAGTTTTACAAAGTCTTTAGGAGACACCGATTGATAGAAGCAAACAAGGGTAACACATGCTTAAAGGACTCCTGGCGACAGCCAGTATGCAAATGACTTAAAAGTAACAAGTCTATATTCTCCAGGTGATTTCCGGCATCGCACTTGCCACAGGCCCAGCAGACACAACTGCTGGCCTCTGGTTGGTGGATCTTCACGACTCACTGTGCAGGTGGAATCATGGGCAACTGTTAGCAGATGTGTTGTTCATTACAAAGATGTGGCTACAAAGTTCCTATCTTTCTAACATTAAGGGGAAAACCAAAGAAAACGTCACAAAATGAGATGGTGAGAGACCGTTTGTTTGGTCTTCTTTGGGAATAGTTGTGCAAATCACCTCTTTCAACTGGAGAGCCTCACAGCAGCATGCTCAGAAAGCCAACTGGCATTGCTGAGTGTCCGGAGACACCCGGACCCTGGGACCAGGCGGACAAAGAGCATGCTCCATCCAGCTGACCACTCACTCACTCTGGGGCCAGGCAACAGAGAGAGAGCTCCATCCAGCTGACCACTCACCCTGGGACCAGGCGACAGAGAGCACCTCCATCCAGCTGACCACTCACAGGACCGTGGATGGAACCTGCACCTGGCGGTCCATGCGGGGACGTTAGCCCTGGAGGCAAAACACGGCCTGTTCTCCTTCCAGTGCTTCCATCCCTAGAACCCTTCTTCCCTGCCCCTGTGACTGCCTGTTGCTCCAGGACTCTGCCCTCACCTGCAAGCGATTCCATCACTTCCCAAGGTTACACCGTCACCATGACCATGGTTCCTCGTTCATCTCTCCCCTGACCTTTCCTCCAGGAGTCGCACCTCCAGTGCCTGCTGGGCTCTCCCATCGGCACGCCCCACAGGAACCCCAAGCCTCCATGTGAAGTTGGGCCCCAGTGCCTTCCCTCTGACCTGTGCCTCCTTCCCTATTGGCTCTGCCTAGCGCTGGTGCCACCAGCCACAGAGCGCCAGGGCGGGTCGCCTCTCGCACCAGCTCCCACGCTGCTTCTCCTTGCCCGACTCTGGCTGCTCCCTAAGTGACCTCTAACATAAGGCCCGTCTGGTTGGTTAGAAAACGGACTGTCACTGGGTGGTCTGTGTCAGGTAGAAATATACAAGGAATGTATCGATGGCAATGGAACGCATGCAAGAGCCAGATTCCCTGCCCATGGATCACCTGGAAATGCCCTTGAGGAACCGTTCCAAAGAGCAAACACTCCAAAGTGCACACTAATTTGACTTCATTTTAATGTTTGACATTGAAAGGCCTGTTAGATTTGAATGATCGATTCAGCCACCCCATGGGTCTCCCTGGGACCCCTGGCTCCTGGGCTGGGCATGAGGCTGCCCTCGGAGACAGACATGCAGGTGAAGCGGCCAAACCTAATTGGGGGGGCGACGCGGGGGGGAGGGGAGGCGGGGGGTGGAGCCCATTTGGATATTTGGAAATTCAACTGTCGGCTTCTAAATTGATGGCCCAGTTTTAGACAGGAATTTAAATCTGTGCATGGCACGGCCCAGGCCTTCGGAATGAGGAGACCTCGTTACAGAAACTGACCATAGCAGCCCTGCCGACGCCCCAAACACCCCTGAGACTGTGAGTCAGACCCTGGTTACAACCACTTTTCAAACCCCGAAGTTCCTCGGGCATTTCCAGCAGCATCACGTCCGAAACACAGCACACCTAAACGTGCAGGTGGGTGTGGGGACAATTTCTCCTAACTCCTGACTTCCGCGGCCACCCACAAGACCCTCCCAACATCCTTTTTGAAAAAAAATTCAATTGCTCTGCAAAGAGAAAACCAATTGTCTTCGTGTGTGGACAAATTGTAAATGAGCTTTTAGAAATCCATCCTCCTCAAACAGTATTATTGGAACAAAGCCATAAGGAGAGGAACTGCACTTTTATTTAATATATGTTTACTGATTTCAGAGAGGAAGGGAGAGGGAGAGGGAGAGAGAAACATCAATGATGAGAGAGAATCATGGACCAGCTGCCTCCTGCATGCCCCACACTGGGGATTGAGCCCGCAACCCAGGCATGTTCCCTGACCGGGAATTGAACCGTGATCTCCTGGTTCATAGGTCGACGCTCAACCTTGAGCCACACCGGCCCATGACTCAGAGCTTTGTTCCAACAGCAGTTCTTGATCTGATCAATAATAAGAGGAAGTTCCCAAACCACATAGCCTGCGGCTGCTGCCTTCACAACCAGGCCTGGAAGGCGCGGGCCTCAGAAGTAGTTTCAGGGTCAGGCTCCTCCAGGGCAGCAGCTGAGGACCTGGCTGCCCAGGTGACAGCCTCCCCCCCGCCCCCCGCCCCAGCTCTCCAGCAACTGGGGAGGGCCCTGCTGGTGATGAGATTGGGGAGCACATGGTAGATGAATTAGGACAAGCAGCATGGACTCACGAACACACACCACTGACATGGAAGAGGCGGCAACAAACCAGTGGAAGTGCAGACAGAAACGCCAGCCGCGACGCTCATTCTCCAGCGTCAGGCGCTAGACGAGCGCTCACAGCTGCCGACCGAGCAGGAGCACATCTGGCAGTGTTAGTCAGTGACACAGCATCTTCCTGTGTGGATCACACTTCTGGTTTGAACTATATTTGAAAAACAATCCCTCAGAATAGCTTTTTAGATTCATTGACCAGAGAGTGAAGGCACAGTGGTGCAGTGGGATTGGACACGAGGAAACCGCTATGTCTTTCCTTCTTGACCCCATGTTAACTGTTTAAAGGTGGTTCTGTCCACATAGCACTGGGGTGGAGACAGGCGGGTGGACTGACCTGGGAAACACCTCGTCCAGCACGTAGTAACTGCGATCCAACCAGGGCAGCTCTTCACCCCCCCGTGACGCCTTCTTTGTCTCCACTGTGAGGACAGCACAGCACAGCTCTGAGGCTGCTGTGGAGGTGCAACCAGCTCACCTGTACAGCACCCCAGCCACGAGCCAGCCACCTGGGCAGCACCCCAGCCATGAGCCAGTCACCTGGGCAGCACCCCAGCCACGGGCCAGTCACCTGTACAGCACCCCAGCCACGAGCCAGCCACCTGGGCAGCACCCCAGCCACGGGCCAGTCCCCTGGGCAGCACCCCAGCCACGGGCCAGTCACCTGGGCAGCACCCCAGCCACGGACCAGCCACCTGGGCAGCACCCCAGCCACGGGCCAGCCACCTGGGCAGCACCCCAGCCACGGGCCAGCCACCTGGGCAGCACCCCAGCCACGAGCCAGTCACCTGTACAGCACCCCAGCCACGGGCCAGTCACCTGTACAGCACCCCAGCCACAGGCCAGCCACCTGGGCAGCACCCCAGCCACGAGCCAGCCACCTGGGCAGCACCCCAGCCACGGGCCAGCCACCTGGGCAGCACCCCAGCCACGAGCCAGCCACCTGGGCAGCACCCCAGCCACGAGCCAGCCACCTGGGCAGCACCCCAGCCACGGGCCAGCCACCTGGGCAGCACCCCAGCCACGGGCCAGCCACCTGGGCAGCACCCCAGCCACGAGCCAGTCACCTGGGCAGCATCCCAGCCACGGGCCAGCCACCTGGGCAGCACCCCAGCCACGAGCCAGCCACCTGGGCAGCACCCCAGCCACGGGCCAGTCACCTGGGCAGCACCCCAGCCACGGGCCAGTTACCTGGGCAGCACCCCAGCCACGAGCCAGTCACCTGGGCAGCACCCCAGCCACGGGCCAGCCACCTGGGCAGCACCCCAGCCACGGGCCAGTCACCCGGGCAGCACCCCACGGGCCAGCCACCTGGGCAGCACCCCAGCCACGGGCCAGCCACCTGGGCAGAACCAGCACCACGCCAGCACCCAATGCTGCCCCCACGCTCAGTGTAAACACAGTAACTGCTGCTTTTCACTCTTACGCCTGCAGAATCCTGAGCTGAACTCTTGTTCCCAATGAAGAGCTTTTCTAGTTACATCGCTCAGCTTCTTGGACAGAACATAACTTAATCAAACGAGGGTGATTTAGGACTCTTCCCCATTAGGGGAGCTCCATTTCACTTCCGTGGTGTGCCTGTCACCACTGCTCACAGGTATCCCCACACGGAGCCAGGATTCCTGCTCACGTTGTGGGGGGTGGGGGGACGAGTGATCAGGGGATGATCTGGGCACAGGATGTGTCATTGGAATAGGAATTTCTTAGGTTTTACAAGTGTGTCTGTTTGCTCAGCTGCTCTCTGAGGTTAAGAATGAAGTCATGCCTTTGAAACTAAATGAAGAGACTCAGTGTGTCTGTGGGTGAGTGGGGGCAGTGATGTGTGGGGATGGTGGCGGCTGGATTAGCCTCTGCCCTGAAGAGCTGAGGAATCCAATCCAAAACCTGGCGCCACCCCTCCCACAGCCCCTCCCACGGCTGCGCTGCCTCAGAGCTGAGTCTGGTGGCATGCGCCTTGTGAACATTCAGTTAACGCCCCTCACATGCAGTTTTCAGAACTGGCTGAAATTGTGAAAGGAATGGGCCATGTACACAAGGCCTTTCGTAGTCTCTACTGCAAATCACAGGCTACAGGAAGGTGCTGCCCTCTCTGATCCTCAAAACACAGACACAAAACTCCCATAAGAGAATCGCATACATGTCCGTCATTGCCCTCCGCCAAGTGTTTCATTGTTCATGGGGTCTCCCTGGGAGACCAAGCTCCCCTCCACACCACAGGGGCAAACTCTGCAACGGAAATTCCACTCCAGCATCAGATTGGCTCAAAATGACCCAACCACCACAGGCAGCCCGCCTGGTGGTGACCCTGGGGGCATGTCTGTCCTCCTAAATCCCAAACGTTCCTGCCTTCAGGAGCGGGTAGGGGAGAAGCCACAGGTGCCACTTGCTCATCCTCCCTGCCACACTTGGGGCACAGTACTTCTGCCAGCACCTGCAGGACCCAGACAGGCCAACAGCCAGCCTGATGGGCTGACCCGCATTCCTTCCTCAGACTTACAACAGTCATCCCACCTGACCTGTCATGGGCACACACCCATGTGGCTACAGCCATGTCTGAGGACAGACACAGGAAGAATCTATGAGGACACACTGTGGTCACGGCCCTATCCTCTCACTGAGGGGGCACAGAATGGTCCCACAGGCCACAGATGAAGTCTATTCATTGGCTGTTTAAATATGAGTTTGATTGACGTTATGTACACAAATGAGGACATGGGAGGAGGGTCATGTTAAGTGGCATAGACAATTATTAAATACTAGAGGCCCAGTGCATGAATTCGTGCACTGGTGGGGTTCCTCAGCCTGGCCTGCACCCTCTTGCAATCCAGGACCCCTCAAGGGATGTCATACTGCCAGTTTCGGCCTGATCCCCACAGGCCAGGACAAGGGACCCCACTGGTGCACGAATCCATGCACCAGGCCTCTAGTATGCATATAAGATCTTTGGTTAATCTCTTCCTGGCCCCCTCCCCCTTCCCTCTGAGATTCATCAGTCTGTTCCATGTTTCCATGCCTGTGCATTGAGCGTCTGCCCCCTGGTGGTCAGTGTGCATCATAGCTACTGGTCAAACGGTTGGACACTTAGCATATTAGCCTTTTATATATATAGATTTTATATATAGAGAGATATTTTGTGCAGTTCATGACAACAGCACAAACATCGCAAATCCATGCACAGACCTGGTCCTCTGAATGTGACCGACTTCGGAGACACTGAAGTGACTCCCTGTGTCCACTCCATGGGAAACACTACACAGCCATGCCAGTGGGGCCCACCTCACACAGGACTGACTGACCGTGAGGAAATGACAGCCAATATTTCTACAGATTTTAATGAGCAAACGGGGATCGGCTCCAAGAGTTCAAAAGATATCTTTCTGTTTCTAAAATATATTCCTAGTGATTTCAGAGAGGAAGGGAGAGGGAGAGAAAGAGAGAGCCATCAATGATGAGAGAGAAACATTGATCAGCTGCCTCCTGCACACCCCACACTGAGATGGAGCCTACAACCTGGGCATTGTGCCCTGACTGGGAATTGAACCATGACTTCCTGGTTCATAGGTTGATGCTCAACCACAGAGCCACATCAGTTCGAATGGCATCTCTAAACTACTGATGCCAAGTGTCTGTATGTGTCCTGGATTTTTATTTTCCTTCCTGATTTTTATTGTAAATGTGTGTCTTTCTCTTTATTGCCATCACTCCTCCCCAGGCAATGGTGATAATGAGGCAGTAGCATCCTGCTGAATTCAGGTCAAACATCTAGAACCTGAGAAAAGGAATTTGGGGGACAAGCATTAACCTGAAGAGAACTAGAATTTTGGCACAGAAAATACCAGGTTTCTCATATATAACTGCTACACGGTTTTGATTTTTAAAAACATTTCACTGTTGTTTTTAAGGTAGAATACCCTCACCCTCAATTGGCCACAAAGAAACATTTATGATTAAAAATGTTGTTAAAGATCATCAGGATGGTGAATTTTTACATTAAAATGTGTATAAAAAGGCACAGTATTTGATGAAACACTTGCTAGTATTTGGTGAAACATTTTAGAATGGTCCACCTTTCCTTTTAACTCCTGCAAACTTCCCAAATCAACCCAGATCCTGACACTGATTTGTTTCCATAGTTTTACTTCTAACACCCCCCGTCTCAGCCCCCACTTCTCATTAACCTGCGCACTCTCTGAAGAGCCGTGGCTGTAACTGCCCTTATTTTATGGAACGGAAGTCCAAGGCAGCCGGAGGTTACGTGACTGACGGAGCCACTCTGCTGCCAGTGACACGGCAGTCCCCATGCGGAAACCTGTGGACAGACCCGCAGGGGGAAGGAGGAGGAGGTCATGAGCTTCACACTAAGGATCTGAAGGTCCAACAAACTGGAAAGTCGGCAGCATAGAGCCGCACCTGAGACCCTGAGGTTAGCGACCACTGGGAAGCCACGTTCCTGGGGTGAGTGTGCGCAGCTCCCGTGTGCGTGCCCTAAGGACGCAGCCCTGGCCTGTCCCATCGCCATCTCCCCAGGTAAAGGCCGAGGTTAATCTGCAGTTTATTTATTTGTTTATATGTTTTTATTGGTTTTAGAGAGAGGGAAAGGGAGGGGGAGAGAGATAGAAACAACATTGATGAGAGAGAATCATGGATTGGCCGCCTCCTGCATGCCCCACACTGGGGATCGAGCCTGCAACCCGGGCATGTGCCCTGACTGGAAATCCAACGCTGACCTCCTGGTTCATAGGTCGACGCTCAACCGCTGAGCCACACGGTCCAGGCCTATTTGGTTTATGTCAAACAGCGTCTGTCTAGACGCCTTGTAAACCTGCAGGCCTGTGTACTGGAATTTACTATTGACCAGAGGAATAATTTGTACATATGAATACACAGGGGTCAGGATTTCACAGATAGCACGAGTGACTAGGGAGGTATGTGCTCTGAATCCCCCAAACAAGATGACCCCAAACCTCAGCCTGGGCCTGACAAGGCTCAAAAACAGGACAAGTTGGGGAGAGCTCAACCACGTGGCTGACGACTGAGCCATACCCAGGTCCGCCCCGGTCTCCTTGCTTTCCTGAAACTTGTAGGAACACGGCAGATGCTGCCCCTAGACACTGGTTCCCCTTCCTTCACCTTGTCTGGGGCTCAGGCCACTGCTGGCCTACTGGTCGGGCTAAATGTCCTAACAGAACCACACTGACCTCTCCCCATCTCCTGGCTCCTGTGGAATTTACATTTGGCCATGCACAGCCATACTTAAACACTTTTATCACTGGTAAGTATTATGTAATATCATAATATTCTCAGGATTGCTCACTACTTTTACTTTTGGCCAGAAATGTCTGCTCAGCCAGATTACAAACTCTACGGAGGTCTGGGCCATGGATGTCCAGGCCAACGAGGCCACACCAGCCTATACGGAGCCACGCATCCAGCAAACCTGCCCAGACCCATTGCATTAATGGAGCTCCCCTCTGTGCGAGGAGAAAACACAATTAAACGCAGTAAATAAGCTCATTCTTAGACATTGAAGCTCATTAAGCAAATGTTAAAGATTAAGGTCTTTGTCTTAATGGGAACAAACACAAATTAGCAGGTAGAAGAAGGTGGTTGTCTGTGAGTGAACAGGGAAACACGAATAAAACCAGGTCTGACAACTCGGTGGAAGCTCAGCCTCTAGAGTGACCTGTGTCATTAACCAGAACATGTTTTATTGTCTCCTTTTAAAAAACGGACCCTCCCTAGCTCTGGCCAGTGTGGCTCAGTGGTTGAGTGCTGTCCCATGTGCCCGTCAGGGCACACGCCCAGGTTGCAAGCTTGATCCCCAGTAGGGGGCGTGCAGGAGGCAGCTGATCAATGTTTCTCTCTCTCTCACCACTGATGTTTCTCTCTCCCTAAATCAATAAAAACATGTATTTTTTAAATGGACCCTCCTTAAATGGTTGGCAGGTATTAATGAACTTGAAAGGACAGGAATACCTATCCTATTTACTTAGTCTCGAGTTCATGCATTTTTTCCTATCAAAAGATTTTCTCATTTGATAGTAATCCCAAGGGTGCCCTCCCCGGTGATGGGAATGAGGTGGTCAGCGTATTCGCTGCTGTGAGTCCGTCCGCACCCGCAGAGACACACAGACGGTGGCTCTGCTTCTGCACCAGCGGGGCCTGGACAGACCACAGGCAGGAGCGAGAGCTGCCAGCATATGTAATTCGTTTAACAATAAAGATTTTTTTTAAGCTGTCAGTGTATTTATACCTTAGTCTGCTCCAAGTCAGGGCACAAGAGTAGCCAACACAGATTAAAAACCTTAATTCTAGCCCTAGCCCGTTTGACTCAATGGATAGAGCATTGGCCTGTGGACTGAAGGGTCCTGTGTTCGAGTCCAGTCAAGGGCACATGCCCAGGTTGCAGGCTCCATCCCCAGTGTGGGGCATGCAGGAGGCAGCCAATCAATGATTCTCTCTCATCATTGATGTTCTATCTCTCTCCCTCTCCCTTTCTCTCTGAAATCAATAAAAATATATATTTTTTAAAAACACCTTAATTTGCCTAAAGTGAGTTCAGCAATGATAACCTATCAGTTTAATTCCCCTACATCCATAATAGGATGGAACAAAATTTAAAAAGGTAATTATAGAGTCTATCTATTCTTTGAAGAAGTAACTAACATTTTAAAATGTTTAAAATAAAAAATTTTAGTCTTACTTTCTAATATTTAGGTGGTATGACAATTAAAAAGTGGATAAAATGCTCAAACTTTAAAGTTAAATGTGAAAGTATTGAAATTATATTTCTTTTTCTTTTCAGCCTAATTATTTTTTAAAGAAATGTGACAAACAGTTATATTAATGTACCAGGAGCCATTATCCTAATATATAAAAAGCCAGGGGCTGTCATGAGTGAAACAACCATATGGACGACTGAACAGCAGGCTGCGTGGGGCGACCAGGCCGGAAGGGGGGTTAGTGAGGGATGACCAAACTACTGAAGAGCAGGCTGCGTGGGGTGACCAGGCCTGCAGGGGGTAGTTGGGGGCAACCAGGCTGGTGGGGGGGGGCAGTTGGGGGCGACCAGGCCAGCAAGGGGGCAGTTGGGGGCAACCAGGCCAGTGGGGGGGGGCAGTGAGGGGCGACCAGGCCAGCAGGGGGGGCAGTTAGGGGTGACCAGGCCAGTGGGGAAGCAGTTGGGGGCGACCAGGCCAGCAGGGGTGTAGTTGGGGGCAACCAGACCAGCAGGGGGGGCAGTAAGGGGTGACCAGGTCGGCAGAGGGGGCAATAATGGACAACCAGGCTGGCAAGGGGACAGTTAGGGGTGACCAGGCCAGCAGGTAGAGGCAGTGAGGGGTGATCAGGTTGGCAGGGGGGCAGTTAGGGGCAATCAGGCAGACAGGCAAGTGAGCAGTTAGGAGCCAGCGATCCTGGATTGTGAGAGGGATGTCCGACAGGCAGTTGAACATCCCCCGAGCGGTCCTGGATTGGAGAGGTGCAGGCTGGGCTGAGGGACACCACCCCCCATGCACGAATTTCATGCACCGGGCCTCTAGTAAAAAATACTTTTAAAAAAACAACACTATAAAGACTCTCCTTCTACAGGGTTTATTCCAATAGATATTTCCATATAAGGGAGTAGTAACAACACCTAAAACGTATTGCCATCAACTACATATTGAATACTACTCCAGGAATTTTACACATGCTATTTCTCTTCCTCACAAGATGCCAAAAGGCATGTACAAGGAAGTATTCACACCTTACAGGTGAGGACCTGGGTCAGAGAAATTAACTGATATGCTCCCCACATTATAATAATTATAATACATTATTATAATATTAAAATATTAGCCATAATATTATAGGATAAGCCAAGATTGAAATTCAGTGTGTCTTGACAAGCGGGTAAGTGTAGACATGAGTGTGTGTGTGCATGTGTGTGTGTGTGTGTGTGTGTGTGTGTGTGTTTGTGTTCCTTTCAGGTGAAATTACTTTGAACACGCAAATGTCACTGAATTATAATAATTGCCTCTGATTGTACACAAACACACACGCACTCAAAACCTGCCATTGTTTTCATTTTGACTGCATCTCAGAAAAAAATTTATTCCTAAAATAAACATGTTTGAGAAAATGAGGCTGAAAAGCATCCCGGTCTGACATAAGCGCTCTGCCCCCTGTGAGCCCTCTGTCCTCCCGCGGCTTCAGTCCTGTCTCCTGTGTGGCTCAGCTCAGGCTGCAGAGGCACCTGGCCCTGGCCATCTGTGAGAAGAAGAGCATTTTGAGATGATTCTGTGAACGCAGCCAAGAAATGCCTGCCTCCTTTTTGCCCCTTGCTCCCTCTCTCTCTTTGTTTTCCTTGTTTTAAAGTGTTGATCAATCAGCTGACACTATGCAAATTCCCTGAGGGTGAGGGTGGGGCAGAACCTTGGGTACAAAAGCACACCCTGGCCCTGCCGCCCACCATCCTGTGTTTCCTCAGATCACATCGCTGTCCTCACATGTTATTAACATGTTCGTACGTGGGCAGGCTTATTTTTGCCAACTGACAGGGCACCATAGGACACAGGGATCTTTGAAACACTAGAGGTTTCTCGTTAGTGGATGTTCGGTTATGAGACGGGCACCGGAGGCCAACAGCTGTGGAGCACAATGCAGGGTCCACACCGTCAAGACCGAAAAGGGCTGTCTAATTCACTCTAATTTCCTCTCGGCTCGAGGGAAAGCCAGGCCACCCTCCTGGCACCATGCGCATCAGAATCATATCTTACCCTGCCCCTGCTGCAGCTCGGGGAGGAAAGGGATTTTAGGCAAATTTATTGAAAAGGCATCTTTACAGGAGGGGCTCAGAGCCAGAGGTCGCAGGGCTCGAGGAGTCGGCCCCAGACAGAGGCGGGCTGGCGAGTGTGCACCTCCGGGCCTCTCCTCTCGCGGCTTCCTCTCCATGAAGATGAGGGTGTGGGAACACACCTGAGTACAAAAGCCCCACACCCCTCCCACCTCCCACACCCCTTTAACGGTTCATCTGGATCTGAGACATCGACCACGCCCATGTCTGGGAAAGCGGTGAAGGAGTGGAGCAAAGCAAAGCAACACCCCACCCCACGCTGGGGTCCCCGTGTCTCCTGCCACAGCCTTCCCTCCGGGAAGAATGCAGCGGGTGCCACACCAAGGCGCCTGCTGGCTCGCCATCTCAAGATCCTCGCTGAGCAAACACATCTGCCCATCTTCCTCGCGCTTCACAGTGCACCGTGCTTGTCCTTCCCTTTAAAGTCCCTCGTTCTAACAACAAAATGACTCTCTCTGTGCCCAGCAGCGCCGGACGCATCACTCCCTGGTCACCACCTCCATAATGCGCGCTGGCGCCGGACACACCTTGTTGTTCACCCATGGCTCCCATCAGGGTCCACAGAGACCCCAGGCTCCTCTCCCAGCTCAGAAAGCAGCCGCCTGCACCTGCCCCTTGAGAAAGCAGCACTGCCTGCCATCGGCCACAGCTGCTCAGAGCCTCCCCGGTTCCTACAGCCACAGCCATCTGCTCTCTCTCACACACATACACACACACACACACACACACACACACACACACACACACACACTCCTACATGCAGGCACCCACACCCTGGCCATGTACCTTTTTGGGTCTTTTTCTCCTCTGACTACTGCCATTGAACTTCTCACCACTGTTGCTTTTCTGAGCTGCATCCTCATTGATCATTGTGAACAGTCGGTAGAACAAACAGCTCTGCCATGCAGCCTGCCGCCTGCACCGCCGGGAGCGAGTGTGCAAGCACTGGAGCGAGCAAGGGGGTGGGGAGGGGGTTCGGAGGCGTGCGCAGTGACGTTGCCATGGCAGCAGCTGCCACAACTGTTTATCTGACTGCACGGTTAAAACCAATTCCGCCAATTATCACCCAGCCCAATACAATGCAGGAAGCCTTAAAAAGAGAATGCCAGGGACGCAAATGATTGAGGGACTCAGCTGTTTGCTTTCTGACACACTTTCCATTCAATCAGCTCTCATTCCACACATAGACCATCTCAAACACCTGCACACAGATCTGCTCACAGACCTGCTCACAGACCTGCTCACAGACCTGCACACAGACCTGCTCACAGACCTGCTCACAGACCTGCACACAGACCTGCTCACAGACCTGCACACAGACCTGCTCACAGACCTGCACACAGACCTGCTCACAGACCTGCACACAGACCTGCTCATAGACCTGCACACAGAATGTACACACAGACCTGCACACAGACCTGCTCACAGACCTGCACACAGACCTGCTCACAGACCTGCACACAGACCTGCTCATAGACCTGCACACAGAATGTACACACAGACCTGCACACAGACCTGCTCACAGACCTGCACACAGACCTGCTCACAGACCTGCACACAGACCTGCTCATAGACCTGCTCACAGACCTGCTCACAGACCTGCTCACAGACCTGCACACAGACCTGCTCACAGAATGTACACACAGACCTGCACACAGACCTGCACACAGAATGTGCACACAGACCTGCTCACAGACCTGCACACAGACCTGCACACAGACCTGCTCACAGACCTGCACACAGACCTGCTCACAGACCTGCACACAGACCTGCTCACAGACCTGCTCACAGACCTGCACACAGACCTGCTCACAGACCTGCACACAGACCTGCTCATAGACCTGCTCACAGACCTGCACACAGAATGTACACACAGACCTGCTCACAGACCTGCACACAGACCTGCTCACAGAATGTACACACAGACCTGCTCACAGACCTGCACACAGAATGTACACACAGACCTGCTCACAGACCTGCTCACAGACCTGCTCACAGACCTGCACACAGACCTGCTCACAGACCTGCACACAGACCTGCACACAGACCTGCACACAGAATGTGCACACAGACCTGCTCACAGACCCGCACACAGACCTGCTCACAGACCTGCTCACAGACCTGCTCACAGACCTGCACACAGACCTGCTCACAGACCTGCACACAGACCTGCTCACAGACCTGCACACAGACCTGCTCACAGACCTGCTCACAGACCTGCTCACAGACCTGCACACAGACCTGCTCACAGACCTGCACACAGACCTGCTCACAGACCTGCTCACAGACCTGCACACAGACCTGCTCACAGACCTGCACACAGACCTGCTCACAGACCTGCACACAGACCTGCACACAGACCTGCTCACAGAATGTGCACACAGACCTGCTCACAGACCCGCACACAGACCTGCTCACAGACCTGCACACAGAATGTGCACACAGACCTGCTCACAGACCTGCACACAGACCTACACACAGACCTGCTCACAGACCTGCTCACAGAATGTACACACAGACCTGCTCACAGACCTGCACACAGACCTGCACACAGACCTGCACAAAGAATGTACACACAGACCTGCTCACAGAATGTGCACACAGAATGTACACACAGACCTGCTCACAGAATGTACACACAGACCTGCTCACAGACCTGCACACAGACCTGCTCACAGACCTGCTCACAGACCTGCACACAGACCTGCACAAAGAATGTACACACAGACCTGCTCACAGACCTGCACACAGACCTGCACAAAGAATGTACACACAGACCTGCTCACAGACCTGCACACAGACCTGCACACAGACCTGCTCACAGACCTGCACACAGACCTGCTCACAGACCTGCACACGGAATGTACACACAGACCTGCTCACAGAATGTGCACATACACCTGCGCAGACTTGCACACATTCCCACCCTCAGGCCTGCATGTAATGTTCTTCCTACAGGTACATAAACCAGAACAGACACAATGCCTCAGGAGAAACTAACATTCCTGAACATGCCCTGAACCTGAAGAGACCCCATCCGTCTGTCACCTCGCGCACTGTCCATTCTCCAGCCCTGGGAGGAGGGGCACGAGAAGAAGGCTGGCCGAGGGGAGGCCCCCGCCTCGTCCCCACGGAAGCCTGGTCCCCACGAAGAGGAAAGAGGCCTCCAGGGAAATAGTTGAAATCCATTTTGTTTCACCAACAAGAGAACAAGACCAGAAATGAGAGGCTGTCCCAGGGTCCCAGGCTACTTGGGGGCAGAGGGAGGCCAGGCCAGGGCCTGTGCCCCTCGCTGGGCAGCTGTGATCCGGAGTGACCTTGCCACGGCTGCTTAAAAGTCCTAGGTCAGATCTCATCTACTGCCACTGGAGGCAGGGAGCCTTCAGCTCTTGAGCGAGAAGTTGGGCCCCTGGCCCCACACCCCCCAGGAGGGCTGGGAAGGAGGCCCCCACTTCTCCTGGAAACAGGGTGTGTCCAGTGCTCAAGACCCGCATTCCCTTCTCCCCTGCTTCCCAACACAGACCTCGGACAGCGGGCAGCAGTGACACTGAGAGTGGCTCCTCGCCCTGTGGCCAGGCTCACGCGAGGTGCTTACGGCAACACTGGGGTGCAGAGTCCGCCCGCTCACACATACTAGCATTAACATGCTGATTAATTATAGTCCCACTTCACACACGCGCCAGCAAAGTTTGCGGTCGAACGTGGAGCTCCGTGGGAGAATGAGCGTGGGCGCTCCCTGCACGGTGTCGCGCTCACTCTGCGGCGCAGCTGAGCGCTGTCTTGGCAACATGAGTCCCTGGAAACAGGGATTGGGATTGGGGTTCCTGCAGGTGCAAATGCACGGCCAGGCAGGCTGCGTCCCCAACAGGCATAGCTTCCTGGTAAAATGTAACTGTGCTCCATAGACATGTTCATGAGAAAGCCGGCTTGAAAATAAGTGGCGACGTGTTTTTTCGTTAAACTCTGAAGAGAAAGGGTGTGTCAATTGATCAGTACTCAGTAACCCAGAGGCCGAGTGTGTAAGAGCCACAGGAATGTAAGTCTTTTTTTTAAATATATTTTTATTGCCCTAGCCGGTTTGGCTCAGTGGATAGAGCATCAGCCTACGGACTGAAGGGTCCCAGGTTCAATTTCGGTCAAGGGCATGTACCTTGGTTGTGGGCACATCCCTGGTGGGGGGTGTGCGGGAGGCAGCTGATCGATGTTTCTCTCTCATCGATGTTTCTAACTCTCTATCCCTCTCCCTTCCTCTCTGTAAAAAATCAATAAAATATATTATATATATATATATATATATATATATTGATTTCAGAGAGGAAGGGAGAGGGAGAAAGAGAGAAACATCAGTAATGAGAGAGACTCATTGATCAGCTGTCTCCTGCATGTCCCACACTGGGGATCGAGCCCACAACCCGGGCATGTGCCCTGATGGGAATCGAACCCTGACTCCTGGTTCCTAGGTCGACGCTCACCCACTGAGCCATGCCGGCCCGGCCTCTTTGTTAATTATTTAATCTGCTTAGCTGCTGAGAACACATTGCCCCTTGGCCTTGATAATATGGTGATACTCAGACCTGGAAAGCGCGTCTCCAAACTCCAATGGGGAGAATAGCGCTGCTCACGGAAGTGCATCGTGCACCACGCAGAATTCAGGAACCCAGGTGGTCAACCCGTCCATGCTGGTCCCTCCACTGTCCATACAAATCACTGCATGCCGTCTGCTGGAGCTTTCATCCTGCGTAAGTATCCAAGAAATAACTTTCCATCCTGTTATTTTACAAAAGTGTTTAGATGATAGCAGCAATAATCTATTCCATGCTGTGCAGGCTGGAGTGGGTGAGGGTGAAAGCTAGCTCACCATCCTGCCCGCAGGCCCAGGGTGTTCATGCTACACTTGGATCTCAGGCTGTTCTACCTACAACTACAGGAATCTAACTAAGAAAAGTGGATAGATAACCTTTTCAATGTCCTTTGTGCCTAGTCAATTATCAGATTCTTCCTGGGCCCAGTAACTTATCCACCTAGAAAGTATCCAGAACTATGATGGATCTGAGATCCAACTTGCATGCTAACCAGTGAGAGTGCTAGTTTCCTGGATGCTGGCAGAAGCCACGAGACTTCTGGGTCAGAGACGAAGACGGTTGGTTATTACTCAGAGCACAGCAGGCAGCACGGGCTTTGGCATGCTTGCATCAGGTTCCCTTACTCCTTGTCCTCACAGGCTTGATGAGTATGGTCCAGGTGGATGCTTCACACTCAGAGGGTTGTATATAGAGAGGCACCCCGAGTTTAGGGAGCCTGACTTTTATAGCAGGCAGTATAGAGAGAGGCACCCTGAGCTTAAGGAACCTGACTCTTTTAAATCAGGCAGTATAGAGAGAGGCACCCCAAGCTTAGGGAACCTGACTCTTTTATAGCAGGCAATATAGAGAGAGGCACCCTGAGCTTAGGGAAACTGACTCTTTTAGAGCAAGCAGTAAACATATCTGGACTTTGCTCTAGACAGAGCCATCATCTTTGTTACACTGGAGAGCAAGGGTGCCTCATCTCTGCTCCTCTATCTTCCAAAGCTGCTTGCTACAACATTTTAAAAAAATAGTCTGGAGCAAAGACAGTCAGTGCCCAGCTTGCAAGATGTACAGAAATGTAAGAAACCCACAGAAAAACCTCTCTTCAACAGAAAGTTTCAAAAAGTACACATTATCCTTCAGCTGAGATAAATGCCACCCTGCCCTTCATGGCGTCTACATTTAAGTGGACACTCCATGGGAATTCCTGAAAACTCCCTGCAGTCACGCATACATGTCTGTGCAGTTAAGTTCTAACAGTTCGCTCCATTATAGACATTTAGAAGGTTTCACACATCGTCTGTGGTTTTGCCAGAATTACTACAGCACACAGCAAGGATGGATGTCAGTACGTGTGGTCTCAGTCCCACCCAGCCAATCAAATCATCCACCCGGCCTCCCTGTTTCTCTCCCACCGTGTAATAACTGTCTTACTTTCCTCACAGATAATTTCCTATTTCTTTTTTTATACTGTGACAAGTCTGTGAATCGATGAACCTCCATTTTAAAGGGGAAACATGAGTCAAAGAGACTTGAATGAGCAGATTAAATGGCCAAGTGACTCAGTAACAAACAGAATGGAATGTAGTTGACTCAATTTTCAATAACCTTTTATTTTTTTCCACTAGAAAACAAAGACATTGGAAAACATATGAGCCTACAGAACCTAACATTTCTCAAGGTCAACCAATGAAGCTGGAAAATAATGACGGAAAACAGAAATGCTGACAGTTATTATTTAGACTGGAAAACCATTTTGGCACTTGTACAAATCCTAGAGAATTGTACCCACTAGTTTGGACAGAAATAAAAAATCTACTAGGCTTGACAAATGAGCCACTCTTCCCTTCTCTTCTTCCAGTCCCTCGTCTATACATTCTTGCCGTCAAGGTAGTCTATAAAAGGAGATAGAAAAATCAAAATACAATGGGACCACATTTTTTGTTCAGGAAAAACTACCGGAGCTCCTAGGAGGAACACCAAGACCTGTCTGGGTTGGTCAGTGAGTAATTCCCAGGTAAAGAAATGCCTATTCTTGCCCTAGTCGTTTGGTTCAGTGGATAGAGCGTCAGCCTGCAGACTGAAGGGTCCCGGGTTCGATTCTGGTCAAGGGCATGTACCTCAGTTGCAGGCTCCTCCTCTCACATCGATATTTCTCTCTGTGTCTTTCCCTCTCTCTTCCACTCTCTCTAAAAATCAATGGGAAAATATCCTTGGGTGAGGATTTAAAAAACAAAACAAAAACCTATTCTTATCCTGCAAGCAGGGCTCAATGGTTGAGCATCAACCTAGGACTCAGGAGACTACGGTGCAATTCCCAGTCAGGGCACAGGCCCAGGTTGGGGGCTTGATCCCAGTGGGGGGCCTGCAGGAAGCAGCTGATCTATGATTCTCTCTCATCATTGGTGTTTCTCTCTCTCTCTCCCTCTCCCTTCCTCTCTGAAATCAATAAAAGTATTTTCTTAAAACATAATTTTTAAAAATACCTATTCTTATTTTCTTCCTTTTCCCTAAAATCTTCCAACCTTGAGTCCAGATTGATCTGGAAACTTTTCCAACAACAAACCCCACTGGACCTCCCTCCTCTCAAGGTCACAGTCCACTTCTCCTGGCAGCGGCCACACGGCCAGTTGTCTGCTTAATCTGCATTGGCCTTCGATGCCCAGGTAATGCCCTGAAACGTCAAATAAAATAGCCCTGGGTAAAGCTAGGTGGCTCAGCTCTGCCTCGCTGCTAGAGAGTCAGCCTCGGGGGCTGCCAGTCTTCTCCAGCCCTCACCTGTCCCCACCTGTCCTCCTCTGCCCTCTTTTGTCCTCACAGAGCCCAGGAGGCAGGGCCTGAGAAGCAATGTGTCCTGAGCATGGGTGTCTGGAGCTCTGGGGTCCAGCTCCGTCTCTGCTCCATCAGGCAGGGACCCTCCTGTGGGTCCTCGGGTCCTGTCCTCCTGAGAAGCCCGTCCTGCTGGGCCAGCTGCCCGCTCCATGACGGGCCCCTGCTCTCCCCGACCCAGCCAGGCCCAGTTCCTGCTGGACACATGGAGACAGCACCCTGTGTGCCCCCCACCATGCCCAAGCCCAGGGCGTAGAGGGGTGCTGGGGTCCCTCACCTGTGCTCAGCTTTACCTGAGGAGGAGAAACACCTGCATCAGAGTGAATTTGAAATAAGTGGACAAGTTGGAGGAATGCACTTTTTCACCATCAGATTTTTGTTATTTGTAACAGCAACGAAGCTGTGCCTGCACGCACAGAAATCAAACACTTTATCCCAAGTCTCCTCCTCCCCCCCAGCACCCGCCCCCCCACCTCCAGGAACTGTTTCTGTAGTTTTTCGGGGAATTTAAAAAAAAAAAGACAGAAAGATTTCTATTTACCTCCCATGTACCTCCCAACAGAGTATTGATGCTTAATTTTCAGCAAACAATAGGCTAACAAGAATTTTAAAATCTGTGAACATGGCAGTGCGCCATCCACTCAGCAGAAATAAAGGAACTGGCCGTAAGACATCCGGGGACACGGGATGTAGCTGTGAGCGCTTGGTCCCGGGCCCGGGAAGGGGCGGACGCGGCACTGTAGAAGGGCTGCTGTGAACACGCGTCATCAGGTTTGGCACCGTCAGCAAAGGTCACCCGAGGTCACTGTGGCTCAGCTTGGCCCCACCTGGTCCTGAGGTGCCACCCACTGCCAAGGAGCCAAGACCTAGGGTCTGGAGACAGCGGCATCGGGACTGACCTGCACACACAGGACAGACAGCCCGTGGGGCCCTGCAGGCGCCAGACCTCGAATACACTCGGAGCGTCCCCTCAGGATGCGTGGTCTCATGCACCACCCTGCCCAGAGCTACGGAGCAAGTGTATGTCGCAGCTGCTCACGCTGGACGGGATCCATCTGCCTCCGGACATGCAAGTCAGAACAAGCATCACTTACTTTCCAAGGGACCAGCGACAAGGACGTGCAGGCACTCCCCATCTCCACCACGTGGTCTCCCCGAAACCAGCAGGCCCCCCACTGCCACCCTGGTCCCCGTGCTCCTTGCATCCGAGCGAGTGGAGGGAAGTGGCCGCCGGGAGCTTCAGCTTCTCACCTCTGACTCCCTGCCCTCCCGTCTGGCCGCGCCCCAACCGCTGCTGCAGCCCCCCTTCCCAGGTTTCCAATAACCCCTGCTCAGCAATCCCGTCGCTTCCTCCCCAGGCTGATTCTTTCCTGTCCTCCTACTGCAGGACTCATCCTTCCCACGGATCCCTGCAGCACCAGCCCACCCTCCAGCTGTTGGTCACTGTTCTTTGCCTCGGGACACACCTTGGCGGCCTGGGTCCCACACAGTTTTGTTTTGTTTCAGGTAGAAGGGACTTTAAAAAGTAAGGAGATGTGTATCAGATCCTGACTCTGACTTCATAGGAACCCGAGCCCCACTCCTCCCGCCACGAGCGGAGCTGAAGGCAGGTGCCGGCCCTCGCACACCTGGTCCCGGGGGCAGCTGAGCACAGCGCCGGTGTTCGTGGGGCTGTGCCCTTGAGAAATTCATTTCACTCTGCGCCCATCAAATGTCACCGTGCAAATGACCAGGAACCGGGCAGCTCCTCGTGCCCGGCCAGCCTCACGCTGTCACTTCACCTGCAGGTTCCTATTCTGGTTTTTAATCCTCAACCAGAGATAGGTTTGTTGATTTAGAGAGAGAAAGAGAGAGAGAGAGAGGTGAGAGAGAAAATCAATCGGTTGTCTCCCGTATGTACATGGACCAGGATCAAACCCGAAACCTTTTGGTGTATGGGGCTCCTGTTCTAATGCATACCCTACATTTCATACATCAGACTTTACAAAGGCGACATAATCTACTTAGGGGTCCCCTAGGCACCATTTTCCAGGAAAGCCACGTGTCCATCCATGGCTCCACCCAGACCAGCACATGGCTCCAAAGCTCCTCCATACAGCCATCCCTGACCCTCTGTCCCAGGGGCCTGCTCCCAGCCCCTGGCCCCTTCGCCATGTGTATTTACAGATCCACAGAGGGAAGGAGCGAGGAGCCCTGCCCACTGAGGACCTAGGGAGCACGGGGCACTGCTGCTCGCCCGCATGCGGTCGTCCATGGACAAGGCGTGTCGCGTGACGGAGGAGAAGCCCTGGGAAGAGTCACAGGTGGCCTCCTCGCCAGGTTTTGAATAGAAGGAAGTTCACACACCAGGAGTCTGGAGAGTGTCCACAAAGGCACAAAGAAGGGAAATACACATTTGTTTGTATAAAGTGGAGATGGCCGGTCAGGAGGTCATGGAGTATGGGCGGTGGCAGTGCATCTACAGACCCCAACACCCCAGTCCTGCGGCCGGGTGGTGCGAGGGCGTCCACGGGTGGCCTTACACAGGCTGCCTTGTTCTAAAACACGTTGCGTGAGTACAGTGGCATCTCAGGCTGCATCCTGGCTGTGAGTTAGGAAAAGCTGGGAAGGGGCAGGAAAGATCGAAGGAAAAGGCTAGAAAAGAGTGTGAGAAATATTCAGCGTCCTTCGTACAAGGGTGATGCATGTAAGAATGAGAAAGAACAGATGATGATGTTCAGAATTTTAGCTTTTGAATAATAATGAAAGAAGAGTTCAGGAGTAATAAATCAATTGTATGTGACAAAACAGAGGTACAAAACTAACCTGGACTATGATTTTTAAAAATTAGCACGATGAAATTTGCTATAGATATAAAGGAAGGGGGTGTAGGGGAAATCTCTGCCTCACTCATAATGT
The DNA here is from genome assembly GCF_963455305.1 of Plecotus auritus. Taxonomy (NCBI): domain Eukaryota; kingdom Metazoa; phylum Chordata; class Mammalia; order Chiroptera; family Vespertilionidae; genus Plecotus; species Plecotus auritus. The sequence goes on from NC_137773.1 coordinate 114,682,442, forward strand.
TGAAGGGACTCTAAACTGCTTTAAAAAAAAAAAAACAAGGATGAGTCCTGTGTGCTCAGTGGTTAGAGCATCTGCCATGAACCTCAGGTCTGATTCCCCTCAGTCAAGGGCAGGTACCTGGGTTGCAGGTTAAATCCCAGTCCCTGGTTGGGGCACGTGCAGGAGGCAACCAATCGACATCTCTGTCACAACGATGTTTCTCTCTCTCTCTCTCTCTCTCTCTCTCTCTCACTCTCGCTCTCGCTCTCGCTCCCCCTCCTTTCTCTCCCTTTCTTCCCCTCCTCTCCTCCCTTCCACTCTCTCTAAAAAATCAATGGGAAAAATATCCGCAGGTGAGGATTAAAACAATAATAATCCTATATAATAAAAACCTAATATAATAAGTGTCCAGTCATCTGGCCAGCCATTCAACCAATCAAAGGGTAATATGCTAATGATATGCTAAGGTTGCTCAACCACCAGCTATGAAATGCACTGACCACCAGGGGGCAGATGCTCCGACCAGTAGGTTAGCTTGCTGCTGGGGTCTGGCCAATCAGGACTGAGTGAGATGGGCCGGACACACCCTGGAGCCCTCCTGTGGTCCCTCCCCAGCTGGCCAACCTCCTGCGTCCCTCCCCTGCCCCCGGTCACGCACTGGTGGGATCCCTTGGCCTGACCTGCGCCCTCTCACAATCTGGGACCCCTCAGGGGATGTCGGAGATCCGGCTTCAACCAGATCCCACAGGCCAGGCCACAGGACCCCACTGGTGCACTAATTCGTGCACCAGGCCTCTAGTAATAATAATAATAAACAAAGACAAGCTATTTTCCAGCCTCCATCAGCTACTTGCCCACTCACTCACTGCATGCTCTTTGCAAGGCTGGGAAGTGGGATGGATTTAAATTTGATGATGTCATTCGAGTCCTTAAGACACAAGCCAGCTGGTCTCTCAGAAGTCTGGTCTGGGCACCCAGCCACATGTGACCATCGCCACAGCCCTATGTCAGGTGGGAGGGCAGGAGGAGGAGTCCCTGAGTGTCTTTGATTTTTTTTCCCTCCTTTTATTGTTTCAATGGTTTATTTTTGTAGATCAAGGAAAATTTCTGCGTCTTTTTTTTAAAATATATTTTAATTGATTTCAGAGAGGAAGGGAGGGAGAGAGAGAGAGAGAGAGAGAGAGAGAGAGAGGAACATCAATGATGAGAAAGAATCATTGATTACCTGCCTCCTGAATGCCCCCAATTGGGGATTGAACCCACAACCCAGGCATGTGCCCTGACCGGGAATCAAACCGTGACTTCCTGGTTCATAGGTTGATGCTCAACCACTGAGCCACACTGGCTGGGCTTTCTGTGTCCTTTTAAAACTGTTTTCTTTATTTGGCAAATTGACAAACCAAAACATTTTAGTGGGAAAGGGGATAGGGGGCCCTATGGCTGCCCTGCAGGCCATGCCCCTGTGTGTCAGAGAATGGCTGGGGTCACGTTTGTCATTTTTCACTAAAACCCATTCATGAGCATATCCTGCCCATGTCACCCTGCCTCACGGCCAAGGAGACTTCTTGCTATAAATACACGATTCCATGCTTAACAAATTAAAGAATTCCTTTACATTTACCTTTTTTGTTGTTTCTATTCTCATTTCCTGGTCTCTTTAAACCTGATGTGAACAAATGTTCTCAGCTAAAATTTAGGTGAAAAAGAGGTTTAAATCGAAGTCTGCTCTTTACACAAAACAAATACATTTTTTAATATATTGTTATTGATTTCAGAGAGGGAGGAAGAGAGAAACATCAATAATGAGAGAGAATAATGAATCGGCTGCCTCCTGCACACCCCACACTGGGAATCAAGCCTACAACCCGGGAATGTGCCCTGACCGCGAATCGAATCGTGACCTCCTGGTTCCTAGGCCAATGCTCACCCACTGAGCCACGCCGGCTGGTGAAATAGATACTTAAAAGTTCCATGACGGAAGGGACTGTATCTGTCACCCTCACTGACAGCTTTCAAACTATCTTCTCGTGAAAGGAGTTTATTGACTTTCCCCCAATTAGCTATTCAGCACCTCTGGGTGCCAGGGCCCCCTTCTCTCAGAACTCATGTGGTTGTGGGAGGAGACAGGTCACCTTCACCCGTGAAGATGGGGTGTGCCCAGAGGGGCCCCCGGGCCACAGAGACAGTGGGGCCGCCTTGATGAGACCTCACACAGTGTCTCCGAGCAACTGGCCTTGTGCAGAGCCTGAGAGGAGAGGGGCTTGCCACCCCCAGGGTGGGCGTCCAGGCAGCCGAGGGGGCAGGGGAGGTGTGACCAGGGCCGAGGAGAGCCTCGGGGACTGAGGGGGTCCTGCCTGGTTAGGTGACTGGGGAGTCAGTGACAGAGAAATCATGAGACTAGGGTTCTGACCAGACTCTGTTCTTTCACGTTTCTGGACAGATTCACCCCACTTTCTGTCTCCCCCACATCTGAGGTGTGCTTAAACATGAGACACCCCTAGAATTATGGACAGACTCCTCCAAGCTCCATCCTGCACTCATTACTTTCCCACACACTCAGGTTCTGGAAGGAGAACTCGCCCTTTTCCCCGTGGCTTTCGCTGCTCCAAAGGCGCAACCTCTTCACACCCAGCCACCCTGCTCCCGTGGGGAAGAGGCAGGAGGAGGGAAAGTGGCGAATTCCCCAGGGAGACTAATAGGCCGCTCCCCGGGACGAGCCACCTGGACACCCTCCAGGGAAGTGGGTCAGGGGCAGCCCCGAGAGGAGGCCGCACAGGCACCATTTTAGTTTGTGCTTTTCTCCTTCAAGGTCAGCTCTACCTGAATGACACACGCCCTCAAGGCCACATGCAACCAGGGCCTGGCAGGCCTGGCCCACCTTCAGGACGGGACGGGACAGGGCGCAGCCAGCCAAGCGAGGCCTGGGTCAGCCTCAGAGCAGCGGTCACTGCCCAGGAAGATCCGTGCGGGGGCGGGGGGGGGGGGGCCTCGCCGGGAAGTGCGCCTGTCCCAGGGCCGAGCGCCCATAGGACACGGGTGAGAGGCGCCCAGCACGAGGAGGAGCAGGAGGGGATCTGAACAGAGGCAACGCCGTCTCTCTCGGGCCTCAGTCGGCAATCTAGTAAAACATCATTTCACAAACGATGGAGCAGCGCTGCTGACTTGCTAAAAATGCTGGCCGGCACCTTGTGTGTGTTGGCAAATGCCCAAGATCCCCAGCACCGACTGACCACCCACCCTGCACCCCTTCCGGTGAGGGAAAAGTTCCCGCACCCAGTGATTAGGGGGCTGGGAAAGTCTCTGACAGAGAGAGAGCTGTGCCAGGTGAAGCTGCTGTCAGCAAGAGGGCGAGGGAACATCTGATGCCCCAAATCCTCTGCCGCAGAAATCAAGAAGCGTTTGATCGCCTGCCTGAGTGGCCCACCCTGGGTCAGAGCTGTCCTGGGATTTCCTCGGGAGCCATGGAAATGCAGGGGCGAGTGTCCCTGAGGAGCCGAGAGAGGCGCCGTGTCTACGCGGACAGGCCTTGCGAGGTGAATTACTCTGTGGGGGACATTTCTGGAAGATGCATGTACCTTGAGGAAACAAGAGATGGGAAAACGGTGGAGAAAACCTGGTAGACTATCCTCTTCCTCTCTGCACAGTGATAACATCGCCTACTTGATCCAGTGCCTGGCTGTTTGCCACCTCTAGCACATTATTCCACTCGATTTTCCCAAGAGCCCAGCAGCAAGGGAGCTCGTGGGAACACAAATGCCGCTTCCCGCCCCCCCCCCCCCCCCCCCCGCCGAGTTCACTGCCTCACCCCTTTCAGGTTTCAGCCCCAAAAGGTTGCCTTTTTCTGTGAGGCCATCCCTGGTGACCAGAGCTAAACATTATAAACTAGAGGCCTGGCACACAAAATTAGTGCACGTGTCTGGTCCCTAGGCCTGGCCTGCAATCAGGGCCATCTTCCCTGGTGGCCAGCAGCCAGCCCAACCCTCTGCCACCACCCACCCCTGGTTCCCCATTCCCTATTGGCGATCAGAGCCTGCCGGCTGCGGGGAAGGACCAAGAGGTTGGCCGGCAGGAGCGTCTGCCCCTTGGTGGTCAGTGCACGTCATAGAGACCAGTCCTTAGGCCATTCGGTCGATTTGCATATTACCCTATTATTATATAGGATTTTCCTACACACTGAACTGCTTTTTCTTTTTTTACTTTTCTTCTTTGCTCTTATCACTCCAACATGGGATCCACCTGCTTATTTAAAGACTAGAGGCTGGTGCACGAAATTCGGTCTCTCAGCCTGGCCTGTACCCTCTCACAATTTGAGACCCCTTGAGTAGGGTCCCTAGGCCTGGCCAGCTATCAGGGCTTATCGGGGCTTTCCTTCCCCCAGCTGCTGGCAGCTACGCCTCCCCCCGCCCGCCACTGCCACTGCTTGCCATCTGTGCAGTGCTTTCCCCCTTCCCCTGCCACCGGTCACCTCCCTCTGCGGCGACAGGCGTGGGGTGCAGTAGCTTGGCTGGCCTGGGCCTCCCTCTACGGGGCGATCGCTGGCCGGCCCTGCACACCCACCACAGCATCGCTGGCCGGTGGCCTGGGCCTCCCTTTGGGGGCGATAGATCAAGGAGCCCCCCCATCGATCACCCCACAGAAGGTGGCCTGGGCCTCCTTCTGCAGGGCAATTGTGGGGCAATGGCAGGGCCCGCCGACCAATCGCATTGCACCCGCCTTGGCTGGCTTGGCGCCAGTGCCTGTGATAGTGTGGTTGTCCGGAAGGTCATTCAGACGGTCATCCTGCTGTTCGGTCATTTGGTCGATTTGCATATTACACTTTTATTATTAAAAATCGGGCTTACTCCCTTCCCAGTCAGAGCGCAGGCCTGGGGCCCTACCTGCCTAGCTGCTCATGGCTCATCTCCAGCACTGGGAACAGTGTCTGCACATAGTAGGTGCTCATATGGCTCCTTCCATGAGCCAGGTCCTCTCTGTATTGGGGTCTCCCCTGTGAAATGTCACAATAGCCGCTACCACACAAGGCAGCCGGGAGGATGCACCCGGTGTGGAAGGCACAGGATCGACGTAAGCCATCACCACCTCCACTTCCCAGGTAAGTGAGCTGGGACTCAGAGACACTAATGACTCTTCTACAGCCAGCGTGCAGGGGGTCTGACCGGGATCCCCTGGAGGTTTTCTAGACAGAGATTATCCATTAATGTCACTTTCTGCACCACAAACCTGTTGAAAATGCTTTGGAATGAAATGCCTCATAATAATAGGTACCTACTGATGCAATGTTTACTGCGGATGAAAAGGGGCCACATGCTGACCTGACTAGCTCAGGGAAGGCCTGGGCGGTGGCGGCTTTGCAAACTCAGAGACCTAAAGTCACCACAAAGGAGGGTCTGAAATTAGCACCTTCCCTAAAAGCAGTGATGGGTACAGTCACATCCTGGGCTGGTAACTTCACTGATAAGGTCAACCTTTACCTTAACTGAACTTATTGTCTTTTTGCATCTACGGTAACATATCGTTGTAAGGTCAAAGTAATTTCCTTTTTTCTGGGCCCCTCAAAGTTCAGGCACCGCTCTGCAGAGACCACAGATCCCCTCATTTTATTGAGTTGTTGGCTGTTAACTACCCTGCCCCCACCTAAGTAAAAGAAGCGTGTGTCCATCATTTTACCTTTTATCCAATCCCAGAGGTTTCCCGGCTTTCTTTCTCCCGCCTCCCTAATCTATCACCAATGGATTTCCTGTGACCCACTTATGTCTCCTCCTTTGACTGTCATGTATAAAACAGGGTGAAAAACCACCATTCTCTGGAGCACTATCCCAATCTGTTGAGGTGCTGCTTCCCGGAAATTGTCAGCAGTTTGGCTCAAACAAACGCACAAAATTCTTTAACAGGTTTGACTGTTTTTACATGGACGTTACTAAGAGCCAGACCTGAGCTTTGCCTGAGTCTTTTCTGTTATACCCAACTGGCTGGTTCTATTCTTATCCTCACATCCCTGATACAGAGCTGAGGCTCCGATATGCCAAGTACACAGACCGAGTTCCCAGCCTAGACGGAGGCAGAGCTGGGACCTGCAGATGGTCCCTCCACGGCAGACAGACACACAGTGCTCCCCCCGGCACTGCCCCCAGGTCCCAGGGGGCTCCCTTGGGCTGACCGGAGGGCTGGTGATTTGTGGGAAGACAGAGGCCCTGAAGCTCTCCCTCTGAGACCCAGCAGAGCCATGGGAATGAGCAAAGGGAGGAGCAAAACCGTTACAGTTTTCTCATGCATATAAACGGGATTTTTCTGCTCAAAGCATTGTTAATCTGTGCTCATAAATACTATACCTTTTAATTTATTTTTAATACTAGAGGCCTGGTGCACAAAATTCGTGCACTCTGGGGGAGTCCCTCAGCCTGGCCTGTGCCCTCTCGCAGTCCGGGAGTCCTCGGGGGATGTCCAACTGACGGCTTAGGCCTAAGATGTCAGTTGGATATCCTTAGCCCTACCGTGGAAGCGGGAGAGGCTCCCGCCACCACAGCTGGGCTCGCAAGTTGAGCACCTGCCCCCTGGTGGTCAGTGCGCGTCATAGAGACCCATCATTCTATAGGTCAGTCTATTTGCATATTAGCCTTTTATTATATAGGACTGAATTTGTCCTTTAAATATTTAAATATTAACATGGACAAAACAGTTGTGTTTACTCAGTCACCAAACGCAAGCATGGTTTTTTTTTTTTTCTGGACTAGTGTGTGTTTTGTTGCACCTGATGTATTTCTGTCCAAAACACCAAAGGCTGTACAAGTTCAAATAACAGCACTGAACTGACAGTGTTTTGCTTGGAAGGACTGGCTTCTATTTCCAGGGCTGACTTTAGAGACCACACGTGTGCTCACAGCCTCACGTGCAGCGTGGCTGTCGTGCTCTGCCTCCTTTCACAGGTCACATGCAGTCACAGACAGCTGGCGAGAACTTTAAATGTTTTTGAGAAATACAAAACATCTTTAACTGGTATATTTAATTTTTTTAAACCTCCTGGCAGTAGGCTATTAATTAGCTCTTTTATATACAGAATCTGCAGCACATACAACTTTAAATGCACACACACCTTTAATCGCTGCCTCAGATCAAAAGCTTGAAATCCTGGTCAGGGCACATGCCTGGGTTGTGGGCTCTATCCCCAGTGTGGGGTGTGCAGGAGGCAGCCGATCCATGATTCTCTCTCATCATTGATGTTTCTCTCTCTCTCCCCCTCTCCTCTCTGAAATCAACTATATATATATATATATATATATATATATATATATATATATATATATATTTTTTTTTTTTTTTTTTTTTTTTTTTTTTTTAAAGCTTGAAATCCTAGCATAAATGCCCAGAGTAAGGAAGCCACACAGTCCCCTCATCTGGTTAATTTGGGGAGAAGCCAAATATTTTAGGAGATTCATGTTCACCTTAGATTTATGTGTCAACTTAGATGAAAAGAAAAATAATCACAGAGAATTGTAGAATGAATACAAGAAACGACACCCTTGCAAGAAACCCACCTCTGTTCATGCACATCCCAAGGAAAGGGGCATGTGCCAAGGGTGTGGCACCCACAGAGTGGCCCTCAGGACGGTCTGAGAGGACACAGGGCCCACTGGTGGCTGAAGAAGCTGAGGGACAACCTGGAGAGACAGCCCAGATCTCAGGGGGTGGAGGACAGCAGGGGACACCAGGCTGAAGCAGGCACAGGCCATTCCTCATCGGTTAGCCCTGCCTGTGGCCCCCAAACCATCTCAGTGCGTCCAGCCCAAGAAAGTGCCCTTCAGACCCGATGCCCAAACTCCACATTCTTTTTCTTAAAATATATTTTTACTAGAAGCCTGACGCACGAAGATTCGTGCTAGAATGGGCTTTCCTTAGCCTGGATGCCGGCACCACCTTTCCACTCCGGCCCAGCCCCTTTCCACTCCAGGAGCCACCTCTTTCCGCTCTGGGAGCTGCCTCTTTCCACTCCGGCCCCACCTTCCCACGCTGCCCAGAGGCCGTGAGAGACCGGGGTTGGGGCAGAACGCCCCGTCACTCAGCGCCTGTGTATGCAAACTAACCACCATCTTTGTTGGGTTAATTTGCATATCACTTCTGATTGGCTGGCAGCGTAGCAGAGGTATGGTCAATTTACATGTTTGTCTATTATTAGGTAAGATTGATCTCAGAGTGGAAGGGAGAGGGAGAAAGAGAGAGAAACATCAATGATGAGAGAGAATCATGGATTGGCTGCCTCCTACATGCCCCCCACTAGGGGTCAAGCCTGCACACAACTCAGGCATGTGCCCTGACCAGGAATGGAACTGTGACCTCCTGGTTCATAGGTCGATGCTCAACCACTGAGCCACACTGGCCGGGCACAAACTCCACATTCTGACTTTCTTTATCTTCCATCCTCGTAGGCTCTTCTCCTGAGAAAATGTGGTCAACTCCTCTGACATTCCTTCTTCACACCATGGGTCCTTAGTGGTTTTGCTGCCAAGTCACACATGCATCGCAGTTGTGACACCTTGCATTTACCTGCAAGCTGGGGTTTTGAGGGATGGTCACCCACGGCTCTGACCCGCTCAGGACTGACCCAGCCAGAGCGTGACAAGGTCACCTGGAAATCCGCGTGCCAGCCCGGATGGTGTGGCTCCACGGGTGAGCACTGACCTAGGAACTAAGAGGTCGCTGGTTTGATTCCTGGTTAGAGCATATGCCCGGGTAGCCGGCTCAATGCTCTCAGTGACTTCCTCTCTCATCCATGTTTCTCTCTCTCTCTCTCTCTCTCTCTCTCTCTCTCTCCCTCTCACTTCCTCTCTCTCTAAAAATCAATAAAAATTTATTTAAAAACAAAAATCTGTGGGCCAGTGAGAGGCTCAAGTCAAAGGTTAGACTGGAACCCCATCCCACGGGTTCTAGGAGATGTTGGCTGCTGCGAACTCTCAGAGAGCCCCCCTAAGTCCCAGGGTCCTCGGAGCATGACCAGCTCTCATTCCTGCAACCCTGGCTCAGCTCGGCTCCTCGTTGAGCGGCCAGAGCACAGGTTTCTGTCTCAGAGAGAAGACTTAGCTGCAAAGCCTGTGAGACACGTTAAATGTTTTAATCCTCACCCAAGGGTTTATTTTCATTGATTTTGAGAGAGAGGGAGAGGAAGGGAGAGGGGAAGGAGGAGAGGAGAGGAGAAGGGTGGGAGGAGGGAGAGGAAGAGGGGGAGGGAGAAGGAAGAGGGGGGCATTGTTTTTCTTTTCATCTACTTTACCAAGGTGAAAGGAGTCACACAATCTCTTCCCAAAATTTAATGACTCAAACAAGAAAAACACCAGCTTTGAGTTCCATTGAGATGGTGGCTCACCAAATCTTTAAACCAAACCTGTGTCATCCCTCCCGCGTGGGCGCTGATACTCACGAAGCACAGAGGCTCTCGCTCGGATGGAGCCTGGCCATTCCCATGTGCCCTGTCCTTGAGAAGGGAAAGGGACACACGCACAGCAGAGTGAGCAGGAAGGCAGTTTTAACATTTAAAACCCCCGCGACAGGTGACCGTACAAAGGCCCACGGGCCGGGAAACATGCACTTTATCTCTTCCTTTAGCAGACTCATGATTTTTACCAGATGCTACAAGTGGCTCAGGGGGATTCTTAACTCTCAACTTCATGTTTCTAAAGCAAGCATGTCAAATTCGCGGCCCACGGGCCACATGCAGCCCACAACGAATACTTTTGTGACCCAGCCAACATAACAGTATATAAGAAATGTTTAATAAAAATTTCATAACTTAATTTTTACAATATCCTGTTATACACTGGAGACCTGGTGCACGAATTTGTGCATCAGTGGGGTCCCTCGACCTGGCCTGTGGGATCGGGCCGAAACCAGCTCTCCAACATCCCCCAAGGGGTCCCAGATTGCAAGAGGGCGCAGGCCAGGCCGAGGGACCCCACTGGTGCACCATCAGGGCTGGGAAGGGACATGGGGGTTGGCCAGCTGGGGAGCGACCACAGGAGGGCTCCAGGGCATGCCCAGCCCGTCTTGCTCAGTCCCAATCAGCCATACCCCAGCAGCAAGCTCACCTACTGGTCAGAGCGTCTTCCCCCTGGTGGTTAGGGCACATCATAGTGACTGGTCAACTGGTCGACTGTCTGCCCCTTGGTGGCCAGTGCACGTCATAGCAAGCAGTTGAGCAGTCTTAGCAAATCATTACCATATTACACTTTCATTGGTTGAACGGACAACTGGACACTTAGCATATTAGGCTTTTTTATATATATATAAAACCCTAATATGCAAATAGATGAATGGCAGAACAAGTGAACAACCGAACAACTGGTTGCTATGATGTGTGCTGACCACCAGGGGGTGCACGTGGAACATGGCGGGCATCTGTAGCAGGCGGCAGAGCATAGAACATGGCAGGTATTGGCCACAGCGGGATGGTGGAGCAGGTGAGCGGGGTCGCCAGACCAAGGCAGGATGCCGGTTGCTATTATCAGGGAGAGCCTCTGGTGGTTACTGAAAATTCTTTGCTCCCATGTGCCATGGCCCTGCTGGGCGCTCAGACCTGCTGTCAGCAGGTGCGAGCGGCAGCTGCCAGCCCCGATCGCCCCTCAGGGCTTCTCCACCTCCCCCTGCTCCTGAGGGGTGATCAGGGCCGATAGCCTGTGGCAGGAGTGGGGCTGCTGGCAGACAGGGGACTGGGAGCCATGGTGGGAGGGGCCAGGCGGGGGCATGGAGGACAGGCCAAGACCCACTCCTGTGCCCACCGCAGCCTCATGGCCCACAGTTCCTTTCAAGGTGCATAAATTTGTGCACTGGGCTCCTATTATTAATAATGAACTGCAACATTCACTAATGACTAATTACTATAATCGTGTTGCATTCATTTCCCTTATGTGCCTACACGCAGGCACACCATTTCTCTCCACTAATACCAGCAGCGAATATTTTAGCAGCCGATGGCCACGTTATTAGTCTTGTACTGACTTGTTTGGTGTGAGCAACAGGAAATATTTCACTTTCAGGGAACGAGAAAAATGGATTTATTTGCATTATGCTTATTAATTTGTGCTTATTCAGTGTCTGGTAAGTTAATGTTCAAGAAAAAAATAATTTTTATTAAAATGTTATATTATTTTGTGTTGACGGTGACTCATTTATTTCACCCCTTTGTATTCAGCATGTCGCTATCGAAATAAACCTGTTTCTATGAAAATGGAAGCTCTTGTTTTTTTGTGGTTCACACATACTTACACCTGGTTTATTTGGCCCGTGGTAGCCTTTGGGTTTGATATGCTTGTAAACTAAACTGTCTGCATTGTATTTCATTTATTTACTTATTATTTATTAATCCTCACCTGATGATATTTTTTCCTTTGATTTTTTTTTCTTATTAGAGGGAATGGAAGGGAGGGGGAGAGACAGAGAGAAAAACATTGATGTGAGAAACACATCATTTGGTCGCCTCCCCAAGTGACCAGGCTGGGGACAGAGCCTGCAGAGATACATGCTGTTAACTGGAGTCAAACCTAGAACCCTTTAGTCCCGGGCAGGTGCTCTAACCACTGAGCAACCGGCCAGGGCAAACTGTCTGCATTTTAGATAAGAACTCTGCACTAAGTATAATTAGTAAGTAAAATTAGAAAAAATACAGTTTTCATTTTGGAGAAGAGAGATGCAAACATTGATTAATTTCCCTGAGTCCTGAGTCCTGATTAATTTTCCTGAGGGTTCTGATGTTTGACAGAAACATGAGCTAATACTTTCCTTTCAAGTAATCAGTGTGTGGTAACTGGTGTCTGGCTGCTTGCCGGCCCTTGACCAAGTCCGACGGGCGTGACCTTGAATTAAGTGTGTCCACTGAGTACCGCCTGGTACCCTGGATCACACACGCTGAACCAGTCGTGACTGGAGTGTGGGCATGGGGTCCCATTCCCTCCCGGAGTGTGGGGTCCCTGCCTGGGCCGGCCGGGATCACTCCAAATGCCACCGAGAGAAACGGGCCTTTCCTCTGGAATTCAGCCAATTGCTGGGAAACTTTCAAGTCCCAGCAACACTGTTGCTATAGCAACCTGATGAGCTATTCTTAGCAACCAGCCACAACTCACACCCACAGGGTCCCTTCATTTATTCCAAGAAGAATAATGTTGACATTCCAATTTCTAACATATACAGATCTCACCAACCGATGTGTGTGGGTGCAAGCTTGCGAGATCCCGTGGGTCGTGTGTTAATGACATGCCCTGGGCCTCGGGCACGTCCTGCGTGTACGCGGCAGACACACACGCAAGGGTACCCTGCGTGGCTGGGAGTACAAATGGGTTTTATCTGTCTCTCCGAGAATTCGTCAACAATGGCAGAATCCCCAAATATCACTCATGCATGGCCAAGGCTGACATCTCTGTCAGACAAATTGCACATTGTTTACAATGAGTAACGCAGGTAACGAGGAAATCTCACGTTTCTCACGATTTGGCTTTTGATTCTAAAGCCGGCACCAGGAAGGGCATCGCTCAGGTGCACCCTGGGCACCTCTAGGAGGGGTGCTCAGCTATAAGGTCCCAGCAGCGGCGTGGCTGCTGGGTCCCGCATGGGCAGCCAGGCCAACTCCAAGGACCCTGAGGCTTGGCTCTGAAGGGCAGGGTCTGGCAGGGCAGGGCAGGGCAGGGCAGGGGAGTCTAGAGACAAAGCTACCCCAGGCTGACCACCAAGCTGCAGCATGACCTGCTCCTCTGGTTAAATAAAGGGCTCTTTCTATCTGCCCGGATCCGGGGTCATTCTGGTCTGATGTGGAAGACAAAGAAGCCAATCACATTCTCCGCCCCCCAGTGCACCCTAGGGGTCCCAGGCCAGCGGCTTCTGGTGCAGATGGGGGCAGGGGAGGGAAGGAATGAAGGCAAAAGCAGCCAGCAGCAAAAATACGGCTCTCTGTGGTCAGTGCCTCTCAAAGTTATTAAATCTGAGCCATGGATAGGGTAGCATGTAAATAGTTACTCTCGCTAGGGGCAGCCTTAGGTCACCCTCTGCAGAGGCCTCCAATTTTGATAAATTACTTTAAAATATCAAATCTAGCTCTGGCCAGTGTGGCTCAGTGGATAAAGCATCAGCCTGCAGACTGAAAGGTCCAGGTTTGATTCTGGTCAAGGGCACAGACCTCAGTTGCAGGCTCCTCCCAGCCCCTGCCCTGGTTGGGGAGCGTGCAGTCAACAATCAATCGATGTGTTTCTCTCACATCAATGTTTCTCTCTGCCTTTCCCTCTCTCTTCCACCCTCCCTAAAAATCAATGGAAAAATATCCTTAAGTGAGGATTTAAAATATCCTATATAATAAAACCCTAATATGCAAATCAACTGAACAGCAGAACGACTGGTCGCTATGACATGCACTGACCCCCAGGGAACAGACACTCAACGCAGGAGCTACCCCCTGGTGTTCAGTGGGTTCGCACAAGGGGAGTTCCATTCAGCCAGAAGCCGGGTTCATGGCTGGTGAGCATAGCTGCAGTGGCAGGACCCTCTCCTGCCTCCGCAGCAGCGCTAAGGACCCCTCAGGGGTCCTGGACTGTGAGAGAGCACAGGCTGTACTGAGGGACGAAAGTATATATATATATATATATATATATATATATATATATATATATCCTATATAATAAAGAGGTAATATGCAAATTGACCACCACACCCTCGCACAAGATGGCCGCCCCCATGTGGTCACAAGATGGCCACCACAAGATGGCCGGCAGGGGATAGCAGTTGGGGGCGACCAGGCCTGCAGGGGAGGGCAGTTGGGGGCAACCAGGCCTGCAGGGGAGGGCAGTTGGGGGGATCAGGTCTGTAGGGGAGGGCAGTTGGGGGAAACCAGGCCTGCAGGGTAGGGGAGTTGGGGGATACCAGGCCTGCAGGGAGGGCAGTTGGGGGAAACCAGGCCTGCAGGGGAGGGCAGTTAGGGGCAACCAGGATGGCAGGGGAGAGCAGTTGGGGGAGACCAGGTCTGCAGGGGAGGGCAGTTAGGGGCAACCAGGATCCAGGGGAGAGCAGTTGGGGGAGACCAGGTCTGCAGGGGAGGGCAGTTGGGGGCAATCAGGCTGGCAGGGGAGAGCAGTTGGGGGAGACCAGGTCTGCAGGGGAGGGCAGTTGGGGGCAATCAGGCTGGCAGGGGAGCAGTTAGGTGTTGATCAGGCCTGCAGGGGAGTGGTTAGGGTGTGATCAGGCTGGCAGGCAGAAGCAGTTAGGGGCAATCAGGCAGGCAGGCAGGCAAGCAGTTGGGAGCCAGCAATCCCGGATTGTGAGAGGGATGTCCGACTGCCGGTTTAGGCCCGATCTCTGTGGGATCAGGCCTAAACTGGCAGTCGGACATCCCCCCAGGGGCACCAAATTGGAGAGGATGCAGGCTGGGCTGAGGGACAACCCCCCCCCCACTTCGCAGTGCATGATTCTCGTGCACCGCGCCTCTATATATATGTGTGTGTGTGTGTGTCCTATGTTTTAAAAACCTGCATTGAAATTGCTTGCACATCCCTTACATAACAATTCAATGCGGCCTAAGAAAGCGATTGTCCATGAGCACAAGCACATGGCTACAGGAACGTCCATTCTAGCGTTCAGTCTAAACAACAGGTAGCTCACATGGACAGAGTCTAACTGTATAAAAGTGTGGCCCTAACCAGTGATCATGGTGTTGTGTGCCCTGGAACACTGCTCCACAGTCCCTTACCTACAGTGCTGGAACCTAAAAAGTGCAAAAAATCAAGAGTTTATACGTAACTTATTTGGCAGAAAATCGTAATCGGACCAGAACTCATTTGACCCCAAAAGTAATTGGCAGGGAGAGTATTTTCTCAGGCAGCGTGATTATCCTTATACCTCACAGCTGTCTAACATCTACATTTAACCATGTTATGTTTCAAAAGGTCAAAACATTCCGAATTCTAGCCCAGCTGTCATGACTCGCGGTTGAGCATCGACCTATGAACCAGGAGGTCAGGGTTGGTTCCCGGTCAGGGCACATGCCTGGGTTGTGGGCTTGATCCCCAGTGTGGGGCGTGCAGGAGGCAGTCGATCCATGATTCTCTCTCATCACTGATGTTTCTATCTCTCCCCCTCTCCCCTCCTCTCTGAAATCAATAAAAAATTTTTTTTTAAATTCTGAATTCTACAAGGTCACCACGAGAGTTGTTCAGTAAGAATTGGGGATGTTTCTATTTATTGGGAAATGGCATGTAGAGCCGGATTTCCCTCTGGAGTTCTCTATCCAGGATGCTAGCATGCTTGTCCCTTCTCATCCTTCAGGCGCCCAGCTCCCGTGTCTCAGGAGGATGCCGCAATCCCCCTTGGTCACCCACACGTCACTCCCTGCTCCCTGACCTCAGCCACAATGACCTCCACTCCTCCACCTGCACAGCTAGTGACCGGCCCTCATTGTCCTGTTCATGCTGTGTTCTTGGCACCTCATATGTGCTCAGCATATCCTGTTGAATGAGTGAATGAATGAATGTTTGTAACTATATGTGCAGTGGAGATGGAAAAAGACCCAATATTAACAATCTGGTGTAAGCAGCATGTTTTTTTAATTGATTTTTTTTTTTTTTAAGAGAAAGGAAGGGAGAGAGAGATAGATGGAAACGTTGATGAGAGAGAATCATAGATCGGCTGCCTCCTGCACGCCCCACACTGGGGGTCCAGACTGCAACCTGGGCATGTGCCCTGACGGGAATCGAACTGTGACCTCCTGGTTCATAGGTCAACACTCAACCACTAAGCCTCGCCAGCCGGGCAGCAGGCATGTTTTTCCCCTTTGGGCGATTGTTTTTACTTTTGAAATTTCCTGAGAAAATTGTGTTCCTTTTGTGATAGAGGGAACAAGTTTTCAGTGGCTAGCATATCAGTGATTAGAATATTCACCGTCCACCAACACTTCTCTCAAGGCACACACTGTCACAAAGCACGCCCTCAGTACTTCCTCCAGCCTGGGCCCTCGGGAGCTCACAGGTGAGGAAATGGCAAATACCAGGGACAGTCCAGGCCAGCCCGGCAGAGGCCCAGGGCCAACGCTGCCCTTCACCAGGGCGGGTATGTGAGGTGCTCTCCTGACTGACCACCCGCATCATGCACACGTGTGCGCGCGTGTGCGCGTGTGTGCATGTGTGTGTGTGCGTGTGTGTGCGTATGGTCGCTCCCAACAATGGGCCTTGGGAAACACGAAATCTAACAAAAACTTGGGGTTCGTTTATGAGGACAGGATGTGGATTAGAGGCGTGTGCCTGCTTCCAGGTGAGCGTTGCACTGAGTCCACCTGCCCTGAGCCCAGGTGCACCCTGCATCCCTGACCAGCCGCTGTCCCTAGAGCCACTGGGCATCACACCAACACTCTCCATGCCCCAGAAGGTGTCGGGGAGTGGCCTGACCCTCCTGGTGGTGGCAGACTTGGGACGCCCTGTTTTCTAGGCACTGAGCTGTTTTCACATGAACAGCCTGGCCCACCGCTTTATTTATTTATTTATTTTTATATGTTTTTTTTTATTTCAGAGAGGAAGGGAGAGGGAGAGAGAGAGATAGAAACATCAATGATGAGAATCATTGATCGGCTGCCTCCTGCATGCCCCCTACTGAGGATCGAGCCCACACAACCCAGGCATGTGCTCTGACCGGGAATTGAACCCAGGACCCTTCAGTCCGGGTCAGGGGAATTGAACCCGGGACCCTTAAGTCCACAGGCCCTCACTCTATGGAACTGAGCCAAACCGGCCAGAGCGCGGCCCCCTGCTTTCAATGGGGAAGTACTTCTACTAAGAAGGATCCAGAAAATGAAGAAGCACATAAAATGTAAAAACCCCTAGTGGGTATTTAAAACGGTTTCACACTTTGGGGCACATTTAAACCAAAGAGAAGCATGGCTTTGCCGTCCCTTAGAGAAACCCCCGACTCTGTCGCTGAGTCCTGGTGCTGGCTCACTCTGCGGCTCCAAAACCCAAGCAAACATCAAACAAGCAAACCCCGACCAGCAGGACAGCACAGCTGCCCGGAAGAACACCCCCGCCCTCCCCACCCCCGCCCCGGGCACGCCTGCGGCAGGGGTGCCACACTGTCATTTAAGACAGCCGCTCCGGACAGACTGCATGTTCTCTGCAGCCCGAGAGGCAGCTGAGGCCCATAGCTGCTCTCTGCTGTGCTCGCCCCTGTCAGCGGGCTCTTGGCCATTGCCTAAGGACAGGCTACATCGTGGAACCATCCGGACCACTCCCCCAGCACTGCCGGACCAGAGCCCAGCGCCACCATCCACATTCAGCACAGTGAGTGGGGGGGAGGGCGATCGAGGGATGGGGGGAACGGGCTGACTCTAGGTAAGGGAGGGCTGGGGATGCTGGGTAGCAAAACTATCCCGTTGATGATGCAAAACAAAAAGGCCATTTGGCCCCATCAGTCCCCTCTATGTTCTCCAAGTAGTATATGGATAGAGTTTCACTGTACTTCTTCTTAACTCACATCACAACGCCAAACCCCAAAGGCTGCTTCAGGGGCCCCGCTTTACCCGGAGCGTGAATCACACGGAAAGCTCACAGCCATGCTAGTGTGTGTTTGTGTAAGGGATTCTCAGAACTGTGGGCTGCGGTGGCTTATCCTCAGAGGTCACAACATCCTTTCTGGTGTGAGGTTACATTTCCTAAGAACCCCAGTCCTAACTAAAACTAAAATAACATGGTCTCACTCGTGAGGAATCTAAAGAACAAAATAAACTGGCCAACAAAATAGATCCAGAGACATGGAAGCATGGAATAGACGGAGGGTCCTCAGAGGGGGCAGCGGGGAGAGATCAACCAAAGACCATGTATGCATATATCCACAACCTATGGACACAGACAATAGTGGGGTGAAGGCCTGGAGAGGGGACGGGAGTTTAAAGGGCATCAATGGGGGGGAAGGGGGACATCTGGAATACTTTAAACAATGAAGATAAAATTGAAAAATAAGAACAAAATAAACAAACAAATAAAACTGAAACAGACTTGTAGACACAGAGAACAGACTGATGGCTGCCAGGTGGGAGGTGTGGGGGGCTAGATGGAAGGTGGAGGGACTGAGAAGTACAGGTTGGTGGTTACGATAGGCCCAGGGGTGCACAGTCAGTAACATTGTGACAACTATGCGTGGGGCCAGGTGGGTCCTGGACGCACCGGGGGGGGGGGGGGGGACTACTCTGTAAAATACACAATTTTCTAACCACCAGGACGTACGCCTGAAACTAATACAGAATAATATTGAATGTGAACTGTAATTAACAAATAAAATTTAAAAATTTTATTCAAAATAAAAAAACAAGAAAGTTCCATTCAGGAAAAAAAAGGAGCCCAGTCAGCGTGGCTCAGTGGTTGAGTGCCGACCGATGACCCAGGAGGTCACAGTTCCATTCCCGGTCAGGGCACATGCCAGGGTTGCAGGCTTGATCCCCAGTAGGGATGTACAGGAGGCAGCTGATGTATGATTCTCATCATTGATGTTCCTGTCTTTCTTCCTTCCTCTCTGAAATCAGTAAAAAGGGGAAGCTTGCTAAGTCGGTGGGGTTGGCATGACGCTGTCAGGATGAAACTCCCTGAAGTGTGAGAATTAAACTGTACACGTGGCGGCTTTGAGGGGGTAGTGTGCTGTACTCCCCACAAATTAGTCTCCTTTCTAGCACTTTTGGTCGCTTTTTGATTCCTTGTTTTTCCATTTGAATGTTAGATTCAATTTGTGTAGCTAAGAAAAAAAATCAGTAATTATTTGGGGGTCATGTTAAAGGCATAGACTAACATAGGAACATGTGCCTGAGTTGCATTTTCCCATGTGACGCATAGTGTGCCTCCCCGTTTGCTCGCCTTCTTTCCAGACGTGAAATGCTGTCATAAAAGCTCTCGTATATTATCTCACTTATTCCCAAGAACAAAGAATTGCAAGATCAGTCCTGGCCGGTTTGGCTCAGTGGATAGAGTGTTGGCCTGCAGACTGAAGGGTCCAAGGTTCAATTCCTGGTCAGGGCACATGCCTGAGTTGCGGGCTCGATCTCCAGAAGGGGGCGTGCAGGAAGCAGCCGATCAATGATTCTCTCTCATGATTGATGTTTCTATCTCTCTCTCCCTCTCCCTTCCTCTCTAAAATCAATAAAAATTAAAATAAAATAAAAAGAATTGCAAGATCAGAACCCCACACTTGAAGAGCTCAAACACCAATAATACATCATCCAGGCAACTGAAACCACTAACATATAATGCGAAGTGTGTCATAAAGGTCTGTACAAGCTTGCCACGGGAGGTGCCACTGAAGGGTAAAGAGGTATCTCCCAGAAGACCACAGGCCGAAGGCTTGGGATGAGTCCTGGGTGGGGAGAGGAGAGGAAACACAGGAACCCACGTGGCCTTTGGGTAAGGCAGAGTGCAGCGGGTGCCAGAGGACCCTGAAAGCTGAACACAGGCTTGGCCACGCCGGAGTCCGGACCTGCCGACACGTTTGGGTGTGACAGACCTTGGAAGGTTATAAACAGAGACCCTTTTTAAGGTGGGAAACAACAGAGTCTGCATTCGGAGGCTCGTGCTCTTCTGACAGCTTGGGAACAGCCCACTCACAAAACGTCTCGAACATGCAGCAGTTGAGACGAAACACGACGCCCAGCGCAGCCTCCAGACGGGCTGGTGGGTACTTTCTCGCTCACTAATCGTCCCCCAGACGTTGGCCTGGAAGGGTCTGGCACAGGCAGATGACTACCTCCTGCCACTGAGCGGGATGAAAGGCGACACTTCTGGCAAACGACATGGAGTGTCACGGGGTTAACAACCATCACTCATCTGGGCACAAAAGCTCATCTGAACGGTACCCCAGGGCCCACGAGTGAGGGACCTGCGCCCACCAGGGGGCAGGAAGCAGCCAGTTTGCCCCCTGGCAACACACCCCTTTACCCTGGAAAAGGCAATGATTCGTGAACACCAGGCTCTCTAAGGCCATGAGAAACTCAGGGTGCCGGGCCCTCTAACATGTCAGTCTCAGCTCATGGATTCTGATCAAGCCGGCCTTCTGTGGCCGCAGAGCTACCATTTTCATGTAAAATCTATGTTATTTTAGAAAAGTATTCATTCAGTTTGCTAAGCTATCGTCCTTGCAACAACACCTATTGAGACATGGAATTAAATGTTAATTTTCCATTTCAACTTGGAAGGAGACAGTCATAACTGTCCAAAGTAACAAAAGTGTGTGAGCATGTGTGTGAATGTGTGTGAGTGCACGCTCATGCTTGTATGTGTGTGCACAGGTTTGTGTGTGCTCCAATGTGTGTGCTGTGTGCATAGGCTCATGTGTGTGTGAGTGCATGCTAATGCTTGTGTGTGTGCGCAGGTGTGTGTGCGTTTGTGTGCTCATGTGTGTTCGTGTGTGTGAATACATGTGTGTACATGTTCGGTGTGTCTGAGTGCACACACATATTTGTGTGTGCACAGGGATGTGTGTGTGTGTGCTCATGTGTGGTGTGTGCATGTCCTCGTGTGTGTGAATACATGTGTGCACATGTTTGTGTGTGCCTATGTGTTCGCGTGTGTACATGTATGTGTATGTTCACACACATGTGTGCTTCCCTATAACCCACTGTCTTGAAGGCCCTGCTTATTTCCAAGTGCAGAACCAGGCAGACTATTCTCACCCCATCTGTCTCCATCAGACCATCAGCTCCCGGCCTCTTCCCACTCCCATTAAACTACACTTTTCCCAGGAAGCACGTGCGTCGTCTGGGGAGCAGGCGAGATGCACCACAGGCTGCAAGCATGTCCTGAAACGGTCTGTGAAGGTCTGTCCCGCTGTGTCTAAGCTCTGCTAACCCAGAGACACCCTCTAGGAAAGGTGTGAGGACACGCAGCTCAGGCGGCTGCATCTTCGGGGGTGCGGGCTCATCTGCCCCTAGAACCAACCGCGCTGGTGCGCATGCAACACCGCCACACACGCAGAGGGTTCTATGGGGCCAGGTTACGGCTCCGAGGACTCGGCGAATCAGGAAGATGCCTGTGTTTTCATGTGTTCGTGTCTGCAGACTGCCTTTCCATCAATATTAACACATAATTGTCCCATTGAAGTTATTTGTGAGTTTCTCTACTATTAAGAATCCTTAATGGGAACCTGGTCCCCTCTGTGGGTCTCAGTTTCTCACTTAGAGAGCAGCTCTCTGGGGCGGGCTCTGGCCTTGGTGCGGGCCTCTACCTGCTTTCAGACCACACAGCATGGGGACACACCTGCACACTGAGGTGGCTCTGTCCCTATGGGCAGAGCAGCAGGCGCCTCCTCCAGGTGACCTGTGTGGCCTGCAGAGTGATGCAGAATGTCTGCACAGGGTGTTTGCACTGCTCGGGTGACCCAGGAAAGCTTACACCCGGTCCCTGGTTAGAGCTCTGGGTGGTGGACCCGGAGAGCATCATGCTGAGTGAAATATGCCAGGCAGAGAAAGACAAGTATCACATGGCCTCACTCACATGTGGACTCTGATGAACAAAATAGATCCAGAGACATAAAAGCATGGACCAGACTGTGGATCTCAGATGGAAGGCGGGGGAGGGTGAGTGGGTGGGAAGAGATCAAACAAAGACATTGTGTGCATACATATATGCATAACCCATGGACACACATAATGGGGTGGTGAGGGCCTGTGGCGGGGGCAGGGGTGGGCTAGAAAGCATCAATTAGGGGGAAAGGGGACATAGATAATACTTCCAACAATAAAGGTTTTTAAGAGATAAAAATAGGATCTGAACCAAGATGGCAGTATAGGTAAACACCTAAACTGCTGCCTCACACAACAATTTCAAAACTACAACTAAAAGACAAAATGTCTATCACCCAGAACCATGGGAAAGCTGGCTGAGTGGAAGTTCTACAACTAGAAGGAAGGAGAAAAGAGCATTGAGACGTGCACAAGCACTGAAAAGTTGAGGTACGGAGGCGCGCGAATTGGGCTGGCAGCAGGCAACTGGGTGCACTGCTTTTTTCAACCCGAAGGGAGACAAGCTGCCAATTACTCTGAACTCCAGTTTCTGGGGAGACGCTGGGGACCCAAACTCCTACAGGGAGGAGCTGGACTGTTTGCCATTGGGTCAGAAAGTGAGGGTGGCTTTCTTGCAGAGGTGCACGCAGCAATCATTGTTTACTGTGCTGGGGCCCGGGACGCAGGGACTTGGAAACACGGGGACTTGGAAACACAGAGATGCAGAGACGGCTGACTGGCAGCCATCGCTGTTTGCCACGCCCTAGCCTAGTGACTCCCTGAGACCCCGCCCGGCACAATCTACAAACCCACCCAAGCTCCACACAGTGGCTTTTGCATATAAATGGTCTGCCCTATAGCAGCTTAACCTAACAAACTGCAGCTCTGGTCAGACAGCTCCAAAACCTCCAAACCCCAAGCAAAGAGGAAAAAACTGTAGTTCTCGCTGTAGCTCCTGCTGGGTGGCCTCAGACAGTAGCTGACCTGCACCCCATTGGAGATCCAGAAGCTAGTGTATCTAGTGGTCAGTGTGAGACAACACCAGATTTCAACTCCTTACATCCATAAGTGACACATTCAAGAGGCAGACTCAGTGAGCACCAAAGCCCCACTGAAGCAAGTCCTGCCCCATAAACGTGTCTCCAGCACAGCAGTTCTTTCATTATAGACACAGCTGGTCCTCACAGCCAATTGGCCTGGAGGTCAATTCCTCACAGTGTACCAACAGCAATCAAGGCTTAACTACACCAAGACTTTGCACTCAGCCCACAAAGGGGTGCACCAAGAGTGTCCACCTCAGGTGATAGGCTGAACCACTGGTCACCTACCACAGAAAACCACTCCATCAATACAGGGAAGCAGCAAAATGTGGAGACAAAGAAACATGTCACGAATGAAAGAAATGGAGGAAAGCAAACAACTGGACATAGAGTTCAAAACCACATTTATAAGGTTACTCAAGAATCTTCTAAAAACCACCAAGAAACTTGATGAGACCTCCGAGAAGCTTAGTGAGACCTTCAAAGACCTTAATGAGAATGCCAAAAAAATGGAAAAGGACCAGTCAGAAATTAAGCATACACTGTCTGAAATAAAGAATATACAGAAATTCAACTGTAGATCAAAGGACCCCAAGAATCAAACCAAAGATCTGAAATATGAGGAAACAAAAAACATCCAACCAGAAAAACAAAAAGAAAAAATAATTCAAAAATATGAAGATAGTGTAAGAAGCCTCTGGGACAACTTTAAGCATACCAACATCCGAATTATTGGGGTGTCAGGAGAAGAGAGACAGCAAAATATTGAAAACCTATTAGAAGAAATAATGACAGAAAACTTTCCCTACCTGGTGAAAGAAATAGACTTACAAGTCCAGGAAGCGCAGAGAACCCCAGACAAGAGGAATCCAAAGAGGACCACACCAAGACACATCATAATTAAAATGCCAAGAGCATAAGACAAAGAGAGAATCTTGAAAGCAGCAAGAGAAAAACAGTTATCTACAAGGGAGTACCCATATGACTGTCAGCAGATTTCTCAACAGAAACTATGCAGGCCAGAAGGGAGTGGCAAGAAATATTCAAAGTGATGAATAGCAAGAACTTACAACCAAGATTACTCTACCAGCAAAGCTATCATTCAGAATTGAAGGTCAGATAAAGAGCTTCACAGACAAGAAAAAGCTAAAGGAGTTCATCACCACCAAACCAGAATTATATGAAATGCTGAAGGGTATTCTTTAAGAAGAGGAAGAAGAAGAAAAAGGTAAAGATAAAAATTATGAACAACAAAATGACAACAAATACATACCTACCAACAAGTGAATCTAAAAATCAAGTGAATAAAAAATCTGATGAACAGAATGGACTGATGAATATAATAGAATCAGGGACATAGAAAGGGAGTGGACTGACAATTCTCAAGTGGAAGAGGGTGTGAGGGGTGTGGGAAGAGATTGGACAAAAATCTTACACCTATGGATGAAGACAGTGGCGGGGAGTAAGGGCATGGGGTGGGGGTGGGGTGGGGAATCAGGTGGAGGGGAGCTATGGGGGGAAAAAAGAGGAACACCTGTAATAATCTGAACAATAAAGATTTATTTAAAAAAATAAAAAATAATAAATAAATAAATAAATAAATAAATAAAATAGAGCTATGAGTAGAAGAAAGTCCCTCACCTTCTCCTCGTCCACTACCTGCCCTCGTGCACACAACAGGCTAAGGTCACAGTCCTGCTCACCTGTGGAGGTTCTGTCACATCCTAGTCACGCGAGGTAGGTGAAGGCAGATGGGAGACTGCGAGCCATTGTGCATACTTTAGCTGTTACTGCTGAACAAGAAGAAACACTAAGAGACGCCCCAAGTTAACCAGTCACTGTGTCTGCAGGTACCGTTCTACCGCATCAGCCGTGTTGGGGGTTCATGGCGAGAACCCCCTGTGGGCTAGCTTTCTCGGGTTGGACCATGGCCCAGCCATGGGTCCCTAAAGCACACGCCTCCTCCAAACCCAGCACGTCAAGTTCTCTCCGTTTTATTTTATAGAGATGAAGCTTCTACTGTTTAAAATATTAAAATACCTCGGAATGGTTTGTCCAGACATGTTTCTCTAAACGCAACTGTGGCTCAGTGACAAACAGAGGCTGTGCCGCACAGGCTCGGCCCCAGCCTCTGGGCCTGTGCACCGGGGCAGGTGTTTCCTTGATCGGTGCCCGGGGCTCTGCTCTCCCATCCTGTCTTGGGGGGGAGAGGGGAAACCTAAGGAGTGGGAAGGTCTGCCAAGTGCTGAGTAATGAGTCGAGGCCATTGGCTGCTACGGAGATGATGCCTGCAGACCCCGAGCCGAGGCTCAGACACTAGCAATCAATCCCGCGGGTCCCCAGGGAGCAGCTCTGTCAAAATATAGACGCATTTTTTAAGCTGATTGTGTCCTCATGGACTTCCGTACATCTATAGTGAAATATCCGGGCTTCTGTGTTGCTGTTGTTGTTTATATATTTTTATTGATTTCAGAGAGGAAGGGAGAGGGAGAGAGAGACAGAAACATCAACGATGAGAGAGAATCATTGATTGGCTGGCTCTGGCACACCTCCTACTGGGGACTGAACCTGCAACTGGGGCATGTGCCCTGATCGGGAATCAAACTGTGACCTCCTGGTTCATAGGTCGACGCTCAACCACTGAGCCACACTGGCCGGGCTAGATACATTCTTTTAAGCTGACTTTGTCTTCATGGACTTCGGTATGTCTATCATAAAATAGCTGGGCTTTTGAATGGTGACAGTGAGGTCCAGAAAAGTCCTGAAGCATCTACTCAACCCCATGAGCATGATGAGAGGGCAGAAAGAAGCCAGCTCTTCACTGCCCCTGAGCCCAGCCGCGGCCGCCGACCGCTTCGGTTCTCTACATTCAATACGCAGAAAGCGGGGGAGCCGCAGGGGACACAGTTGTACAGGAGTCTGGTGCCTGTCTAGCCCATATTTCCACCCTTTGCACATGGTGCTCGAAGTCCATGCACGTCAAATAGAGATTTAACGCACCCACGTGCTAAAGGAACTGTCCTTTTTGTCACTCTGAAGACTTACTTTGTAATATGTACATGTGAATTAGGACATAAGAAAGAATCTAAGGTGTTGAGGACAATGAAATATTCAATGATGTGAGGAAATAAACCCGACATATTCAGAAATGCCTATCACTTTACAAGTCAGCAGGACAGTTTTTCTTCAAGATCATAAAAGAGAATTTTGACTTTTAAAATGACTGAAAATGCAGCTCAGCCCCCATGACAGAAATGGCATGACGGGTGCTGCTGGTCTAGTTGGGGTGGCTGAGATGCCTGTGGGTCTGGTTGCCATGGTGAGTTTTGTTGCTTTCTTCATATTGAGCATAAGACAGCCCCTGTCGTCAGTAACCAGGCTGGAAGAGGGACTCTGTGCACAGATCACAAACCATTCTGCTCTCTGCTCAGGCGGCCGGACCACTCTATGGCAGTACACGCCACTGCCCTCCCCACGAGAGCAGTCCTCTCACCTGAGGGCGTGCGCTCAGCCTGCAGCCCCTGCCGGGAGCCTCATCCTGGCGACTTGTGTGTCCCTGGGAAAGACAGGCAGGGCCAGCGGGTCCCTCCCTCCTCCTACCCACCCCCTCCCCACCTTCCAAACGCCTCACAGTCCACAGCACTCAGGTGGGCAACCCCTCAGCACTCAGATGGGGCACGGGGATCACAGGGTCCCCCTCTCAGGGAAATGTTTTCTTGTGAAATCTGTGCTGCTTTCACATCCCAGCCATTGTGTCCCCGCTAATGACCCCCCTGAGCAGCCCTGGGGGGCTCTCTGCAGACTGAGCGGCTCATGCAAGTGCTCACAGCACCGAGCGCACCCCCACCAGCTCAGAGCAGCCCCAGCAGAGGGGCCACCGGGCCGGGGCTCTCTCCAGGACTGGATTTGAGTTGTTTTCAGGGACACCGCCCACCACAGGCTGCCGGATGCTGCAGAGAGAATCAGATGCTCAGAGCATCGGAGACGAGGCCAATGGGTCTGCTTGAATGACTCACAGCCAGCGGGGTGCTGGGCTTTCTTGCAACTGTGACAAAATGCCTCTCACTCTCGGGGATCCGTCCTGTCACAGGGACAGTGACCACCCCGCGCCCCCCCTCCCCCAACGACACATGTGGCCATAAGACAAATGCCTGGTTGGCACCCAGGTCCATGGCAGCCAGAACTGGTCCCGCATCCGCCTTGTGCAGAGCCCAGTGACTCCCACGGCTGGGCACGGGCCTGCCACCAGGCTGCGAGGAGCCGCTGGACGAGGGCCGCCTGGCCTCAGTGCGGTGACGGCGGCCAACCGGCTCCTTTAGGGAAACAACACAGAGCCCAGCCAGTGAGGCAGGCCCACGGGAGGGAGAAGGCCACGGGCCAGGGCCGGACCTCCTGCATAAACATGCGGCATCTACTTATCCATACGCTGTGAGTATACGAGGGCCTGTGCTCTGTGTGTGCATTTCTTTTTTTAAAGCATCAGGACATTTATTATCTCAGTTTCTGTGCATGAGTTTTCCATGCATATGTTTAAATCTGAGGCCATCATGTCCCTTCTCCACACCTACAGTAGTATGTCACCTATAAAGGGAGTAAGTGTCCCCCACTCCTGGTTGCTAGACTTTGCTCAAATTGCATCTGGTCACGGGATTTTAAAAAGAACAAGAAAAACACATATTCCAGAGAAAATAGCCTCAACTCTCCACTGCCCTACTCATATGAAAAGTCTAAAGAAGGAAGGTATATGTGTGAATGACCGTGACACCACCCGACACTCGCTGTGGACACATCCTGCCACCGAAGCCACACACCAGCCCTCCACCTCCTCCAGGCCCTCCCCACCCAAGTTCATGGGCCACCTCACCCTTCACCCCCATGCCCTCACTGCAGAGTGTGAACTTGTACAAGCAGCTTAGAGAGTTCAACGGGGAGTCAGGGAGGAAGGTTGCGGGGGAGGGGATTTGACGGTTTAAAAGGGAGGAGGGAAATGACATGTCCTGGGGCTTAGGACATAAAGACCCTTGCTGGGAAACTGAGGTACCTGACACTGGGGTGACCGTCCCTAGAGAAGCTCTCATAGCGATACTTGTTTTCTCTCTCCCTCTTCATTCTCTCTCTCTAAAATTATTAAAAACATATTTTTAAAAAATATGTTTATTGATTTCAGAGAGGAAGGGAGAGGGAGAGAGAGAGAAACATCAATGATGAGAGAGAATCATCAATTGGCCACCTCCTACACGCCCCACACTGGGGATGGAGCCTGCAACCTGGGCATGTGCCCTGACCGGGAATCCAATCCAATCATGACCTCCTTCATTGTTTGACACTCAACCACGGAGCCACGCTGGCCAGGCAACATATTTTTTTTTAAAAAGAGACTTGACTTGGCTGGTGAACACACAATACAATATACAGATGATGTATTATAGAATTGTACACTTGCAACCTATATAATATTATTAGCCAACTAGAACACTGGTGCACGAAATTCGTGCACTTGGGGGTCCCTCAGCCCGGACTGCGCCCTCTCGCAGTCCAGGAGCCCTTGGGCGATGTCCGACTGATGGCTTAGGCCCGCTCCCCGTGGGCCTAAGCTGTCAGTTGGACATTCTTAGCATTGCCAGGGAGGTGGGAGAGGCTCCTGCCACTGCCGCTGCGCTTGCCAGCCGTGAGCCCAGCCAAGGGCTTCTGGCTGAGCGGCACTCCCCCTATGGGAGCGCATTGACCACCAGGGGGCAGCTCCTGTGTTGAGTGTCTGTCCTCTGGTGGTCAGTGCACATCATAGCAATGGGTCATTCCATTTTTCAGTCTATTTGCATATTAGCCTTTTATTATATAGGATGCCACCCCCAATCCTATCTAATAAAAGAGTAATATGCAAATTGACCATTACTCCAAGACACAAGATGGCCTCCCCCATGTGGTCAAAGATGGCTGCCCCATGTGGACACAAGATGGCCACCACAAGATGGCTGGCAGGGGAGGGCAATTGTGGGCAGTTGGGGGTGACCAGGCTGGCAGAGGAGGGCAGTTGGGGAAGACCAGGCCAGCAAGGGAGGGCAGCTGGGAGATACCAGGACTGCAGGGGAGGGAAGTTGGCAGGAAGCCAGGCCTGCAGGGGAGGACAGTTGGGGGGGATCAGGCAAGCAGGGAGGGCAGTTAGGGGGAACCCAGGCCTGCAGGGGAGGACAGTTGGGGTGGGACCAGGCCTGCAGGGGAGGACAGTTGGGGGGGACCCAGGCCTGCAGGGGAGGACAGTTGGGGTGGGACCAGGCCAGCAGGGGAGGGCAGTTGGGGGGGCCAGGCCTGCAGGGGAGGGCAGTTAGGGGTGACCAGGCTGGCAGGGTAGGGCAGTTATGGGCAATCGGGCTGGCCGGGGAGCAGTTAGGCATCGATCAGGCTGGCAGTGGAGTGGTTAAGGGTGATCAGGCTGGCAGTGGAGTGGTTAGGGGGTGATCAAGCTGGCAGGCAGAAGCAGTTAGGGGCAATCAGGCAGAGGCAGGCGAGCAGTTGGGAGCCAGCAGTCCTGAATTGTGAGAGGGATGTCCAACTGCCCGTTTAGGCTCAATCCCTAAATAGGCAGTCGGACATCCCTCAAGGGGTCCCAGATTGGAGAGGGTGCAGGCTGGGCGAGGGCTTCCCCCCAACCGTGCATGAATTTTGTGCACCGGGCCTCTAGTAAATTCAATAAAAATATAACAGATTGAATGAAAACTGAGAAAAGAGTCCATGAAATGGGATAAAATTCCATGTGTCAAATCACAGTTCAGCTTCAGCCACAGGCTGGTTACGGACACATGGACTCAGCAGAAATCGATGAGAGCGTTTGTGGTAATACATTAGGTATATATAACCTAAGTAAAGAGTGCTTCCTTGTCAATTGTGCTGCCTTTACATAAACTGTGTGCATCCTTTATATAAGTAAAATTTACCGGAAATTTATAAACATATAATTTGTGCAGAGCCAGCTGTTAAATATTTACCAGTGTATCACTAGTGTTTGTTTAAACTCTTACATAGAAAGAGCTACCTTTGGTGGATATAATCTGAAACAGTGAAAGAGGAAACGGATTGTCAACCACTAGGTGGCAGTAACAAGGATGAGAAAATCACAGAAAAACAAACCAGAAGGAAAAGCAATTTACATAGAAACTACTTCACCTGTCTTCCTATCATTTAATTCCATAAATCACATTAGAAAAGAAAATCATGGCCTTTTAAAGAGCTGTCTTGTAAACAAGCTAATTATAAAAACAAGCCATGTTCAGTATAAAAAGTTTAGAAAATGAGCAAGGGCATATAAATGGAATAAAATGACCCATAAAATGACTCAAAAATGAAGTACTGTGGGTTTCTTTGTGAATATCCTTGGAGGCATTTTGCAAAAACGGGATTATATCATACATACTTCTTTACAACTTTACTAGAGGCCCAATGCAAGAAATTTGTGCACGAATAGGCCTTCCTTCCCCCCTGGCTGCCGGCATTGACTTCCCTCTGGCACCCAGGACCCGGGCTTCCCTTGCAGCACAGGCTTCGTCTGGAAGGTCATCCAGAAGGACGTCTGGAAGGATGTCCGGTCTAATTAGCATATTATGCTTTTATTATTATAAGATTTTTTCCTTTTGTATCACAACTTCCTTGTGCCTAGATTGTATGCCATCACTTTTAGTGGCTGCATAATACTTGGTTGTTTGGAACAATAACATGTCAATTTCTCCTTATTAATGGGCATTCCACTTGCTGATAACTCTTCCCTCTCAAGAACAATACTTTGATAAACAACCACATGCATTCATCCTTGTTTACTTGTCCAATAATTTCCTTAGGGTAAATTCCAAATTGTGGAATTACTTAACTTTTAATCCATCTCAGACTTATTTTTGTCTGCGGTACTAAAATAGAGCTCAAACAGTTAGGTTCTTGCAAACATGAACCACAGGTGGGAAACAGACAAGGTGTGGGTGTACTTGGTTTCTCCGGGTGCTGAGTTTTAGGGAACAGGTGGCCAGGGACACCCCCTTCCCCGACACCTGCGCGACCCATCTTCCTGACTCTGAGTGCTGAGAAAGTGACCATCTTGGGTGCCAGGGGCCCCAGGAAATGCTTGCGCTACGATGAACGCTGGGGCCGGGGCCATGCCTTCAGCTCCTCGGGACCGGAAATGTCCACCTTGTCGCCAGGTCCAGAGGCATCGCAGGTTCTATGTGCCACAAGGTGTTCTCCAGGAAGCCAGAGAGGGTGCCCCTCGTGTGGGGTCCTGTGGTGACAGCGTTACTGGGCTCATCTACCTGCTGCCACACCTCCCACCTCCCAGCAGCTGCCCGGCAGGAGCCCAGGCTCCAGGCAGCGGTGTGAGGGGGACTTTCCAGGTGTTCACTTGCTGCAGGTGACCCATAGCCCAAGGGAGGCGCCCACCTGCGCCCACGCTCCCAGCAGCTCTTCGGCTAATGACTGTGAATTGCACCTTTTTTCCATTAGATACAGTGATATTTTGGACTTCATCAGCATAGCATCCGTGTTAACTATGTATGTCTAATGTTCTGGAAGCAATGCGGTTCTAACTTTCCCTGCGCCATCTCGCCACCTCCCCCTGCGGCTGCACTCCAAATCCCCCAGATCTCCTCCGGGTCTCGGGTTAGGAAAATAGAATCAATAATTCTAGTCATTTCTTGCTTAACTCAGAACAAACCCTAAGACTGAAAGCAAAATTTCTCATTAAAATTGGGGGCTTATATCACCAGTTAGTGAGCTTCATGAAATCCTGTCCCTACGATTCTCTCCTTCGGGGCCACCAAGCCCCATTCACATGTCCTAGCAATGACCCAACGTTGTCTCAATTCCATCTGACGTGCAAACCAGCTCTGAATGCCAGCTCTGCCTCCCTAGTTAAAGATTGTTACCACGGATGCCAGAGAGTAAATTGAATTACAGTCTCTCACAGCAAGCTCCTCCTCCCACCACCCGGCTCCATCCCACAAATGTTTACAGCAAAACAAGGGGGAGCGGGGGAAAAGAATTATAGACTTCGTTTTATGATTATTTTTGAGAGACCTCAGCAATCCTGACATCATTTTGTGTACACACACAGACACACACAAAGATACACGCACACACACACATACAAACACACACCTTTTGATATACAGTGAAATCGGGATTTGAGCTGGAAGCGACCTCCATGGCTGACGCCTGCATTGTGAAAATGAGGAGGCAGCAAAACCAGCACTGGAGGCCGGGTCAGACCCCCCGGCAATGGGCCCTTCGCCTGGGCACCCAGGAGCGGAGACAGGAGCCTGGTGCTCCCAGCTCCTCGGATTTTCCAGCAGTTGTTCAACTGTAAGAGTGACCTGTTCATTGATGCTGCGCTACAGCAAGTGGCAGGTGGGTGGGAGGGGCTTCCCATTTACTGTGAGCGAGTTCCCCACTAACCACCACTTCCCAGTTTCCTCTTGGAGTTCAGAGCAGTCAATCCCCCACCCGCCGAAGCCCCGCCCCTGCCTAAGCCCCACCCCCGCCAAAGCCCTGCCCCGCTGAAGCCCCGCCCCGCCTACACCTGTGCCTAGCCAGGCCCACCTGTGATGGAGACTCTACCACCCCCTCAGCAGAAGATCGAGTCTTTACCAATGGTTACCAGGCTTACCCACCAACACGTCAGGCATAACCTTGTCCTGTTGCTAATTCTTTAGATTATTGTTGGTGTAAAACACTCCCCCTCTCCCAAAAATGATGGCGATATCAAGCGAGAAATTCATGGAAAACATCTTCTTAGTTTTATTTTCTGAATAGAAGGGAACATAGAGGTGAGCGAATAAACAGCAGGTTAGCGTTGATACAGGTCAGAGTGGCCTGAGCGGAAGGTCACGGGGAAAGAAACCGGTCTGCACAACCCCGGGACCCCCTACGTCTGTCCCCTCCACAGCTTCGTTCTTAAAAATCCCAAAAAGACTTCAGAAATGCGTGTATAGTTGGTGTGACTCCACCCCTGTTACTGTGGCCCTTTCCCCTCACTTTGCTCGCGTGGGAGGCAGCGCCGTCAGTCAGGGGATCGCTGGGCTCTTATACTGGCCCACTGCGGCCTCGCTGGTGATGAGATGGCTCAGTTTCCTAGTCTGTAAAATGGGGACAGATCAATAAATGACACAACAGCCCGGTTGGAGTGGCTCAGTGGTTGAGCATCAACCTGTGAACCAGGAGGTCATGGTTCGATTCCCGGTCAGGGCACATTCCTGGGCTGCAGGCTCCATCCCCAGTGTGGGGTGCGTAAGAGGTGGCCGATCCTTGATTCTCTCTCATTACTGATGTTTCTACCTCTCTCTCCCTCTCCCTTCCTCTCTGAAATCAATAAAAATATTTTTAATTAAAAATAAATGACACAACACACTAAACCACAAAGTACCAAGTGACCGTATCCTGACCTTTCATTCATCCAATAAGCATTTCCAAAGCCCAGAGGGGCACTGGAGGCCGCCAGGCGCAGGCAGACAGACTCGGGGCGCGTGTCCACCCACACAGGGAGATGTCACCACACCTGTGTCCTCCAGGCACACGGGCAGCAGAGTTTAGGAACTAAAGAAATTCTAGAAGTAGGTAATATATTTCTAAATAACCATCATGAAATTAACATGTTGATTACAGAAAACTGGTGAAGAAAAGTAAGGAAACAAAAGAAAATAAATGTGTATAATAACAATCTATACAGCACTAGCAAAGCACTAAAACAACGCTATTTATGCCTGACATGGCCTAGCATTTTATAAGTATGACTTTATTTAATCACATCCTAATTTTTTAAATGAAGAAACTGAGGCACAGCAAAACTTCTATCCATAGTTCTTTTTTTCCTGTGTGTATATATATTTTTTCTATGTCTATATATTATATATGTTTCCTTTGTAACCAAATTAGGTGACTACAGTTCATGTTCTTTGCCAATAATGCTCTAATATGTTCTTGTTTAATATGCTTTTCACTCGGCAAGAGACACACACTCTCCCACATTACTAACTACTCTTCTGCCCTGTGATTTCAAGGGCATTCTTTAAAACGAGGAAGATGAGCAACTCACAGGGACATTTCGTAACTTCCATGATAAAGAAGCAAACTCCCCTGGCAACATTTCAGTACATGTTTGCCCAGCCTTTTAAAATGTTGGAATCTTACAGACAACAGGGGGTGTGGGGTGGGGGGAGATGGGGAGGAGAATGGGGGGCAGCTGGCCATTTCTCAGAGGATCCCAGCTGGGACGGGAGCATCCAAGACAGATGATGCCCCAGGGACAAATCAGTGGGCCTCATAACGAGAAGTGATGCCACTAGCATTTCAGAGGCTCCCAAAGGCTGGGGGTGCACAGGGTCAGAACTCCATTAATGTCACGCGCTGGGTTTGCACAGTTGTCTGAACTAAAAATGCTGCTTTCCATTAAAAAACTAACCAAAGAATGTTCAAGGTATCCACGAGGCTCCTTCGCTTTGGGCTGCTTTTATGTGCGACGTGGGCACTGAGCTGGCGTCATAGTCACGATTCAAGAGCTGTTGTGCTCCATGACGTCTTGCGACAGTTTCTCCCCTGAGCACGTGTCCCAGGGCCCCACCAGCGCCCGGCACTGATGGGTTCTGACCCTGTGCACCCCAGCGGAGTCTCTGAAATGCTAACGGCGTCACTTCTCGTCATGAGCAAACGCAAAGGGATCTGGTGTCAGTCATTTTTAGAAAGTAAACAGACATTCCCTGTGCTTGTTCAGACGGAGCCACATTTTCACTGTCACCGCCTCCTTTGTGGCAGAACGGGTCCCACAAGGGACCCTCATAATCATGAGGCAATGTCTCTGGCTTCTTTTTGGGTTCACAGGAGTATTTAAAAATGACTTGTCACCCGGCCGGCGTGGCTCCGTGGTTGAGCATCGACCTATGAACTAGGAGGTCACGGTTCAATTCCCAGTCAGGGCACATGCCAGGTCTGTGGGCTCCATCCCCAGTGTGGGGCGGACAGGAGGCAGCCCATCAATGATTCTCTCTCATCATTGATGTTTCTCTTTCTCTCTTCCTCTTCCTTCCTCTCTGAAATCAATAAACATTTTTTTTTTTAAATCACACACACACAAAAAGAAGAATGACTTGTCAAATGAGTATGCATCTTGTGTCTCCCTATTATCTTCTTAATAGCAACATAAAGTCATTAGGCAGACACTTGCCTGGCACCAGACAAATGACATTTACGGGGTGAAATCCCCCTAATTGTGTTTCTCTTGCCGCTAATATGATTCCAGCAAATTACTGAGGAAACGAGATAGTCAGGGAACGCCAACAACCAGAGAACTGTGCCAGCAGTGTCCGAGAATCCGTGCAGATAACTTCCACGCAAGTGCAGGCGTGTTACAAAGCAGCAAGAACTTAGCAAAGCTGAGAAGTGCCATTTACACACACAGGGAAACACTGCTGTTGTTAGTTACCAAAAAGCATATTATAAATGTGGAGGCAACTCTAGCTTTTGCATCAAATCTTGTTCCTTATAATAATGGGTACGATTTTCCAGAATGGCACGTTTTCTTGCAGACGATGGGTAAGAAGTCTTAGGAGGAGCTGCGGTGGGGCAGTGGGGACACTGGCAGCTGAGGGACTTGGTGGCCGGAGGACAAAGAGGGGGAGGGAGAATTCTCACGGGATGCCTTTGCTGTACTTCTGGAATTTTGAGTCATTTTAATGAATATCCAATTTTAAAATAAATTTTGTTTTAAAGAGTGGGCTGTTCCCTGGTGATTTTTAAAATTCAGTCTCTTCTGAGTTTGACTGGGTAGGTTTGCCCACTAGCTTGCTATTTACAATAAAATTTAACAAACTTGGCCATGAGAGTATCTCCAAAGGCTTATTTAGGTTTGGGAACAGATTTTTTATTTTTTCATTTCCACCAAATATGAGGGAAGTGACTTTACAGGAGGAGCCAGGACACAGAACTCCATAGAACAAATAACACTGCTTTCCAACAGGACCTACAGAGAATTCTGCAGCAAAAGGAACTATGTAAATAATATTTCCAATTTAAAAAATAAGTCATTTTTCCCGGCGGTGTGTCTCAGTGGTTGAGTGTTGACCTATGAACCAGGAGGTCACAGTTGGATTCCTGGTCAGGGCACATGCCAGGGGTTGTGGGCTCCATCCCCAGTGTGGGGCATGCAGGAAGCAGCCAATCCATGATTCTCTCTCATCATTGATGTTTTTGTCTCTCTCTCCCTCTCCTTTCCTCTCTGAAATCAATAAAAAAATATATTTAAATAAATAATAAGTCAACTTTAACAATTAGTTCACTTAATAAATATTTCCTGAGCTCCTGCCATGTGGTGAGTTTGGGGGACAGAGCTGTGAATGGAACAGAAAACGTAGGGGGCTCACATTCAGTGAATGTTCCGCTTAGAGATGCTGACTCTACACTGGCGACTGGAGGGCGGTAAACAGGTCCCGTGACCTGCATCTCCCCTTTCTTTGCTTTCTCTTTCAGCATTTCCATCTCTATCTTGTCTCTGGTTTTCCTTTCTTAGCTCCGCTATCTGGAAAAGGTCCACCAGGTGGCATTGTCTCATAGACCAAAATGAAAAGTAACCTCCCTGTTTTCATGGGAATGTATGCTTTTGGTTTCCTTTGGTTTTGTTTCTCACTTGCTTTTTCCGTGACCAAAACACAGCTTACACGATGCCATTTTGAGAAAAACAGAAAACATACAAACAGATGAGACGAGAGAAGAGCCGAGCTTGCTGGGTCGCCCTTTCTCACGTGACCAGTCTGAATGTCTGAGCTGCCCAGGTCCTCCCCCAGCCGGGGGTGCAGCTCGGCACCCACCGAAGAGAGAGGCCTGGAAAGACGCGGTGTGGTGTCAGCCAGAGAAACGCAGAGGGCGGTGCAGTGACAGGACCGGAGGCTGGGAGCAGGCAGGGATGCGCTCACCTTCCCCTGCCTCGCGATGAGTGATCAGGGACAGTCCCCCCACCGCATCGCCATGAACCCCGGCTTCTCATCAGAAAAATATCAGGAGTCACTTGCCCTGTGTGGGGGCTAAACTACTACTACTTTCCCTCCCACCTCTACGCTCTCTGGCTGCTCTAGTCACCAAACTAAGAGACAGATCCACAGGAGAAAGTCAAGGTTGAATGCAAGCGCTTGGGGAATCCACAGAGACAGGAAAAACAATGGTAATTCCAAAGACACGAGGCAACATTGGGCATGTGAGACATTTTGGGACAAAGGAGAAAGGGAGGAAATGGGGTAGGCGATCTCAGAAGTGAGAAGGGCGATTCTCAGGTGATTGAGGAAGAGCAGAAGCAAGCACAGGTGGCAGGGAAATCCCGCTGCCCCCTCCCACCGCTGCGACTGGGAGACTCTGGGACGAGGGGCACCCCGCCCCCAGGCCCGGCCCTGACCTCTAGGCCCCGCCCCCGGCCCCAGGCCCCAGGCCCCGCCCGAACCCTCTGGTGACCACACTGAATTCTAATGGGGCCCAGGCTGCCTCCTCAGGTCTCCTTCCTGCACGGGTTTCTCTCAGCTGAATCTCTTGGGCAGGAGATGGGGAGGGTAAGAGGTTTCGGTCAGTTGTTTCTTACTGAACAGCTTAAAGCCAACATCCCCAAAATCAGCTTCTGGGGGCAGAGTATTGGTCCCTTCACCTTCCTCACCCCAGAGGGTCCCCTGGAAATCAGTGACTGACAGACTGGGAAAGTGCTCTTTGGGGCACATGTCGCTCTGTGGTTCTAACGACGAATTTCTGTCAAGGGAAAATAGATGCTTTTTGAAATTAGTAAATAGTATTTGGAATTTTTAAATTAGGGCTTACATCTTTCCAACTGCTTTAAAGGATTCATTCATGGATGATTTTAAACTCTGCAATATGAGTGGATACTTTATTCTCCTCCTTTACAAAGAGAGAACAAACACTCCCACAGGCCCCAGCAGGAAGCAGCAGGCAGTCTTTTCCCAGAACCACCCCCCTCCCCCCCTACCGTCTGTCCGTCTGTCCGTGGCCCCTTCTCCTCCATGTGTCTGTGACCAGGTCCACCCCCAGCTGCTAAGGCTCCTGAGCCCTGGGACTGTGGGACCAGGACCCCTCGGCCCACTGGGGTCAGGAGTGGGAGCTCTGAGCAGGGCATGGCAGTAACGGTACAACCGCTTCTACAGGAAACCCAGCAAATCTGACCTCACCACACCCCACTGCAGAGGGAAGAGCTGAGGTAAAGACAGAGCCTCTCTGTGTGGGTCCTCCCAGCTCCCACGGAGCCGGCCTCGGAAACAGGTGAGCAACGAAAAGCAAGATCTCCGACCATCACTACTTTACCCAGCCCTTCCCAGCCCCTCACACTGGCAGCTCCTCCAGACAAAAGAGGAACTCTGAGGTGTAAGTGAACTTGATCAAGTCAGAGACATGGGGAAGTTACTGACTTCCAAAAGTGGCCATTCCCGAGTTCAGAGAGCAGTTAAATGAATTGGGATCCTGTCACTTCCCAGCTCGAACCCTTCAGTGGCTATCTATCTCCTACTTCACCAGGAGCAGGTGGGCCCTGGAACTCACCTGGAAATGCGGCCTCAGCTGGGAGCTGCCTGTTATCATGGAAAGATCAACAACCTTGTTGCAGAAACCAGAGCTGCCAGCCCTTTGAAGACCCCCAGCCTTTGCATACCTGCAGCCTTTGCAAACCCCAGCCCCCATTACCTGTAAACTGCCCCTTTGGCATACCCTTTTGCCTAATTCCCCGCGTAATCTTCATCCTTCTACCCCATATAAGCAGCTGGCATATGACGGGGGTGGGGGGAGGGCAGGGCAAGAGCAGATGTTTGTGGGTGATCTGCTGCTCCCCCTGCTGCCGGCAGGACTGGAATAAACGCTCACATAGGATCCAACCCCGTCTCTGCTGAACAGGCGCCGGACCCCTTGGCTGTCCAGTTACAGTTCTACAACATGTCATCTGCACGCTGCACCATGTGTTCAGCACCCAAGTCAGGCCTCTGTCCATCACCGTTCACCCACCTTTAACCTCCCCCACCCGGCCTTCCCGCTGTCCGTGTCCCTGAATTTTCACTTTCCTTTATTTTTGGTTTATTGAGTTTCATTTTCTCCTTTTCTATAGTGAGAGGAGAAAGGGGTTTTATGGCAACTGTACGCAGCTTCCACCCAAAGCAAAACAGGAAGACAGAACAAAAGGAGGTTGTTTTCTGCAGCCGCACGCGCTGGATCACAATTACAGCACCATGAGGCCGAGGCCTCTGCTAAATCAGCTGAGACAGAGGCCTGAGAGCTCCAGTCCTGACGGGTGGTCAGTAACATGTAGATGGAGTAATAGGAACAAATCTAATCTAGCATCTTCTATCACTACTCCCAATTAGACATGTTTCTCAGGAAATCGTACTGCAGAAAACACGGAGTTCGAGAGATTGAGTTATCTGAATGTCAGCAAGTTAGGTGATAATATTTGGTCAGAATAAAGGGTCAAAATCCCATCACTGTAGGCAATGTCTCAAATATTGCTTTAGGTGTACACAAAAAGACAAGAAATGCGCACCACCAAAGTCTAAAAATGTTTGACATCACAGGCCGACAAAAATACACATACTTCCTAGCACCTACCCATTTCCCCACATCTGAAAAGCGTGTCCCTGCTGTCTTCTCCTCATACCCCTACGTTTAACAAGCCTCAAAAACACTTTAGGAAACTCAGGACAACTTTCTCTCTGGCTCACACGCTGTCATGGTACCCCTTCACTTACCCTCTACGCCTCTCCACACACAGAACAGCAATCCCGCCCAGGACACGGAGCCTCCCTGTACCTGCAGGGACGGCGCGGAGCGGGGTGTCAGGGCAGAGCCCAGAACTCCTCCTCCGTCCCCAGGAAATGAGTCCTCGGAGGAAAGGCCCTGGTATCGGTCCATGGGCCCACGGGGAGTCCTCAGCGGCCAGGGCTGCCCCCGCCCAGCCTCCACCGGAAAGCGCTTGGCCGCCTAAGCCCATGGGGCCCGTGCCCTGCAGACAGGCTTCGGGCAGTGCGGCATTTAGGGGAGGACTGTGGGGGCCATGAGAGCCACCGGCCCCCGGGGGACCTGGAGGCGGTGACTTCTGTGTGGCCTCTCGGGCCTGGGACCCGCCCTCTTCTTGGACTCACAAGGTTTGAATGTCGCCCCCACAACTACACCCATGTGTAGTACCAGCCGGCCATGGGCCTGCCACCCCGGCCACCGTGGCCATGAACAGCAGTGACTGGACCTGGACGTGGCTCCACCCTGTGGGCTGGGAATTTACGTGGGTCGGACATAAGACGTAACCTCTGGGAGCCTCCATGCATGGATATAAAATCCCGTCAGAGTTCCACCTTCCTGGGCTGCTCTGACTTAAAAATCACTCAGGACACGGCTCATGGAGGGTGTGGGCCTGCAGCCCCCCCACCCCCGCCCCTGTGGGGAGACTGCACCTCTCAGCAGTGCTTCGCCCTCCCCTGCGCCTCCTCAGAACCGCCCTGTCCCCTCCACCCCTCCTTCCAGCAGGGCTGCTTTTGTCCTGGAAACATCCAATTCCTGGTCTAGGGGCACCGCCAGCCCTGACAGTCACCCCTGACGGAGAGCCACCTGGCTCACCTGCACTCACTGCGAGGACTGGAGGGCCTTGAGGCAATTTCTAGACAGAGTTAGAGCATTTTTAAGTATTGTAATTTTATGAACAAGTAGAGTTGACTGTTCCTCTTCCAGTACTCACGTATGTCTCTGTTCGTGGGAGCGGATTGCTCCTCAGTTCAAGCACAACCTGGGATTTGATCATCTCAGATGTCACGGTCTCAGTGTGACCCCCAAGGTTAAGGGTGCCATGAGCTCATCTAACGGGTCACAACACAGCTGTTTCCCCATCACCAGGCACACTGGTTTCTACAGGAATTAAAGATTTCTTCTACAAAAGACCCTTCTAGGCAAGATTTACAGCTTTAAAAAAATCAGATTTCCACAAGCCACATGCATGATTGATATCTAGATCCTAATGTTCTTTTATTTCTGTGAGTTGAACATTTCCTTCTTCCCTCCCTCCCCGCATGTGAAAGTGTTTATGCAGGGTGTCCCCTAAACAGGTAGCCACACGTGAACAGCTGGCGGCTCACCTGATGCTCCTTCCTTTCCAGCCAGACTGAGCTTTGAACAAAGAAGATTTATACACTAGACGTTTTCATGGGGATACACAAAACGTAACGTTTATGGTACAAAACCGGCAACAGGTGATGAATTGAGGGCGCACAGATACTGAACGAAATGTGTAGACAGCGCCTGGGAAGGCACATGGGCATTATTTAATTATTGTCAGCTGAACCCAAGGCGACAGGCAAAGCCACGCCCTGGGAACACGCCTTGCCAAAAGGGCAAGGGTGTTGTCAGCTTGACCTTCATTTCAGCCCGTGGTGTGGGGAAGTGGTTTTGATATCTAAATCCAACCTAGCACCAGGAATGCTCAGGGCCTACTCAAGAATGCAAATAATCTCCTCTTGTCTTGACCTTTTGGTGAAACTTCCTGGTATTTTGGATATAAAATAAACTTGCTGGATTGGCTCTGGATCCCTGTCTCTCCATCAGAAGAGGACGGTGGTCCCAACCGGTCCCAGCTTTTTCCTTCTATCTCTGTGTCTTGTCTCTTTCTTTTATTTATCAATCCCCAGCCGCCCCTACTCAGGAACTGGACCCGCTCTCTAGCCGCGCTGGATGCGGAAAGAGAGAAATACCTACAGAAATGATTCTTGATGTTTGCAATTCCATTGCTTCACATTATCAGCAGTCCCTGGACCAGAATGGTCATCAGGTTGAAAACAGGCGTTGACAAAAATATTATTCATTTCTGTAGATTCTTTTAAATTTTGAAAATGAACTGTATGTTAATAAACAGTGACTTTATAATCATTCAAAGTGGGTACACATTTTTGGGGGGACACTCTATATAAATAGAATCAGGGGGATTCTCCACACGGATACAATCTATTGGATTATCCAGGATCAAATTGCGGTACACTGACGAGCTTGCAGGAATCAGCGTTATGAGTAACTCTGAGATGATGTTTTTGGTCTCAGAAAACAAACCATAAGCCCTTTAGAGAAAATGGACCCCTAAACCCAAACACCAAGGCGTCCACTCTGTCTGCTCCCCAACTCCTCCCCACCTCCCTCTGCCCCCCAGTGAATACGTTGACAAGGTGCTCAATTTCTCTTTCCATTCCCAGATGACTTCCTAGACTACAGAAAGTTCCATCATTTATTACATTTCTCCTAATTATTCTTAAAGCTATAACATCTTTAAATCTGTTTATACACACACACACACACACACACACACACACACACACAAACCACACCTGTTTTTACCAAAATAGTGCTTAGCTACATCCCGACCTCTGTGTCCTTTCATCAGATCCCTGTCACCACGATACTAAACGCACAGTACCTTTTGCAACATGGTTGTCATCTGAATTATCAGCTCTTCATGTCCCCATTCAGTCACTTACCTGAAAGAAGAAAAAAGATCATGTGAGTCTGAAGTCATTTCAAGGTATCATCAGCAACAGTTGCCACATTTCTACTAAAAATGGGTTTTTACTAGGCACTGATGCATAACTTAAAAGAAAATTGTCATCCGACCGGTGTGGCTGAGTGGTTGAGCAACGACCTATGAACCAGGAGGTCAAGGTTCAATTCCCGGTCCGGGCACATGCCCGGTTGCAGACTGCATCCTTGTGTGGGGTGTGCAGGAGGCAGCCGATCAATGAATCTCATCACTGATGTTTCTATCTCTCTCTCCCTCTCCCTTCCTCTCTGAAATCAATAAAAAAATATTTAAAAAAAAGAAAATTATCACTATCATAAACACAAAAGAGGAAGACAAAAAATATTTAAATATTTTTAAGAGCTCAGAAAAGTAGGCAAAATAGAGTAGGTGAAAAGAGAGAAAAACAGTATGTCTAAGAGGAACAGATGGAAGAAATTATCCTATATAATAAAAGGCTAATACGCAAATTGACCGAACAGCAGAACGACCGGTCACTATGACACGCACTGACCACCAGGGGGCAGACACTCAACGCAGGAGCTGCCCCCTGGGGGTCAGTGCACTCCCACAGGGCGAGCACCGCTCAGCCAGAAACCAGGCTCACGGCTGGTGAGCGCAGTGGCAGTGGCAGGAGCCTCTCCCACCTCTGTGGCAGGGCTAAGGATGTCCGTCAGTCGGACATCCCCTGAGGGCTCCCGGACTGTGAGAGGGCAGTCCCGGCGAGTGCACGAATTTTGTGTACCAGGCCTCTAGTGAAAATATAAGGAACTTGGAGCAATACTAGCAGTTGAGATGGCCGAGGTCACTGCAAGCTCAGCAGCCATTTGTTTGTTCATTCGCGCCTGAGCAGATTTACTGCCTTCAGTCTACAAACAAATTGGACACAAAGTGAACCCAACACCTGTCCATGTGCTGCCCAGCTCATCCTCAAATCTGCTGCTCTTCCACCAGATAAGCGCTGCTTCCATGTGCAGTCCCATGCACACGCTTGCCAAGCTCATGACTGTTTCATACCTTTTGCCACATCTGCCAACAGGACTTCTTCCGGGTCCCCTATCTCACTGATGCACAAACACTGTCCAGCCCTGCACGTCCTCATTGAGTTTATTCTCTCTAGAAAGTTCACAGGCTTTCAGAAGTTTCTGGCATTTCTCTGATCACAGGAAAATCTTTTTTTCTTTTTTTTTTTTTATAAACTAGAGGCCCGGTGCACAAAATTCATGCACTAGGGAGTGGGGGGCGTCCCTCAGCCCGGCCTGCACCCTCTCACAGTCCAGGAGCCCACCATTGATCACCCCCACAGAGGGAGGCCCCGCCCACCCACCACAGTGCTGCCGCCACTGGGTAGCCTGGGCCTCCCTCTTTGGGGCAATTGTGGAGCCCCCTGATTGATCGATCACCTGGCTGGCCAGTGGCCTGGGCCTCCCTCTGCAGGGTGATCATGGGGTGATGGCGGGGCCCCCCCAACCAATCACATCGCACTTGCCTTGGCCGGCCTGGTGCCAGTGGGTGTCATAACGTGGTTGTCCAGAGGTTGTCTGGACGGTCATTCTGCTGTTTGGTCATTTGGTCGATTTGCATATTATACTTTTATTATTATAGATCTTTATTGTTGAAAATATTACATATGTCCCCCTTTTCCTCCACTGACTCCCTCCAACCGCTACCGCCCCACCCCAGGCCTTCACCACCCTAGTGTCTGTGTCCATGGGTTATGCATATAGACACACAAGGTCTTTGGTTGGTTACCTCCCACCCACCCTCCCCACCTTCCTCCGAGATTCTGCACTCTGTTCCCTTCTTCCATGTCTCTGGATCCACTCTGTTCATCAGTTTATTTTGTTCATTAGAGTCCACATATGAGTGAGATCGTGTGGTACTTGTCTTTCTCCGACTGACTTTTCTCACTCAGCATGTGATCAGGGGATAATCTTGAAGGTTAAGCACCGTGTCCCAGCTTTGGGAGCTCCAAGCTGGGATCTGCCACCTCCAAGTCTTCCCTTCCATCCTACCTTCCTACCTCCTTCAAGAGACTGGGTGCTTGACGTTTCACTTGCTATCGGGAGATTAGACACCTGTTTCTTGCCAAAGCCTTGTGACATCCCACCAAGTTTCACTAAGTGCTGGTCATCCTTGGACCATGTGTCACGAGATAGGATTTGGCCGCTGGTGTCACTCAGCCAAACTC
Organism: Plecotus auritus; assembly: GCF_963455305.1. Taxonomy (NCBI): domain Eukaryota; kingdom Metazoa; phylum Chordata; class Mammalia; order Chiroptera; family Vespertilionidae; genus Plecotus; species Plecotus auritus. Next base: position 114,726,679 of record NC_137773.1, read on the forward strand.
CAGTCCATGTGACTTTTTATCACGCTTCCAGACAGATTAGGACGTGGACAGGCACTGGCTGACGCTGAGGCCCTGCGTGGTCGTGAGAACAAGAAGGACTCAAACCCAACAGGGTTGCAAGCCGATGGCTGGGCATCCCTACACTGGTGTCCTGGCCGATACAGGGGAACTGGCTGAGGTGGTTCTCCCAGTATCATCTGTAAGACTGTGAACTTTTAAAAATATATATATATTTTTTTATTTCGTTATATATTTTTTTATTTCGGAGAGAGGAAGGGAAAGAGAGAGAGAGATAGAAAAATCAATAATGAGAGAGAATCATGGATCGGCTGCCTCCTGCACGCCCCACACTGGGGATGGAGCCCACAACCTGGTTCATAGGACAATGGGAATCGATCGGGAATCGAACCGTGACCTCCTGGTTCATAGGTCAACGCTCAACCACTGAGCCGTGCTGGCCGGGCTGTTCCATGTTACAGCTGAGAAACTGAAGTTCACGTTCCGAGGCACAGCCACCGACCAGAACTAGCGTATCTGAGGGAAGCAAGTCAGTCAAGTTAGTGAAGGTTGTCGGGTTTCCAGGGCAGAGTCCCTGCCACGCCAGGGCTGGTTCTCTCCCCGACATGCCATCTCAGGGAAACCTTCGTGAGACACCACGTGTGTCCTCATCTCCACGCCTTCCTCCCGCCCGGGAGCAGGAAAGGCTCAGTGCCCGGAACTTCCCAGAACTGCCCCACCCCATGCCCACACTGGCCTCCACTCTGACCCCCACTGCCGCCCTCACCGTCACCCCGCTGTCCCCACGCCCCATCTCCTGGCGGCACAGGCGGGTCCCGGGGCATCACCCTCACATGTTCATGAATAGACATGTGTGTGTAAAACTCCCGAGCTCGGTCGCTTTAATTCCAAGGCCTGGAAAGGCTGTGTTCTCTTCAGATGAGCCCTGGGCGCCATAGGCAGAGATCGCCTCCTTGCTCTGTGACAGCAAAACACAGACAGGCCCTGGCTCAGCTTCGGTGATACCCACGCACAGCCACAGGAAACACACACAGCGGCCCCATCAACTAGGTCCTAACGATATTACTCCTTTTCCACACTGGGGAAACAAATGCAGTGGCCAGGCGTTTTGACAGAAGTGATTTGGCTGAGACCTAGACTCAGGGCGGGAGCTTAGCTCCGCCGCCGGAGCAAGCCATGCGGGCTCTGTGCTTATGCTGCTTGTTTATCTTTTCATAATCGGGGCAGAGCTACATCCTAATTGGCGTGGGATGGTTCTGGTTTTCCCAGAATAACTCCTAGCACCCCTTTCGCTATCGGAGGCGGGCTCTGTGAAGAACAGATCACACTGTCACCTGTTCCAATTAAAGGGCACCGCTGTCTGAACGCGGCTGGGCGGGCGGGCGCAGCACACGCTGTCAGCTCAGGGGACAGAAACGAACGCTGCAGCATTCACCGGGCAGGGGCGAGGACAGGTAGGAAAACCAACAGCTAGGAGTCCAAGGCCGTGGTCAAGGCCCGGCTCTGCTCCTGGTTACGGACGGGTGTCACCAAGCCAGTGCCCTCAGTCCACCCCCCACCCCGGGCCTGTGCTGAAGAGTAAGCACAATGCCATGGGAAAGTCCCTGGAATGATAACTTCCCACGCGGGACAGGAGAAGGTCTCCCAAAAGCAGCCATCCTGCCATCCTCCGGACACGGCTCTCTGCTCCTGTGTGTGATGTCTGTGCTGAACAAGTTCATGGAGGATCAGACAGCCTCCGGGAGGCGCCTGGGTCACCAGGCCCACGGGGGTCACCCCGACTCCTCCACAGTGGCTGCACTGTAGGGATGGACGAACAGCCCCCGTGCCTGCAGATGGCCCACGGTGTCTGCAGCCCGCTCTCCAGTCACTGCAGGTGGCCCTGCCCCAGGCAGCAGCACCCGGCTTCATTCTAGAACCTGGGACCCCAGAGACCAAGGGGCCCGATGGTGAGACTCCCCCGGAGGCAGAGGACAGAAAAGGCAGAGTGGCAGGCGGGACGAAGCCCACCCCCCACAGTCCCTCCTCGCATGGCGTTCTGAGGAAGAAGAAGTGAGAAAGAACGAGGGGCCTGCATGTATTACCAACCACCAAATCTTACAGGCTCCACGTTCCCCAAGCTGCCTGCAGCATTGACTTCATCTCCTAAACACCTTTCTCACAGCTTAGTAATGAGCCAGGAGGCTAATGGTGAGGTGTTTTCACTTAACAAACTATAAAAGCAGAAATACATTTAAAACAGTGCCCGGCCGGTGTGGCTCAGTGGTTGAGCATCGACCTAGGAGCCAGGATGTCACAGTTCGATTCCTGGTCAGGGCACAGGCCCGGGTTGCAGGCTCCATCCCCACTGTGGGGCGTGCAGGAGGCAGCTGATCCATGATTCTCTCTCATCATTAACGTTTCTATCTCTCTCTCCCTTTCCATTCCTCTCTGAAATCAATCCTATATAATAAAAGGCTAATATGCAAATCGACTGAACAGAGGAATAACCGGTCGCTATGACGCACACTGACCACCAGGGGGCAGATGCTCAACGCAGGAGCTACCCCCTGGTGGTCAGTGTGCTCCCACAGGGGGAGCACTGCTCAGCCAGAAGCCGGGCTCACGGCTGGCGAGCACAGCGGCAGTGGTGGGAGCCTCTCCCGCCTCTGCAGCAGCCATCAGTCGGACATCCCCGGAGGGCTCCTGGACTGCAAGTGGGCACAGGCTGGGCTGAGGAACCCGCCCACCCCCAGTGCACGGATTTTGTGCACAGGCCTCTAGTAAAAATGTATTTAATTTAAAAAACAAGAGACGCTTCCTGGTGGGCACAGTACCTGAGGGAATTTGAAGTTTAACCCTGGGAGAGAAACGGCACTGGTGGAATTCAAGGACTTGGAACTGAACCAGTTTCTATTAAACAAGCGTAAAGCACAGGATGGAATGTTCATCTGAAGGAAACCTCATCAGCTGATATTTTTAAGGAGAAGAGAAGCATGTCATCTCCAGGGGAGTAAGAAACTGCAATTCACGGTTTCGTGACCCCGTGACGTTCCCAGTGGGTACATTTACGCAGTCCTGCGACCATGCGGGTGCGGTCTGTGCCCTGGTCCCCTTCCCAGCCGACTCACCCTCTTCTTTGTTCGCTGTCCTGACATCACAGTGCTGGTGCCATGACAGCGGACACCCGCCTCTCCTGTCAGGAGGCTTTGCCATTTGATGGGACCAACAGCACTCATCCCACTGCAGCTGCGGGTTAGCCCGAATCCGCCCAGCCCCATGGAGCCTGCGGAACAGGGGCGCATGGAGCTCCGAGCATTCCCGTTTCTTTAGGGGTGGGGGGGGGGGCAGGGCAGAGGAGAGGCTAGAAAACAGACAGGACTCCCTTTCCATAGGGTCCAAAGAAAACACCAAACTTAAAATAATTTAGAGCTATTTACATGGCTAAAGCTTTCTTTCTTTTTTTAAATCATTTTTTCATTGATGTCAGAGAGAAAGAGAGAGGGAGAGAGAGAGAGAGAAACATCAATGATGAGAGAGAATCATGGATCAGCTGCCTCCTGCACGCCTCACACTAGGGATCGAGCCGGCAACCCAGGCATGTGCCCTGACCAGGAATCGAACCCTGACCTCCTGGTTCATAGGTCAATGCTCAACCACTAAGCCACGCCAGCTGGGCCATTGCTAAAACTTTCAAAAAACATGGTTTGATATTGAGTATTTATCTTACTTTTATTTTAACATGCAAATCTTTTGTTTATTTTCAGTATGCAAAAAAAACAAAACAACACCCCAACCTCATATTTTCTGTTTGCAAAGCGTTTTGTTGATTATTTGGAATAACTTATGCTAACTGCGGAGCCTCTGGCTTCTTGGGGCTCACTTCATCACCTCTACCGATGACGTGGTCTCAGGTCCCAGGTCAGCGTGAGAGCGTGATGACGCCAGACATTGTTAGCCACGCCCACCCCCTATAAAACGACACAATGCTCCCCTGCAATCTTCTCAACTTGTGAGCTGTTGTCAAAGGGAGCACAGCATTACGGTCAGCATGATATGTATACACAGCAGTAACATCTGCAGCGAAGACCGTCCTGAAAGAAGTGGACACCATGCTGGCCAGACGGTCACTGCATGCGCTGGCACTGTGCTCTGCGCTGACTGGCAGGCGGTGGTGGTGGGGGGTGGTCTACGACGGGAGGGTGTTAGGTGCTACATGCTCTTCTGGGTGCCTGACCGGGTGGATGCCACCACTCATGGCAATGCCCCGCTTTATCAGCACCGTGTGAGCCCACCTGCTTCTCTTGGATACCCCAGGGAGGGCAGAGCGCATGCCATCTCTGCCCGGCGCCCCGCATGGCAAGGAGCTCCGCTATGGAGACGAGTTCCCCACTGAGGAGGCCAGCAGCAAGCTGCCAGGCAACTGCGGCCCCAGCGCTACCAGCGGGTCCTTGATGGAAGCTGTGGCGGCCCACACCTCCCGCTGCCATCTTGCCCCTGGTCTGGGGGCTCCTAGTCCCCCCAAGCATCTCACCCTCATGTCCAGGGTGAACGTGGGCATGCGGGTGGCAAGGGCCTGCCCCCCCACCTCCAGCCCACTCAGCCATTGCCCCCTTCATGCCCTGGGGGCCCAGTGTAGTTAGTGTACAAAACTTTCTAAATCCCTTCTTTTCTAGGCACTTTTTTATTTAAAAGGTCGGATCCCAGGTGGGAATCCCCACCCCCCCCCCCAATAAAGTCTGTCAATGTTTGGAAAAAAGAAAGAAACTAACAAGTAAAAAATAATAATAATAATCTTAATTTTTGTAAAATATAGATTTTAGTTAATAGGCTTTACATGACATTATAATTTCTGAGAAAAATTATTCAAAAGTGAAGGCTTTTCTTGATACACTCAAATGCTTTGAAGTAAATTATCGTGAAATGGTAGAATGTGTATCGTATTTACCAACACTGGGCCAAGTACCAATCGATGTCAGACATTTAATAAATATTTACCGAGCATTTGCAATATGCCAAGAATTGTTGAAAATAACAGGGACACAAAATAAATTCTATTCTCAAGGAATTCACAGTCTAGTGGAAAAGATAAATTTATATGGAATATTCTAAAATAAAAACAATAGTAACCCATTTTTCCATGTACACAAAGGAGGCAGACCAACTTGCTAAGCTGTGGACCCTCGATGAAAACTCACGCTCCGTGATGACCCTGGGGAGGATTTTCCACTCATACATACGTGTACATGAGTGAACACAAAACTTTCAATAAGTGTTGTTTTCTTAAATATATTTTATTGATTTCAGAGAGGAAGAGAGAGAGAGAGAAACATCAATGATGAGAGAGAATCATGGATCAGCTGCCTCTTGCACGTCTCACACTGGGGATCGAGCTGCAACCGGGGCCTGTGCCCTGACCGGGGATCAAACTGGTGACCTCCTGGTTCATAGGCCGATGCTCAACCACTGAGCCACACTGGCTGGGCTTTCCGTGACTGTTTTATAACCACAGGAAAACACAGAGCACACCCATCTTCCACTCACAGTCCAAGGAAGTACTGATGCCCGCGTGTGACCCTGGTGGGTGGACAGACAAGAAAGGACAACCCCTGACCTCAACCAGGGAGGCAGACGATGAATGGCAATAACGCTAATGCGATTAGGTATCATGGGGGAGACATTGCCAATGAGAAGCCAAAAGAGACATGAATTGTTTCATGTTGGCAGGATCCCAGGAAGCCCCTTGGAAAAGTCCGACTATATGAATGGGATCTGGAAGGACGTAGTGCATATTAACCAAAACATGGGAGGGCCCTGGTCGGGGCGTGTGCAGGAGGCAACCCCTCAATGTGCTTCTCTCCCATCGATATTTCTCTCTGTCTCTCCCTCTCTCTTCCACTCTCTCTAAAATCAGTGGAGCCCTGGCTGTTTTTGCTCAGTGGGTAGAGCATCGGCCTGCAGACTGAAGGGTCCCAGGTTCGATTCCAGTCAAGGGCACTTGCCCGGGTTGTGGGCTCCATCCCCAGTAGGGGACATGCAGGAGGCAGCCGATCAATGATTCTCTCTCATCATTGATGTTCTCTCTCTCTCCCTCCCTTCCTCTCTGAAATAATAAAAACATTTTTTTAAAATCAATGGAAAAAATATCAAGTGAGGATTAGAAAAAAATGTAATCAGATAATAAAGACTGAATTTGGACAGCAAACATGCCAAGCAATCTAATGAGCATTTGCCCTTCTCTGTGCTGGATGAAGCCGAGGGGATGCAGAGGGCGGAGGAGACATCGTCTCTGCTCCAGGAGTTATGACCTGAAGAACCAGAGCTCCGAGGCCTGAGCTAAAGGATGACTCTCACGCGTCGTGCGAAGGAGACGGAGGTACTGGAAGGAATGGGAAGCTGGGAGGCTATGAGGGACAGGAAGGAATTGAGCTGATGTTGGGTTCAAAAGCAGAACAGGAGATGGACCAAGGCAGACCTGGGTGGGCTAATGCTCAACTGCGTGCTCCATGATTCTGGGACACCCAACTGGGAGGAAGGACCCGGACAGCCATCCCTCGGGGCCGCAAACACCTGCGCCGGCCACCTGCCTCGGGTCCTACGGAAGTGACCTAATGCGGTGTCTAACCTGCAGATGGTTGAAACGTTTATTTCGTGACATGTGAAAACCATTTGAAGTTCCCACCTCAGTGCCCACAGCTAAGGCTGCATCGGAGCCCAACCACGTTGCTCATTCCCACGCTATCTCTGCTCTCGGCGCAGGAGCGGGTTCAGCAGGACCCCCAGGCCCACAGAGACAAGGAGGTTCTGTCGGCTCTTCACACAGGAGTCGCCAGCCCTTGGTCTAAAACACCAAACTCCAGCTCATCTATCACCCCAGGGCCAACACATTTCATAGGTTAAATCAAAACAGGCAGTGTGGGCCAATTTTGTGGTAAGACTCTAGGGAGAACCTTCAAGGCTACAAGTTTCTATTGCTGCCTATGACTGTTTTGCAAAGCTTCTTATCAGAATTTCAAGTTTTCCTATAATTACTTACTGATAGGTCTCAGTCATTCCCAGAGTCCCTCAGGGGCATTTATGAAATGAGACCAAATGTGCTTGCACCCTGATGGAGTCATTTTTTTATTTTTATTTTTTAAAATATATTTTTATTGATTTCAGAGAGGAAGGGAGAGGGAGAGAGATAGAAACATCAATGATGAGAGAGAATCATGGGTCGGCTTCCTCCTGCACGCTCCACACTGGGGATCGGGCCTGCAACCTGAGCATGTGCCCTGACCAGGAATCGAACCAGGACCTCCTGGTTCATAGGTCGACGCTCAACCACTGAGCCATGCCAGCCTGGCTGAGTCAGTTTTTTTTTAATCTCTGTTGAAAAATACCCAAAGTGTAAGCTCACTCCTTATCTCTCCTAATCTAGAGCAGCCAGGCCCCGGTGCTAGTGACAAATTGAAAAAGTTGGAAGGGACAGTCATGTACAAAGATGTGTAGAGAACTTAGATGTGTTATGTAACTGAAAGGGCCTCTGTTCACTGTCTCAATGGGTGATGCCCAGGCCCTTGTCTGCAGCGCGTCCGGCACACGGTGTCCCACACCCTCTCTTGGGCATAAACCCCACCCTCCCCTGTGGAGGGTGCATTTCAAATTCGGCGTCTGCACGTGGGGGCAGGTGCCACACCAAAGGTGAGGTGATCTGAGTGCAGAGCCTTCAAGATTGCGGAAGAATTTCTCCCTCATCTTTCCGTTCCCTGCCCCCGCTCCCCCCACCCCACCTCTCCTTTAATGCTCTTTGCAAAGCATTCCCTTTCTCATGAAATAACTGTCCGATGTTTCACCTGCCTGTGTAGCATGTAATCAAGCTGCACAATTATAACAACATACAGGCAGGAGGAAGCACATGACTGAGCAGACAGGACACAGGCCAGGCATTCCCAGTGCGTGACCTCCCCCCGCCCTCCAGGGCAGGGGGTGCAGAGCCCAGCCTGAGGTCCCGGCTCCTGCTGGACTCTGTCACAAGCTAAGAAAGGTCTTCATCTTCCGTACAACACTGTTATTTTCACGGAGTTTATTTAGAAATAGTTTTCATGTTCTTGGGGCTCCTAAAACTATATAATACATAGTCGGCCTATGCTGAGTGATGAACCCGGGGCAGCCGGGGTGTCTGTGTTGCTTTGTAATATTTCCTTATTGATGTGTGAGGCCTGGCATCGCTGCTTCACTCTGATGTGGACAGTGTCCCATGCCCACGGCACAGTCAGAGGGGCACCCTTTGGTCTGGGCCTGAACAACATTCCTATTTTCCAAACCACGACCAGCTGCCCCAGCCCAGGCCTCAGATCAGCGTCCCAGCCACTCCACAGAGTAAACATCACTCAGAATTTGAGGTGGAAAATACATTTTAAACTACTAATGAATTTTTCAACTAAAAACGGATTTCATATTTTCTTCCTTTGTAAACTGACCATCTTGACCCTAGCGTTGCTGGAAATTACTTCAGTATATTTTTTCTTAAATGTGGAACTATGAAAACAACTCAAGGTTCAAACGCTTAGCGAAAAATGCCCAGCTGGCATGGCTCATTGGCTGAGCATCAACCCATGAACCAAAGGGCACCGATTTGATTCCCGGTCAGGGCACACACCTGGGTTGCGGGCTCAATCCCCAGTGTGAGGCATGAAGGAGGCAGCCAATGCATGATTCTCTCTCATCACTGATGTTTCTCTCTCTCTCTCCCTCTCCCTCGCCCTCTCTAAAAATCAATAAAAATATGTTTTTTTTAAAAGTTTAGAGAAAAAAGTCTTCATTCACAGCAGCTGACACCTGCAAACGGCCATGAAGCAGCAGAAGGCAATTCCATGGCTTACAATTGTGCTACAGAACATCTTTGACAGCCTCCTCCCCACACGGCTGTGAGCAACATGAGACTTCACATGCCTAGTGTGTCACGCTTCTGAAGGAGAAGGAGAATTCCTTTATAGCAAAATAGTAAGTAGCTACTTCTGTACGCTAAGCATAGTGACAGTGGTTACTCTGTCCATCTAATTTTTAACAATCAGCTTCTGGGACAAGAAACAAACAGTGGGAGCTGTTTCTAGGGAAAGACTGTGCTGTGCCTTCTCCCCTCACCTAGGGTTCAAGTGGAGGTGAGAGGGACCAGGTAGGACCGCACTTCATCAGCCTCCGGAGGGGCCTTGTTGGAGGATGAGGTACATCCTCCATCCCCGACAGCAGGCTGGGCCCCGTGAGACCCACTCCTCATCCCAGCCACGTGGCACCCATTGCCCATCACCTCTGGCCCCAGCGCATCCACCTATGCTGTCCAGTTAACCCTGCCCTGCTGGTGGGGGAAGTGGGACTCTCCCCTCAAAGCCAAAGCCTGCACCTGAGCCCTGCATCTCACACACACACACACACTCACATTCACACACACACTCTCATACACACTCTCACACACACTCACATTCACACACACTCACACACACACGCTCACACACATACTCACACACACACTTACACTCACACACACACACTCACACATAAACACTCTCACACTCACTCACACACACTCACATTCCCACACACACTCACACACACTCTCACACACACGCTCTCACACACACTCACATTCACACACACACACTCTCACTCTTACATGCACACTCACTCTCACACACACTCAGACACTCACACACACACTCTCACACACACGCTCACACACTCACATTCACACACACACTCTCACTCTTACATGCACACTCACTCACACACACACACACACACTCACACATTCACATTTACACACTCACACACACTCACACTCATACACACATACACTCTCACACACATACACACTCACACATACACTCACACACTCTCACACACTCATACACACATACACTCTCACACACTCATACACACTCACACATACACTCACACACACACTCTCACACACACTCACATTCACACACACACACACTCACACACACACTCTCACATTCACACACTCAAATACACTCTCATACACACTCACACACACATTCACACACTCACACACTCATACACACACATACACTCACACACACTCACATTCACACACTCAAACACACTCTCATACACTCACACACACTCACACACACACACTCACACACTCATACAAACACATACACTCACACACACTCACATTCACACACTCAAACACACTCTCATACACTCACACACACTCTCACACACACACTCACATACACACTCACATTCACACACTCTCACACACATTCACACACACTCTCACACACACACTCACACTCTCACACACACATTCACACTCACACACTCACACACATTCACACACTCATACGCACTCACACATACACTCACACACACTTACACACTCACATTCACACACTCACACACTCTCATACACACACACACTCACACACACACTCTCATACACACTCACACACACACGCACACTCTCAGACACTCATACACACTCACACATACACTCTCTCTCACACACACACACACACACATACTCACACACACTTTTCCCTGCTTTAGAAAACCTCCGATCCCCGGGCTCCTTCTCCTCTCTGCGTGTCTGTACATAGTTTCAACATAAATAAACCTCCCTAGTTGACCCTGTTTGGAGTGGGCCAGCTATTTCCTACTGGAATCCTGATTGATATGCGGTTCTCAAAATAGCCCACAATCTATGCAAAACTGTAATGATTTACGTGGATCCATCTCGAAGCTCATCGAGACCCGGGCAGGCCTCTCTCTCTGAGAGACGGACACTGTGACTGTCACTGGTGGTGGTCGGGGGGGCGGGGGGGGCCTCTATGCTGCTCAGTGCTCAGTGGGCACATTGATTTCCTATTTAGTCTAAGTACCCGGAACACAACACTGGCCAAGGACTGATTATGCTCATTCAAGAGACCACTTAACTGTTGGCAAGACATCGAATGTTCTAGAGAAACACAAAATCCCCAATTCCCAGGGAATAGTCCCCACTTGCTCCCAAGATAAACACAGAAATTCAAAGTCATTGGCGACTGACCCATCCGTTCTCAGAATGGCCCTCAGTCATCAAGCACCTCTTGCCTAAAACTCTAAAAGCAACCTCCCTTCCTACCTCTGGTCACTCAGTGTCTCCATCACACTGCAGACTAGCATCCAACAAGTAGCTGTTGGCCTACTAAGTGCAAGGTGTTGTTCTGTGCTGGGGGTGCGGGAGATCCTGGAATTCTCATCCGTTCTGAAAACCTCCCTACTCCCCACTGACGAGGGGAGTGTGCACGGCTGTCCCCGTCGTCCATAACCATCAGTTTCTGTCGAGGCCACACCTTTCAGCCTCCAGGTCCCCGGTTATGAATCATGTGGGTCCCAAGACAGGTTCACTTTCCTGAAAGTTACTGAGGCCCTCAAGCTGCTTTTGTTATGTAGGTCATCTCTCTCAATATTCACTGCAGTTCATAGTGTCATGTAAAGTGCATTCTCCAACTACAGTGGAATGAAGTGTAAAAACAATAAGAGAAGAGAACATTGGAAATGCAAAAATATGTGGAAATTAAAAAAGACACTTCTAATCATCAAAGGCTCAAAGGGGAAATTACAAGGGAAATTAGCTACTACTTTGAGATGAATTAAGTGGAAATATAACACACCAACACTCACGGGCGGTGATGACAGAGGGGGAAATGTAGAGTTGTGAACGTGTTAGGAAAAAAAAGATTTCAAATCAATACCCTGACTTTTTGCCTTAAGAAACTAGAAAAGAAAAAGAATAAACTAAATCCAAAGCAAACAGAAGGAAGGAAGTAGTACAGGTTAGAGCATAAATAAACAAAATAGAAAAAATCAGCAAAACCAAAAGCTGGTTCTTTGAAAAGATCAACAAATTGACAAACCTTTAATTAGATGGATTAAAACAGAGCCCACGAGGACTCAGATTACTAAATCCAGGCATGAAAGATGTGACATCACTGCCAAGGCTGCATGGAATGAACAAGGGATATGAGGGAGAGTAAGGACACCTGTACGCCGACATCTTGGAGAACCGAGGCGAAATGGAAGCATTCCTAGGAAGACACAAACTACTAAAATGACTCAAGAAGAAACAGAAAATCTAAATAGATGTATAGCAACGAATGAGACTGAGTCAGGAATCGAAACACTTCACGCCAAGAACAGCCGGGGCCAGGTGGTGTCACTGGAAACTCCTCCGAATGTTTAAAGAAGAATGTGCATCAGTCCTTCAAAGACGCTGCCACAAAACAGAGGAGGAGGGGACACTGCCACACGCACTCTGTGAGGCCAGCATCCCCTGGAACCAAGGCCCGGCTAAAGAAACTGCCCACACTGCTCTGCCCAACGCCACATGTAGACGGCTTCCCACGTAAATGTAAGGCCCTGCAGCCCAGGACAGTGCTGTCTTTTATTAGTTCTTTGAATAATTATTTTATCATTTAATTTTTATTTATTTATTTTCATTGATTTCAGAGAGAAGGGGAGAAAGAGAGAGAGATAGAAACATCAATGATGAGAGAGAATCATGGATCGGCTGCCTCCTGCATGCCCCACACTGGGGATCGAGCCCACAACCCGGGCATGTGCCCTGACCGGGAATCAAACTGTGACCTCCTGGTTCATAGGTCGACGCTCAACCACTGAGCCACGCTGGCTGGGCTATCATTTAATGTTTGACCTTTTATTTATAAATATTTCATTGTTTTCCTCATAATGGAATTGACCGGTTATAATGATCACCACATCAAAAAATATAAAGACACCCTAAAGGTAGGTGTTTTCTCCAAAATTATGTAAGAGTATAAAAAAACCCCACAAGATTTTATAACCTTTAGCATAATGCTGAAACCTCAGGCTATCAAATTTATACATCTTACATAAAAACTAGCAATCCTATGAAATAAAAGGCTAATATGCAAATCAACCAAACAGTGGAACGACCAGTCGCTATGACACTCACTGACCACCAGAGGGCAGATGCTCAACACAGGAGCTGCCCCCTGGTGGTCAGTGCGCTCAGCCAGAAACCAGGCTCAGGGCTTGCAAGCACAACGGCGGTAGTAGGAGCCTCTCCTGCCTCCATGGCAGTGCTAAGGATGTCTGACTGTTGACTTAGGCCTGCTCCACGTGTAGAGCAGGTTTAAGCTGTCAGTCAGACATCCCCCGAGGGCTCCCAGACTGTAAGAGGGGGCAGGCCAGGCTGAGGAACCCCCCCCAAGTGCACAAATTTCATGCACCAGGACTCTAGTACAATTATACAATTACTAGAGGTCTGGTGCATGAAATTTGTGCATGGGTAGAATCCCTAGGCCTGGCCGGTGATCAGGGCCAATCAGGGCCTTCCATCTGCCAGCTGGGGCCTCCCTTCCCTGGCTACCGGCTGCTGGCCGGGACCTTCTTTCATTCTGCGCCACCCCCTGGTGGTCAGCGCATGTCATAGCGAACCATCGAACTCCTGGTCTCCCAGTCGAACTCCCAAGGGGACACTTTGCATATTAGCCTTTTACATATCGACTAGAGGCCCGGTGTACAAAATTCATGCACTGGGGGGGGGTGTCCCTCAGCCCAGCCTGCACCCTCTCCAAATCAACCAAATGGTGGAACAACCAGTCGCTATGACACTGGGATCAAGCCTAAACCGACATCCCTCTCACAATCCGGGACTGCTGGCTCCTAACCACTCACCTGCCTGCCAGCCTGATTGCCCCCTAACCACTCCCCAGCCAGCCTGATAGACGCCTAACTGCTCCCCTGCCGGCCTGATAGCCCCCAACTGCCCTCCCCTGCTGGCCATCTTGTGGCAGCCATCTTGTGATGGCCATCTTGTGACGACATGAGGACGGTCATCTTTTGACAACATGGGGGCGGCCATCTTGTGATGATGTGAGGGCGCGAGGGTGCAAGGGCCACCTAGGCCTTTATTAGTATATGTAAGCCATAAGACCTCATATTGGGTACTTGATTAATTTTATTGCCTTCTAGTTTGAAGAGAAATAACCCTTCTCAAGGGTGTAGACTCAACCCAGAACCTGTAAGCACTGCCCCACTCACTTTGTTTCTGTGCTTATTACAAATCCCACGCGCACCCCTGGGACTCGCACACACTGCCCCGTCAGCATTCACCCCCAAGGACGATGCTCCCATCAGCCTCGGCTGCACAGTCCCAGGGAAGAGGATCATGTTCAAAAGTAGCTCAGAACTGATCTCACTGGACAGACCAACTCTCTCTTTCGGCTGCTAAAAAAGTGAAACAGCCCTAGCCGGTTGCTCAGTAGTTAGAGCGTCGGCCTGCAGACTGAAGGGTCCCGGGGTTCGATTCCGGTCAAGGGCACGTAGCTCAGTTGCAGGTTCACCAGCCCTGGTAGGGGCGCGCACGGGAGGCAACCAATCCATGTGTCTCTCTCACATCGATGTTTCTCTCTCTGTCTCTCCCCATCCACTCTCTCTAAAAATGAACAGGAAAATATCCTCAGGTGAGGATTAAAACATGCTTGTTTACTGAAGGAGCAAATGCATGAAACTGTAGTTTAGAGTGTTTATTTCTGCACCATCTTGTGGCCATTCCTAGAAATGGCACCTTCTCCTGAATCCCAAAGTCCTGTGAAGGCAGAAATCACCCGTTTCTCCTAGATTTCCCTGTTCCCACAGCGAGCCGGCCTCTTGCTCTGTGTTTATGGGGGAAACGGGCGTGTGGGTATGAGCGAAGCTGCTCCTTTCCAGCGTGTCTGGAGCCCAGGTACTAGCGGTGATCTTCAGCGCTGACTGGCCCCCTCCAGGCCCCTCGACCTCCAGGGCCAGCTGGCCCCCTCCAGCCCCGCGACTTCCAGGGCCGGTTGGCCCCCTCCAGGCCCCGCGACCTCCAGCACCGACTGGCCCCCTCCAGGCCTCAAATCAGTGCAGCTCACCAGGACCACGTCAGCACACGGTGGAGTCATTATAAATAAATAACTCCATTTTCCAAGAAGAGGGGTCCACAAATGGCTTTAAATATGACATGCACCCAAGCATTTTCTTTTAAAATTCATGAGCCCAGATGACGACGTCTTTTCTCCCGATGCCTGCTTGTGTCTCCTGCTGCTTCCTCGATGGGGCCCCCATGGGACACTGAGGTGCTCCATCAGTACTCCATGCCCTCCCGGCCCTCAATACCCACCGCAGGGCTCTACTATCCAATGGAGAGCACATAGGACTTTAACGAGGATGCGCGAAAACACCTATTCATACAGAAATCCCTAACAAGGAGATATGGAGACACATACAGAGGGTCCCAACAGGAAATATGGGAAAAGCAGAGGGAGGAGGGATGTTGTTCCCACGCCGACACCCCCTCCGTAGGGACGGATGTAACAGCGCCCCTGCCCACTGCCCACAGGCGCCGACGGGAACTGGAGCCAAGCTGACAGGGGCCACACTCTCCCTCCTTCTCTCTCCACCTCTAGGTGTGGCTGCCAGTGGGAAGGACCTCCCGCTCTGGCCCGCCTGCTCTCAGCGTTGACCTGCTAATTTCAGATTCAGCATCAGGACAGCGACCTCTCAGAAATGCCAGCCCCATGTTCCCGTTCAGCTCTGCTCCTAATAACGATGGCATTGGGCCCTCCCCTTCCTCCTGGCCTGCTCTCCCACTGCTCAGACCCCAGGGGTGGAGGGCAACACTAGTCCTGGGTCCCCTGAGCCTCCGTCATACTCTCCAGGCGTGGAAACCACACAGACAAAGGGCTGGTTCAAGACATTTTCATGCCCAGAGCGAGACTGAGCTCCCGGGAAGTGAGCATAGGGACGAGGAGCAGGTGATACGGAGAGAGACGGGGACTAGCATCCTGCACGCTCCACGAAACAGGACCACACGGGAAGTCAGGAACTGCCGGCACTGGGAGGGAAGGTCCCATCAGCTCGTCTGGGAGGGGATGGGAGAAGCAAAGGCTAAAACCAGAAAGGCAGGTAGAGCCAGAGTCAGAAAAATTAGACATTTCTGGACAGCAATGGGGACACTGAGGACTCCGAATGGATCCACACTGGACACGGGCTCCTTCCGGAGCATCAGTGAGGGTCAGCCCGCTAACCAGCCAGGAGGGTGAACCCTACCCCAGGGGGAAGCGAGGCCCAAGGGATGGACCGGGGGTGCACGATGGAGAGAGCGCGAATGAAGGGACCAATGAGCGGATTGATGCTCGAGGGAATCAACACAAGAACCACTATGGAGGCAAATGGTCTTAGGCAGCCACTCACTGGAGGAATGAGGAGAAGACAGGAAGGTGATTCCAGGGTTTCACACCGGCAAGGCACGGAGATGAGTGATATTTAAAGTGAGCACAGACGTTGGAGATGACAGCAACCGAATGGACAACAGGCCCATGGGCCTCGTCAAACTGTGACACTTCCGCGCGTCCAGGAAACCCCCAACAGGGCAAAGAAGCAGCCAACAGAACGGGCAGGAACAAGCATAAATCTTATTTGCGACGAGGCTGATGTCCAAAGCACAGAAGGAGCTGATGCAACTGAACAGCAACAAAATCCAACTTAAACGGACAAAGGACTTAAAAAGTTCTTAGGATCCCTAATCACCAGGAAAATGCAAATCAGAACCAGGTGAGACGCCACTCTCAGCACAGCCACCTCAAAGGGACAGAAAAACCAGCCGCTCTGGCTCAGGAGTTGAGCACTGACCCAGGAACCAAGAGGTCGCTGGTTCGAGTCCCAGTCAGGGCACATGCGTGGGTTGCGGGCTCGGTCCCCAGTGCGGGGTGTGCAGGATCGATGATGTTCCTCTCTCCTCGGTATTCCTATCTCCCTATTCCTCTCCCTTCCTCTCTAAAAATCAATGAAACATATTGTGGGTGTTGGTGAGAATGGAGTTGCACTCTGCCCACTGGCGGGAATGTACATGGTGCCACCTCTGTGGACCTCAAAGATGAAAAGGTAGAACTAGCATACGACCCAGCAGGCTACTCTGGGTATTTATCAGAAAGAACTCAAAGAAGGGGCCTGGACAGATATCGGCACACTCTTGTCCATCGGAGCGTTCATCACAATGGCCAGAGGTGCATGGACGGTGATGGTACAGAGGGTGGTCTGCACACACGTGGGATATGATGCAGCCTTTACAGAGAAGGGACTCCTGCCACATGCTGCAGCAGGAGGAACCTCAAGGCCATCGTGCAGAGCAAAGTAAGCCCGGGATGAAAGGTCAAATACACAGGATTCCACTCCGAGGAAACGTCTCTCCAAAGTCGTCGAAATCAGAAAAAGGCAGTCAGAAGGTGGTCGCCCAGGGCAGGGGGAGGGGAAGGAGGCATCAGTGTTCAGTGGAAACCGAGTCTCAGTGTTACAAGATGAAAATAATGGGAATACAGTAGACACTACTGAACTATCTGCTTAATTCCTAGCTGGTGTGGCTCAGTGGATGGAGCGTCGGTCTGCAGACTGAAGGGTCTCGGGTTCGATTCTGGGTCAGGGCACATGCCCAGGTTGCGGGCTTGATCCCTGTGCGGGGCATGCAGGAGGCAGACAATCCATGTTTCTTTCTCATCATTGATGTTTCTCTCTCTCCCTCTCCCTTCCTCTCTGAAATCAATAAAAATATATATTTTTAAATAAATAAATAAATGCTTAAAAATGGCTACAATGGTAAATTTAATGCTACATGGTTTTTACCACATTAAAGGGAAGTCTGGAGCCCCGGACAGGGTGGCCCAGTTGGTTGGGCGTCATCCCATGCACCGAAGGGTCGCCGGCTTGATCCCGTGTGGGGTGTGCAGGAGGCAGCGATGGTTGTTGTGCACTCACATCAATGTCTCTCTCTTCTCCTTTCCTCTGGCTCTAAATGCAGTGAGCTCTTGTTTTAAAGAAGAAGAGGAGGGGAGGAGTGTGCTCACTGCTGGAGGGTAGCTGACGCTGCGCTGAGCCCGTCCCCTGGTGCCCACGGCTCTGTGACAACCACGGACGACGTTGTCAGCTGTGAGTGCCGGGGGACGCCCATGTGTCTCCCCGTCACTTTTTTGGGAGTGAGCCCCCCTTTAGCAGACGCCCCTGAAAACCCCTCCACGTTCACTGAGGGTTGAAGCAACACCCCACCCTCTGAAGCCAGAACAAACCCTCGGGGTGACTGCAGTGTGGGGACTCCTGGCCGGCAGTGGCGACTCCATGTTCGGAAAGAAGACGGTGCCTTTTATGGCAGAACAGCCGTGCATGGCCAGCCTCGCTCCGCTCCTCACGGGAGGGCGGGTCCCACCGAAGGGAGCAGCGGGACCTCTATTTTCTGTGAACCTATTCAGTTCATTCCTGTGCAACTCGACACCAAGGGCATGTGCTCCGTGTCTGCTTTGCCAGGCACCATGGCTGCCCCGCTCGGAGCTCAGGGCCGTGGGCCGTGGGCCGTGGGCCGTGGGCAGGGCAACCGCTCACGTGCACAGAGATCACAATACGAGCTCTCGGGTGACACGAATGCAGGCCAGGACAACTGCTCCTTCTTGTGGGGCCACAGAAACGGCAGAAGTGACACCACCTACGAGTGACCTGAGAGGGCGGGAGGACCAACCCTGAGGCGCTGCTCTGTCCCGTGCACTTGACACCAATTCTCTTTTTTAAAAAATGTATTTTTATTATTGATTTCAGAGAGGAAGAGAGAGAGAGAAAGAGAGAGAGAGAGAGAGAGAGAGAGAGAGAGAGAGAGAGAGAGAGAGAGAAACATCAATGATGAGAGAGAACGGTGGATCAGCTGCCTCTTGCACGCCGCCACCCCTGGGGATTGAGCTTGCAACCCAGGCATGTGCCCTGACCGGGAATTGAACCTTGACCTGGTTCATAGGTCGATGCTTAATCACCAAGCCACGCCAGCCGGGCAATTATCTTTTAAATCCACTTTTCCAATGAGGAACCGAAGGCTCAGACCAGCTCTTCATCCCAGCGACCTGCTCCAGGCTCGGCCCTTCCCAGCCAGCAGTCAAGTGGGGACAGTGCTCGGGCAGCAGGAGTCCCGCCTATGATGAGTGGGGACCACATGCAGATGCAGCTGAAGATGAGTTTGGGAAAGCTGGCTGGAATGGGCTGGGAAGGGCCTTCTAATCACCAGCAAGCCATCAAATTAAAACCCTGTTGGCCAGAGATTTTCAAACTAAACTCAAAGGACATGCTCACACACAAGAAGTGGTGAGTTTGGGGTAGAATTTGATAGGGGGTGTGCAGGAGGCAGCCAATCGATGTTTCCCTCTCACTTCGATGTTTCTCTCTTCCTCTCCTTTCTCTCTCTCTAAAAATCAATTAAAATTCTTTAGCCCAGCCGGCAGGTCGCTGGTTCAAGTCCCAGTCAGGGCATATGCCTGGGTTGCAGGCTCCATCCCCAGTGCGGGGCGTGCAGGAGGCAACTGATTACAACTGATTGATGTTTCTCACTTGAATTGATATTTACTTCTCTCTCTCCCTCTCCCTTCCTCTCTAAAATTCAATGAAAACATTTTTTAAAAATAACTCTTTGGGGCCCTAGCTGGTTTGGCTCAGTGGATGGAGCGTCGCTCTGCAAACTAAAGGATCCTGGGTTCAATTCCGGTCAAGGGCACGTACCTCGGTTGCAGATTAGATCCCTGGCCCTGATCGGAGCACGTGCAGGAGGCAACCAATCGATGTGTCTCTCTCACATTGATGTTTCTCTCTCTGTCTCTCCCACTCCCTCCCACTCTCTAAAAATCAATGAAAAAAATATCCTCAGGTGAGGATTAACCAAAAAAATAAAAAATTTAAAAAAATAACTCTTAGGAATCCACATTTTTGTAAACTGTCCAGCAGATTTTTGCAGGTTGACAGGTATTTCTGACTGACGGGTGCCTGGGCCGGTGATGGCAGCACAGACCGCCCAGGCACAGAGTCTGCAGCGCCGGCTCACTCCCCAGAGGACACACAGGCCTGGCCCGCAGCGGAGACACCGCCATCCAGCCGGCCGCACAAGCCTGGCTCAGCGTCTATGCTCCCGGCCTCCCTGTCATCACTTTCTGGGATAATTGGCGCCTGTGAGTTCTCACGAGAGAGCTTCCTTCCGAAACTGCAGCCTCGGGAAGAAAGACGGTCTCCGTCTAACCCAGTGGTCAGCAAACCGCGGCTCGCAAGCCACATGCGGCTCTTTGGCCCCTTGAGTGTAGCTCTTCCACAAAATACCACGACCTGGGCGAGTCTATTTTGAAGAAGTGGCGTTAGAAGAAGTTGAAGTTTAAAAAATGTGGCTCTCAAAAGAAATTTCAATCGTTGTACTGTTGATATTTGGCTCTGTTGACTAATGAGTTTGCCGACCACTGATCTAATCGAATCCCCTTGGTTTGATGCTGAGCCCTGCGTGCTGATCCTGCAGGTGTATTCACAGAGAAGAGGCAAGATCAGGAAGTCAGCGCCGCCCTCAGTCCCGGGGTCCCGTCCCCAGAGGACTGACACCCGGACTGAAGCAGTGTCTGGCTCTAGCGATGCGGCATCGGTTCCGCAGGATTCCACACCCTCTCCTCTCACCTGCGGTGAAATGTCACACCCAGACTAATTGCTACGGACAAACTCCACAAACACATCCACCGGCTCCTTTGCAACCTATTAGCACGACGGGTTTCGTGAACCGCATCCACCCAGCCAGGCGCACCCCTTCCTCACGCGGGCCATGCCAGGGGGCGGGCAGGCACACCGGGCAATGTCAGAAACCTCTCTCTGGAATGCGTGGTGAAGACCAGTTGAACGCACTTCTTCATGTACCACCATCGCGTCCTGAGAGACTATGCGAGGAGGGTCTCTCTGGTGCTACTTGAAGGAATATTCTATTTCCCATGAGCAACTGACATCACAATAGTCCAGACGTGGGAAGTCAATAACCAACTGGCTCCCAGCCAGTTTAGCACCAGATCAGCGCCTCTCCAGGCAAATGCATAAGGTTTAATGGCCTATGAATATTTAATATGTTTTTATTGATTTGAGAGAGAGAGGAAGGGAGAGGGAGAGAAAGACAGAACCATCGATGGGCTGCCTCCTGCGCATCCCCTGATGGGGATCGGATCCACAACCCAGGCATGTGCCCTGACGGGGGATCGCACCTGCAACCTCTCAGTGCAACCCACTGAGCTACACCAGCCGGGGCAGGGTGTTCTTTTAAGAGAAGCACCAGCTCTCTGTTGACACTGAAAATAATTTGGGGTGAGGGTCATTCACCGTTCACTTCAAACTTGTCTCCTACTGAATTTTTTATAGGAAGCACATGTGATCTTTAATGGGAAAGAATCAGCTCACATGAACAATTTGGGTCTGGCTGTCCAGTGGGGTCTGCAGTACTGCTGACCGATGGAAGTCCACGCCTCACCCAGGCCCTCGGAGAAGCTCGGGTGCGGACACAGCTGGGCAGGGCATCACTGATGGGAGGCCCAGCCTTCAGGCAGCACCTGCCACCAGGAGCAGGGGAGTGTGGGTGTGGCCCCTCGGGCAAGGTTCTAGGGGTGGCAGGCCTCTTACTCTCATTTTACAGAAATAAAGAAAGTGACCTTGCAGGTCACCGATTTCCTTCCGATGCCAGGCACCCCAGGCCCGTTCGCAGGCCGACGTCTGCACCCACTATGCCGTGCACAGCTGAGCTCGCTACTGAAAGTAACGAAGTCAGGTCACTCTTGGTGTCCGAAGCTCGGACATGGTTGAAAGGGGGTGTTTTTGCTAACATTTTTGAATTTGTTCATAATTACCCATAATTCTGAACAGCAAGATGGAAGCCTTCAGACATGCGCTGTGGGAACAGGAATCAAACCCAGGAAAATGGGAAGTCGTTCTGCTTCCGAACACACAGGTTGTGTGTATTTGTGTGTCTGTGTGTGTGTGTGGTTTGTCACACAGCGGCCTGAGGACAGAGGGGCTATGGGTTCATCTGTACAAACCAAGCATCCGGCCTCCACCCTGGGCAGCAAGGGGAGGCCCAGCCTCCACCCCAGGCAGCGAGGGAGGGCCGTCTTCCAAGCCCCACACGGAGTTGGGGCAGCACAGGAAGTAACACAGACTAGGTTACCCAGGGTGCCTTTCTAACCCTAAAGCCGAGCTGGGAAGCAGAGGAGGCGGGAGGCAGGGTGAGGACAGGCCCCCATGTCCTTGCTGGATGGAGGGCCAGGGAGGCAGGCAGGTCTGTGCACAGCGAGGCCTAGAGACCGAGATGGGACCCCGCCTGCAGCCCCGCACCAGTGTGTTCGCCGAGACAGAACACATCGCCCAGGGAGGCCTGGGCAGCCGGGGCCCGCTTCTCTCTTCTCTCTATTCCTGCAAACAGTCCCGTAAAGGGAACAGACCCCACCCCTGCTCTGATGGGGAGAGTGAGGCAGGAGAAGAGCTGCCGTTTGCTGAGTATCCACTTGGCAGATGCTGCGTGCTGGGTGGAGCCGCTGGCCAAGCCCTCCAACACCGGGGCTGCTCTGGCCGAGCCCTCGCCGGTGGGGGACACACGGCAGCAAGCACTGCACAGGCTGGTTTATCTAACCCTCCAAACAATGGAGCAATTGGATCTCTTATTCCCAGCACAGGAAGGAAGAGGACAAGGCTCAGAAAGGACAGGCCATTTGCCCCAGGACTGGGATTGATAAGTGGTCCAGGGATAAAATATAAGTCCATCTTGCCAGCAGGCATACCTCAGTGGTTGAGCGTTGAGCTATGAACCAGGAGGTCACAGTTCGATTCCCAGTCAGGGCACAGGCTCGGGTTTCGGGCTTGATACCCCATGTGTGGAGCGTGCAGGAGGCAGCCAACCCTTGATTCTCTCTCATCATTGATGTTTCTCTCTCTCTCTCTCTCTCTCTCTCTCTCTCTCTCTCTCTCTCTCTCTCCCTCCCTCTCCCTCTCCCTTCCTCTCTGAAATCAATAAAAATATATTAATATATATATATATACATACATATATATATGTATATATATATGTGTGTGTGTGTGTGTATATCCATCTCACTCTAACTCTCAGGTTTACACTAAACCAACATGCAGAAAGTAAAAGAAATCCAACTTCCCTATTAAAATATACCTCTCTTAAAATTCCATATCAGTATCTGAGGAAATACAGTCCGAAAAAATGTCAACCAAAAAAAACAGCAAAAGAAACCCTCTAACCATCCATAAAGCTGGGACCAGTTACATGAACAAGAAACCAGCTGTCCTCAGGCTGTCAAAGAACGGAGGGGAGGAAGTGCGCGTGGAGCAAGCCCCGGCGATGAATACCGAAGGAACAGAAGTCAGACATCACTGCGCAGCCCTAATGGAGTAATGGGCCCCCGCACTGGTGCCAGCAGCATTTGGGAGATGTTGATGGAAAACCAGTGAGCAGATCGGCAGACGCCAGCCAAGCCCGCTGCTCATCTCAGAGTCACTCAGGGACCGAGACGCGGGGCTGCTTGGGCGGCACCCTCAGCAAGGAGGGAGCAAGGAGGCCTGAGGGAGCTTCAGACCCAGAGACAGAGGAATGCAAGGGACAGCCCTGGAGCACACGGTTGGGTCCAGAAGGCGGGCTTTTACAGGACAAATAACCTCATTCCTCCCACGAATAAATGGCTCCTTATTAAAGAAAGAGAATTACTCACGTTTAAAAGCGTTTGAATGGATGCTGTATGTGGACCTCGTTTGCCTCCCGATTCAAACACAACTAGAAAAAGACAATTTTTAGGGAAACTGGACAATAGACTGGACGTGGGGTTTTATTAGGAATGACTGTTCATTTTCTGAGATGTGATCTTGGCACTGAAGTGGTTTTTAAATTCCCATGTTCTGGACAGACACCCTGAAATACTTATGGGTGAAATTACATGAGAGCTACCATGTTCCCCCGAAAATAAAACATCCTCCGAAAATAAGACCTACTTACAGGTTTCCTTCTGAGTGAAATATAAGGCATCCCCCAAAAATAAGGCCCCCAGGCTCTGTCTCAGAATGAAAATTAATTTACCGTAAACTGGTCGCTAGGGCCGCCCCGACTGGTGTCTAGCAACCAGTGACGTTACGTGGAGTCCTGACGTCACTGCTGTGTGGAGGCGGAGCGGAGGTCAGAGTGAGCGGTGAGCGCGGGGCGGGAGAGAGGAGGAGACTTTCGCAGATGCGTGTAGAAGAACAGGAGGATTAGAGCGGACGGGACGCGGCGAAGGTGGTGAGTGCTGGTCTGTCTCTGGTGACACTACCTGATGCTCGCGGCCGCCTTCATGATGACTGAAGGTTCTCAGTCAGTGGCAGACCCTGCTCCAGCCCAGATCCAGGCCCCAGCAAGCCCAGTGACAGTCCCCCAGGCAGGCCCCAGGGGGTAAATGTCTGATAAAGGGGTAGGGGGGATGTCTGGTGAAGGTGTTCAGTGGCACAGGGGTGGGGGGAGGGGGATCACTTAAAATGACACAGGAGGATCAGAGGGGGCAATCAAAATGACACAGGAGGATCAGAGGGAACAATCAAAATGACACAGGAGGATCAAAAGGGGTTACTGAAATGGTAATCCCCCCTCTGATTCTCCTGTGCCATTTTGATTCCCCCCTCTGATCCCCCCTGAGTCATTTTGAGTGATTCCCCTCCCCCCACCTTGATACCCCAATTCCTTTTTTTTTTACCCCTACGGTAGAAATGAGCGCAAAAAGAAAAAGCTACTCCATGGAGTACAAGAAAGGAATCGTGGAAGACTCTTGGGGCCAAAATCTTACTGCTTTCTGCAAAGAGAAGATGTTGAGTATCCGATTGGTCCGAAAATGGCGAGCAGATTATGGTAACCTCATTGAACAAGTGGACAAGGGAAATGCTAAAAAGTGCAAGTGTGGATCAGGTCGGCAACCATTATTTTCCGAGCTGGAAGACCTGATCTGTGAATGGGTTGTTGACAGGAGAGCAAAGGCTTTGGTTGTGAATAGGGCTTAGATTCAAGAATTTGCCCTTGCAATGGCACCACAGTTTGACATAGCCCTGGAGACTTCAAAGCATCACAACACTGGCTGGATAATTTCCTTCAGCGAAGTGAACTGTCTTTAAGAAGATCTACAACATTGTTTAGGTTGGAAGATACTCAAGTTATTAAGGGAGCACTTGCATTCAAGTCCTTTATTGATGATGCTGACTTCTCTAAATACAATCTTTCCAACATGATTGCTATGGATGAAACTGCAGTGTTTATGGGCCAATCATCTCAAATAACAATTGAACAGTGGGGTGCCTCCTTAGCGTACATTCCCTCCACTGCTTACGAAAGTGCACGTGTTTCCTGTATTTTGGCAATTCGTCTGGATGGCACTAAAATCCCACCTTTAATCATTTCTAAGGGCAAGAAGGAAAAGATTGAACGTGTTTTGGGCGTTTTTATTCTTGAAACTGAAAAAGCCTGGGCCACACAAGCAGTTATAAGGAAGTGGGTCGATTTAATGCTGCCGCTTGTTATGCGAGGGAGCCAAAGAGGTCTGCTAGTCTGGGATGCAGCCAGCACTCACCACACTAAAGACATGAAGACATTCCTTCACGAAAGAAAAATAGATCAGATAATGATTCCCGCAGGAATGATGGCCTATCTCCAGACTCTTGATATTGCAATAAACAAGCCATTCAAAGACAAATTGCGCATGGAAATTAATGACTACATTGAAAATAGAATGGAGAGAAATCAGCATGGAAACTTTGTGAAACCTAAACTGCAATAAGTTGTGACTTGGGTGAAGAATTCATGGGAGAAAATCACTGACAGTTGCATTGCAAATGCACTGCGAGCAGGCTACCTTGACAAGAAGTACTCATTTAAAGACAGTGCTATTGCTAAACATGAGAGATTTGGTCCACTGATTCTGAAAGAAATGGAGTCACAAGAAATTCACCAGGAAATTCAGGAATTGGATTGTTATGATGATGTTCCAGAAGATGATGACATGATTGTCATTGAATAAATGAGTAAATTCTTGATACTGTAGGATTCAGTTTGTCTGGTTTGTGTTGACAACTACCGTACTACCGTACTGTATACAGGTAATAAATTTCCTTTATTTTCATTTAACAATAAATGTGTACCGTATTCTTCTTCATGGAAAAATAAGACATCCCCTGAAAATAAGACCTAGCGCGTCTTTGGGAGCAAAAATTAATATAAGACACTGTCTTATTTTTGGGGAAACACGGTAGAATCCATTTTAAAATGCTCCAAAGAAAAGGGGAGAACTATAGACAAAACCAGATTAGCAAATGGATTATTATGGAGATTTCCCAACATGCACAACAGCAGAGAAATATGATCATGAGTCCGCACTTCTCCAAGTCCAACATTTTGCCAATCTTGGTTCAAGCTATTCCTCCCACACATACTTTTTTTTTTTTTTTGGTGTATTTTAAAATTGGTCGCAAACAAACATTTCACTCATAAATATATCATCTTGCACCTTTTAATGATGAGAACATTTTTTACATAATCACTGGGCCACGATCACACCTAACAAAGTGAAAGAAACTCCTCAGTGTTACCTCATGTACAGCAAGATTGTCAAAAGATTGACATGGAGGATGAAGCTGAGTAATAGATACATGGGGTTCATGGCAATTATGTGCCTGTTTGAAATTTTTTAAAAATCTTTATTCTTGAGAGTATTACAGATGTCCCCCCTTCCCCCCCATTACCCCCATCCACCCAGTTCCCGCCCCACCCCAAGCCTTCACCACCCTATTGTCTGTGTCCATAGGTGATGCATATCCTATATAATAAAAGGCTAATGTGCAAATCGACCAAACAGTGGAACGACCGGTTGCTATGACATGCACTGACCACCAGGGGCAGACACTCAATGCAGGAGCTGCCCCCTGGTGGTCAGTGTGCTCCCACAGGGGGAGTGCCGCTCAGCCAGAAGCCGGGCTCATGGCTGGCAAGCGCAGCAGCAGCAGGTGGACGTCCCCCTAGGGGTCCTGTACTGCAAAAGGATGCAGGCCAGGCAGAGGGACTTGCCCCCCCTCCTCCAGTGTACAAATGTCATGCACCAGGCCTCTAGTATGCATATAAGATCTTTGGTTGATCTCTTCCCACCCTCTGCCCCCCTTCCCTCTGAGATTCATCAGTTCCATGTTTTCATGCTTCTGGTTCCATTTTATTCATCAGTTTATTTTTTTGAGTATATTTTTATTGATTTCAGATAGGAAGGGAGAGGGAGAGAGAGATAGAAACATCAATGACGAGAATCATTGATCAACTGCTTCCTGCACACCCCTTACTGGGGATACTGTGACCTCCTGGTTCATAGGTCAACACTCAACCACTGAGCCACACCAGCTGGGCTCATCAGTTTATTTTATTTGATTTCTTATTTGTTTATTTTGATTTTTAGATTCAATTGTTGGTAGATATGTATTTATTTCCATTTTATTGTTCATATTTTTTATCTTTTTTTTTTCTTCTTTTTCTTCTTCCTCTTCTTAAAGAATACCTTCAGCCCTGGCCAGTTTGGCTCAGTGAATAGAGTGTCAGCCTGCGGACTTAAAGGTCCCAGGTTCGATTCCAGTCAAGGGCATGTACCTTGGTTGTGGGCACATCCCCAGTAGGAGGTGTGCAGGAGGCAGCTGATCAATGTTTCTCTCTCATCCATGTTTCTAACTCTCTATCCCTCTCCCTTCCTCTCTGTAAAAAATCAATAAAATAAAACAAACAAAAACAGAAAAATACTGTTTTTAAAAAAAAGAATACCTTCAACATTTCATGTAATACTGGTTTGGTGATGATGAACTCCTTTAGCTTTTTCTTCTCTGTGAAGCTCTTTATCTGACCCTCTATTCTAAATGATAGCATTGCTGGGTAGAGTAATCTTGGTTGTAGGTTCTTGCTACTCATCACTTTGAATATTTCTTGCCACTCCCTTCTGGCCTGCAAAGTTTCCGTTGAGAAATCAGCTGACAGTCGTATGGGCACTCCCTTGTAGGTAACTAACTGCTTTTCTCTTGCTGCTTTTCAGATTCTCTGTCTTTATCCCTTGGCATTTTAATTAGGATGTGTCTTGGTGTGGGAGCACTCACTGTTCCATCCTGCCAACTTGGCCAAGTGTGGGAGCAAGTTCCTCCCCGAACCCTACTCTCTGTACTAACTGTGGGGAACTCAGTTCCTCCTTTATCTTCCACTCGCTGCATCGTTGTTGGAAATATAAGTCCTGGTCCTGCCCTACTATGCCAACTGTCAGGTCCGAGCCCCTCTGCCAGGGGCTGGACCTTCTTGGGCGCCAGGTGGTAGATGGAGAAACCATGAGAAGTGGTGGGTGTATGAGAATCTCTATTGTAGGAGCCAGTGGCCAAGTAGCCATCGCTGACAAGGAGCCACTAGACAAAACAGTGCTTCAAAGCAAAGTCCCACACAGCAGGCAGCCGCACACCAGCTCGGTAACAAGTCATCTTTCCCACACAGCAGCAGCAGCCTTACATAACAGCAGCCTGCCTTACATAGGAGCAGCCTCTGGACCCACAGACATCATCTGAGCAGCCACATGCTGCTGGCTGGTCAGTAACACATCTTTCCCATAAATGCAGTAGCCTCTGTACCTACAGCCTCACCAAGCAGCCATGCCTGCTGGTCAGTAACGACTTTATACAACTTAGACAAAAGAGGCCTCTTTCCACATAATGGCCTCAATCACTTGGGTTACAGAAGGGCACGCCTACGCATTACATAGGTTGCTGCATCCTTGCACCTGCATATAGCAAAGTGACCCTGAGCGCTTTAATTAAGATTCCCATGCTCAGAGTGGCCTGGGGCATCTGGCATACTCTGAATAGGGTCCCCACACTTGGTGTGGGCCTCTTTGGGTTCCTCTTGTTTGGGTTCTCTGTGCTTCCAGGACTTGTAAGTCTATTTCTTTCACCAGGTAGGGGAGGTTTTTTGTCATTATTTCTTCAAACAGGTTTTCAATATCTTCTCTCTCTCTCCTCCTTCTAGCACTCCCATGATGAGAATATTGGTATGCTTAAAGTTGTCCCAGAGGCTCCTTACACTATCTTCATATTTTTGGATTATTTTTTTTCTTTTTGCTCTTCTGATTGACTGTTTTTTGCTTCCTCGTATTCTAAATCACTGATTTGATTCTTGGAATACTCTACTCTACTGCTGAACCCCTGTAAATGATTCTTTATCTCAGTGTATGTTTAATTTCTGACTGGTCCTTTTTCATGTTTTTAAAATTCTCACCAATATTCTTGTAAATCTCACTAAGTCCCTTGAAGCTCTCATTGAGTCCCTTGAAGCCCTCATTAAGATCCTTGAGGAATCTTATAACCATGATTTTGAACTCTGTATCCAGTAGTTTGCTTGCTGCCATTTCTTTCATTTGTGACTTGTTTCTTTGTCTCCACATCTTGGCTGCTTCCTTGTGTTTGTGTCTATGAATTAGGTAGAGCTGTATGTCTCCTAGAATTGGTAGAGTGCCTTGTGTAGTAGGTGCCCTGTAGGGCCCAGTGGCTCAGCCTCCCCAGTCACCTGAGCTGGGCACTCTAGGTTCCCCAGTGTGTGGGCTGTGTGCACAGTCTTGTCGTTGAGCGTTGATTGTTGTTGGCATCACTGAGAGGAATTGACCTCCAGGCCAACTGGCTGTAAGGACCAGCTGTGACTACAGTGGGAGAGCTGCTGTGCAGGAGACTCCCCTATGGAGCTGGACTTGCTTCAGTGGGGCTTTGGTGCTCACTGAGTCTGCCCCTTGAGTGTGTTGCTTGTGGGTATGTAAAGTTGTAATCTGCTATGGTCTGAAGCTGTCCACCAGGTGCACTGGCTCTGGGGCCTCCAGGGAAATACAAAGTCATCCACTGCCTGGGGCAATCTGGCAGGAACCACAGAGCGACCTGCAGGTGGCTGCCACTTGTGTTGGGCCTGGAAGTGCCCAGGTGAGGCCAAGCTGTGTTGGGCCTCTCATTGATATATATGGGGCATGCTGTCACCAGCTGCTGCTTGTTTGAGAGATTTTAGAAAAATCTGAAGCCTCAGTCAGGACAGGCCATTCGTATGGAAATGCTGCTGCAAACAGTGTGGGTAGGGCTGAAAATTGGATGGGGCGAGTTCTCTGGGAATCACCAGGGCAGAGCAAGCCATGTGAGCCAGGCTTATGGAGACTCAGAGATGGCTGCCAGTCAGCTCTGCGATGGGGGAGGTCTCAGCACAGGAACAATGACTCCTGTGAGCCCCCACATCTGGGAGAAAGCTGCCTCCCAAGTTCCTGCCCCAATGCCAGACAATCCAGTTCCTCCCCATATGTCCCCGCCCAGCACTGGAGCTCAGAGGAAGCAGGACTTATAAGTCCGTACACTGGCCCTTTAAGAGGAACATCTGGGACTCCGACAGCCTCCGTGTCACTCAGCCACAATCCCTGCTGGTTTTTACATCCTAAAGTTATGGGGACTTCTCTTCTCAGCTCTGGAATCCTAGGCTGGGACCCCTTGTTCCTCACAGGAGGCCTCTGCAGCCAAGATCTCCCTCCCAATTGAAAAAACACCACACATGGATGCCAAACCAGCCCATTCTGTGCCTCCACCCCTCCTACATACATGGTACTCACTGTCTCCCACAACCACATCAAAATTACAATTAAAATCCAGAACAACCATCATTCAGAACCACCTGAAATCTGGCTGAATAGAAGTCCTACAACTAGGGAAGTAAAGAAGACAGCGCACTGATTTTAGAAACGTCTGAAGCCTGGCTTGAAAAAAACGTCCCACGGGGGGCTTTGTGCCTGCAGCCACCACCATCTCCCCTTACCTACTACCGCACGTTTATGCCACTGTCTTGGTTCTCTCGTCTGAAATTTCTTCTAGGAAAACATGTGTTTAAAGAATAAGGCAACTATGTATGTATTGATATGGAACAACACCCAGGACACAGTAAGTGAGACACAAGACTGGTACGTTGGGAATGCTGCAACTGGTTAGGGAAGAAGCGAGACTTCTTTATGATTATGTATCCTTTGAATTGGGGGCAGTATACTGTATATTCAACAACAGAAATCATCCAGAAATTAAAAGGGAAAAATGGGCTGCCCCCTGGATATATCCAGTATCACCAAAACCAACCAACTGTGATGGTCACTGGGGGCTAAGATTAACCTGACAAGGGTGTCCTACCGGATTTCACCTGGAGAACTGCCTGGAGGTGTCCAAAGCCAGAACTCTCCAGCAAGCCAGCCAAGCCTGCGTTCTGGGGTTCTGGGGGGACTGTGGTCTGACAGAGTGCCCCTGCGGCCACCACCACCTCCCCTGACCTCCCACCTCAGATTGGCTTGTTCTGCCCCACACTGCCCTATTTCTGTCTTCTTCTTTGGAAGAGCTGGCCTTTCAAAACCGCCTGCCGCCTCCATGGAGCCCTCCTCGCAGCCATGGCCTTGGCCTTCCCTGTCCTTCCTGCCCGCCTGCCAAGCACTGACCAACTGACACTCCAGGGGACAGTCTTTTGTCCAAATTAAATGTCACATGATTCAGGCAGACTCATGCCTCACACAAGCACACTGCTGTCTCTTTACGGCAACAATTTAGATGTAGCTGAGGCAGCCTTTTGGGAGCTGCTAACGCACCAACGCCCTCCTTTTCTTACTTTTTAAGTTTATTTTTTATTGTTGGTATTATTAAAGATGTCCCGTTTTCCGCCAACATCTCCTTTTTAAATGTTTTTTAATAAATTTCTTCTTCTCACTCACAGTGGAAAACGAAGCAAGCATGATAACCGTGGGATGTCGTTCCCTGTGTGAAATGTTAGAGCAACATTTATTTTTAGTAACATCTGGGCCAAATGTTCTCACGGAATTTATTCTGAAATTGAACACCATACACTATCAGTACGAGGTGTTTAAGATGCTGCAGCATTATTCTACAGGGAACTTAATATCTAGAGGGAATATGCTTTCATAAATAAAGTTTGGGTAAGCATAAAATGTACAATATGGAAAAACAATAATCTTTTCTGGGCAAAACAAAATAAGCATGTGACTGTAAATAATGCAAAATCTACTTTTTGTTGTTGTTGTTGTTAATCCTCACCCGAGGATATTTTTGCCATTGACTTTTTTTAGAGAGAGTGGAAGCGGGGGGAGGGGAAGAGAGAGAGAGAGAGAGAGAGAGAGAGAGAGAGAGATGATTGGCTGCCTCCCGAACGCTCCCCGACCAGGGCCAGGAACTGAACATGCAACCCAGGCACCTGCCCTAGACCGATGCTCTACCACTGAGCCACACCGGCCAGGGCCAAAACCTACTTTTTAACTCAGCTTCGTTCCTCGGTGGGGATAGTTCGATGTTCCCTTTATTCTAAGACCCAAAGAGGCGAAGCTTTGGGGAGAGCTAGGAGCTGAGGTCGCTGCTCCGAAAGCTGGTGAGAAGGACTCTGACCACGGAGACTCTGGAGCTGTGTCCTCTTGCCCTCGGTGAAGGGTCCCCCCGAGGATCCCCGACAACAGCAGCCCGTGTGGCTCCGGCCCGGATCTGAAAAATCACTTTGCTGAAACCAAGGCGCACGCAGCTCCAGGTGGCTCACTTAGAGGTGGTTTTCTGTGTTTTTGTTGATTTTCCACAATGTACTGTTTTGAAACGTCAGAGACCCTACGTGAATGTCGCAGACACTCGCTCCATCTGCAGCCATCAGGGCTGCCAGGTGGACGCAGTTTTGTGACCGAGTGGCATCCTGTGGAGACGGGGGAGCTGGCTGTTCCCTGGGGGCCTGGAGAAGCTGGGGGTCAGTGACAGGTGACCTTCCGGGTTGGGTGCGGAAGGGAGGCACCGGGAGGAAATGCAGACTTTCAGCAACTGTGTCCCGGGAAATATTTTTACTAGAGCACTGAGTGATGTGATTACCTGGAGGAAGGCCTTTAAAAATACACATATTCTAACTAATAAAAGAATAATATGCAAATTAGCTATCACTCCGCTACACCCACAAGCCACGCCCACCAGTCAATCAGGAGCAAGTATGCAAATTAACCCAACCAAAATGGCTGCGGCCACAGAGCGAGCAGAGGAGGCTTGGGTTTCCCCAGCAATGGAGGAAGCCAAGCTTTCTGCACACCCTGGCCGGCACAGGCCTCCGCTCAAGGCTACAAAGTTTCAATTATAGAAGATAAATAAATCCCAGATACCAGGGCCTCCGCTTGGGTCGCCAGGGGGCGTGGCCAGCCTGCAAACCACCACAGGCCCCTCGCTGAGGCTGCCCCACGCCCCAAGGGAACCCCCACCCTGATCCAGGACACCCTTCAGGGCAAACCAGCTGGCATGCACCAGGCCTCTATCCTACCTAATAAAGGAGTAATATGCAAATTGACTGTCACTCCAACACACAAGATGGCTGCCCCCATGTCGTCAAAGATGGCTGCCCCCATGTGGACACAAGATGGCCACCACAAGATGGCCAGCAGGGGAGGGCATTTGAGAGGGACCAGGCCTGTAAGGGAGGGCAGTTGTGGGCGATCAGTCCAGCAGGGGAGGGCAGTAGAGAGGGGCCAGGCCTGCAAGGGAGGGCAGTTGGGGGCGATCAAGCCTGCAGGGGAGGGCAGTTAGGGGTGACCAGGCCGGCAGAGGAGGGAAGTTGGGGGGGACCCAGGCCTGCAGGGGAGAGCAGTTGTGGGGGACCAGGCCTGCAGGGGAGGGCAGTTAGGGGTGACCAGGCCTGCAGGGGAGGGCAGTTAGGGGCAAACAGGCTGGCAGGGGAGCAGTTAGGCATCAATCAGGCTGGCAGGGGAGTGGTTAGAGGGTGATAAGACTGGCAGGCAGAAGCAGTTAGGGGCAATCAGGAAGGCAGGCAGGCGAGCAGTTGGGAGCCAGCAGTCCAGCGGTAGGATTGGGCCTAAACGGGCAGTCGGACATCCCTCGAGGGGTCCCAGATTGGAGAGGGTGCAGGCTATGCTGAGGACAAATTTCATGCACCAGGCCTCTAGTATATACATAGATCTCAGAGGGGAAGGGAGAAGGAGAGAGAGACACACATTAGTGATGAGAGCAAATCATGGATCGGCTGCCTCCTGCATGCCCCACACTGGGAATGGAGCCCACAACCTGGGCATGTGCCCTGACGGGAATCAAACCGTGACCTGGTCCATGGGTGATGCCCACGGCCGGGCTAGAAGTCCTGATGGAGGCCAGGAGCCCACTGTGCTGGGACAGCCCTGAGTACTTTGGCTCTGGCTGTGATCACCTCAGTGTTAACTATGTCTGTTGATTCATTTACAACAAGAGAGATTTGCTGCCCTGGCCGATTTGGCTCAGTGTCTCGGCCTGCACACTGAAGGGTCCCGGATTCGATTCCAGCCAAGGGCACATGGCCAGGTTGCAGGCTCGATCCCCAGTAGAGGGTGTGCAAGAGGCAGCTGATCAATGATTCTCTCATCATTGATGTTTCTATCTCTCTCTCCCTCTCCCTTCCTCTCTGAAATCAATAAAGAAATACATATTTTTAAAAAAGCGATAGATATTTGCTGTGCTTTCTGCCTGATGGAGCCCATAAAGGCACCCGAGATCTGAAGGGTGACATTTGCAAGGGGACAGCAGTTGGTCGCCACGGAGGCTCCATGAACCCCGGGTTAGCATTTCCTTAGTGACAGCTTTTTCCAGAGGCTGTGTCTGTGCCTGGAGCCTCTGTCTCTCCATAGAGGGGCCTGAACCACTGAGCACCTGGTTTCCATTCCCATCCGTAACCTGGAGCGTGAAGGAAACCATCCGCTCGGGGCCCTGGAAGATGTCACCGCGTAGCAATGTCATACACACAGCGTCTGTGTCCGCGCCGGACAGAGAGGCTCCTGGGAACAGGGCTCCATTATTCTCGCTGAAGCCCTCATGGCATCCAGACCCGAAGTGTCCCAGTGCGTCCCTGCCATGCAGTGTCCAGAGGCAAGGCTGCCTCCCGGCCAGCGGCCATGGACGCCTGCCCACTGGGAATTGAAGCAGAGGAGGGACATCGTCTCACCATCAAGGTCTCCAACACTGTGACTGACAGCACCCAGGATCGTGTGCGTCCATTGCTCTTGCCAGCAGCACTGGCATAGATGCATCACATGGGACATTTATTCATTTATGTTGGTCCCAAACAAACATGTCAATCCCACCCTGGGCAAGATCAGGTGGCCGACTTGCAGGTGAGGTTGTGATCCCGTGCAGGATGGGGCAGCACTGACCTCAGACTCCCCCACACCCACAACAAGCAAGTGTCACTGATCATTCAGCAACAAGTATTCTTTTGAAAATCTCTTTTGGAGTCCAGCCGCTTGGCTCAGGGGTTGAGCTTTGACCTATGAACCAGGAGGTCACAGTTCAATTCCCGGTCGGGGCACATGCCCAGGTTGCCAGGCTCAATCCCCAGTGTGGGGCGTGCAGGAGGCAGCTAATCCATGATTCTCTCTCATCATTGATGTTTCTATCTCTCTCTTCCTCTCCCTTCCTCTCTGAAACTAATAAAAATATTTTAGAAAAGAAAATCTCGTTGGGGTCTAGCATTAAACCAAAGAGAGGTAGCTAAGCTGGAACTGGATTTAAATTAAACATCTATTGCATGGTTTTAACCCTGCCACCGCGACAGGGCCTGCCTAGAGAAAGAGCCTTAATACGATGCAGGAAACACGCCACGCTGGAGGAGCTTCTACATGACACGTTCTCATGGGGCTTGAAGCCCCGTCAGGGAGCTCGGGGCCCTTCGCTGACCAGGGCGCCCACTCCCAGGAGGCAGGAGGGAGGATGGTGTGGGAGTCTCGAAAGGGACTACCACGCCTACGCCCGGGGCCCCACCCCTAAGGAAATGGGACTTAGTTTCCTTTTATTTAATCCTCACCTGAGGATATTTTCCC
Source organism: Plecotus auritus (assembly GCF_963455305.1). Lineage (NCBI taxonomy): Eukaryota > Metazoa > Chordata > Mammalia > Chiroptera > Vespertilionidae > Plecotus > Plecotus auritus. The sequence goes on from NC_137773.1 coordinate 114,762,450, forward strand.
ATTGATTTTTTTTTTTAGAGAGAGGGAAAAGAAGGGGAAGGGACAGAGAGAGAGAAACATCAATGTGAGAGAGACACATCGATTGGTTGCCTCCTGTATACGCTGACCAGTGCCAGGGATCAAGCTGGCAACAGGTACGTGCCCTTGACCGAATCGAACCCGGGACCCTTCAGTCCCCAGGCCAACACTCTACCCACTGAGCCACACCAGCTAGGGCTTAATTTCCTTTTTAAGGACTTACCATCTCTTCCGAGATATTCTTAGGAAATGGACGGGGGCGACGTTACCACCCTGTGATGCCACGGCTGAATAACACATGACCTGGAGCGGGAAACACTGATCCCTGAGCTACGTGGTCACAGTGCATCGAGGGGAAGCCGGGGTCTGTCCCTCATCACATGGGCAGCGCCCTATTTCCTGTCTGTGAGAAGGGGAGGAGCTGTCAGTCTGTCTGAAGCACCCCTGGCTGCAGAGGCCCCCGAGCGCAGGGTCTGGGACGGTGGCCTCTGCAGGGACCACAGCCACTGAGAGCAGCCAGACGAGAGCAGGCCCAGGTCAGGCACAGCCCGGGGGAGGAAGACGGGCCGAGAGCAGCTGTCTGCGTTTCTGTGCACGGCCATGTGTTAATTTTTAAAGAACTGGAACCCTAGAACCCCCACAGCAGGCATCTGTATCCCCAAAAAGCAGGTGTGGGGTGCTGGCAGGGAGAGGAAGGCTCCTGGGTGTTATGGCCAAGGACTCAGTGCCCAGGCATGGAAGTGGCTCGGGGCCCCACGGGGAGATGGGGCTTTGGCCTGTGGCCACAAAAGTGGGTGTGGCCTCCCTGGGGCCAGAGTGGGGGGGTGTGGGGAGGGGAGGAGGAATAAGAAGAGCGAGAAAAGCACTCTGATGTCCCTGCGCGGCCCCAGTCCCAACAGCTGCACATCCCGGCCCCTCCGAGGTGGGGAGGGAGGTGACAATGACACGGGACGAGATGGAGCCATGCTCAGAGCCAGCTCCCCACAGTTGGGGGGGGCTGGCAGCGGGACCTGCCTGTATCTGTGGTTCAGTTCACTGGGGCCCTGCCTTGGCCAGAGGGGATCTGATGTGGGGACACTTGGTGCCTGGCCCTGCGGGTAGGGCGGCTCCTGTCCACGTGGGGCCGCGGCTCCATGTCTGTCCCCGAAATCATGGGACTGAGGCCTGGCCCTGCCCAGCCAGTGTCCTTCACGCCCCAACGTTCTGGAGTCAGGCCCTGCCCCAAAGCCTGAGATTCAGCAAACAAAAGACCGTTTTCCTGGGCTCAGAGCGTAGCCTGATGCTGGGTGTTCGCTCATTGTCTCGTGTGGGAACATCTGGGCCCAGAGCTGCCCTTGCTCCCAGGAAAGCCGAGGCAGCTCCTGTCTCCCACACCTGCCTCCCAGCCCCTCCCACACCCATGGGCTCAGCCTGTCGTCAGCCTGGTGTCTGTGCCAGGGCCGGTGGGGTGTGGCCGGTGCTCCCTCTGCAGAGGCCACACCTCAACATGGCAGAGAGGAGCGCCAGCCTTCCCCCTGGGGGCGGGAGGGAGGGCGATGGGGACCAGGCTCCTCAGGAGCAAAAACACAGCAAGGCGGGCTCCAGGCTCCGAGGGCAGCGCCGCCCCCCCACCCTCCCAGCAGGAAAGCGAATTCCATCACCTCCGCTGCTCCTGTCCCTGTCCACCCGAGCCGACCTCAGACTCATGCGACCCCTAAAGGGCAGGCGTGGCATCTACCAGAAAGGACCCGATGTGCGCGCACCTCGCTCCTCGCAGCTGGTTGCCCCCTTTCTCTCCCACCCTCGGGGCCCCAGACAGAGGGAAGGGCAGCACGAACTGTCTCTGTCTGTGACAGAACGGGGGCCTTACCCTGCCCCTCCGGGTCACCATTCACAGAGCAGCCAGGTCCGGGAGTCTGTGGTACCCCGTCTAACGCATCTGGCAGATCTGCCCTAGAGCCCACAGCTAGAAATGCAAATCCCAGACACATCACGTGAGGACGAGCCGGAATCACACCCAAAACCAGGGCCGGGCGACAGCGTGGGCGCTGCCGGGAGCCCAGGACGTGGGAGCCCAGGACGCGGGAGCAGCACTGCCCCACCCAGATTCGGGGCGAGCCTTACAAAGGCTCCTGACCCGCGGCCAGGGCACCTCCTCCCGCTTCTAGTCCCAAGCAGGGCCCAGCACTTACGGGAGCGGCGCCTCCGTGTGCCCCGCGCCTGAGCCACGCCGCAGGGGGGCCCAGAGCCCGGACAGAGGGAGCCCCCACTCCAGGGGCTGATGTCTCCGAGACACAGCCCGGCCGCCGAGTGACTTTCCAGTTACAGCCTGAGACGGCGGTGCAGTGCATGTGCTCCTGGCGGCCAGTCCCGCTGCCCACAGCGCACCACATGACCGGCTGACATCACCGTCCCCGCGCTGCCAGCCCCCCGCCCGCCTGCCCTCGCAGCGAGCGCGCTGCAGCCAGTGGGAGCCTTGGGCTGGATGGAAGCAGGTGGCACCGAGTAGGGACTGTGGTTTTGTGGCGCATACATATTATTTTATCGATTTCTCGTGTTCTTAAAGAAGGGAGCCCAGCTGGCGTAACTCAGTGGTCGAGTGTCAACCTAGGAACCAGGCGACCACGGTTCGATTCCCGGTCAGGGCACATGCCCAGATTGTGGGCTCGATTCCCAGTAAGGGGTGTGCAGGAGGCAGCCGGTCAATGATTCTCTCTCATCATTGAGGTTTCTCTCTCTCTCCCTCTCCCTTCCTCTCTGAAGTCACTAAACATATATTTTAAAAATAATAATAAGCCCTGGCCAGTTTGGCTCAGTGGATAGAGCATCAGCCCCAGGACTGAAGGGTCACAGGGTCATTTCCAGTCAAGGGCACGTACCTGGGTTGCAGCTCGATCCTTAGCACCAGTTGGGGCACATGCGGGAGGCAACCAATCGATGTTTCTCTTTCTCTGTCTCTCCACTTGCCTTCCACTCTCTCTAAAAATCAATGGGAAAATATCCTCAGGTGAGGATTAAATAATAATAATAACAACAACAAAATAAGGGAAAATGAGGAAGGACAACGCTTGGCTGTGCAGCAATGCTGACCGGCGTGTGGGAAGGACCTGGCGTCCAGCCATCCAGGACTCAGGACAGCGAGGAGGCTGCCTGCAGCCCTGTGCATGCATCACCCTGTGCAGGGTGATGCCCCTGCAGTGTCTGTGCACGCATTCACATCAGAAAACACCCGTGGGTTCCTCCTGGACCTCTTTGCGTTAGTCACGCTGCCCCAGCTCACAGGGAGGCAAGGCCACGCCCAGCAACACGCTGAGAGGCCCAGCAGACACAGACGGACAGACTGCACACCGCACCCCTTCGTCACAACCCTGTACTCGGCGCCTGCGAGCAGCTATTTGAACAGTTGGGGAGGCAATCCCTCCATCAAGACCCCTTATAACATGGTCTGTGTGTGATGCCGAGTCTGGGGGCCCATAACGAAACCACGCTTCACCCTAACTTCATCCTGAGGGGTGGTAATCAACGTCAAGGTTACAACCCAAGCCATGAAGCTCTTAGGATGCCTCCTCATAGCCAGGTGAGGCAGCAGGGCCAGACATGCGATCCTCCTCCTTTGTCTACTCTGTCTGCACGGCTTCCCGACAAGGCTTCACCCGCCGTGGTCCAGGCGTCTGCACGGAACAGACCTGCAGGCAGCTCGTCACCAGTGGCCACGGGCATTTTGGTGTCACGCCCAGTGACTTACACATCACAGTGAGAACCAACAAACTGACTCAGTTTGATTCTTTTATTTTTAAATATATTTCTATTGATTTCAGAGAGGAAGGGAGAGGGAGAGAGAAACATCAACAATGAGAGAGAATCATTGATCGGCTGCCTCCTACACGCCCCACACTGGGGACTGAGCCCACAACCCAGGCATGTGCCCTGAACGGGAATCGAACCATGACCTCCTGGTTCCTAGGTCGACGCTCAACCACTGAGCCACGCCAGCTGGGCTCAGTTTCATTCTTTATACACTTTATTCCCAACAGAGATCAATGGAAGTCCGTTTTCCCACGGAATGGCGTATGAAATGTCAGTCCCAAGCCACCGGGTCACTTTCTTGATAAGCACAAATTTATGCAGAACCAAACAGCTGACTTCAATATCTTATGTAAAACTAGAGGCCCAGTGCACAGATTCACGTACCAGTGGGATCCCTCAGCCTGGCCTGAGTCCTCTCGCAATCCGGGACCCCTCGGGGGATGTCAGACTGCCAGTTTTGGCCCGATCCCCACAGGCTGCCAGATGGGGATGGGGTGCAGATTCGGCCTGTGGGGATGTAGTAGTGTGTGAAGTGGCAGGCGGCCGGGAGGAGGCTGCACATCACTCCACTCATCCCGGGTTCGCTGCACCTGCTGCTGCCACCACTGCTGTTCAGTAAGCTCGTTGAGCAGCGCTCTTGCTGTGGGAGGCACTGACCACCAGGGGCAGCTCTTGCATTGAGCATCTGCCACCTGGTGGTCAGTGTGCATCATAGCGACCAGTCGACCCATGGTTCGGTTGTTCAGTCGTTCAGTTGCTTTGGCTTTTATATATACAGATGACACCTGGGTTATTAGGTAAATAATTCTACAGATGATTACTACTTTGTACTATTTCCACAACTAATAGGATATGGGTAAGAGAATAGCACTACCCAGTTTAAATGTAAGGAAAAAGGCAAAAGATGGAAAACCAACAGTTTTCAGCGGCTATGGGTATTCTATGGGAAAGAGCACATTCATAAACGAGGACAGGAGACTATCTTTTCTACTTGAGAAATGTCTTTTTGTTTAGAGTTGTGGGCATTTTGCTCACCTTTACTTCATAAATAGAATTAACTTTGAACATTTTAAAATAACCTTCCCACCCAGCCAGCATGGCTCAGTGGTTGAGTGTCGACCTATGAACCAGGAGGTCACGGTTCAATTCCCAGTGAGGGCTCATACCTGGGTTGTGGGCTCGATCCCCAGTGTGGGGTGTACAGGAGGCAGCCGGTCCATGATTCCCTCTCATCGTTGATGTTTCTCTCTCTCCCTCTCCCTTCCTCTCTGAAATCAATAAAAAAATATTTTTAAAAAGGGTTTGCAACAGACATTTGTCTTTAAAAAAATTTTTTTAATAAAAATAGATAACCCTTCCCCAGGAATCTGTCTGTCCCAAGGCCCTGACCTTTTTTTTGTTAATCCTCACCTGAGGATATTTTTCCTTGGTTTTTAGAGAGAGGGGAAGACAGAGAGAAACATCGATGTGAGAGGGACACATCAACTGGTTGCCTCCTGCACGAGCCCCAACCAGGGCCTGGGCCGGGGAGGAGCCTGCAACCTAGGTATGTGCCTTTGACCGGAATCGAACCCGGTACCCTTTGGTCTGCAGGCAACGCTCTATCCACTGAGCCAACCCGGCTAGGACAGCCTGGACCCTCTGCCACCGTTTCTCTATGCAGGAAAAGGAAAGGGGGCGATCTGACCTCTCGGACGACATGCTCCTTACCCATACGGCCGGGCAAGGCTGAGCAGTGAGAGGCCACCAGGCGCTGAGCCCCAGGTCAGTGGCCACCATCAGGGTCTCCTGTGGGGCAGGCGCTCACTGTCCTCCCAACAGCACTGACCCTTTCACCTACAACCTTCCACATTCCTGTTGGTATGGCTCAGTGGTTAGATTATCGGCCCTCGGACTGAAGGGTCGTGGGTTCGATTCCAGTCAAGGGCATGAAGCTTGGTTGCAGGTTCCTCCCCGGCCTCGGTCGGGGCACATGTGGGAGGCAACCAATCGATGGTTCTCTCTCACATCGATGTGTGTGTGTCTCTCTCTGTCTCTCCCCGTCCCTTCCACTCTCTCTAAACATCAAAAGGGAAGAAATGTCTCCTCGGGTGAGGATTAACCAAAAAAACACCACCCCCATGGTTTCCCATCTCCTCTCACTCCTGCCACGGCCCGCAGACCCTCAACCACAGTGTGTGGTGTCCCCACAGTTCTTCTCCGGGAAGGAACATACTGGCCAGGGCTCCTGGCTGCACTACAGGTAACGGACACTATTTCCTGTGACGGACACACCCCTAGGACAGACGACCAGGTCAGGATGGAGCTCGGACCAGAGGCAGGGCCTGCCTCCTTTACTGGGCTTCTGCTGCCCATCCTGGGGTGCCGCCCAGCCTCCCACCACCCTCAGCTCCACACCCTCTCTGCCTAAAAGATGTTCACCCCGATTCTTTCCTCTCTGCTGAGCACAGATCACTGTGACCCCCCCACAAAGTGGGACCCACACACATTGGGACCCCACACACACTGTGACCCCCACACAGCGGGACCCACACACATTGGGACCCCCAGACGGGACCCACACACACTGGGACACCCACACACTGTGATGCTCACACACTGGGATACCCACACACTGGGACGCTCACACAGCAAGACCCCCACACAGTGGGACCCCCACTAGCGAGACACCCACACACTAGGACACCCAAACACTGGGACACTCACACAGTGGGACACCCACACAGCGGGACACCCACACACTGGGACACTCACACAGTGGGACACCAACACAGCGGGACACCCACACACTGGGACACTCACACAGCGGGACACCCACACAGCGGGACACCCACACACTGGGACACTCACACAGTGGGACACCAACACAGCGGGACACCCACACACTGGGACACTCACACAGCGGGACACCCACACAGCGGGACACCCACACACTGGGACACTCACACAGTGGGACACCAACACAGCGGGACACCCAAACACTGGGACACTCACACAGTGGGACACCCACACAGCGGGACACCCACACACTGGGACACTCACACAGTGGGACACCAACACAGCGGGACACCCACACACTGGGACACCCACACAGCGGGACACCCACACACTGGGACACCCACACACTGGGACACTCACACAGCAGGACAACCACACAGCAGGACACCCACACACTGGGACACTCACACAGCGGGATACCCACACACTGGGACACCCACACAGCGGGACACCCACACACTGGGACACCCACACAGCGGGACACCCACACACTGGGACACTCACACAGCAGGACACCCACACAGCGGGACACCCACACACTGGGACACCCACACAGTGGGACACCCACACACTGGGACACCCACACACTGGGACACCCACACACTGGGACACTCACACAGCAGGACAACCACACAGCAGGACACCCACACAGCGGGACACCCACATACTGGGACACTCACACAGCAGGACACCCACACAGCGGGACACCCACACACTGGGACACCCACACAGCAGGACACCCACACACTGGGACACTCACACAGCGGGACACCCACACACTGGGACACTCACACAGCAGGACACCCACACACTGGGACACTCACACAGCAGGACAACCACACAGCAGGACACCCACACAGCGGGACACCCACATACTGGGACACTCACACAGCAGGACACCCACACAGCGGGACACCCACACACTGGGACACCCACACAGCAGGACACCCACACACTGGGACACTCACACAGTGGGACACCCACACACTGGGACACTCACACAGCGGGACACCCACACACTGGGACACCCACACAGCGGGACACCCACACACTGGGACATTCACACAGCAGGACACCCACATACTGGGACACTCACACAGCAGGACAACCACACAGCGGGACACCCACACACTGGGACACCCACACAGCAGGACACCCACACACTGGGACACTCACACAGTGGGACACCCACACACTGGGACACTCACACAGCGGGATACCCACACACTGGGACACCCACACAGCGGGACACCCACACACTGGGACATTCACACAGCAGGACACCCACATACTGGGACACTCACACAGCAGGACACCCACACAGCGGGACACCCACACACTGGGACACCCACACAGCAGGACACCCACACACTGGGACACTCACACAGCGGGACACCCACACACTGGGACACCCACACACTGGGACAACCACACAGCAGGACCCCCACCCGCAGAGCAGGGGTATGGAAGGAAGGGGCGGGCCCCATAACCACAGAACCAAGCGGCCTTCCCACCTGAGCCTCACATGCCGCTGCCTATAGGAGGAAAGTAAATTTGTTCTTTCAAGACCGCACTTGGCTCCTCTCTGTCAGTCTCTTTCTCCATCCTGACTCGTACAGGTGGTGGGACCTGCTTAACATCACACTCAATGCAGAGTGCCCAACAGCTCAGCACAGAGCCAGAACCAGTGTGTTCCTGGTGTCCGCATTCTGAGCCCTAAACGCCATTCCCACTAGAAAGAGCGGGGGGGTGGGGAGGGGAGCAGCCTGGGAGGAAATGCGGAGTCAGACCTGAGGCCTGAATGTGTGAGGTGAGCCCAGGACATGGGCTCCGCACGAAGCAGGGCCTGGGGACCCACAGGCAGCTCCATCCACGCACCTGCCTGTTCCCGGGCCAAACGCAGCTACAACACCTATTCTCCCTGCAGAGTCATCTGGGCAGGCTCAGGGCCGGCCGCGGTCCTCTCTACTCAGCATCAACCAGCACCTAAAAGTGGGGCTGGCGGCTCCCGGGGCTCCTCGCTTCTCCATGAGTCTGCAGCCGGGGCCCTCACGCAATGGGATGGACCAGTGGACTCTGCATCTGTGTCTCGGTCCCATATGCTCCCTGGACAGCGTGGCCCCAGCAGGGCTGGGTTTCACTAAAAGCCCACGTCCCGAGAGAGGGCTGAGCAGAGTTATGGAGCCATGTGCATGTCACATTAGGGACCCGGGGGCCCAAACACTGCGTCGCCTCCTTGGTAAACACCGTCTGTCATAGCATCAGACAGAACACTGAGTGGACGAACGCCATTGAACCCATGAAAACCCCGACAACACTCAACACAGAAAAAAGAAAACACATTCGCCACTCTCTGAGGTGCTGGTGACACCAATTTCTCCCTGAAAAAAAATGGTAAAGAGAGAGATTTAAGCATTAATCACGTGGACCTCTATCTCGCAGTGACAGTCAACCAGCGCCTGCGATAGAAGGTCTCCATCAATGAGAGCGAAGGCCTCACAGGACCCGGAGAGGCATGTCTGCAGGGAGCAGCTGGGTGCTACACGCATAGTATCGGGTTCATAAAGACTGGACGGTAATTCTTTTCTTCTCTCTTGTAAATATATTTTTATTGATCTCAGAGAGGAAGGGAAAGGGAGAGATAGAAACATCAATGATGGGAGAGAATTATTGATGGGCTCCCTCCTGCACACTCCCTACTGGGATCGAGCCCACAACCTGGGCAACTGACTGAGATCAAACCCAGGACCCTTCAGTCTACAGGCCAAGGCTCTATACACTCAGCCACACCACCTAGGGACCCCTTTTATTTTCCTTATTGTAAAAAGTATTACCGATGTCCCCTTTGATTGTATGTTTTTTCCGAATTACTCACTTCTACCCTGCACCCCCATCCCAGGTCTTCACCCCTCTATTGTCAGTGTCCGAATCTATAATAATAAAAGTGTAATATGCAAATCGACCAAACGACTGTCCGGACGACCTTGCAGACAAACACACTATGACACCAACTGGAGCCATACCAGCCAAGGCAGATGCCATGCAATTGGTCAGGGGCCCCATCATCACCACATGATCACCCTGCACAGGGAGGCCCCTACCTCCAGCATACACACCTACCTGCCCCACGTCCACCATACACATCTACCTGCCCCCAACTCCAGCACACACACCTAACTGCCCCTACCTCCACTGTACACACCTACCTGCCGCTACCTCCAACATACACACCTACCTGCCCCTACCTCCAGCATACACACCAACCTGACCCCAACTCCAGCATAAACACCTACCTGCCCCTACTTCCAGCAAAATACCTACCTGCCCACACCTCCAGCATACACACCTACCTGCCCCTTCCTCGAGAATACACACCTACCTGCCCCAACCTGCAGCATACACACCTACCTGCTCCTACTTCCAACATACACACCTACCTGCCCCAACTCAAGCACACACACCTACCTGCCTCAACCTCCAGCATACACACCTACCTGCCCCACCTCCAACATATACAACTACCTATCCCCACCTCCAGGGTACACACCTACCTGTCCCTACCTCCAGCATACACACCTACTGCCCAAAGTCCAGCTTACACACGTACCTGCCCCTACCTCCAGCATAGACACCTACCTGCCCCTACCTCCAGCACACACACCTACCTGACCCCACTTTCAGCATAAACACCTACCTGCCCCTACCTCCAGCATACAAACCTACATGCCCCTACATCCAGCATACACACCTACCTGCCCCTAACTCCAGCATACACACCTGCCTGCCCCTACCTCCAACATACACACCTACCTGCCCCTACCATCAGCATACACACCTACCTGCCCCTACCTCCAGCATACACACCTGCCTGCCCCTACCTCCAGCATACACACCAACCTGACCCCAACTCCAGCATAAACACCTACCTGCCCCTACTTCCAGCATAAACACCTACCTGCCCACACCTCCAGCATACACGCCTACCTGCCCCTTCCTCGAGAATACACACCTACCTTCCCCTATCTCCAGCATACACACCTACCTGCCCCTACTTCCAACATACACACCTACCTGCCCCAACTCGAGCACACACACCTACCTGCCCCCACCTCCAGCATACACACCTACCTGCCCCCACCTCCAACATGTACACCTACCTTACCCACCTCCAGGGTACACACCTACATGCCCCTACCTCCAGCATACACACCTACATGCCCAACGTCCAGCTTACACACGTACCTGCCCCTACCTCCAGCATACACACCTACCTGGCCCCACTTTCAGCATAAACACCTACCTGCCCCTAACTCCAGCATACACACCTGCCTGCCCCTAACTCCAGCATACACACCTACATGCCCCTACCATCAGCATACACACCTACCTGCCCCTACCTCCAGCATACACACCAACCTGACCCCAACTCCAGCATAAACACCTACCTGCCCCTACTTCCAGCATAAACACCTACCTGCCCACACCTCCAGCATACACGCCTACCTGCCCCTTCCTCGAGAATACACACCTACCTTCCCCTATCTCCAGCATACACACCTACCTGCCCCTACTTCCAACATACACACCTACCTGCCCCAACTCGAGCACACACACCTACCTGCCCCCACCTCCAGCATACACACCTACCTGCCCCCACCTCCAACATGTACACCTACCTTACCCACCTCCAGGGTACACACCTACATGCCCCTACCTCCAGCATACACACCTACATGCCCAACGTCCAGCTTACACACGTACCTGCCCCTACCTCCAGCATACACACCTACCTGGCCCCACTTTCAGCATAAACACCTACCTGCCCCTAACTCCAGCATACACACCTGCCTGCCCCTAACTACAGCATACACACCTACCTGCCCCTATCTCCAGCATACACACCTACTTAACCCTACATCCAGTTTAAACCTACCTGCTCCCACCTCCAGCATATACAGCTACCTGCCCCTACTTCCACTGTACACACCTACCTGCCCCCACCTCCAACATACACACCTACCTGCCCCTACTCCAGCATACACACCTGCCTGCCCCTACCTCCAGCATACACACCTACCTGCCCCTACCTCCACTGTACACACCTACCTGCCCCCACGTCCAACATACACACCTACATGCCCCTAACTCCAGAATACACACCTACCTGCCCCCACTTCGAGCATACACACCTACCTGCCTCCACCTCCAGTAGACACACCTACCTGCACCTACCTCCAGCTTACACACGTACTGGCCCCCACCTCCAGAATACACATCTACCTGCCCCTACCTCCACTGTACACACCTACCTGCCCCCACCTCCAGCATACACACCTAACTGCCCCCACCTCCGCATACACACCTACCTACCTCCACCTCCAGAATACACACCGACCAGCCCCTACCTCCATTGTACACACCTACCTGCCCCCACTCCAGCACACAAACCTACCTGCCCCCACCTACACTGTACACACATACCTGCCCCCACGTCCAACATACACACCTACCTGCCCCTACCTCCAGAATACACACCTACCTGCCCCCACCTCCACTGTATACACATACCTGGCCCAACATACACACCTACCTGCCCCCACCTCGAGCATACACACCTATCTGCCACCACCTCTAGCAGATACACCTACCTCCAGCTTACACACGTAACTGCTGCCACCTCCAGCATACACACCTACATGGCCCTACCTCCAGCATACAACACTTACCTGACCCCAACTCCAGCATACACACCAACCTGCCCCTACCTCCAGCATACACACCTACCTGCCCCTACCTCTAGCATACACACCTACCAGCCCCTTCCTCCAGAATACACACCTACCTGCCCCTATCTCCAGAATACACACCTACCTCCCCCCACCTCCAGCATACACACCTACCTGCCCCCACCTCCAGCATACACACCTACCTGCCCCTAACTCCAGCTTACACACCTACCTGCCCCCACCTCCAACATTTACACCTACCTGCCCACACCTCCAGCATACACACCTACCTGCCCCTACCTCCGCATACACACCTACTTGCCCCTACCTCCAGCATACATACCTTCTTGCCCCCACCTCCAGCATACACACCTACCTTCCCCTATCTCCAGCATACACACCTACCTGCCCCTACCTCCAGCATACACACCTACCTGCCCCTACCTCCAGCATACACACCTACCCGCCCCCACCTCCAGCATACACACCTACCTGCCCCTACCTCCAGCATACACACCTACCTGCCCCCACTTTCAGCATAAACACCTACCTGCCCCTAACTCCAGCATACACACCTGCCTGCCACTACCTCCAACATACACACCTACCTGCCCCTAACTCCAGCATACACACCTACATGCCCCTACCTCCAGCATACACACCTACCTGCCCCCACCTCCAGCATAGACACCTACCTGCCCCCACCTCCCATAACATAGGACTTTACTCTGCTCCTTTAATGCCAGGATCCAAGGTCAAGTGAACGACACTGCACTTGTTACCTCGTCAATGCAGCAATATCCTCTAATTACCTAACATCTGTGAGTGAGGGAGGCTGTGGGAATCATTGCTCCACTGTGCTGGGCCCTGGTATCCCTTGTCTGGAGTTGTCTGAAGGTCGGGCTCCTAGAAAGCATCCATGGCATCCCTCATACCTGCCTGCCCCTACCTCCAAACTGCAGCTCGCCCCCCATCTGATAGGTTCAGCCCAATTATTTTCCTCAGATGTACGTTCACCGAACAATGGTGTTTCTAGGAGTTATTACTCCATCTCATCCAAATTCCTACTCCTTTGTCGCCTGTTATATTCCCCCAGGACAGGGGATCTGCGGACAATGGACTGTGTTACCCATTGCCGCCACGAGGGGGCGCCCACGCCCAGAGGCAGGGGCACGGGGAGTCAGTTCTTACATTTTCCCCCTCAATTTTGAGTTACTAAACACAAAATAGAGCACAGGTTAACGTCAAACATTTAGCAAATCTCACTCATGGCTTAATCTTATCCTTTTCCATCTGCATAAGTTTAAACTGACGGTTAAGCAGCGCCGTGAGGTAACAGAAGACAGGAAAGCCGGCGTGGGCTGGGGGACCTGGACCTGTGACTTTCCCCGTGGCACGCCTGCCCACGGCCACAGACTGTGGCCCCAGCCCACAGCCGCCTGGAGGAGGCCAGGCTTAGGCGCCGGGAGTTCTTAGAGATGCTGGAAATGCACACTTTCACCTGAAGTCTTTTAACCAGGGGGAACGCTGAGTGTTTCCCATAGTGCAGCCAGAAAACCAACCACACCAACGACAGCAAAGCATGGGCCCAACGCGCCAAGGCTGAGGCTCCCTCTGCTTCCAACCACAGAGAGTTGGGCTGGGAAGGGCTTCGAAGATGGCCAGGCGTGGGGAGGATGCGGATGCCCCAGGCCCGCCCTGCAGCCGCCGCCAGGGAAGGAACACTGTGGCCACCCGGAGTCGGACACCCGGAGTCGGTCGAATGAAAGTTGTGCGGTGACAGCCTGACCAGGGGAAGACAGGGAGCCGAGGATGCCTCGCTCTTACTCTCACACCCCCGTCCCCAGTCTCCAGCCCAGTGCCCAGGGTCAGCCTCAGCTCTGCTCGCCCTCCTGCTGTCCCTGTCTCCCACCCACCCACCCCCATCCCCAGGAGATGCAGGCGGGGGCCGTGCCTGCAAGGACAGGACAGGGAAGAGCTGTCGCATCCAGGATGCCAAACGCCGGGGCAGGCGGCCGTGGCCGGGGCCCAGCACCTGGCCTTTAAGTCCTCAGAATCTGGCAGCTCTGCCCTGACAGGTGTGGCTCAGTGGATAGAGCGTCGGCCTGCGGACTGAAAGGTCCCGGGTTCGATTTCGGTCAAGGGCATGTACCTTGGTTGCGGGCACATCCCCAGTGGGGGGTGTGCAGGAGGCAGCTGGTTGATGTTTCTCTCTCATCGATGTTTCTAACTCTCTATCCCTCTCTCTTCCTCTCTGTAAAAAATCAATAAAATATATTTAAAAAAAAAAAAAAAAAGAATCTGGCAGCTCTGCCACCAGCTCGGGCTCTGCTCACAGCCAGGGCGGCCCCGGCTGGGCTGTTCACCCGCTGCAGAACCCGCGGGGAGGAACCTGCTGAGGCCAGGAAGGAGCTGCCGACTGGCAGCTCTGAGACTTTGTATTGGAGTTGAAGCAGGAAGCCGTGGCCGTGGGCGGGAATGTCAGGGACACTGCAGGGGAGCCGGGCTGGGATTGGGTCCGAGGACAGGAGGCCTGGGGAAAGGACGCATGAGGAGGGCCCAGTCCTGCAGTTCTGGGCAGTGGAGTGGGTCCTGGGCCCCTCTTGGGGTGGGGGGCCGCGCTGGGCTGGCTGCCCCAGGACAGAAACTGGAGTCCCTTTTACTCTCAGCACAAAGGACAGGGACAGCCGTGCGGCGTGTGCTCTTTAAGATTATTTCGGCAGGTCAATGGCCCCAGAGCCAAGACTTCTCATGCCCGTGCGGACCTCACGCCCAGCACCTGCCCCTTTGCCAGGTGCAGAGATCCACGTGGGAGAAGCAACCCCTCATTCATGCATCCACCCACTGAGCTCCGTGTGGGCTCCGTCCTGTTGGATGGCTGACGTCATCCTGCCCCTCACCCTAAGGGCGCGGGAGGCTGGCGTGCGTGGTGGCCAGGGGCACCAGCACAGGGGAGATGGGCCCAGGGTCAGCACAGCCTCGCCCCTCCTCTCAGCAGCAGCCCCAGCGGGCATCTGTCCCACCCCCGCCTTCACGTCTCCAGTGTGTCCTCGGTGACCTTGAACAAGCCTAGTCCCCGCAGCCTCCCCAGCTTTTCCTACAGCCCAGGCAGAGCAGGTGCGGCTCCAGGCCTCCCTGGACTGAGCTCACCTGTGAGGTTTGCAGGGACCTGCGTGGTGCAGGCGGCAGAAAGTGCTTTAGAGAAATCTCCAGGCCCAAGGACACGTGCACCACCACACACACACACACACACACACACACACACACACACACGGCAAAACCAGCACATCACAAAGTGGACCTGCCCCCCATGGGGAGCTGCTGTCTGGAGGCCCCATCCTTTCTCTGTTCTCTCTGAGGGACCACAAGCACCTGGAATGGGAAGGGGTACTGAAGGTTTCTCAACCACTCACCCTGGTACGACTCTTCCCTCACATTCACCCTGGTACGACTCTTCCCTCACATTCACCCTGGTACGACTCTTCCCTCACCTGGGGGCTGCCCTCCATGCCTGCTTCCCGTAACAGAAAGCGTCCCTCCGGAGAAGCCAGCCCCTCACACCTGGACATGCGCAGGCACTCACTCGCTCACTAATGACCTGTTTGGATCTTTCTCACTCGTGGTCACCAGGTCATAAAAAAGCTCGGTTTGGGACATCTGTTTTGAGTTCCTAAGTCAAAAATGATAGAAGAAAATAACGTGTTAGAAGGTGCCTACAGTTGAATCGTCCTGAAATGAACCCCTTTCATAGGTGAGGCTAAATCTCAATGTCAAAAGCTGCTTTCTGCTCTTGCCAGTGTGGCTTGGTGGATAGAGCATCAGCCTGCAGACTGAAGGGTCCTGGATTCGATTCCGGTCAGAGCACATGCTCAGGTTGCGGGCTCAATCCCCAGTATGGGGCCTGCAGGAGGCAAATGATCAGTGATTCTCTCTCATCATTGATGTTTCTATCTCTCTCCCTCTCCCTTCCTGTCTCTCTGAAATCAATAAAAAAATATTTTTTAAAAAAACCTGATTCCTGTTCTGGCCAGTGTGGCTCAGTGGATAGAACATCAACCCACAGACTGAAGGGCCCTGGGTTCGATTCCGGTCAAGGGCACGTACCTCAGTTGCAGGCTCGATCCCCGGCCCTGGTCAGGGCATGTGCGCGAGGCAACCAATCGATGTGTCTCTCTCACATCAATGTTTCTCTCTGTCTCTCCCCCTCCCTTCCACTCTCTCTAAAAATCAATGGAAAAAAATATCCTTGGGTGAGGATTAACAATAACAACAAAAAACCTTGCTTCCTTGTTCCCTGGCTCCCCCACCCAGAACCCCCCGGCGCTTCCCAGAAAACACTGCTGCATCCGCTTCCGATCCAGCGACTCTATTCAGCAGCAGCCCGTCCACTCCGGCTCTGCAGGCAGGGCCAGCTGCCCGGAACGCCTGAGAGCAAACATCCCTGCTTTGCCCTACATTTTCTGAATGTAGCATTTCTCCCTGATTCCAAAGTTTATTTGGGCCCATAAACAACTGCTTGCCATGAATATTTATGGGTCTGACCCGAGCCCGTGAGGCTCAGTGGACAGAGCATTGGCCTGTAGACTGAAGGGTCCCGGGTTTGATTCTGGTCAGGGCACATGCCCGGGTTGTAGGCTTGATCCCCCGTAGGGGGCGTGCAGGAGGCAGCCGATCCATGATTCTCTCTCATTATTGGTATTTCTCTCTCCCTCTCCCTTCCTCTTTGAAATCGATAAAAATATATTTTAAAAAATATTTATGGATCTGTTTTGATACCTAAGTGCAAACTCACTCAAGACAGCTTTTCCAACAGAAACTTGAACTCTTCACTGGCATGTTACAGGGACCGGGACTGAAGGTCAGGCCTTGCTTATTTACTTTTTGGATTTTCTTTTTTTATATTTTTTTCCAGTTGCAGGTGACATACAATATTATATTAGTTTCAGGGGTACAACTCAGAGATTAGACATTTATATGTCTCATGAAGTGATCACCCCGATATTTCCAGTGTCTGCCTGGCCCCAGGCGTGTTCCTATAATAATACTGACTGCGCTCCCTGCGCTGTGCGAACATCCCGTGACTGTTCTGGAACCCCCAACCTGTCCCCCTCAGTCCTTCCCCTTTTCCACACCCCACCCCCCCATCGCTCTGTTCTCTGTGTCTGTGAGTCTGTCCATTTACTTTGCCTTTTAGATTCCACACGGAAGCGGCGTCATACGGAGGATGCCTTTATTTAAAGATGTATCTGTACACGGGACTGCGATGCACTGAGCTGATTATCTGCGGTGCATGCGCCTAGACAGCCCGCACCTCTCCAGCCCCATCCTTTCCAGCCGCCCTGCTTCAGGGCCCTGCACCCCCCACGGCCGCCCTGTGTCCCCATCCTCAGGGCTCAGCCAGGCGAGTCCTGTGAGACGCAGCCCCGCCTGAGGCAGAGGGGTGGACACAGGAGCCAGTGGCTGTGCTGAGGAACCCCCTCCTACGGGGCTTCAGGCAGAGGCAAAGCAGCCGGACACGGGGGCTTCAGGCAAGGAACCAGTGGGTGGGCTAGCCTCTCGGTCAGGACGCTGGCCACTCACACCCCTCGGGGGGCCCTGCCTCCACGGCAGCCTGGGCCCCACGTCTGAATCTCCCAGGTAATAAAACCCACAGCAAACAAAACCTCGCCTCCTCTGTCCACACCGACCACAGAGCAGAATTAGCCCGTCCAACTGTCCGCGCTCAATACGTAACTTCTCGTTTGACAAATCAGTCCACTCCTTGTGTGGTGCTTTCACTACAACCTGCTCCCCCACCCTCCCCCACCTTCATCCTCCCAACAAAAGGCCTTCTCGCAGCCAGACCCTGGGGGCCTCAGAGATTGTTTCTTTTTTAAAAATACTTTTACTGATCTCAGAGAGGAAGGGAGAGGGAGAGAGAGAGACATCCATGATGAAAGAGAATCACGGATCGGCTGCCCCCAGCATGCCCCACACAGGGGATTGAGCCCACAACCCGGGCATGTGCCCTGACTGGGAATGGAACCCGGGACCCTTCAGTCCGCAGGCCGATGGTCTATCCACTGAGCCACACCAGCTGGGCTCAGAGTCTACTTCTGATTTGTGCACATTCACTCTATAAAGCCCACTGTGACCGTGCTTGCTCACTCTCTAACGAGTACTTGGTGAATGCTTCGTAAACAGGCCAGTTTGGTGGCATTCGGCTACTAATGAAACACTGGTTCTGGGCTGGGGTGTCCCTTTCAAGTGGGGCTTCTAGAGGGGCACTCAGTGCCCACCCACTCACCTGTAACCTCCACGAGCTCCGGGGCAGCTGGGAGGCCTTTCCCAGAAGTGGGTGCAACAGCTCTCTCCACACAACACAGCCCCCAGGGCGCCAAGCCCATCGCCATCTGCTGTCAGTGCACAAAGGAGCCAATGGCCACCCCCCTTCGGGCCGGCCCTTCCTGAGACAGGCAGCTAGCCCCTGAGCTTGGGTTGTATGGACTGCCGCGCATCCGCCTTGGAGAGCCCCTCACACTGGGCAGCCTCCTGCATCTGCTCCAGGGGCTGGTGCCTGCCCACCGCTGCCCACTTCCATCTGCCTTTATCCTGTGTCACCAGGGCAGCTGAAAAGCCAGAAATTAAGGGCCTGCCTTGGCATCGACCACAGAGCAGATTCAGCCCATCCAACTGTCCGCATTCCATACGTAACTTCTCGTTGGAAAAACCAGTCCACTCCTCCTGTGGTGCTTTCACTGCGACCTGCTCCCCCACCCTCCTCACAACAAACACCTTCCTCTTCCCAACAAAAGGCCTTCACGCGGCCAAACCGGACATTTTCACATGCAAATACGCCGCTGTTTACCACCCTGCACGTGTGAATGTGGTTTTTACATTGAAAGGGGGGGGGGCAGGCTTTAGCTCCCCCCCACACCTGGGGTCCCCGAGATTAAGATTTCGCTTCTAATTATCATTTCCTTTTGGTGCTAATGTGTTTGTTCCTAATTAGTGCCACTCACTGGCCCAGTGTAAGCCGGATTAAAAGACATTCCTTTGATTTTCCTGGTTTCAAAGACACAAAGAATTTCTCACTTTGAAAGTCCCCCCCCCCCCCAGCTCTGGGTGAAGAATGCATGGCCTCGGGGGCTGCACCCCCCTGGGAGCCCCTCTGCGGCTCCGGCCTCAGAGCTCTGGTGACTGCCTTTGGGGAGCATCCTTGGTGCTCCACCAGGACACACCCTGCAGCCCATGGAGGGCTCTAGGTGTGTGGACAGGGCTGCAGACCCTCCGCGGCTCACAGCCGGCTGCCTGAGGCATTTGCAGAGAAACCGAAGGCAGGCCGTGTTTGTGGTCAGATAGCAGGAATCCCTTCATCAGCTGCCCCAGGCCTTCGCTGTGACCGCGGGTACAACGTAACTAATGCAGCACTTAAAGCTACCAGAAGTTACAAAATGAAGGCCTTCCCTAGACAAACGTGCCAGGCGCTTGTCCCATTTTGGCAGATCTTCAGAGAAACCATCTTATTCAGCGGTGGAGCCCCCATGAGGTTGGAGCTCCTACAGAAACCCACGTGCTCCCCCGGGAACTGCGTGTGGAAAGCCGCAGGGGGTGGGCAGGGACCCTCCGCCTTGCGTCCACACGGCCTCCCCTACGGCTCACATAACATCCTTTATCTGTATCATAGGCAAGAGCCAAAAAAGCCAGTTTTAGCTAAAGTCAGACACAATAACGGGCTTTTGAAATATATTTGGAAAAAAACAAAAGCACAGATGTTGTGACTGGCCGTTATCATCTTAATGGCTGTTGTCAGCAACACAGCAACTCCTTCCTTGAAGCAACGGGGAACCAGCTGGGCTTGTCCCGTGGGCCTGAGCACTGCCTTCCGGTCAGAATCCGATGGTGGAAGGTGGGCATATGGGAGCCCGACTCTCAGCGGCCGAGCTCAGGATGATGGCGGGTCGCGTTAGGGTCTTCTCTGTCTGACCCCAATCACGTGAGAGAAAAGAGTCCCCCGTGGTCCTGGGCGATTACTAAACCTGACTGCGGCTTGTTTTCTCACCTGTAAAAGGAGAATGAAAACACCGGCCTCTTTGGGAGAAGTGAGAAGAAAATGAGAAGATGTTCACCAAGCACGGAGCCACGTAGCAGCCCCTGGACGTGACCTGAGCCACGGGGCGGGGCCGCATCCTGTGGGTCGTGGGAGCTGAACGCCCTGCTTTGCTGAGGCCCCGGCTCCAAGTCAGGAAGGGACTGGAGAGAGCAGACTGATGAAACGAAAGATCCACAAGATGCAGGAGTCCCGTTGAGGAATCTCTCTCTCTCAAATATTCACACAGAACATTAGATATTTTAAAACCTGAACTTTGACAGTGGCAGGGAGCCACGTAAACCAGAAACGTTAAGTCAAGATGCGTCTGGGACAGTAACTGCAAAGGCGCTCTCAGCCAGGAGTCGGTGCAGGGCTTTGCCAGGAGCTACAGTGGCTCCAAAAGGGAACCAGACGTGAGTTCGCCCCATGGGACTCCGCATGGGGAGAGCTAGGGCGTGGCCACTGGGCAGAGTAGTGGACACTCACAGCTTTGTTTTGCTGCTCAGTATCCCAATATTCATAAACACAGGGACGCTGCCATTCAATAACAGTAGTTAGATTAAATTAAATACATTTAGAAGACGACTCTTAAGAGCAATATCATTTCAGTTCCCTTCATTCTGGTACATTTTACTTTTACTTTATTTTTGTTGTTGTTGTTGTTAATCCTCACCCGAGGATATTTTCCCATTGATTTTTAAAGAGAGCCAAAGAGAGAGGGAAAGATGGAGAGAAATATGGATGTGAGAGAAACACATCCATTGGTTGCCTCCTGCACAAGCCCCAACTAAGGCCCAGGCCCGGGATGAGCCTGCAACCGAGGTCCATGTGCCCTTGACCAGAATCGAACCCAGGACCCTTTGGTCCACAGGCCGACGCTCTATCAACTGAGCCAAACCAGCCAGGGCTTGGTGCATTTTATTGATCAACAAAAGCTGGCCACACAGGCCTTTGCACTGTCACCCCAAACGTGTGGAATCTTACCCAAGAACTTTCGACATCGCAGCCCCTGCAAAATGAAAAGTCAGTAGATTCCTTTAAATAGCTGAAGTGAGGAGTGGGGGTGGAGGGTAAGCGAACAGGATTTATACTGTCTTGCAAACAGCAAATGTATTCTCCCTTTCATAGATAAATTCCTACCTGATGTACGTGTGTCGTGTAAATATCTGTAAATTTTCTAAGAATCAGGAGGAAGTAATGAAGGAAGGAAAAGGCTGATAACTTTGACCACCAACTTATGAATAAAGTAAAACAATATGCTCACTGGAATGTGAAGGTCCCACTCTAGCCGGGAGAAAAGGCGTGGCCACGGGTGACACAGGGGACCTCGCCAGTCACCAGAGAGGGACGGACACCTGCAGGCTGGAGCCAAGTAGCCTCACAGGCCAGGAGAGGGAAGCACTCGAAGCTCATGGGTGACAAGGGAAGGAACACGTGTTTATCCCGTGACGGGTGTTTTGACCATCAGATTGTCAAAGACAAAAACGAGTGAGCCCTAGCTGGTTTGGCTCAGTGGATGGAACGTCGGCCTGCGGACCGAAGGGTCCTGGGTTTGATTCTGGTCAAGGGCACATGGATCTCGGTTGCAGGCTCCTCCCCAGCCCGGGCCCACTCAGGGCTCATGCAGGAGGCAACTAATCAATGTGTCTCTCTCACATTGATGTTTCTCTTTGTCGCAGGCTCTGCAGGCAGACGTGTGAGCTGTTCCCTGACTGTGGGGACTACTCAGCACCATGTACTGACATTCAGGGTGCACAGTGAAACCCAATCCTGTCCTGGCTCTCGTCCTGAGCATGAAATAGTGGGAGTGAGGGAGACACCCCGAAAAGCAGGATGAGCCACCCAAGGCAGTTAGTTCTCCGGAGCCAGTGAGCAGCTGTCTGTGCCGTTTCATCCTGAATGTTCCATGGGAAACAGAAGACACAGCCGCGCATGGGTGTGAGTGGCAGAGTGGGACAGCCAAGTGCGCACATAAGGACCTTGTCTCTCGCGAGCAGAGCCGCGAAAACCCGCATCTCCCTTTCCCAGGCTCCGGTGGGGACACTCTAGGAGGCACACTGTGCTGTGACAGGAAGTGCTTCCTTCTCAGTAAAACTCGTCTGCAGAACTGACAGGAGGTGGGGAAATAACAGTGTGTAACAGACAAAGAGGGCCCGTGGGAGCCACACCCTTCCCACGCCTATCCCCGCGGGACTGCCAGGTCCCCTCCAACCAGGCCCCCCTCCAACCAGGCCCCCCTCCAGCCATGCCCCCTCCAGCCAGGCCCTCCTCCAGTCAGGTCCCCTCCAGCCAGGCCCCTCACCAGTCAGGTCCCCTCTAGCCAGACCCCCCACCAGCTGGGTCCCCTCCAGCCAGACCCCCCACCATCCAGGACCCCCATCAGCCAGGCCACCACCAGCCAGGCCCCCCTCTAGCCAGGACTCCCTCCAGCCAGGCCCCCCTCCAGCCAGGTCCCCACTCACTCTAACCATGTCCCCTCCAGCCAGGTCCCCTCCAGAGCTGCTGACCTGCCCAGCAGGGGCTGATGGGTGCCGGCCAGCCCCACCTCTCCGGGCTCAGGGGATGGGGATCAGGACCAAATGCCCCTAAATCTGCTATGGACTGTGGTGATGTAACTTTGGGTCATCTGGCATTTCATTTGGGGGATTTTTATTCAACTTGAGTTTTACTTTGTTTTTCTTCAAACAAAGAAAATCTGGTCATGTCACCACTCCATGTACACAGGTCACCGTTGTCCAAGGGAGGGAG
Source organism: Plecotus auritus (assembly GCF_963455305.1). Classification (NCBI taxonomy): domain Eukaryota; kingdom Metazoa; phylum Chordata; class Mammalia; order Chiroptera; family Vespertilionidae; genus Plecotus; species Plecotus auritus. The sequence continues at coordinate 114,785,577 of NC_137773.1, forward strand.
CCAGTCTTCCTATCAAGGCAAAACAGGCCTCACCAGCCTCATCAAGCCTCTGCTCAGCCTGCACCCCTACACACTCACTACCACACTCACACACACTCACACTCGCACACACTCACACACACACTCACTCACACACTTACTACCACACTCACACACTCACTACCACACACACTCACTCACACACTCACTACCACATTCACACACACTCACACACTCACACACTCACACTCACACTAGCACATTCATTCACTCATACACACTCACACACTCACTACCACATTCACACACCCACACTCACACACTCACCCACACTCACCCACACTCACACTACCACACTCACACACACTCACACACTACCACACTCACACACACTCACTGCCACACTCACACACACTCACACACACACACACTCACACTCACACACTCACACCTCACACTCACTACATTCACACACACTCATTCACACACACTCACTACCACATTCACACACTCACTCACACTCACACACACTCACACACTACCACATTCACTCACTCACACTCACACACTCACACACTCACTCACATACTCACACACACATTCACTCACACACATTCATATACATTCACACACTCATACTCTCACACACACTTTCTCACAAACACACTCACACATACATTCACACACTCATACTCTCTCACACTCAAACACACTCACATACATGTGCACACTCATACTCTCACACACACACACTCACACTTGCTGCAAAGTCTGCTGAGGTTGCAGGGCTGCCCTCCCTCTCCTCACGGAGCCCTCCCCACATGTGTGCTATTATCCCACTTTATTTGATCTAAATGCTCATTCTCTGCTCTGAACAGTAACCTAGTCAGTCAAGTGGCCCGTATTTACCTGGAACACTATTGTGTCACAACCATTCATCTCAGTAACGACAAGGCTTTGAGAGGGGTTTTCAATCAGCTAACTGCAAAGGTTGTTAAACCAGCATTTCCCAGTAAGAATAATGGCATCCGAGCGGAATGAAAATGAAAAGGTTTCATTATAAAAGTATATCCAGAACAAACACGACTCTGAGTGTCTGAGAACAGCTGTGGGGGCCCAGCCCTGCAAGGGGGCTGCTCCCTGGGGAGATCAGGCAGCTGTCTGTGTGCATGGGGCTAGGGAGAGCACCAGGCAGGGGAACACGGCGCTTCTGGGAAGAGGGGGGCTCCTGGTCAGAGGGGAGCTGGCCACAGACAGAGGCCTGAGCTCACCCTGTGGGGAGGCAGTGCGGCCCAGCCCAGGAACAGGGCAGAAGGGAGCGGGGAGCAGAGGGGTCAGGCTGCTGACTGGCCAGATGCTGATGCCCATTTGTTCGAGCTTTCCCTGTGTTTTCCTCCCTCCTCTGAACCTGGACCATGGGGGCAAGCAGTGAACCCCATTTAAAATAAATAAATAAAAATAAAAAGGAGCAGGTTGCGGGTGAACATTTGGAAAATAAAAGAGGCTGGGAAAACCCAGCCTGCAACCTGGGGTTTTATTTAAGACTAGTGGCCCGGTGCACGAAATTCGTGCACAGGGGCGGGGTGGGGGGTGGAGTGGGAAGGGTGTCCCTCAGCCCGGCCTGCACCCTCTCAAATCTGGGACCCCTCAGGGGATAACAGCAGTCGGATATCCCTCTCACAATCCAGAACTGCTGGCTCCTAACCGCTCACCTGCCTGCCTGATTGCCCCTAACTTCTTCTGCCTGCCAGCCTGATTGTCCCTAACTGCTCCCCTGCTGGCTTTATTGCCCCTAACCACCTCTGCCTTAGCCCTGCATCCGGGACCCAGGATTCCCTCCTCCAGCCGACCACAGGTACCCAGGATCCGGGCTTCCCTCCCTCTGGTCAGCCATAGGCACCCAGGCTGGCTGCAGCTGCAGGGAATGGCAGGCAGGTGGCTTCACCTGGGCTGCAGCCACAAGTGCTAGCACCTGGGACCTCGGGGTGGACAGCTTCTCCGTCTTCCGGGCCACAACAAGCCGCAGGTACTGGTGCCTGGGACTGCGGGGTGGGCGGCTTCTCCATCTACCAGGCTGTAGCCAGCTGCAGGTGCTGGTGCCTGGACCGTAGGCGGGCGGCCAGTGGCGGGGGAGGGATGCCAGTGGGGGCAGGGATGCCAGTGGGGGGGCAGGGATGTCAGCAGAGGGGGGTCAGTGGGCCTTAAGTTGGGGATGAGACAAAGACCTGATCCTGGCCTGGGGCCCTCGGCAAGGGCTCAGCGGGTGACTGGGGAGGGGCAGAGGCAGCTCCCTCCCCCCCCCCCTCCTGTTGGCCAGGACCGGGGAGGCTCAGAATCCAAACAAAGGGATTTGGAAGAGAAGCCAGAATTGTGTGGCCCTGTTCAGGGGCAGCCTGCAGAGGCCAGCAGCCTGGTGAGGAATGTGGACTTTATCCCAAAGGCCAGGCCACATTTCAGACGAGGAGATAACAGGATCAAAGCTGAGACTCACAGAGACCCCCGGTCGCTGCCGCTGAGTGAGGGCCACTCCAGAAACAGCCCAGGGAGGCAAAGGGGACGCTAGCGGGGCCGGACCACCCCGCGGGGAGGAAACCTGACAGGGCCTGGACACCAATGCCTCATTTTCTATAGGAACGTCCTACTTAAAGGCTCATTCTCTGCTCTAAATAGCAACCTACTCAGCAAAGTGGCCGAGTGTTCAGCGTCCAGGCCCAGGACATTGTTGTCCCTCAAACAGAGCAGCAAAGACGTGCATTTTCCTCCCATATATCCCGGGGGGGACACACTGTGAGGACACATGCCATGACCAGGAAGTGCACCCTTCTCCATAAACTCTTCTGCAGCGCTGACAGGAAGGGGAGGAATAACAATGCAGGAAACAAACAAAGGGCACATCCCTGGGTCTCGGGGTGCCCCACATCCCCTCCCCCAGCCCTAGGTCTGACTGCTTTCCTGACAAACCCAGTGTCCCCAGCATGCCCAGTCCTGCCTGCGCATCGATGCTCACTGGGCACTGGTTCTAATTCAAGGCGAATGAGGAGGCCCTGGGAAGAAGGACACATGAAACCACGAAAGAGAAAACCCTGCCTGAAGCGCACCTGGGCCGCTAGGTCCAGAGAGAACCCCCATGCCCAGCGGCGACTGTGCGTGCGGAGGTCGAACTGCCTACCCGTACGTCCGCAGAAAACACGACCAGGTGAGCGCAGGGAGGGGGATGCTGTCCTCCTGATAGCACCTAACCCGCACGTCCGCATCATTATTTACCGTGAACATGTTAGGTATCGGCTCGCACGCGTGCACACAGGTCTCCATGTATCTAGTCACCAAGATTCATTCAGCTCCAGTGAGGGGCCCGGGGCATTGGCAGTGGAAGCTGGGGAAGCGGTGGATCCCCCGGTTTCTGGAGGAAGATGGTGCACCTGACCACAGTCCCTGACTTCCTGTCCCTCTGCCAGCAGGCCTCCTGGACGAGCGCTCAGGGCTCAGGGGGCAGTGCCCTGGGCCTGCCTTTCTCTTTAAATGGCTGAGAACGCCAGTTACTATTTCTTTTCAAATATATTTTATTGATTTCAGAGAGGGAGGGAGAGAGAGATAGAAACATCAACGATGAGAGAGAATCATGGATCGGCCGCCTCCTGCACACCCCACACTGGGGATGGAGCCTGCAACCCGGCATGTGCCCTGACCGGGAATCGAACCTCGACCTCCTGGTTCATAGGTCAACGCTCAGCCACTGAGCCACGCTGGCCGGGCTCATAACCATTTTTAACATCATAAATGACATTTGCTACTCCTTTCTCACCACTCATGCAAGATGGCGATTTGGGAAACACAGAAGTATTAAGAAGAAAGTAACAAACCATCCAACCTATTATTAATGACAAACCTCCCACCTTCCATCTGCTCTCGGTCCCTTGCCCACCGCAGCCAAGTCACCAGAAGTCTGTCAGCTCTGGGTCCCACACACACTCACCCCCGCCCCCCACTCTGAGGGGCCACCATGCAGTATGCACACCCATTCACACCCCACCTACCCCATCCGTGCCCATCCACCTCATCCACGCACCTCCACACGTAGCCAGTGATTCTTCACAGAGTTCAGATGATGTCAGTCACACACAGAATACCTTTTACTTATTTATATAGCACTAGAGGGCCGGTGCACAAAATTCACGCAAGGGCAGGCCTTTGCAGCCCTGGCAGTCCCAGGCCTTCGCAGCCTTCGCAGCCCTGGCAGCCTTGCCGTAGCTCCAGCTGCTGAGGCCCTCATAGCTGGCTGCCTCGTGGCCCCACCCCCCGCCCATGTCCACACCACATACCCAGTTCCCTGGTTCTGTGGAGCCCCCCTCCCCCACCCCCCAATTGATCAACCCGCAGAGGCCGGTGGCCTGGGCCTCCCTCTTTGGGGCAATCATGGAGCTCCCCAATTGATCGCCCCGCTGGTCGGTGGCCTAGGCCTCCCTCTGCTGGGCAATCGTGGGGCAATAGTGGGCCGCCCAACCAATCGCATCGCACCCACCTTGGCTGGCCTGGTGCCAGTGCATGTCATAGCATGGTTGTCCGGAAGATCGTCCGGACGGTCATTCTGCTGTTCAGTCCCTCAGTTGATTTGCATATTACACTTTTATTATTATAGATTACTATTTTTTTAATCCTCACCAGAGGGTGTTTTTTCCATTGATTTTTAGAGAGAGTGGAAGGGAGGGAGGTGTGGGAGGAGAGAGAGAAACATTGATGTGAGAGAGACACATTGAGGAAGCGGGGAGCAAACCCATGACCCAGGTACGTGTCCTTTGACCAGGAATAGAACCCATGACCCTTTGGTGCCCAGGCTGAAGCTCTAACCACTGAGCTCACCAAGTAGGGCCAGGATCCCTCCTACTGTGGAGGCAGATGACTGCTCGGCAGCCCTTTAAACCAGCGCCTCATCCGGACGAGGACCTGCTGCCCCACAGGCACCCGCAGCACCTTCCCTCCGTGGTTGTTCTGAGCAGTGACGCCTGCGCCATCCACCCTGAACGCGTCATCACCCCGTGTTCATGGGCCTGAGCACGGTCCGCCTGCAAGGCTCTGACTGGCTGTGGGGTTGTCGGGGTTGTTTCCAGCAGGAGGTCTCACAGGAACATGACCAGCAGCCCAGCACGCAGAGCACTGTGAGCCACGTGTCACGGGGATGCACGTGCCACAGACAGACACTCGGATCTGAGGTCACAGGTCCTCAGCCCAGCGTGCAGGACGCCTGCCGGAATGTGAGCCGGACAGTGCGTCTCAGAGCCCAGAGCTGAGAACAGAGGGCCACCCTGCTGCCTCTGTCTCTCTCTCTCTGTCTGTCTTTTTGTCTCTTTCTTTCTGTGTCTTTCTCTGTCTCTCTCTGCCTCTGTCTCTCTGTGCCTGTGTCTCTCTCTGTGTCTCTGTGTGTGTGTCTCTCTCTGGCTCTGCAGGACTCCTCCGAGGCTCCAGCCAAGAGAAATCATCTGCCATTAATGTCACCCCAAGGCAGTGACAAGAGTAGGCGTCAGTCACCAGCCCTCCCCTCCCAAGGCCTTGCAGAAGGACAGGGGCCTCCCAGCGTCCCCGCTGGAAGCTGGAATCCACCCTTACAGGGGGATGCGTGAGCAGCCACACACCTCCTGGGCCCCATGCAGCAGCCTCCTCTGGAAACCACAGCTCATTATGGTTCTCTTTTCTGTTTCTTTGAGATAAATTTGGCAGCTGTGACGTTAAGTCAGGGAAGTGATTGTAAAATATCACGATTAACTGAAAAGGTGTGGCAATACCTGGAACTTATGCCTATTCTGAAACGTCAACGTTTCGTGCAAATGACGCCCAGACCAGTTATCTACCTTGAACGTGCGGCGAAGGGAACACAAGAGAGTAAGAACTGTCACCACCCGGCCGGCAGGGCTTAGTGGTTAAGCATTGACCTCGGAACCAGGAGGTCAGGGTTTGATTCTGGTCAGGGCACATGCCCAGGTGCGGGCTCCATCCCCAGGGTGGGGTGTGCAGGAGGCAGCCGATCCATGATTCTCTCTCATCATTGATGTTTCTCTCTCTCTCCCTCTCCCTTCCTCTCTGAAATCAATAACATTCTTTAAAAAAAAAAAAAAATTAAAAAGGAAATGAATGTCCCACAGTAACAGGAGTGATGTGAGACAGTAAAACAATGGAAGACTTGTTCTCCTCTTTATTAGTTTTCATGTCTATGTTTTAACAATAAGCACGAACCCCTTCTTTAATGGAAAACCGTGGCCTGCGAGAAGCTGCCTGTACAGTAAGCGACGTTGGAGAGAGAGGAGTGGCCCTGGGGTCCTGAAAGAAGAGCCATGGGAGCCCCTGACTAAGGGGGACATACACCTCTCAGCCTCTGCTCACCCCACACGCCTGCACCACCCAGGGCGGTCACAGCGTGGGGCAGGTGGCTGTCTCTCCTGGTGCCACGCGCCCACAACAAGGGTCTTCCCGGCATGCTAGCTCAGGGCCCGTCCTTGGCTAGTGACAGAAAGGCCCCGAGCAGGCCGGTGCACTGAGGTTGAGCATCACCAGGAAGCGGGAGCGCTGCGCCTGCACAGGAGGGTGCTTTGTATTCCCTGCAGGTTCCCGCAGCGAGCCAGCGGAGCTGCCCTCCCCAAGGAGAAAACATGCATCTCCTCGGAGAGACTGTAGCTCGGCCTCCTCGCCCTGAGGGAAACTGAGTCGCGAGTGTGAGCTGTTGGGTTCGTCATCTCGAGAAGTCCAGGAATGAATTCACGGACAAGGGAGGGCAAGCAAAACGGAAGCGGCATTTATTACAGCGACAGTAACAACGCCCTCAGCCCGCGAGAGGGTCCCAGATGGTCCGTAGACGCTCACTCATCAAGGGGTTTGTGTTTCCTGCTCTTGGCCTCGATGGGCTCTTTCAAAGATGCGCCAGCCACACACCGGTGCCCCTCTGTCTGCTCTTAGTCCCGCTCCTGGGTTCGGGGGAGGGCAGCTCTAGGTTGGCCGGTACAGCCGCGTGTCTTGCTCTCATCCAGCCCACCTGGCTCACCCCTCCTTACCTACCATCTTCCCTCCCGGCCCTTACCCTGAACGCCTGGTCCCATCTTGAAGCATCCATCTTATATAAATACTGCTGTTTGAAATTTTAACCCTGCTATTTGGCTTCTGTAAATTCTTGCTTGCTAAGACTACTCCCACTTCAGAGAGGCCATTAAACCTTCCCCAGACAAGGTTATCAATGCTGGCGCCAGGCCAGGCCTCTGGTTGTGGTCTCAAGGCCCCAGCACATACGGGCTCTTTAAGAACTTGCAAAAGGGGCCGGAAACACCCCATATTTGGGAGACAAAGAACGTAAAAACATATAAATATGGAAAATTCCTGCATGTTGGGGCCCAGAATTTGAGAGACATTTTCCTCTGGACCCGCGCGTAATAAATGTAACTCCATCTCTCTAAGTATTGCATTTTTCTTCTTCGGTTTTCTGTAACATTATTGGTTCCCTGACCAGGAACAACTGTGCTTGGCCTTTTGGCCTCCGATGAATGGGCCAGGTTTGGGGTCCAGGGAGCCGGATGGGCCTCTGGGAGGTGCCGCTCTGCTGATTTAGCAGAATTGAACCAGGGGACTCGGGCGCTCCCGGACCTCAGCCCAGGACCCGGCTGGCATCTGGAGAGAGTGGATGGACACTTCTGGACCTGTCGACAGAATCTGTAAGGTAGGGGCCCCGTCAGTTCAGCCCACTCCAAGTGAGTGGAAGGGGGAGCTTGATCACCTCCCCAGAAGCCATACGGCTTCCTCAGGCAAATTAATCAGGAGTCAGGAATCAGGTGACTGTTTAAACTCTGGGTAAATATCTGGTAGAAGTCAAAAACTCAGACTAGCTAGTATATAAATGTGGGACTCTGGAGGTGAATGAATTCAGATTTGATTAAGGAATTGAGTTCACTCTGCTGTTTGTTTGTGCGGGACTAGCCAATTTGCTACCGAGAAGGGGGACTGGACGCAGTCTTAACTCCTCCAATAGGTTCTCACCAAGACGTTGGTTGAGAATTCTGTTCTGGGGCATGGGTGCCGGGAGTGCCCCCATGCCCATCTGGGGAGTTGGGCATTGTTTCATTTATCTGCTCAGCTCCAGTTTGGGCTAATCTACTGAGAGAGTGTGAGTATGGATGTTTGTCTGTCTTGAAATAATTATCTGCTCATTAACTGGTCTGTGTGAAGTGAAAGCTACTTTGATTTATTCTGCATTTCTGTTGATTCATCTGGCTAAAATGTTTTATTTATTAAAGGCTGAACCTGTAATGGTCTACAAACGTCTTAAGCAGCGCTGCTGAGTTATTTTTCTCAGAGATGGTATGCTCTCTATCACAGTGGGAGGGAATCAGCCCACTTAGCTAATAAAAATTTCTCTCTAATTTTGTATAAGTAAGGGTTTCAGTTTGCTCTGATTTGTGAATTTGCTGTATTAAATTGAAATTTTAAAGTCCTAGGGTTAATTTATTTTTATTTTTATTTTTTTAAGAAATCTTTATTCAGATTATTACAATTGTTTCTCCTTTTTCCCCCCATAGCTCCCCTCCACCCGGTTCCCACCCCACCTTCTCCCCTTACCTCCCCGCCACTGTCCTCATCCAGAGGTGTATGATTTTTGTCCAGTCTCTTCCTGAACACCCCCATACCCTTTCCCCCTGAGAATTATCAGTCCACTCCCTTTCTATGCCCCTGATTCTATTATATTCACCAGATTATTCTATTCCTCAGGTTTTTAATTCACTTGATTTTTAGGTTCACTTGTTGATAGATATGTATTTGTTGTTCATAATTTTTATCTTTACTTTTTTCTTCTTCCTCTTCTTTAAGAATACCTTTCAGCATTTCATATAATACTGGTTTGGTGGTGATGAACTCCTTTAGCTTTTTCTTATCTGTGAAGCTCTTTATCTGCCCTTCAATTCTGAATGATAGCTTTGCTGGGTAGAGTAATCTTGGTTGTAGGTTCTTGCTATTCATCACATTGAAAATTTCTTGCCACTCCCATCTGGCCTGCATAGTTTCTGTTGAGAAATCAGCTGACAATCGTATGGGTGCTCCCTTGTAGGTAATTAACTGTTTTTCTCTTGCTGCTTTTAAGATTCTCTCTTTGTCTTTTGCTCTTAGCATTTTAATTATGATGTGTCTTGGTGTGGTCCTCTTTGGATTCCTTTTGTTTGGGGTTCTGTGCGCTTCCTGGACTTGTAAGTCTATTTCTTTCACCAGGTGGGGGAAGTTTTCAGTCATTATTTCTTCAAATAGGTTTTCAGTATCTTGCTCTCTCTCTTCTTCTGGCACTCCCATAATTCTGATGTCGGTACGCTTGAAGTTGTCCCAGAGTCTTCTTACACTATCTTCAACTTTTTGGATTTTTTTTTCTTTTTGCTTTTTCGGTTGAGTGTTTTTTGCTTCTTTATATTTCAATTCTTTGACTTGATTCTTGTGTTCCTCTAGTCTGTTGTTGGATCTCTGTATAATATTTTTTTATTTCAGTCAGTGTATGTTTAATTTCTAGTTGGTCCTTTTTCATATCTTCGAGGGTCTCGCTAAATTTATTGGCCTTTTCTAGGATATTCTTGAAAAGCCTTATAACTATAGTTTTGAATTCTATATCCAGTCGTTTGTTTTCCTCCATTTCTTTCGTTTGTGATCTGTTTCTTTGTCGCCGCATTTTCACTGCTTCCCTGAGTTGGTAGGGTAGCTTTGTGTGCTAGGTTTCCTTTATGGCCCAGTGGGTCGGCCTCCCCAGTTAACCTGAGGTGGATACTCTTGGTGCACCCCTTTGTGGACTGTGTGTACAGCCTTGTTGTAGTTAAGTCTTGATTGTGGTTGGTATCACTGGGAGGAATTGACCTCCAGGCCAGTTGGCTCTGAGGATCAGCTGTGTCTATGCTGGGAGAAGTTCGGTGCTGGAGACAGCCTTGTAGGATTAGACTTGCCAAATTGCAATAGCCTCTGTGCTCAGCTTGGATGGGGTGGAGTCTCAGGGCAGAGCAGACAGTCTTGGCTTCCCGTCAGCCTTGCCCTCGTGCGCATGCGCCTCCAGACCTCTGCCTTCCCTGGCTCCCGAGTCTCCGCCCGAGAGTCCAGATTCCCCCCACAAGAGCGTGGGTCCCCAGGGACTCGCCTGGAGCTGGGGATCAGTGCAGTCAGAACTGGGGTTCACTGAAGTCAGGAGCTTCTGACCCCCTTCTGCTAGGGAAAGCCTGTGGCAACCTCCGCAGCCTTTGTGTGCTCTGGTGCACGCGCCTCCAGACCTCTGCCTTCCCCGGCTCCCGAGTCTCCGCCCGAGAGTCCAGATTCCCTGCTGTAAGAGCGTGGGTCCCCAGGGGCTCGCCTGGAACTGGGGTTCAGTGCAGTCAGAACTGGGGTCCAGTGCAGTCAGGAGCTTCCGGCTCCCTTCTGCTAGGGAAAGCCTGTGGCAACCTCCGCAGTCTTTGTGCACATTGGTGTGCGCGCTTCCAGACCCCTGCCTGCCGGGGCTCCCCCAGGTCTCCGAGTCTCCGGGTGCCTTTCTCTCTATCTGACAATCCAGACTCCCCCTGTATGAGCCTGGGTCCACGGGGTTTCACCCAGAACTGGGGTTCAGTGCAGTCGGAACTGGGGTTCAGTGCAGTCGGGGCCTTCCTTCCCCCTCCCGCCAGAGAAAGTCAGCCAGGCTCTCTGCCACCCTTCCTCTCTGCAAGCACAAAGACCCTTTGCTGTACCTCCAATTCTCTGTGAGCTTTTCTCTTTCCTTCTAGTTGTAGAATTTCCACTCAGCCAGCTTTCCGGTGGTTCTGGATGGTGTCCGTTCTGTCTTTTAGTTGTAGTTTTGAAATTGTTGTGCGGGGCAGCAGTTTAGGTGCTTACCTATGCCGCCATCTTGGTTTCTCCCCTAGGGTTAATTTAAAGGTATAAATTTATGACATTTCGAAGAACAAAGAACTTTTATTTATGGCTTTCTTATCTCTTTTGGTGATCAGAGACTTCCAGGGGCAGGGCTTACAGCTCTGCAGCGTGGAGAGATTTATAGGCCCTGTCCCTGCCTGTGACATCATAATCCAATGTGAGCCACCTGTGGTGGAACTAAGGCTGAAGTTATTATTAACTATCTATGGACCCCCAATTCTAATAGCATCTGTAACTGGAATAAAGATCTTTTCTTTCAGGAGGCCTTCCAGGCTTTCAGTTCGCAAGAAATCTCCCTACACACCCTTATCTTCCTCCTCCCTATCTTTCCAAGCTGACTAAGAGTCATTTTTCTCCACAGGTCGGACCTCAGCCTTGGAAAGGGAGGACTACTACAGCGGTAGTCTGTAGTTTTCTCTGAAACTCCCACTGTTTCTATTTCTCCCCTCTGTAGGAATTGTCTTCCTCTGACTCACAATTGGGAAGAGAGACAAGCAACTGGACTGGGGGACGGGACGGAGGAGCGGGGGGGTTGTTGGCAGTTAATTATGAAGCAGGGAGAGATAGGTTTTTGTTGATTTTACTGGCTGCAGACCGTTCTGCTGGCGTAGGGGTATGGTCCAGGTGTCTTATCAGAACTTCACTAGATTCAAGGTCGCAAGTTTTCTGCAAGCATAATTAATCTAGCTGCCCTGGTGACTTAAAACTGGTTGCTAGGCAGACTCAACCCCCGAGAGCCAGGTGAAAGAAGTGGGTGAGGAGGGCTGGATGCCTGAGTTGCCTGCAGTGGCCCTGGAAGAAGTCTCAGCAGCGAGAAAAGTGGGGGACAGCAGACATTTACCTGACACTAGAGCTGCCCCGCTGCTGCCCAGTGAGTAATGAGTGTTTTACAACAAGCAATACAAGACTTAGGCCTTTGGCTTGCTGGCTGCAGCAGTTAAACCAGAAGCCAGTGACTGCTACTAGCCTTCCTGCAGCCCCAGGAATAGAGCAGCAGGCCCGGGATCTGTAAAAGCAGCAGACAGAGCTAGTGAAAGCTCCCTGTTTGCAAATGTACTGAAAGGGTTCACTACCTGTTGCTGCTGGAAGAGGAGGGGTTGAGATCCCTTTCCAGTGCACTCCCTTGGGAGAGGCCTGGTCCCTGCTCTGCCACAAAGGGGACTGGCGGGAAGACAAGGGGTCTAATACCCAAGCCACTGCCACAGAAGCACTTTGCAATGTGCAAAGCTGTTTCTAACTGCAACTCTGGCTGTTTTGGACTGGCAGCTTAAAGTCAAAGAGCAAAGGAAAGGCATTCTCCCTGGACCGGAGAGCCTTCAGGACTTTGAGATTCTCCAAGAGAGGAGGAGTCTGACTGAGGGATGGCAGAGACCCTGTTGGGTTAGAAGGACCTAATGCCACATGTTAAACTTATAAATTATGGCTTTCTAGGCAGATGTCCAAGCCCAGATATGTAGGGGTTAAGCTACCTGTTTACAGCAAAACAACTTTCTCCCGTGCCAAAATAAAATTTAGGGAAATTAGACAGGCTGTGTTTGTGGCTAGAAAGAAGAACTGGCCACCATGCATAGCCCTGACAGTGGCCTGCAGAAAGCTGTATAATAGATTTAGATGATACCTGTGATTTCATGGACATGACTCCAGAAAGACAAGGACAATTTTGCTTTGTGTAGGAAGGTCAAGAATAGACTTTAGTCACCTCCCTAAAATATTTGTATAGCCCTACCATATGTCATATATGGTAGCAGAAGATTGGCTACCCAAGGTGGCCACGTGCCAATGTTACTATCTTGCAGGCCTGTGTGACCATGCCCATGTCAGGGGTGGCACAAACCTCAACTTTAGGAAACTGGGGAAGGCCTGTTTGGAACAGAGGGAAGTAGTGAGTATCAGCCCTTTGTTATAGGAATTACAGACCCCGTGAGGTCCTGTGACATGTGAGACCCTGTAAAGCAATAAAGCTCCCTTAGTCCCTTCTCAGAGGGCATGTCACCCCTCCCAGAGACCATATGAAATTTTAAGGACAAGTTAAGTAGGGGGAACCCTACTACAAGGACAGCTATAATTGTCTACTTGAATATAGACACATTTTGAATTTCTCCTTGTCATTTGAAGACAGTTATATTACTCTGAAGAATCCATAGAAAGGACTAACAAGGAGAATCAGAAGATCTTAAAGCAGGTCAGTATATTTTTCTCCTTATATAATTCCTCTGAAATTTGTCAATGCTTAATAAATCATGGCAATACATTTCTCTGCATAAATTCAATAAGACCGGTTTCTAATAGTGGTTTTATTGACCAGAAACTTTGACTGGAGTTTCATGTTTTAAAGAGCCCTGTCTGAACTCTGAAGACTTGAAGCCAATAAGAGTGCCAAGGAAAAGCCTGGTATCCTGCTTGGGAGCCCTGAAAATGGCTGGCGCTGGAGCGTCAGGCCTATACCCTACCATCACTGGTGGTTGGTCAGAGTACAAGGGGAGCAATAAGGACGGCTCTGCGTCCCTGCAGAACCCCACACACTCTAGGCCGTGACAAGTAGGAGGGCTACTGAGATGGGCCTTAAAACCTAGGGCTTGGGCCCAGGTGGAGTCGCTGCAGGTGAGGGATTCACCTAACTCAGCAGATACTGCAGGCAGGCCGGACGGCAGCTGGATGGCTTGGCTTCCTGGCCCTACGGGGCACAATAAGATTCAATCATGAAATTCCCGCAAAGGTAGTCAGTTACCATTCTTGTTGTGTTTATGCAAACAATCAGGCCAAATTAAATACAATAGGTAAATTAGTCTTTATCTGGCTCTTTTGATAAACATAGAGGTAATTTTGAGGAGAAAAATTCTATTTCAATAGAGGTCATTAAAACTGAAATGTTTTCTTTCCCTTCCACTGGACCATTTGTTACAGTTTGTCTCTGCCAGGTCACAAGCCCACCTCCTTCTGGGCCCGGGCCTCAATGTCCCTGTGACAGACAGCAAGGATCTCTTGGCTCTGAGAGAAAACTCCATCCCTCCTCAGCACGAAGCAGCTACAGAAGAAATTCAACGTCCATTTTCCCTAAAAGAATTCAGAGCCAGGATCCTTGAGGTAATATATTAGGCAGTTAGATAGACATGAGCAGGGCAGGGACAATGGGCCAACTAGCGCTACAGGATGTAACTAAGTCTTTCCACCTCTACGTATGAGAGACAAGGGGCATAGGCAAAGAGGTACTCACAAAGTCTCAGCCCCTAGAAAAGGCTGGTAGCCTATTTGTCCAAAAGACTTGACCTCTTTGCATTTGGGTGACCTACTTGCCTCTAGGCGGTAGCAGCCACAGCTATGCTTATTAAAAAAGCAAATAAGTTAACCCTAGGGCAGTAACTAATCCTAACTGCCCCACATGAGGTCGAGGTTTTACTCCAGAACACACTAGAGCACTGGATGTCAAACACTTGAGTCACCCAGTTTCAGGCTCTCTGTTAGACAAAAGAAAAATCAGTAACAATTTATACTGATAGCAGGTATGCATTTACAACAAGGTAAGGGTTCTCCACAGAAGCAAGAGGGAACCGGGCCACAGATGAAGCTGCCCAGGAGGCTGCCCTAAAACCAGCGGGGCCTCTACAGATTCTAGTGACTCTTCCAGATCCTGACCTACCCAATCTAGAAAAAGCTAAAATCCATAACCAGTCTTTATTCAAGTTCTTACAGGCTTTACAGTCTACCCAGGAAGCAATCCAGAAGCACATCTGAGATGCTCTGCCTGTACCAACTTCTGATCTGGTTCATCCCTTCCACCCTGGTGACTCTGTTTGGGTAAAGAAATTTGCCACCCAAGGACTGACTCCTACCTGGAAAGGACCACCTCCACGGCAGTCAAGGTCAATGGAATCCCAATGTGGCTTCATTACACTGGCTTAAGACAGCCCAGGAAAAATTGAGAGTCCAGGACTCTTCGGACTCTCTAAAGACTACTCCTTGCCCTCATTCCGGGCCCTTATCTTATAAGCAGGCCCACTAACTTTATTAGGCAGAAAATTAAGATTATAGTCCTCAGGGGTAAATATAACTACAATGACTAAGAGTCAATGATTTGACTCATGTACATAAAACCAGTGGGGAATGAAGTATCCATCTTATATAAATACTGCTGTTTGAAATTTTAACCCTGCTATTTGGCTTCTGTAAATTCTTGCTTGCTAAGACCACTCCCACTTCAGAGAGGCCACTAAACCTTCCCCAGACAAGGTTATCAGTGCTGGCACCAGGCCAGGCCTCTGGTTGAGGTCTCAAGGCCCCAGCACATACGGGCTCTTTAAGAACTTGCAAAAGGGGCCGGAAACACCCCATATTTGGGAGACAAAGAAGGTAAAAACATATAAATAGGGAAAATTCCTGCATGTTGGGGCCCAGAATTTGAGAGACATTTTCCTCTGGACCCGCGCGTAATAAATGTAACTCCATCTCTCTAAGTATTGCTTTGTTCTTCTTTGGTTTTCTGTAACAATCTGACTCCTCAAAACCATGTGACCAGCTTCTTCCAATTCCTCCCACAAGTGCTCTGTGCATACACTAGCAAACCCGTATGTTCACACTCACGTCACATCACGTCATATCACTGGTCTGTCTCCAATTTCTTTCTTTTTAATTTTTATTTATTTATTTTTCTTATTTATTTTTTTTTATTGATTTCAGAGAGCAAGGGAGAGGGGGAGAGAGAAACATCAATGATCAGAGAAAATCATTGATAGGCTGCCTCCTGCTCGCCCCACATTGGGGATCAAGCCTGCAACCCGGGCATGTGCCCTGACCAGGAATCGAACCTGGGACCCTTCAATCCGCAGGCCAATGCTCTATCCACTGAGCACACCAGCCAGGGCTCCAATTTCTTTCCACCTCCAATGTATATGACCTGTGCCTGTAGTATGAGCCCTGCTGAGTGAACTGAATTACTGAACAGCTTCGAGGAAAATGTCATGGACTCATCCCACAGGAGCCTGATTTGAGCTGCAAGCCAGGGTGCACGGGTGCACAGCCCGAGCAGGCGTCAGAGCTCGTAGAGTGGGTTCACACAGCCCGGGAGCTGCTGGTCTCACAGCTCGCTGGGCCCTGGAGGGAACACGGACTCGCGGCTCTGTCCTGGGGTGCGCAGTGGGCGAGGAGGCTAGGCCTCAGGGCACCAGCCTCCAGAAGGACTTCTCGCCTGGAAGCGGTGTTAGATATCAGCAAACCACCTCCTTCCTCCCCTTCCGGTTAGGCGGCAGCAGTGGGTGCCACTCAGAAGCGGAGGGGCCAGGTTCTCTGGGGTCCACACAGCAGACCCACTGTCTGCTGTGGGTGGAGACTGCGGGGTGAACTCAAGGCTGGAGCTGGCCTTTGGGGTGTACATTTCAAGCTGGTCCCTAAGAAACAACAGACTCAGAAACAACCTCGGACCTTCCCACTTCCCAGCCGAGACGCAGGGAGACCCGTGCAGGAAGGAGACTGAGAGGCAGCCTCAGCCTCGGCCTCACTAGGACTCAGTATGGTCACCAGAGGGTTCAGACCAGAGGGGGCCTTGGGGGGCTGGAACCTGGAGGTTGGGGCCTGGGGCTGGGTGCCCCCTGGGTCCCAGAGTCTCTGAGTCACCCAGGGGGGTTCCTGTCACCCGTGCTCTTCCTCAACCGCCTGTGAATCGCCTGTTCTCACCTCTGAGATCTCCCACCCCACCCCCTTCCTCTCTTCCTTTTGTCCCAAATGTCTCCCATAGCTGCCCGAGGTGCCTGGTGTCTTAGGAATTTTCTTGGGTTTATCCTGTCTGTGTGGACTCCCCAGGCATGTCCTCAGCTTTGATGCTCCGTCCTGTGGGGCTGCCTGTTATGTGGGACTGACCAGCCGAAGCGCTGAGGAGGCAGGAGGAAGAGCATCCGTATCTTTTAGCCAGCACACTATGCATGCTAATCTCATATACATGACAGCATGTCCTCTGGTTTTGGAATGCTCACATATATTTTCAGAATAACTAAGTGCATGGTGGGGGCCACGCGCCCTCCCCCAACGCCCTCCCCCCGTCCCCCGTGAACATACAGCCCATCGTCTGCCCGCAAATGCCACTTCACTACCAATTCTCTGGCCTCCACCCCATCAGTCTCCCGACCCTCCCGGGAGAGTGGCCACTGTGGGCGCATGGAGGCCTCGATGGGAGTGGGATTATTCACGACAGCAATGTTCTGTTCGCTTTCACAGCCGCTGGCTGGGTGCCCCCGCCTGCTTTCCTTGAGTGTCTGGATCCCCATCCTGGGGATGTGATTTCCAGGTGAAGACACGGGCTCAGAGGGGACCTGTCACCTTCCAGAGAGTCTCCCTCCAGGGATGATATAACGGGGACGTGACCCTGGTCCCTGAGACTAAATGTGATGCACTCTCCCCTTCACACAGATGCATCACTAGGCGGTGGGCGGGGGGGGGGGGGACGGGGGGGTGTTTCTTTCGATCCATGAACACATGTGGGTGTGACAGCTCCTAGAACAGCATTCACAGCAAGCATCTGTACTGCGCACACAACTACCACACGCTGGCCATACACGTGTCACTCGGTGTTATACTCAAGGTCCATCGTGAGCTGCAGCTGAATCTGCACAAATGCTGGGAAAGCGCTCTCAGCGTATGTTTCCCAGCAAATCACCAGGTTCTGAAACCAGGAAGACCTCCACTCTGATTGCCGAGCCTTTTCATTTACCTTCACAAGAATGAAGTTCCCCACGTGAACTTCGTTTCTGACTCTGAGGAGATAGATACACTGCTCATTCTGGGACTTGGAATTTGGGGGGAAATGTTCCTTTACGAGAAGGCGAGATGGGGAAAGTGGGAGGGGGCATGCTGAGTCCAGTGCAGGGGCTGCCTGCGCCCGTTACCTTCAATGGGTCCGAGAGTGGGACCCCGTCGCCTGCAGCGGGTCTGAGAGTGGCCACGTGTGGGACTCAGGTCAATGGAACCACCTGCTTTCAAACGACTGGCACTGCTGGCAGCACAGAGAAACCCTGCCCGTGTGTATTCCCGCCAAGATGCGTTCCTACATCCGGAAACATGACCGCCCGCCCCTCTCTGGGCACCACGGCTGCCTCCCTGGCCTCCCCGGTCCAGAGCCCAGGGCACTGGCCCCACTGTCTCCTCTGCTGGAACATTTGCTGGCGCTGCTCTTCCTGGCTCCCGCTTTCCAGACGCCAGGCCTCGGCTCAGCTGCCCCACCCCGGGGAGGGCATCTGGGCCAGGGGAGGGAAGCCAGCAAGCCACACTCCCCATGCTCCCGCACCTGCCTTCTCCTCACCCTGATCGCTTACTTACACTTTCAAAGTGTGGTAAAACACACAGAACAGCCCGGCCGGTGTGGCTCAATGGTTGAGCATCAACCTATGAACCAGCAGGTCAGGGTTCGATTCCTGGTCAGGGCACAGGCCCGGGGTGCAGGCTCTATCTCCAGTGTGGGGCGTGCAGGAGGCAGCAGATCCATGATTCTCTCTCATCACTGATGTTTCTATCTCCCTCTCCCTCTTTGAAACCAATAATGAAAATAAATAAATAAATAAATTCAATTTTTCTTAAATCGCCGTCTGATGTGGCTATTTAGCTGCCCTTGTGCCACCACTCACCCACTTACTGGAACATGAGCTCCGTGAAGCAAGGACTTCCTTTGTCACCTTTGTGTCCCCAGATCCTGCCACCGACAGGTGCCCAGCAAATACTGCGGGACAAGCTATGGCTGTAAAGGTTCTCTGATCTTAGCAGAACTGTTTATGCAAATGGAAAGGTAAGAGAACGTTGTTGTAGGAATTATTACATAGGCGACCTGTAACAGATCCCTTAGGACTCTGAGTGTACAGTTCAGAGCCTGGTCTACATGGGCGACATTTTAACATGTAAACCCAGATGTGAGCTCAGTAATATGGTGCATACAGCATGTCAGCTGAGGAATAACATCCTCACACACATTCTCAGCATCTGTCAAGGCTTGTGTGTTGTTCCCGTGAGCACCATCTAACCCGCGTCCTAAACACCCTTAGACAATACAGTAGGTCCTCGGGTTACGTGGGAGATCTGTTCCTAGGCACGATGTAACGCGATTTTCGCTGCCAGTCGGAACCCACCTACATAAGCGCCTCCATCACTCACATGGAGCACACACACAGCAGTGATGAAGTGAAACAGTAAAAAAAATGTAAAAGATAACAATTCCTGACCTTTACTGTGATAAATAAATAAAAAACATAAAGCACATATGTACAGATGTCGAAATGACGGAACTTTTTTTTATATATAAATGGGAGATGGCGACGTAACCACGAGACGACTATGTCGAGTGCGACGTAACCCGAGGACTGCCTGTACTGTACTGCATTGATCACCATGGAAACATCAACCACCAAGCTTCTAGCCTTCACAGAGACACCTCAACACAGAAAACGACTTTCCTTGAGTTGAGCTGGGTAAAATGAAGGTAAGCTCAGTCTTTAACCAATGGAGGTAAGCATCCCATAAACTAACCCCAGGGCCATGGGACCTGGATGTTGAGTTCCAGCTCGAAGGTGTAGGAGGCAGTGTTGGCTCCCCAACGCCTCTCTCTAACCCTACCCACCACTTTGGTGAGATGACAACTACCCAGGCCCAGCACACCCCTTGTTCTTCATCCCAGGGCGCTCTCTTGGGGGTACATGACCCAGTTCTAACAACGACATGAAAGGAGGCTTTTGCAAGATCGAGTCTCCGAAGGAGTTTCCTCTTGATAAAGAGGAAAGACCTGGCCTCCCGGACACCCTCCCCCTAACCTCGCTTCTGCTTTGGACAACATTTACATGAAGTCATGATGGTAGGGGCCTGGCAGCCACCTTGTGACCAAGAGGGATGACTCAGCCAACACTCGAGGGCAGCAAAGCAGGAGGATCTTGGAAGCTTCGGTCCCTTAGCCATGGAACCCACAGTCCTGGGCCAATCTCTTTGGCCTCCTTGCTGGGTAAACATGTGTCTTTAAGACTCAAGCACTTGCCTGGCTGGCGTGGCTCAGTGGTTGAGCATTGACCTGTGAACCAGGAGGTCACAGTTCAATTCCAGACAAGAGCACAGGCCCGGGTTGCGGGCTTGATCCCCAGTGTGGGGCATGCAGGAGGCAGCTGATTCATGATCCTCTCTCATCATTGATATTTCTGTCTCTCTCCCTCTCCCTTCCTCTCTAAAATCAATAAAAATGTATTTTTAAAAAAAGACTCAATCACTTGAAAAACAGCCTAAGTAGTGTGTGTATGAGTGTGTGTTTGTGAGTGTGTGTGAGAGTGTGTATGTGAGAGTGTGTGTGTGAGAGTGTGTGTGCATGTGTGTGTGAATGTGTGAGTGTGTGTGTGCAAGTGTGTGAGTGTGTGTGAGCGTGTGTGTGAGCGTGTGTGTGAGCGTGTGTGTGAGAGTGTGAGTGTGTGAGCGTATGTGTGCGTGAGTGTGTGTGAGCATGTGTGAGTGTGTCTGTGTGTGTGTCTGTGCGTGTGTGTATGAATGTGTGAGAGTGTGTGTTGTGAGTGTGTGTGAGCGTGTAAGTGTGAGAGTGTGTGTGTGCGTGAGTGTGTGTGAGCGTGTGTGAGTGTGTGTGTGAGCATGTGTGTCTGTGTGTGAGCGTGTGTGTGTGTGTGTGA
Organism: Plecotus auritus; assembly: GCF_963455305.1. NCBI lineage: Eukaryota > Metazoa > Chordata > Mammalia > Chiroptera > Vespertilionidae > Plecotus > Plecotus auritus. The sequence continues at coordinate 114,806,087 of NC_137773.1, forward strand.
GTGTGTGTGAGCGTGTGTGTGTGTGCAAGTGTGTGTGTGAGCGTGTGAGCATGTGTGTGAGCGTGTGTGTGAGTGTGAATGTGTATGTGAGTGCGAGTATGTGTGAGCGTGTGTGTGAGCGTGTGTGTATGTGTGTATGAGAGTGTGTGTGTGAGTGTGTGTGTGAGCGTGTGTGTGAGAGTGTGAGTGTGTGTGAGCGTTTGTGTGTGTGTATGTGTGAGCGTGTGTGTGTGTGTGAGTATCTGAGTGTGTGTGTGTGAGCGCGTGTGTGAGTTGTATGTGAGTGTATGTGTGAGAGTGTGTGCGTGTGTGAGCGTGTGTGTGAGTGTGTGTGTGAGAGCGTCTGAGTGTGTGTGTGAGCATGAGTGTATGTGTGTGTGAGTGTGTGTGTATGTGAGTGTGTGAGTGAGTGTGAGTGTGAGAGTGTGAGTGAGTGTGTGTGTGAGTGTGTGTGTGAGAATGTGTGTGAGAGTGTGTGTGTGTGTGAGAGTGAGTGTGTGAGTGTGAGTGTGTGTGTGTGTGAGCGTCTGAGTGTGTGAGTGTGTGTGTGAGCGTGTGTGTGAGCGTGAGTGTGTGTGTGAGTGTGTGTGAGGTAGAGTTCCATTAAAGACTGTGATTCTGGGCCACACATTTATCCTGTGGACAAAGATGAGAGCAAGAGCTGTGACCCCGTTAAGCGGGGCAGGAAGCTAGTGGCACCAGCCTGACCGTGGAGTAAAATAACCTCATGACATTAAAGTGAAGACAGACCTTGGAAGAGAGAGGCAGAGTCCGTGGAGCCTATGGGAGGGTTTCTGTCTGTTCTTTAAGCCCAGCCTGTGGCCCAGTCAGACACAGGCCAGACAGGCCAGACAAGCCCAGGCTCCCATGGGCAGAAGGCATGACCCTCCCACACTCACCACCACAGAGTGGAACCCGTTAATGTGTTTGAAAAAGACTGCATTTCTGGGGCCCGGCTTTTAGCGCTGGAGGCTGGCAGCTCTGGTCCATTACGGCCGCGATACACTGAGACAAACAGCTGCCTGCAGACGGGAAGGCGCGTCGGAGAGCTTTGACCGCTACAGGGCCGTGAACAACCAGAGCATGGGAACACAGCTGTCATCAGAGCCCGCGTGAGGAACACAAAACTTTAATTCCACAAAAAGGGGATACAGCTGTGCACAGCACTCGCTGGAGGTCTGATCAAGTAATTGAATCGATACCCTCCACTGGGAACTGACTTTAGGCCACGTCACAACGGACACTCCCTTTAGCTTAGACCACATCCCACTTGCTAAGACCCTTAATCCACCCCCCCACCCCCGGACCTTCCCAGGATCCGCACCTGCCCAGAGAATGCTTTGCCCAGAAAAAGCCGCCTCGAGTCCTTTAAAATATCCGACTTCTGCCCAAGCCGGTATGGCTCCGTGGATAGAGCATCAGCCTAGAGACTGAAGGGTCCTGGGTTTGGTTTTTTTTTGTGGTGCTTTTTGTTTTTGTTTTGTTTTTTATTGATTTCAGAGAGAAGGAGAGGAAGAGAGAGATAAAAACAATCAATGATGAGGGAGAATCATTGATTGGCTGCCTCCTGCACACCAATGGAAGCTGGGACCCTTCAGTCTGTAGGCTGACACTCCACTAAGCCAAACGGGCTAGGGTGCGGGTCCAGGGTTTGATTCCCTGTGCTTGACCCCCAGGAGGGGGCGTGCAGGAGGCAGCCAATCAATGATTCTCTCTCATCATTGATGTTTCTATCTCTCTCCCTTCCTCTCTGAAATCAATAAAAAAAAAAATATTTAAAATAATTAATTAATTTTAAAAAATAAAATCTCTGCCATGTGGGTGCTGGTGCCATGGACACCCGCAGCGCACAGAGCAGCTGTATGTGCCGCAAACACGCCGATTTCCTTAGACTTTACGTTGCAAAGTGGATGGAAAGAGCAATGTTGCCTAAAGTTACTGTAAAAAATTTTTGTTGTTGTTGTTGATTTCAGAGAGGAAGGGAGAGGAAAAGGGAGATAGAAACATCAATGATGAGAGAGAATCATTGATTGGCTGCCTCCTGCATGCCCCCACCAGGGATCCAGCCCGCAACCCGGGCATGTGCCCTTGACCAGAATCAAACCTGGGACCCTTCAGCCCACAGGCCGATGCCCTATCCACTGAGCCACACCAGCTAGGACCCACCACCCTTGACCCTCCTGCCTCCTCACCGGGACTTCCCCATCTCGGCCTCTTTACACGCTCCCTCTGGGCAGACTGTGCGCAGGACACGTGGACACGCAGCCTCCACTGCCAAGTCCTGGCTGCACCCCTTCCCCACGGGCAGCTACAGCAGCGGCACCTGGCCTCAACCCAGACCCGGAGGACAGCGGGCAGGAGGCAGGAGAGGCGGCCCAGCCCAGGCGCACAGCAGGCCCCGAGCGGGACATTCTGGGTGCTGCCCGCTTGGAGCTCAGTTCCCGGGAAGAGGTGCTGGCTCCATGCGCCCTCACCCCAAACCTCACCCCCACCCTCACCCCAAACCTCACCCCCACCCTCACCCTGCATCCTCACCCCCACCCTCACTCCCACCCTCACCCCCACCCTCACCTGCACCCTCATGCAGCAGCATAGCTGTGGCCAGCGAGGCCCAGGGTGGCGGCTCCAAAGCCAGAACAGCCTCTGCACTGGGAGGGCAGAACCCAGGTCCAGGGCCACAGCCTGACAGCCAGGCAGGCAGGGACGGTGGCGGCATCAAGGGGTCACAGAGACTCAGTGGGGAGACAGCCCTGGGAAACGCCTGCTTGGTGAGGCCCTGTCACGTCCGCACTGCCCCGGCACCAGCCGGCCTGGGCGTATCTGCCCCACCACTGTGGGGGCACCCAGTATCACATCCCGCATGCTGGTCTTCTTTTGTTTTTGTTTGTTTTTTAATATATTTCGATTGATTTCAGAGAGGAAGGGAGAGAGACAGAGATAGAAACATGAATGATGAGAGAGAATCATGGATCAGCTGCTCCTGCCACCAGGGACGGAGCCCACAACCCAGGCCTGTGCCCTGACTGGGAATCGAACCCTGACCTCCTGGTTCATAGATCGACGCTCACCCACTGAGCCACACTGCTGGGCCCAGGTGCTATTCTTACACAGTGAAGCTGACATCGCTCCACAGACACCTGGGGTCTGGGTCCCCACCCTGCCCTGCCCAAATCTGGGTGAACCTCCGTGACCTCCATGACCCTGTGTGACTTCCAGGGCGAGGTCACAGAGGTGCCATTGTTCCTGCGTGAATCTTAGAAGTCAGTCCCCCTGCTGTGAGGACCAGTGTCCATGCAGTGTCCCAGCCAGCACTGGGCACCACCCTGGAGCTGAGCAAACCTCAGCCGCTCCAGGCCAACCTGGGTCACCTCCTGCCCAGCACGGGTCACCTCCTGCCCTGGGTCACCTCCTGCCATGGGTCACCTCCTGCCCCAGGTCACCTCCAGCCCCAGGTCACCTCCTGCCCAGCCCGGGTCACCTCCTGCCCAACCCAGGTCACCTCCTGCCCCGGGTCACCTCCTACCCAGCCCGGGTCACCTCCTGCCCCAGGTCACCTCCAGCCCCAGGTCACCTCCTGCCCAGCCCGGGTCACCTCCTGCCCAACCCAGGTCACCTCCTGCCCCGGGTCACCTCCTACCCAGCCCGGGTCACCTCCTGCCCAGCACAGGTCACCTCCTGCCCCGGGTCACCTCCAGGCCAGCCCGGGTCACCTCCTGCCCAGCACGGGTCACCTACTGCCCAGCCCAGGTCACCTCCTTCCCCGGGTCACCTCCTGCCCAGCCCGGGTCACCTCCTGCATAGTACAAGTCACCTACTGCCCCGGGTCAACTCCTGCCCAGCCCCGGTCACCTCCTGCATAGTACAAGTCACCTCCTGCCCTGGGTCACCTCCTGCCACGGGTTACCTCCTGCCCAGCCCGGGTCACCTCCTGCACAGTACAAGTCACCTCCTGCCCTGGGTCACCTCCTGCCCCGGGCCGCCTTCTGCCACGGGTCACCTCCTGCCCCAGGTCACCTCCTGCCCAGCACAGGTCACCTCCTGCCCAGCACGAGTCACCTCCTGCCCCAGGTCACCTCCTTCCCCGGGTCACCTCCTGCCCAGCCCGGGTCACCTCCTGCACAGCACAAGTCACCTCCTGTCCCGGGCCACCTCCTGCCCCGGGTCACCTCCTGTCACAGGTCACCTCCTGCCCCGGGTCACTTCCAGCCTCAGGTTACCTCCTGCCCCGGGTCACCTCCTGCCCAGCCCGGGTCACCTCCTGCATAGTACAAGTCACCTCCTGCCCTGGGTCACCTCCTGCCACGGGTTACCTCCTGCCCAGCCCGGGTCACCTCTTGCACAGTACAAGTCACCTCCTGCCCTGGGTCACCTCCTGCCCCGGGTCACCTCCTGCCCCGGGTCACCTCCTGCCACAGGTCACCTCCTGCCCCAGGTCACCTCCTGCCCAGCACAGGTCACCTCCTGCCCAGCACGAGTCACCTCCTGCCCCAGGTCACCTCCTTCCCCGGGTCACCTCCTGCCCAGCCCGGGTCACCTCCTGCATAGTACAAGTCACCTCCTGCCCTGGGTCACCTCCTGCCACGGGTTACCTCCTGCCCAGCCCGGGTCACCTCTTGCACAGTACAAGTCACCTCCTGCCCTGGGTCACCTCCTGCCCCGGGTCACCTCCTGCCCCGGGTCACCTCCTGCCACAGGTCACCTCCTGCCCCAGGTCACCTCCTGCCCAGCACAGGTCACCTCCTGCCCAGCACGAGTCACCTCCTGCCCCAGGTCACCTCCAGCCCCAGGTCACCTCCTGCCCAGCACGGGTCACCTCCTGCCCAGCACGGGTCACCTCCTGCCCCGGGTCACCTTCAGCCCAGGTCACCTCCTGCCCAGCATGGGTCACCTCCTGCCCCAGGTCATCTCCTGCCCCAGGTCACCTCCAGGCCAGCCCGAGTCACCTTCTGCCCGGCACGGGTCACCTCCTGCCCAGCACGGGTCACCTCCTGCCCCGGGTCACCTCCAACCTTGGGTCACCTCCTGTCCCGGGTCACCTCCTGCCCAGTACGGGTCACCTCCTGCCCCGGGTCACCTCCAGGCCAGCCCAAGTCACCTCCTGCCCAGCCCAGGTCACCTCCTGCCCCGGGTCACCTCCTGCCCAGCCCCTGGGACTATATGACAGGTCCTTGCCACACAAGCCAGGTACACAGACTGCTGAAAGCAAGGCCGCAGGTGCCACCAGGCACAGGTCATTGCTCCCTCGGGGCTGCACCCCCCCTACCCCCCCCCCCCCCCCGTGTGACAACATTATGGAACAGGCCCTGTGCATCCTCTGGAGCCGTGAAGGAGCTGAGGCCCTGTTTGCTCCCACCTCAGGCCCAGGCCCAGCGCAGCCGAGGAGAAACTGTGCTGTAAGCCGTGGCCCCCGGGGCAGGGACGCCGTGGGGCAGGGGCGCCGTGTGACAGAATCCTGTCTCTCTCCACCTGTCTTCTTGGTTTTCTTGGAAACATCCCACTTTCACAAAGGCTTCGACCCTGGACATGAGGTCTTGCCTCCACCTCTGCATGATGTTTAGACTGAAAATTAGGTAAATATTTTTTAAACAAAGCCAAAGGCATATTACTATCATTACAACTGTCTTGAAATCTACATAACACATAGGCTTTCCTAAAATCTGAAAAACTCCAAATACCTAACTCCAGAGAATAGAGCCCAGAAATGAACTTGTGCCAATATGTCCATTGATTTCCCCCCACTGATTTCTGAATAAAGATTCAAACACAATTTAATAGGCAAAGCAGAGTGATTTACAACAAAGGATGTATGCACCACAAATACCAACTCAAAACGGTTGATTGACTAGAATGTAAAATGTCAAAACTATAAAACGTTTAAAAGAAAACATGGGAAACTGTGACTTTGGGCTCAGGGAAACAGTTCTTAAAGATAATAAAAGCACAACCTATAACAGAAACAAAACTGGTAACTGGACTTGATCAAAAGGAACCACCTTTGCTCTGAGTCAGACACTGTAAGGAGACTGAACAAGAAATGGACTAAGAGAAAGTATTTTCCAATCACACAACTAACAAAGAACTTGCATCCAGAATATACAAACAGCTCTCTAAACTCAACAATTAGAACACAACAATCCAATTTAAAAGATGGCCAAAACAGCCCGGCCAGTGTGGCTCAGGGGCTGAGTGTTGACCTATGAACCAGGAGGTCAAGGTTCAATTCCTGGTCAGGGCACATGCCCAGGTTGTGGGCTCCATCCCCAGTGTGGGGCGTTCAGCAGGCAGCCGATCAGTGAGTCTCTCTCATCATTGATGTTTCAATCTCCCTCTCCCTTCCTCTCTGAAATCAATAAAAATACATTTTTCAAATAAATAAATGAAAGATGGACAAAATATTGGGACGCGTGAACAAAGAACATGTAAGGATGGCAAATAAGCCCACAAAAAGTGTTTGCCGTCATTGTTTATGAGGGAAATACATATTAAAAACCCAAGGAGATACCTCTGCACACCTATGAGCACCAGAAACCAGAACAACCACCCACAACAGCAAGAGCAGGTGAGGCCGCGGCAGGACCTCTCAGGCGCTGCTGGGAGGATGAGAATCACGAGCACTCACCTGTGACCAGCACCCGTAATGCCCAGGTACATGCCCCAGAGAAATGAAAACCCACGTCCACCCAAAACCTGTAGCAAATGTTCAACAGCAGCTTTGGTCACAATTGCTTCAGCCTGGGATCGGCCTTCGTCTGACTGGCTAAGCAGTAGTCTGTCCGCCCACGTGATGACACAGCTCACACAGCAGGGATGAAATCCTGGCATGTGGGAACTAGAAGGATACTAAAGGCATTATGCTGAGTGAGAAAAGTCCACTTCCAAAGGTTATATTCTGGCCCTAGCAGGTTTGGCTCAGTGGACAGAGCGTTGGCCTGCAAACTGAAGGGGCCCGAGTTCGATTCCGGGTCAGAGCACATGCCCGGGTTGCAGGATCCATCCCCCATGTGGGGCATGCAGGAGGCAGCCCATCAATGATTCTCTCCAATGCATTAGCCCCGGGTATTTGGGGGAAGGAGGAATGGGGTGAAGGGGGGCGTGTTTGGGAGGGACTGCTCAGTGCCCGGCAGATGCACAGGATTTTTCACACTGTGTCAGTGAATTTTACTGTCTGTAAATTAAACATAAATTTAAAAATCTAAACCAATTATGCCGATGCATTGTTACATCCATTTATTGCCTTTTTCTCCCATCCCTTTACTGTCAGAGTAAATTATCCTATTTTTTTCTTTTTTATTTCAGAGAGGAAGCGAGAGGGAGAGAGAGAAACATCAATGATGAGAGAGAATCATGGATCGGCTGCCTCCTACACACACCACACTGGGGATCAAGCTTGCAACCCAGTCATGTGCCCTGACCGGGAATCAAACCGTGACCTCCTGGTTCACAGGTTGGCACTCAACTGCTGAGTCACGACGGCCGCATGCCAGCCGGGCAGAACTGCCATTTCTTAATATTTTCTTTCACAAAGTCAGACAATGAATAAGCACAGGCTGAAACCCTGAAAATTTGCCTTTCTACTTTGGTAACTGGTTTGACTTAAATGCTTAAAAATGTCAGCAAACTTCTGGACCTTTATCATCTTTTTTTAGAAAACAAAGAAATACACCTTTTCTTAAAAAGAGTTGGAAACCTAGGTTTTAGCCACACTAAGTGGGCCTGGACTATGATAGCATGTTAAGCTGTATTACCAGCACTTTTCAAAAGCTTATTAAAAAAATCTTTGTCCAAAAGATCTAGTTTTAAAAATAATATGTAGAGTTTGTGATATGTATTCTAATAACATATTAGGTAATTAAAATGTTGCAGATATATCAGAAATATAGCAAACAGATGCAAACATAAATTCAGTCACACAGTGACTTTTTAGGTCTATGCAAACTTTTCAGACTTGTTATTATAGGAATAATCAAAACATAAAGCTGGAAAATAAATACCGTGGGGAAAATAATGTGGAAAGGATCCTATGACAATTCAAACTTCAAATACTTTACTACTTGTCTTCATTAAAAATACCTACACTGCTCATGGGTAAGATTTTTATCCACTTCATTTCTTTGCTTTAGGGCATGAAACATTACTTTATGTTGAGTAAATGAATCTTCACATAGCATCTTTTCATGAAAATTAGCAGTCAAATATACTAATTTATCAACTAATTATATTTATAGTCACCAAAAGCCTTTCTAATATTTTTATTCCTAAATTTCCATATATAGCCCTAGCTGGTTGGGCTCAGTGGATAGAGCGTCGGCCCTAGGACTGAAGGGTCGTGGGTTCAATCCTTGGTTGCAGGCTCAATCCCTGGCCTATCAGGACACGTGTGGGAGACAACCAATCGATGTGACTCTCTCACATCTCTCACATCAATGTTTCTCTCTCTTTCTCTCTCTCTCTCCTCTTACCTTCCACTCTGTCTAAAAATGAATGGAAAAAATATCCTCGGGTGAGGATTAACAAAAAAATAAAAAATTTCCACATAGAATTAAAATTATGACCAATAAATGTTTCTGTTGTTAAAATCCATGTAATGTCTTTAATTAAAATCTTTCGCTCCCTTGGACCTGCACTTTTTCAATTATACTTTTTCTCTCAACCATGTTTTACAAAGAAAAAGAAAACCAGTTCCTATTTTAATTCAATTCTGAGTCAACCCATTATTGACTTGAAAAAGTATGATTAAAGAACCAGAGAAACACGTCTGGAAACTGTGATCCCTTTTAAAATACACAGTGACTGGGCCCTCAATATTTCACCACTTCACTCTTATTCCGCTCCCCCACCCCCCGCTTTTTTTTTCCTTTCACTTCTAATTTGCTCAAAATCACTTGCAGGCAAGGTGAATTGTCAGTGCTCTTACCCCCCCCCCCCCCGCCCAGCCCCCGCCTGGATGAATGGGGCTGACCAGCGTGACCAGCAATCCCAGCAACCTATTTCCACATCCTATCTAATCGATGCGCCAAGCCCTGACAGGGAGGCCCTGGAAGGTCGTATACATGCAGTCTGAGCCGAGGACCCGGGTCACATTGGACGCTTCTATTTCTGCGGGCCTTTAAATAGTACCCACTCAGCACAGCACCGTGACTTTCCTGCAAATATTTTCTAGTAACTGATTTCACACCCTGCTGCTGAGATCAATGGAAGTATCTAAATATAGAATGAGGTGCCTCGGGTATGTGTGAGTGCATGTATTCTATTTAAATCCACATAGTTTCATTTACTTCTTCCATGCTCCTGTAAGTCCATGTACACACACACATACATACATACATACGTGGCCAATTAGATATAAAAATGATTTTTTTTTGCATAGCATGTGATTTCTCTTATATTGAAAATAGCAATAATCTCACTTTCCTTCTTAGGTGCATAAATATCACAGACACAGATTGAATGATGCCTGCCACCACACTGCTTCAGGGGGAAAACAGCTGAGTGCAACTAAAAATGCATTGTCATAAAATTAGTCCTAGATTTTATAAAGAATTAAAATCCTAACCCATTTCTTTGGGACACAAAGTGCCATGTTTTTTTTAAGTACACATTAATTTTCAGTCTGCATAAAAAACGCACATCGGCCAAGGCTGTCCCTAAAAAAGCACGGCCTATGCATATTAAAATCCAAATGTGTCAGAGACCTGGCTATGTCCACACACTTTCCTGTCCCGTGTTCATGAACTCTGAAGTCAGAGCCCCTGGGATTCCCACACCCCAGAGCGAGGCCACGCTGCAGCACTGTCTCCTGCCCCAGGGCTCACCACCCGCGGTGCCTGTTTCCCAGAAGAGCCCAGCCCTCCGAGGGTGCCGCCCCTTCGGTCAGTCCTGGAGCAGGTCACCCCTCCACTACCAACAGGGCCCGCTGAGCCTGCGTCCCAGGGGGACCCTAATGGCCAATGCGGCGGTTCCTCTTGGTGGCGGCAGAAAACCAACTCTGCCGGACACACCGGACCCACAGCCCAGCCGGGCAGGGTCTCCGCTGCGGTCACGTTACACACAGAAACAGGGCGGATTCCCACGCCAAACACCGCGCCCCTGCAGCGTGGGAACACGTCCCCGCAGAGGCGGCGCTGCCGCGGTGGGTGCGGTTCTGTCCAGAGGTTCCCCCTCTCCCGCTGGTGGGAAGTGATGCTGCCAGGGTCCCCTCCACGCCCTGGGGTGGGGGTGGGGGTGGGGGCACTGGGTCAGGGGTGCGTGTCCCCCAGGACACCCTGGGCTCCTGGTAACAGAGCCGCTCACAGTGGTCACGTGACAGCGGGGTGTACACCTGGCGCGCCGCTAACGTGTGTCCCTGGGTGTGACCGTGTGTCTGCCTGTGTGTGTGTGTATGCATGACCGTGTCTGAGTGTGAGTGTGTCTGAGCCTGTGTGTAAGCGTGTGTCTGGGTGAGTGTGAGCTGTACGAGGGGCGCAGAGGCTCCCGCCGCCCTCGAGCTCGGTTCTGGGTCTGTCCCCCGCGGGCGCCCTGGGGAGAACACGGCGGGAGAACACGGCCGCACTGCGCACCCACCTGACGCATCCGCGGGGGGCTCGGCGGGGTGCGGGCCGGGGCCGGGGACGACGCCATCCTGCTGCGCCCTTCCCGGGGCTTCCTGGCGCGCTCTTCCTCCTGCGCCGCGGGCGAGGGCGCGGCGGCGGTCCGGCGAAGCTTCCTGCGCCCCTGCCTCCTGCGGAGGAGCCGTCCAAGGACCTCCAGGCTCTGTGGTCAGACGCGAGACTGGCCGGGAAGGCGGCTCTTGGTGCTGCCCCGCCCGGGACGCCCGCGCACCGACCGCTCCAGGCGCGCCCGCGCGGGGAGGCGGGGGGGCTCCGCGCACCCGCAACGCACTCGCTCCGTGCACTCTGTCTCCTCCGTGCACACGCATCCCTCCAGTCACACTCACTCCTCCATCCACACTCACTCCTGTGCACATTAACTCCTCCATCCACACTCACTCCTCCATTCACACATGCTCTTGTGCACACTCCTCCATCCATACTCACTCCTGTGCACACTCACTCCTGCGCACACTCACTCCTCCATGCACACTCACTCCTGTGCACACTCACTCCTCCATGCATACTCACCCCTCCACCCACACTCACTCCTCCATGCACACCCTTCAGCACGCACCCTTGGAATTGGTTATTCGGTGAATGTGGTGTGAACTGCAGGGGGACCTAGGCCCTGTCCGACTGGCCGTGTCTGTGGCTTTGGTGCTTGGGGAGCCCCCTCCCACCCTCTGCATGTGACAAAGTGGAGATGCCTGTCCTCACGGGGCAGTGTCCTCTGTCCCCCATGAGCACTTAGGGGAGGCTCAGCCAGGCCTTGCAACCCAGGTCTGTGTGAGGATCGATTGGCACAGCGTGAGCCTATGGGCACCGTTAGGTCTCTGGGATGCAGGTAGAGAGACCACGGCTGGGTGCAGAGAGGAAGGGAGAGGGAGAGGGAGATAGAAAAATCAATGATGAGAGAGAATCATCGATTGGCTGCCCCATCAGGGATCCAGGCATGTGCCCTGACGGAGAATTGAACTGTGACCTCCTGGTTCACAGGTCGATGCTCAACCATGGAGCCACACCTCGGGGATATTCTTAATCTTTGCTGCATCTCACTTTTGATCCAAGAGCATGTCCTGTTGGCTCCACCTTCCTACAGAATCCAGCCACTTGGCCACTCATTCCTGTTCCTCGAGCCCAAGCCGCCACCCCTCCCACCTGCCTGGGCGTGTGCCTTCCTCCCTCCTGCTCCTGAGGAAGGTCGGGGCCTTTCCCTGACACGAAGCCCATGTGACCATCCTCCCACCACCAAGGAGCCTCATGCCCAGCATCCCTGGCTCACACCCAGGGCCACCAAGGCCACTGGCCTTGTTTCTGCACCCTGAGCCCTCCAGGTCTTGTAGGTCCTTGCACCTGGGCCACCACTACCCCCCCACCCCGCCCCCTGCACCTGACTAGGTCACTCCCTCACCTCCTCAGGCTTCTGTGCCCACCACCTTATCAGTGAGGCCTCCCTGAGCACCTGTGTTATGGGGAGAACTGTGTCCCCAAAATTCCTATGTTGAGCCCTGTCCCCCAGTACCTCAGAATGTGACCTGATTCAGGAACAGTGTCCACAGGGACACTTTCTATGGAGGCCTTATCCCAGGAGGTTGGGATGGAGGGGGTGTCCCAGGAGGTTGGGATGGAGGGGGTGTGACAGGGAGGTTGGGATGGAGGGGGTGTGGCAGGGAGGTTGGGATGGAGGGGTGTCCCAGGAGGTTGAGAGGGGGAGTGTCCCAGGAGATTGGGAGGGGGAGTGTCCCAGGAGGTTGGGAGGGGGGAGTGTCCCAGGAGGTTGGGAGGGGGGAGTGTCCCAGGAGGTTGGGATGGAGGGGATGTGGCAGGGAGGTTGGGATGGAGGGATGTGGCAGGGAGGTTGGGATGGAGGGGATGTGGCAGGGAGGTTGGGATGGAGGGATGTGGCAGGGAGGTTGGGATGGAGGGGATGTGGCAGGGAGGTTGGGAGGGGGAGCGTGGCAGGGAGGTTGGATGTTGGCCATGTCCCAGGAGGTTATGGTGGTGACTTCAGTGACTGCCTGGAGAGCCATTAACCTTCTATGCTTTAGTCTTCTTGTCTGGGGAATGGAAGGAAATAATAATAGCAGTTACCTCCCAGGGTCTGTGTGACCTTGAAGTGAGGTCACGCACGTAAGCACTGCAGACACTCAGCACGCAGCCAGGCGCCCCCGTCTGTGATAATACCCACCTTGACAGCAGGAGGTAGTTGGGCTGTAAGGACCCTTTATCTGAAAGTCAGGGCAGCGTGAGGGTGCGCTGAGGGAAATGCTCTGTGCCTATAGGAACCCAAACTGCAGCCTCCAGCTCCAGGGCCTCTGAGCTCTTCATTCAAACAAACAAAATGAACAGATCAATCCATAGCGTTAGGTTTGCCTAGACCAGTGGTCGGCAAACTCATTAGTCAACAGAGCCAAATATCAACAGTACAATGATTGAAATTTCTTTTGAGAGCCAAATTTTTTAAACTTAAACTTCTTCTAACACCACTTCTTCAAAATAGACTCGCCCAGGCTGTGGTATTTGGTGGAAGAGCCACACTCAAGGGGCCAAAGAGCCGCATGTGGCTCGCGAGCCGCAGTTTGCCAACCACTGACCTAGACAGACAGACATCCTGCAAGTGTGACGCGACCCCTTTCCACTTCCATAAATCCTGGCATCCTGGTCGCTGGCCCATCCGTGGGGGGGCTGGTGTTGTCTGACCTCCCAACGCCCTCAGCCTTGGAACTGCTGCTATGGCAACGGCAACGCCCTGCTTCTCTGTCTCATCTCCGAGGTGCCCTGGCTCTCAGACCACCCTGGAGCAGCCTGTGGAGTTCAGCCAGAGGCCTGCCCGGAAAAGAAGAGAATGGGTCCTTCCGATGGCCCAAAGGCTGTACGCTGCCTGAGGATAAAAGCCACACTCCTGTGCCTGCAGAGAAAGCCCTGCTTCCTACTAATATCCTACAGATATTCTGATTTCAGAGAGGAAGGGAGAGGGAGAGAGACATCAATGATGAGAGGGAATCATGGATCGGCTGCCTCCTGCACATCCCCTACTGGGGATCGAGCCCGAAACCCAGGCATGTGCCCTGACCAGAATGGAACCCAGGACCCTTCAGTCCACAGGCCAACGCTCTATCCACTGACTATCCTCCTTGTGCTGGGGAAGATGTTGTTCAGGCTGACGGCTATAAAAGGATAAAAGGGGAAAAGGCCGATCGGTTGTTCTACATAAAATCATAAAACTTTATATTAAAACTCACTCTATTATAATATAGGGATGAAAATGTATTATACACATATGTGTGTGTGTGTTTTTATATTTGTGTGTATAAACAGAAAATAATTAAAAGCTAAATGGCTCACCTTGGCTGGTGTGGCTCAGTGATTGAACATCGACCTATGAACCAAGATTCCTGGTTTGATTCTGGTCAAGGGCACATGGCTGGGCTGCGGGCTCAATCTCCAGTGTGAGACATGCAAGCGGCAGCTGATCAATGACTCTCTCTCATCATTGATGTTTCTATCTCTCTCTCTCCCTCTCCCTTCCTCTCTGAAATCAATAAAAAAAATGAATATATTTTTAAAAAGCTAAACAACCCAAACAGAAAGCATTTATGCACGTCCATGGGCCAAGGGAGTTAATACTCCACAACAGACAACACAAGAAGAGGCCTCCAGAAGCTCACAGGAGGACAGTGACTTCAGTGAGCAGAGGAAACACGTTCAGCCTCGTCAGAAAGAAAAGAAAGGCAAATTCCAATGACAAGACACCACTTCCCCTTGCAAACCAGCAGAGATGGTAGGACATGACAATTATCCGGGGCTTCCGGAAGAAGGCCGGCCAGGCGTTGTGAGTGGGGATGTGCACGGCTGCCCTGCCAACACCCGAAGGGTGTTCTGTCACCCAGACAAGAAGTCTTAAAGATGCATATGACTTTTTAAAAATATATATGTTTTTATTGATTTTTACCACGAGAGGAAGGGAGAGGGAGAGAGAGATAGAAACACCAGTGAGAGAGAAACATCATGGATCGGCTGCCTCCTGCACGCCCCCCACTGAGGATCCAGCCCACAACCTGGGCATGTGTCCTGACCGGGAATCGAACCCTGACCTCTTGGTCCCTCGGTCGACTCTCAGCCACTGAGCCATGCCGGCCGACCAGGCAGAAGGGGAGCTATGGGGCGGGGGGGGGGGGGGGGGAGGGACCTCTGTAATAATCTGAACAATAAAGATTAAAAAGAAAAAAGAAAAGTACCATGAACATGAGCAAAGAGTTTTCACAGCAGCACTTTTGATAACAGTAAAAACATCAACAAGTCAGCCAAACCACAGCGAGGCGGTTTTCCCATTCAAATAACACTCCCGGCAAGCCATTCTGAAGGTGGTTTTCATAACAAAAGGTGTTAGTTACAGAGAAGCAGGACCTCAGAGGGAAGGCATGGGAGGGTGGGGAAGGCATGGGAGGGTCGGGGCAAGGGGAGAGATCAACCAAAGGGCTTGTCTGCATGCATATGCAGTAGGTCCTCGGGTGACGTCGGAGATCCGCTCCTATAACGCGATTTTCTCCTTCAGTCGTCATTCGGAACCCACCTACATAAGCGCCTCCGTCACTCACATGGAGCACAGACACAGCAGTGATGAAGTGACACAGTAAAAAAAAAAGTAAAAGATAACAATTCCTGACCTTTACTTGTGGTAAATAAATAATAAAAAACATAAAGCACATACGTATATACGTCAAAATGACGGAACTTTTTTTTATAAATAAATGGGAGATGGCGACATAACCATGAGACGACGTATGTCGAGTCCGAGGTAACCCGAGGACTGTCTGTAAGCCTAACCAATGGACACAGACACCAGGGGGGCGGGGGGTGAGGACATGAGTGGGGGGTGGGGGGCAATGGGGCGATAAGGACACATATGTAACACCTTAATCAATAAAGAAATAAATAACTAAATACAGGCATTAGTTAACTGTGTCTTGTCCTCCAGGACCCTTCCTGACCTTTCCCACCACCGGCCTTCAAGCCTGTGCCCTGCGCTCCCCTCCCTGGCCCTGCCCCGCTAGCCGGGTGGCTGGGACCGTGGCCTCCCAGGGCCGCTCCCACCGGCCCAGCGTGCGCTCACCTGTCGTCACCGACCAGCATCTGAGGACGCTTGTTTCGATCCCCCAGAGAGACCGGGTTTTGTTCTCTGTCCCCCAAAAGCGATGTTCCGGATTCTCGCTCAGCACCTGCTCATCTGTCGTTTGTGCGCTTCACACTGACCTCCCCACCCAGACCCAGAGCCACGGCGTTAGGATCGGGTTTTATTTGTGCTGCCTGCCCAGGGCCTGGCGCCGCGCTGCACCTTTAACCCGCCCTTGGTAAAGCGAGGACTTTAAGATGCGGAGTCAGAACCTGTGACACAGGAGCTGATGTGGGGAGGTGCCGCCAAGCTGGGTGTGTGTTTGTGTCATTTGTATCAAATATGAAGCTAAGAAAGCAAACCACGGGATTTCCACCTTACATTCTCAGAAAACAGCCTGCACTTCTCAAAAGTATACGCTTTGTTGCTTCCAAGAGGTTATAACTTCCTATAGAGTAACAGAAATTTACACATAAATGTGTATGTCTTATATTTTCTTTTTCTTTTTATTATTTTTTCTTTCTTTTTTTTTTTTTGGTAGTTCTATTTTTTTTTAATTTTTTTTATTTTTTATTTTATTTTTTTAAATAAATCTTTATTCAGATTATTACAATTGTTTCTCCTTTTTCCCCCCATAGCTCCCCTCCACCCGGTTCCCACCCCACCTTCTGCCCTTACCTCCCCCGCACTGTCCTCATCCATAGGTGTATGATTTTTGTCCAGTCTCTTCCTGAACACCCCCATACCCTTTCCCCCTGAGAATTATCAGTCCACTCCCTTTCTATGCCCCTGATTCTATTATATTCACCAGATTATTCTGTTCCTCAGGTTTTTAATTCACTTGATTTTTAGGTTCACTTGTTGATAGATATGTATTTGTTGTTCATAATTTTTATCTTTACTTTTTTCTTCTTCCTCTTCTTTAAGAATACCTTTCAGCATTTCATATAATACTGGTTTGGTGGTGATGAACTCCTTTAGCTTTTTCTTATCTGTGAAGCTCTTTATCTGCCCTTCAATTCTGAATGATAGCTTTGCTGGGTAGAGTAATCTTGGTTGTAGGTTCTTGCTATTCATCACATTGAAAATTTCTTGCCACTCCCGTCTGGCCTGCATAGTTTCTGTTGAGAAATCAGCTGACAATCGTATGAGTGCTCCCTTGTAGGTAATTAACTGTTTTTCTCTTGCTGCTTTTAATATTCTCTCTTTGTCTTTTGCCCTTGGCATTTTAATTATGATGTGTCTTGGTGTGGTCCTTTTTGGATTCCTTTTGTTTGGGGTTCTGTGCGCTTCCTGGACTTGTAAGTCTATTTCTTTCACCAGGTGGGGGAAGTTTTCTGTCATTATTTCTTCAAATAGGTTTTCAGTATCTTGCGCTCTCTCTTCTTCTGGCACCCCCATAATTCTGATGTTGGTACGCTTGAAGTTGTCTTAGAGTCTTCTTACACTATCTTCAACTTTTTGGATTTTTTTTTTGCTTTTTGCTTTTTCGGTTGAGTGTGTTTTGCTTCTTTGTATTTCAATTCTTTGACTTGATTCTTGTGTTCCTCTAATCTGTTTTTTGGTCTCTGTATAATATTTTTTATTTCAGTCAGTGTATGTTTAATTTCTAGTTGGTCCTTTTTCATATCTTCGAGGGTCTTGTTATATTTATCGGCCTTTTCTAGGATATTCTTGAAAAGCCTTATAACCGTGGTTTTGAATTCTATATCCAGTCGTTTGTTTTCCTCCATTTCTTTCGTTTGTGATCTGTTTCTTTGACGCCTCATTTTCATTGCTTCCCTGAGTTGGTAGGATAGATTTGTGTGCTAGGTTTCCTATATGGCCCAGTGGGTCGGCCTCCCCAGTTAACCTGAGGTGGACACTCTCGTTGCACCCCTTTGTGGACTGTGTGTACAGCCTTGTTGTAATTAAGTCTTGATTGTTGTTGGTATCACTGGGAGGAATTGACCTCCAGGCCAGTTGGCTGTAAGGATCAGCTGTGTCTATGCTGGGAGAAGTTCGGTGCTGGAGACAGCCTTATAGGATTAGACTTGCCAAATTGCAATAGCCTCTGTGCTCAGCTTGGATGGGGTGGAGTCTCAGGGCGGAGCAGACAGTCTTGGCTTCCAGTCAGCCTTGCCCTTGCACGCACGCGCACGCCTTCAGACCTCTGCCTTCCCTGGCTCCCGAGTCTTCGCCCGAGAGTCCAGATTCCCCCCACAAGAGCGTGGGTCCCCAGGGGCTCACCTGGAACTGGGGTCCAGTGCAGTCAGAACTGGGGCTCAGTGCAGTCAGGAGCCTCTGACTCCCTTCCACTAGGGAAAGCCTGTGGCAACCTCCGCAGCCTTTGTGCGCACTGGCACGCGCGCGCCTTCAGACCTCTGCCTTCCCCAGCTCCCAAGTCTCCGCCTGAAAGTCCAGACTCCCCCCATAAGAGCGTGGGTCCCCAGGGGCTCGCCCGGAACTGGGGTTCAGTGCAGTCTGAACTGGGGTTCAGTGCGGTGGGGGGCTTCCTTCCCCCTTCCGCCAGAGAAAGTCAGCCAGGCTCTCAGCCGCCCTTCCTCTCTGTGCACACAAAGACCCTTTGCCGTACCTCCAATTCTCTGTGAGCTTTTCTCTTTCCTTCTAGTTGTAGAATTTTCACTCAGCCAGCTGTCCTGTGGTTCTGGATGGTGTCCGTTCTGTCTTTTAGTTGTAGTTTTGAAACTGTTGTGCGAGGCAGCAGTTTAGGTGCTTACCTATGCCGCCATCTTGGTTTCTCTTTATATTTTCTTTTTTAAAAAACCTTTTAAGAAATTGTTTCAGTGTCAATTGATTTTTTTATTTTTTTGTTAATCCTCGCCTGAGGATATTTTCCCATTGATTTTTAGAGAGAGTAGAAGAGAGAGGGAAAGACAGAGAGAAACATTAATGTGAGAGAAACACATCGATTGGTTGCCTCCTGAATGCACGCCGACCAGGGCCGGAGAGGAGCCTGCAACCAAGGTACATGCCCTTGACTGGACTCAAACCCGGGACTCTTCAGTCCACAGGCCGATGCTCTATCCGCTGAGCCAAACTGGCTAGGGCTATATTTTCTTTGATACACAAAACTCCCTCAGTAGTATACCCACCACACTATGTTAATAGATATACTGGAAGCACACATTGATTAACATGTCATTCAATGAAGCTTCAAAAGCCTTGTGCCCCAGTGGGTCAGCCGTCTACAGCTGCTCATGTCTTCCATTCAGAGAGACGCAGCCCCATCCTGGCCACAGTGCCTGGAGACTGTGTGGGGCCAAAACTAACATGCATGTTCGGCCGTGACAAAGTGGCTTGGATTTTGGATTCTGTCTCTGTAATCTGTAACCTCTCCCAAGTTACCTCTCTAAAGCTCACAGGTTTTCCGGCCAGTGGGGCTCAGTGGTTGAGCATTGACCTATGAACCAGGAGGTCACAGTTGGATTCCCAGTCAGGGCACATGCCCAGGTTGCAGGCTCCATCTTCAGTGGGCGGCGTGCAGGAGGTGGCCGATCTATGATTCTCTCTCATCACTGATGTTTCTATCTCTCTCTCTCTCTCTCCCTTCCTCTCTGAAATCAATAAAAATATATTAAAAAAAATAAAATAAAGCGCAAAGGTGTGTGTGGTGGTAGTGGGGGTGGTCTGAATAGGGTAGAAATCACGTGTCTTCTGTCTGGGGGCTCGGCGAGTTGAAAGTGGGAATGCCCCCTTGTTTGTGGGCATCTGCTCCCGTCACACATGGGCCCTCAGGATGACCCCTGGAGTTGTGAGTGTTGTGAGTAGGTCTTTGATTAAGGAAATGAGACCCAGGACCTGACAGATCTGCCCCAAGTCACAGGGCCAGGAAGCCCTAGTCCACACCTTCCGTGAATGATATGATACAGGCCTTAAAAAAAAGTCACCTGGCTCAGCGAAATCAGCCAGCCAGAGAAAGACAAGTGTCACTTAACCTCACTCCTTTGTGGAATCTAATGAACAACATAAACTGACTAGAGGCCCGATGCATGAAGATTCGTGCAAGAATGGGCCTTCCTTCCCCTGGCTGCTGACACTGCCTTCTCTCCGGCCGGAGCCACCTTTCCACCTTCCCACGCTGCCCAGAGGCCAAGAGCGGCTGCGGCGGTGCAGACACCTGCATTGTCGCCATGGTGATGATGCAAGCGTCCCACCACGCCCCCGGCCGCTGGGCGCCTGTGTATGCAAATTAACCCACCATCTTTGTTGGGTTAATTTGCATACTCACTCCTGATTGGATGGTGGGCATCATGAAGGTATGGTCAGTTTGCATCTTACTCTTTTATTAGTGTAGATGAGCAGAATAGACTCAGAGACATAGAAGCATGAACAGACTGTGGAATCTCAGAGGGAAGGCAGGGGCGGGTGGGCAGGTGGGAAGAGATCAACCAAAGACCTTGTATGCGTAGATGCATCACCCATGGACACAGACAATGTGGTGAGGGCCTGGGGTGGGGAAGGGCGGGCTAGAAGGGGTCAATGGGAGAAAAAGGGGGACATGTGTAATACTTTCAACAAGAAAGATCTTTTTAAAAATAACAGGTGTGTTCTGATTCTGACCAAAAAACACCTTTCTTCCCCTCTACCTGCTTTGCCGTTTGCTCAAATGAACTGAAGACTCTAACTCAGACACAGAGTCAATGTTTCCATTTAAAAATGGCTGAAGTTGGGGGTTTGCTGCGCCCTCACTCAGGCCCTCTGGCCTCTGTCAGGGGCACATTCCCCAGGATCAAGTCTGTGACAGCTCACAGACCACACAGTGCAGCCCCCGGCCCACGGCCCACAGCGCACCCACGTGCAGAACTGCTGCCCTCAGCATCGGACCTGCCAATGTCTGTAACCAGCCTGCAGGTACCCCCATGTAACTGGAAAAGAAGCTGAAGCCTCATTCACGAGAGGAGAGAGCTTTGCAGGATGATTGGTGTTTCCGTGGGATCCTCCTCTCAGGCTCCTAGGCCTGCTCTCCACACTATGTGCTAACGGAGGTGAAAAAGGCTTGCCAAGCCCTAGCCGGTGTGGCTCAGTGGATAGAGTGTCAGCTCAAGGACTGAACGGTCTCAGGTTTGACTCTGATCAGGGGCATGTACCTCGGTCGCAGGCTCGATCCCCAGCGCCAGTCAGGGCTCATGCAGGAGGCAACCAATTGATGATTCTCTTCACATAGATGTTTCTCTGTCTCTCCCTCTCCCTTCCACTCTCTCTAAAAATCAATGGGAAAAATGTCCTCGGGTGAGGATTAACAACAATGACAAAACAGCCCTCCAAGGCTTCCAGGCAAAATAGAGAGGGTGATAAATCTCTACAGAGAATCGGCCGTTCCCAAATAAACATATTAAAACAATATACTTAAGATCCAAAACAGTCTTTTTTAAAAAACTTAATATGAGAGAGAAACATCAATTTGTTGTTCTACTTACTTATGTATTCACTGGTTGCTTCTTAAATGTGCCCTGACCAGGGATCGAACCTACAACCTTGGTGCATCAGGACAATGCTCTAACCAGCTGAGCCACATGGCTAGGACAATCCAAAACAATCTTAAAACTAGTCAACTGAGCCTGGCCAGTGTGGCTCAGTGGTTGAGCAATGAACTAAGAACCAGGAGGTCACAGTTCGATTCCTGGTCAGGGCACATGCCTGGGTTGCAGGCTAGATCCTAGTGTGGGCCAGCAGGAGGCAGCCGATCCATGATTCTCTCTCTTCATTGATGTTTCTCTCTCTCTCTTCCTCTCCCTTCCTCTCTGAAATCAATAAAAAACAAACAAAAAACTAGTCAACAACAGCTACAGAAAACAAACCAGTAGCCTGAAATGCAGATATTCTTCTCACTCGCACAGCTCTTGATCCAATTTCTATTACATGGAGATCTTGTCTCCACATGAACCTGAACGCCCATGTTTATTTCTGCTTCCAGCAAGAGTACCATCGGTTTCTCTACACGCCGGCACCCCTCCTCGGTCATCCACTAGCATCCATCTGCAATCGCCAAGTCCGTGGCTGCCTGACTGAGCAGGTATCTATCAGGTTGGAGTCAGGGACCAGGTCATATGCCTGCTTTTGTCTCCAGGACCCAGACCATGTTCCACGATTCGCAGGCAATAAAGAAAGGATCACTGTTAAGATTTAAAGAAATCACCGGAAATTAAAAACAAAAAACAGACAACACTAGAAATGGGTGTTTTTGGTTTTACATAAGAAGTTTAAAAAGAATTTTTTACTTTCCTGTAATTTTTGGCGCCTTCAAAATAATAGGGGACAGAGAGGGCACTTCTGAGGACACACTGGGCTTTAGCTGACGACTCACTGAGACCTTATCACTTGCAGCCACTGCAGAGGTTTGGACTCTCCTAGTTAGAATATATGTCAGTATCTTATTACTATTTTAATGGGCATTCAGCTGTGATCTTTGTTGTAAGATGTTAACACAAAGGCCATACGTGCTCATGGCATCAACACACCAAGTTGAACCCTAGCCGGTTTGGCTCAGTGGATAGAGTGTCGGACTGAGGACTTGAAGGGTCCTGGGTTCAATTACAGTCGAGGCATGTACTTCGGTTGGAGGTTCCCTGGTCCTGGTTGGGATGTGTGCAGGAGGCTACCAATCGATGTGTCTCTCTCACATCGATGTTTCTCTCTCTTTGTCTCTCCCTCTCCCTTCCACTTTCTCTACCAATCAATGGAAAAATATCCTCTGGTGAGGATTAACAAAACAAAACAAAACAGCAAAAACACCACCAACAAAAAAATACCAAGTTGAGGGAAGTGCACAGAGTGGAAAGTCAGTCCTAACTCCCCTCTTTCCCTCCCCTCTGGTCCTCACCTGTGGCTGTGGGCAGGGCCTCCCACACCTGTGATGGGGCGCCCCCTCCCCCGTCCCCTGTCCTGGTCTCCACTCAGCACACACGTGTCTCCACTGCTGTACTAAGCACCCTAGGTGGGAGGGGGTGTGTGTTATACCTGCTACTTTACATGGTGCTTCTCACTCCACAATCCAGTGTTTCCATAGTGGTCTATATAAACCTACTTTGCTTTTTGAATTTTCATACCTACAAACAGCTCATGTAACAAACGTAAAAAATTGAACTATGAGAAGCCTATATTGATGTAATGAAACTACGGCTTCTCAACATTACTTTGTATTAAACTGACGTTTTGTGTAGAAAATTGGAGCCAGGTGCAGCAGCAGCAAGTAAGATGGCAAGGACCGCCCGGCCAGCGAGGCGGGTTCAGTGGATGAGCATCGACCCAGGAACCAAGAGGCGCAGGTTCAACTCCCGGTCAGGGCATGTGCCCGGATTGCAGGCTCTATCCCCAGTGTGGGGCGTGCAGGAGGCAGCTGATTGATGATGTTTCTCTCTTATCGATGTTATCTCTCTATCCCTCTCCCTCCCTCTCTCTCTAAAAAATCAATAAAAACATTTTTTTTTTTTTAATGGCGAGGACCTGTGTGCACATGGCCCAGGGCCCGGGTGACCTTCCCAAGCTGCAGGACAGCGTCATCGCCAGGAGACCGGTACAGACACAACCCACACCCCTTCAGCTGCCCGTGTTCGCTGTGCTCTCCTGTGTGTGCATGTGTGAGGGTGTGCATGTGTGTGAATATTCTACACGCTCTCACCATGTGGATCCCACCACCACAGGCAGGACAGGGAGCAGCCCCAACCCCCAGGCCCTCCAGGTGGCCCGTGGTCACCTGGGACCCCGGTCTGTGGTCTGTCCCGTGTTGCTAAAATACGCCTGACACTCCCCTGCTCAGAATGGCCACAGGGCCTGCCCATGAGCTGGGTCAGTCATGTGTTTGATGAAAAGTAAAAAAAGGAAGAAGTTATATGAAAGGGATCATACGTAGGCTACCTTTAGACTGACATTTTTGTTCCCAGAAACTCCTGGTGATTTGCCTAGTGGGGGCATGCCTCCGGCCAGGCCTTTTGCTGCGGGGTGTCAGGCGGAATCTTAAAGCCATAAACAACTCAGCGGTGTTACCAGACACCACCACACATTGGGAGAGGTCAAATGCCACCTGCTCCGAAGGTCAAGGCTGTGAAGTGAGTGTGGCCCAGCCTTGGCTTTCAGAGTGTGAGTGTAACTTTAGGAAAAGAGTCCTGGGTGAGTGAGGCCCAGCAGTCTTTCCCGGAGAAAATGAATAAAGTTAGAAAACACCACGATGTTGGTATGTATTTTAAAAATATATATTTTTATTGACTACAGAGAGAAAGGGAGGGGGAAAGAGAGATAGAAACATCAAATGAGAGAAAATCATGGACTGGCCACCTCCTTTACACCCCCTGCTGGGGATCGAGCCCACAACCTGGGCATGTGCCCTGACTGGGAATCGAACAGTGACCTCCTGGTTCATAGGTCGATGCTCAACCACTGAGGCACACCAGCCGGGTCAGATATGTTTTCACGTTAATAAAAATAGATAGTTCCAAACCGAAGAATTAAAATAATCATAATTATTGTTATATTTATTATGTCTTTTACTGAGATTTCACCTGTAAACAGAGACATCAACTGTACCTGCCTTACAGGATGGTGTTAGAGATGAAAAAAGGTGACGTGTGTAAAGATCAGAACAATCGGCCAGTAAGTGGCCAGTGGATGTGAGCCATTATTATTACAGTGTCAGGGAACACTGGCTCGCCAGCTCATGTGTCCTCGGGGCGCCTGGAAGGAACCCGTGAGGTCCAGAGAAGAGAAGGAACTTCCTAAGGTCACAGCTGACGGTGGCCAGACCACATACAGCACAGACACGGACCACATACAGCACAGACATGGACCACATACAGCACGGACATGGACCACATACAGCACGGACATGGACCACATACAGCACGAACACGGACCACATACAGCACGGACACGGACCACATACAGCACCGACACAGACCGAGCCAGGGTCCCAGCTCTGGGCCTCTCCACTGTGCAGAGAACAGGATAGTCGTAAAGGAACTGAAACCGATGAGCAAGGAGGAACATTCAAATTACCCGTCAGCTGGCTCTGACCTATGCACACCTTGGTTTAGTTTTCCAAGTATTTTCTATTTTTTTTAAAAAAAAATGCTATCAGCCCTAGCTGGTGTGGCTCATGGAAAGAGTGTTGGCCCTCAGACTGAAGGGTCCCAGGTTTGATTCCGGTCAAGGGCACGCACCTCGGTTGCAGGCTCGATCCTCAGCCCTGGTCCTGGCATGTGCAGGAGGCAACCAAATCGATGTGTCTCTCTCACATCGATGTTTCTCTCTGTGTGTCTCTCTCTCCTTTCCACTCTCTCTAAAAAAACAAGAACAAAAAAACACATAAAAAATAAAATTGCTGTACTATTTTTTAAAAAATTAAAAAATGCAGTCATCTGATTCATTTAACTGAATCATATACTACAAATATTTTTAGTAAACGTGATTCCACGACACCTCTTTTGGCTGCATAGAACCCTACTGCACGAGTAAGTTAGTATTTACTCGGTTATTGGTTTTTGGCCTTTCGGATGGTTTCCAGTGTCTGTGTCACAGCAACCGGTGCTGGTGACGCTGTAGTGGAGGTCCTGGGGTTGAATGACCCGCACCTCCTTCCTCACGGCCGTGGACTGAATTCCCAGCCCTTCACAATGCAGATGGCGGACCCTGAGCAACACGGGTTCGAACTGCATGGGTCCACTTCTATATGGATTTTTTAAAATAAATTCTGTAGCTCTAGCCAGTTTGGCTCAGTGGATAGAGCATCGGCCTGTGGACTGAAGGGTCCCAGGTTTGATTCCGGTCAAGGGCACATACCGGCCTGGGCCTTGGTCAGGGCGTGTGCAGCAGGCAACCAATCGATGTGCATCAATGTTTCTCTCTGTCTTTCCCTCTCCCACTCTTCCTAAAAATCAATGGAAAAATATCCTCATGAGGATTAAAAATCATTTTTTAAATAAATACTGTAAATGTATTTTCTCTTCCTTGTGATTTTCTTTTCTCTAGCTTACTTTATTGTAAAAATACGGTACACAATTCGTACAGAGTGCAAAGTATGTGCTCATTGGCTGTTATCCGTAGGTCTTTTGGTTAACAGGGGGCTCTTCGTAGTTAAGTTTTGGGGGAGTCACATGGATTTTTGTGTGTCAGGGGGAGAGGGGGTTCGGTGCTTCTAGCTCTGATGTTGTTCAAGAGTCAACTGTAGCCGGCTGGCATGGCTCAGTGGTTGAGCGTCAGCCTATGAACCAGGAGGTCACAGTTCAGTTCAGTTCCCAGGTCAGGGCACATGCCGGGGTTGTGGGCTCGATCCCCAGTAGGGGGCGTGCAGGAGGCAGCCAATCCATGATTCTCTCTCATCATTGATGTCTCTCTCTCTCTCTCTCCCTTCCTCTCTGAAAACAATAAATATATATTTTTAAAAAGAGTCAACTGTACTTTATTGACATTTTGAAGCTTTAGGTACATAAATACAAGAGATTTTACAAAATCATATTCCCACCAGCAGCAAGTGTATGTATGAGCAGCCTTTTCAGCATATTTTAGAAAGCCTACATGGATCTTTAAAATGCCTTTCCCAAGTTAGTAGGTGAAGTACACCATACTGTCTTAACTGCTGCTTCTTGATGGCTGCGAGGGGAGCTTGCTCTTCCTGTGTGCACTGGCTTTGCTGGGCGAGCACCGGACACGCTGTCCTCATGGGTCCGCATCTCCGTGAGAACAGGCACATGGGGACTGTGTGCGTACCATTTCAGAATGCGCTCAGCACGTTACAGGTATCATGTGACTTAATCTCCACAGCAGGTCAGCAGTTACCTGCTGCTATTTACCCCCATTTTGCAGACAAGGAAGCTGAGGTTTGGCAGAGATGACAGCAGTGAGGAGCCGAGCCATCAGAATGGGCACAGTGACCGACTGTGACAGCCAGTCCTTCGACCCCCAAGGCAGCTGGTGGGCCTGCTCTGTGGGCCCTGAGCCCGGGCGATAGGGGACCAGCTGCCGCAGGGAGGCTGGACCCGCCGGCCCACAGGGGTCAGTCAGAGCCGCAACCAGAGAAGAAGCAGCAAATAGGACCTCAGCCGCATCTCCTCCTACGCTGCCCCACTTGTCGTAAGAGCCAGTGTTAACCAGTGCAGCCCAACGTTTTAGAAGCAATCTGTCTAATAGCCCTATTTTGGCCCGGCCAGCATGGCTCAGTGGCTGAGCGTCGACCTATGAGCCAGGGGGCCACAGTTTGATCCCCAGTCAGGGCACATGCCCGGGTGGTGGGCTCAAGCCCCAGTGAGGGGCGTGCAGGAGGCAGCTGGTCCATGATTCCCTTTCATCATTGATGTTTCTCTCTCTCCCTCTCCTTTCGTCTCTGAAATCAATAGAAATATATTTTAAAACATTCCTCTTCTGGTCCCGATACAAGCTACCTGCGCGCCGGGTGTCTCGTAGTTCTCAGGGCACCCAGCTGACATTTACTTACAACACAGGGACATTGCCGAGCCCCCAGCTTTCAGAACGAGTTCAAGAGGAAATGGATTGAAGGCGCCCTTCTCTCTAGTCGTTGAGATAACTCGAGGGGAGAGCATAGCATTAATCTTTTGAAAGAATGTCTTTAATTTTCAGAACATCCCTTTGTGTCAGGATGAACAGACCACACAGGCTGCTTTAATGGGGATCACATTGCAGCCGGAAGGGGAGGGGGACGTGACATGTACATGTGATCTCAGGGGTCAGGCAGGGGCTCTGAGGAAAGACGAGTGGACAAACACACAGAATGACAGAGTGACAGATGGAGATGCTGCTATTTTTAACCCGAGGACCTGGGATGGCTCCTGGGCTGACAGGTGACAGGGACGGACGGAAGGACACGCAAGCCTGGCAGTCACTGGGGAAGGGTGTCCAGCAGAGGGAGGCGCACATGACCCACGCGTGTGCCTGCAGGGCCAGCCAGGGCAGAGGAGGGAGGTGCAGGAGGGGCCGGGGCACCTCAGGCCACGCAAGAACTTAATGGGGGGAGGGGGCAGTGCTGAGTCATCCGCTCTGCTCTGGGAGGGACTGGAGTGGCAGGAGTGGAAGTGGGGACCCGGGGGCTGCTGTCCCTCGTGGAACTCAGACTAGGGGAGTCCCAGGTCACACAGGTGGGGAGGGAGGAGGGGGGTCTGAGAGGGCCTGGGCGTGACAGTGGCCTGAGAGCCAGGACTTGGTCTCTTTTATTTTTTAATATATTTTTTATTGATTTTTTGGGAAGAGAGGAAGGGAGAGGGAGAGAGAGAGAAACATCAATGATGAGAGAGAATCATGGATCAGCTGCCTCCTGCACGCCCCACACTGAGGATTGAGCCTGCAACCCGGGTGTGTGCCCTTGACCGGGAATAGAACCCAGACCTCCTGGTTTAAGGTCAACACTCAACCTCTGAGCCACGCCCGCCGGGCTGAACTTGGCCTCCTCCCTCCATCCTTTCCCTGCGCACCCCCCAGGCTGACAGAGACGGGGAGACAACCTTCCGTCTCGTGGATGTAACAGCACATTTCTCAGGAATGTGTTTTCTGATTATACAACTAATATGCATTTAATTTCTTTTGAGAGAATGAAGAAAATATGATGAAAAAGTAATGTTTCCACCAAGACATTAAAGCCTGGAAACGTTGAACATGTGTGCACAGCTTCCCTGCCTTCCCCTCTGGTTTACAGCTGGTCCAAGCGCAGGGGCACAGCGGGCCTCACCCCTGGGGGGCTGTTCCCCTCAACACGTCCCGCAGCAGGTGGTTGGAAGTTCTCACCTGGGCCTTTCATGAACCTGACTGCTTCATTTTGTGACCATACCAACTTCCACGGACGATGCCCACACACCTGATTATTTTCTTTGGAAGGAAAAAATTCTAGAAATGGAGCATCTAGGCCAAAGAATACATTTCTCTTGAATAATTTCTCTTGAAAGCTCTTTGAGAAATTAAACATTTCCCTTGACAACTCAGTGATGTGCCTGCCGACCGGCAGCTTCTTGCTGGGCCCCGTCAGTGCTGGGTTGTAAGTTCTTTTAATCGCCAATTTCCAAAGCGAAAGAAAAGCAGACCATTCATTATTGCTTCAGTGTGTGTGTCTTTGAATACTTAGACCAGGGGTCCTCAAACTTTTTAAACAGGGGTCCAGTTCACTGTCCCTCAGACCGTTGGAGGGCCGGACTATAGTTTAAAAAAAAACACTATGAACAAATTCCTATGCGCACTGCGGGCCCCGGACGAGTTGGCTGCTAAGCAGGACAGGCAGCGGCTCCCGGCGGGCCGGATAAATGTCCTCGGCGGGCCGCATGTGGCCTGAGGGCCGTAGTTTGAGGACCCTGATTAGATATTCACATGCTGAGTCGCACCTACATCTTGGTTTACCTCCTCTAATGTTTGTGTTCGAGCCCTAACCTGGGGGAATGAGGGGACCTGGGGGCCATTCCCAGCGAAGCCGACTGCTCCCGGAAAGACGGGAGTCCCTGGCGGAGATCAGCACAGGGCAGGCAATGGTGCAGGAGGTCGGAACTTTCCTGAGCGCCTATGACCCGGGACCTGGACTCCATACACAAGGACGGCTCGATCCCCAGTGGGGGGCATGCAGGAGGCAGGCGATCCATGACTCTCTCTCATCATTGATGTTTCTATCTCTTTCTCCCTCTCCCTTCCTCTCTGAAGTCAATAAAAAAATCTATATATTTAAAACAAACAAACAAATAAAATAAATGAGACATTTTCTCAGACCCCAAAGATTCCTGGGCTGATGTGCCCCACCCAGCTCAGCTGTCTCAGTGGAGCCCGCCCTGCAGGTGCGGGTCCTGCCCGGCTGAGCCAGGTCTGCAGGTGTGGGTCCTGCCCGGCTGCCTAAGAGAATGACTCCTCTCCACCTTCGGCACCCAGAGCCTGGTCACTTCCAGGGGGCAGCTTTTCCTCTCCCTCAGAATCAAAATAAAATTCTCAGGGTGACCCCCAGACCCTGCCCTTGGACCTTCAGTGGCACCCGTGGCTCCCGTCCTGCCTCTCTTCCCCATGTTCGCTGCACCCCAGCAGTGCGGCATGCTTGCACCTCAACATCCGAGGCAACCCCACCCCGGGGCCTTTGTACCTGCTGTTCCTGGGCTTGATGGCAGCACGGCTCGCTACTCAGGCCCTTCAGCTCACGTGCCATCTTCTCAGTGAGCCCAATCCCAAGTGCCCGATTTAAAATATGTGCAGCTGTCCTAACTGGTTTGCTCAGTGGATAGAGCATCGGCCTGCAGACTCAAGGGTCCCAGGTTTGATTCTGGTCAAGGACATGTACCTTGGTTGCGGGCACATCCTCAGTAGGGAGTGTGCAGGAGGCAGCTGATTGATGTTTCTCTCTCATCGATGTTTCTAACTCTCTATCCCTCTCCTTTCCTCTCTGTAAAAAGTCAATAAAAATATATTTAAATAAATAAATAAATAAATAAAATATGTGCAGCCTCCCGGCTAGCATGACTCAGTGGGTGAGCATCGACCTATGAACCAGGAGGTCAAGGTTCGATTCCCGGTCAGGGCACATGCCTGGGTTGGGGCCTCGATCCCCAGTGTGGGGCCTGCAGGAGGCAGCCGATCGATGATGCTCTCTCATCATTGATGTTTCTCTCTATCTCCCTCTCCCTTCCTCTCTGAAATCAATAGAAATATATTAAATAAAGTAAAAAATAAAATATGTGCACACACCCTACTCCCTCCAGCTCCTTCTCCCTTCTGGGCTTTATTTTTCTCCACAGACTGTATCCTGACCCAACATGGTACATGTGTTCACACACCTACACGGTACCTGTGCTCACATGCCTCCCTCACTAGGAGAGTGTGAGCTCAGCAAGGGCAGGCGTTTGCCATTGTCACCGATACGCAGCCCCCAGAGCTGCACAGTGAGTGCCTGCCACACGCATCATCCCCGTCATCATTGGTGATGGAGGATCCAGGCAAGCATTTTTTAAATATATTTTTACTGATTTCAGAGAGGACGGGAGAGGGAGAGAGAGAAACATCCATGATGAGAGAGAATCATGGATCAGCTGCCTCCTGCACGCCCCACACTGGGGATGGAGCCCACAACCCGGGCATGTGTCCTGGCTGGAAATTGAACCGTGACCTCCTGGTTCATAGGTTGACACCCAACCACTGAGCATGCGGACGGGCGGGAAGTGTTTTAAGAAAAGCACACACCACCGCAAAGCATCTGGACAGAGCCTGGACTCGGAAAGGCCAGCCTCGGGGACGGGGGCGGGGTGGGACGGGGACGGGCACGGGCGCCGTCTGCAGGTCCAGAACAGCTCCTTCCCCGACATGGTCCAGGCCACTGCCTCCGGGCCCCTAAGGGACTAACCGATCCGTTTCCATGCCGCACTGCCCCCTTCTGTGG
Source organism: Plecotus auritus (assembly GCF_963455305.1). NCBI lineage: Eukaryota > Metazoa > Chordata > Mammalia > Chiroptera > Vespertilionidae > Plecotus > Plecotus auritus. The sequence goes on from NC_137773.1 coordinate 114,837,126, forward strand.
CCTCTGTCCACTAATGTCACTATGTCCATCCTCTTCCTCACAGGGTAGCAGAGAGAGAGGGGAAAAAAAAGACTCACAGGCAGAGGGAGTGACTGACTAAATATAGCGCCCGCTCCGTGAGAGTCAGACTGCGGCTGCCAGACAGATCCCATCCGCAGGAGCACGGGCAGGCGTCCCAGCAACCTTGACGGAGGAGAGTTTACAAAACTCAGACCTGCAGGTCTCCACTTGCCATAGAATGACGAGAATTTAAAGTGACCTGGACCCTGCTTTCCAAATCCAGCCTGGTGTCACAGGCAGGGCCGAAGTGACCGTGATGGTGACCGGGCCGTCTGGGCCGTGTGCCCCCCCAGCTGCTGCAGGGACACGTGTCGGGTGCTGATGTGCTGTCCTCACAGGACACGGGGCGCCCACACCAGGCCCTCAGCCTGGCTGGGCAGCTTCCCTCCTGACAGCCTTTTAGTTTCATCCTGAGTAAATGCACCGCCCGGCCAGCGCGGCTCAGTGGTTGAGCGTTGACCTATGAACCAGGAGCTCAGGGTTCGATTCCCGGTCAGGACACACGCCCGAGGCAGTGACGGGATGAGAACAGTAAAAATGGCGGACGCCCAGTGAGCACCGATTTAGGAGTGACACCCAAGGTTTGTGCTGCTGCCGTCGAAGCCGCATAAAGCAAGAGCGACTGTGACTGAGACTGTGATAGCCACTGCTGCTCTGTCCTTCTCCTGTTTGAACCCTTAGTGTGCTTACCCTCTGGCCCTGTTCCCGACCTCATAGCATAAACAATTCTCACCTCCTCTGTGCTGGGAAGAGCCTGTGGCTGAGCAGCAGGTCTACTCCGGCCAGGTAGTTCCAGTTTCCTGGGCTTTGCGGGCACCAGCTGTGGCCCCTCCTCGCTGAGCCCTCACCCCCCACTAGCCCCACATTCTCCCTGTCACTGGAGCAGCCCTTAGAAATCTGGGCATATTTTGTTGCTGTTTTTTAAAAAATTTTTAAATTGATTTTAGAGAGGAAGTGAGAGAATCATCAATGATGAGAGAGAATTATTGATCAGCTGCCTCCTGCATGCCCCACACTGAGGATTAAGCCAGCAACCTGGGCATATGCCCTGACCGGAAATCGAACCGTGACCTCCTGGTTCATAGGTCAATGCTAACCACGGAGCCACACCGGCTGGGCTCTCTTAAACATTTTAAATAAATTTCACAAGTGCTATGTCATAGAAACATCACTTTCCCTCACAATCCTTCCTAAAAGACTGCTGTATTGTTTATATAAACACCAATTACTAGTATCTATTAGTTTTTGGCAATTACAAAGTAAAACTAATACCTTTAAGGTAGATAAATGTAATAAAAAAGGATTAGGGATTCGATATTGATTCTCAGAGTAATGAGCCTTTACAAAGCCCTGGCCACACGCAGGTACTGAACTGAGCCCAGCATCCTAGTAACTAAAGAATTCTCCCACATCCTCTAAAAATGGGCATTTTTCTTTTTTCTTTTTCTTTTATATTTTATTGATTTTTCACAGAGAGGAAGGGAGAGGGATAGAGAGTTAGAAACATCGATGAGAGAGAGACATTGATCAGCTGCCTCCTGTACACCTCCCACTGGGGATGTGCCCGCAACCCAGGCACATGCTCTTGACCGGAATCGAACCTGGGACCCTTCAGTCCGCAGGCCGACGCTCTATCCACTGAGCCAAACCAGTTAGGGCTAAAAATGGGCATTTTTCTAATCTCCATGTTACAGTCCAGAAAACCGAGGCACAAATAGGTGGAGTAATTGATAAAAAAAAACATTTACTTTTAATATATTTTTTTATTGATTTCAAAGAGGAAGGGAGAGGGAGAGATAGCAACAGCAATGATGAGAGAATCATTGATCAGCTGCCTCCTGCAGGCCCCACACTGGGGATCGAGCCCGCAACCCAGGCATGTGCCCTGACCAGGATCGAACCGTTACCTCCTGGTTCCTAGGTCAATGCTCAACTGCTGAGCCACACCAGCCAGTCTGACCAAAAACATTTAGCTACCAAGTAGCAGGACATGGATTGGAGTCCAGAGTCATAAACTTCATGTAATGTTCCCTGATTAGTCTACCAAGCTCGCTGTCTAGGGGGAGAAATATCCAGAAGACCCCAGGTCTACAGTCAACATGCTGGCATGTGACTGCACAGGGTTTGGCCTCACTGATTAGATTAGTGGGGAAAGATGTTTAAATTAGCTAGCATCTGACTTAAAGGCAGCGGAGAGTTACAGTCTCTATTCGGGCATGCGCTCTTTGGCATTACTTCAAGATATAGTGACAGTGTGAGAAGCTGTCACTAAGTAAGTATACTTTGAAATCAATATCATAATGATATGTAAATGGATATTTCTTTTTATTGTTGACATTACAGATGCCCCCCAATTTCCCCCCTTTACCCACCTCTACCCAGCCACCGCCATGCCCCCCCTCCCTCTCTGGCCACTGTTGTCTGTGTCCATGGATTCTGCATATGTGTTCTTTGGCTAATCCCTTCACCTTCTTTCATCCAGTCCCCACTCCCTCCCCTCTGACCTCTGTCAGTCTGTCCCATGTACCCATGCCTCTAGTTTTATTTTGTTCCTCAGTTTATTTTATTCATTAGATTCCACATCTGAGTGAGATCATGTGGCATTTGTCTTTCTTTCTCTGACTGGCCTATTTCACTTATAGCATAATAATCTCCAAATGAATGTTTTTTAAGTAATCAAAACTAGTTTATTCCTGAGGTAATTAAAATAGGCTTACTCTATAATCCTCTGTAAGGGTGCACAATGGGATTTATTGTATGTATACACTGTGAAATGAACACATCCATCATCTCACATATGTACCAATTTTTTATTTTTTTGGTGTGTAGTGAGAACACTGCAGATTCACTCATTGTCTATGTCCAGTAAACATATTAAAAACAAAACAAAAAACACACACATGGATATTCACTATGTTATACAAACTTTAGTGCAATAGACAAAGTTAAGTCCCACCCCCAGGCACTCTCCATGTGAGGAGGACAAGGCGATGAGTGGCAGGTGGCCTGCAGAGCCAGGCCCAGTGCGTCTGCTTGGACAGAAGAATGCAATAGAGATGATGGCCCAAGGGTGACATGGTGAATCTAGTTACTGACATTAATGGAGGCAGCTCTTCTTTAAGAGTCTTCTAGGAGAATCTGATGACAGATGAAACTGACTAATGCCAGCACATCCAACCGAACTGTGTCCCCAGAAGCAGAGAACAGTCCCGAGGCCCAGGGGGACTGCGGTGGGTGCGGTGTGGAGTGCGCAGGAGTAAGGATAGCCCACGCCGAGAGGGGCAGGTCTCAGCAGACCCCTGCAACTGCAGGGAGCTGGGCTGCAGGCCAGGACATGTTTCAGAGCTAAGAAAAACTGAGCTCCTGCCCAGCCGGCGTGGCTCAGGTTGAGCGTTGGCCTATGAACCAGGAGGTCACGGTTGGTTCCCGGTCAGGGCACACTCCCGGGTTGCGGGATTGATCCCCAGTGGCGGATGTGCAGGAGGCAGCCGATCCACGATTCTCTCTCATCATTGATGTTTCTCTCTCTCTCTCCCGTCCCCTCTCTCTGAAATCTATCAAAATGTAATAAAAAACAACAAAAACAAAATAAAACCGAGTGCCTTAGGAACGAGGCACTCCTTCCTCCGGTTTCTTCCATTTCACTTTGCAGGTGGACGGAGAGCCGCACCAGGCGACCACAGCTCGTGACAGAGGTCAGCCTGCTGGTAGCAGTGACGCCCACTGAGGCCCTGGGTTCCCCCGCCCCAGGGACCAGTCTCCCAGTCCAGCCCATGCACCTCTGCCTTTGGCGCTGGTCTAGGCAGCCGTGGTCCTGAAAGCAAGGGAGGCTCTTGACAAGCCTGGCGCCAACTAGAGCAATGTTACAGGAGACCAAAGTCACAACACAACACAAAAAGCTCTCAGAACCACTTCGCAGGCCTCACTCAGGAATGCGCGGGCCTTCCCGTGTCCTGCCAGGAACACTCCTAGGAATTTATCCTAACCACACAAATATTTACAATGATGAAAAATAGGAAATTTAGTGCTGAGCAATGGATCGATTGATAAGGTAGCAGGTAACACAAAGGTTGTTAAAAGCAACGGTGCTGTTTCGGGGAGACAATTGGCGAGAGATTACACATAGCACACACGTCCTAGGCGGTAAGTCAGGCACTACCTCTCGTGCATAGTAAGGACCTGACTGGAAGACAGTAATTATTTTTTTTTAAAATATATTTTATTGATTTTTTACAGAGAGGAAGGGAGAGGGATAGAGAGTTAGAAACATCAATGAGAGAGAAACATCGATCAGCTGCCTCCTGCACACCCCCCACTGGGGACGTGCCCGCAACCAAGGTACATGCCCTTGACCGGAATCGAACCCGGGACCCTTCAGTCCGCAGGCCGACGCTCTATCCACTGAGCCAAACCGGTTCCAGCAGAAGACAGTAATTATTGACAGAAAAATCTTTATAGCACACTGTTCAGTAAATAGAAAAAGTTATGAAATAGTGGAATGCGTAGAAATTTGCTGACTTCCTTTTCTTTCTTGTCCTTATGAATTTTCTAATTTTTTCCTTAAAAACCTGTTATTTATGTAAAGAAATATAACAATGGGAACAATTTTTAAATTGAAATTTTAGGCCCAAACCGGTTTGGCTCAGTGGATAGAGCGTCAGCCTGTGGACTGAAAGGTCCCAGGTTCAATTCCGGTCAAGGGCACGTAACTTGGTTGCGGGCACATCCCTGGTAGGGGGTGTGCAGGAGGCAGCTGATCGATGTTTCTCTCTCATCGATGTTTCTAACTCTATCCCTCTTCCTTCCTCTCTGTAAAAAATCAATAAAATATATTAAAAAAAAAAGAAATTTTAGTCGTTTTTCAGTACTTGAGATAATTTAAAAATATTTCATTCCTTTATTTACATTCTTCCTTACTTTTTATCAGACTTTTTGGCTTTTTAAACAAGTCTAGAGATGGGGCAGACAGAGCTGGTTTCCTTAGTAACAGCAACAGAAGCTCCCAAACATCCTTTCCTCTCTGCTCTGTTCATTACTCCCTTCGGAGCCGCTGGGGTTTCCTGGCTAAGAGGTGTGCATACCAACTAGCAGCCCGTTCCATTCTAGGAGCTTAACATGACGACTGTGAGAATAATCAGATTCAAAGTTTAAACCCACAATTTTATTCTGTTTTTAAAAAATATATTTTTATTGATTTCAGAGAGGAAGGGAGAGGGAGAGAGAGAGAGAAACATCAAAGATGAGAGAAAATCATTGAGCAGCTGCCTCCTGCACGCCCCCCACCGGGGATCGAGTCCGAAACCCAGGCATGTGCCCTGGCCGGAATCGAACCCGGGACCCTTCAGCCCACAGGCTGACACTCTAGCCACTGAGCCACACCAGCAATTTTAACAGCTTAAACCAACAAGTTTAAGTGGGTCACCGGTTCCTCCTGGAAGGTTTAGAACTGTTCAAAACTGAAGTGTAAGCGCCAGGGCCAACATCTTGTTGCAGATGTCAGCCAGGGGCTCCCAGGAAGCGTAAAGAGTGCATTTGAAGGGTTCTTCAACTTCCTGTTCACATTTTTAAAATTAAATAGATGCATGTTCAGGAAAACATCGAAGCAGGACAGAAAGACATGCAAGTGTCCACCTTTACTCTAGTTCTTCACCAACCGTGTCCTTGTGATCAACTTCCTATGTGTTATTCTAACATGTATTCAATGTTATTATGGCGCACACAGGACACTTATTTTTAACTAGTGGCCCGGTGCACGAAATTTGTGTACATTAAAAGGGGATTAATTAGAGGAAATAATTTAATATTGCTATTTGCCCTTTCTCTATAATAGAAGTGTCAGAGATGAAAGAAAATTAGTAAAATGTATATGAAAACCTTCCTCCTGTCAGAATCTGGGGTGCACCACGGGACCCAGAGTCAAGTCCCCGCCCACCCACATGCGCCTCAAAATCGCGTGAGACCCACACCCGGCAGGCCCCCCCGCCACTGGGCTAGATCCGGACCTGGCCAGTCCCATCCTTGTCAAGCCCCACCAGGCAGTGGACGTAGCCTCAGGTCCCTTGGTCCAGCGCCAGGATGGGGGGCGTGGCCTAAGGTCCCCCAGCCCAGACCGGGGCAGGGGGCGAGCCTTGAGGTCCCCCGTCAAGACCCACCAGGTGGGGGACATGGCCTGAGATCTCCTGTCAAGCCCTGCTGGGAGGGGGACATGGCCTGAGGTCCCCCATCAAGCCCCGCCAGGTGGGGGGGTGCGCAGCCTCAGGTCCCCCGGCCTGGCACCGGGAGGGGGGCACAGCCTCAGGTCTCTCATCAAGCCCCACTGGCAGGGGCTGCAGCCTCAGGTCCTCTGTCAAGCCCCACTGGGGTGGGGGAGTGGCCTAAGTTCCCCAGACCCAGCACTGGGGGTGCACCTTGAGGTCCCCTGTCAAGCCCCGCCAGGCAGGGGGGTGCAGCCTCAGGTCCCCTGGCCCGGTGCTGGGGGAGGGGGTGTGGCCTGAGGTCCCCTGGCCTGGCGCTGGGGTGGGGGCAGCAGCTTGAGGTCCCCTAGTCCAGCATCAGGACGGGAAGCGCACCTTGAGGTCCCGTCAAGCCCTGCTGGGTGTGGAGGGCAGCCTGAGGTCCCGTCAAGCCCTGCCAGGTGTGGGGTGCGGCCTGAGATCCCCTGTCAAGCCCTGCCAGATAGGGGACATGGCCTGAGGTCCCCTGTCAAGCCCCATGGGGGTGGGGGAGGGCATAGCCTCAGTTCCCTGCTGATTGCTTGTTAAGGCTCCTTATGGGAATTTGGCCTCAGCTGTGGGTGCAACCATCTTTGTGATGGAGTGATGGTCAATTAGCATATTCCCTCTTTATTAGATAGAATTATTTTTTATTATTTTTATTTTTTAAAATATATTTTATTGATTTTTTACAGAGAGGAAGGGAGAGGGATAGTTAGAAACATCGATGAGAAACACCGATCAGCTGCCTCCTGCACATCTCCTACTGGGGATGTGCCAGCAACCAAGGTACATGCCCCTGACTGGAATCGAACCTGGGACCTTTCAGTCTGCAGGCCGACGCTCTATCCACTGAGCCAAACCGGTTAGGGCAAGATAGGATTATTTTTTAAAATGTATTTTTATTCATTTCAGAGAGGAAGGGAGGAACGAGAAATAGAAACATCAATGATGAGTTATGACAGAGAATATCATTGATGGGCTGCCTTCTGCACGCCCCACCCTGTGGATCGAGCCTGCAACGCAGGCATGTGCCATGACCTGGGAATTGAACCAGGACCTCCTGGCTCATAGGTCAATGCTCAACCCGCAATCTTGGTGTATCGGGACAACGCTCTAGCCAGCTGAGCCACCTGCCAGGGCAGTCATGTGCTACTTGACGGGGGTGCTGGTACCCACGTGTGTTGCTTTTGTGAAATCTTCACTGAAACTCTGAAGTCCAGTTCTCAGTGCACATGTACTTCAGGAAGACATTGGACAGTAGCTGTTAGCACAGCTGCTGTTTGCGGATTTAAAACCTGACCTGACGCTTTATGCAGCTCAGTGATGAGCTAGGCTGTTTGGTTTAGCTGTGCATTTGCACTTAAAGGAACAAGTAGATGACTGACACACTTCTCCAGACTTCCTAGGGCAGCTTTGGGGAACCCCACACCCTGTTTTGGGCGTCTGATCGTGGTTCCTATTTAATGTTACAGGACATTCCCTTAGAGCTCCACCCCCAAACTAGCTATTGACAAGCTTACACTCCCTGTCCCCCCATCCCACAGCGCACCTGAAGATCAGCCCTCTTCCCCTCTCCACACTGTTCTGCACCGATGCTCAGGGGCCTGACTCTTTGCTCCCATCACCACTGGTGCCCACGTCTCTGAGGGCATCAGCCTTCCAACCGGGCCTCGCCCTCCTCTCCTCCCCTTTCGCGACTCACTTCTCCTGAAGGTTTCTCACCTTCTCTCAGACACCTTCTTCCTTCTTCTCCTTAAACAGATGCCGTATCGGTGTTGGCTTGATTAAACTGGTGCTTCCTATCTCCCTTTAAAATATTTTTGGGATTCTAGCCGGTTTGGCTCAGTGGATAGAACATTGGCCTGCGAACTGAAAGGTCCCGGGTTCGATTCCGGTCAAGGGCACATGCCCGGGTTGTGGGCTCGATCCCAGTGGGGGACTTGCAGGAGGCAGCTGATCCATGATGCTCTCTCATCATTGATGTTTCTATCTCTCCCTCTCCCTTCCTCTCTGAAATCAATAGACATATATTAAAAAAAATATTTTTTAAAAAAAAATATATTTTATTGACTTTTTTTTTAAAAATATATTTTATTGATATTTTACAGAGAGGAAGGGAGAGGGATAGAGAGCTAGAAACATCGATGAGAGAGAAACATCGATCAGCCGCCTCCTGCACACCTCCCACTGGGGATGTGCCCGCAACCAAGGTACATGCCCTTGACCGGAATCAAACCCGGGACCCTTCAGTCCGCAGGCCGACACTCTATCCACTGAGCCAAACCGGTTTCGGCTTTATTGACTTTTACAGAGAGGAAGGGAGAGGGATGGAGAGCTAGGAACATCAATGAGAGAGAAACATCAATCAGCTGCCTCCTGCACACTCCCTACTGGGGATGTGCCCGCAACCAAGGTACATGTCCTTGACCAAAATCGAACCTGGGACCCTTCAGTCCACAGGCCAACTCTCTATCCACTGAGCCAAACCAGTCAGGGCTGTTTTTTTTTGTTGTTGTTGTTTTTATTTCAGATAGGAAGGAGAGGGAGAGAGAGAGAAACATCAGTGATGAGAATCCTTGATCGCTGCCTCCTGCACACCCCACAATGGGCATTGAGCTGCAACCCGGGCATGTGCCCTGACCAGAATAGAACCCTGACCTCCTGGTTCATAGGTTGATGGTCAACCACGGAGCCACACCAGCAGGGCCTATCTCCCTTTAAAACGCTCATGAGCCTGACATTTGAAATGTTCTCTCTCTAATCCTGATGCACCTGTTCCATCTCTCATCTTTCCTGCTCCATTTTCACCAGCCTCCCCAGCTGCAGAGCTTCTTTGCTGGGTCACACACACACACGCCAAGCACATGCTTCCTTTAGTGTTTCACACGTGCTGTTCCCTTGCAATTAGGGGGTCAGTGCTCAGCTGACAACAGGGTCGCCTTTCAAGTAAATGACTCTCCCAACTGTAGTCCTGGTGAGTGTTCAGAGCACCCCTCCTGCCACCACTGACCTGAGTACACCCACACAGGCCTGTCCCCCGGAGCCCCTCCTGGGGATGGAGCTCACTGCGGCTGCCCCTGAGGTCCGTGAGCCGCCTGGGATTCTCACAGCATCTCCTTCCCGCAATTGCAGACTCCTCCCCCTCACTAGGACTCCAGGCACAGCTTTCAGAGTGCCTGTGTTGTCAGTGTCCAATTGCAGCAGGGGCTAGTTTCCCTCAATTAAGTGAATTAAAGAAATGAAAGCATAAGCGAGGGGGGCTTCTCACCTTCCACTGTTTAGCTTGTCCCTGGGACTTATCTAACAACTGTACTTTTCACTCATCTCTGTTTACTGCCTCTGCCCGGGGACACAAGCCCCAGGAGAGGGACCGGAGCCTGGGCCCACGGAGACTTGTCTTGCCGTAAAAACGGCAGGGAGGGTTCAGAAATCTTACTTGGTAAGCTCTCCAGTCTCTGTAGACTCTCCTAAGGGCAATTGAACTCCTGAAACATTCATTTACTAGATTATTCTGGGTCAACGAGCGCGTATATCGCCAGTTTTCAGTGTTTAGCCAGCAGAGTGTCTGCTGGCTTTCCTTCATGGAGAGGCGAGTGGGTGAGTTGCCAGGACACCTCTCTGTGGTAGTAAAGCTAATGTCGCCCCAACAAGAGGTGGCCCATGTTCTCAGAGCTCTGACCACAGGCTCCTGTGTGAGGCAGCCAGATGGAGGGCCATCGCTGGATGGAGCCGAAGAGACGGAGTTAGCAGCCTGAGGAGACCGGGGTTAGCAGCCTGAGTGAGACCGGGCTGCGCAGGGCATGCCCTGACACTTGGTGGGAGACTGGGAGACAGGAGAGGCAGCCGGCAAAGGCCTGGGGCGGGGGGGCGACTCGCTCCAGCCTGGGAGTCCCTCAGTGAGGCCTCATGCAGATTCCTCCATTTCCCCCCCAGTGTTTTCATAACCCTTTGAATGCCATCAGCGTCTACAGATGCAATTAAATTAAAAATACCTTGGCGTGTGGGGATGGTTTCCATTTTGGATGCGTGGCAGTTAACTGGTTAGTTAATAGCGTTTGAACATTTTATTTTTGTCTTCATTTATGGAATACAAACTCAGTACTTTTAAAATTTAGCATTTTAATTGGAAACAGTTCATGTGGCCTGTTCAGCAGGAACACAGAGGGGCAGAGAACAGTGCACAGAACAAAAAGATCACACATCTGTCTGCACAAACCAGCCTGACATGACACCCAGGACACTGGAAGTGGAAAAAGCTACAAAATGTTAAGTACAGTGAGAGCCTACACATTTTTTCTAAACTATATCTTAATGTAGTACTGATTTTTTCTGCACGTTATTGTTTTAGTAATATAAAAAAAATTAATGATAATGTTCAAAGCACTTACTAAATCAATGGGGTTGATTTATGTAAGCATTTCAACAAATAAAATGTTTAATGAAAAAATGCTAGTATACAATGTACTTGTCTCTAGAAAAAAATCTTATTAACAAGTTATTTTAGGTAAATGTGGGTTTTAAAAAAAACATTCATTAGGCATTCCTAGCATAATAAAAATGGATTTCTTCAACAGCTCCAGCATCCAGTAAAATCTTAAGAGGTGAACCAAAATTTTTTCAATTATATTGAGAAAATCTAATATGTTTACTTGCTTGTTGAGTCTTTTCGAGTCTAATCTTTTCAGCTTTGCTGATTAACTATGAAGAAAGAAATCAGAAATTAGAATGTACAGGATACCTAAAAACAAACAAAATATAATTATGTCTAAAAAAATTTCACAACTATCATCAGCTTGAATAAAATATTTCCAAAAGGGGGAGAGGAAGACAAATGAGATAATTAGGCTTAGGCCAAATCAATCACAGAAAGAATGATCAGGTATGGTTTATAGTATAATAGGTACTCAATCTTTCAATTATCCAAAACCCTCCCACTTTAGTTCCAGATTACGAAACATTTTTCAATTAAAAGGAGCCACACTCCGTGTAGGCCACTTTTGTTACCTGCGGGTCAGGACCCACCCTACTGGCTGCTTCCTACCCCCGGTGTCAGTCCTGGCCACTAAGTCACTCCTTATAGGCTCTATGGTCAGTCACGACACCGTGCTTGAGAATCATGTGCTACTGGAACGAGACGGCGTACTTCCAGCAGAGTGCTTACACAAAGGTTTGCTTACAAACTTGAAACTAAAATCTCAAACACAGCCCTGGCTGGGAGGCTCAGTTGGTTGGAGTGTCACCCCATATACCCAAAGGTTGCAGGTTCAATTCCCAGTCAGGCTGCGAGTTCGATCCTTGGTCAGGGCTGGGCAACCAATCAAAGTTTCTCTCTCACACTGTTGTCTCTCTTTCTCCCTTCCGTTCTCTTAAAAAAAAAAAAAATCAATAAAAACATCCTCGGACGAGGAAATAAATAAATAAATAAATAAATAAATAAATAAATAAATAAATAAATAAATGTATATATGTATGTATGTATGTATATATGTCACAAGTACCGTCTGCTACTGAAAGTACTTATTACTACAGAATACAAACACATTAATATTTTCAAAGAAGGCATGAAGTTATGTGGCATGAACATCATTTAAAATATCTAAATATTCCAAAAGCTTTCTTTTTCAATCCTCACCAGAGGATTTTTCCATTGACTTTTTAATATTTTTATTGCTTTCAGAGAGGAAGGGAGAGGGAGAGAGAGATAGAAACATCCATGGTGAGAGAGAATCATGGATTGGCTGCCTCCTGCAAGTCCCCCAATGGGGATCGAGCCCACAACCCAGGCATGTGCCCTTGACCAGAATCGAACCTGGAACCTTTCAGTTCACAGGCTGACTTCTATCCACTGAGCCAAACTGGCTAGGGCAGCCATTGACTTCTTTTAGAAAGAGCAGAAGGGAGGAAGGGGGAGGGGGAGAGAGAAACATCACTGTGAGAGACACATCAACTGCCTGCCCCCACATGTGCCTGACTAGGGCAGGGATTGAGCCTGGAACACAGTGCATGCCCTGGACCAGGAATCCAACCCTTGACCCTTTGTGTGCGGTCCGATGCTCTAACCACTTAGCAGTACTGGACAGGGCCCAAAAGCTTTCTTGATAAAAACATTTACAATATTTAGCTTTGGAAGAAATGAAAATCTTATTCTCATAAAAACACAGATTCTAATGAGTAATCAACCAACAACATAGTTTCTTTGAAGTGTTTGGTGACATGTGGCCATTGGCAGGAAGTCGCTTTTAGGTTACCCTGAAAGCCTGTTCCTCCTGAGGCGAGGCAAGATGTAAACACTGTCCCTCCCAGGTGTTCTTCACGAATTTATGAACTATGCTCTTACCTGCTGGATGTCTGACATACCAGTTGTGTAAGGAAAAAACCCATTTTGATAAAAAGCAACACAAAATTAAAATAGGGAGGGTGAGTGGGTGGGAGGAAATCAACCAAAGACCTCTTATGTATGTCCATAACCCATGGACATGGACAATTAGGCGGTGAGGCCTGGAGTGGGGGATGGGGGCAGGTTGGAGAGGGTTAATGGGGGAAAAAAGGGGACAAAGGTAATACTTTCAACAATAAAGATTAAAATATACTCTAAAAGCTAAAGGGAAAGGAGAGAAGCCTCACTTTGTATCATGTGCTCAAAGTGATGGGCCCCCCCACATGCATGTCTGGCAGCAATGAGGAGGCTGTGTGGGCAGCTCTCTCTAGCCTCTCACTGACCTGTGAGAGCTCTTCATTTCTTTCCCCGCACTAGACTCTTATTCGTAGGAATCCATGTGTAGAAAGTAAAATTTTCTTTACCTCTTCTTCTCCTGTCTTTACCTATGCCGACCAGGACTTAGGAAACTGTCCCCAGTGTCTGCACCATAATGTGAAAATGAAGACCAGTATTCACAGTAGCGCTTTTCTCTCCCTTGTAGACCCTGGGCTGTCAGTAGGTCTCTGTCTCACTGTCTGGCAAACCTTCTCTGAACCCTCAGCTCCCCTGACCGAGGCCTGCTCCAGCTCCCCAGCGGCACTGCCCCAGGCCTCCTGGGAACCCGGCTTCCTTTGCTGAGGCCGCAGAGACGCCTGGGACCAGCCCACTGGGTGTGAAGCCACGCAGGCCCTCGTCTACTCCGCACAGCACTGTCGCCACCCACTACGCAGCCACTCGTGGTGTGTCCTCATGAGTGGCTAACACCAACGGGCACTCGAAAATATTAACGAAATGAACGACCAAAAAAGGTGGCTGGCAAACTAATCATGCCAGGGGTGGGCAAACTTTTTGACTCGAGGGCCACAATGGGTTCCTAAACTGGACCGGAGGGCCGGAACAAAAGCATGGATGGAGTGTTTGTGTGAACTAATATAAATTCAAAGTAAAGGAGCGGAGAGGAGAGCAAGAGAACCCTCCGCTCTTTCGGTTCCGCGGGCCGGATAGAACAGCCGAACGGGCCGGATCCAGCCCGCGGGCGGTAGTTTGCCCACGGCTGGTAGCCTCTCCTCTGAACAGCGACTTTGTGTGGCTCCTGTTTTGCTTAGGACAGAGCCCACTGGCTGCTTCCCTGACAGGAGCTGGATGTGGCCTGAAGGTGCAGCAGGTAAGAAGGTTGGAAAAGAGCCCATGCTCCGCGCCAGCCCTCGCTGGGCTCCAAGCCCATTCACAAAACGCCCGAGTCAATCTTTTTCCTCGCCTCAAACTTAGGAAAATGGGATCTTTCTGGAAAAAAAAAAAATACTAATTCCTAGTTCTACAAACATAAAATTTAAATAAAATGACACACCAATTGGAAGATAAATATTTAACAAAATGGTTTCATTTCAGTGCCGAGTTCAGGATTAGTTACTTTAACATTTAAATAGCCTCAAGCAGGCTTTCAAATTAACACCTCACAGAGCTGAGCACCCCCAGGAAGGAAGGTGGCCCCCTCGGAGCAGCTTCTGCCTTGAGAGACAGAATTCACAAAGACCAGGGGACACCTCCCCCCAAATCATCTACATTCCAATGAATGCAGGCGATGCTAGGCTGAAAAACACTCGAGTTTTAAGGTTAAGGAAAAAAGAATTTTATAAATACGAATCCAAGCCATCAAACCTGGAGTACAGAAAGCATGACTTCTCAAGTGCTAACCAATGACAAAATAATGTACGTCTTTGTAGGTTTTTCTGATTTTTACAATATACATTCAAAAATTTTGATAATAGTAATTTAGTTATTATGTGCCCTGTTCTTTTCTAAGCACTTTAAGATGCACTAACCTTTACATGTATAATAATTTATTTTAAAATAATAAGCTTGACATCTCACTAGAAACAATAATGATTTAATAAATTACTCAGTGTCATTTAAAATAAAATTACTGAATAAGAAGCTTGCTTTAAATTATTTAAGGTATTTAAAGTTGTTTATATCACTTGACTATCCAGAGAAAAAGTAACACAGCTTATCACATTTTAGGGAACGACATGTATAAAGGCTCTCACTCTTATCTCTGGAGGCTCCTGTCCTTAAAGACCACACTCCATATACATTATGTTTTTTACCTTAAGAGAATGTTTAAAGAATCGCTTACCACCCAGCAGCCAGAAGCAGAACTGCTTTAAGTCAGCACACAAGTTAAACAAAGAGAAAGGCCAAAGGGAAGACTCCAAATTAAAACCATGCACCCTCATGGGGAAAATAATTCTAATTTTGTGTATCTCAAAATCTAGAGAATAAGTGTTCCCTCTCAACCTAAAGCTCAGTGCACGCCACGTAAACCCGCCACCTCCTGCAAAACCAGCACTATTTTACTCCTGCACATGACTTTCAGAAGTGAGTCAGCCTTTGGAAAAGCTTAGGCTGCCCCTCAGCCCCCCAAGACCAAGCAAAGAATAACGAAACTAAATAAAATCAGCCAGCTACCTTCTCAGTGCCTCTTTTCTTCTCGCGAGGCTGGTTCAGTTTGGCCTGCCTGTCTACCAGAATCTTCTGCCAGTACCTCTGTTCATGGTCACCTGAAAAACACAGAACATGGAGCTCTGCATACAAGGGCACAAAGGAGAAACACACTCAGGGCACTATGCTCTCAATAGAACTAAAGTTTAATGCTTTAAACTTTATGCATGTAAGAGCACAAAAAAGACTAGTCTCATTAGCCAAACTCAGAAAGCATCACACAGTCACCCCCAATCGGCTTGTTGAAAAGGAAGGTCTATGAAGTTTTACCAGAGAGAATCTCGAGTTTCCAGCAGTGCTTCTTTTTAATTTCTGCACATGCGTGCATGACGGCTTGAGCATCCTCAGGAGACTTAAACCTGGCATGGCACTCGGTATCTCCTTCCAGCAAATCCACATACACTACTTCTGAGACAGTGGCCAGCGTGTCCTGCCGCACAGTAGAGAGGGAATATGAATAAAACGTCTCACACCGCGGCTAACATGCTCCCCATGGCTATGTCAGAATGTGTTATGCCATCTGAAGCTTAAATGAGAACTACCCTACATTAACATTTCTTCTGAAATATATACAAATGTTCTTAAAAACCTAACACGGACACACCTGAGAACCCATTCAATATCGCCTCTAATCATATCTTCCCTTACTCAACCACATCCTTCACATCTCACGGAGGGGAGACCTGTCTGTGGAGCACAGACATGCAGCAGAGCGCACCACACCCTCCCGCCATCAACAAGAGGGGTGTCCTGTCCGGGAGCAGTCAGAATAAGGGCTGGGATTAAAACCAAAATAGAAAGAGCCTCCATGGATTGGGGAAGAGGTGTGTTACCCCTCACCGGTACACTTATGACTTCTGACTTAAAATATATATGAAAACATTCAACTTCTTATAACAACTCATGCAAAAAAAAGTTTCAGTGAACCTACACAAATTCTAGGTTCCTGAGTGGGTCTTTGAAAATATAGCTCAAAAGCTCTTCCTCTTTGATGAAATACCTAAATAACCTCTGCTAAACAAGTTGTGTCACCCAAATCCAGGAGAAGTTTCCCCACCTTGCCTGCTGGGAGGGCAAATTAACAAGATTCCTGCATTCACAGCAGGCTCCTCAGCAAACACAGGCGATTATGCAGGAATGTTTTACCACGTCTTAATTTATCAGTCTCCATTCATGAAGTTAAACAAATAACTAAGGATTCCCAGCCAAAAACAGGGCCTTATACATCTCGTCCCTTTCAGTTTTGACCCAAAAATTCAAGCCACAAGTAATTTAGGTTACTTTTAGATGTTGGATTTTTAAAGTCTGATTTACACAGAACTGAGAAACTCCTGGAAATATTACTTCATCACAGAATAAGAGAAAAATTTATTAGTTAATAATGAAGCTTACATATATAAAAACCTGTGAGTCTGTAGAAATAGGAACTAAGTCTTAACTCATCCCATCCCTATCATCCTGCCTATCACAGAAGAGGTACTTAATGTTTGCTAATTCAATAAAAAAAAGAGAACCAATATACTTGTCAATTCTTCCCATTTCTTTAGTTAACAGTACTAAATTTAGAGACTAAGCAAGAAAAACAATCAGTTTCAAGTTGAAAAAGTTTGACTCTTCAATGATAGTATGCCACGTGATTGATTTATGTGACGGGTTTATAGTAGTACCTTTCAAAAGACATTTACTAAATAGCCATCATAATGTCAGGGTAACCTTAGAATGACAATTAGCCTGGGAATCGTACTGGGCAAGGCACAAACTGCCGCCACCATCCTCCTCGTTCAGTTTTGTTCCAGCAAACTGTAAGTAACTAGGAACTTGATTAATAGTTATTTTATGATTTCAATGATCATAAATGAAGAATTTGCAATCGATATAAATTTATGCTATGCATTCCAAATAACAAACCAAGTGATTTTTCTATTAAATCTTAATAGAAAAACCAACCAACTAAACCAGCCACACCAATCACAGCAGCATCTCCAAGCTCAGTCTTATCCCTGTGTGTGAAGTTCTCTTTTGCCACAATGCTCTGCAAGCTGGAGTATCCGCGTGGGACTGACCGCACCCTCATCCACAGCCTGGGAGAACCTCACCTACGTGTTAGTGAGAGCTGCGGAATTTCAGGAAAGCGTTTACACCTGATCACATTGAGCAACCTCAAAGGTTATGCAGGTAAAATGTGACTGGTATGAGGAGGAAAGTCATTGTCAAAATGTAAATACGTCTGCTATGTTACAGCAGGCTTTACATGGTTTGAAAAGACAGTGTCTCACCTAATTGGGTGGCAGGCTAGGGGTAAATAATATATGGTACTGCCTCCCAATAGAACATTATGAACAAGAGAGAAATATTGCTGTACTGGTGTACAAAAGGCTGTTAGGTAAATCATAGAAAGTGAAAAAAGGAGACAGACTGTCAAACAGTATTTGCCATGTAAATTATGTAGAACTCTGGGTATATTTGCACATGCATGCAAAACTTCTGTAGTTTTTCAAAATACTTTACACTTTTCTGTAATTGTTTCAAATTTCTTAAACAATCGGCATGGATTGAAAATATTAAAAAAAGTTAACACAAAATTAAGAAAAGGCTTTTTTTCAAAACACCCTACATTTCTTTCAGAAAAACATGTTCAATTTCAATTCATTAACAGACAAAAATAAACTAAATTCATGCAAAGAAAAAAAATACACATATTATCTCTTTTATTCCAAAACAGTTTTGACTTCAGGCAAAAGAAAATTGAGGAGTCTGTTGAAAGCTGAGCGCCAATGAAAACAAATCACCAATTCTCTAGTTTGTTCCAAAATCTGACAGCAGAGGCTTAGGATTTTAAAATAATTTCAGACCCTCTATTGCTGATGGAATCTTCAGCACATGTGGCACTACTCTTCTAAAACCCGTTTCTCTGAAAACAAAAAGCCCCAGAAAGGAGCACAGGGAAGTCTGCTGCCTCCCGCCCTCCGTTAAGGAGGAACAGAGTGGCTTCCTCAGCCCACAGCCACCGGCCAGAGGCGTCGTGGACAGACAGACACTGTAGGCCTCCTGCAGGAGGATGTGCTCACAGCACTGTCATCCCCCAAGAATTCAGTCTTTGGATTCTGCTTCGGTCACATTTCAGTCGTTCTGGAATCAAACCCTGCAAGGACTTGACCACAGAGGAACAGGCTCTAATTGGATTGGCTGTGTTTTCCAAATGCCACACATTTTCACAGGGAGTCCTGAGGAGGAAAGAGTACAAGCAGCCGGGACGCTCAGGCTCACCCTGACGAGCTTCCTGCCGGGCAGAGGCTCCGGGCTGACGATCTTCACAATAACGCCCGCCGTGAATTGCGGCCCCGCCGCCTGGGCCTTCTCCGGGGGATGGCCCTCCTCACTGCTCACTGCTCATGGGGTAGAAAAAGACCAGAAAGAACTATCACACTTAGTCATTTAACACTTGGGCCTCTTTACACCGACATTATTTCTTAGGCTACTTAAAAAAAGTAATTTACTTAATTTAAAACTTAATTGTAACCTAATTTATGTAACTAAGGAAGTTATACATTGTAGATCATTGGGGCTCGGAATAGGCCTCCCGGACAAAAATCACACTGCTTATTGCAGATTACCATGAAATAAAATACAAAACTATAATTACTGTAAATGCAAACTGTTACTTTTATAACACTTGTAACGTCTTCCCCCCAAAATGCCCATTTTCCCTGAACAAAAAAACCCCAAAAAGTACCTAATAAAAGTAGATAGATAAACAGGCATGGAATACTACAGAATTTTCTATATAATAATTCAGATGTGAAAATTAATTTTCATTATAGGAATTTAACATATATCTTAATATAAATTTCCTAAGAATCTTATTTTGTGTTATTTCTGCTTGTGGTTAATACTATGAAATGAATTTACAAGTGTAAAATTACAACCTTTGTAATTAAATTACAAACTTAAGATAAAGTAGACACTCATTACTAAATCTGAGTAACAATGAGAACTAGAGAAAATTTAAATAACTGATTAGAAAACATACTGTTTAAATGAGCCCTTCAAATGTTCTTATATCAAGAATAAGTCTCACATCCAAATAACTTGCCAAATCCGTAATTTCTGTAATGATTATTGTATAATTAAGTTTCTAAAAATTAAAGTTCAGCCTATAACTCTGAAATAGTATTTTAGTATATAATATAATGTTACAAAAACTATCATTTTACTTTTTTCATTTTTCAGTCCAGACTTATTAGTTACTTCATGGTCTATTTCCATTTCTGACTCCGATTTTATTTGGGATATTGTTTTTTTTAAAGAAGCCATACTGGCTTTTTGCAGGGCTAAATACTCTTTTTTCAAATCCATCCATTCACTCCTGTAATAAAAGAAAAGTACATTAGAAATAACAGATGATTAAGTAGGTCCCCTCACAATGATTCTGAGTTCACATCACCCAGCAAGCAGGCAAAGGGAGGGGCCCAGGCCAGCACCCAGATGGATAGGCTTCAATTTGCCAGGTCAGTTCCTGAGTATACTTCAATGATTTGAACTTTTGGAAATGAAGGTTTTGAATTAATTAACTGATAACATTTACTACAACAGTTGTCTCTGGGGGAAAAGGATAGACTGAAATTTAAAGATGACTTGGATTACTTGTTAAACTGCTCCCAATTTCAGAGATAACATTCCTTAGTATTTACTAGAATGAAAAGGAATTTCTAAGAGGGAAAAAACACCCCCTGGAAGCAACTTATTTACATGCATTTAACATGTGGATGCTTCCTCAAACAGCTTGAGCTCCTCCAGAGAGGAACACAATGGCCCTCTGGGCTCCTGGAAGCGCTCATTGTTAGCCCTAATCTACGCACTCAAACACGCAGATAGCAGAGTTTAAGGAGGAGGAGATCTGCTGGTGATGGGTTTAGCTGTTAACATTGGCATCTGTATACTTCAAAAAAAAAAAAGTCCCAACCCACCCAGGATCCTACCTTCCTAAGCTGAGTCATTAGAATAACAAAAGGCCCTTAATGATTCCCTAAGATAAAGGCAGAAGGAATTCAGAGCTAAGGATCCTATAAATACAGGAGTCCCAAGTCCTTTTAGACTTCCCAGGAGGACAGGACTTTGGGAACAACTTTCTTCTGAAAGGTATGCCATTTGCTTTGTCCTCCTTGGTTCCCACCTAGCGTCCAGGGGCTCCCTTCCACTTTAACATGGAAATGCTCTCTGTGGCCTACATAGTAAGTGCTTCCATGTTTTAGTAGAAGTGAGTCCAATGATCCCTCCGCTGCCACACAGGAACCTAGTCTGTTTCCAGAGGCCACGGGGACTCCTCTGCTTTAACCTGGAGGCACCTGCTGTGTAAAGTAAAAGTAAGTGCTTCCATGTTTCAGTGGAGGTGTCTCCAAACCCACACCGTTTTGGGGCCTAAATCTGTGTTCTAGACTTACTTTACAGGTTAAAGCCAGGTCAGGTTTGCAAGGTTCTCCAGGACTGGGCTCCCCACCACTTAAACGTGGATGTACTTGCTTTGGAATCAAAAAAGTAAGTGCTTCCATGTTTCAGTGATGGTAAGTCTTGCTGTGCATTTTCCCAAGCGCACAAGCCTGACCTGCAGTCTGGTGTATTTGAGCGGAACCATTACATCTCTTAAGAACACCCACCACTTTAACATGGAGGCATTTGCTTGACAGATGGAAATAAGTGCTTCCATGTTTTAGTGTGGTTGTTGCTTTGTACCCATCAGTCCTGCTGTGCACAGACCTGGGCTGCAGGCCATGACTGTTGCTAATATGCAACTCTGTTACACAAACTGGAATTGCACTTTAGCAATGGTGATGGCCTGGGCTGCTCCGACCTACCGGCCCCACTCACTTGGACAGCACGCGCAGGGGGATGACCTCCTCTCCCATCTTGTGCCTCTCCTTGTGCTTTTTCTTGTGCTTCCTCTTTGCTTTTAAGAGTGATCCGTCTTTTATATCTCCAGCTTCCTTTTCCTCTTCAGTGGAGACTTCTACATCTTTAAGAAAAACACAGAAATCAGATGTCAAAATCAACTGTATTTGTCGAGCCCTAATCTTAAGTAAAGCCAGAAATACCTTTGTTTTCTTTGGACACTTGGGAGGCTTTTTTCAGGTTGTATTTCTGGGCCGTTTTCCTGACTTTGGACCTGGGAGCCGGGCACCCTGCGTCCTCGGAGCTACTTCGCTTCCTCTTCTCTGCTCGCACCGAAGGTAAACCGGCCGCTTCAGCTCTAACCCGCTTTTTTTTTTTCTTTGAGGGTGGCTTTTGGGGTTCAGCGCCCTCCCCTTCGGAGCCGTCCGACGTGGTCCTGGGTTCCTTCACCTCACAGGAGCTGCTCTCCTTGCCTGTGTCCACGTGTGCCTCTTTGGCCTGGCCACTGTCTTCCTTCTTCACCCGGCCTTTCTTCTTCTTTCTCTTTCTCTTTTCTTCTGTAACAATGCTACCATCAGTTTTCACCTGACTGCATGTACACCCACTTACAATATGTTTACCTAAATACTCACCAGCTACTCCCAGGGCAGGAATGGGCTTATTTTTCACTGTTTTAGGAAATATCCCAGGTTTCCTTGGTGCTTCCTCTGGTGGGTTGTTAAGAAACTGAAATGAAATCAGCAAAAATTTTGTCTAATTAAAATGCGTGATAATTTTCTTTTGCTAATTATTTTCTTTTTAGGTTCTGGACCTACCTCAATAGCTTTTGCTGCCTGTTCTTTTGTCTCAAATTCCACAAAGGCAAATCCCTTCGGGTCTCCCGTAGACTTGTAGTGCGGGATACTCACGTAAAGGACATTGCCACATTTCCCAAACACTCTCTCAATCCAGCTGTGATTCACATTTTTGGGAAGTAACTCCTACAATAAATTAATTACATTGTTAATAATGATTCTCTATTCTTACTCATGGTCACCACGTGTTTACTTGTATTCCAGAACAGGCTTACCACGTATACGGTCCGCTCATCCTCATCCTTGGGTCTCTCCCCCAGAGGCTGCTTCCTCCTGATCCTGGTGCCTTCCAAGTCCAGCTACAAAGCACACAGTTAGTGAGCTGCGAAGTTTGTGTGATTGTGTGGGAATTTATGTGATAGAAAACAACCTCTTACCTCTACGACAGCTGAACTTTTCAGTGCTCTGGCTATTAACTTTTTGTCAGTGGTCAATTTTTTCATTTTGTTAAAAGACACCAGAAGTGATATATCAACATCTAATAAAAATGTAAAAGTGAGCATAAATGAAATTTCAAACTGCTCCTGTTACAGTCATGGTTGAAAATCCCTGTCCCATTTGAATTCTTATGTACCTCCTTTTAAAACTAATAAGTTTACGATTTTGTAATATGTAAATTGTTTTCTTGGGACATGCCTCTAGTGCCTGTCCATCTCAGCACTGAAATACACTCCATCTTAGCACTGAAATACACTCAGTGGGTGAATTAATTGGTTTTTTAGAATGACTTCTTAAGAGTCCTTATCGTAGATGCACAATTCCACAAATCGAGTCACTGTCCATGTCCACACCCTCTGTACCTCCCCCATCTCCACTCACTTTTTAATCAAGTCTAGTGTGCACACTGTTTAAAATATATAGCCGTAGCTGATTTGGCTCAGTGGATAGAACGTCGGTCTGAGGACTGAAAGGTCCCAGGTTTGATTCTGGCCAAGGGCACATGCCTGGGTTGCGGGCTCGGTCCCCAGTGGGGGGCGTGCAGGAGGCAGCCAGTGATTCTCACATCACTGATGTTTCTATCTCCCTCTCCTCTCTGAAATCAATAAAATATATTTTAAAAAATATATATAGTGTATATAGCATAGTATATACACCATACATAAAACAGTAATACTGAAGAATAGTGTAAGAAAAACGGTACACACCAATTAATACAAATACATAATATTTCAGAAGTAAACAAGTTAGTACATCAAATGCAGTACAGCTGAAAATTGGTTCCATTATATACTGAAGCAAACTTACATCCATCTCTAGATTTTTCTATCTGCTCTCGAAGAAATCTATCCTTGTGAAGATTTGCATCTCCAAACCAGAAGTCTACTTGCTTGGTGATATCTGCAAGCACCTGTTTTACTCGAGACCGCTTTTTTTTCTCTACCTCTTTTTTTTCAGTACTTTCCTCTTCCATCGCCTTCTCTTGTTTTCCTCTTTCAGTTTCCATTCCTGTGAATTAAAGAGGTAAATACGTAAGTCTGGTAATATAAAAAGTTAATCGGTTGAATAAACTTTCATTGGCTGGCAGTTCATTTAAAAATTTTTAGCTTTAGAATATCTTGCTTCAGACATCATAGGTCATACCTTTACTTTTTAGGCCTTTTAAACTGCAGGACTAGATTATTCTATATAAAATCTTTATCACTTAGCTACACTTTTAAGTCACTAAGTGAAAGTGTAAGATTAAGGAACTCAGACATTTCATCTCAAGAGACCTCAAATTTAATTTTTAAATACAACCTCCAATGAAATAGTTGATTCCTGATTTTGAATTTTTAAAATGTTTATTTCTCTTCACTATAAGCAGAACTTACCAGGTAAGCTGTAGAATCAGCCCTTTTCAGGTGACCATCCCATTCCAGTATTTACTTCTTGGGCACCAATTCTCAAACCCCTCCTTTCAAGTTATGCTGACCGCCTCCTTTGCCCCCTGGGCTCCAGCCTCAGTCCTTGGCTGCTCTTGCTCTGAAACACTCCCCTAGGTAACATGGCTTGCTCCCTCACTTGCTGAAGTCTTGTTCAAACCTCTTCAGTGAGGTCTCCTTCCACAACTATATTTAAAACCACAAATTTCTGGACAGTTTGTCTCCCCACCCTTACTGCCCATTGCATCCAGTTTACTTGTTTGTTCTGTACCCTCCCTCGAGTGTGGGATGGAGGAAATCAGTGCTTTTTGTATTAGTTACTGATGCATCCATCCCCAGTCCCTGGCACATAAGAGTCACTCAAATGTTCGTAGACTGAATTTTGTCTTCTTAATGAAGTCACTAGAGGTACATGCACACAAATGAACACACGAGCAAAGGCTTACCATTGGGTCTGGGATGATGCAGGCCTGCCTGAGAATAACCAGTCTCACTTAAGATGGTTTTCTTGGAAACAGGAGAGTTAAAGACACACGTCTCTTTAGCCCCTCTTAGCTGGCATGCAGGCCTTGGGCCTACATGAACAGAATGACATAATAGATTGGAGGGTAAAGGGGGGGCTAAAGCTTTCACCTCAACACTTTTGGCCTTTATCTGTGGAAGCCACAGGTCTGTGGCAGGTAAGGGCCAGTGGATGTGGGTGCAGTGCTGGACTGGGGAAGTGCTGGGGCCGGCAGGCCTCCCTGAGGCAGGAAAAACACTGCCCCTGCTCTATGTGCTGCCTCTGTGCCCTCCTGTAAAGCTCAGTAAACGAGGCACTAGATCAGCTGAGGGCAAACTACGGCCCGTGGGCCGGATCCGGCTGTTCTATCCGGTTCTCTTGCTCTCCCATCTGCTCCTTTACTTTGAATTTATATTAGTTCACACAAACACTCCATCCATGCTTTTGTTCCGGCCCTCCGGTCCAGTTTAAGAACCCATTGTGGCCCCCGAGTCAAAGAGTTTGCCCACCCCTGCACTAGATGGAAGCCCATTTTGGCCTCAGTCTCAGCCAGAACCTATCCCTGAGGGCAGCAGATGCAGTGACAGCAGGCAGAGCCCCCTTCATTCTCCAAGGTCAACAAGAGAGAACTCGCACTCTTAGAACAGGCTTCCTGATCAGTCAGCCAAGTGTGGATTTTAACGCAGACATGTAAGTATTAATTTACATGATGCCAGCATCACACAAAAATGGAGCTCCAGGTCAGAACTAGTTATCAGAAACAATCAGGTGTCCTAGTGCTGCACTGCAACCTCATCCCTCACCTAGTACCTCACCTGATATCTCACCTGAGCCCATTCAGGTGACACTGAAGACACATCAGATCCACCGTCTGACACTTAGCAGCTTGAGGTGAGAATTCCCTTGAGGCCACTTTCCTCATGCAGCTTGAGGAGGGTTTCAACCTTCAATTTCCTTTTCTGGACCTTCCCCCCTGCCCCCCTTGGTTCAGTTGGGCTCCCTTCTGACTCACAGGAATCCTTTCAGAGGGTCCCAGCTTTAAGATGCTTGACTCTATGCTGACAGTTTACAATCTAAATTCTCCAGCCCTTACTTCTCCCCTGAGCTCCCCATTCTAATATTCAACTGTCTGTGCGATGTCTCTACTTGTTTATCCGAACTACATCTCAAATTTAAAATGGGAAAAATTAAACTCAAGTTTTAACAAACTTTTGTTTTGTCTAGTGTCCCATACCTCAGAAACCCAAGTAAGAACGGCAGGAGGGCAAAGCCCTTGAATTGTCCTAATTCTCCTCACAGCAAACAGACAACTCCTCAGCATCAGGACCACCAGGGCCAAGCTAGCATGTGCCCTGCCTGAACTACATAGGGCGCCTAAACCAAGGCCTGCTTCTGCCTCCTCCATTAGCACCGATCCACCAGACAACAGCCAAAATAAGCATCTAAGTATGTAAAGCAGGGCATATCTACCTCTTGCACAAAATCCTCCAGACTTCAGATCACACTCAGAATAAAACCCACAGCCCTTACGGTGTCCTACAAGGCCCATCTGCCCTGGGGGTGTCTCTCTAACTTCATCTCTTACAACTGCTTCCAGCAGGCTCATGGCAACCAGGACATGGGGCTTAATGGCGAAGGCCATTCCCAACTCAAGGCCTGCACATCCACAGGTATTACTTCCCGGTTCATTCAGGTCCCTGCAAAGGTCACCTGCTCAGAGACTTTCTCTTCGACCAAATCTAATATATTCCCTCCCTTCTAACCTTAACCCTAACACAACCCGTCACCACTTTCGATCCTGTCTCCTCTTATCATCACCTGGAATTACAATTCTGTCTGTCTCCCACAGACTGAAAACACTGTCAGGGCAGGGACTTGAGCTTTGCCACAACCTATGCGTCTGTTGAATAATAATGTATTTTAAAGGATTTTACAAACCGTCAAGTGTTAAGCATTACAAATTCTTTTTGTAGGGGTGGGGGGCAGAATTATAAGTAAAATTCAAATGAAGTCTGAGCTTATCACTACAGCAGGATCCAGGGCTAACTTCCCTTTCTGAACAAACTAGAAATTACAAAGGGCAGGTCACCAGCTCTCCAATTCCTCTGCTGTCAAAGCTGCCATCTGAGGAAGTAGCAACAGATCTGCACAAGCACAGAAAGTCACAATTCTCCCAGAAACCAGATTTTTCCCACCATCCTCGTATCTCAGTCCAGAGAATCTCCTTCATTCCTTCTCCTAAGGATTCATATTGGGGCTTGGAGAATCAAGTCAGAAACTCTTGCCTGGGTACATAATACATACCTGCAATTGTACTCTGTAGATAAACAAATATGCCTTCACTTTAGAGGAAGCTATGGATTAAACAGAAGGCAACAACCTGGTACAATTTACCGTCCCTACACAACGGCTGGGAAAGACCAGAAGCTACACAGACTTGCTTGATCCTCAAAGCCTACTTGCTCATTATCCTGGGATAACAAACAGGTGTGTTGTCACATCCATCCCATTCCAAATCATCTTTCCTACTCAGGCCTGTTCTTCTTACTTAAGGATCCATAGTCTGCTGAGTTAATCAGCCAAACTATTTACTAGTTGTGTGGATTCTGAGCAAGTTACCTCATCTCTCTCTCTATGAGCTATATAAAATGTGGATAAAAACCATACCTATGTAGTAGGGTTTTATGAAAATTAATCAAAATAGTGTACACGTGCCCTAGCCAGTTTGGCTCAGTGGATAGAGCCGTGGTTGGCAAACTGCGGCTCGCGAGCCACATGTGGCTCTTTGGCCCCTTGAGTGTGGCTCTTCCACAAAATACCACGTCCTGGGCGAGTCTATTTTGAAGAAGTGGCATTAGAAGAAGTTTAAGTTTAAAAAATTTGGCTCTCAAAAGAAATTTCAATTGTTGTACTGTTGATATTTGGCTCTGTTGACTAATGAGTTTGCCGACCACTGGGATAGTGCATCAGCCTGCAGAATGAAGGATCCCAGGTTCAATTCTGGTCAAGGGCACATGCCTGGGTTGCAGACTCAATCCCCAGTTGGGGCATGCAGGAGGCACCTGATCAATGATCCTCTCATCACTGATGTTTCTCTCTCTCTCTCTCTCTTCCTCTCTGAAATCAATAAAAATGTATTTAAAAAGTGTACATAAAGCACTTCAAATTGCTGCTACATAGCACACGCTCAAAAACATGGAACCATTATCGTTTATCATTTAGCAATCTGTCTCCCCATGTCCTAGCAATGTGTCCAGGGGAACAGCTCTCATGTGCATCCAGTGTTCTCCGCAACCACTGTCACTGTAACACGGTAACAGTTTATAAACTATCCTAACGGCGTCCGTTCTTCCCAGGAGCTGTGCAACTAAAACGCACTTCTCGGTGTGACTTGGATGTTAAAACATTCACTAGAAATTCCTTAGCACCATCTTATAGCAGAATATGTATTTTCCCAAAACTGTTAAATGAAGCAGTGACAGCTAACTGGCTTCTACACAGGCTTTAAACAAGGAATAAACTCCTCACAATCCCACAAGCGGTTTCCTCCAACTTCTTGTTACAGAGGCTCGAGGCTGAGACAGTACACAGCTCAAGGAGCTGGGGAACCCACCCCACATCGCCTCCAGCCCCCACGCCTTCAGTCCGTGTTATGGCTGGAATTTGAGGCATTTCAGGCATTCTTGGGAATCCCATGAACTTCTTACATGATACATTTTAATGAAAAGGTAGTCACTAGTCTTGTACACATACAAAATGAACACGAGTCCACGATTTTTTAAGTAATCAACTAGGGAACTAGTTAAGTGTTAAAACCAGTTCAAAGGAAAATTAAAAAACCAGATACACGAATATAAGCAGTGTATCTGAAGGCAGAAATAAGTTAGTTAATGGATGCGAAACTGGTCAGGGCTTATTCTGCAGAATTAGCTGCAAGGCCCACTCGTGGCTACCGTCTTCCACAAGTCACCCAGCGGCAAAGCGGCCCAAGGAGAACGAGGCACCCAGGCCCGGGAAGAGCATTGGACCAGACAGCCAGCATTTTTCTCTCCAGGCCATTCCAAAGGCTCACAATTTTTGCTGACAAATTGTGTGCACAGTGTTTATAGACACCTGCAAGCATTTCCCCGGGGAGGCCCATCCATGGCCTGGATGGTTTTTAAGGGAGATGGTGCGCTCAAAGGCTGAGAACCCTGGCCCCGAGCCCCGGTGACCCGCCTTCTCACCCTCAGCTCAGCTTCCAAGGCCTGGACCCACCCCCGGGTCTGCGGCTGCCCCGCGGGGCGCCGCCCTCGGACCCGTTACGGCTCCCCAAGCAGGTGCGCGAGGGTCCCCGGCCCCGCACGCAGCGCTCATGAGGACAAGGGCCCAGGTCCTGGGAAAAAAAAGGACTTGGTTAGAAGACACGGGTTCCCCCCCCCCACCCCCCCCCCCCGATAATCCTAGCGCCCAAAGCTCAAGTCCGTGACGCAACGTAACTTCCGCGTGCCCCACCATCCCCCCTCCGCACGGAGGCCGCCCTTCCGCACCGACTCCGCGCGTGCGCACTGACGGGCTCGAGGGGAGGCGGGGAGGGGGCGGGGCACGAGGGAGACAGAAGGCAGGGCGCACGGACCTCAGCTCCCCCCGGCGGCCCCAAAGTCCCCTCGGAACTTACTCGGTTCAGTCTCCAAAATACAGGCCAGAGCCTGCGTCCTCCAGCCCTTTCCGTCTCCCGAAACTCACAGTCGTGGGTGTGAAGCGTCATAGGACGCGCGACACAGCTCTCCGGGCGCTTCCTAGACGCTCCGAGGCGCAGTGCGTCGCTACGTCTCTGGCGTGCGGCTCGCGGGGCGGGGCCTTGGGGCACGCGGCCAATGAGGAGTTTGATTGGCGGGCGGAGTCCGCGGCGCGAGCGGAGCGTTTGGCCGGCTCTATTGGTGTCCCGGGGTAGCGACGTCACGACGTTTGGCGGGAGAATTGGAAGCGGGTTTTGCGTCGGGCTTGGGAAAGGTGAACGGTTCCCTGCTTTCCGGGACTGAGGGCGCGGAGCCGAGCCGGCGTCCCTGAACTGGGGAAGGGACGAGAGAGCCGCCCCCGAGCGGACGGTGAGGACGCCCTGCGGCCGGTGGTCCCGGGTCTGCAGCCCACGGATGTCTGAGGTGGGAGGGTCCGTCTTCACCGTCACCGATTACACAGGGTCTCGGCCAATGAAATGGGGCTTTCTCCTTATTATGATGTGGCTTTTTTTTTTAAAGTTGTAGTTTTTGGGTTTTTAAAAAATATATTTCTTATTGATTTCAGAGGCGAAGGGAGAGGGAGAGAGAAACATCAGTGATGAGAGAGAACCATGGATCCCATGGATTGGCTGCCTCCTGCACGCCCCCCAGTGGGAATGGAGCCTGCAACCCCAGCATGTGCCCTGACTGGAGTCCACCCGTGACCTCCTGGTTCATAGGTTGAAGTTCAACCATGGCGCCACACTGGCGGCGGGATGGACATTGGGTTCGTGGCTCTGACAGTTTATAGGTTGGGGAGGAAGACCACAAACCCGGCCGGGAACAGTGGCCGAGATGTCCTGAGAGCACAGCCACGTGGGCGTGCAGGGCGCTCTCACTTCTGTGGTCCTCCGGGAACATGGGTCCCCTAACCCCTTGGGAAACTTATTAATGGTGGGGCGGCCTTGAAGTCGCCTGGCAGGCAGATGTGGGTAGCCGGGGACTGTCGGGACGGTCCTCCTGCACCTCCCCTGCATAGTATGCAGGATATGGGGGTAACATTTCTGAAAGG
The DNA here is from genome assembly GCF_963455305.1 of Plecotus auritus. Classification (NCBI taxonomy): domain Eukaryota; kingdom Metazoa; phylum Chordata; class Mammalia; order Chiroptera; family Vespertilionidae; genus Plecotus; species Plecotus auritus. The sequence goes on from NC_137773.1 coordinate 114,867,194, forward strand.
CCTGCGTCCTGTCCCGAGAACGAGGCCATGGAGAAGTGTTTGTTTCATTTCTCCCCAACCCCCAGCAGTTGTAAAACCGAAGTCAGACGGCCATCTTCCAAAAACCCTGCCGGGGCCTCCTACTGTCTTCAAGGGGAAGTCCAGGCCACTCATAATAGCAGACAGGCCTTTGAGTCCTATTCCTCACTTTCTCAGTCTCCTCTCACTGCTAGTGTCTTACCCTTGACCCTTAATGGTGGGCCTTGTCCGTGTTGATTCCTGTTTGGAAAAACCTGCCCTGCTCTTCCCTGGTTAGTGGTGATTTCAGCCTACAGCTTGACATTGCGTTCTGGGAGCCTTGTTTGATGCCCTAGCCCCCATGCTCATTTTTGTCACATTTATTTATTTATTATTTTACTAGAGACCCAGTGCATGAATTCATGCAGGGAGGGGGGGGTCATCCAGCCCTTTGGCCCTGCAGGGCCAGCCGGGGGGAGGGGCTGTGGGCAGTTGGTTGGCTGGGCCCCACCCTGGTCGAACTTAAGGTAGAGGGGACAATTTGCATATTAGCCTTTTATTATATAGAATTTTATTTTTTAAAATACATTTTTATTTATTTTAGAGAGAAAGGGAGAGATAGAAAGATCAGTGATGAGAGAGAATCATCAATTGGCTGCCTCCTGCACACCCCACAGTGAGGATGGAGCCAGCAGCCCAGGCATGTGCCCTTGCCCGGGACTCAAACCCAGGACCCTTCAGTCCACAGGCTGACGCTCTATCCACTGAGCAACACAGGCCAGGGCCACTTTTTTTTTTTTTTTTAAACAAAAGCAAAGTTTTATTTCAGAAAAGCTACCTACAGCAGGGAGGGGACCCAAGAGGGTTGCCCGCCTGTCACATTAAAAAAATGTTTATGTTTTTATTGATGTCAGATAGGAAGGGAGAGAGAGATAGAAACATCAATGATGAGAGAAAATTATTCATTGGCTGCCTTCTGCATGCCCCACACGGGATCTAGTCCACAACCTGGGCCTGGGCCTGACCACTGAGCAACACTGGCTGGATTTCTTGAGGTTAGGAATGGTGTTTAGTTCATTTTACTCTGGCACCTAGTAAGAGCTAAATAAATGTATCTAATTTATAAGTAATGTGTAGGTGGTCTGTTTTACATGTGTAAATGAGAAATGGAATCCAGAATTGCAGATCACAGCTTTATGGAACCCCTCCTAGGGCTTTTAGGGCCAGTGCTCAAACTCAAGCGTGCATCACTAGCACCTACAGGGCTTCTCGAGACATTGCGGGGGCCTGACCCCACACTTCCTGTTTAGTAAGTCGGGTGGAACCCAAGAATTTGAATTTCTAACTAGTTTCCAGCTGATGCTGATGCTGTTGGTCCAGGTGTAAGGGCTTTGCAACCAAGACTTTAGGGAAAAAATCATTTTCTTTTATCATCTCTATTTACTTTTTCGCCAGCAATGATTTTAGATTTCCAAATTTACCCACAATAACAATTTTATCCCGAGGCATGGAATAATTACAGAACTCATTGCAACGGCATTGAAAAGATCTTTTTCCTTGCAGAGGAATTATGTATATCTGGTCTTGGATACTGCTATGTTGACTGTAAGTTGTAAAAGGAAAAATGTAAAAAACAAGGGGGCCCTCTTGTGGTGACCATAGCAATTCAGAAACTAAAAACCCAAGCTCATTCTATCAGGAACCCAGTGGGGCAGGGGAATCATTTCTGATACATGGTAAGGCACTGGGGAGAACTGGTGCTGACTACTCATCACTTACATATTCTACTTTGTTCCTCTTACCTGACACATTCCTTTCCCACGGTGTGGTATCACCGTGTCCTCAGTGGCAGGTAATTGGACTGCACCTGTGTTTCCCTTGATAGTTACATAGTCTTAGAACTCGGATTCCTCTCTTGAGTCAAGAGTTTGTGAGGAAATTGTATTTGATACTTATTCATTTCATCAGGGTTGAATATTCTTTCTCATTTTTCAATTTAGGTGTTATAAATAGTTGAATAACCACTGATTATTTCTGGACCTGACTGGTTTATAACTTCAGAAGAAACAATGGAAAGCCAAGAATTTATTGTAAGTCTTACCACTATTTTTTTCTATCTGCCACATTTTACAAATGTTGCTAGAGTTGCCAGATGAGAAACAAAACAAAACAAAACAAAACACAAAAATCCCCCAAACAAACAAACCCTCCAAAAACCCAAAACCTAAAAGCAGGACATTCAGTTAAATGTGGATTTTAGATAAACAGTGAAAGTTTTTTAGTATAAGTGTGTATGTTTCAAGTGTTGCCCTGTATTTTAACTGGCAACCCTATCTCTTGTCACCTATTCACATTTGTTATACAAAGTTCTTTGGAACAAAATCTCAGGAAGCTTGGGACCAGGAAATAATCTTTCTCTTAAAGAACTGACGTGCCTCTCTTATGTGCATTAGTGGTCTTAAATTGTTTGGTCTCAGGATCCTTTTCTATTCTTGAAAATTATTGAGGACCCCAACCAAATAATTTTTGATTATGGGGATTATATTGATGTCTTTCATATTAGAAATTATAACAGAAAGTTTAAAAAATACTCATTTACTAAAAGTAATAAACTCATTCGATTTAACATAAATTACATTTTTAAAGAAAATAGCTATATTTTCCAAAACAATAACCAAGAAACATTGACAAGAGTAGCATTGATGTACATTTTTTGCATGTCCTTTTAACATTGGATTTAATTCTCTGCTTCTGCATGAAATCTGAAATTGAATCTTACACTGTTGCTCGTAAATAACCTGCACTTAACTCCACTGTGCTTCCCTGAAGGAATGAGAGAGAGAAGGCAAGTAGCTTCTTGACAATAGTTCTGACCTCACAGACCCGTAAGGCGTCTTGGGGACCTCCAGGCGTCTCTGGACTACACTTGGAGAACTGCACAGATCATGAGTGCTGTGTAACCCAACACATTTTCCCTTTCCCACTGATGACTAAGAAGCTCCAAATTACTTTTGTTACCAGTTAACTTCAGTTTTTATTTAGAATTTGCTTCTCCTTTCTCCACCCCCTTGCCTTTTACTGCCTAGTTTGTTTTTTTAATGGATTTTTTTGGTTATTGTTATATTAACAATATAACAATATTGTGCTGTCTGTGCTTTTATATTGGTAAAAGATGTCTTAAATATATTTTTTGGTAGAAGGGTATAAAATATGAAATGTTTAATATATATACACTAGAGGCCTGGTGCATGAAATTTGTACACGGGGAGTGTCCCCTCAGCCTGGCCTGCACCCTCTCCAATCTGGGACCCCTCGGGGGATGTCCGACTGCCTCTCACAATCTGGGACCGCTGGCTCCTAACTGCCTGCCTGATCACCCCTAGCCACCTCTGCCTGCCTGCCTGATTGCCCCTAACTGCTCCCCTACCGGCCTGATAGCCCCTAACTGCTCCCCTGCTGGCCTGATCGCCCCTAACCGCCTCTGCCTCATCCCGCACCTGGGACTCGGGCTTCCCTCCCTCTGGCCGGCCTCAGGCACCCAGGACCCAGGCTGGCTTCGCCTGGGCCGGCCACAGCTGCAGGGGACCATGGGCGGGCAGCTTTGCCCGAGCCTCAGGCGCCCGGGACCACAGGGTGGGCGGCTTGTCCCTCTCCCAGGCCGTAGGCACAGGTGCAGCTGTTGGTGCCTGGGACCGTGGGGCGGGCAGCTTGTCCCTCTCCCGGGCCACAGCCTGGCTGGTCCCCATTCCTCTATTGCGAACTCATTTGTGTCTGTCTGGTCCCCATTCCTCTCTCCCCAGTGTTGAGTGTCTGAGCTGTTATGGTGTGATGGCGTGAGGGTGTGATGACCATTTGCATATTAGCTCTTTATTATATAGGATAGAAATCATTTCTTCACTTTATACTTGGAAATAGGTACTGTATACTCATCAGAAGATGAAGAAGTCAAAAGTGTGGCAAGATGGGATTTTGAAGATCGCTTACCTAGGAAACAAAGTAAGTGCAAAGCAGCCAAGGACAGAATCCAAAGCTGTGTTTAGTTTCAGTAACAGCAGTCTGTACGAGGCCATGCCCTATGGAGAGGGTCAGTCCCATAGTGGACATCTCCACGTTCAAGTCATGTTATTATCATTTTTTTAATTGAATTTATTGGGGTAACATTGGTTAATTCTTCTCATTTATTTTTATTTATTTATTTATTTATTTTTTAAAATATATTTTATTGATTTTTTACAGAGAGGAAGGAAGAGAGATAGACAGTTAGAAACATCGATGAGAGAGAAACATCGATCAGCTGCCTCTTGCACACCCTCCACTGGGGATGTGCCCGCAACCAAGGTACATGCCCTTGACCGGAATTGAACCTGGGACCCTTCAGTCCGCAGGCCGATGCTCTATCCACTGAGCCAAACCGGTTAGGGCTAATTCTTCTCATTTAAATAGATGAATGTTTAGCCTTCCCCCTCCTACATTTTTTTATTCATTTATCATAAACTAATACATTCATTCACTGTTTGATGTTATTCTGTGTAATTGTTTCTTTTTGGTTAGGGTCAAGTCTTCAAAATATTACAGATTTAGTCTTATATTAAAACTAGTGGCCTGGTGCACAGATTCATGCACATTAAAAGGAAATTAATTAGAAGAAATATTTTAATATCACTATTTGCTCTTTCTCTATAATAGAAGTGTCAACCAAATTCATGATCGACAATGACAGATCGAAGCACACGCATATGATTGGCGCCATACGCGAGTCATTGTTTATTTTTAAATTGCCAGTGCTTGTCATATGTACCGGCTGATCGCTCTGTTGGACGGACAGTCGGTCGCCTAGCCTTTTATATATATCTAATTGGATTCTGAATATCCATCATGTCTTCTTGTGATACAGAATCATACTATTAAGGTCAGGCTAGTGGTATCCAACTTTATCTTCAGTTGTCACATGTGTTTATTGTGTCCATTGTACACCTCATACTGGTAGGTTATAGGAAAACAAGATGAATTCAAGGGAGCACCAGAGATTCTCTGACCCAGGAGAGGTAATAATATCAGTCTATCCTCAGCCACTGCTTGCAATGCTTCTCTTGCTCTCATAATGCCTTTTCTCTGTCTATCCAAACCTTTCTGTCTCCCATTAATGGCGTCATCACCCAGCAAGCATATTGCTGGTGGGCGGTGGGGAAAGTGGGGTCAGCCATGGAGTCAGCGTAAAGAGCTGTCATGCCAGGCAGACCTCGCTGGCGGCCTGGCTCTCCACCTGGTGGGTGTGTAACCTTGGCAAGTATTTAGCTTCTCAGGCCTCTAGTGTCTTTCTAAATGGGGACAGTGATACCTTGTGAACTTGTCCAGAGGGTTAAATGAGAAAACATGTAAACCTCTAACAAAGTATCTGGCACGTTGTAAGCATGCATTGGATGGTAACTGTTACTATAGTTTTTATCTTTAGGGGACTTTTATCTAAGAGCATACGGATCATACCATGTACAGATATATGTTTAGGGCTCTGATTACAAAGGAGGGACATCAAAATCTGACTCTGGTTTAGAAGTCTTTCCAGATGAAGGGTTTGCCTTGTACACAAAATTGATAGGTTGAGGGAAGAGGGGCTGAAGATGGTGCTGTAGCTACAACACGGAGGTACAGACCAGTAGGCAATGTGTGGGGAGCTACAGGCAAAGGTTGTGGCTGGAGTGAGGCCCTTGTTGGGCAGTGGCAGCAGCCACATCATGATGGACGGACAGCGCAGCTCGAGGAGTAGGGAAGAACAGTAGAAGAGTGACAACCATATTTTATTTTAGGAAATTATTTTGGCAACAGTGTCAAACAGAACTTTTAAGTTCTGAAGGATGAAAGTCAGACTGGACTTAGGGAAACAGTTGTAGTGAAGGGACAGCAGTAATATAGACTGAAAGTGATGGGGTCTGACTAAGTGACAGTGAGAGAGAGGTGACTAGCAAGAAGTTAGGAAAAGATCATAGAATCTTAAGGTCTCGAAACAGAAAGTAAGGAGACTCCAAAATTAGTTTCCGGTTTCTGTATGATTAATGTACTAGTTAGGGTATCTCCAAAGAGAATGCCAGCTTGGAGGGAACTCAGAAGATGTTGAGTTCTGTTTTGAACGTACTGAATTTCACCGTCATGGAAACATTCAGGTAATTGGCCTGGGGACCTGGGACTCAGGAGAGTCCGGGCAGCTGAAGGGAGTGTGTGGCTTTTGGGTGATGCTTGCAGCTCCTGGAGTGGATTCATTGGTTCATTTATTCAACAGTTTTTGAGCTTCTGTTCTGAGTTACACACTGTTCTGAGGGATGCTGCAGGGAACAAAGATAAACCCCTGACTTCGTGGAAGTCACATGGAGGAGATGGACCAGCATGTCTAGTGGGTTAGGCAAACCACCAGGAGTAGGGGAGCAAGGGCGAAATGGACATAGAACAGGGGTGGGCAAACTTTTTGACTCGAGGGCCACAGTGGGTTCTTAAACTGGACCGGAGGGCCGGAACAAAAGCATGGATGGAGTGTTTGTGTGAACTAATATAAATTCAAAGTAAACATCATTACATAAAAGGGTACGGTCTTTTTTTTTTTATTTCAATAGTTTTATTCATTTCAAACATTTTAGCAAGAAGAATGTAAACACTAATTATTATAATTTGAAACTTCAAAAAATGGAGGAATCATAGCACAATAACATACCTTATATTGAAGATGGCAAAGGCAAAATAAAATTGCCTAACAAAGGAAAGGTACAAAAGCCTTTCAAATTAAACTTAAATATAATAAAATAATTTAAAACTAAAACAAATAGAAAAGAACAAAATGTGTAGACAGTAAATTAAACATTTTCTTTAGTGCAACTTCCAAATTATGCCCAGGATGTAGATGTAGATGGCAATGTAGACTGGGTTGAAAGGTTTTTGGTCTTTAAAACATCAACTTCAGTGGGAATAGTGTTGTTGGTCTCCTTTTTAGCCTATGCTCTGATACTGTGCTCTCCAGGGGCGTGTCTCCCTACCTCACCACGATAACGTGTCTACGCATTCCCAGGGTGATGTCGGGGGACGCATCTGTGGGCATTACAAGGAGCCTCTGGAAGATTGAGAGGTTGTTTCTTCTACTGAATGGGCGGATATAAATCCACCCACTCAGAAGAAGGAGCTGCAGCCATGTTTCCCGACGTTGCCATGTTAACACTGCTGCTGGTGAAGGAGCGGAGGGGAGAGCAAGGGAACCCTTCGCTCTTTCGGCTCTGTGGGCCGGATAGAACAGCCGAACGGGCTGGATCCGGCCCGCGGGCCGTAGTTTGCCCATGGCTGACATAGAAGGAACTCTGGGGGCTTTACTGGCCATTGTGAGGACTTCTCTCATTCTGCGGGGGCTGTGGTGACCCTGGGAGGATTTAGCAGAAACGTGGCAGCATCTGATGTGTGTGGGTGATGATGTTCAGGGCGGGTATAGCATGGAAAGGGGAGAGGAGAAAGCCCTTGGAAACACCAGTTTTTTTAACAGCTTTACTGACATATAATTCACACACTTTTCTTTTTAAAAAATTTTTATTGATTTCAGAAAGGAAGGAGAGGTAGAGAGCGAGATAGAAAGAATGAGAGAGAGAATCATTGATCGGCTGCCTCCTGTACGCCCCACACTGGGGATTGAGCCCACAACCTGGGCATGTTCCCCGACTGGGAATCAAACTGTGACCTCCTGGTTCATAGGTTGACAACCATTGAGCCACACCAGCCGGGGCACACACTTTTCAATTCACCCATTTAGAGTAGACAATTCAATGGGTCTAAGTATATTCAGAGAGCTTTGCAATCATGATATAATTTTAGGGCATTTTTTGTCAAAAACCCCCCCCCCCAAAAAAAAAAAAAATCCCATACCCATTGGTAGTCAGTAAGTGACTCCAGCCCTAATCAACCACTGATTTACTCACTGCCGGTAGCTTTACCTATTTTGGGCCTGTCATGTGACTGCAGTCACAGACCATGCGGACCTTTGCAAGCTTCTTTTGTTGTCATGCTTCAGTGTTCATCCATGTTGACTATGTATCAATGCTTTATTCCTTTTTAATGCTGAGTAATGTTCTATTATATGGATTTTCCACATTTTCCTTATCCATTCATCAGCTGACATACATTTGAGTTGTTTCCACTTTTTGGCTATCTATACCAATAAAAGAGAAACATGCAAATTGACTGCACCTCTACTACACCCACCAGCCAATCAGGAGCAAGTATGCAAATTAACCCAACCAAGATGGCTGCGGCCACGGAGCGAGCAGGAGGCTTGGGTTTCCTCAGCAATGGAGGAAGCCAAGCTTCCCACCCGCCCTGGCTTCCGCTCAAGGCTACAAAGTTTCAATTATAGAAGATAAATAAATCCCAGATACCAGGGCCTCCGCTTGGGTCGCCGGGGGGCGTGGCCGGCCTGCAAACCACCACAGGCCCCTCGCCCAGGCTGCCCCACGCCCCAAGGGAACCCCCACCCTGATCCAGGACACCCTTCAAGGGCAAACCAGCTGGCCCCCACCCATGCACCAGGCCTCTATCCTACCTAATAAAAGAGTAATATGCAAATTGACTGTCATTCCAACACACAAGACGGCTGCCCCCATGTGGATACAAGATGGCCACCACAAGATGGCCAGCAGGGGAGGGCAGTTGGGAGGGACCAGGCCTGCAAGGGAGGGCAGTTGTGGGTGATCAGGCCAGCAGGGGAGGGCAGTAGGGAGTGACCAGGCCTGCAAGGGAGGGCAGTTGGGGGCAATCAAGCCTGCAGGGAAGGGCAGGTAGGGGTGACGAGGTCGGCAGAGGAGGGAAGTTGGGGGCAACCGGGCCTGCAGGGAAGGGCATTTGGGAGGGACCCAGGCCTGCAGGGGAGGGTAGTTTGGGGTGACCAGACCTGCAGGGGAGGGCAGTTAGGGGCAATCAGGCTGGCAGGGGAGCAGTTAGGCATCAATCAGTCTGGCAGGGGAGTGGTTAGGGGGTGATCGGGCTGGCAGGCAGAAACAGTTAGGGGCAATCAGGAAGGCAGGCAGGCGAGCAGTTGGGAGCCAGCAGTCCTGGATTGTGAGAGGGATCCCAGATTGGAGAGGGTGCAGGCTGGGCTGAGGGACACCCCCCGTCCTGTGCTGTGAACATCTTTGTGCAAGTTATTTGAAAACATATTTTCATTTCTCTACCTACCCAGGTGTGGAATTGCTCTGTGTTTAATTGTTTAAAGAACTGTCAAACTCCCAAAGTGATGGAAACAGCAATATTTAAAGGGCTAGTGGAGAAACTGCTGTGAATGGCTAGAGAGACACAAGGAGAAATCTCCTTGGCTTCCTTTTCTCCTTGTCCCCATGCACAAGTTCTATGAGTACCTCATACACAGTGACTTCCTGCAAGCCCTTGTCTTCATCCTGCTCTCCCCTCGACTGCAGCAGTCTCTCACATTCCTCTTCTGTGTGCTTCCCAGTTCCACCCCAAGATCTGGGTAGGGACTAACTTTTTAGTTTCTCTCGTGTGTGCTTTTGAAGCTCTCTTCACAGAGTGGGGGACATTTAAGACAGGCACACTTTGTAACCCAAGTTAACAAAGTGGATGATCCTTTCCTGCTTCTTCCTGCATGCCCCGCATGGGTTGGAGCCCGCAACCCGGGCATGTGCCCTGACCCAGAATCGAACCATGATCTCCTGGGTCACATGTTAACAACCACTGAGCCACATTGTCTGGGCGATCCTTTCCTTACATGGTTTACTTATAGAACAGTCTTAGATTTTCTACTGAAGATGTTTAAGAAAAGCAGAATTATGTTGTGCCCCATTTTAACGTTTATTTTGTTTTAATATAGGCAATTTTATATGATGACAAAGGAGAATGCTTGGAGAGTTTATTTCTGACGCGCCTTGAGGTATTTTAATGTGTCTTTCTTATTTTTTTTTAACTTTTACTTATTGATTTTAGAAAGAGGAAGGAGGGAGAGAGAATGTTGATCTATTGTTCCACCATTCATGCATTCTTTGGTTGATTCTTATATGTGCCCTGACAGGGAATCGAACCCGAAGCCTTGGTGTATCGGGATAATGCTCTAACCAACTGAGCTACCTGGCCATGGTTGTCTACTTATTTTTAAGTTATGTTTTAAGGTATCTCTTTAAGTATTTTTTTATGAATGTTAAAAAGTATAGTCAAGATACTAATACTAATAATTATAGCTAGTTCCCCTGCCAGCCTGATTGCCCCTAGCTCTTCTGAAGTCCAAGCCAGCCAGTATGTCTGAGGAAGTGGATGCTGAGATGTCAGGACATGTCCCTCGAGTACAACCACAAGGAAGCTTACAGATTCCTACTAAACCAAAGTGCTTCGTAGTGTTTACTGAGCATTTATTATTAGCCAGATTCTGTGCTAAAAGCTTTTAGATGTCTGATTTGATGTTTATATAGCCCTGTGATTGCAGGTTAGGAGTGCCACACTGAAGTTTAGGTAGCTTGCCCACATTAGCGTGGCCGTGGTGGGGCTGGGTGGGCCCAGGTGTGACTTTAGTCCGACTCTATTACGTGATTTTGATAGGCAGAGAACCACAGTGGGAACTGTTTTGTGGAATTATTCCTATTTAAAATCTTGTCTCATGCATTGATCCTGTGTTTTTCCCTCTTGGAGGAGAAGGGAGGGGAACTAGAAGCATTTTTAGTGCAATGAGTAAGGATAGCAGATAGTGCGTTCCAGGTCATTTCCCACTTTCAGATACTCCTGCAGCTCAGTCGTGCATCTGACTCTGCTGTGACACGCAGGCATGGGCAGACGCTGGGCTGCGCACTGGGAAGAGCTCATGTAAGGTGCCCAGCTGTTTAGTGCAATGACTCTGAAGTGTTAAGATGCATCTTGTTATTGTGCTGGTTTGGGCCATGGTATTAAATCTACTTTTAAATTTTATATGACACTAATAGTGCTTACGGTATTTCTATATTTATCAAAAGAGGGTCTAAAAGCACTGTTTTAATAGGTGATTCATTGGTGGTAACTATTGTTATTATTTCACTTAGAATAATTTCACTAATTAAGCACATTATCTGTGATAATACACAGATTTTTATCAACTAGGTTGATTATTTTTATGCTGCTGTCAGAGATGGTGGCAAGTGCTATACTTAGGTGACTAAGATGCTTTTTTTGGGATACAATTGTTTAAGCAACTACTAATTTATAATAGTATTTAACTTGTGATATTTAAAGATATATAATTGATATTAAGCTCTAATTTTTAAAAATTACATTTAGTTGTATGGATTCTAAAAGAGGTCCTTGGAGGCATATTTTTCTTGCTTCTGTCTGAATCCCCAGCAAGTAACAAAGGACCTCACCTAGGTCCCCAATATGTTTGTTGAATAAATGAATTAGTGAAACTTTTGTTGTATTATTGTTCTTTTTTGTGCGTGTTGGTACTTAACTAGTACATAATAATACGTAAAGAATTTGTTATTGATTGAGTCATCCAATAACTTTATGGAATATCCATTGTGTCTTACTAGTGCTATAAGCTTACAAGAATTCATAGACCATCAAATAATTAGGTGTGTGTGATTTTGACTTTTATTCTTTAACATCTAGGTAAAACCTGGAGACGACTTAGAAAGTGAGCGATACTTAATCACAGTGGAGGAGGCTAGAGCTGCTGGAAGCACAGCTGTTAGCCAGGAGGACATTCAGGAAGCACGAGGGCCCCGTCCACTGCGGTCCATGCCCTGCAGCTGGTCCCTCGGGTGTCACCCTGCCGGTTTGAAAAGGAAGTTTACTGTAAGTTTCTCTGTGAAAATAACAAGTCAATATATACCTGTAAGTCATTTCAAGAAGTCGTGAATTTTGAAGCTGTTGTAATCTCATTAGTTTGGTACTTTATAGTATATGCTTAGGTAGAAAGTAAACCCTAATTAGGAAAAATCTTAATAAAAATGAGTTTACATTTCAACTTTGTGAATTTTATATATTAATTATTACTTTACCTTACAAAACATACACATTCATTTTTCTTCTTTTTTTTTTTTTTTTCCAGCCAGTACATTTCACATTTTCTTTATAGGCAATAGAACAGCTAATAATTGTTTTAATATTTTTAGGGTTTTCAAGGTCCACGGCAAGAGCCAAAGAAAATGGTTACTACGGATAATGGCGAATCAGCCGCATCGTTTGAGGCTGCAGCCCCTGGCCCTGCTCTTCTCTCTTCGTTCTCGAGCACTCCTCTGTTTTCTGCTGCTGGCAGGAAAGAAGTAAACAGCGTGCCAGCAGACCTCAGGAACATTGTCGTCCGCAAGGACAGGGGGAGGAGTGGCCCGCTGGTTTCTCCCGTTGGCTCTGCCCCCTCCTCCAGGAGTGACCCCGAGAGGCTGAGGGAGAAGGGTCATCTTTGCTCTCCTGTCAGTTCTGCAGTCAAGGCCACCATTTCTTTACTGCCTGACGAGCCCACAAAAGGAAATCGCTTGGCACCTCGCTGTTTAGGCGTCGCACAAAACATCAGGAGCAAAGCACAGATCCTAGCTCTTCTGAAGTCCAAGCCAGCCAGTATGTCTGAGGAAGTGGATGCTGAGATGTCAGGACATGTCCCTCGAGTACAACCACAAGGAAGCTTACAGATTCCTACTAAACCAAAGTGCTTCGTTGAACAGGGAGTGGGTGCTGCGGGGAGAACAGAAAGCTTACAGTGCCAACGACCATCAGAAAACACTGGGAGCAGTGACAGCTGGTGGGCTGTGTACTTATCCTCACAGCCTTCACCTGCTCATTCTTCTACTGTAGCTGGAGATGAGCTAGAAAGGAAGCCCCAGGCTCAGGGAGATGACGTCAATTTAAATCTGAGAGACTTTTTGGGACAAAAAAGGATCCAGTTATTCGAAACAGGTGCTGAAAATGTGGAAAACTTTAATGGAGAAAAGCTGATAGACGATGCTGATTCATCCTGGGATCAGGAAGTAAAATTGGAAATTCCCTTATTCAGTAAAAGCTTATCTGTTACCTGTGGCAATTTGGGAAAGGATGGCTTAGTGTCAGGATCTGACATGCAAGGAAATATTCAAATGCCTGTTAATCAAAATGACCAGATGTACATAAAAAGGTTCGTTCTTACTAGAGAAAATGTTCAGGAGATAGATACATGTGGGACGCCAGTAAGGGAGTATAAACAAGCATTGTCTCACCTGCCAGAATCCGAATGTCTACAACTTGAATCTTCACTGAGTGACAGCTCTAAGATCTCTGAAGCCGTTCCTGACACGTTTTCTAGGGCTAATAATGACAGTGAAAGTCTTAGTATTCATGGACCCGGGAGTAATGTAACACAGCCAGTTTTGGAGGTAAATTTTAATCTGAACAATTTTGAAACCAGTGACACGGAAGAGGAATCCCAGCAAAGCAACAAAATGTCCCAGGACCCAGAGGATTGGGAAAGGGAGGCCTTGGCTGATGCCTGCAGTTCAGGGGTTCAGAGGAGATGTGAGGGTATGCGCTGTGAGGAGGATGACTGTGCACCCTTGCCTCTCTTAACATCTATTGGAGGTAAACCTACAGAGCCGTTTCCTACCCCAGAGACCCTGCCATCACAGCTTTGTGGTACAGCTGGACCCACTGGAGATGAAGTAGCCGGGTGTAGTGACTCCACTGTAGAGTGGACCGATGATGTGTATTCAGGTAATGAAGCTGTTAATAGCCCTATCCAAAAAGTCAGAAGTAACTGTGATTTTGCTTCACTCCCGAATAAATCTAAAGGTATAAATTCAAATTTATATATTCCTCATTTTTTAAACATAGACACTAACCAAACTCCTGAAAGCAACCTATTTTTAGAACAGACTCAATCTCAGCCTTTTTTTATGGGATGTGACTTAGATACAAATGATGAACAGGTTTTAATGTCAACCTCTGGCAGTGACGACAGTATCCAACGATTAAATGCCAGTCAGAGTCACTTTGACGAATGTATTGCTCTTGATAAATCAAACCCCCACGTTTCCAATTCTTTGTTTTACCCTCTGGGAAGAAAGCATCCTATTTCCAAAGACACAGGAGCACATAATACTGAATCTGAAGATTTGGGAGGGATTCCAAGTTTACCCCATGACCATGTTGAAGTAGATACTGCTGGAGCAAGCAGACAGTACTGGAATCGTCCTAGGAATTCTTCAGAACTTTCTGGATTAGTAAATAGTATTTCCCTTTTAAAGTCATTGTCTGAACACAGTACAGCTTTAGAAGGCTTGGAAGTGTTGAAAAAGAAAAATTCTGCCTTTAAACAAGGAACACTGGAGACAATGCCAGAGAGCAGCCCTGAAGGTTAGAATGGCATGTCTGGTTTGGATTGTTCTCTTTAGAGTTTAAAGGATGAGAAGACCCTTGCTCTGGAGGTTACATTAAGGAATTACATAGTATTCAAATAGGTAATACATGTCCTTGGTAAACCGTTCCAAAAGAGGATAATATAGGCTGAGAGGATAACACTCCCTCAGCCCGCTCAGTGCGGTTTCCGCCAGAAGGGTCCTCCGCATGTCTGAAGACACATGTAAGCAAATGTGTGTGTGTTGTAGGCCATTCCTGACATACATTTTTGGACATGTGCTAGGAGCTACTATTCTTTTTTTTATTTTATTTTATTTTATTGATTTTTTACAGAGAGGAAGGGAGAGGGATAGAGAGTTAGAAACATCGATGAGAGAGAAACATCAATCAGCTGCCTCCTGCACACCCCCCACTAGGGATGGGCCCGCAACCAAGGTACATGCCCTTGACCGGAATCGAACCTGGGACCCTTCAGTCCGCAGGCCGACGCTCTATCCACTGAGCCACACCTGTTAGGGCAGGAGCTACTATTCTTAAAAAGTTGTGAGGTTATAGTGATTATCTCTAATTCCACTTCTACACCTCAGGGTTCTCTTTCCTCCATTCCATAATGTGTTCCATTGTTCCCACAGTGAGAAAAGGCCAGGTTCCCAGCCACATCAGTCTATTCACTTCCACAGTTCTATACCAAATGGCTTCCAGGTTGCCACACCAGTATCATTGCAGCACAAAATCCTTTGCAGTTTTTTGTTTTTAGACTATATTCTACTGTGAGTGCAGAGTTGAGTATTATGTTCAGTAGTTGCTTGGGTTACTTTTTTCTCTTCTGGGTAATTATGTTACTCAATATAAATATAGTTAAGTTCATTGTTTATATTCAGCAGGAGGGTTTTTTTTGGCCATCCTTGTTGCTTTATTTTTATTTCTATGTAAAATATTGACCTGGTTCAAAAGTCAAAGCCATATGAAGGTGTGTGCTCCTTCCTTATGCCTTCCACCCTTCCTGTGCTGCTGCTGTAGGTAGCCTCTATGTCATACCCGTGCTTCCTTTTGCAAACAAACAGCTCCACAGGATCTTATTGTCCCTTGTTCAACAGAAGGCACCTTGCTTCTCACCTGGCAGTGCCTCCTGGAAGTCACGCATCCATAGGCCTCATCGTTCTGTTTACAGCTCTGAGGCCCCTGTGTGGATGGGCCATCATTTATGCAACCGGTCTCTGGTGTTTTCTGTCACAAATAATGTGACAATAAGTCACCTTATGTGTCCATATAAGTATGTGGGATTTCTGCATATTGTTGGAAGTATGCAAATACGTAGCAGTGGGGTTGCTGGGTGGAAATGTCTATAAATACTTCACAATCACACCATTTCTCACCCCCCCCCCCCCCCCGCATGTCTGGCAGCGTCTGTTTCTCCATAGCCTTGCCAGTTTAATGGGTGAGAAGTGGCATTTCAGTGCATTTACATTTGTGTTTCTATTACTACAAAGGAAATGGATCCACTTTTCATATATGTAAGCAGCATTTGTATATTTTTTTTTCATGTCTTACCCCTTGTCAGATTTTTAATGGTGGTTTTTCTCGTTGATTTACACATGTTCTTTATATATTATGTATTAGCCCATTATCTGTGATATACCTATGTTGTAAATATTTTCTTTCAGTATATCATTGGTCTTTTTACTTTGCTTTTGGTATGTTGCCAACAACAGTATTTTAAAAAAGAAATAATACAGAACATTAGTAAATACAGTAAATATTATGTACACCTGAATGTGAATGGTGTACTTTACGATACTCAAAGAAAAGTTAAAATTGACTCTTAGTTGGCTAGTTCAAGGAATTGATGAGAAAAATAGGAATAAATTATTACAACTGCTAAATGTTTCTTTAAAATGTAGTTAAATTTGATGATGATCATTGCAGTTTGTTTTCTAAAAAATTAAAAATCAGGAAAAAGCCTGAAAAATAAATATGGGTAGATACAATTACATAATGCCATAAGGATATAAATTCCTACTATGAAGATTTAAGAATTTGAGAATTTAATTTTGGGAAATCTCTTTTTTCCTCATTAAGGTGGAAAAGAGGGTCCCAGTCATTCTCTTTATGTGCGTAGTTATGTTACATAAAGTCACCGCAAACACTTAGTGACCGATGAGCCATGCCTTCCAGGGAAAATACAGGTTTAGGTTCCTTCACACCTCAGGTCAGAACATTGTCATGAGCCCATCAATACAAAGTCCTGTGTTAGTGTGTTAAAGACCCTATAATTTACATTGTTGATTCATTAACATCGAAGTCATAGCCAACAGCACTATGATAAAAATTGGAAAATAGACCAGGAGAAAGACGCTGTTTACAGTAGAAGAGCTGAAACAAGAAGTCAAAATGCTAATTTAGAATTTTTTCCCTGGGTGAAATTGGTAAAGGAAAAACAGTTTTTATCCATTGCCTTTTTACTAGTAAAAATCCTCACCTGAGGACATGCTTAGAGAGAGAGAGAGAGAGAGACATGGGTGGGAGAGAGAAACATTAATCGGTTGCCTTTCTGTATGAGCCCTGACCAGGATCAAACCCTAAACCCAGGCCTGTGCCCTGACTGGGAATGGAACTGGCAACCTTTTGGTTCACAGGATGACATTCAACCAACTAAGCAACACTATTGGGGTGTCTAGTTCCTTTTTAAAGCTCTTTAAATAAATAGCTTCAAGTTCTAAAATCCACTTATTTTTGTTTCATTTAATGTATTTGTTTCACTTAATGTTTTCAACAGGAAAATAATGAAACATGGCTAAAAATGAAGTTATAGCTATGAGTTTTTTTTACAATGATAAACACTTTAAAATGATAGTCTTCCTGGTGTATTTCATAGAAATTGAGGTGATTGAGTATGCACATTTTAAGAAAAAAGTTTCATTTTTAAGCAGATACCCATCTGCACAGCTGGCATTTTCATGTCTTCGGGTCTCAGCTGCAGTGTTACTCCCCATGAGAGGTCTTCCCATCATCTATCTACAACCGCTTTCATACTTCATTGATGGGAACCTTTGTATTTCAGTCTGACTGCCTGGTTTACTTATTTTCTGTGTCCCTCCCTTTTTGAGGGACCTTGTTTGTCACACTGTTTGTCCAATGCCTGGCACACAGGGCATAGAAAATCATTGAAGATTTTTTTTAACAGTTATCAAGATTTTGCCACATCTTAAAATTTAAATTTTATTCCTTGTTTCATTCAGTTTTAGAAATAAGTTTTAAAAAAATGTTAGAGCACTGCTGTATGTATGTTGAGTAAAATCATTGGGCATTGTCTGTTATAGCTGGGAAGCCATTGATTCCAGTAGTTTCGCCAGCTGTTCCACAGTTTTCTCATCTGAACCAGGATTCTCAACTGGTACGTTACTTTTTCTATCACCATATTTTATTTTTATATAGAATGTTCTGTAGTTATAATGAGATTATAATATACAGAGAATCCCAAGCTAGGTTCATGACCTCACCTTGTATCTCAGTAATAATGTTTTCATCCCTCGGCCAAAAGAAATACCCAGCAGTTCACTTATTGTATAGTTGGTGTCCTAGTAACTCAGTAGGCATTTTTCTTTTTCCATGTTTTATTGAGGTATGATTGACATGTACCATTGCATTAGTAGGAGGAATGCAAGATAATGTGGTACATGTGTACATTGTGAACTGATTACCATAAGCGTTTTATTTTTGAATAGACACAGTTTCTAATGGAATGTGTGCACTTGGGCACTGCACAGCTGCTCAAACCTGGGACCAGGTTAGATTTCTTGCTCCACATTGATTCCCGCATGGGAACTGATTTTTATAGCAATTTCCTAAAACCCAGCTTCACATGGGTGTGATGTCATTGAAAGAAATGACGTGAGATCTGACCTTGAGTTAGTTTTCTCAGTGTCTGACATGTCGAGTGACGCTGTACTTCGCTCAAATGTAAAACATCTGCAGAAACCAAAGTACTATTATGGGAACCATGGCAGTAACAAAAAAGTATCTGCACTAGCTAGGATGAATCGAAGTTCTGGGATTTGTCATCTAGATCAGCGCTCTCAGTGGGGACCCTCAGCACCTTTGGAGGACAGTTCTTTTCGTTACATGGCACTGCTCTTCCGAGCAGACATTGAGAACAAAGGTGAAATGTTCCACTTGTCCCTGTTTTGTATTTTACTCTAGTTTTCATGATGTTGGTCTTTTTTCTTTTCATGTGGATTTCCCTCCCTTTTTTAAATTCGGAGTTAATTATTAACATTTCCAGCTTTTTGGGGGCCTATTTTTAAAAATATGGTTAGATTGATTTGTACATATAGTTCTATATCCTTTCCATCCTCACATTATTAAAAACTTTAAAAATATCTTTCTTCCTTTAAAGAGAATTTTTATTTTATTTTTAATTGATTGATTTTAGAGAGAGAGAAATGATTTGTTGTTCCACTTACCCATGCACTCACTGGTTGTTTCCTGTATGTGTCCTGACCGGAGAGTGAACCTGAAACCTAGGCGTGTTGGGACAACACTCTAACCAACTGAGGTACCTGGCCAGGGCCATAAATATCTTTCACAGGTTATTTAGCATCTCATCCTGTGGTTACTCTATGCTTTGGACAAACAGTTCACTATTTTTGAACATTTTGATTATGTATAGCAAGCATGTCAAACTCGCAGCCCATGGGCCGCATGCGGCCCACAACGAATATTTTTGCAGCCCAGCCAATATAACAGTATATAAGAAATGTTTTAATGAAAATTTCTTAACTTAATTTTTACAATATCCTATTATACATAATAGGCCTGGTGCACGAAATTCGTGCACTCAGAGGGGCATCCCTCAGCCCAGCCTGTGCCCTCTTGCAGTCTGGAAGCCCTCAGGGGATGTCCGACTGACTTGGGGAATGGGCCTAAGCCAGCAGTCGGACATCCTTAGTGCTGCTGCAAAGGCAGGAGAGGCTCCCACCACCATCGCTGTGCTCCGCCAGCCGTGAGCCCAGCTTCTGCCTGAGCGGCACTCCCCCTGTGGGAGCGCACTGACCACCAGGGGGCAGCTCCTGCATTGAGTGTCTGCCCCCTGGTTGTTAATCTGCTGTTTGGTCAATTTGCATATTAGCCTTTTATTATATAGGACTAGAGGCCTGGTGCACAAATTTGTGCACCAGCGGGGTCCCTTGGCCTGGCCTGCAGGATCAGGCTGAAACCGGCTCTCCGACATCCCCTGAGGGGTCCCGGATTACGAGAGGGCGCAGGCTAGGCCGATTCCTCCACTGGTGCACGATCGGAGCCAGGGAGGGATGCGGGGGTTGGCCAGCAGGAGGGCTTTAGGGCGTGTCCGGCCCCTCGCGCTCAGTCCCAATCAGCCATACCCCAGCAGCAAGCTAACCTACCAGTCGGAGTGTCTGCCCCCTGGTGGTCAGTGCATGTCATAGTGACTGGCTAACCAGTCGACTGTCTGCTCCCTGGTGGTCAGTGAACTTCATAATGAGCAGTTGAGCAGCCTTAGCATATCATTAGCATATTATACTTTGATTGGTCGAACAGATGACTGGACACAGCATATTAGGCTTTTATTATATAGGATTATTAATAATGAACTACAACGTTTACTAATGACTGATTACTATAATGTTGCATTCATTTGCCTTGTGCACCTTATGCGCAGGCACACCATTTCTCTCCACTAATACTAGCAGCGAATATTTTAGCAGCCAGTTGCCACATCATTAGTCTTGTACTGACTTGTTTGGTGTGCACAACAGGAAATATTTCTCTTTCGGGGAACAAGAAAAATAGGTTTATTTGCGTTATACTTATTAATTTGTGCATTTATTCAGTATCTGGTAAATTAATGTTCAAGAAAAAATATTTTTATTAAAATGTTATTTTATGTTAACGATTACTCATTTATTTCAGCCCTTTGTATTCAGCATGTCTCTATCGAAATAAACCTACGTTTCTATGAAAATTGAAGCTTTTGCTTTTTTGCGGCCCATACAAACTTAAACCTTGTTTATTTGGTCCATGTTAGCCTTTGAGTTTGACATGCTTGATGTACAGCATTACTTTAGTAAAGGTTTTTACACACAAATCACTGTTTACATTTAAGTTATTTTCTGAGATTGGATTCCCAGAAGTGTAACTAACCTGAAAGACTAAGAACAACTTTCCTAGGTTCTTGATATAAATTGTCAAGTCTAAAAAACTTACTGTTTACAATATGAATATTTAACTTCATATTCATCAGTACTGTTGAAGTCATTTAAAATTCTTGCAGTGTGAAAGTAGTCTTTAATCAAATTTAGTTTTTATTCATTTGATTATTGTGGTGTTCTCACCTTTATGTCTAAAGTTGGTGTGCTGTTTGTAACTTGCTGTTGCCTTTGGTTTCTCTTATAATAGTGTTCTGCTCCCATGATGATGAGAGAAAGTGACGTTGACCAAAGTGGACCACTGCAGTCTCTGCAGGCGAGTTAACTTATAAAATGCAATGTTGCCAAAGTTACATTTGTGCATGTGGACGTGGCATATAATTTTATGTTTGTCTTTTACACTGTCAGTTTTCAAACTTACTTGTAAGTAGTTACCGGTTATACTCACTTAGCTTAACCTGCTGTCTTTTGTGTAAATGTCCCGTGTTGTCTATAGGATTAGGTAAATAGCCAGTCTTTTTCATTAAGCTAATTTTGCAAACACACAAGCATCACCTGATCCACACATCGTCATTGGCGGTTACAGCTGCACTCACAGCTCTGCTGCCTAAAACCAAGCAGGACAAACAAATCTGTGCTGTGGTGACTTGGTCACTTAACACCATATATGATAGGATCATAGGCAGTCAGCAATTGCATCATATAACTTACAAGTGATCACATTCCTGTTGGTTTTTTTTCCCACTGGAAAAAAATAGGGTTTAAATTTTTTCAAGGACAGTTATTACCAAGTATAAACTGCAAATAAACACCATCACTGTATTTTCCTCCAGAATAGGTTGCCATTTAAGATATATATATATTTGGTTTTAGAGAGAGAGGAAAGTAAAGGAGAGAAACATCAGTTGGCTGCCTCCTACACACCCCCTACTGGAGGTCGAACCAGAAACCTGGGCATGTTTTATTTTTTTTAGAAATCTGTTGTAATCTCACAGTCATGGGAAAGGTCTTACAGTCTTTCAAAGTAAAATTTTAATCTTTATTTCTGTAATTACTTTCTTACTACACTCACTACAGCTATCTTGAAATTAAAATGTTGCCAATATCTTGTGTTTTTTGGTTGCTAGATGATTCCTTCTTTAAATAAACTGTTATACTGTTTATAGTTTTTCCTCCTTTAATTTCATACTAATCTTTGAATTAAATAATTCTCATTAACATCAGCTTTAGGTTTGATGACTGATTTATACTGTAACCAGTAATTTTTTCTAGTGTTAAAGGTTCAATTAAAGTTTTAGAATCAGGATTTTCCCATGCGTTTTAAGGTTAATTAGCATGATACCTCCTCTGTAGAGCACCCCTTTGCCAGGGGTGGCTTGTTACATGTCTAGAGAGGAAGAAGCAAGATAGAAATGACAAGTGTATTTCAAAGGGCAAACCTAACTTACAGTTTTGGAGCATTTTCCCACCAAACTCATGAACACACTTACTGGTCTTTTATTCTAATCATTTTCCTTGGGACGTGGAGAAGAGACCATTTTTCCAGCTGTTACTCCTACACAAATAGAGAGAACAATCTGGGACCCTCAGGTAAAACTTGTGAAGAACATTGATTTTCTAACTGAATGTGTTTTCCTGCGGTTTTTTACACAATCTTTAGAGTTTTCATAGGCAGACGTTGGTGAGCGTAATGAGTACCCCTGGGTTTAAGAATAAGAGAAACGGGAGGGTTCTGACCCGTGTTTAGTCTTGAGCCCTCTCTGTGTTACTAGTGACCTAACTGATGCGTGTGCATAGGAGGCCCGAGGGGCTGGCCATGAAGGGCTGTGAAGTGCAGTTAATGACAGTTCTTCACAGCCGTGACCTGTAGCGCCCACACGGCTGACGTGGAGCACAGGTGCCCATAGCCCAGCGCTGGGGACGCTGGAGAGGCAGCATCCCCGCCTGGCCTCCAGCTGACTCTACTCCTACACCCAGCGACTCCAGGAGGGGAGGGAGCCACAGGCACCAGAGAACAAGGCCTCTGTGTGCTGTGGAGACGTGCCTTCACCCAGCACAGCAGACTTTATACATTGGAATGTGTATTTATAAAATTCAGAGTAATGTTTTCAACAAAAGTCCTGGGACATTTTAGATTTGATTTTCCTTACAAATGTGTGACTTAGAATATTCATTTTTAACTAGGAGAATATTCATATGCCTCATGGTCATTTTGTTCATTTATCAGTTAGAAATAAATTCGTCCTCTAGGTACATTTCTTTGGCTCCATTAGCCTTCTTACTAGTACTTTTCCAGTTCTGGGTAGGCTCGGTCTGGTGTGAAAACGCCAGGGTCCTCCTGGGGGCAGCAGAGAAGGCTGCAGCCTGAGAGCCATCCCCCAGGGCGGCGCCCCCTGCTGTCCCTGCAGCCTGAGAGCCTGCTGCCTCTGTTGGGGTCACGATCAGGTCTTTGCTCTCCGAGCAGGGTATAAATCTTTGGGAGGCAGATCCTTGGAGTGAAGCCTGATATTTACAAAACTTCAAGAAAAATGCTACTTGTGTTCCTTCCCTTTCTGTTGTTGTTTTTCTTGCTGGCTGCCTCTGCCAAGCTTGGTATGAGGACTTCATGGACACCAGTGAAGCAAAGGGCCTGTCCTCAGTTGCTTCCAGCAGAGCTGGTTCCGGTAGCAAAAACTTGCCATAGTGACCAGCAGGTCTGCAGTGGGACGTCCTGCAGTGGGTGGTGAAGGGCAGAGAGAGGGGCAGCCGTGTGCTCCTGGCTCAGTTAGCTCATTATGAGTGCAGTTCTGTGTCATAATAAAATACACACTTGTTGCTGTTGAACTGGAGCCCAGTTAAATCAGTGCACTTCAGTTACCTTTAGCAAGTCGTAGGATAAGAGCATTAGTCCTTGCGTCCTTATTTACATTAATAATATTAATAGAGCCCTAACCGGTTTGGCTCAGTGGATAGAGCATCGGCCTGCGGACTCAAGAGTCCCAGGTTCGATTCTGGTCAAGGACATGTACCTTGGTTGCAGGCATATCTCCAGTAGGGGGTGTGCAGGAGGCAGCTGATTGATGTTTCTCTCTCATCGATGTTTCTAACTCTCTCCCTCTCCCTTCCTCTCTGTAAAAAATCAATAAAATGTTTTAAAAAAAATAATATTAACAGAAAGCTGACTTAGGTATTGTTTTCTCTGTATAATTACATTGTGAAACATATGTGCCTGTTGTTACTAACTTCCCTGTAGCCTGTTGAGTTCCAAGGGCACCAAGTGCAAGGATCTGCGACCAGTGCTGTGATGGTCCGAGGGCACTGCCCGCCGCTGGGGTGTAGCCAGTTCCCGGGTCACCCCGAGCACAACAGCTCCACGGCCGACGCCTGTGCTTGGGCGACCGAGCTGCCTCGCACTTGTGCGCAAGTTGACTTCTTGCAGGTAAAAAGGTTTTTGTTTTTATAATTTTATAATCTTTATTGTTGAAAGTATTACATATGTTCTCCTTTTGCCCCCATTGACTCCCTCTAGCCCCCCCCCCCCCCCGCCCCAGTAAAAAACTTTTTATAGTTGCATCTCCCAAAATCATTTCCTATATGTCAGTGCTAAATTTTATAAAGGGAGTATGTTTAAATCTTTGTACAGTTGTAAATTGAAAAGGAATTTAGTAAATTGACAAGAAACATAACATCTCAAATCAAACTAAATAGGGCAAAAATATTTTATTTGAAAGATTTACTGCTTTTGTAGGATCAGGAATTTAAAGGATCGCTTTTCACTTCAGAGAAGACTGGGAATTTATGACAATATTGTACAGGCAGGTTACATTTGTTTAGCAGCTGGTAAGATTTTTTTTCTTCTATTTCCCCCCCCAAGTATGACACCAAGTCCCTCACATTGCTACCAGCTAGAAGTCATGCCTGGGTGTATTTGAGCAGTATCTGTTAAAGAAATGTTTAAATTTCCCTTTTTATTAACCATCATACACGTACAGAATAAGCACACAGCTCAGGAATGATCTCAGTGCGAATCCACCCTTAGGAAACAGCATGACCAGCCTCCCAGCAGCCTCCTCTCCCAGTTTTGCTTTTAAAGTTGTGTATAAGTAGCGGGCAGTCTTGAAATCCATTGCTGCTGTTGCCTGCGGGTGTAGTTACTCGTTCCTGGGGCTGGCGCGTGTGCCATTGTATGAATGCCCCTAGCTCATCCATGCCTCAGGTGGCTCATGTCGTTGTGAACATCCATGTGCTGTCGTGAACACATGCCCACATGGCATCTTCTGTTAGTCACATGATCCCAGAAGCGGGATTTCCTGTCTCACTTTTAGGGGACAAGGCCTCCTGCTTCCCTGAGATTGCAGAATTGGTGGGTGGGTGCCCCCAGCTGGACGGTGAGTGAGAGGGGAGGCGACTGGGAATAGGAGCAGGACCAGACATACCAAGTCCTGCCTGTGAGGGTAACAGTGTGAGGTTGTCCCTGAAGGGGTGTCAGCAGAAAGTCCTGGGACTTGATTTACATGCCGTGGGGGATCTGATGGGTGAGCAGTGGGAGCAGGGAGCCTGGGTGACTGACTTGAAGTGCGGGTTGTATCAGGAAGCGTGCAGAGGACTTGACAGGGACACAGGTGTCATTCGGAGGAGATGTGTGGATGCTGCTGGATTGGATGTGGAGGGTCGGGGGAAGACAGGGAGAGAGACTCCTGACTCCAGAGGTGGGGACCGAGGTGGTTCCCAGGTGAGTAAGGGGAGGGATGTTGGTCAGCTCCGGCTGCTGCACAGAGGGCCACAGCCCGCGCGTTTTACACAAATTTATTGCTCACATTTCTGAGGCTGAAGTCCACGCTCCAGGTTCTGGCTGATTTGGTTTTCTCTTGAGGACTCCTCCTGGCTCGTAGGTGGCTGCCCACTCTGTGCGCTCACACGGCCATTCCTTGTGTGTGTGGACTGGGGGCTGGGGGAGGCACTCATTCTCTCCGATCAGGGACCCTCACTTAGCCTGTGAGTTCATTTAGCTTTATTACCTCTTACAGGCCCTATTTCCAAATATAGGCACACGTACTTGGCTTCCACATGAATTTGGGGGGGCCATACATCAGCCATGTTAGATTTTTAAGGTGATTGATTTCTGAAAGCGACAACAAAATTAAAGACTTCTAAAGAGTAACAGTGAAGAAGATGACTGTTGAGGTCTGGGACATATCCAAAAAGGTCACTCATTTGGGAGCAGTACCTTGAAGTTTAGGTCAACGATAGGTCAGCTCTAGGCCTGAGGATGTCATGGGAGCTGCTCAGTCCTTGGTCTTCCTGCTCCGGACAGGACGTCTCGGCCTAAGCCCCTCAGGCTAGACATTGATCCTCAGACATGACCCAGTCAATTCAAGTCAGAGTCTGTCTTGTTTCAAGGAAACCCAACAGGTTTTACGTTCTGTATTTCACTTTCTAGTAGTGTTTTTTAAGTAGCAAATAGTGTATTAGTAAGTACTAAGTACATGGTCTTAGTGGCAATCGTTTCACTTGAACAGGAGACAGGAATGAAATGAAAAGAATAAATGTGTGCTAATCATCAGAAACTGGGGCCTTATGCCCAACTGGCATGGCTCAGTGGTTGAACGTTGGCCTATGAACCAGGAGGTCACTGATCGATTCCCAATCAGGGCACATGTCCGGGTTGCGGGCTTGGCCCCATTGCGGGGAAGGGGGTGTGCAGGAGGTAGCCAATCCATGATTTCCTCTCATCGATGTTTCTATCTTCCTCCCTCGTCCTCTCTGAAATCAATAAAAATATATTAAAAAATAAATAAATGAACTGTTTCTTCAGGGCCATCAGAAGAAATGCCAAATCACTCATAGGTCGAATCTCCTCTAGGTCAGTGGTCGGCAAACTGCGGCTTGTGAGCCACATGCTGCTTGCGAGCTGCGGTTTGCTGCTCTGTTGACTAATGAGTTTGCCGACCACTGCTAAGACATTACCCTTACCCAGAAGTTTTGACTTCAGGTTAAAGACATTAGTACATTATTAAAATGTTTTTTAAGTGTTTTTCCCTAAGGCAGTGGTCTGCAAACTCATTAGTCAACAGAGCCACAGTTTGCCGACCACTGCTCTAGGGCATAATGGAGAGGCCCATAGCCCCTGGGCCTGTGGAATTGTGCAGTTCAGCACTTTCTGACTTGTCTCCTTCCAAACCAATCACTCTTACAAAGTATTGGTTTTGGGCTTTTTGCGATCACAGTGTCACCTGTTTGGATACCATAAAAAAGTCAACTAAGGTTTTCTGCAGATAGTATCTGAGTTTTGCACTGTAGGCTCCTTTGAGGGCCCAGAGCCCACAACAGCATGTGCGTGTTCAGGAGCAGTGAGTGCCAGCTGTGCTGGAGCAGGTGCCAGCAAGCCAGGCTGTCCCAGGCACCGTAAAGCGTGCTGTGTCGGCTCCGCCACCGTGGGCCTGGGGTCTGCTTACAGCATGTTCCATTCTTGGAGTAGTTGCAGAGCTTCCAGAAAAACTGTGTAGTAATAAACATGTCTCAGAGCAGAACTAGTGATCCATGGTTTCAGGGTTCCCAGCCCTCGGGGCCTTTCTCACTGGGCCCCAGAGTCTGGTTGATTTGGATGAGTTTCTTCTGCCCTGTCCCGCGGGAGAGTCTGCCCACTGCACTCCGTTTGCATGGTGTGGCCGAGGCAGCGTCTCACAGTGTGGATCACTGGCTCGTTCAGCCTGGGAGTGCAGTCCGGGCCTCTGGTCTGTAGCCTTGTTTCTCTCTGGACAGGTGCCCCCGCAAGCACAGGAGAGCTCAGCACCAAGCCCCGCATCCGCTTTCTCTCTGGGCTCACAAGACGAGGCCTTCCTGCTAGAAGTCCCTGAAGGGGCCCTGCAAGCAAGACCTTCACCAGGTGGCCTTTCCTTCCTCCGCTTGCAGAGTTGTTCCAGAAGCTCTGATGTCTATCTGCCGTGTAAAGGAAGCTTTCTATTTGAGAGATTGTTACCAACTAAGAACACATTGAACCAGATCCCATGTCATCCTGAAGCCTTCCCCGCCTGCCTGCCTTCCTTGGGGCTCTCCTGTGGCAGGTGGCTCACCCCTCCCTCTGGCGCTGGTTCCTCTCAGCTCCTGGGCACCCAGAAGCCCCAGCAGTAACCCAGAGCCCTCCCTCTGCGGCCCCTTGGGAGTGTCTGGTCTATACCATCAGTTACCCGGCATGACGGCTTCCCTCCTCTGCTCTGGGGTCCTGGCAGGCTCAGCCAGTGCTCCAGCTGCTGCTGCCCTGGCGTGCCAGCCTGGTTCCCGCACCCTGACCTCTCCCTTGATCTCTGTGCATCTTCCTGGTCCTGAAGTTCTGGGTGAGGCGTGCAGTCATGGGCTGTTACTTTGTCGTGGGTGGATGATATGAAAAAGCTTTGCAATGTGCCTTGGTGTTTGGGAGCAGGTTTTGTGGGTGTGGCTGGTAGAGCAAACAGTACAGAAGAGTCGTCTGAGACAGGTGAGTGGCAGTAGAGTGACAGGTGCCTCCATAGTCACACCAGGAGCCTCTGCATTTTCCTTGGTCTTACCTTCTCCGTCATGTTGCTTGATGGCTTATTGAAAGAGTACCATTGGCTTTTCTAGCTTTCCAAGTGAACTCCAGTTTATTTCCAAAAAACAGGAACTGCCAAGGAGGCACATTATCAAATAGGAAACAGCGCTATCTGGTAAAACTTCAAGCTTGTATGTTCTCACACAGCATTATTCATTTGTTTATTTATTCAACACATTATTGCTTTTTACATTTTCAGGGCTCTATTACTAACACTCAGCCAAAATCTGCCAAAACACGAACTCATATCACATACCAATAGATCAGTGGTTCTCAACCTTTCTAATGCCGCGACCCTTTAATACAGTTCCTCATGTTGTGGTGACCCCCAACCATAAAATTATTCTCTACAGCAGCAGTTCTCAACCTGTGGGTCAGGACCCACAGGTTGAGAACCGCTAGCAGGGTCGCCTAAGACCATCGGAAAACACAGATATTTACGATTCATAACAGTAGCAAAATTACAGTTATGAAGTAGCAACGAAAATAATTTTATGGTTGGGGGTCACCACAACATGAGGAACTGTATTAAAGGTTCGCGGCATGCCATAACCGGTTTGGCTCAGTGGATAGAGCGTCAGCCTGCGGACTGAAAGGTCCCAGGTTCGATTCCGGTCAAGGGCACGTACCTTGGTTGCAGGCACATCCCCAGTAGGAGGTGTGCAGGAAGCAGCTGATCGATGTCTCTCTCTCATTGATGTTTCTAACTCTCTATCCCTCTCCTTTCCTCTCTGTAAAATATCAATAAAATATATTTAAAATAAATAAATAAATAAATAAAGGGTCGCGGCATTAGAAAGGTTGAGAACCATTGCAATAGATCAAACTAAAGCTAAAAATCTTTCCCCTTACGGTCAACATATTAATTAGTGAGTGTAATAAATATGTAAAGGAAGTTACAGTGACAAGGATAAATGAATCCCAAACTTCAGTCTCCGGAGAAGGAATGTAAAGTTGAGGACAGTCTAGTCTGGGTTCTCATCCTGAGTGCCAGTTGGTCGTGTTACCTCTGGGCCTCAATTATCTCATCTGTGAAATGGGTGATGATTTCCTTGACTGAAAGTTCTCTGAAAAATTCAGTGCCATGTAAATAGAATGTATTAATTGGGGGGAAATCGTTAGCTGAAGGGAAAAAGAAAAAGTTTCAAGTTCATCAACCTTAAAATAGTTTTAGTCTTTTCTTAAAATATGTTTTTAAGATATATTTTTATTGATTTCAGAGAAGAAGGGATAGGGAGAGACAGAAACACCAACGATGAGAGAAAATCATAGATCAGCTCCCTCCTGCTCGCCCACACTGGGGATAGAACCCGCAACCCAGGCATATGCATGACTGGAAATAGAACCGTGACTTCCTGGTTCATAGGTCCACGCTCAACCACTGAGCCATACCAGCCAGGTTCAGAGTCTTTTAATTCATCTTTGAAATCTTTCCTTGAGACTAAAACCATTAAAATTTTATTTTATTTTAAAAAGAAATAAAATTAAATGTGATTTTTTTAAAAGGCAAGTTAGTATTTTTTGCTGTTTTGTGTAGATACCCACAATTTTTTAGAGCCTTGGCAATGACTTAATACACTTTTAAATAATTGGCTTTTTTCCAGGAATGGAAAGATTCAGTTCCCTGGAGAACCAGCACCTTCCAAGGCTTCCTTTATTCAGTAGAGCCCGAGCTGCCTTCTTTACTGTGCCCCCAGCTGCTGGGCCACCTGACGGAGACCCTGGGGCCTGTGCCGCCACCTGGGGCTGGCAGCCGTCTCCTGGTTCTCCCCTGTTCAGCCTGTGTGAGGAGCCAGCCGTTCTTCCTCCCAGCTCTGGGCCTGAGGACCAGAGTGAAATCCTTTTGTGTCAAGCGTCCATGGAAGCGACCCCAGGGGGTCTTTCACTTCTCCATCGAATGTCTGCTCAAAGCAAGTGGCTGAAATACCAAAACACACCCCAGTGTGCCTTGCTGACTCCAAGCCAACCTGAGGCGAGTGTCACCGACGGCTTCCCTGCCACGGCCATGGGGATGTGTTTTGGTGATGCAGGTGAGAGACGCAGCGATGCTGGGGACAGTTCTGCAGGCACCACGCCTCTGCAGAGGGTGAGAGGCAAGCTCTGGCAGCGGCAGCAGCAGCGGCAGGGCATCGGCACGCGGGACTTTGTTTGCAGAAGGAAAGCACTGTCTTTGAGGCTGGAGTCTGCGTCCGATGTGTGGGAAAAGTCTGCGTGTGCCACAGGCTTACAGGTGAGGACATGTCCTAGTGCTCCCAGTAGGTATTGTCTGAATTTCAACAGAGAAAGGATTTACTCTTGGAGCCGATGGCTTTGTGTTTTTGAGTTTTCCATAACATCTGCTATGACTTAAGGTCTTTCCTAGTAGTTGTGAGTGTTGAGTGAAGTTCCACATTGGGAAGCGTCTGGTACAGCATTTAGCCATAGTGCAGCTGTGGGCAAACTAGGCCTCAGGCCGGATCCGGCCCGTTCGGCTGTTCTATCCGGCCCGCGGAGCCAAAAGAGCGGAGGGTTCTCTTGCTCTCCCCTCCGCTCCTTCACCAGCAGCAGTGTTAACATGGCAACGTCGGGAAACACGGCCGCAGCTCCTTCTTCTGATATAAATCCGCCCATTCAGTAGAAGGAACAACCTCTCAATCTTCCAGAGGCTCCTTGTAATGCCTGCGGACGCGTCTCCCGACATCACCCTGGGAATGCGTAGACACGTTATTGTGGTGATGTAGGGAGACACGCCCCTGGAGAGCACAGTATTAGAGCCTTTCTGAGGTAAGATTAAGAGCTCTACTCAAACACAATTTTTTCCTGTTCCCACATTCTGTACATCACAATGACTTGTTAATAAAACAACAAAGACTTTCAGCTTTTAGGGCTTGTATCCACTGCAGTATTTTTCCCCACTGTGGACGCGCGCAGCAGGGAGAAAGACACACAGAGGACATGTCACACTAGCCATGCTGCGGCTGCATTTTTTTGCTGATACGGATGTGGTATCAGTAACGCTACTGTGGCCACTAACTGCATGTGTTAGCGGCAAAACAAATGCATTTTGCGCTGCATTTGCTTCTCCCCCTTGTGCCTGTAAAAATGCGTGCTACAGGGCATTTGTGTTAACATGCACCACTGCACATTAGCATCAACGCAAACATGATGGAAACCTGTGTACCCTGCATTAACCCTAGCTGCGCTGCATTGCAGTACTGCACCACACTGCAAGGGCAGCACGGCTAGTGTGAACGAACCCTAATTCAGTGGGTTGAACAAAAAGATTGTATAGAAATGTGATGAACTAAAGATTTTATTACAAAATCGCTTAATTTCAGGGTTTCAGAAGTAATTGGACAAATGAAAAACTGAAAATCAAATGTTCATATCTAATACTTGGATGAAACCCTTTCCTGGTAATGACAGCCTGAAGTCTTATACTTATGGACATCACCAGATGCTGGGTTTTCTCCTTTGTTTTTTTTTTTTTTTTTTTTCAAATTTTTATTAAGGTATTATATGTGTACATATCTTACCATTGTCCCCCCACCCCACTCCCATACATGCCCTCCCCTCCCAATGTTTTGCATCTGTTGGTTACTCTTATATGCATGCATACAAGTCCTTCAGTTGATCTCTTATTTCCCCCACCTCTCCCTAACCTTACCGCTGTAATTAGACAGTCTGTTTGATGCTTTACTGCCTCTGTAACTATCTTTTGGTTCATCAGTTTATAATGTTTTTCATTATCACCAAATGAGTGAGATCATGTGGTATTTTTCTTTCATTGACTGACTTATTTCACTTAGCATAATGTTCTCTAATTCCATCCAGGTGCCTACAAATGGTAGTAATTCCTTCTTTTTTATGGCAGCATAGTATTCCATTGTGTAGATGTACCATAGTTTTCTGATCCAGTCATCTGCTGACGGGCACCTAGGCTGTTTCCACATCTTAGCTATTGTAAATTGTGCTGCTATGAACATAGGGGTGCATATATCCTTTCTGATTGGTGTTTCTGGTTTCTTAGGATATATTCCTAGGAGTGGGATTACTGGGTCAAATGGGAGTTCCATTTTCAGTTTTTTGAGGAAACTCCATACTGTTCTCCACAGTGGCTGCACCAGTCTGCATTCCCACCAGCAGTGCACGAGGGTTCCTTTTTCTCCGCATCCTCGCCAACATTTGTCGTTTGTTGATTTGTTGATGATAGCCATTCTGATAGGTGTGAGATGGTATCGCATTGTCGTTTTGATTTGCATCTCTCGGATAATTAGTGACTTTGAGCATGTTTTCATGTGTCTCTTGGCCTTCCTTCTGTCTTCTTTCGAAAAGATTCTATTTAGGTCCTTTGCCCATTTTTTTATTGGATCATTTATCTTCCTTTTATTAAGTTGTATAAGCTGCCTGTAGATGTTGGAAATTAAACCTTTATCAGTGATACCATTTGCAAATATGTTCTCCCATGCAGTGGGGTTTCTTGTTGTTTTGTTGATGGTTTCTTTTGCTGTGCAAAAGCTTTTTATTTTGATGTAGTCCCATTTGTTTATTTTCTCTTTGGCTTCCATTGCCCTAGGGGCAGTATCACTGAAAAAGTTCTTTTGGCATATGTCTGAGATTTTGCTGCCTGTGGATTCCTCTAGTATTTTTATGGTTTCCCGTCTTATATTTAAGTCCTGTATCCATTTTGAGTTTATTTTTGTGTGTGGTGTAAGTTGGTAATCTAGTTTCATTTTTTTGCATGTATCTGTCCAATTTTCCCAACACCATTTATTGAAGAGACTGTCTTGACTCCATTGCATGCTCATGCCTCCTTTGTCAAATATTAATTGCGCATATTGGTTTGGGTCGATATCTGGATTCTCTATTCTATTCCATTGATCTATATGTCTGTTCTTGTGCCAGTACCAGGCTGTTTTGAGGACAGTGGCTTTGTAATACAGCTTGAAATCTGGTATTGAGATCCCTCCTACTTTATTCTTCTTTCTCAGGATTGCTGTGGCTATTCGGGGTCTTTTTTTATTCCAGATGAATTTTTGGAGAGTTCTTTCTAGGTCTGTGAAATATGCTGTTGTTATTTTAATGGGGAGTGCATTGAATCTATAGATTGCTTTGGGTAGTATGGACATTTTGATGATGTTGATTCTACCAATCCATGAACATGGTATGTTCTTCCATCTGTTTACATCTTCCTCTATCTCTTTTTTCACTGTCCTGTAGTTTTCTGCATATAGGTCTTTTACCTCCTTGGTTAGGTTTATTCCTAAGTATCTTAATTTTTTTGGTGCAATGGAAAATGGGATTGCTTTTTTAGTCTCTCTTTCTGTAAGTTCACTGTTTTTGTGTAGAAATGCCATAGATTTCTTGGCATTAATTTTGTATCCTGCTACATTGCCGAATTCATTTATTAAGTCTGTTAGTTTTTTGATGGAGTCTTTCGGGTTTTTTATGTACAATATCATGTCATCTGCAAATAAGGACAGCTTTACTTCTTCTTTTCCAATTTGGATGACTTTTATTTCTTCTTCTTGTCTAATTGCAATGGCTAATACTTCCAGTACTATGTCAAACAGGAGTGGTGAGAGTGGGCATCCTTGTCTTGTTCCTGTTCTTAGGGGAAATGGTTTTAGTTTTTGCCCATTGAGTAGATGTTAGCTGTGGGTTTATCATATATAGCTTTTATTATGTTGAGGTATGATCCTTCTATTCCCACCTTGTTGAGAGTTTTTATCAAGAAAGGGTGTTGGATTTTGTCAAATGCTTTTTCTGCATCAATTGATATGACTATGTGATTTTTATCTTTCAATTTCTTTATGTGATGTATGACATTTATTGATTTTCGGATATTGAACCATCCTTGCATTCCTGGGATAAACCCTACTTGGTCATGGTGTATGATCTTTCTGATGTACTGCTGGATCCGATTTGCTAGAATTTTGTTGAGGATTTTGGCATCTACATTCACGAGGGATATTGGCCTGTAATTCTCCTTCATTGTGTTGTCTTTATCTGGTTTTGGTATTAGGGTGATGCTGGCTTCATAGAAGGAGCTTGGAAGTGTTTCTTGCTCTTGAATGTTTTGGAATAGTCTGAGGAGGATAGGTTTCAGTTCTTCCTTGAATGTTTGGTAAAGCTCTCCTGTGAAGCCGTCTGGCCCCGGGCTTTTGTTTGCCGGAAGCTCTTTGATGACTGCTTCAATTTCTTCCATAGTTACTGGCATATTGAGCTGTTTAGATTCTTCTTGATTGAGTTTTGGAAGGTTATATTTTTCTAGGAATATGTCCATTTCCTCCAGGTTGTCCAGTTTGTTGGAATAGAGTTGTTCATAGTAATTTTTAACAATCCTTTGTATTTCGGCGTGATCTGTTGTTATTTCACCTCTTTCATTTCTGATTTTGTTTATTTGGGTCCTCTCTCTTTGCTTCTTGGTGAGCCTGGCTAGAGGTTCATCAATCTTGTTTATCCTTTCAAAGAACCAGCTCTTGGTTTTGTTGATCTTTTGTATTGTTTCTTTGGTCTCTATGTCGTTTATCTCTGCTCTGATCTTTATTATTTCCTTCCTTCTGCTTACCCTGGGCTTTTCTTGTTGCTCTTTTTCTAACTCTTTGAGTTGTTGGGTTAGGTAATTTATTACCCCTGTTTCTTGTTTTTTGCAGTAGGCTTGTAGAGCTATGAACTTCCCTCTCAAGACTGCTTTCGCTGTGTCCCATAGATTTTGGATTGTTGTGTTTTCATTGTCATTTGTTGCCATGATGTTTTTTATTTCTTCTTTGATCTCTCTGGTAACCCAGTCATGGTTTAATAGCATGTTGTTTAGCCTCCATGTGTTTGATTTATTTGGGTTGTTTTTACTGTAGTTGATTTCCAGTTTTATGCCACTGTGGTTGGAGAAGATGCTTGATATGATTTCTTTCTTCTTGAATTTGAAGAGACTTTGCCTATGTCCCAACATATGGTCTATTTTTGAAAATGACCCATGTGCACTTGAGAAGAATATATATTCTGTGGCTTTGGGGTGAAATGTTCTGAAGATGTCAATTAATTCCATCTGGTCTAGTGAGTCATTTAGGATTGATGTTTCTTTGCTGATTTTTTGTTTAGAGGATTTGTCCAATGGTGATAGTGGTGTATTAAAGTCTCCTACTATGATTGTATTGCTGTCAATCTCTCCCTTGATATCCTCCAGGAGCTTTTTTTTTATGTATTTGGGTGCTCCTGTATTGGGTGCATATATGTTTACCAGAGTTATTTCTTCTTGTTGGATTGCTCCCTTTAGTATTATGAAGTGGCCTTCCTTATCTCTTGTTATGTCCTTCAGCTTGAGATCTAATTTGTCAGATATAAGTATTGCTACCCCAGCTTTTTTTTCAGTTCCATTTGCCTGGAAAACCTTTTTCCATCCCTTCACCCTCAGTCTGTGTGCGTCTTTTTTTCTGAGGTGGGTTTCTTGTAGACAGCAGATATATGGGTCATGTTTTCTTATCCAATCCATTACCCTATGTCTTTTGATTGGGGCATTTAATCCGTTTACATTTAAAGTCATTATTGATAGGTACTTATTTGTCGCCATTCCTATTCTTTACACCTGTGTTCCTTCTTCGCTTCCTATTTCTTTTTTTTTTTTTTACAGTAGACCCTTTAGCATTTCTTGCATTGCTGGTTTGATGGTAATAAATTCCCTTAGTCCTTTTTTGTCTGTGAAGCTCCTGATTTCACCTTCAATTTTGATTGATAGCCTTGCTGGGTACAGTATTCTTGGATTCAGACCCTTCCTTTGCATGACTTTGTATATTTCATTCCATTCCCTTCTGGCCTGATGAGTTTCTGTTGAGAAATCAGTTGCTAGTCTGATGGGGGTTCCTTTGTATGTAACTTTCTGTCTCTCTCTTGCCGCTTTTAAGATTCTTACTTTGTCGTTGGTGTTTGCCAATTTAATTATAATGTGCCTTGGCGTCGGTCTTTTGGGGTTCATTTTGCTTGGGACTCTGCGAGCTTCTTGGATTTGTGTGGGTTTTTTCTTCTCTATATCAGGGAAATTTTCTGTCATTATTTCTTCAA
The DNA here is from genome assembly GCF_963455305.1 of Plecotus auritus. Classification (NCBI taxonomy): domain Eukaryota; kingdom Metazoa; phylum Chordata; class Mammalia; order Chiroptera; family Vespertilionidae; genus Plecotus; species Plecotus auritus. The sequence goes on from NC_137773.1 coordinate 114,903,254, forward strand.
AGAGGTTTTCTATTCCTTGCTCAGCTTCCTTTCCTTCTGGAACCCCTATTATGCGGATGTTGTTTTGTTTCGTGTTGTCCCAAAGTTCCCTTAGGCTCTCCTCCTGCCTTTTATTTTTTTTTTCTAGAAGTTGCTCTACTTGGGTATTTTTTTCCATCTTGTCTTCTAGCTCACTGATGCGGTCCTCTGCTTCTTCTAGTCTACTCTTGATGCTTTCTATTGAGTTCTTTACAGCAGCGATGTCATTTTTCATTTCTTCTTGGTTCTTCTTCATTTCCTCTTGGTTCTTGCTCATATTGTCGAATTTGTCTTCCATTCTTTTCAGCCACCTTATGACCATTTCTCTGAATTCTTTTTCTGGAAGGTTGCTTGCCTCCATTTCGTTTACTTCCTTTTCTGGTGATGCCTGCTTTTCTTTCATATGCGGGCTGTGTCTTTGTCTCCCCATGGTCTCTCTTCTCTGGGTGTCTGGTTATGTAGTTCTCTCTCTCCTGCGTTGATTTAAAGGCACAAAATACAGCACTACCAGGTACAACACACAAGGCACTGAACAGAAATGTATTCACGATATTAATAACCTCCAATAAAGGTGACCACTAGAGAAAGGCAAATTAGGGGATAGGAGAGAAAGAAGAAGAGGAAAAAGAAAGAAAGAAGAAGAAAAAAAAAGGAATGTCAAAATGAAATTGCGAAAAGGGTAAAAAAGAAGATAAAAAAAATAAGAGAGACAAGAAAGAGACTAAGAGAGAAAGGGAAACAGACTATATATATTGGGGATAAAACTCCAATAGAGCAATCACTTATCCCAGCAAATGCCAGCAACAAGTACCTGGGGATTAATACAAACTACAACACCAACTAATATTGAGTGAGGCAAGGGAAAACAGAAGCACTAAACAAACAAAAAAATAAACAAAAGAAGAATAAGCAAAACAATCTCACAAAAAAGCATAAAAATTCGATATGATCTACATTCAAGCGAACAACAACAAAAGGACAGAGAGAAAAACAATTTTTGGATAGTTAAGACAGCGAAGAGAGAGGTGTGTATGGACTTGGAGCAGGGGATTGGAGATTAGATATATAAGTAGGGTGAAATTTTAACGGGGGTAAACAGAAAGAATAGGGAAAATCTAAAGCAGGAAATGGGTAAGATAAACAGGACACCGAAAAGGGAAAAGTGAGGAAGAGAGTGATGGCATAAAGGTAGAGTTGAGATAGAGTAAAATGATGCTAAAGGAACGATAAAAATAGAATGTAGAACATTAATCCCAAAACAAAATGAAGAGAAAATAAAATGACACTTAAAAAAAAAAAAAAGATAAAATAGCAGTAATAATAATACGGATTGAAAATAAAAATGTAATAATTAAAAAGGTAAAATCAAGTGAGGAAAAAAGAAAAAAAATTAGTTTCTTGAGTAAAAGATGCAAAAAATGAAAATAAAAAAAATAAAAAATAAAAATAAGATGTGGAGTAGTGAAGGTCATTCACTTCCTCTGTTGTTCTGTTTGGCGCGCCTGTTTCTCAGTCCGGACAGTATTGCAGTTCCCTGCGTTCCACTGCTCTTCAGTGATGTAAGCCAGTCCTGATTTTAAGCAGGCGGTGTGTCTTAATTCGTATTCCTTTATTTTTGATTACACAAGAGTCAATTTGTGATTCAGCCCCTGGGTGGCAGTGTTTCTGGATTGACTTCCGGGTCTATCTATGGCCTCTCTAGGCAGTGTTAGAGCCTTCTTTCCCTGTGGCACTCACTACCGGTTTGTGGGAGTGGGCTGCCTCAGAGCTGGCTCTCCGATGGTCACTCCCCGCTCCAATCCCCAGGTTCCAGAAAAACAACTTTCCCCTGCAGTCTCCCAGGGTGTCCCCAAGTGGGTTATCCTATGTATTGGGCTTAGTAATCAGAAGCAAGAATTTCAAGAGGAAAAAGCCCAAGTGTGCGTACTCCGTGGCTGCGCGTAAGTCTAGCACACCCCTGAAATTCTTAGGGTGTCCCTGCACGTCAGATCAAAATGGGTTGCTTTTTAGAGAGCCCTTCTGTTAGCAGCTCTGAGGACCCCCTTCCACATTCACAGATCACGCCAGCCCCAGCAGCCACGGATTTTTCTAGGCACAGACTTCCCTGGTCCTCCAGCTCCCACAAAACGCGCGTTCCTCTCTCGCGCCGCCGGGACCAGAGACCTCACCTTATCCTAGGCGAAATCTGACCTTTCCGTGGTGGAGTGTAGAGCTCCTCTGAACCCGTGTGTATGCGCCAATTGGGGAGCGTTGTTCTGGGGCTCGCAGCTGTTCTGTGGGTGCCGCAGTTGTGGATTCTCAGGCTTCCGATAAGCTCCACTTTCCGGTCCAAGATGGCGCAGACTCCGCGTCCAAGCCCGCAGCTCCGGGAGGGGACCCAGCCGCAGTGGGAGCTGCCAGGTCAGGGGAACCCAGTCTAGCAGTCTCCCGCCTTCTTCTGGAGTTCAGCTGTCCCCCAACTTGCCAACAAACACTCCTAGTGCGACCCTCAGCTGTTCTTTCTTTCTGCTCCGGGACAAGGCTCGGAACACGTCTGTCTATTCCGCCGCCATTTTTCTCTCTAAGGGTTTTCTCCTTTGTAATGCTCTGCCAGGCTGTCACAGTAGGGGTATATATATATAAATATCCTGCCATTTCCAGCTTTTAATAAGAAAAACTGTTGCAATGGGCATTTAAAAGTGGCACTTGGTTGTTTTTATAGAGTCCAGTGGATGCAATCTGACATTGATAAGGGCTCTTTCACACTATGTGCACTGCGGCTGTTTTTTGCCAGTAACGGAAGTGCTAGTGGTAACTACTGGTTACCCATGTTTTGCACTGCCCTAGTACCTCCCATACAAGTGTGTCTGGAAGACACAGCAATGTGCAGCTATGTGTGTTACCATAAACAAAGGGCCTGTGTGAAAGATACACAGGTTTCCTATGGAGGAAAGGGGTTGTTCTCTATGGTCAGGGTGTGCCTCTGTCCCATGTCTGAACTTTTTCAGATGATTTTGTTATATATATATATTTTTTAGAAGACAAAAATGTTATAGTAGAGCAAATTTAATCACTTGTTTTTATACTTTACTGTCTTATTTTAGTAAAGAATTTAATAAGAGAACGGTTGGTTTTAGCCCAGTATTAAACATGAGTGGACCAAAGAAAAGGAAAGTGGACAGTGAATGCCGAGTGTTTAAGAGGGAGTGGACAACAAAATATTTTTTCACCGAAGTCCGATCAATGCCGGTATGTCTGATATGCCAGGAAACACTTGCAGTCTTTAAAGAGTACAATCTCAGCCGTCACTTTGCCACAAAGCATGGCAACTATGCTAGCAAGCAGTCACCTCAAGAACGGGAGGCTACTGCACAGAGGTTGATGGCTAAATTACAGGCTCAGCAAAATGTCTTTCACAGACAAACTGCAATTCAAGAGACAACTACCAAAGCAAGTTTTATGCTATCATTCAAATTAGCAAAAGCTAGCAAACCTCTCTCTGAAGGCAAGTTTTTGAAAGAATGTATGATAGAGACAGCAGGTCTCTTGTGTCCAGAGAGCAAAGGCAAGTTTGAAAAACTCAGCTTATCGCGCAGGACAGTGACTCGTCGAGTGGAACTGATTGATGAAGACTTGGCCAGCAAGTTAAATAGTAAGGCAGAGTTCTTTAAGTTTTATTCACTAGCATTGGATGAAAGTAATGACTAAAGGACACTGCTCAGCTCTTAATTTTTATCCAAGGGATTAGTGACAATTTTGAAATTACGGAGGAGTTTTTAGCCATGGAGCCACTGAAAGGAAAAACACGGGGAGAGGACTTGTATGACCAGGTGTCTACTGTCATCGAGAAAATGAAGCTACCATGGAGTAAACTTGCTAATATCACGACAGATGGATCTCCAAATTTAACTGGAAAAAATGTTGGACTGCTAAAAAGAATTCAGGATAAAGTGAAAGGGGAGAACCCTAACCAAGATGTTATTTTTCTTCACTGTATTATTCACCAGGAATCATTGTGCAAGTCTATATTACAACTTAATCATGTTGTTAATCCAGTTGTAAAGCTTGTTAATTTCATTTGAGCAAAGGGACTTAAGCACCGTCAGTTTATTAAGTTTCTGGAGGAAACTGATGTGGATCACCATGTCTTACTTTACCACTCTCGTGTCTGCTGGTTGAGTTTGGGCAAAGTTTTCCAATGAGTGTGGGAGCTCAAAGAAGAGATTGGTGCATTTTTGAAATTAAAGGGGAAGTCTGATGAATTTACTGAGCTGAGTGACAAGAATTGGCTGTGTGACTTTGCATTTGCTGTAGATATATTTTCACATTTGAATGAGCTAAATGTGAAGCTACAGGGAAAAGATCAGTATGTACATGACATGTACACTAATGTGAAAGCCTTTAAATCGAAGCTGATTTTCTTTTCCAGACAAATTTCAGACAAAGTCTTCACTCATTTTGCCACACTAGCCACACAGAAGGAGACCGTCCAAAACATGAAGAAATACAGCAAATCACTGGATGACCTGCATGCAGAATTCTGTCGTCGGTTTTCTGATGTTGAAAAAATTGACCAGTCACTTCAACTGGTGGCCTGTCCTTTGTCACAAAACCCTGAAACAACACTAGAAGAGGTGCAACTGGAACTCATCGATCTTCAGTCTGACTTTGTCCTAAAGGAGAAATTCAGCTCTCTTGAACTAAGAGACTTTTATGCTTCACTTAATGAAGCCACTTTTCCAAACATCCGGAGGATGGCACAGAAGATACTGGTGCTGTTTGGGTCAACCTATGTTTGTGAGCAGACATTTAGCGTCATGAACATCAACAAAGCCCCTCACAGATCCGGCTTAACTGACAAACACCTCAGATCTATCCTGAGAATAGCCACAACAAAACTAACTCCAGACTTTGATGCATTAGCTAAAAAAGGAGACAAACAACACTGTTCCCACTGAAGTTGATGTTTTAAAGACCAAAAACCTTTCAACCTAGTTTACATTGCCATCTACATCTACGTCCCGGGCATAATTTGGAAGTTGCACTAAAGAAAATGTTTAATTTACTGTTTACACATTTTGTTCTTTTCTATTTGTTTTAGTTTTAAATTATTTTATTATATTTAAGTTTAATTTGAAAGGCTTTTGTACCTTTCCTTTGTTAGGCAATTTTATTTTGCCTTTGCCATCTTCAATATAAGGTATGTTATTGTGCTATGATTCCTCCATTTTTTGAAGTTTCAAATTATAATAATTAGTGTTTACATTCTTCTTGCTAAAATGTTTGAAATGAATAAAACTATTGAAATAAAAAAAAAAAGACCGTACCCTTTTATGTAATGATGTTTACTTTGAATTTATATTAGTTCACACAAACACTCCATCCATGCTTTTGTTCCGGCCCTCCGGTCCAGTTTAAGAACCCATTGTGGCCCTCGAGTCAAAAAGTTTGCCCACCCCTGCCATAGTGGGTTCTTTTTTTAAAAAAAAATATATATATTTTTATTGATTTCAGAGAGGGAGAGATAGAAACATCAATGATGAGAGAGAATCATTGATTGGCTGCCTCCTGCAACTGCCCCCCCCCCCCACCCCACTGGGGATCGAGCCTGCAACCTGGGCATATGCCCTGACCAGGAATTGAACCGGTGACCTCTTGGTTCCTGGGTCGACGCTCAACCACTGAGCTACACCCGGCTGGGCCACACTGGGTTCTTAACCATAGCTCCGACTGCTCCACGCCACCCAAGGTACTGCCATACTGTGACTTTATTTTAGCTCCATTCACTGATCAGATCATCATTGAGGTAAAGGTACATCTCACACACATGTGAGCAATTCTTTTTTTTTTTTTTTTTTAAGATATCTTTATTGATGGAAGAGAGAGGGAGAGGGAGATAAACACATAAATGATGATAGACATCTGTCAGCTGCCCCCTGCATGCCTGCTACTGGGGATTGAGCCCGAAACCTAGGCATGGGCCTGTTCAGGAATCATGACCTCCTGGTTCATGGGTTGAAGCTCAACCACTGAGCCACACCAGCCAGGCAGCAATTCTTATTACAATTGTAGCAAAGATGGAGATACATAGTGATCCATTCACATCTGCTAACTTTTTCCTCGCAAAAACTATTTAAAACTTACTGAGGGGCCTACAAGAAAAGTCAGTCGTATTCAGTAACAGTACCCCCCGTGGCCATTCTCGCCATACTGGTTTCTCATTTAAACTTAGGAAATTATTTTCAAGGTTTCTGGAAAAGTTTTAAAAATTGCTTATTTTCTTGAACATATCTATAGGAAATAACTTACTCATTAGTAATTAGCATTTTTTTTAGTTGTTGTATTAACCTGAGTTACTCCATTTCAGGAGATAAATGTCTCTGAGCTGTGCTTCCCCAGTGGGCGGGAGATCAAGTCTGCTCTTCTTCGCCGAAGGCAGACTTGCGTGCCCGCCACCTTCCAGTCTCCTGCTCACTACAAGCAGGTCTTCACCTCCTGTCTCATAGGTATGGCTGCTGCCTTTCTGTTTTCTGTGCTGGGTTGTGTGGCTGTGAACTATGCAGTGTCATATGGTGTGAGCTTTTGTGGTAAACTTTCCCCTTGGAGTGTGTTATCTCCCATGTTTACTCCAGAGTTTGACAGTAACTTAATATCAGATCCAAATTGTTTTAGAAATGGGAAAAAGTATTCTCTTTTTCAAGTTATAGTTTTTTATTTTCTCTTAAACTCCAAGTGTTACAGGTGGTTTTGTTAAGAGGAAGTTTTAAGTATGATGCCTGATTGGATGGCTCGTTCTGCTGTCCAAGGGCAAGCTGTGCCTTTAAAGCTCAGTGTTAGGTTATAGTTTACTCTGCTCACAGGCTCTTTTCCAGTTTAACAAGCAGCACTATGGGATGCAAACATGCAGTTGTTTTGTGATTAATTTCCACCTTGCTTTTTGTAGAACATCTGAATATACTGCTGTGCGGGTTGGCACAGAGGCTGCACAAAGCTCTTTCTACAGTCGACATATCATTTTACACATCGTCACACGGAGAGAGAGGGAGCACTGTGGGAAACAGTGTGCCATCCTGCTGCCATCAGCGGCCTGCGAAGCTCGTCATAGTGAAGAAGGAGGGTCCCAACAAGGTCTCGCTCCCTCTTCCCTCCTGTTGTCTATGAACATTGTCTCCTTAAAGGTGCAGGAGCCTCCACCTGGGCTTTGGTAACTAACAAACCCAAACGATAATAACATCGAAGGATGATCTGTGCTCAGGGATACAAAACTATGAATGAAGGTCCACCTTCAGGTCGCTGAGGAACTGAAAGCTGAGTGGTGGGTGGAGAGGGATGGAAGAAAGGTTACACCATGGCAGGTAAGGCAGGAGGAACACGCCCAGCCCCAGGGAGAGCCTGAAGGTCGGGAGGAAGGAACTCAGCTGCCACAGGGCAGAGGGACAGAACACACCCCGACTTGTTTATTTTGCTAAATATGCACAGTAATGGGAGACGTCATTGAAACGTCTGTGTGTCGGTGTGTGGTGCGTTCTCGTTGTAAGACCAGGCTCGCTCAGTAACAAGTTTTCCTCCGTTGTCTGCATGCTGAGCACGTAAACTTGGTTTAAATATAGTTGTCAAAACTAAGAGTTCATAAACAATATTAGAACCATGGAATAAAATGCTATAGAGTTACTGATTTTTTTAAAATATTATTTGATGACATAGTTATCATACTAGTAGTATGTTGTTGGTATAAGGGTTAGGTCTGAGTTTTACTTTAAAGAGCAGAGCAATCTACACACATGTATCGTGTGCGCATGTGCAGGTCAGTGAGCGGGAAAGGCTGTGAGAAGTGCGCCAGGTGCTCCCACACCTGTAGCCGCTTGGCCAGCTCACAGGCTGGCTGTCAGTAGTGATCACTTTAAATCAGAAAAAAAGTACATTTTATTTTTCAAATAAGCTTATATTCTCAGAATAATATAACATGTAACTTTTTGATAAGGAAAAAACAAGTGGAAAACGAGCTGGTTTTAAATTTTAATTTATTATTTAAACTAATGAAAAGATTGAGTTGTGTAATGACTAACTTATTGGAGTGCATTAATGCCAAGCAACCTTTGTGAAAAGTCTCAACAAACATAATACAAGCCCTGGCCAGGTTGCTCATTGGTTAGATCGTCATCCCAATTTGCCAAGGCTGCAAGCTCCATACTGGGTCAGGGCACATGCAGGAAGCAAACAGTGAGTGCATAAATAAGTGGAAGACAAGTTGACGGTTCTCTCTCTCTCTCTCTCTCTCTCTCTCTCTCTCTCTCTCTCTCTCTCCCCCCCCTCCCCCCTCTCTCTCCCTTTCCCTTCCTTCCTCTCCCCCACCCGTTCCTCTCTCTCTCAAATCAATAAATTTTTTAAAAAGGACTTTCCTTTTAAAAAAACAGTATAAAGTAGAAACATTTTTTTCTCACTGAATTGTATTATCTTCTCCTTAGGGTCGTCTCTTTTATACCTGTGATGCACCCAGAGCTGACAGGTGTAACTTTTTTAAGTGGTTTGAAGAAGCGACCCCAGGACACGTCACACAGGAGGACTCTCTACCTGCCCTGGTGTTCAGTGATGTGAAGAGCATTGGCTTGTACCTAAGAAGCCAGAACATAGACCTCTATGAGGAATGTCAGCTTTCGGTGAGGTGTGTTCTGATAACAAACAGTGTCTCATTAATCAGAAAGGAGTCCCCTAAGTTCTGAGAGAGGCTGAGGAGATAAGGTACCTAGAAGCACACCTCGTGTTTCCTGCTGAGGGGAACAGTGCCCTAAAGCTGTGTTGGCCCCTCTCTGCATCAAGCAATACCAGGTAACTGTAGGAATGCCATTTTTCTAATCATTTTTATACATAATCCCAATCCCAAGGGAAACCCTGCTGAAGCAGCCACAGCATGGTTTTGATGAGGGCAGGGTCGGCCATAGGTGGTGGCCTGCCACAGCCCAGACTGCAGGTAGCAAGTGCTGCGTTTGGAAATATGTTTCATAGCAGTAGGACTGCCCCAAAGGGAGCTATACTGAGCATGTGCGTGATAACTTAGTAAGAACAGCGTGCACTGGGAGCTCCCATGTGCCAGGCACTCTGCTAAGCACTTTGAGTGTCTATTCAGTCAACATACTCACCTCTAAGACATGGAAATCAGGGGTTAACTTGTTATTCCCATTTTACAGTTACACACTCCTTAGTTGCTGAGATGCTTTTTCTATCTCAGTCTCTTGTAAAACAATGGTAATTCTGTGAGGGCTGCTGTTTCCTTCCTTTGACGCAGTATGTTTTTATTTGTATGTATGTATGAAAGAACATGAGCATACATACATCCTGGTTCTTTGCCTACTGTATTTTAAAAGAATTGTGCCTTCAAGTTTCAGTTATAAAATAAATTAGTCCTGGGGGTGTCATGTACAGCATGGTGACTATGGTTAGCAATACTGTATATAGTCTGTTTAAAAGTTGCTAAGAGGATAAATCTTAAAAGTTCTCATCACAAGAAAAAAATGTGTAGCTACATATGTTATCTAGACTTACCACAGTTGTCATGTCACTGTCTATAAGAATTGCTGCGCTGTACCCCTGAAGCTAATATGAAGTATGTGCCAATTATATTTCAATCAACAAAAAATTTGTACCTTAATATTCAAATTCATTTTTGCTTTTTTACTCATTTTGCAGAAAAGGATTTGATTTTCAAAGAAAACAGTGTGGCAAACTAAAGAAGTTTGCAACCGTAAATCCTGAATTGTATAATGAACCTAAAAGCAAACTGTATCTCAAGCTGAGTCGGAAGGAAAGTTCTTCGGCTTATAGCAAAGGTAGGTTGGTCTGATCGTGTCGATGCCTCAGGCTCTGTAAACTCTCTATCTTTCCAATTTTGTTACTTTTACTTAATTAACCAGAACCGTTAATTTCCCGCAGAGCCGCGGAAGTGACTTTGGAAGGGATTAAAGTCCTATTTCCTTTTATGAGCAGGACTAGGATGCGTAGTGCAGTCCCTGCCTCAGTGAGCCACCTCCGCTATCAGTGGGCATGCCCTCCCCCCATCCCACCCTCCACACACAGTTTGTGCACCTGAATCCCAACCTATGGCTCCTCAAAATGTCTCTAAGTGCATGTAGCCGCATAATTAGATGTTGTACATTCTGATTTAACAGAAATATTTATATACAGTGAAATATAAAACCAATTTTTGGTTGTGTTGCTACATTTAAACAATGTATGTTGCCTGAATAATTGGACTATAACTTAGAAATCCAAAATTGTCCTGGAAAACTAAAATAGTAGTGATCACTTTTACCAGGTCCTCTGTGCTCTTGGTAAGCTGACACTTGAGTTGAGGTTCCTTTTCCTGAAAACCTGGGTTTTGTTTTTGGAGCCTGTTCTCTGATTTCTTCCAGAGCTTTTAGATCCAGGTGAGTGGAAAAGCTCTGATTCAAACTTCCTCGCTTCTTCACTGGCTTGTTTTGGTCATTTCTTATACCCTGACGGGTTTCAAGTATGTCTGTTTGATGTTCCCAGTGAAGATGTCACCACAGTCACTGTCCTCAGGCAGGGAGGCCTTTGTCAAAAAGTACAAAATCACAAATATTTAAAACTTTAATAAAAATTAATATTTAGTTGTATAATTTATTATCTGTATACTCATAATAAACATTATCTTAATCTTAGTTTTGCTAACAACAACTTTTAGCAAAGGTGATCTATTTTAAATAGCTACAATTTCTTCATATTCCATTATTATTTTAAATGTATCTCAACATTTATTTTCAAGGCAAAGAAACACAGACCTAATTCACTTCATGATAAGCACAGATGAGGAAATAAGAATTATAACCTTACAATTTTTTTATAAAGGGAACAGTCTGGGCATATTTTTAAAAATCAATTTATGTAACCAATGCTACTCCAATAAATTTAATAAAAAGGGAAATGGAAAAAATTTATGTAGTTGGTTTATGGAAAATTTATGTAAACCTAACTTGAACACACTTAAAAAAGAAACAGACAACAAGCTTGCCTGACCAGGTGGCTCAGTTGGTTGAGCGTCGGCCCATGCACTGCCTTGATTCCAGGTCAGGGCACATGCCCAGGTTGTGGGTTCGATCCCCAGTGCCCAGTGGTGGGTTGTGTGCAGAAGACAAAACGGATAGGTGTTTCTCTCACATTGATGTTTTTCTCTCCTCTCTAAAATTAATTAAATATATATTTTTAAGACATGAGTAGCTTTAAAAAGTAAAATATTTCTATCCTCAAAAGAGATTTATTCAAATACGAGTTTAAATAATGGGCTGGTTAAAAAAACAAAGGCAGAAAAAGAATTTTTAGATGGTAAAGTTCAGTCATCACATGTGGCTTTTCCCTGGGAACATAGCAAGTTCTGATGCCATCCCTCCCGCCTCCTGCCGGCCCCAGGAAGGGCAGAAGGAGCTGTGTCTGTTTTGAGTGTCCAGGTCCTCTGTGCTCTTGGTAAGCTGACGCTTGAGTTGAGGTTCCTTTTCCTGAAAACCTGGGTTTTGTTTTTGGAGCCTGTTCTCTGATTTCTTCCAGAGCTTTTAGATCCAGGTGAGTGGAAAAGCTCTGATTCAAACTTCCTCGCTTCTTCACTGGCTTGTTTTGGTCATTTCTTATACCCTGACGGGTTTCAAGTATGTCTCCTTCAGGGAACACTTTTTAGGGGGATTTTTGTTCCAAAACCGAAGACTGGCAACTGCTTTCCTTTTTCATGTCTGTTTGACGTTCCCAGTGAAGATGTCACCACAGTCACTGTCCTCAGGCAGGGAGGCCTGGTTAGCCTTTCCTCTGCGCTGTCACCAACACCCTCCCCCTCCAGGTAGTTCTCCATCACTGTTACCCCGGTGAGCTGCTGGACTCTTCTTTGTGTGATGCCACATGTCCATTTTGGGTCAGCAGTGCCTTCTGGGGTTCAGAGGGAACTCAGAGTCCTGTCCAAGGCTTAAGTGGGGGATTTGGAATGGCCATGGCTTCGGGTCCAGGCTGCATCTTGGCTATTTTTATTTTGAATTATTTCCTGGTTTCTTTGCCGGTATTTTGGCTCCCTGGTCTTTTTTCTCCAAGTCCCAGAACTACAGATTTTCTCTAAAAGGTGTTTAAAGTCAACCCCCTTTGAGTCACTTCATGGCATCATCATTGAACCGTAAGTGCAGCGGAAGGCCTGATCGACATGTGCTTATCGGGAAATGCCGATCTCCATTATTTCTTCAGATAATTTCCCTCTTCTTTTTATTTATTTCACTAGGACTTTTATTATTCAGATGTCAGCACTTCTGAATCTAATCTCTAAATCTCTTCACATTTCTTTTACATTGTCTGGGTTTTTGTTCTGTCTTCCTTCTAAATTGCTTATTTTTCTAATGTATCCATTCTTTTTTTTATCCCATTGATTATTACTTTAATTACCATATTTTCCCACACGAATACTGTTGTTCATTTCCTTTTCAGTGGTTCTTGCTCCTATTTGCATTGCTGCACCTTCCCTCACTTCCCCTCTTCCCCAGGCTCACTTCCTGCTTTGTCCATCTGTCTGGTGTCTCCTTTTCTGAAGGACTCCGAGGCCCAGGGCTTTCTATTCAGGTCCTTGTGCCCCTTCAGTGGTTCATTGTTTTGGCCTGTGACCTGCTCCCCTGGGATCTCAGCTGTTCTCTGGCAGTGCATCCGGGGAGGCCGGCCGGGCTCGGTGCTCCCGTGACTCAGGGAGGTGGCTCAGTCCCAGGCCTCCGTTTATGGCCTCTGTCTGTGGATAATTTACTTAACGTCTCTGTCCAGAGAATCATAATAATAATACCTACCTGACATTTACAGTGTCTGTTGACCCAGAATATAACATAGGCTATTGTGTCTTCCTTACAACAAACCCCCATCGATTGAAACCTGCAGATGACTGATCTGCTCCCTGGTCATGGTGCCCAGTACTCATGCACGTGGCCACCCCTTCTCACTCAGATCCCTCCCTGGTCACTGCCCCCTGGAGTCGGCCCTGAGCCTCTGTGTTGAGGGTCACATGCCCAGTTTCAATCTCAGGACAGACCCTGGAGTCAGCGGCTCAGGAGTGATGCCCCACTCACTTCCTACACCCACAGCCACAGCTTCCTGTGGCTGCTGAGCTTGAGGGTTTCCTGAAGTCCCCTGAGAAAATTCTCTCTCTGTCTTTTCTTTTTCCTCCCAGTATTCCTCCCTATCATCTGCAGGGATTAGTAGTTTCCAAGCTTTGTAGATTTTATCATTCCATAAGAATCTCCCTTCTTAGAAGTGGGGGTGGCCTTCCCGCGCGGTCCTGGTCTGTACGGTCATTGCAGTGGGACGTAGGAGAACGGAGCGGGAACACACTTCTCCTGTCAGCTGTCGTGAATTAGACATCTTTCTACAAATTGTGGCAAATGTTGAAGAAAGTAAATATTAGCAAATGGAAATAAATTGTTTAGATATGTTACCTCAATTGGAAAATACTTTTAAATTAGTTAGGTATAAAATATACCGCAGTGTAGCTCAGCTTTTTCTAAAATAGTTTCCTAAACATATTGACTAAAATAATAGTTCTCAGGAGGCATTGATAAGTTAATGTAAAGAAAAGGGGGCCTGTGGCTGGATAGACTGGGAAAGTGCCAAGTTAAACACAGTCTCAGCCCAGGCCTTCAAGCCTTGCGTGTGCTGCTGTGTGCTGGGCTTTCCTGGATGGGACTGTGCCCGCGAGCTGTCTTTCCTGAGGCAGATGAGACTCGTCTGGATCAGTTAATTGTAGAAGTTGTTTAGAGTCCGGATTATAAATAATGCATATGAACAGTAAGCATTTTATTTTAAAATAGATGAACATTTTTATTTAATGAAATTTTGACAGTCAAGGCTTTTGTTCAGAATGTGGGTTTTTGATTGGAGATCCGTTCATTGTTCTCGTATAAACCATCCCCACAGTGCACCGCCCACGAACGTGCCGTCTGACCCACCACCTGGGCAAGGATGCAGACACCTTGGAAGCAGTCTGAGTGGAGAGCAATTTACATTTGCTCTCTTTTCTCATGTTTTACACTGATCTCCTCTGTACTAGAGTCAGAAGTGGTTTTTTGTGTTTTGGGTTCATTTCTTCCTTTCTTTTTAAATATATTTTATTGCTTTTTTACAGAGAGGAAGAGGGAGGGATAGAGAGTTAGAAACACTGATGAGAGAGAAACATCGGTCAGCTGCCTCCTGTACACCTCCTACTGGGGATGTGCCCGCAACTAAGGTACATGCCCTTGATCGGAATCGAACCCAGGACCTTTCAGTCCGCAGGCTGACGCTCTATCCACTGAGCCAAACCAGTTAGGGCTGGGTCCCTTTCTTTAGCAAATCCTTTAAATTAAGTCTTTCTAAATTGTTCGCTTAGGTTTTCTTAAAACAGTTTTTTTCTTCATATTCATAATGGTTGAAATAATACATGATTAAGTTATATGATTATAACAACAGATACAACTGGTATAAATAAGTTTTAGAACAAATGCAGTTTAAAAAAAGACAGATAAAGTTGACTCTCTTTTTTAACTTTCTTTAAAAAAATATGTTTTTATTGCTTTGAGATAGAGAGCGAGGAAAAAAACATTGATGTGAGAGAGAAACATTCATCAGTTGCCTCCCGTGCGCACTCCAATTGGGGATCGAACCCGCTACCTGGATGTGTGCCCTGACCTTTCAGTGCACAGGGTGACGCTCAACCAACTGAGCCACCGGCCAGGGCTAGAGTTGACTTTTTGCAAGCGTTAACTCTGCTGGTGGTAGAAACTGTGCTCAGACGTTCGTGCAGTGGCCTGCTGGCCGCAGGGTCACAGTGTGCTCTGGGGATGGGTGGGCAGGCTCTACAGAGAGAAGGCAAACTGTTCATTCTCTGCAGACTCAGGCTAGCGGAAGTCTGGGAAGAGAATGCATTCCATCCCCATGGACTGCCAACCTTTTCTGAGCATGGAAACCACTATACCGCAGAGCATCTCTCTAGACCAGCGGTTTTCAACCGGTGTGCCGCAAGAATGTTTAAAACATGCATTCCTGCCTATTGAGTCAGGGTCACTGACCTCTTCTCCCTCATATTGTCAGATAAAAATTGACAACAGCCAACCAACAATAGCCATCCAGTGTGAGTGATTTAAAATTGTAACCTATTTTTTTGTGTGAGATCAGCAAAAAATATTTTGTGTGTGCCACACAGAATCTTAGTAATTAGTTTATGTGTGCCATAAGATGAAAAAGGTTGAAAATCGCTGCTCTAGACTAATAGTCTACCTGGAGAAAGTCTGATGTAGCTATAAGGCTGTTCTAGAAGAGATGAGTTAGATGTTGTCTGCTTTATTTACACTTTTTTATAATAACTTTAAAACCATGAAAGTAATCTAGTTAAAAACATGGAAAAGAAGTGGTATATGTTCAGGTCCTCATTTGGGTGGAATCTTGCAGATGACAATAACCAATTTTGTTTTTTGAAAAATAGTGTAGGACTAGGCACCTAAGAAATCTAAGTAGTTCTGGATTGAGCATAGTCCTGAGTCCTCTCCATGTCTGCTTTCAGACGATCTGTGGGTGGTCTCCAAAACCCTGGACTTCGAGCTGGACACGTTCATTGCCTGCAGCACTTTCTTCGGGCCGTCGTCTGCCAACAAGGTGGAGCTGCTTCCTCTGAAAGGCTTCTTCCCCTCCCGGTGGCCCACGGACAGTGAGTATCGCCACGCCTTGTTTACCAAAGAGAGGACAGGTGTGAGCGCGCTGCGAGCTGGAGTGCTGACTTGTGTGGGTTCTTTGATTAGAGCCAAGAAAAAGTACCCACTTCTGCTTCCTGCGTTGTGTCCCTGGAAACACGTGTGACAGATGACACTGTAAATGTTTCTGCAGTTCAAGCCCCAGAGGGCTATCGACACCCAAACACCCTGACCCTCACTGAGGTACTTTGTTGAGGTTGCATTTACACGACATATACCTGATTTTTAAATAAGAATTTTGTCAAATAATTTCTTGTATTAAATTTTATTCTCTTGGTTTACTTAATTCCCTTGGTTCTTTATTCTAGTCAGGCACATTGTAAACAAATCAATTACTTTCATATCAAGAAGTTCTCAGATTTTGCAAGGAATTTTGAGAGCAGTTGAGCAGAGGGTGTTTTATGTGGAGGGATGTTGCCATTGGCCCTGGGAAGCTCCTGGTGAGGCCAGGCCGTCAGCCTCATTCACTGAAGGGCCAGTGCCACCCATTGGTGAACCTGGGCGTCTCCTGCATTGGCTGCTCTGGGATAATTTCTGACATCTGGGATTTGGCCCATGACTAATCCTATCTAATAAAGAGGGAATATGCTAATTAACCATCACTTCGTCACAAAGATGGCTGCACCCACAGCTGAGGCCAAGTTCTCATAGGAGCCTTAACAAGCAATCAGCAGGGACCTGAGGCTATGCCCTCTCCCGCCCCCGTGCAGCTTGACAGGGGACCTCAGGCTGGCAGGGCTTGACAGGGGACTTTAGGCCACACCCCCCACCCGGCAGGGCTTGACAGGGGACCTCAAGGTGCACTTCCTGTCCTGGTGCTGGGGTAGGGGACCTCAGGCTGCTCCCCCTGCTCCAGCGCCAGGCTGGGGGACCTCAGGCTGCGCCCCCCACCCAGCGGGGCTTGACGGGGGACCTCAAGGTGTGCTTCCCGCCCTGGTGCTGGGCTAGGGGACCTCAGGCTGCGCCCCCCGACCCCGGCACCAGGCCGGGGGACCTCAGGCTGCACCCCCACCCCAGCACTGAGCCAGGGGACCTGAGGCTGTGCCCCCCTGCCTGGCAGGGCTTGACAGGGGACCTCAAGGTGCACCCCCAGTGCTGGGTTGGGGGAACTCAGGCCGAGCCCCCTGCCCAGGGGGGACCTGAGACTGCACTCTCCCCCCTCCCCCGCCTGGCGAGGCTTGACAGGGGACCTCAGGCCATGCCCCCCACCCAGCGGGGCTTGACAGGGGATCTCAGGCCATGTCCCACACCTGGTGGGGCTTGATGGGGGACCTCAAGGCATGCCCCCCCACCCCGGTCTGGGCTGGGGGACCTCAGGCCATGCCCCCCCGTCCTGGCGCTGGGCCAGGGGACCTGAGGCTACGTTCCCTGCCCGGCGGGGCTTGACAAGGGTGGGACTAGCCAGGTCTGGATCTATCCCAATGATGGGGGGCGGCTGGGTCTTGGTCTCACGCAACTTTGAGGCGCATGTGGGTGGGCGGGGATTTGACTCTGGGTCCCGTGGTGTGTCCCAGACTCTGACAGGAGGAAGGTTTTCATATACATTTTACTAATTTTCTTTTATCTCTGACACTTCTATTATAGAGAAAGGGCAAATAGCAATATTAAATTATTTCCTCTAATTAATCCCCTTTTAATGTGCATGAATTTCGTGCACCGGGCCACTAGTTAAAGACATAACATTTAGTGACTCATTCAAGTATTTCATATATGTTTTAACTTGTGTGTGTGTGTGTGTGTGTGTGTTAATCCTCACCCGAGGAGAGAGTGGAAGGGGGGGATGGAAAGTGAGAGAGAAACATCAATGTGAGGGACACATCGATTGGTTGCCGCCCGCACCCACCCCACAGGGGTGGGATGGAACCTGCAACCCAGGTACGTGCCCTTGACTGAGAATGGAACCCAAGATGCTCTGGTGCGCAGGCCGACACTCTAAGCCCTAAGCTGTCGGCCAGGCTAACTCCATATTTTCTGTGGGAACTGAGTAGATAGCTGGAGTTGTCTAGTGAAGTGAACATTGGTCACTTCAGAGTCCTCACCAATATCAGTGTCTAATTTCCTGCTTCCCATATAGTTCTATGAAGTAACTGATGAAATGCAGCAAAGTGCTCAGAAATGACACAGATGCTGCAGGGACAGGGCGGGGTGCTGACTGGGTAGCTGTGCATGTCAACCACGTGACTCCACAGTGTCTGTTAATCTGTCCATCGACTGCTGTGTGTGGCCCACGCCCCTCAGGGTACAGTCACGGACCCACACACAGTGTGCCTGTGCAGACGGCAGGACGGAGCGCGTGTGCCGAGGGCTTGTTGCAGCCTGGGACTGGTTCAGCACCGGCTCTGAGCTGCGTGGACACTCTCTAAGGTGCTGACGGTCTTTGTTGTGTGCACTGACGCTCCTCTCCATGCCCTCTCCGCAGCAGGAGTCCACGCGCTGTGGGTCTGCAATGCCAGCACAGAGCTGACCACCCTGAGAAACATGCAGGAGCACTTTAACCCCACGACCCTGCCTCTGACGCAGCACCTGTTGGCCATGTAAGTCCTTCCCCGTGGGGCGTGGGTACCCAGGAAAAGTACATCCCGTACATTTTGCAACAAAATTGTAATTGTCTCTCAGAGAATACTAGTATGAGAGGACTGCCTGGGAGGCACACATTGTTTCCCATCAACCATCCGTTCCTCTATCGCCCATTGTGGTTGGGCTAATAGATGCTACTGCAAATTATTTTCCCATGTCAGAATAATTTCTTAAGGATCATTTGAGTATTTTTTTATTCTTATGTATTTTTATTCCATAAATTATTTAACATTTAAAAGAATAATTTTACATTATCAAAGTATCATGTTATACACCTTAAATTTACAATGTTATATGTCAGATTTATTCAATTAAAAATCTTTTTATATATATATATATTTTTATCGATTTCAGAGAGGAGATGGAGGCGGGGAGAGAAAGAGAGAGAAACATCAATGATGAGAGAGAAACATTGATTGCTGCCTCCTTCACGCCCCACACTGGGTATGAGCCCACAACCAGGGCCTGTGCCCTGACCCAGAGTCGACTCAACCACTGAGCTATACCAGCCGGACTAAACTTTTCAATAATTATTTACAGTTTGAATCCAGAATGTACATTGGTACTAGTTTTATTTTTGACATAATCTTTATCTCATTTTTAATTTCTCAAGTATCATGCCTTCTTTAAAAAAATTGGTAGTGATATTGTTAAATTACTTAAAATGACAAAACTATTTTTGAATTTGGAATGTTATGGTCTATTTGGTTTCATTCTTCTTACCACAATGAAGTCTTCGGTTTAAAAAAATCCATGTACTTTCAATATTTTATTTTTCTACTTTGAAATGAACTCAGTCTTTATAGTACTAAAGCCAACTTATCTCTGACAGTTTTACTTGAAGTAGAGGCTGTATTAATTTCCTGAGCCAGCTTGCATAATAAAGCCTGGGGTCCGTGTCAATACACCACTTAGTAGCTGGGTACTTGTGGGGAGAAACATTTAATATTTTTGTATCTCTATTTGGGTAGATTAACTGCTTCCTAGCGTTGTGAAGATCCCAATAAAGAATATGTGCAATACTCAGCATAGTGTCTGCACGTAGTAGGTATTCAACAATGTTTGTTCTTTTCTCTTTTGTGCTCATAAAAGGACGTTCTCTGAGGTGCTGGTAAAGTGAAGGTTAAGTTATAAACAGGTCTACTCCCCTGTTTCAAAAGCCCCTCATTTTTCTTTGATTTTATTTCTCCTTTTTACTAGGCCTTCGTCAACCACAGTTAGCAATAAGAGAGTGGATAAAAGAAAATTTGTCCCACCGGCCTTCTCAAATACCAACACAAACTGTGAGTTGCCCGGCCCAGGAGCAGCCCTGCAGTTAGCCAGTGAGTTCATCCAGGCATACCAGTTGAACGAGGACCAAGCTTCAGCTCTCACCCAGATAGCATGCATGGTGGCATCGCGCGGGCCTGCCGAGGAAGGGAAGGGGTTGCCCCCCGGCACCCTCCCTATCACCATCGTCCACGGTGAGGGTCAGGGGAGGGTGCCAGGCAACACCTGGTTGTATGGAACCCCCTGCAACCAGCCCTTGGTCATATACAAGTCTCTGTGACTTGGTCTGCTCCTCTGTCCCTTCCTAGTCAAATGCGATCCCAGGAGGACTCTTAAGAGATGTTTGGACCCACTTTAGAAGCTGTAAGAGCAGCATGGGCATGAGTAGCACTGTGCCCATCACTGGCATATTCAAGTTTGACCCAGACATCGGCCCGGAGCCGTCACAGCGATGCCAGTGTGTGGCTGTCATGGTGGGCGTCTGTTTTGATGAGCAAAGCCGTTATGAACTCCTGCTCAGCTCACTCCCCATCCTCCCAGCAACTGTCCCAAACCTTCCTCCTTCCTGGCCATGCTGGCCCCTGCCCCAGCCCTGAAACAGGACATGCAGCTCAAAGCAGACTCCTATGCACCTACCTTTGCCCTGTTCTTGTTTCTGGGCTTTGTCCCCATGAGGAGCTTGACTTTCTCTGCCTCAGAGCTAACACTCCATCTGGATTCTGTCCTCGCTTAACCCTTTCCCTTCTCAGACCTGCACCCCAAAGTGATCCAACTTTCTGTCCTGTTCTGAAGGTTAGTATCACATTCACCCTGTTGACCAAGTTGGACACCTGGGATTCATCCTCAGTGAGTCTTTCTCGCTGATGAAGTGACTTTCTCTCAACCCTCCTTCCTATTCATCCCTCCCCATCAGATGAGTCGCTGAGATGTGTTGTTTCTGTCTTTTATGGTGATTCCCATCAGATCATGTGCACCCCTCAATCCAAGCCTCCACCTACCTCCACATTCCTAGTAAGTGAGACCAGGCCCTGGAGCGGGAATCCTGGACTCCATCCCAGCTCCATCATCTATTAGCGCTACGATCTTGGGCAGGTTACTCACCTCGTGGCTTTAATTCCTACTCTGTACACGGGTTAGTAAGAGCCTCTGTTTCATCTGGTTGGAGGACTGATGTGTTGACTTAGATAAAGTCTTGGGCCGGTCCTGGCATGTGGGAGGCACCTGGTAAAGTGGGCATGTGTTATCGCCATGATCACCTCACACTGCTCTAATTGAGTTTTACCCTTCTGTCAACCCATGGTCATTGGTACCAATTCAGTGCCAACAGGAATCCCCACTTTGGGATGCGGTGGAGAAGGAAACTTCCTTCAGGGAAAACAGCTCAATGGTGATACAGCTGGGCTGTGAGAACAGTGACTCGGAGGCAGCCCTGGGCCAGGCCCTCTGGCTCAGCAGCTCTGAGACGTCCTGGCTCAGCCAGGGAGCCGCTGTTCAGTGTTGGGTGGAAAGGGAAAGGGGCTCCCAGAGCCAGAGGGGAAGTGACTTCTGTGGACCCCTGATTGGTTCGTTCTCATGCAAATGAGGACTCAAATCCTCAAAGTGTGACTGGTCCAAAAGGCACTGTCCTGATTGGTCAGAATAGAGCCACACTGGTTGGTCAGAGTTGCTCAGCTCTGATTGGATGGGGAGAGCCAAGTACTTTATAAGGGCTGGCTCAGCTGCAGGGCCCAGGACAGGCTGCTCCCTGAAGGGCAGTGCTCAGGAAAGCCCCTGTAGAAATGGCTGCAAAGCTCTTTTTTTTCCCTTTTCTTTTTTTGAGCCAGCCGCCAGGAGCACTTCTTAGTAGCTGTTTTCTTTCTCAGGATTCACACTTCATATTTCCATTCAACTAGTTTTACCAAAACACTCTGAGTAAGTCAGTTCCCCTGCTTAAGATCCTTCAGGGACTCCCCCGTCTTCAGGACAAAATTCATTTTTTACCCACAGCAAGCAGAACTCTGGGACTTGCCCCTCGCCTTCCTCTCAGCCTCGCCTCTGGCATGTTAGCTTCTCCAGCCTCTGCTGAAAGGACCTTGGCTTCTGGGGTCTGCGTGTCTTACTCTGGGCGACTTAGTTCTGCTTGTTTGTGGGAAGCGTTCCCACCTCCACCAAATTAGGTGTTCCTTCTCTGATGCAGTCATGGTGTTACTTCCCAGGTTAACTACTTATTATTAAATGCATGGGGCAACACTCATAGCATGACATAAGGTGCAGGTGTACAGGTTGTCACTTGACATTTGTGTGCTGAGTCCAGTTTCCTCCCATCACACTCATTTGACCCCTTTGGCCACTTCTTCCCCCACATGTCATGTCATTACTGTTTCTTCTCTGGCTGTTTTCCTAAGTACACTGTGGTCTCACTAAGAGATCTTTGGGTTATTCATCTATTTATCCTGGTGCTGAGCACAAACTGGGCACTCTGTTCATGTTTTTTTAATGAATTAATTAAATGAAGGAGAGAGGGAGATGGTGACATTATTTCTTGTGCTTTCAGAAATTATGATTCCGCCTTTATTTTTCCCTTCCTTCCAAACAAGTAGGAGTTTTTGGAGCAGGAAAGAGCTACTTGCTGGCAGTGGTGATTCTGTTTCTGGTGCAGCTGTTTGAAAAGAGTGACGCTCCCACTGCGGGAAGTGCACGGCCGTGGAAAGTGCTGGTTTCTTCTTCCACTAACGTAGCTGTGGACAGAGTACTCCTCGGGTGGGTATGACACGTGAGCATGAGGAGCTGGTGGTGGAGGTCTGTTGTTGAGAGGGGCCATCTACCTTGGGCCCAGATGTGAGACCTCTGTCTCTGACTCGAGCCATATCCATGAGACAGTAACAGGCTACCTTGCTCGTTTGTAAGTTGTAGGAAATCAGATTTCAGACCTGACAGCCTTGGCATAAGGATAGGATGTCCACCCGTGCCAAAACTTGAGTACAGCAGGAAGCACATGGGCTGAGAGGTGGACTTGGGGCCCTGACCTCCTAACCCCAGACAGGCCTCGGCTCAGGGTCGTGCCAGTTGCCTGCACCCTGACTGAGGAGCTGGGGCCTCCCTTCAGGACAGAGAGCCTGCCCACTGCTTGTCACGTCTAAACTAGTGGGTCCCCATGCTCCTGTTCCTCCGACAGCCCAGGCTGCTGCATGTGGGGGCTCCCTTGGGACACCCCTGCCCTCCATAGGACTCGGAGGCAGTGCCTGTGCCGTGAGTGGAAGCCCTACGTCTCTGGGTCTGAGACCAGAAGCAACTGAAATGCAGGTGTACAAACAAGATGTTGCAGAGCTGAACAGCTTGAGTTATGCCTCTGGCTCAGTGAGAGGCTCTGAGGAAGCAATAGCACGGCCTGTTCTGCAAAGTGCTTGTGGTTGTTTAAGAATCTATTGAAAACCCAAACAAAGATTACATACGGTTCACCCATCTTTAATCATCTGAATTTCAACTTAAATGAAAAGTTTGATTAGGAGAAGTAATTCCCCATACTATATAATAAAGAGGGAATATGCAAATTGACCATCACTCTGTCACAAAGATGGCTGCACCCACAGCTGAAGCCAAGTTCCCATAAGGAGCCTTAACGAGCAATCAGCAGGGACCTGAGGCAACACCCTCCCCCGCCCCCATGGGGCTTGACAGGGGACCTCAGGCCACATCCCCCACCAGGAGGGGCTTGACAGGGAACTTCAGGCCGCGCCCCCGACCCCGGCACCAGGCCGGGGGACCTCAGGCCACGCCCTCCACCCCAACACCAGGCCAGGGGACCTGAGGCTGTTTCCCCCTGCCTGACGGCTTGATAGGGGACCTCAGGCCGTGCCCCCCACCCAGTGGGGCTTGACAGGGGAACCTCAAGGTGCACCCCCAGTACTGGGTCGGGGGAACTCAGGCCATGCCCCCCCGCCCAGCGGGGCTTGATGAGGGACCTGAGACCGCGTTCCCCTGCCGGTGGGGCTTGATGGGGGATCTGAGGCTGCGCCCCCCTCCCGGTGCTGGGCAGGGGGACCTGAGGCTGTGCCCCCCTGCCTGACAGGGCTTGATGGGGGACCTCAGGCCATGCCCCCCATCCAGCAGGGTTTGATGGGGGACTTCAAGGCACACCCCCGCCCTGGTCTGGGCTGGGGGACCTCAGGCCGCAACCCCCGCCCCAGCACCAGGCCAGGGGACCTGAAGTCATGCCCCCCGCCCGGCAGGGCTTGATGGGGGACCTCAAGGTCTCCTTCCTGTCCTGGTGCTGGGCTAGGGGACCTCAGGCTGCGCCCCACACCAGGTGGGGCTTGACAGGGGACTTCAGGCTGTGTCCCCCACCTTGGCACCAGGCTGGGGGACCTCAGGCCACACCGCTGGCACCGGGCCAGGGGATCTGAGGCTGTGCCCCCCTGCCTGGCGGGGCTTGACAGGGGGCCTCAGGCTGTGCTCTCCACCCAGCAGGGCTTGTCAGGGGACCTCAAGGTGCATCCCCAGTGCTGGGTCGGGGGAACTCAGGCCGCGCCCCCCACCCAGCAGGGCTTGACAGGGGATCTCAGTCCATGTCCCCCACCTGGCAGGGCTTGATGGGGGACCTTAGGCCACGCCCCCCATCCTGGCACGGGGCCAGGGGACCTGAGGCTACGCCCTCTGCCCGGCGGGGCTTGACAAGGATGGGACTGGTTGGGTCTGGATCTAGCTCAATGGGGGTGGGGCCTGCTGGGTCTGGGTCTCACACAATTTTGAGGCACATGTGGGTGAGCAGGGACTTGACTCTGGGTCCCGTGGTGTGCCTCAGACTCTGACAGGGGAAGGTTTTCGTATACATTTTACTAATTTTCTTTCATCTCTGATACTTCTATTATAGAGAAAGGGCAAATAGCAATATTAAATTATTTCCTCTAATTCCCTTTTAATGTGCACGAATTTCATGCACAGGGCCACTAGGCCTATATAATAAAGAGGTAATATGCAAATTGACTGTCACTCCAACACACAAGATGGCTACCCCCATGTGGACACAAGATGGCTGCCACAAGATGGCCAGCAGGGGAGGGCAGTTGTGGGCGATCAGGCTGGCAGGGGAGGGCAGTTAGGGGCAATCGGGCCGTCAGGGGAGCAGTTAGGTGTCGATCAGGCTGGCAGGCAGGCAGGTGGTTGGGAGCCAGCAGTCCTGGATTGTGAGAGGGATCCAGTGGGATCAGGCCTAAACGGGCAGTCGGACATCCCTCAAGGGGTCCTAGATTGGAGAGGGTGCAGGCTGGGCTGAGGGACACACACACACACACACCATGCTCGAATTTTGTGCACCAGGCCTCTAGTTATAAATAACATGGTGACAAAGATCCTCAAACATAAATCTTTGTCTCCGATTCTGATTTTCTCTGAGGAAAAAGTCCTTGGCCTAGAATAAAAGATAGGAATATACTGTGCAAGCAAGCTTGCACTTCATACGTAAGAATGCATGTTTTAAGTCCTCTGTAGAATGCGTTATATTAAAACTCTTTCAGCCATATTGCATTTACATTGAGTTTAAGCATTTCACATTGAATTACAAAACTAAAAGATGCTGTTACACAGAATTAATTTTAATAAATATTACATGAAACTTTGTTTTATACTCTGCTTTCTAAACAACCAGATTCTCTTTTACCTTGTTTTGTTTAAAGGCTTCTCAGTCTTGGATTTGAAAAGTTTGTCCGAGTGGGGAGTGTTAGAAAGATTGCCAAGCCGGTCCTACCTTACAGGTAAGAAATCATAATTCCAAAGTCACAGCGTGCTCACAGAAACACAGTAATGTTATATAACTCATACCTTAAATGTTTTTTGAGGAAGAAGAGAGAAAGCTTTATCTTTTTCTTGGTTAACTTAGGAAATCTGTTTTTCACTTTTTTGTAATGTTTTGGAAATTGAATGAAGAAGGGTATTTTATATCATTCTTTCTTAGCTTGCATGCTGGTTCAGAAAATGCCAGTGAGCAATTGAAGGAACTCCATGTGCTGATGAAACAAGACCTGACTCCCATGGAAAGAGTCTATGTGAGGAGAAGCATCGAGCAGCATAAACTGGGGACCAACAGGACCCTCCTGGGGCAGGTGAGGGAACTGCTGGGCAGGTGAGGGAACTGCTGGGCGGGGGAGGGAACTGCTGGGTAGGGGAGGGGACTGCTGGGGTGGGGGAGGGACCTGCTGGGGTGAGGGAGGGACCTGCTGGGTAGGGGAGGGACCTGCTGGGGTGGGGGAGGGACCAGCCTCACTTTGGTCTGAGTTTACAGAAACCTCAGGTTCCTTTTATTCCTGCTGATGGAGGCCAGTGACCACATCCAATTAGAAAATTCATTGATTTTCCTCTTTTTTATATTTAGATCCAGAGATTAAATACCAGCTTTTATCAGGCATTTTGCCTTGGGAATAATGGTATTCTGGTATAATATCTAAGTCTGTGAGATTCAAATAAACTTACAACTACCAGTGCATGGAATATACTGTTGTTGGAATGAGTCAGCTGACCTTTCCTTATTAGTGAGTCAAGTTAGGAGTGTGCTTGACCGTGAGCAGGTCCGTTCGCCCGCGTGTCCAGTGCATCCGTGGAGAACGCGGCCTGTGCTGTTTATTCAGCCTCAGCTAGAGGATAAAAAGTGTGTGTGATCCCTGACATTTAAGATCCTGTATTATAACAGCTTCCTTCTGAGTGTCCGAGTGTGCCTTTATTCTGCCAATAAGCTGTGGCTTTGGGAGCTGTGCCTGTGTTCCCATTTCTCAGGTGGGACAGTGGGGAGTGGACATAGTGGCCTGTGGTCTCTGATTGCAGGGATTCCCACCTTCAGTTCTGATTCCACCTGCAGGCTCTTTGGTAAATACGCCCTCTTGTTTTCTAAGTAGCTGATGACGCTCACATCCCTGTGCCCAGGTCCGCGTGGTGGGCGCCACCTGCGCAGCCTGCCCGTTCCCCTGCATGGCCGGCCTGCGGTTCCCCGTGGTGGTGCTGGACGAGAGCAGCCAGATGACAGAGCCCGCCTCTCTCCTCCCCATCGCCAGGTAACCGCCGGGCACGGCTCAGCACCACTCCTCCCAGGCTCTGGTGGAAATCCTTGGCAATTCAAGTGCTACACTGACGTTTTAAAGAACCCCGGGGGGAGGGGGATTTGGGGGGCTAATGTACCAGTGTTTTGTTAGGGGGCATGTAGGCTCCCAGAGGATGGCTCTCGAGCCAGTGCCCCTGCACCTCCGGGCTGCTCACTGTGGAAGGTGCCTCTAGCCACCATCTGAGAACCCAGCTCTGCTTCAGTTGCCTCTCTTCATCTCACTCCCATGCTTAGTTTCTGAAAATAGTTTTTAGATTATGAAAGGATATCAAGTAGATAAAAATAAATAAAAAATGACAATTTGTCTTAAAATGTAGAAGACTGACATTTTCTAAACTATCTCAGCCACCGAAACATGGTGCTTTTAAAACATCTCTCACTCACGAATCCCGAGGTGGCGGGAGGAGGCCTGGACTTGGACTCAGCGGGCCTGTCCCCAGGTGAGGGGGGCGTTGGTCCCAGTTGTCGCAATTGGCCGGGATTGGCAGGTTCCTGCATCACAATTGGCCGGGATGAGTAGGTTCCTGCATCCAGGGCCTCTCACTGTTACACTGGGACTGTCCTGAACGAAGGAGGATGAGTTAGTCTCCCCAACCAGGAGCCAGGGACAGAGGAGCGCTAAGGCCATGCATAGAGGGTGGAGGAGTCACACTTTGGAGCACCTACTGAATATTAACACATTATCCATGTGCTTTATTACGTCCTCACCACAGCCATACAAGGCCTGGTCACATCCAGGTCACTGATGAATGCTAATGCTCACATTAGATAACCTGCCGTGTTTATAGAGAGTCATAGAGCTGGGATGTGAATATAGGTTTTTGAAATAGGGGTTCCCATACCCAGTTCCTATATGGTGCGGGACGGGGGAGGGTTCCCCACCCCTCCAGCAAGCAGCCCTCCCAACACCAGCTGGAGAACCAAAACCTCCCCTCAGCTCTGACATGATCACCCGCAGGCAGTGTCAGAGCCGCAGGTTGAGGGCTGTCCTGCAAGACCCACTTCTGATGCCAGGGCAAGGCCTAGGCTGCTGACCAACTGGGTGCAGACGGAGGTTCCAGTGACCCTCCAACTCAATGCCGGTCCCAGGTCTAGGCTGGTACCTGAACTTCTGACCGACTGGCCATAAACCAGAGGTTCCCTTGATTTTCTTGGGTTCCATTAATTTGCCAGAGCATTTGCAGAACTCAGAAAAACATATTATCTCCTGATCCCCAGTTCACCCTCTCTTGCTTCCCCACTCCTTTGTGCTCACCATCCCAGCTCCGAACCCTCCTGTTTCCATGGAGGCTCATCACCTGCACGTGATTGATTAGCTCGATGACCACTGGGGATCCAGTCAACTCCCTGGGGGTGGGGGGTTGGGGCTGGGACTGGAAGCTCCATCCCTCCATTCCCAGGGTTCCCCTGGCAACCAGCCCCGCCTTCGGTGCTGTGCTAAGGTCGCCTTATACACAGAACAAAGGAACTTGATCCCTTTCACCACTTGGGAAACTCCCAGGGTTTCCAGGGCACAAGCAGGAATTGTGGGTGAGACCAAATACGTATGACAGACTGTGGTCATCTGAGTGACCACATACATGGTTCTGGTAACTGACAATACCACATGTTTTCCACAAAACATGGGCATCCCCTCTCCCATTCCCATCTCCCCACTTTACTCCTATTTGGAAGGACATTAAGCCCGAGAGCCTAATATCACCTTGCAGTAGTTTAAACCAGATTATTCCCAAGGAAAGCTCCTAAGTCTACAGTTATAGATTCTGAAATCACTGTTTTCTCAGAGCGCGTTCTATGAAATGCTGGTTCTGTGCAAAGGAGGGTACACTAAGTAGGGCTTATGTGGGAAAATAAAGTTATATAAAGGGTTTCTTCACTCATAGCCTCGGGGCCTTTGAATACACTTAGCACCATGAAGCCTTGTTCTTGGAGCGGCATGGTCCTCGGATTCTTTGAAATGAATTTTAGAAAACAGTATATGTCAGTGCTTCCTGTCGCTCCATCTAACTTTTGGATCTGTGTTTAGGTTTGAGTGTGAAAAGCTGGTTCTCGTTGGGGATCCCAAGCAGCTTCCCCCCACTATCCAGGGATCGGATGCGTCTCATGAAAACGGGTTAGAGCAAACTCTGTTTGATCGACTCTGCTTAATGGTAGGCACTACCGCCAGACTCACAGCATGATCCCATCCTGGTCTAACTGCGTAGGCTGATAGGAAAGAAGACCTTGGTTGTTTAGAAAGCACTCATCTCACCCAGCTGGCATAGCTCAGTGGTTGAGCGTCGACCTATGAACCAGGAGGTCAGGGTTCGATTCCCCATCAGGACACATGCCCGGGTTTCAGGCTTGATCCCCAGTGGAGGGCGTGCAGGAAGCAGCTGATCCATGATTCTCTTTCATCGTTGATGCTTCTATCTTGCTCTCCCTCTCCCTTCCTCTCTAAAATCAATAAAAAAAATTTAGAAATAAAAATAAAGCACTCATCCTAAAGAAAAGTAGAACCCCATAATTTAAGTGCTCCTTTATAAAATGAGCCTTTTTCCTATATATTTTAGTAGTTGGAAGAAAGTATATAGCTTTTACTCTAAAATAAAAATAAACACCTATGCTCTATTATCCATGCCCTGTTTTTAGAGCTCTACTTCACATTAAAAATTTAACAAATGAATCATTTATCTATTTATAACTGAGGTGACGTTCACATAACATAGAATTAGCCACATTAACCTAAGTGGCATTCACTACATTCCCAGTCCTCTGTCTGGTCCCAAACACATTCCCTCCCTCCCGCCTCCCTCCTGCCCAGCCCCCACTGTCTGCTCTGTCTGTGGACTTGTCTACTCTGGGTGCTTCATGTTTCACACTCACCACCCTCACACCAGGCAGCTTGAACCATACACGTGTGACTTCCTGTGTCTGGCTTCTTCCACTCAGCACGTCCTTGAGGCTCCTCCACATTGTAGCACATATCGTACTGTTACATTATGGTCTCCCCTTATCCGAGAGAGTACGCCCCAAGTCCCCAGGGATGCCTGCCACTGCGATCCGAGCCCTACGTACACCGTGTTTTTTCCTGCACACACATGCGCTTTATGGCTCCTCTGTGGCATATGCAGATTGCTTTGGGGCCATTATTAGGAAATCGGGATGACGTGAGCACGAGCCCCGTGGCACTGTGGTAGCCCATTGGGTAACAGGCTGAGTGACTCGTGGGCGGGTGGTGTCCGCAGGGGGACCCGCTGAGCGAAGGGATGGTTCATGGCGGGCAGGGCAGATCGGAGGTGAAGATTTCCTCACCCTGCTTGTTAGATCATGAGTCTAAGGTTTGACATGTTTTATATTTTATGATTTTGTGGTGTGGTAGTCATTGACCACGAGAATATTTTTAGTAATTAAAAAATTTTATTTACTGTCTACTCTATCATGTTTCTGATTCATTTAGTAAGAGCACAATATGGCAATACTTTTAACTTTCAAAATATTATCTTTTTTTCCCTTAAGAAAAAAGTGCTGTTTTAAGTTTTTACTTTTCTTCATTTAAACTTCTTAGGGCCACAAGCCGGTCCTGCTGAGAACCCAGTACCGCTGCCACCCGGCCATCGCTGCTGTGGCTAACGACCTGTTTTACGGCGGCGGCCTCAGGAACGGCGTCTCGCAGGCTGAGAGGGGCCCGCTGCTCGCCTGGCTGCCCACCCTGTGCTTCTACAACGTCCTGGGGCAGGAGCAGGCACGTGCCATCCGGCGGGAGCCAGCACAGCCCTGTGTCCTGTTATCTGTGGTTGTGGTGGTGTGATTTTCTCGGTCTTTCCTCGCCTTTCTGGGAAATGTAATTTTGGGTCTGTTTTTCATTCCAGGTGGAAGGAGGTAACAGCTTTCATAATGAGGCGGAAGCCGCTTTTACCCTGATGCTGATTCGCTCTCTGGTTGCAGGTGGAATCCCAGGCACCATGATCGGGGTGATAACGCTGTACAAGTCCCAGCTGGGCAAGGTTTGCGTCCCATCATGTACCAAATATTATCGTTTTCTATCACAGCGTTTGATATTATATTTGTAAGGATTTGACTTGGTGCTTGAAAATCTTTTGGGATCATAATTAATGCATTCAGAAAGAAGCATTCTGAGTTTTGTCTGTCTGGCTTTTTTTCTGTATAATTAAATGTAAACCTAACAAGGTTTAATAAAATTCCGTTTACAGCTGTTAGGGCAAAAATGCAAATAAAAAAATTAGAGGGAAGGAAATGTGGCGTGTGCTTTGTGTTTTTGGGACAGATGGGATTGGATCTCTGTTTCCCAAACTGTTCTCTCATTATTGTTACCTTTTACCAGTAAATAAAAGATAGACACCAGATATCATGTACATATGAGTCCATTACTTATAACATTTTTGTTTTAATTTTTTAGTACTTTTCATGTTTCATTATTAGTTTATCAACCCGAAATTGGCATATCCAAATGAGCTCCCCGCAATAGATAAATCATTATTCATTGTTTCATGATTTATGTTGTCATCTAGTTATGTACTTATTTTAGAACCAGGCAGATCTGTGCACATCACAGAAGACAGTGAACTTTCCACTCTGGTTAAAACGTGCTGTGAGGGCTCGGCCGCTTCCCCACGGTTCCTGCATGCGTGACCCATCTCTCCCCACAGCTGTGCCACCTGCTCGGGGCCGTGGACCTGGACCGCTCGCACCTCGCGGCCGTGCAGGTGTCCACCGTGGACGCCTTCCAGGGGGCTGAGAAGGAGGTGGTCGTTCTGTCTTGCGTGCGCACCAGGCAGGTGGGCTTCATCGACTCAGAGCAGCGCATGAACGTGGCCCTGACCCGAGGGAGGCGGCATCTGCTGATCGTGGGACATCTGGCCTGCCTGAGGAGGAACCGGCTGTGGGGCCGCGTGATCCAGCACTGCCAAGGTAGGTGTTGCGCCACGAAGGTGCTGGGACAGGGGTCACCTGAGCCCTTGGAATGAAATCTGGCCTCGGGGTTGGTGCTTGACGGGTTTGGGGGGAGCAGCTCGCCTGCCTCGCGGGAGTTGCTGAGGCTGGGGCTGCTGTAACCTGCCTCACGTGTGCCTTGTAGGGAGGGAGGACGGACTGCAGCAGGCCAGCCAGTGCGAGCCGCAGCTGAGGCGGCTCCTGGAGGAGCATGCTGAGAAACTTGCGGAAGAAAAGCAGAAGAAAGCCAGTGGGAGAGACAAAAGTAAAGATGGGTCTCGTTCATGAACGAATGGGCCTGGAGTAGGGCCTCTGTGTTAGCGACGCAGGCCCACCTCACTCACATTGTTTTTATTACCCCAGACCCATTCTCAAAAAAGACTCATGGTATTTAAGTCACACTAGATAAATGCACATAAATACTCTGCAAGAGTCTACATTACTTACACTAAGATAAGCTGTTGATGGTGATATAAAAGCTTATAATAAACATTTTTTTCTAAAAATTAAGAATTTGCTTAAAAAATAAGTTTTACATGGGGCAGGGGAAGCCTTCGTGGCTTTCCAATGTTGCTTCAAAAGTGAGCGAAGTTCTCAGGCTCACCTGTGAGAACACGTACCTGGTTCTGCCAGCACCCTCCCGAGTGATAGCTCCGTCAGCCTGAACCTGTTGCCTGCTACGCGATAAGCAAGCAGGGCTCTTGATGTGGCTTGATATGTCCCTAAGGAGAAGCATGGAGTTCACTCATGAAGAGGCAGCGCCCAGGCCAGGCCATGGGTGTCCCTGGGGTGGACAGTGAAGGAAGGAAGGAATGCCTGCCTTGGGCTTATTTCCTCCTAGCCTTTTCCCTATGCATTTATTTGCCCAATATAGTTATTGGTATATATAGTATATAGTCGATTTTAAAAAATACTTATAAAAAGAATTCGTCTGCTTACAGAAAACCATTGCTAATTTATTGCCTCCATCCTTTTTCTATGCTTATGTTCTATATATGTGTGTGTGCGTAAATTAAACAATTTGTCTTGATTTATTTACTTGTTTATGTTAATCCTCACCAGAGTATTAATTTCTCCATTGATTTTTAGAGAAAGGGGAAGGGAGACAGACTGAGAGAAACATTGACGTGAGAGAGACCACATTGGTTGGTTGCCTCCTGCATGCACCCCGACCAGGGCCAGGGTTAGAGCCTGCAACTGAGGTACGTGCCGTTGACTGGAATCGAACCCAGTCCCGGAGCCAAACCGGCTAGAGCTATTCATTTTTTAATTTTTTGTTAATCCTCACCTAAGAATATGTTTTCCATTGGTTTTTAGGGAGAGTGGAAGGGAGGGGGAGAGACAAGAGAAACATGGATGTGAGAGAGACACATTGATTGGTTGACCAGGGCCGGGGATACAGCCTGCGACCCTTCAGTCTGCATGCCAGCACTAACCACTGAGCCAATGTTGGGACTCAGTGTTCATTGTAAAGATGCAGAAAATTGCTACTTGGATTACTTTGCAATAAAAATGATCAACCTCTAGCCGAAACCGGTTTGGCTCAGTGGATAGAGCGTTGGCTTGCAGACTGAAGGGTCCCAGGTTTGATTCCGGTCAAGGGCACGTGCCTTGGTTGCGGACACATCCCCAGTGGGGGGTGTGCAGGAGGCAGCTGATCGATGTTTCTCTCTCATCGATGTTTCTAACTCTCTATCCCTCTCCCTTCCTCTCTGTATAAAATCAATAAAATATATTTAAAAAAAAAATGATCAACCTCTATAAAACTCATCTTTTATGTTTGGGGAAAACTTAAATCCGACAAACAAGACTTGTTTCATAACCCCCTCCTTGTCCCAAGCGTGTGTCTGCTGGGACAGACACTTGGCTCTGGCAGCCCTCGCCCAAGCAGATGGGTGGCTGCATAGCCGCTCCCACGAGCTGGCGTCCAGAGGACTCATGTATCCTGGGTCCTGAGTGCTGCTGCCCAAACCCCTCCCCGATGTATTTCTTAATTTTGAGTTCGTTCTTAGCCGGTTGGAGCACCTGGCATCTCCAGTACTTTTTCCCAAGCAGAGTCTGGACAGGATAGGTTGGAGGCTGCATGTGGAGAGGAGGGTGTTTCTGTGGCATCACAGGAAGCAGCCTGAGGGACCCCCCAGGAATCCCTGGCCACACCTGACATCTGATGACACTTGAGCTCCTTCTCAGGTGCAGCTGGATAACGGAGTCCAGTCTGATGACACTGGTGGTGCTGTCATCAGTTCACCCACGCGCCTCATTGCCCCGTTTCCAAGAAGAGTGCTCTCTGCTGCGAAGGGAGGTGCTATGTCCTGTCTGACACTGGGCGGGAGAGCTCTGGGCGGCTGCCCTGGGCCTTGGGAGGCGTCGCAGCACCTCTGCCTCTGCCCACTAGATGCCACTGTACTTGCCCACGTTGTGACACCTACAAATGTCCCCAGATGTTGCCACGTGTCCTGAGTAGCCGGGCCCAGCCTCCCACCTGTTTCCAAAGAGGCAACTGCACCCAGAGGGGTCAGCATCCAGCTGAGTTTTGGCCCCCACAGGGCGCGGGGCAGGGGAGCTCGTTATCGTCCTCAGTTTCTGACCCTCCACCTTTCCGGGCGGGCGTCAGCTCTGAGCTGCAAACACCCGTGTGTCTCAGGCACTGCGAGGCGACGCCTTTTGCATAGGAACACCTTGACATCTTTAGAGGACTCCTATCTTTTCAAATGATGTTTTTGCCGAGAACAGATGTTATGGCATGTAAGGGGCTCAGAGGCGGACAGGACTATTTTGGCCTGGGAGTGGCTCTGTCTTACAATTACTACTTTTCTTTCTATTTATAGTATATGTACATATTTTTTCTTCTTTAAAGCAAAATCTTTTTTTTTTCTTTTTTGATAAGTTGACGTTCAGGTGTTTTCTTTTTACCCTTTGACCCCTTCCCTTCACCCATTTCTACCCCAGCCCTGGCAACCACCAGACCATTCTTTGTGTCTATGTGTTTGTTTTTGTTTGTTTTAGATTCCACATATAAGTGAGGTCAAACGAATTTGTCTTTCTCTGACTTATTTCACTTTGTATAATGCCCTCACGGTTCATCCATGTCACAAATGGCAAGATTTCATTCTGTTTTATAGCTGAGTGATAGTCCATTGTGTGTGTGTGTACATATATAATGTATATGCACATCTTTATTCACTCACCCATCGGTGGACACCTGGAGTGCTCATGGGCTGTAACGGACGCTGCA
The DNA here is from genome assembly GCF_963455305.1 of Plecotus auritus. Lineage (NCBI taxonomy): Eukaryota > Metazoa > Chordata > Mammalia > Chiroptera > Vespertilionidae > Plecotus > Plecotus auritus. Next base: position 114,938,073 of record NC_137773.1, read on the forward strand.
GTGACATGGGGCATTAGCTGTGTAATTTATGGTGAGTGAGTTCTAGTGTAACCAGTGTTGTTCTAAAGCCTAATCAACAGAACAGCATTGATTGCCAGGATCGCTTCTGGGCTGAGGATGCCAGGTATGCTGGCCACATCAGGCCCTGCAGAAAAGAGGCCGAGGTGAGTGTGTGGGTGAATGGGGAAGACGGAGATGGTGGAGCCAGGCCTTCTCCCCGAGGGTGGAGGACAGCACTTATCCACTATAACCGATGAGGCCAAGGTCAGACATCGAAGTGAGACCCACCTGACCTGCCAGGAGAGCAGCTGACAACTCGCCCGCCGCCTGCACCTGGAGGTGAGCCGCAGCCCCACGCCTGGGCCTCCGACCCAACCCACACTCCCACAGCTTCCCTCACAACCAGCCCTTGTCTATTCATTGGCACAGTCTATACACCTTCCTGGAAAGTGTATTTCACTAGAGAAGTGGCATTACTGACTTCCCTTTGGAAGTGTGTGAAGGTCTGCATTTTCTACAAGAAGATCCAGTTTGCTAGTTATTGCAAGAAAAACTGATAACAGAAATGTGTTAATAGCTAAGCTGGTGATTCTTTTCACATCAACAATCCATTAGAAAATATGTTTCTCAGCTCTCAGCCAACCTCTCCTCATGAACAGGCATTTCAGCTTTGGAGTTACTTGTGAAAAATCAAATTAAAATCTGAGATGGAACCTAAACTCATAATAAAATGTAAGCTTGGGAATTCTTTACTATTTGAACGAAAGAGTGAGCTGGAGACGCACAGCCAGCCCTGTGGTGCCTGCTCCGCTGCTAGTGTAAAGGCAGCTGTGAATAGCTGGGTGCTAACTCAATCTTCCACATTCAACAAGAATTAAACGGAAATTGGTGATTTACTTGACAGATACTGGATCCTGAAAATTAAATAACTGTTCTAAAAACATTGGCTTAACGCTGATTTGAAATGCCTGCTTTACAACTAGTCATGAGTGAAATGTATTTCAAGTTGTGCTTTTGGTTTATGTTGGCACACTGTCATTGTAAAGTAAAGGGACAACACAACCAAATGCCTCTGCCACCGCGAGCTCCTCTTGAAACACTAGTGAGGTTGGCATTTGTGAGCTCTTCTCTTAGTCTTAATTATTGATTTTCCGTACTATGTTCCTTTCTGACTGGGCAAAGCTAGTTCAACTTTACAGTAAATGAAGGTGTGTGTAGGTGAGTGTGTGTGTGTGTGTGACTGTGAGTGTATGTCTAGGTGAGTGTGTATGTGTATGAATGTAGGTGAGAGTGTGTGTGTGACTGAGTGTATGTGTAGGTGAGTGTGTGACTGAGTGTATGTATAGGTGAGTGTGTATGTGTATGAATGTAGGTGAGTGTGTGTGTGTGAGTGTATGTGTAGGTGAGTGTGTGTATGTGTGACTGTGAGTGTATATAGGTGAGTGTATGTGTATGAATAGGTGAGTGTGTATGTGTGAATGTGAGTGTATGTATAGGTGAGTGTGTATGAATGTAGTTGAGTGTGTGTATGTGTGTGTGACTGAGTGTATGTGTAGGTGAGTGTGTGTGTGTAGGTTGTGTGTGTGTAGATGAGTGTATGTGTGTGACCAGACACAGACAACAGTGTGGTGGTTACCAGAGGGAAGGGGGTGGGAATTGGAGAGGGGGAAGGGGGCCAACTATATGGTGACAGATGATCTGACTGGGTGGTGGGCACACCATGCAATATACAGATTATGTATCATAGAAATGTTCACATGAAACTTACATAATTTTATTAACCAATGTCACCCTAATATATTTAATTTTAAAAACAAAAAAGACTGCAATTGTATAGACCACTTCTGTCCCACCTCATCATCAGAACTGGGTACTGACCACTCCTGGCAAGACGAGAGCTGTAGCCTCCCCTTGGGCAGCAGCACCCCGCTGACAGCTGGGGGCCCGTCCTGTAGGAAAAGGGCCGTCTCGTCTTCGCTGTGTCCTCAGAGGGGCCCCATTCAGTCCTGTCAGGAGAAACCCATTTCCTGGAATGTCTTGGACTCGGGTGAGGTATTTTCATCATTTCAGGGTGTTCCCAGCGTGTGTGGAGCCATAGGCCTGAGCACAGGTGTCTGTGAGGACACGGGATCTCCGTGGCCACTGGTCACGTGAGATATTTGTGACCTGTTTGCACTTAATGTTTCTGATCACGACTGAAAGTAGTGACTTAAAAGCAAATAAGAAGGAAACAAAGGCAACTTAATATGTACATCATTTGTTGACACTTGATGACAGCCAGTGACACTGTAGATTTCTCAGCATCTGACAGCAAAGTGCTGGCTGCAGTCACACCGTACCCAGTGACGTGAGAGGTACCCAGACGTGAGTGTCTCCAGGTAATTTAGAATAGATGTGCCTGCATTTGCGCATGACCTACCACTTCAGTTCAGTATCAATTTGGATGGAATTGCCTTCATGCATAGTTGTGTTTGTGTTCATGTACGTTTTGTTGGTGTTCATGGCTGCATGAGAGAGAAGCATAGGCGCTCACACCAGGCTCATGTCTGTACGTCTCGGGGAACAATCGTGGCCTCTGCACGAAGGGGCCACAGAGAGTCTTCCTTTTCAGAGGGCCGACACACTGCTCTAGAAAAGGGCACAGGAATGCCAGCAGGAGCCCAACCTTGGTCAGCACTGACCTTGGGCAGTGGTTTCCTCATCTGTGAAATGGCTGTCATCCTTGGGGATCGAGTGAGGACTGAACGAACTGGATGGCTCCCCGCAGGCCCAGCCCTGGCTCAGCGCCTGCCCCTGCAGTCTGCTTCCCTGCACACCAAGCAGTCCCTGCTTCCTCCGTTTTCATCAGGAATCTGCACGTGCTCCAGACACTGCCGCCGGCCGTCCCTGCAGCCTAAACAACTGAGAAAAACTGCAAAAGAAATCACTTCTTCAAAGGACAGTCTTATCAGGGCACGTGGCACAGGTGAGAGCTGGGTCCAGCCCCGTCCTGCCTGGCAGCGGCCACGCTGACCTGAGTGTTGACTGTGCCCTATGGGGATGAAGGCCATCGTGTCCCGAGTTCTGGATTTACTTCCTCTTAAACACGGAGTTAGAGAGAATCCAATGGCCAGCAAGCTGATGGGAACTGCTAGGATTCTCCCTCGGCTGATGCCTGGAACCGGGACATGACTGACTTCCTCTCAGACTGTGTGTGTGGTTATTATTGGCTTAGAATTCTTTGTGGCGTGTTTTCCTTCATCCTATTTTCTGAGGAAGGGAAACGCACTGAGCTTTTGAGTTGGGGGAGGCTGTTATTTTAATTAGACGCTACTCCTTACTTAGCTTATGTTGAACAAATGACTTGTTTCCAAGCATACGAATGGGGAAAAGTAAGCATTGCTGATGCCAATTTCATGAGACTGAGGCCAAAGGAAGATTCAGACAAGAAAGTGAAATACAGGCCCTGGTCAGTGTGGCTCAGTAGATAGAGCATCGTCCTGTAGACAGAAGGGTCTGGGGGTTGATTCCGGTCAAGGGCAGGTGCCCAGGTTGCGGGCTTGATCCCCAGTGTGGGGTGTGCAGGAGGCAGCCGATCCCTGATACTCTCTCATCATTGATGTTTCTCTCTCTCCCTCTCTGAAATCAATAAAAATAGAAAAAGAAAGAAAGAAAGCACAATTTGCCTGAGAACGTGGAGGAGAGTAAAATTTGGGGGAAAGCAATGGAAAAGGGGGTGGGGGGTGGCGTCTGGGGCCAGGGGGCAGGGCCTAAGGCGACCGGCAGCGTGCGCCCTGCAGGCCCTGCATCTGACACACATGACATCACGCTGAGACTGGTGTTGCCTGCCACTTAGCAGAACAAAAATGCCAGGCCAAGTAGGCACCCTCCTGGGCCAAGGGCAACCCCCTCAGGGCAAAGGTCTGGGCGCCAGGGCTGGGGGGTCTGGGCTGTCCAGGTGTTAGGCTGCGGGCACTCGCCACAGGCCTCCTGGTGTGAGGGAGCACCTAGAGACCCTGGACTGCCGCCTCCTCCCTTAGGCTCGGCCCGCCTGCGTGGGAACACGTCACCCCCGCCCCCCCGCCAGCGCTGGGCACGCAAGTCAGTCCTTGTCGGCGATTGCGTCATCACACTAGCAGTGCCGTGTCCCGATTTCGCCATCATCTAGTGTGACGCCAGCGATGGCGTCATCTCGCGGATGGAGTGGCGTCGGCTCTTGCACCCCCACTGCCTAGGCCCCCCCGCCCCCCCCCCCCGCGCCCCAGCACAGGCGCTGGTGTTGGGAGCGACAGGATGACACGCTCAGCTGCCAGGTGCCCGAATGTTCAGGACCAGTTGCCACCTTGGGCCACGCAAGGGAAGCGCGGCCGCCCTGTCCGGGCTCACGCCGCCCATCTCCACCTCGGTTCTCGGACACCATCACGCGTGGGCTCCCGGGTGGGTGGCAGCCACTGCGCCCATCCCGGTGGGGGTGCCCATCGGAGCCGCGGGTCAGCCCTAGTGACCGGCGTCCTGTCTCCAAGGGCAGGTCCACAGCCTTCTCCGTGGACAGTCCCACGTGTCCACAGCGATGTCACCTTGTGGGGACGCGGGACATCACCGGACAGGCCCGCTCCTATGGGCCTTCCCCGCGGACCACGCGCTGTCACCGCGGCGCCAGCAGGAAGGTCCTGGGCGTGAAGGCACTGGAGGGGCTGCCGGGGACACGAGGGGCAGCTGTCCCGTTAGGGCGCAAAGGGGACAGTGCCCACGGGACTTCCGGACTCAGGTAATCCCCCCCACCCTCCCTCCACCCCCGCCGGATGCCGGGTGAGCCGCAGAGAGGCCCTGTGCGTGGTCCCTACAGGCCGGGAGAGATGACTCGGATTAACGTCCCTAAATCCTCGGCTTTGTCGCTGGGCCTCCGCTAATCTCGTTTGTCCCTCCTGCCTCCCTGGGGTGGTATCCCCTCCGAGGGCAGAGGGGTCTCCTGTCCCAGCACACCTGTCACCTGAGAAGGAGGTCCCCACGTGGGGGAGGGGAGCACCAGCGGGCCCATGGCGGGGGCGGGCTACTGGCCCAGCCACCAGCCACCACCTCTGCCTCTGCCTCTGTGTCCCCCCTGCGCCTCCTCCCCTCAACTCTCCTCCCTCCCCTCTGCTCCCTCACTCCCCTCAGCACCCCTCCCTTCCCTCTGCTCCCTCCCTCCCCCCTGCTTCCCTTCCTCCCCTCAGCTCCCCTCCCTCCCCCCTGCTTCCCTCCCTCCCCTCAGTGCCCCTCCCTCCCCTCTGCTCCCTCCCTCCCCTCTGCTCCCCTCCCTCCCCCCTGCTTCCCTCCCTCCCCTCAGTGCCCCTCCCTCCCCTCTGCTCCCTTCCTCCCCTCAGCTCTCCTCCCTCCCCCCTGCTTCCCTCCCTCCCCTCAGTGCCCCTCCCTCCCCTCTGCTCCCTCCCTCCCCCCTGCTTCCCTTCCTCCCCTCAGCTCCCCTCCCTCCCCCCTGCTTCCCTCCCTCCCCTCAGTGCCCCTCCCTCCCCTCTGCTCCCTCCCTCCCCTCTGCTCCCCTCCCTCCCCCCTGCTTCCCTCCCTCCCCTCAGTGCCCCTCCCTCCCCTCTGCTCCCTTCTTCCCCTCAGCTCCCCTCCCTCCCCCCTGCTTCCCTCCCTCCCCTCAGTGCCCCTCCCTCCCCTCTGCTCCCTCCCTCCCCTCTGCTCCCTCCATCCGAGGGGCCAGAACTCAGGCCACAAAGCCCTGGGAGGGCGCGTCCTGCAGGTTTGGGGCTGGGGACTGGCTCCGGGACCACAGTACTTTCTGGATAAAGCCACCCGCACCACCACCACCACCCCCACCCCCCCCGCCCCCTCCCCCCCCCCCCCGCACCTGCACCAGCCCAGCCTGTTGCCTGGACGGATTCCTTGGCCATCTGTGAGGTGAAGTATGGGCGCCATGTCCTGGTGGCCCCGCAGCAACACCCACCCGCAGGACTGGTTGCTGCAGAATCAGGCTTCTCAGAGCAACAAAGACTTTACGAGGTGCCCTCGCAGCCCCTCTGGAGCCCCGGGGTGTAAATCATGGCTTCCCTGTTCCGACCACCGCCCCGCCTTTGTTCCCTTAGAGGGGGAGCGCGCCGTGCAAGGGGCTGGGGATGAGCAGTTTGACCCCTTGGGACAGGTTACGCAGTGGACAGAGCGCCCTGGTCACCGCCCTGGCTGCAGCCGGTCCGCCCCGCCTCCCGGGTTCAGCCCCTTCGCGCCCGAACAATCTGGGGACCACACAAGTGCCTCTTGAGTTCACTTCAGTTACAGGGGCCTGGACAGTCCAGCTCAGGGCACGGCGCTGGTCAGATCCTGCCCATCGGGCGGCAAGCCCATCGCCTTCTTTCAGCAAAACCCAGTGGATCGCTGAGGATCACAGCACTCGGGCTGTGTGAGCGGCATTCCTGGGGCACTAGGTTCTAACCCTGTTCATGGCAGCGTTTCTCCTGTAAAATAATACCCTTCACAGGAAGTTTTCCCGAAGTGTCCTGGCATCAAAGGTGATGCTTCTCTTAAAAGCTACAACACACAGAACCACAGTTCTTAGACTCACATGCAAGGTGGTCTCGGGTGGTTTCTCAAAGGCCTGTACTTCCCAGGCAACCTTCCCTGCAGCCCCCGAAGAAGGCCTTATTGAAAAAATAACGTCTTATAAGCTCCACCATATCTTTATATTTACAGAGTGATTCATGTCAAAGTTTGAAATCTTACGTTTCTTGGCATACTTGTTCCATTCGAAGGAACTCTCTGGAATCAGAAACGTGCGATTTACCCGGACAATACTTCACTGTTCATTGCTGGACACACTTAACTGTGCACCATTGACCTCAGAGGGACAGCACGCATCCTTCAGGGCACCATAAAGACAGTCCTGGGACATACAGTCCTGGGAGAAGAGGGAACCCGCAGGGGTGGTGAGCCCCCAATGTGTTAACAGTCAACTAAGGGTCCCTGTGTTCCGGCTGAGCCTCCGGACAGCTCCGTCTCTGTGCCTGCGGGTGGACGAGGCTCCATGGGGTTCCTCAAGCCTCCACATCAGACCAGCCAACACCTCCCGGCCGACCCTAGTGCTCCCACCACCTGCACCCACAGTGCTCTGTGCTGCGTGCGGTGAGAGGTAGATGTGCACGGTTCCTCCTAGCATGTCCTCACAACCCGCTTTCTCCTTCTGTTTCCTTCAAATCAACACAAAGTCCTGTGCAATTCCAGGTGCTCCTTCCATCTTTGCCTGGGAGCCAAGACCCCAAAGGGTTTTGGGGGGGCTGTCCAGAGGGGTCACCCCTGTAAAGGAAGTGCTGACGTGTGCATGTCGCCCAGTGGACCCTTCTGGTGTCTCACCCTGTCTGGTCTCGCCCTGGATTCGAGGCTTTTGTGAAATTCTGACTCACGTTCACGATGCAGACGGACCGGGAAGTGAGAGAGGGGACACTGGGCGTGTCTCTCCTTCCTTTTTAGATGCCTGCACTGCTGACCAATGAAATCAGCTGTTCTGAAAGGATTCAGAGGGGGTAGGGAAATAATGCTTTTAAACTTAGGGAATTTGTTTTAAAAGGTAGGGGAGGTGCAAAGCACAAATATCCAGGAACTAAGTGGAGATCCTGGCAGTTCTCACATAATTTCAAGACCGAAGGGCCTGGCAGGTGTGGCTCAGCGGTTGAGCGTCTACCTATGACCCAGGAGGTCACGGTTCAATTCCCGGTCAGGGCACGTGCCCGGGTTGCAGGCTCCAGCCCAAGTGTGGGGTGTGCAGGAGGCAGCCAATCCATGATTCTCTCTCATCACTGATGTTTCTATCTCCCTCTCCCTCTCCTTCCTCTCTGAAATCAATAAAACATATTAAAAAAAAAAAGACAGAAGGAAGTCTGGAGGTTGGAGATCTGCTTCGGGTGATTCTAATCTTCACTTTTTACTTTGCTCCTTCCAATCCTGCTGTTACCTCCCTGCAGAAAACGCCACACAAATCAAACCTTTCCTCTCCCTCCGGAAACACACCGTGTCTCCAATGCCTACAGAGCCAATGGGACGCTTTTCAACCCTTAACCATCCAGGTGCTCCCGGCCTCCATTTAGTTTGCAGAGGGGCCTCTAGGGGCTGCCCGGCGAGCTGGGGCTCGGGCCCACCCGGCGCGTCTCCCACCCGCCCGCACAGTCCTCTGGGGGCCCCTGGCTTGGTCCCTCGAAGTCAGCCCCGTCGACAGGAGGGTGGGCGTGAGCGCGGGCGGAGCAGCAAGGAGCGGGCGAACAATTCGGAACAAGTTCCTGGGATCCCTGCGCCCTTGAGCCCTTTTTTCCTATTGAAAAGCCTGGAGAACCGGGAGGACGTGCCTCACGTCCTCACCACGCCCCCAGCGCGGAGCAGGGGTCAACCGAAAGTCAGCGCAGGCCCGCGCTTTCGGAAGGCGAGTCGGCGGCTCCCGGGCTCGGCTGCTGCCTCCTGCTGTCCCCCCGCCGGCTACTGAGGTCGCCCTGAAAAGGGTCCGTGTCGTGGCCGGATCCGGTTTGTCACACGCCCTGAGATAGCCCCTCCGGCTCTCCGCTCTCCAGCTCCTCTCGGGAGGCGCCTCTGTGAATCCTGCCACGTATGTCTTTCACCCTCTGGCGTTGGTCTCTGAGGAGCCGGGCACGCTGCCCCCATGAACCCACAGTGCTCCCTCTCCCCACACGTTCCCACAGCGCACCCCGGTTCCCACAGCGCGCTACTCAGACCCCGCTCCTCCACAACCGAGTGATGCTTAAAACGGCACCAGGGCCGACCGCTCTCCTGGGGTGCGGACCCTCGCCTAGGGATCGGGGAGTCCCGCTGCCCCCGGGCCCGGCCCCCGTGGAGCCGCTGAAAAGGAGCGAGCTCCGCGCGCGTGGCTCGCTGGCCTCCCGAGGTCCCGGGCGACGGGATTGGCCAGCTGCGCCCGCGCCCCCCCATTCATTAATAAATTAGCGGCACGCTCCGGCCGAGCGCGAGAGCCAATCAGGGCGCAAGGCGGTGGCGACCCCCGGGTCTTCGCTCGCGGACCCGCCGCAGCCCGGAGCTCTGGCGGGGGCTCTGAAACCATTTTATGCTGATTAGATGGAGGGGTGCGGGTCGGAAAGAAGGATGGATGGCAGGCGGGGGAGGGGAGGGGCGCGGGGAGAAAGGACTGAATGCGGATGAAGCAGTGAAAGGAGAAGCGGGAGGGGCGGGAGGGGGAAGGGGAGAGAAGGGAGGCGGCCGGGGGCGATCCGATTGTTTCCCGGGGGGTATATAAAGGGTTTTAAGGAGAGTCGTGTGCCAGACACACAGCCACTGAACCCCAAGCCGCTTCGCTTTAACTAGAGTGCCCGGGGGTCGCGTGCCGGGCGGGGGCTGAGTGACAGACGGACACGCACCCCGAGAGCATACACGGGACCCTCCCGGGCCGCACGCGCTGGAAAACCAGCCGAGTAAGTGACCAGCTCGGAGGGGGGTTCGGTCCGCAGCCCGCGGTGCGCACACGCCCTGGGCCCGCGCCGAGCTTTGGGGCTGTGACTCTGCCTCTTCCCGGGCGGACGCGGGGCCCTGAGGGCTGGCCGCGGGTGCTCGCGCGGGGCACGGGGGTCCTCCCCAGCTGAGCTTCTCTCGGGCGCGCGTCCCGGGGACCCCACGCACGTGCCCTGGCTTCTGTGTAACAGACAGTTCGGTGTCTCCCTCCCGCTCCCTCCGGCAGGATGTTCGTCAAGTCCGAGGCTTTGGAGATGAAAGAGGAGGCGGGCGCGCTGGCGCTGCTCGGCGTGGCCTCCCCGGCGGTGGCGCGGACCCCACCTCGGTCCAGCGCGGACGAGGACCACGGGGAGCCGGGCGCGCCGGGTGGGGCATGTGGGCCGCGCCGGGCAGCACCGGGGACGCGGCTTCCGGGCTTGGGGCACGAGTGCTGGCGGCGTCCCTCCCGGGCGCGGGCCGCTCCCCGCGGCGCCCGGACCGCCGAGACAGCGCAGCGCCTCAAGAAGACACGCCGGCTGAAGGCCAACAACCGCGAGCGCAACCGCATGCACCACCTGAACGCGGCGCTGGACGCGCTGCGCGAGGTGCTGCCCACGTTCCCCGAGGACGCCAAGCTCACCAAGATCGAGACGCTGCGCTTCGCGCACAACTACATCTGGGCGCTCACGGAGACGCTGCGCCTGGCCGACCACTGCGGCGGGGGCCTGCCCGGCCCGCTGCGCCCCGAGCCCACGCTGCCGAGCCCGGGCGGCGCCCTGGGCAGCGTGGGGGACAGCCCGTCGCCCGCGTCCACGTGGAGCGGCACCGACAGCCCCGCGCCGCCCTCCTCCGCGCCGTCCGCTTGCACCTCCCCGTACAGCTGCGCCTTCTCCCCCGCAAGCCCCGCTGGCTTGGACCGAGATTGCTGGCCGCCGGCGCCGCCTGACCAGCGCTGCTGCGCGCCTCGCCGCCCCGCGATCGGGGGGTGCGCTTAGGCCGCGCGCCCAGCTTCGCTCGCGGTGCAAACCCCGCCATCACGCAGCGCCCTCTCCGCCCCACTTCCCGGCCCTGGAAATCCGCTCGAGTCCTAGGCAGACACAGACGTCTGCCCGGCTGGTCGGCGGTCTGTCGGTGCCCCCAGAGAGGAACTTCCTTTATCCAGATGGGCTCTGAGTTATTGAAGCGGAGACGGAGCCCAAGTCCGGAGGATGGTGGGCGCGGGGAGGGGGCGCTTCTTAGGGCCGGAAAGGCGCGGGGAGGAGGCGGCTGTGGCGGCTGTTCCCCCCTCCCACCCCGGAGCGCCGAGGACTCGCAGTCGGAGTGCGTCCCAGGGGGCGCGGTTGTCCGCATAGAGATGTTAATGTCGAGGGGAGAGCAGCGCCAGGCCTGGGAGCGACGCCGGTAACCATCCTCCGCGGCCCGCAGGCCCGGCATCTGCCGCCTTCCCTGCGCCGGGCTGCTGGAACTTCGCCTGTCAAACCCAACTTGGCCTGACGTGCACTTTGTTCTGCGGCCAGATTCGTCCCAGCGCCATTGTCCCGTCCTCTTCCCTTTTGCTTCTCCACGTCGCCATCTGTCCCTTATGATTTATAAGGGAAGACGGCGTTGAGTTGGAGGCCAGGTTAGAAGTCATTGTATAATTTGTAGGCTTTGTGCCGACTGAATGCGAGCGTGGAAATCTAGGCTGAACTCTCCACCGAAAGGAAAAAACGCGGAGGAAAGGGCAAAGGGGGCCTCGCTTCGTGCATTGTTTATCGCGACCTTTGAGGGGAGAGGGAACTCCCTGCTCTTTGAAGAGATTAAACATAAACCCACAGACTGAGGCCTGAAGCCGGCACTGAGCTCCTCGGGTCGCCACACACGCGTTCCCTTCTATTTATTATAAAGAAACTGTTCATGGAAAATTATGTATTTTTTGTATATTCTACAGAGTTTATTCTGGTAGTATTTACCTCTTGGGGGGAAAACAAGAATATTGTTCTTGCGATTAAACTATAAATAAAATATGTAATTTTCATAATCTTTGTCTACGGAGTGGTAACTTTTTCTTGCTTGTGTGGTTTTAAGAAGAGTACGTTATATTTTTCTGGAACATTTTCTATATCAAAGTGAGTCCTTGTGTTTCCACCACGTCTGTGTATACAATGACACACATCGGGCCTACAAAGCCTAGATTATGTTTGAAACACTGACTGACTGAAGGGTGCAACTCTCAGGGCAACACACTGGGTTTTTAAGAAAGCAATTTTTGGGTAAACAAGACAAGTAAAAAGGGGGGTAATTTAAATAATGAAGTCACAATAAGCTTCAAAGTTCACAAACCCTGACTTTAAAACTCAGTGAGGGTGAGGTTTCTTGGTGGAGTGTGGGGAAATGTGGCTCTTCACGTTACTCTTTGGGCTTCCCCCATCGTCCCTGAGCTGAGGGACTCCTCGGGCTCTCCAAGGGCTCTCAGCACCCGGAATACCTGACTATTTATAAATTCGTTATTGGAAGCTGTGGCAGTATCAGCTATCTTAACAAGCCTGTTGGTTTGAAAGGCGAACTCCCAGAGCAAAGAAAATATTCAGCGTGAGCTGCCAGAACCACTCGGCTTTCCAATCATCTTTGTTAAAATAATTGCGGAGTGGACATGTCTCCAAAGGCAGAAATGGCTTCCTAAACTCCTGGACACAGAACTCTAAGCCCAGCACCTCAGTCCCAAAGCAGGAACACATGACCTTTGACTGGCCTTGGGTCAAAGATGGCCAGTGAAGGAAGGCTGGCCACATTGGAGGTCTGAGCCCTCTGAGGGAGGGTGTCCATGGCAACACAGCTACAATAAATCACATCTGCAAAGGGAAGTCGCCTGTTAAGCCTCCGCTGCCCCATACATTCCTATCTGCTTCTGGTTTGGGCTCACCCTCCCCTCTGCACAAAGGGACCTTACTTTCCCTGGGACGTCTCTGCAAAACCCCTCCTCTCCACCCACATGGAAACACTGTTTAATGTTGTGTGTACTAGTAACTCCATTTTTATCCAAGGAAGAACCAACTCATGGTTTGCTTGGTTTTCATGGTTGGACCTAAGGGACCTGTTGGAAAATCACTTCTAATTTATTTTTTAAATATATTTCTATTGATGTCAGAGAGGAAGGAGAGGGAGAGAAGAGAGAGAAACACCCATGATGAGAGAGAATCATGGACCGGCTGCCTCCTGCACGCCCCACACTGGGGATGGAGCCCACAACCTGGGCCTGTGCCCTGACTGGGAATCTAACCGTGGCCTCCTGGTTCCTAGGTCGAAGCTCAGCCACTGATTGTCCTATTCGTAGGCGGTCTTATTATCTGCCAGGAGAGAAAGTGACCTTTGTCCTTTATTCACATTTACGTGACATATTTAAAAAGCCAGACTCTCAAGCAGAGCAGCCGGAGTGAGAGCGTTACTCCATCGTCATTCTAACGCTGCACAGCGACTCGCGTGCTGACGCTCCGGCTCCGTCTTTTGGAAACTTGGGAAGAAAGTTCCAGGCCCAGGTCTGTGGCCACAACCTCCAGGTGACCCTGAGGGTTTAGGGGTGGGAGGTGGCCCAGTGACCCCCACGACCGAGCCGCGTCCAGGGAGCGTCCAGGCAGGTAGGTTCCCAAACGCACCTGCAGCCGGTGGCGCCTGTGACCTGCACCTCACGGACGCCGAGTCGGTGCCGTTGAGGTCACTGGTAGCGTCTACGAAGGAGGCTTCTTCCTCCCCTGGCGCTGATCCCCGCGGCGTCCTGCCCCGGTCTGTCCGGGTGCGAACTCGCTTCTAACGCGGCGCCGAGTGTCCCCGCGGCGCGGACGGGTCCCGGGTCTCAGGCCCAGACCGGGCCGGGCCGCTCACTCTCTCGGCGGATCTCACCTGAGTCCACGCGGGGGCTGCCGCCGAGGGACGGGGAGGAGCGGCGAGGCGGCGCCGGGCTCCAGCGGGCTCGGCGGGGAGTTTGCCCGACGGGGCTCGACTGCACCCTCCGAGCGGGCTCCAGGCAGGCGTCGCTCAGGCGCACACACTTGGCCCGCGGACGGCACCGCCTCCCGGCTCCCTGCCCCACAATTAAATGAACCCCGCGCCCTGGGTGTGCCCACGCCAGGGAGCTTGAAGGTCCGGCGTCCGAGTCCTGGAAGGAAACCGCGGCCCCGCGCCCCGGCCGCGCGCGGCAGGGCGTCCGGTCCGTGGTCTCCCGCGCGCGGGGGCTCATGTGTGAGAAACAGTCCCCCCACTTTATTCTTAAAAAGTGGGTGTTCGCACCTTCGCGGCTCCGGCGGGCTCCGGGCACAGCGCGGACCCTGGAGCGGTCAACGCGCTTCCTTTCCTTCAAGGACCTGCTTTAATGTAAGAAAAGTTCCCCAAAGGGTCGCGCGCGCGGCCCACGCGGAGGCGGGCTGTCCCCTCCCTTCCGGAAGCTCCGAGTCCTGCCGAGGTCTGCGGGTGCGCATCCTGGGGGGCTGCCCGGAGGCGGCGTCCCCTTGCCCCACCAGCTCCTCTCCCGGTTGGGTCCTCCCAGCGGACGGGGCTGTCGTGTGTCGGCTCCGAGGTGCGCCGCTGCTCTATCCGGTCCTCAGGGGGGTCCAGGTCCCAGGGATGCACCTCAGCGGGTTCAGGGGTCCCCATAGGACAGGAGTGGGGCCCGGTCGTTTGGGGCCAGAGTGGGACACCGGGCGGCGAAGGGCTGTGGTCCGCATGATGCCGGGTCACGGAGGGGGAGGCGGCGGCAGGGCCCTCACAGCCACGCAGTGCTGGGGGCTCGTCAGCTTGGGCATCCACGGGACGGGGTGGAGGGCCTGACAGGTGCCAATTCCTCGCTCACCTGCGGGACCAAGCGCTGGGAGGACAGGAGAGGCGGCGGCTCCCCATCCCTCCCCCTCCTCTTTCCTCCCCCTCCCCCCTCCGCCTTCCTCTCTCTCTCCTTCCCCCTCCCTCCCTAAGCCGTCCGCGCAGGTACCCGCTGGCACCCGCACACCTTGCCGCCGCGCACACACGGCTCCGGTGGGGTCCTTGTACTCACCTTCTTGTCACTGCTCAAGGCTGTAACTGTACCGCTTGGTTCTCTTTGTATCCAGTGTCTCCCAATCATGACGTTTCTTTTTTTTTTTTTTTTGTGGGTAGATTTTATTTTATTTTATTTTTTTGTTTTTTTGTTTTGTTTTGTTTTGTTTTTTAAATAAATCTTTATTCAGATTATTACAATTATTTCTCCTTTTTCCCCCCATAGCTCCCCTCCACCCCTTTCCCACCCCACCTTCTGCCCTTACCTCCCCCCCACTGTCCTCATCCATAGGTGTATGATTTTTGTCCATTCTCTTCATGAACCCCCCATACCCCTTTCCCCCTGAGAATTATCAGTCCACTCCCTTTCTATGCCCCTGATTCTATTATATTCACCAGATTATTCTGCTCCTCAGGTTTTTAATTCACTTGATTTTTAGGTTCGCTCGTTGATAGATATGTATTTGTTGTTCATAATTTTTCTCTTTACTTTTTTCTTCTTCCTCTTCTTTAAGAATACCTTTCAGCATTTCATATAATACTGGTTTGGTGGTGATGAACTCCTTCAGCTTTTTCTTATCTGTGAAGCTCTTTATCTGCCCTTCAATTCTGAATGATAGCTTTGCTGGGTAGAGTAATCTTGGTTGTAGGTTCTTGCTATTCATCACATTGAAAATTTCTTGCCACTCCCGTCTGGCCTCCATAGTTTCTGTTGAGAAGTCAGCTGACAGTCGTATGGGTGCTCCCTTGTAGGTAATTAACTGTTTTTCTCTTGCTGCTTTTAATATTCTCTCTTTGTCTTTTGCTCTTGGCATTTTAATTATGATGTGTCTTGGTGTGGTCCTCTTTGGATTCCTTTTGTTTGGGGTTCTGTGGGCTTCCTGGACTTGTAAGTCTATTTCTTTCACCAGGTGTGGGAAGTTTTCTGTCATTATTTCTTCAAATAGGTTTTCAGTATCTTGCTCTCTCTCTTCTTCTGGCACCCCCATAATTCTGATGTTGGTACGCTTGAAGTTGTCCCAGAGTCTTCTTACATTATCTTCAACTTTTTGGATTTTTTTTTTGCTTTTTGCTTTTTCGGTTGAGTGTTCTTTGCTTCTTTGTATTTCAATTCTTTGACTTGATTCTTGTGTTCCTCTATTCTGTTTCTGGGTCTCTGTATAATATTTTTTATTTCAGTCAGTGTATGTTTAATTTCTAGTTGGTCCTTTTTCATATCTTCGAGGGTCTCGTTATATTTATCGGCCTTTTCTAGGATATTCTTAAAAAGTCTTATAACGGTGGTTTTGAATTCTATATCCAGTCGTTTGTTTTCCTCCATTTCTTTCGTTTGTGATCTGATTCTTTGACCCCGCATTTTCATTGATTCCCTGAGTTGGTAAGGTAGATATTTGTGCTAGGTTTCCAATATGGCCCAGTGGGTCTGCTTCTCCAGTTAACCTGAGGTGGACACTCTTGGTGCACCCCTTTGTGGACTGTGTGTACAGCCTTGTTGTAATTAAGTCTTTATTGTTGTTGGTATCACTGGGAAGAATTGACCTCCGGGTCAGTTGGCTGTAAGGATCAGCTGTGTCTATGCTGGGAGAAGCCCGGTGCTGGAGACAGCGCTATAGGATTAGACTTGCCAAATTGCAATAGCCTCTGTGCTCAGCTTGGATGGGGTGGAGCCTCAGTCTTGGCTTCCTGTCAGCCCCGCCCCTCCGCACACGTGCGCTTTCAGTCCTCCGCCTTCCCCAGCTCCAGTCTCTGCCTGAGAGTCCAGACTCCCCCCACAAGAGCGTGGGTCCCCAGGGGCTCGCCTGGAACCGGGGTTCACTGCAGTCAGAACTGGGGCACAGTGCCGTCAGGAGCCTCTGACTCCCCTCCACCAGGGAAAGCCCGCGACAACCTCCGCAGCCCTTGTGCGCACCGGCGCGGGCGCGCTTTCAGTCCTCCGCCTTCCCTGGCTCCCGAGTCTCCGCCCGAGAGTCCAGATTCCCCCCACAAGAGCGTGGGTCCCCAGGGGCTCGCCTGGAACTGGGGTTCACTTCAGTCAGAACTGGGGCTCAGTGCAGTCAGACTCCTCTGACTCCCCTCCACTAGGGAAAGCCTGTGGCAACCCCCGCAGCCTTTGTGCGCACCAGCGCGCGCGCGAGTGTGCACTTTCAGTCCTCCGCCTTCCCCGGCTCCCGCGTCTCCGCCCGAGAGTCCAGACTCCCCCCACAAGAGCGTGGGTCCCCAGGGGTTCGCCCGGAACTGGGGTTCAGTGCAGTCAGAACTGGGGTTCAGTGCGGTCGGAGGCTTCCTTCCCCCTTCCGCCAGAGGAAGTCAGCCAGGCTCTCAGCTGCCCTTCCTCTCTGCGCGCACAAAGCCCCTTTGCTGTACCTCCAATTCTCTGTGAGCTTTTCTCCTTCCTTCTAGTTGTAGAATTTTCACTCAGCCTGCTTTCCTGTGGTTCTGGATGGTGTCTGTTCTGTCTTTTAGTTGTAGTTTTGAAATTGTTGTGAGAGGCAGCAGTTTAGGTGTTTACCTATGCCGCCATCTTGGTTTCTCTGAAACTCATCACGTTTCTTAAGAAACAGAAGGACTTGGGGTCCAGGACTCATCCCCCCCGCGTCCCCCCATGGAAGCACACTTTCCGAGGTTCATGTTGGTTGGATTCCCGTTTCCAGCGGTCACTGTAGGGAACACGAATGCCAGGGCCCAAGAGACAAAACGTTAAAGTTGTTTCAAAGGACACACATCCGAGCTGGGCTGGGCAGCCGGTCCTCCAGGGGCTCAAGGGCTCAGGGATAAATGCCTCCCAATCCTGGTGGATTCAGGTCAAACCCTGTCTCCAGGGTCTTCTTTCTCTGCCCTTTCGCAGGATTCCCACCACACCCCCTTTCCCTCTCTCTCCTCCTCCCCAGGGACCTGGGCGCTCAGGGAGATCCTAAGAACCAGCAGCTCTCACCTAGTTTATTTGAGGAAAAACAAGGGAGGAAAAGTGCTGAGATCCAAGCAGAATAGACACCAGACTTTGCAAATAAGCCTGGACCTAGGGCGGTTCCCATGGCAGCAGTTGGCAATAAAGCCTAATTCCTGTGCACAAGGGGCCTCCTCCCTTTAAAATGTGGCTGCAGCTCCCTGTGCAGTGTCTGGGGCTCCCTGTGCAGTGTCTGCGGGCCCCCTGTGCAGTGTCTGTGGCTCCCTGTGCAGTGTCTACGGGCCCCCTGTGCTGTGTCTGCGGGCCCCCTGTGCAGTGTCTGCGGGCCCCCTGTGCAGTGTCTGTGGGCTCCCTGTGCAGTGTCTGCGGGCTTTCTGTGCAGTGTCTGTGGGCTCCCTGTGCAGTGTCTGGGGCCCCCTGTGCAGTGTCTGCGGGCCCCCTGTGCAGTGTCTGTGGCTCCCTGTGCAGTGTCTACGGGCCCCCTGTGCTGTGTCTGCGGGCCCCCTGTGCAGTGTCTGCGGGCCCCATGTGCAGTGTCTGCGGGCTCCCTGTGCAGTGTCTGCGGGCTTTCTGTGCAGTGTCTGTGGGCTCCCTGTGCAGTGTCTGCGGGCCCCCTGTGCAGTGTCTACAGGCCCCCTGTGCAGTGTCTTTTGCTCCCTGTGCAGTGTCTGTGGCTCCCTGTGCAGTGTCTGCGGGCTTTCTGTGCAGTGTCTGTGGCTCCCTGTGCAGTGTCTGCGGGCTTTCTGTGCAGTGTCTGTGGGCTCCCTGTGCAGTGTCTACAGGCCCCCTGTGCAGTGTCTTTTGCTCCCTGTGCAGTGTCTACAGGCCCCCTGTGCAGTGTCTGCGGGCTTTCTGTGCAGTGTCTGTGGCTCCCTGTGCAGTGTCTGCGGGCTTTCTGTGCAGTGTCTGTGGGCTCCCTGTGCAGTGTCTGCGGGCTTTCTGTGCAGTGTCTGTGGGCTCCCTGTGCAGTGTCTGCGGGCTCCCTGTGCAGTGTCTGCGGGCTTTCTGTGCAGTGTCTGTGGGCTCCCTGTGCAGTGTCTGCGGGCTCCCTGTGCAGTGTCTGCGGGCTCCCTGTGCAGTGTCTGCGGGCTTTCTGTGCAGTGTCTGTGGGCTCCCTGTGCAGTGTCTGCGGGCCCCCTGTGCAGTGTCTACAGGCCCCCTGTGCAGTGTCTTTTGCTCCCTGTGCAGTGTCTGTGGCTCCCTGTGCAGTGTCTGTGGGCTTTCTGTGCAGTGTCTGTGGGCTCCCTTTCAGTGTCTGTGGCTCCCTGTGCTGTGTCTGCGGGCTTTCTGTGCAGTGTCTGCGGGCTTTCTGTGCAGTGTCTGCGGGCTTTCTGTGCAGTGTCTATGGGCTCCCTGTGCAGTATCTTACGGAGTTTGGGGGGAAACCTGGACGCCATCACTGCTTTCTTCCCACTAGACACGGATCTGGCTGTGCATGGAAATAGTTTAAAAATGAGGGCTCCTGAGAGAACTTTCATTTGACTTTATATTTTTTCAACCTTTGCTTCTTTTTAAAAAATATACATCTTTATTGATTTCAGAGAGGAAGGGAGAGGGAGAGAGATATAGGAACATCAATGATGAAAGGGAATCGTGGATCAACTGCCTCCTGCACACCCCCCACAGGGGATGGAGCCTGCAACCCAGGCATGTGCCCTGACCAGGAATTGAACTATGACCTCCTGGTTCATAGGTCAATGTTCAACCACTGAGGAACTCCTGCTGGAAGCCAATTCCAGCATGTCAGCAGGGCTGAATCATCTGGAAATGGCTGAGGACATTTCCCCAAACCTGAAAAGGATGCATAAATGATTGCTTGCTGCCAGACAGCTAAGGGCATTTCAATCTACATGTTATTGCCTCCTCCTGGCCAAACACCTGAACAGCCAAAGGCAGTTTTTCTCCAATCTGACAATGGATTCTGTATACTAAACCCTGGTCTGAGGACAATTTGTGTTAATAAAAAGCAAGGGGTCCAGAGAGATGGAAGAACTTGGTTTCTTTAGCCAAGCTCCTCTGGCTCCCCAAATGCCTTCCAAAATTATGTTTCATCTCTGGACTCTTGATTAATTTACACACAGCGCCTTCTCCAGATTCCTGAACCCTTCTAGATGCTGGATTAAGACCCCTAGCATTGAACTCCGGCCTGGCACAACCTTTTACTTCTACTGAAACCCCACCTGCAAGTCAACCCTCTATCCCTGGGCCAAGCTGGCCAGGGTTGTTACAGCATCTCGGACGCGGGGGCATCCATGGGCTTTGCAACGCTTCTGTATTGATGGCCCATTTGGGATTTTAGAAATGTTGTCAGCATGTTGGAAGGGTTAGGAGTCTCTGAGCAAAACTGAACACGGCGGGTCTGGCCCGACCCAGGGACCCTCACTGTGTCCCCCAGAATCTGTATCGTTGGCGGCTGTGGGAGGCTGTCCGTCAGCTATGCGTCCCTGTGGGAGTAGAACATACCTTGTCCTGACAGCGCCCCCCCCCACAAGGCAACACGCGTGTGTGTTCCGGGAGATATGCTTCATCATTCCCATCTGCACATTCTCTGCGACTCCTCCTCTTAGCCGCCACTGAACCTCATCGCACCTGCTGGTGTGATGGCCACAGTCTCGCCTGTGTTGGAGGCTCTCACCCACTGGGCATGCCCAGCCCCTCAGTCAGAGCATCAAAGCAGCGTGGGCTTATGAGTGACCCTGTGAGAAGCAGTGGCCCTGGGGACACCCAGCTTCCCGTGGGCGCTGCCCGAGGGGGACAAACGTGTGAGTTAAAAGCCACTAAGAGCCCAATTGGTGTGGCTCAGTGATTGAGCGTTGACCTAGGAACCAAGAGGTCTCTAGTTTGATTCTCGGTCAGGGCACATGCCCAGGTTGTGGGCTCAATCCCCAGTAGTGCAGAGGCAGCCGATCGATGATACTCTCATCAGTGTTTCTATCTCTCTCTCCCTCTCTCTTCCTCTCTCTCTAAAAACAGAAAAATCAATAAAAAAAAAAAATAAAAGCCACTAAGATTTGATGACTGTCAGTGCATAAGGTCACACACAAATTAATATGGATGCGTATTTATCTGAGGATTATATTTGTAGCAGAAAAAGTCTTAGAACTGACTAAGGGCTTCACCTCTGAACAGTGTGAAGACTCGGTCATAAGCGCCCTTTATGTTTTGGCCACACAACACAAGTTTCATGCTCGAAGGCTATCGCCATCCTAAAGTGATTTGTAAGAAGTCATCATTCATTATTTTTAAGTTTACGGTCCAGGTGTATGAAGTGTATTCACAATCTCTGGAACTTTTCATCTTGCAAAATGGACACTCTGTGCCCATAAAACAATCACCTGTCCCCTCCTCCAGCCCGTGGCAACTGTGGTGCTTCTGTGCCTATGAACTTGACTGTCTTATGTACCTCATATACTAACAGGTGGGGTTTTTGTTTTGTTTTGTTTTTAAAAAATATATTTTATTGATTTCAGAGAGGAAGGGAGAGAGAGATAGATAGAAACATCAATGATGAGAGTGTATCATTGATATGCTGCCTAGGACCTACACTGGGGATTGAGCCTGCAACCCAGGCATGTACCCTGACCAGGAATTGAACCTGGGACTTTTCAGTCTGCAGGCTGACCCTCTATCCATGGAGCCAAACCGGCCAGGGCCAGTGTTTTTATTTTGAAAGCAGGTTGCATCCCTGTCCCCCTTTTCTCTGTGTCAACAAGAGATGGAAGCGCCACATCATCAGGTGCCTTCATGACCGAGTCTCCAATCCTGGGAGCTGGCGGCGTGAGAAAGTGGAGCTGTCCCTGCCCCACGGACATGGGCGTCGGAGGCCCGTGTGCTGGAACCCACTGCTGCGTGCTATGCACTGTGCACTGTGTGCTGTGCGTTGGGTGCTGTGTGCTGTGCGCTGGGTGCTGTGCGCTGGGTGCTGCGTGCTGGGTGCTGAGTGCTGTGCACTGGGTTCTGTGTGCTGTGCGCTGTGCACTGTGCTCTGCTTGCTGTGTGCTGTGTGCTGTGCTCTGCTTGCTGTGTGCTGTGCGCTGTACACTGTGCGCTTGGTGCTGTGCGCTGTGCACTGTTCGCTGGGTGCTGTGTGCTGTTTGCTGGGTGCTGTGTGCTGTGCACTGTGTGCTATGTGCTGTGCGCTGTGTGCTGGGTGCTGTGTGCTGTGCACTGTGTGCTATGTGCTGTGCGCTGTGCGCTGGGTGCTGTGTGCTGTGCACTGTGTGCTGGGTGCTGTGTGCTGTGCGCTGGGTGCTGTGCGCTGTGCGCTGTGCACTGTGCGCTGTGTGCTGTGTGCTGTGCGCTGGGTGCTGTGTGCTGTGCGCTGTGTGCTGGGTGCTGTGTGCTGTGCGCTGGGTGCTGTGCGCTGTGCGCTGTGTGCTGTGTGCTGTGCGCTGGGTGCTGTGCGCTGTGTGCTGTGCACTGTGCGCTGTGTGCTGTGTGCTGTGCGCTGGGTGCTGTGTGCTGTGTGCTGGGTGCGGTGTGCTGTGCGCTGGGTGCTGTGCACTGTGTGCTGTGTGCTGGGTGCTGTGCGCTGGGTGCTGTGTGCTGTGCGCTGGGTGCGGTGTGCTGTGCGCTGGGTGCTGTGCGCTGGGTGCTGTGCACTGTGTGCTGTGTGCTGTGCACTGTGTGCTGTGTGCTGGGTGCTGTGCACTGTGTACTGTGTGCTGGGTGCTGTGCACTGTGTGCTGTGTGCTGTGTGCTGTGCACTGTGTACTGTGTGCTGGGTGCTGTGCACTGTGTACTGTGTGCTGGGTGCTGTGCACTGTGTGCTGTGTGCTGGGTGCTGTGCACTGTGTACTGTGTGCTGGGTGCTGTGCACTGTGTGCTGTGTGCTGTGCACTGTGCACTGTGTACTGTGTGCTGGGTGCTGTGCACTGTGTGCTGTGTGCTGTGCACTGTGTACTGTGTGCTGGGTGCTGTGCACTGGGTGCTGTGTGCTGTGTGCTGTGCGCTGGGTGCTGTGCGCTGTGTGATGTGTGCTGTGTGCTGGGTGCGGTGTGCTGGGTGCTGTGTGCTGGGTACTGTGCGCTGTGTGCTGGGTGCTGTGCGCTTTGTGCTGTGTGCTGGGTGCTGTGTGCTGTGTGCTGTGTGCAGCAGGAGCTCATCGTGTTGGGGGGAAGAAGAGCAAACTTTAAAAAAAGATTTAAAAACCCTTAAAAGACCCTTTAAGCTGCTTTCAGGCTGAGGACGATTGTTGCTGTTAGTCGGAGACTGTCCTCATCTGCCTCTCCTCCCTCCGCCTGAGTAGTCTCTGATCTGGGCATCTCCAGTTTGTCCACACATCCCACGAGTAATTTAAAATTGCTCTTCTTGGGGGAAAACAGATTAAGCCTCGGCTCCCCGTGAACCCCTCTGCTGGCTCCTTTTTAATAAAGAAGAGCTAGACTGGGCCAGTGCCGCGGGCATATTTATCTTCATGAGCTAAAAAAGAAAGTTAATTACTGCTGGAGTGAGTTAGCTAGGCTGTCCCAAGCTCTTTTATTACTCGCCCCTTCATTAATTCCCTCCTTGGGCTGGCCGCTCACCCGCCTGGCCAGTCAGCTCAAAGCCGCATCTGTGCATTGAGCAGAGCAGGAGTCTGGCCAAGGAGCTGAGGGGGGAGGAGGTGCTGTTTACAAATCAACTCCATTAACGTGAGGTCTGCTTTGCTGAGGGGCAGCGGGCACCAGCGTGGGGGTGTGGAGTCTCACTCCCTCCCGGGAACCAGAGTGCTCCCGGCATGGGTCTGAGCGATGCCTTTTCCCCAAGGCTGGACAACCGGCCATCCTGTCACCAACCTCTGCCAGCCGGAGCAGAACCACTGGCATTTCACTGAGGAGGTGTGGTTGTCCCCGGGAGGCAGAGACTTTAGGGAGCTGAGTGAAAAAACGACCTTTTCCCTTTATACACTTGTGGCTTGTGTGTGGTTTTTGGTTTGTTTGTTTTTTAAAACATTTATCTTTTTTAAATGTTTTTATTGATTTTCAGAGAGAGGGAAGGAGAGGGAGAGAGAGATAGAAATATCAATGATGAGAGAGAATCATTGATCAGCTGCTACCTGCACACCCCTTATTGGGGATCAGGCCCCAAAACCTGAGCATGTGCCCTGACCAGGAATTGAACTGTGACCTCCCGGTTCATAGGTCAATGCTCAACCTCTGAGCCACATAGGCTGGGCTGGCTTGTTTTTTAATTGTTAATTTAGTTACAACCCAAAACTTATGGGACACAGCAAAAGTTGTCACGAGAGGGAAGTTCATAGCACTACAGGCCTACTTCAACAAATAAGAAAAATTGCTAATAAACTAACCCTATAACTTAAAGAACCAGAAAGAGAGCAACAAGAACCCAGTGTGAGTAGGAGGAAGGATATAATAAGGATCAGAGCAGAAATAAATGACATAGAGACTTAAAAAGCAATACAAAGACCACTGAAACCATGACCTGGTTCTTTAAAAAGATAAAACAAGATTGATGAACCATTAGCCAGACTCATCAAGAAACACAGATAGAGGACCCAAATAAATAAAATCTGAAGCAAAGGAGATAAAATAACAACTGACACCACAGAAATACAAAGGACTGAAAGCAAATACTATGAACAACTGTGTGTCAACAAGCTGGACAATGTGGATGAAACGGACAAATTCCTAGAAAAATGCAATCTCCCAAAACTGAAACAGGAAGAATCAGAAAACCTGAATAGGCCAATAACAACTGAGGAAATAGAAGCAGGAATAAAAAAAACTCCCAACAAACAAAAGCCCTGGTCCAGTGGCTTCACAGAGGAGTTTTACCAACCATTCAAAGAAGAACTAACACCTACCCTCCTCAAACTATTCCAGAACATCCAAGAGGAAGGAACACTTCCAAGCTCTTTTCACGAGCCCAGCATTATCCTAATCCCAAAACCAGATAAAGACCCTACAAAGAAAGGGAATTACAGGCCAATATCCTGATGAACATAGATGCTAAAATCCTTCACAATATATCAAATCAGATCCAGCAATATATTAAAAAGATAATACACCAAGAGCAGGTGGGATTTATTACACAGTTGCAAGGCTGGTACAATATCCACAAATCAATAAATGTGATATATGACATGAACAAATCGAAAGTCAAAAAAAATCACATGATCAATAGATGCAGAAAAAGCATTTGACAAAACCCAGCTCCATTTTTTAAAATATATATTTTATTGATTTTTTACAGAGAGAAAGAGAGGGATAGAGAGCCAGAAACATTGATGAAAGAGAAACATCGATCAGCTGCCTCCTGCACACTCCCTACTGGGTATGTGCCTGCAACCAAAGTACATGCCCCTGACTGGAATCAAACCTGGGACCCTTGAGTCTGCAGGCTGACGCTCTAGCCACTGAGCCAAACTGGTTAGGGCCCAGCTCCATTTTTGATAAAAACTCTCAATAAAGAGGGAATAGAGGGAGCATATTTCAACATGATAAAGGCCATTTATGATAAATCTACAGCCAACATCATACTCAATGGGCAAAAACTAAAACCTTTTCCCCTAAGAATAGGAACAGGACAGAGTTGCCCTGTTCAACATAGTCCTGGAAGTCCTAGCCACAGCGGTCAGACAAGAAGAAAAAATAAAAGGCATCCAAATGGGAAAGGAGGATATAAAACTGTCATTATTCGCAGGTGACATGATATTGTACCTAGAAAACCCTAAAGACACCACCAAAAAACTACTAGATTTAATAAGTGATTTTGGTAATGTAGCAGGATACAAAATCAACACCCAGACATCACTGGCATTTTTATACACCAATAATGAATTCTCAGAAAGATAAATTAAAAAATAATCCCATTTAAAATTGCATCCTAGCCAGTTTTCTCAGTGGTTAGAGCATTGGCCTGCAGACTAATGGGTCGTGGTTCGATTTTGGTCAAAGGCACATGCCTCGCTTGCAGGCTTGGTCCCGGCCCAGGTCAGGGCGCATGCAGGAGGCAACCAATCAATGTGTCTCTCTCACATCGATGTTTCTCTCTCTCTGTCTCTCCCTTTCCCTTCCATTCTCTCTAAAAAAATCAATGGAAATGGGGGTTGGGGGGGGGTGGGGGGAAGGAAACATATGTAATATTATATGTAATACTTTAAACCAGCTGTTGCCAACTGGTGGTTTGTGAGGTCTGAAAGGTTGGCAACCGCTGCTTTAAACAATAAAGAATTAAAAAAAAAGACATTTTGATTCAAAATAATTAAAAAAATAAAGTCACTACTTATACTGTTAAAAAAAAAATCAATAGAAAAATATTGAGGATTAACATGGTGAGGATTAACAACAACAGCAAAAGCCTGACCAATGTGGTTCAGTGTTTGAGCTTTGACCTATGAACCAGGGGGTCATGGTTCGATTCCCAGTCAGGGCACATGCCTGGGTTTTGGGCTCAATCCCCAGTGGGCAGTGTGCAGGAGGCTCAATGTCACTAATCATCAGAGAGATGAAAATTATAATTCTCTCTTATCATTGATGTTTCTATCTCTCTCTCCCTCTCCCTTGCTCTCTGAAATTAATAAAAATATTTTTTAAAATTGCAACAAGAAAATTAAGATACTTAGGAATAAACTTAACGAAGGAGGTAAAAGACCTATACTCAGAAAAATATAGAATGTTGAAAAAAGAGATAGAGGAAGACATAAACAAGTTAAGAATATACCATGTTCATGGATTGGTAGAATTAACATCATCAAAATATCTATACTATCCAAAGAAGTCTATAGATTCAATGCACTCCTTACTAAAATACCAACAGCATATTTTACAGATCTAGAACAAACTCTCTAAGAATTTATATGGAGCCAAAAAGACCCCACATAGCTGCAACAATCTTGAGAAATAAGAAGAAAGTTGGAGGGATCACAAAACTAGATATCAAGATATACTACAAAGCCACTGTTAAGCAAAACAGCCTAGTACTGGCACAAGAATAGGCATATAGATTTATGGAACAGAACAGAGAACCCAGAAATAGATCCAAGGCATTATGCTCAATTAATATTTAACAAAAGAGGCAAGAGCATATAATGGAGTCAAGACAGTCTCTTCAACAAATGGTGTTGGGAAAATTGGACAGATACATGTAAATAAATGAAATTAGACACCAACTTAGATGATACACAAGAGTAAACCCAAAATGGGTAAAATATTTAAATGTAAGTCACAAAACCATAAAAATCCTTGAAGAAAGCATAGGCAGCAAAATCTCTCATAGTAACACATTTATAGATATATTTCCCAGGGAAAGAGAAACAAAGGGAGAAAATAAACAAATGGGATGACATTAAAGTAAAAAGCTTCTGCTCAGCAAAAGAAACCAGCATCAAAATGAAAAGGGAGCTCACTGTACGGGAGAACATATTTGCCAATGATACATCTGATAAGGGGTTAATTTCCAAAACATATAAAGTACTCATGCAACTCAGCAAAAGGAAGACAAACAATCCAATCAAAAAATGGGCAGGAGACCTAAGTAGACATTTCTCCAAAGAGGACATACAGATGCCAAGAGACACATGAAACAATGCCCAAAGACACTGATCATCAGAGAGATGCAAATTAAAACGACCATGAGGTCCCACCTCACACCTGTCAGAATGGCTGCCACCAACCAATCAACAAAGGACAAGTGCTGGTGAGGATGTGGAGAAAAGGGAACCCTTGTGCACTGCTGGTGGGAATGCAGACTGGTGCAGCCTCTGTGGAGAACAGTATGGAGTTTCCTCAAAAAATTAAATATGGAATTGCCATTTGACCCAGTGATCCCACTTCTAGGAATATACCCTAAGAAACCTGAAACACCAATCAGAAAGAATATATGCACCCCTATATTCATAGCAGCACAATTGACAACAGCTAAGATCTGGAAACAGCCCAAGTGCCCATCAGTAGATGAGTGGATAAAAAAGCTGTGGTACATTTACACCATGGAATACTATGCAGCTGTAAAAAAGAAGGATCTCTTACCCTTTGGGACAGCATGGAGGGACCTGGAGAGTATTATGCTAAGTGAAATAAGCCAGTCAGAGAAAGACAAGTATCACATGATCTCACTCATATGTGGAATCTAAGTAACAAAATAAAGTGAACAGAGTGGACCCAGAGACATGGAGGCAGGGAACAGAGTGCGGAATCTCAGAGGGAAGAGATTAACCAAAGAGCTTGTAAGGTGGCTCAGTGCATTACCCATGGACAATAGTGGGAGGAATGGGAGTGGGGAAGAGGGTGGTCAATGGTGGAAAAAAGGGGACATTTGTAATACTTCCAACAATAAAGGTAAATTTTAAAAAGAGCATGTTTTCTTTTTAATCATGTATTTTCTTTTAAAAAAATATGTCTTTAATTCATGAAACTTACAAAACACCCCTTATTTATTGCTCTTAAAAGCACCTGCTTTCCCAGCCAAGACCTATATGAGGCCTCCTTTACCACTTATCTTTAAAGTAGTTGGTGCTTTAGCTGGAGCATATGATGAAATGATACAGATGATGCAGGTTAGCAACGTTTATCCATCATTTAAAAAAATGAGGTTATTAACACATTTTGGCCATGTAGGAGCGAGTGCTCCTGGGATAGTGATGCTTCCTCATGGAGGCCAAGGGCAGATGGCAGGCACTTTCGCCAGAGTCATCAGATTTGCAGATGCATGAAATAATAATAAAACTGGACATCAATACAGAACCAGGAACAATTGTGTGTGTGTGTGTGTGTGTTTTTACCAATTTTAATCTGGGTACCCCGAATTGTTTAATTGTCTTAATTAAATAAGCACTAAAATAAAAATCATAGAAAACAAGAGGGGACTGGATGTCCCTAAGCAATGAAGCCCACAACATTTTTACTTCTTTCTCCAGACAAAAAACTAAAAACAAATAACAAACAAACAAAAAACTTGTCCAGCCAGGGGCTAATCCATTTTCTACACTCATTATCATTCAGATGAGCCTTTTGAGAAACAAAGACGTGGGCCCAGCTCTTTCCAGGGCCTGAGACCCTTTCTTGTTTGATTCTACAAATAGAGAGGACCCTCTGGATCTAATTAAGAGACTCTCACCTGCCATAGCCACTCATTCAGGCCTCCGACATCCATGGAACGCGTGCGCTAAGCACTGCATTACACCAGGAGCCGTGCACACTGGGCCGCTCATAAAACCACACTCTTAATTAATCTTGTGATTTTTAATGATTTAATTCTTTTATTCAACGAGGCCTTATTAACAACCAAGTGCTGGGCTGCCCCGGGGGTGACGCACTGAGCTCAGGCTCTGCTCTCCTGCTCACATTCGAGTGGGGAGAGACATAAACAAGTGATTACTGTGTAACTAAGTCCCACCACCAAGGTGTGTACATGAGCATGTGTGTGCTTGCATGTGTGTGTCTGTGTGCACCAGGGTGCATGAGCACGTGTATGTATGTACGTGTGTACATGTGTGTGCCTGTGTATGTATGAGTGTGTGTGTGTGCATGACCATCCACATGGATGTGCATGAGTGCATGAGTGTGTATGCGTGAGCATGTGAGTTCTCTGTATAAGCACACGTGGGCAGGTATCTGTGTGCACTGATGTGAGCACATGTGCATGTGTGAACATGTGTGCATACAAGTATATACATGTGTGAGAGCATGTGTGTGTGAGTGTGTGAGCAAGTATATGCATGCATGTAAGTGTGTGTGTCTGTGTTACTAGAGTAAAATAGGAGCAGAGGGTCTAAGGCAGGGGTGGGCAAACTTTTTGACTCGAGGGCCACAATGGGTTCTTAAACTGGACCGGAGGGCCGGAACAAAAGCATGGATGGAGTGTTTGTGT
The DNA here is from genome assembly GCF_963455305.1 of Plecotus auritus. Lineage (NCBI taxonomy): Eukaryota > Metazoa > Chordata > Mammalia > Chiroptera > Vespertilionidae > Plecotus > Plecotus auritus. Next base: position 114,967,207 of record NC_137773.1, read on the forward strand.
GAACTAATATAAATTCAAAGTAAAGGATTGGAGGGGAGAGCAAGAGAACCCTCTGCTCTTTCGGCTCCGCGGGCCGGATAGAACAGCCGAACGAGCTGGATCCGGCCCGCGGGCCGTAGTTTGCCCACGGCTGGAGACTCTAAGGGGTGGGACTTGGGCTGAGTCTTGAAGGATCAGTGGGAGCTCCCAGGAGAGGGGGAGGGTACTCCAGGCCCAGGAGACAGCCGTGGGAAACATGTCCCCTCGGTAGACTGCACTCAGGGGAGGCTGCGAGGGTGGGGGACACCTGGAGGCTGGAGCGACAGAGAACGAGGAGTCATGTTGGGTGCTACGTAGGCTGAACCATATGAACTTGCCAATATTAGACTATTTTGACTTAAAAAATAGTGAATTGCTTGGGTTTCAATAATATTTCAAGGTGACATGATAATGAGTGAGTCATGAGGACATGAGCGGCATCTGTTATTGTTGTTACCATTCGCGTCCCCACTCTCCAGCTGCTCAGAAATCACTTCTCGGGGACACTCCAAGGACACAGGCAGGACCGTAATCTTGCGAGTGGGAGTGGGAACGCGCTCTGCAGGGTCACGCTGGAGAATGCCATTGGATGGCAATGAAGATAAAGCCCTGTCCTTCCCTGAACCCACATGCCCGCCTGTGCTGAGCCTGGGAGCCCTGTGTGTCTGTTATTCCCATTGCCGCCTGGGAACGCAGGGGGAGGGGGCACCTTCTGTGGCAGCAGCGCCTGGCGCATTCCTGTGACTCTTGGGGCCTGGTGACCCTCACCTAGAGAGGAGAGGTGAGGCCAGAGACTGGGTGTGGCCCCAGGAGTCACTTCCGTGTCAGAAGTCCTTGCTTTTTTTCCCATTTTAAGTTTGTAATGGAAGTTGTATATAAGATTACTTTATTCCTGCATCTTCTCAATTGTGTCTTCCTTGTATTTCCCCTTTTCCTTTCCTACTTGGCGAGATTTGGCTCTACATTCAAGGATCTTTTTGTGGTCTTTGTCCTGCTTTAGTCTAGTGATCATCACCTTGCTGGGGCGGATGCTGCATAAACAGTGGCACCGTTAGCTTTCCCCGTTGCACGTGTTCAGTGTACCTGGCATATGTCTTCCTGTAAACCGGGGCTACTTTGCCCATTTGCTGCCCTTTGTAATGTCCTCAGACAACCTGAGCTTCATCATCCTTTCGGATGGGCATGGATCCAACATCGTACTTCTGTCTCAGCTCTTTGGAAAGAGGAGATGACATAATCTTCCTGCAAATGTGGGAAGGTGTATTGAAATCCTTTTACGGTTCTTGCTTCGGTCAGAAGTCACAAAGGGATTGAACTTCATTTTGACCGCTGGCGTTCCTACGATGGCCGCGAGAGGGAAGAGACCCACACGCTGTTTTCGGTTCTGTAAGTTCACCAGAAGTCCTTGCTTTTCAATGTCAATGTTTTTGGCCTTAGGGAGGCGGGGAGGGAGGAGATAGTCAAGAAGCAGGATGGGGTGACCTCTCCTCTCCGCCTCCCGGGCAGACCCCCACCGGCTCCACAGTGCACGCTGGGCCCCCGCCACAGGAACGGAGCAGGCACTTGGAAACTACTTCCCATCAATGGTTGCATAAAGCTGTGTAACATCACATGATGAAGACATTCTCTTTGTTCCCCTAAAATGTGCACAGGAAGGAATGTGTAATCAAGAAATATAATATCACCGGGCCGGTGTGGCTCAGTGGTTGAGGGTCGACCTATGAACTAGGAGGTCATGGTTTGATTCCCGGTCAGGGCACATGCCCGAGTTGTGGGCTCCATCCCCAGTGTGGGGCATGCAGAAGGCAGCGGATCCATGATTCTCTCTCATTATGGATGTTTCTCTCTCCCTCTCCCTCTCTCTTCCACTCTGAAATCAATAAAAACATATTTAAAAAAAGAAACATAATTTTGTTGAAAGAGAAAACAACTCGAGTTATTTCATTAGGGATGAAGGGAACTCATCTCCAACAGAGTGGAAAGCAGAATTAATCACACCCGTAACCATGGAGACTTCAGCGGTCTCTCTCTTCCTGCAATCGTACGGGACTGTGGAATGCTCCCTGAAAACAATACTTCCTTGAAAGTTGGATTGAGTTTTAGAATTTATAAAACGCTAATTTCCTTCAAGGGTCTTTTCAGTTCATCTTTAAAAAAACACATGCTTTTATTGATGGGAGGGAGAGGGAGAGAGAAACATTAATGATGAGAGAGGATCCTGGATCAGCTGCCTCCTGCACGCCCCACCCTGGGGATCGAGCCCGCAACCCAGGCCTGTGCCCTGATCTCCTGGTTCATAGGTGGATGCTCAACCATGGAGCCACCCCAGACGGGCGGACTTTGATATCTTAAACTTCCTTTGTCGGAATAATTTATGGCTTTGAGTCTTTGCACAAGGCTCCTGGCCTCCACTGCGCTGAGCCTTCATACCATTGAAGAGCTTTCCTATGGCGTCCATGGGGCAAAGAGGCCACTGCTTGGAGGGGCCTGTGTCCGGCCAGGCCCATCAGCTCCAGCACACACACGCCCTGGAGGCCAGGAAGGGCGCAGCTGCCCGAGGCCTGTCCGAGTCCCAGGCCTGCGATGCAGGTGCTCAGGCTGCGGTCCAGCCCAAGGGAACGCTGCGCACGCCCCAGGTGCTGCCCAGAGAGGATGCGCCCCGTCGCCAGCAGCCGCGTGGGCCCTCTGTCATTTGGAAAAGACCATGTCAAATGCTCACAAAAGGGCTCCCGGCCCCTCTGCTCCGGGGTCTGTGCAGGGAGAGAAGGCGGATGCCGACTCAGTCCCGGCAGAGAACACACTCCCCTTCCCGTCATGGCCACAGAACAGTGTAGAACTGATAGGGAGGGACAGTGACCGAGGGTTGGCGATGCAGTTACAAGGAACAAAACGAGGCATTCTTTGATTCTCAATCCCTGTGAGTAGAAAACGGTCAGTACTTTGAGAGAGACGGTGGCGTGTCAAAATATGCCCCAGAGGTACCCGATGACGACATTTCTAGTAACAGTGCCGCCTAAAGTTCACCAGGACCTGGGGGGAGCCACCGCTGCTTCTCTGCAGCCACGTCCTTCCCAGGGCGAGGGCTAACTGGCAGAGCACACATTAAACCCGGAAGTTACTTTACCTTTTAAAAATGTGATTATGAAGGCATTTTTCTTTCTTTTTTTAAAAAAATATATTTTATTGATTTTTTACAGAGAGGAAGGAAGAGTGATAGATAGTCAGAAACATCGATGAGAGAGAAACATCGATCAGCTGCCTCTTGCACACCTCCTACTGGGGATGTGCCCACAACCAAGTTACATGCCCTTGACCGGAATCGAACCTGGGACCTTTCAGTCCGCAGGCTGACGCTCTATCCACTGAGCCAAACTGGTTTTGGCAGAAGGCATTTTTCTTACATTCATTTTAATCAATGCACTTATTCAGTATAAAGTGAAACCCAGTGGGCTTAGTTTTCTTCTTGCTTTTGAAATTCACTTCTAAAAGCAAACGTAGCACAGCTGCAGACTCGGTTATTTTAAAAATACGATTTTGTGTAATATGATACTATTTGCTTCGGCTCTGTAACTTACAGGCTTCCGCTGTGAGCTCCTTTCTGTATGCAATTCATTTAACACGCGATTCCTGTGTGCACTGCGCCCCAAAGAGCCATGGTAACAGCTCTAAGTAGCTGCAGGATTTCCAACCTGCCCCCAAGCAGAAGCAAGAACTGCCCCGGGCAGGGCTGCTCATCTGTGGCCGTGTCCCCGTCATTTGCGGAGACAATAAATCAGTGTCCATCGCTGGCGACACACTTGGCCCCTCTCCAGGTGGATTCTGTGTTGTCGCGCCGTCTCCAGGGAAGCCGTGTAGACGGAAGTGACATTCCAGATCTGTTTTCCTGTTACATTCTCTGTTTTCCACCTTTGCAGCTTCTGTGACGTTCCCACTGGCTGCGAGGGAGCCCTTTGTCTGGGCCACACAACGAGCTCACCCACTTAATCTCCCTCGGAGCACGCGAGCGCCCACACGTCGTGTTAATCGGCGGAACGCGGGCTGTGGCGTGTCCCATGCTGATTTGACGTTTCTATGGGAAAGCGGCTCCCGGTCCAGTGATGGATGCCTTGTTCCCGCAGAACAGCAGTCAGGATGGGGAGTGCCCTGGGGGACAGACGGAGGCGCTGGGAACGGGCAGCCCTGACGGCCATGCTCGTGCCGGACAAAGAATCGGCTCCGAGCGGATTAGCCACACTCGCCTCGTGGCGGCCAAAGCCTGTGCTCCTCGCGCAGCTGCAGAGCTCGCTCTCCTGGCGGTTCTGCGCCACCAGGAGATTTACTTTCCTCTCGCTCTCCCTGACCTCTCGCCTTCACACCTAGCTTTTTAAAAACATACTTTTATTGACTTCAGAGAGGAAGGGAGAGGGAGAAGAGAGAGAAACATCAATGATGAGAGAGAATCATGGACCGGCTGCCTCCTGCACGCCCCACACTGGGGGTTGAGCCTGCAACCCCGGTGCCCTGACTGGGACTAGAACCTGACCTCCTGGTTCATAGGTCAACACTCAACCACTGAGCACCTCCTGGGGGCAGGTTGGAAATCCTGCAGCTACTTAGAGCTGTTACCATGGCTCTTTGGGGCGCAGTGCACACAGGAATTGCGTGTTAAATGAATTGCATACAGAAAGGAGCTCACAGCGGAAGCCTGTAATTTACAGAGCCGAAGCAAATAGTATCATATTACACAAAATCATATTTTTAAAATAACCGAGTCTGCAGCTGTGCTACGTTTGCTTTTAGAAGTGAATTTCAAAAGCAAGAAGAAAACTAAGCCCACTGGGTTTCACTTTATACTGAATAAGTGCATTGATTAAAATGAATGTAAGAAAAATGCCTTCATTGTTTTTTTACTATGAATTAATTTTCAATTATAAGTATTTTTTCTGAATCATTTGATATTATAATATGATTTCCCCCTTTATTTTGTTAATAAGATGATTTTTTTTCATTTCTTTTTTAAAAAATTTATTTTATCTTATTGATTTTTTTACAGAGAGAAAGGGAGAGGGATAGAGAGTTAGAAACATCGATGAGAGAGAAACATCCATCAGCTGCCTTCTGTACACCCCCTACTGAGGATGTGCCCACAACCAAGGTACATGTTCTTGACTGGAATCGAACCTGGGACCCTTGAGTCCGCAGGCTGACTCTCTATCCAATGAGCCAAAACGGTTAGGGCCCATTTCTTTAATAAATGTGTTAGTTTGGGTTCTTAAGAAGCAAATATCAAGAAGGGGGTAGACGTGCAGACATTTATTGGGGGAGATAGCTGTGAGGGGTAAGTGGAAGCGGGAGAGAGACCCCAGGGTCTGGCACGGGTCTAAGTGTGAGCCTGAAATGGACTCATCAGTTCCTCTTGCAATCCTTGGCCAGACCAGCCCTAGGGCCCCAGGCCCCGGGACCAGGCTGTTCTGACCCCTGTGCACCTGGAGGGGGACCCACTCATGGCTGCTGCATCCCCAGAAAGCCTACAAGTTGTTTCATGTCTCAGTTGGCGGTCTTGTCAGAGAGAGACGCCTGCAGATGTCGTTGCACTGTGCATGCTGGTGGTTGAAGAAGTAAGAGATGCCCCTTTTCCCGAAGTTGGTGGTGACCTCTCTGCGGCCCAGCGAGTGGATCTGGGGGTCCATCAGGTAGAGCAGCCCCTTCCCGTCGCTGGTCACCCAGCCTGCGGAGAAGCACGTGTCTGAGGACCAGGCCTTTGGGGCGTCCGCGACGCGTCCCAGAGAAAGAGTTACATGCTTAACAAAACACAGAAAGCCCAGCCGTCCTGGGCTTCACGTGTAATAAAGTTCTGCTGAGCAACTGGGTGTTACGTGCGCCAATGATGGCTTGAAGGAGAATTGAATATTGGATAATTAAAACTGTCTCCTATCGCATACCCAAAGGAATGGTTTTCAAGGCCCTGGAGAGCAATAAAATGCACCTGCATCACGACTAAAAGCACAGGACTGACTCTTTCGTGGTTCACACGTTTCTTTGATGCCTCCATCATTCATGCGCATCTTCATTTGTGTGAGAAACAGTCAGCGAGAGCAGATCCTGTACAGAGCCCAGTGCTCGGCCCCGGGCCTGCGATGGACAAGCTTGTTGCCACCTGAGTGCTCGCGGGGCTAACACTGTGGACGGGGCAGGTGGCTAAGTGGCCTGAGTAAGTATAACACATGAGTGAGAAAGCGTGAGGACAGGCACTGTGGGGGACAGAGAGGACCAGGGTGGTCATAGGAATAATGGTAATAAATCTCATGTATCAGTGAAACAAGCTTGAGCCCGAACCGGTGTGCTCAGTGGATAGAGCGTCAGCCTGCGGACTGAAGGGTCCTGGGTTCGATTCCCAGTCAGGGCACATGCCCGGTTGCGGGCTCGATCTTCATCAGGAGGCAGCCGATTAATGATTCTTTCTCATCATTGGTGGTTCTATCTCTCTCTCCCTCTCCCTTCCTCTCTGAAATCAATAAAAATATTTAAAAAAAGCAAGTGCAGAGTATTGGCTAATAAATTCTGATAAATAATAATCGGGATGAACAGAAACAAAATTAAGACATGAATGCAGAGAACGTAAAGGAAGTCAGATTGAAGTACACGCAGCTCTGTCCCCTGAGGAGGCCAAGCAGGTCCCAGAGCTCCTGCTCTGCTTCGAAGCGGGGCGGCTGAACCTGAGCTCCCGCCTCAGGGTGCCTGCAGCCATGCACAGCACTAGAGGTGAAGGCGGAGGGAGGAAAGTGGGAGGATTTTCACTCGGAAACTTAGAAAGTGGGTGTGTGTGGCAGAGGACTCAGCCTCACAGAAGGGGAGCCCCATCTCTTCATGGATGAGTTGACATCTTAGAGACTTGCAGAAGTCTCGAGGTATCCTTTTCAGGCAGTATTTACTCCCTAGAGTCAAATTGATCAATTAATTAAATTTTTTTAAAGCCAAGTCACGTTTCATTTGTGTGTGTGTTTTTTTAAATCGGTGATGCACATTTGTTTATTTATTTTAAATATTTTTTAAAAATTGATTTCAGAGAGGAAGGGAGAGGGAGATAGAGATAGAAACATCAATGATGAGAGAGAATCATTGATCGGCTGCCTCCTGCACGCCCCACACTGGGGACTGAGTCCACAACCCAGGCATGTGCCCTTGACCGGAATTGAACCCAGGAGCCTTCTGTCCGCAGGCCGACACTCTAGCCACTGAGCCAAACCAGCCAGGGCTCAAATTGATTAATTTAATTCCAAGCAGGCACTGCACAATCTGTTAAAGAGGGATGGGTACAGGTAGTTGCAAAGCCTCACACTGACATGTAAACAACACTACAAAGGAAGAGGAAGCTCCTGCTGCACGTACCTTGTAAATCTACGACGACATCCTGGTGGTTGGAAACCTCGTAAGAAAAGTGGCTTTAAGCCAAGCCGCATTTGGTGGCTTTGTACACTGTCTTCACCACTTTCGTGTTATTGGATAATTTTACAAACTCCCCTAGTATGTAAGGCTCCACACTGACACATACTTTTATCATCTCGTCCTCTAAAATCTGAAAAACAGAAGTGGGAGGCCGTGTGACATATGGTGAGGGCACGGGCGTGGCACGGGCGATGGATCTGTGAACCTCGGCTTTGCCGCTCAGGAGATTGATGACTGGACCTGGCTCGCTTATTTGCATGTGAAGTGCGTCACATCAATGGAACACCATAGAACAGGGTGGGCAAACTTTTTGACTCGAGGGCCACAATGGGTTCTTAAACTGGACCGGAGGGCCGGAACAAAAGCATGGATGGAGTGTTTGTGTGAACTAATATAAATTCAAAGTAAAGGAGTGGAGGGGAGAGCAAGAGAACCCTCCGCTCTTTCGGCTACGAGGGCCGGATAGAGCAGCTGAACCGGCCAGATCCGGCCCAGGGGCCGTAGTTTGCCCACGGCTGCCATAGAACCTACAGTTATTCTTCTTTCACTGAAATGCTTGTGTCAAACTTGGGCCATGATGCTTCTTTTTTATTTTTAAAAAATATATCTTTAATGATTTCAGAGAGGATGGGAGAGGGGGAGAGAGAGAGAAACATCAATGATGAGAGAGAATCATGGATAAGCTGCCTCCTGCACGCCCCCTACTGGGGATCAAGCCAGAAACCTGGGCCTGTGCCCTTGACTGGAATTGAACCCATGACCTTTCAGTGTGCAGGCCAACCTCTATCCACTGAGCCACACCAGCCAGGGCTCATCATTGATGTTTCTATCTCTCCCTCTCCCTTCTTCTCTGAAATTAATAAAAATATATTTTAAAAAAGGAAATCTAACCTAATAGGTGTCTATGGGCCTGTTTCCCCCAGCCCTGGCTTCTTTCCTCTCACCAGCAGCACTGTGGACGGGACGTAGAAGATCTGGGTTGGGATCTTTTGCTCATAAATTCGCTTGTTGAATTCCGTCATGTAGTGCTGGGCGGTCACCTGATGCTCCACATCAGAGAAGTGCAGCCACAGCGCCTTCAGCTCCTTATATGCCTTCCCAACGTACCTACTGTTAAATAGAACCACCAGGTGACCTTCCCAAGGAGGCGGCCTCCCCGCGTCCCGGATCCATGCACCGTCCTCACCGGCTGCCCCCCGCCCCGCCCTCTGGGCAGGTGTCCAGGGTTCATGCTCTGGTCCACACCTGGGCTGCCTCATCTCTGGCCTAAGATGGTTGTCCTGCCTTTTTTGCAGGCTCATTCGTTTACTCAAAGTGTGGCTTTAAGAGTTGAACTAGACTTTTCACCAGCATTTAAATATTCTTTCTAAATCCTCGCTCAAGGATGTTTAAAAAAGTTGATATTTTTATTGATTTCAGAGAGGAAGGGAGAGGGAGAGAGATAGAAACATCGATTATGAGAGAGAATCACTGATCAGTGCCTCCTGCATGCCCCCCACTGGGGATCGAGCCTGTAACCTGGGCCTGTGCCCTGACCTCCTAGGTCATAGTCAATGCTCAACCACTGAGCCACGCCGGCCGAGATAATCATCCCTTTTACATGAATGATGTCGATCAGTACCTTCCCAGCGTTTCTTCTTGATGGAGATAATGAACCCAAAAGGGGTTTCTCTGTCTGCCCATCTTTGTCAACTTCAGGTAGTCCTCCAGGTATACAGCAGTCTCCTGGGCCGTCCACAGTTCCGATTTCTTGGAATATTTCAACAAAAGAGCATCTGTGAAAAACAGATCAGATGAAAACAGACCTAGGCTCCTACCTATGCCAGGATGGCACAGTTATGAATACAGTTGAAATGGCTCAGGGCCTAATTCAGCTGATCTGAAATCTTCAGCTTCTGTATACGTTTCTCAAAGGTTAGCCTCTTCCATGGAGACTAATAAAAGTTAGTGAAGTACAATAAACAAGCAGAGCTTCACTAATAAGACAAAGACTAGCCTTTGATTCACAGAATCTTGTTTGTGGCGGCAACATGAAGATAAGGCCAGGGTTTCAGGATGAAAGGAGAGGAGAATAAAGGGCTATTTATTTATTTTTAAATAAATTTTTATTGATTTCAGAGAGGAAGGAAGAGGGAGAGAGAGAAACATCAATGATGAGAGAGAATCACTGATCAGCTGACACCTGCACGCCCTCTACTAGGGACTGAGCCCGAAACTCAGGCATGTGCCCTGACCGGGAATTGAACCATGACCTCCTGGTTCATAGGTCGATGCTCAACCACTGAGCCACACCAGCCGGGCTAAACAGGGATACCTCAGAGACATCCTGGAACACGTGCTACAGGCTTGCATCTTCTTCTGATAACCTGGGGGCTCCAGGTAACGGGCTCTTACCTATGCCAGGTGCTATGGACAGAAATACATATCAACACTTTACCTCAGAGGTCCCTGGCATTCCAGGGATCCTAGATTACATGTTAAAGCACACCCTCATCTTCTCTTCCTTGTTTTGTTTAATTTGGAAAAACCCAATAATTACTTGAGAAAATATAGCTACTGTACAAAGATATGAACTCACCTGAAAAAGGGAAAGATATGAAGAAATAAGGACCATCTTCACCTTGAAGAATGAAGAACAGCCTAGCCAACCTGGCTTAGTGGTTGAGTGTCGACCTATGAACCAGGAGGTCATGGTTCAATTCCCGGTCAGGGCACATGCCTGGGTTTTGGGCTCCATCCCCAGTGTGGGGCTTGTAGGAGGCAGCCGATCCAGGATTCTCTCTCATCATTGATGTTTCTATCTCTTTCTCCCTCTCCCTTCCTCTCTGAAATCAATAAATCCTATCTAATAAAGAGGGAATATGCTAATTGATGCTCACCCCATCACAAAAGATGGCAGCGCATACAGCCAATAAGGAGGGAATATGCTAATTGACTGCCACACCCTCAAAAATGGCTGCACCCAGAGCCATAAGATGGCGGCGCCCAGTCCCCTCACCCTGCCAGGCCGCCTGCCTCCAGAGTCCCCCAGTCCCCTCAGCCCCCTAGCCACCCAGGGCCGCGCAAGGCTCAGATAACCAGGGCTGGCCGAGGCTTGCGCTGCCGGCAGTGGCAGCAGCAGAGGTGTGATGGGGGCGATGCCTTCCCCTGATCGACAGGTCACCTCCAGAGCCATGTACCCACCTCCTGGGGCCATGCACTCACCTCCGGGGAATGCACTAACCTCCGGGGCCATGCACCCACCTCTGGGGCCATGCACTTACCTCCAGGGCCGTGCACCCACCTCTGGGGCCATGCACTCACCTCCGGGGCCATGCACCCACTTCTGGGGCCAGGCACCCACCTCCGGGGCCATGCACTCACCTCTGGGGCCATGCACTCACCTCTGGGGCCATGCACCCACCTCTGGGACCATGCACTCACCTCCGGGGCCATGCACTCACCTCTGGGGCCATGCACCCACCTCTGGGACCATGCACTCACCTCCGGGGCCATGCACTCACCACTGGGGCCATGCACTCACCTCCGGGGCCATGCACTTACCTCTAGGGCCAGGCACCCATCTTCGGGGTCATGCAACCACCTCCGGGGCCATGCACTCACCTCCGGGTCCATGCACTCACCTCTGGGGCCATGCACTCACCTCTGGGGCCATGCACTCACCTCCGGGGCCATGCACCCACCTCCGGGGCCATGCACTCACCTCCGGGGCCATGCACTCACCTCCGGGGCCATGCACCCACCTCTGGGGCCATGCACCCACCTCCGGGGCCATGCACCCACCTCTGGGGCCATGCACTCACCTCTGGGGCCATGCACTCACCTCCTGGGGCCATGTACCTGTCACAGGCTGTGTTTTTCCGTATGCCTGGTGCAGCTGGCTGGGCTTAAACAGCCTCTGGAGCAGCCAGTCATGTGTCACGCCCGCCAGGAGTCGTTCCAGGTCATGGGGCTGCAGTGTGCGAGCCTCGAGCATCTCTTGCCGAGTCTCTCACGCCAACAACATTAAGGAACTCCCGCTGGATTTCAGGAAGGACCAGGGCTTGCCCCCCTCAGAGGACCCGCTTGACGCAGTGGGCGGTCTCCACCTGCGACCCCAGGAGGAGCTGGAGCTCCCGCTGCCACTGAGGCTGAGCACTTGGGCGGGCTTGTTCCCCTCCTCTGTGGTGGTGCAGGCCTCGTGGCTCCTGGAGGCAGGGGGCAGCCTCGGAGCACAGGGCCTGGGGCAGCCACGCGGTCCGGTGGGGTCCAGCAGCTGTCCCCCCTTGTCCACGGTGGAGGCATCGGGCTCCACCTCCTGCTCTTGGACAGGGCCCCCGCTGTGTCCTGATTCCAGATGTTGAACGGGCCACGGTGACGTGGCAGGGTGACGTGCCATTGCAGAGCTTGCGCCCAGAGAATTGCCCAGGACTCCATGGGATTCAACGGCTTCTTCTGGGGTTCCCCAGGAGGGGCTCCTTTAAATGCAGGGCCTGCTCCTTGTGTGCATCCTGCTCCCAGCTCCTCTCCAGACCTGTGTGCGGCATTGCCACTGACTGCTGGAAACTCATCCATTATCTCAAAGGTTTCTTCTTGAAATGAAGGCTGTGTGGCCACACTCTGGGGCCAACGGGAACCAGAAGACCCAAATGCAGACCCCAGTGAGGGCCTGGGGTGAGCAGAGGCACCTCCAGGGCCCGTGGCTCTGCCTGCCCGCCTTGCCTCTGGGCCTCCCTCTGCCAGCCCTGCCCCGGAGGGCACGTGAGCGCCCGCCCTTGCCTCTGGGCCTCCCTCTGCCAGCCCTGCCCCGGAGGGCACGTGAGCGCCCGCGGTGCTCCCAGGAGGGCAGGTGGCTGAGGGCGTGTGGCTCCGAGAGGACTCGGAAGGGCGCCGGGAAAGAGAAACCTTGAAGCTCCGAAGACAGAGCACGCGCAACTGCGCTGTTCCCATGGCTGCCCGGCTCTCCTGCCCCGGCAACAGGCCCCCTAGTGTCCATAGGGCGTTCCCTGCCGGGCGCTTGACTGGGTGATCTGTTGTCCACGTGGGTGTCCACTTCCTCCCAGCTGGAGGAGAAGCTATGTCTGGACAGCCTGTTCCAGGGACTGGTGCTCCGGCTGCCACTCAGAGCAGCGTCCCCGCTGCCATGGACTTGCGACGCAGCCTTGGTCTCCACGTCTGGGTCCAGGGAGACGCGGAATATATCCTAATGGATCCAGTCCCTCCTCCCCACCCGCTGGGGCGCCTCCAGACTCCTCTCAGCTGCCTGGGAGGGAGACAGTCCCCTGCCTGTTTGGAGGCACAGCCCGTCCTCAGCACTCGCGGTGTCTGGGCCCCGTGTGTCTGTTTTCAGTGCCGTGATGCAGATGCCCGTTTTTGGATCCTTCTGTTCATTTTTCTTGTTTCCACAGATGCTTTCAAACGCCCCACACACCGAGGTGTGGTGCTGGGCATGGGCCTGGAGGACCGTCGGGAAGGCCATGTGCCCCAGCAGGAGGGGCCTGTCCAGTCCATGCATGAAGCACGCAGGGACGTATGCCCTGTCTTCCGAACTTGGGAAGCTCTGAACTGGTAGCAGGTCCTTCACCTGCACGATCCCATGCATGCTCTCCCGAGAGAGCGTTGCCTGCTCTGGGGCTGCGGCCGCCGCGCCAAAGGCATACGGCTTCCCCACAGCCTCACGGCAGAGCCGGAGGGCGGCGTGGCCCGGCCCCGTGTCCCCGTGGAGCCTGCAGTGCACCGTGCAGAGGCTGAATGCGGCCCTGAGGAAGCTGTGCAGCCCCTGCCTCCCGGGCACCTGCTCATCCCCGCGCTGGGTGAGGAGGCCGATTTCAAATGCCTCTCTGGCGTCGTGCAGACACGCCGTCTGCATCCCAGGGAGACAGGTGCCGGCACTGGCGTAGGACAGCAGGCACGTGCCCCGGATATTCTGGGAAAACACCAAACACAAAGGTAGACATGGAGTTGGAAACTGCAGGTGAAGCAGGAAAAACTTCTCATTCCTGGAGGACAGCCGTGAGAAATGTGGAAAAATAAACTCTGTGTGTGGGACACCACGGGCCACAGACATCCTGGGGAAAATACACAATCGAACATTGAAGAACCTGAGGTCTTGTCTGGCCGGCGTGGTTCAGTGGGTGAGCGTCGGCCTGTGAACCAGGAGGTCATTGTTCAATTCCCAGTCAGGGCACATGCCCAGGGTGCGGGCTACATCTCCAGTGTGGGGCATGCAGGAGGCAGCCCATCAATGACTCTCATCATTGATGTTTCTATCTCTCTCTCTCCTTCCTCTCTGAAATCAATAACATTATATCCTATCTAATAAAGAGGGAATATGCAAATTGACTGTCATGCCGTAAAAAGATGGCTGCACCTGCAGTAGAGGCGGGGATCCTGTAACACAAGATGGCTGCACTCACAGCTGAGGCTGAGTTCCCTTAACGAGCCTTAATGAGCAATCAGCAGGGACCTGAGGCTGTGTGATGCTGGGCCAGGGCAGGGGACCTGAGTCTGTACCCCCTGCCTGGTGGGGCTTGACAGGGGACCTCAGGGCATGCCCCCGGCTCGGCAGTGCCCGGGCACTGAGCCAGGGGATCTGAGGCCGCGCCCCCCGCCCAGTGGGGCTTGACAGGGACCTCAAGGCGTGCCCCCTGCCCAGGCCGGGGGACCTGAGGCTGCGCCCACCACCTGGTGGGGCTTGATGGGGGACCTCAAGGTGCGCTCCCTAGCCCGGGCCAGGGGACCTCAGGCCACGCCCCCTACCCCAGTGTCAGGCCAGGCAACCTGAGGCTGCACCCCCCACCCAGCGGGGCTTGATGGGGATGGGGCCGGCCATGTCTGGATCAAGCCCAATGGGGGGGTGGCCGGCCGGGTCTGGATCTCACGCTATTTCGAGGTGCACGTGGGTGGGCGGGGACTTGACTCTGGGTCCTGCGCCCCAGACTCTGACAGGAGGAAGATTTTCATATACATTTTACTAATTTTCTTTCATCTCTGACACTTCTATTATAGAGAAAGGGCAAATAGCAATATTAAAATATTCCCTCTAATTAATTCCCTCTTAATGTGCATGAATTTCATGCACCGGGTCACTAGTTTATATATAAAAAAAGAACCTGAGGTCTTTCTGGTGATGGGGAGGAGGGCCAGGAGGTCTGAGTGGCTGCTAAGAGCTGCCTACGAACCACTCCTCCCAGAGCCCCAGACTCTTTGATTAAAGGTGTTCCTTACATTTGTTGCTGTTGTTGGTTTTAGCAAGTCTATATGCGGGACATGGACATGAAAGCTTCTCTATGCAAATAAAGTTGCTGTGTTTAAATATGCTTTATTCAATAATAATCAACATGATAGGCTAGTGCTTCCACACCCCCCTGTGCATTTCAGTCACCTGAGCAGGGTTGAGGGAGGGGCCCGGGAAGGTGTGTTTTAAAAAGGCTCCTATGGCCAGGCCAGCGCACTTAGTGGTTAGAGCATCTGCCCACACACTGAAGGGTCTCAGGACACGTACCTGGGTTGCAGGTTTGATCCCCAGCCCCATTCGGGGCACATGCAGGAGGCAACCAATCCATGTGTCTCTCTCACATCGATGTTTCCCTCACTCTCTCCCTTCCACTCTCTAAAAATCAATGGGAAAAATGTCCTCAGGTGAGGATTAACAAACAAACAAACAAACAAACAGTCAATCAATCAATCAATCAATCAAACAACAGGCTGCGAGGGCGATTCCGGGTCCTGGGGACACTGCTCCGGAGCAGATGGCACCGGGGCCTCCAGCTGGATTAAGGGAGCCCCCACCAGGATGGCACCACCTGCCCCATACACCTCCCACACAGCATCTGACCGTGTTATCCGACCAGGCCCGTCCCTCCCGCCTCCTCACCATGGCTGTGAGCACGAAGAGGGGCGTGTAGGGGCTAAAGGCGGCGGCCAGCTTGCAGGCTTCAGCGGCCAACAGCAGGCGGTGGGCACAGTCCCTCATCAGGCCCTGGAAGAGAGTGGGGGCCACGGGCCGTGCCCACAGTTGTTCATCCATCAGCCAAAGACAGACCGTGACCCCCGTGGGCCCCTCCCCGCCGTTTCTCTTCCAGATTCCTGGGGATGCCCCAGCTGCCAGCAAACTGTTTCAGAGCTGTGCCCAGAGAGGGGCTGTCCCCCCGCCCCCAAGCCCAGCCTCCTGTCCAGGCCACGTGGGCAAGGCTCAGGTGCCAGTGGCTTCCTCCCCACAGACCCCCTGGAGGGACTAGGTCCACTTCGCAGCCACGTTGATGGCTGGCTTCTGAGTCATTCTCGGTGGAGAGCCCTTAAATTTACGGTCTCATGGCAATCAAGGTCCCCATTTGTTCTGGAAACACGTACTGCTTGTCTCTGTGCGTCAGGCACTGTGTTAGGCACAGGGACACGCAGAGAGCCTGCTACGGACTGCCTTCCTGCTGAGGGAGGGGATCAGACACCCAGCGTAGGTAAGATGCTTGTAGCGAGGGGCCCGGGGAGGAGGGACAGAGCCCTGCGCTGTTTGTCCGAAAGCAAGAGCAGCAGCTAGAATTCCGATTCCGATCGCTGCCAACAGCTGTGTCCTCACGTGTCATAGCGCTGAGCGTCGTGACTGCTGTCACTCAGGACTTAACGGAGTTGGCAACATCAGGGATCCTATACAGATCTCACTTTCCACCCGGCCAGCGTGGCTCAGTGACTGAGCGTTGACCTATGAACCAGGAGGTCAGGGTTCGATTCCTGGTCAGGGCACATGCCCAGGTTGCGGGTTCGATCCCCAGTGTGGGGCTTGCAGGAGGCAGAAGATCCATGATTCTCTCATCATGGATGTTTCTCTCTCTCCCTCTCTCTTCCTCTCTGAAGTCAATAAAAACATTTTTTAAAATCTCCACTTCCATGCAGGACGGAGCAGGTCACTGTCCCCACAGCCGCCAGCTCAGACCCACTGGGACACCCTCCTCACCAGTCTGTCATGTCACCTCTGTGTTCACCCAGCTTCTAATCCCAGTGTGTGTGATTGTGTGTACGTGCGTGTGCATGTATACACCTGTCTGTGCAGGCATATGTGTGTGGGCACACATGCATGCATGTGTACATGGGTGCACATGTACACACCTCTGTGTGCATGCGGGCATGTGTGGACATGTGTGCCTCTGTGTGTGCAGGCATGTGTGTGGGCACATGTGCATGCATGCAGGTGGGTCTCTGTGTGCAGACATGCGTATGTGTGGACATGTGTGCAGTTGCACACACATGTCTCTCTGTGTGCAGGCATGTGTGCATGTGTACTCATGTGTCTCTCTGTGGGCACATGCACATGTGTACATGTGTCTGTGCAGGCATGTGTATGGGCACGCATGCGTGTGTACACATGTCTCTGTGTGCGTGCAGTGAGCAGATGAGAAACGTGCATGCTGTATGCTAGTGGCGGTGGCCACACTGGGGGGTGTGGGGTCAGTATTTGTACTTCAAACTGCCTCCCCTGGGAATGTCTGCCAGTTCGAAGGCTCTGGGACCTCCTGGCCGAGCAGACTGAGCGCAAACTGCTGGGAATTGCCATCGACTAGCTGCACACTTGCTGCCCAGAAGGCTTCAGTGACTTGCGCCCCAGCCCCTGGGACTCCTTTCTTTCATGTGGGAGTCAGTATCTGCCATGCCCGGGGCTCAGTTGGTTGGAGTGTCATCCTGTACCCCCAAGAGGTTGTGGGTTTGATTCCTGGTCAGGAGACATGCCCAGGTTATGGGTTCGATCCCCAGTCTGGGCACGTATAGGAGGCAACCTGATCGATGTTTCTCTCTCACGTCGATGTTTTTTTCTCTCCCTTCCTCTATCTCTAAAATCAATTTAAAATAACTTATCCTCGGGTAAGGATTAAAAATATATATTAAAAAATACCGGTTCATAAAGCTGTTTATGCTGGAGCTCTGCAGGCCTGAAGGTGGAGGCGGGACATGTGGACGCTCTTACCTGTTGCTCCCTTGTTGCTGATCAAACTGCTCAGGATGTCCTTGGCTTTTAAAAGTTTCCCTGAAAAGAAGCACACAGATGCCACGCAGTCAGCTCTGAGCAAATGCTTTACACACAATCTACCCTGAACACGTCACAGCAGGGGCCACGGCCACAGGGAACGCTCTGTGTCTGTCTAACATCAACACCGTCATTACATACAAGAGGGAGAAGGACAGGACTCTCAAGAGTTGGGAAGGTGGGACGTCGTGTCTGACATGACGATCAGGCTCGTGCATAAGAAGGACAGATCACGGATCCCGACCTCTGCGTGAGCGTGGCATTCCTCCCGTGGGACAGCGTCGCGGGCGAGCTGGGCTGACTGCAGGATTCACTATCAGGAAGAGTTCTTAGGGGCGTGGGAGGTTCTTTCTAAACTTCCCACTTGTGCTGCCATGTAGTAAGCGGGAAACATGACCATTTACTGTCTCATCCGCCCCTCATCCAGCCCCTGGGACGTCTCATGTCATCGAAGTGACTTTGGCTCCCTCTGCCTGGGGCACAGTGGCCTCCTGACCCATCCTGGAACCTGTCCGGCCAGTTTGCCCTCCACTCTGTGTGCTTGCATCACTCTGGACTGGAATCTGTTTATCCTAAACCTCTGTAAGGCTCCACCCCGCTCCTCAGCCCCTGCTCGGATGTGACTATCGCTAAGGCCTCCCGGCCTCGGTTCCATTGCACACCGTGCCCCCCTGGTGCTAAGCTATGTCCCCGAAGCAGGTCACACACGCTGTTCTGTGGGGGGCCTGCCAGCTCCTCACCAAAGGCTGGGACTCACGTTTCTTCCTTCTCCTCTAGCTAAGCTGTCCCCGGGGACCTGCTATGACCAAACCAGTAAATTCATGTTCGTTCCCTGCTCTGCCCTGTGCTTTAAGCAGACTATTTTTTAAAATGTATATTTTTATTGATTTAAGAGAGGAAGGGAGAGGGAGAGAGAGAAACATCCATGATGAGAGAGAATCAGGAATTGGCTGCCTCCTGCACGCCCCACACTGGGGATCGAGCCTGTAACCTGGGCATGTGCCCTGACGGGAATTGAACCGTGACCTCCTGGTTCATAGGCCGATGCTCAGCCATTGAGCCACGCTGGCTGGGCTGGGCAGACTACTCTTAAGCCACGTGTTTCTCGTGTTTATTTCTGTCCTTTCCTGGGTTTTAGGGTGCCGTGTTCCCTGATTGCTGTCTGTGCTATGCCCTTGCGTGCTGCTTGTGAATTGTGACCTCAGGCGCCTCTGGCAGGTGGTCCCTACCCCCCACTCCCCCGCCCGCCCCCGGCCCTGTGCACACTTATCTGGAGCCCAGGTTTGCACGCACCCTTCTGGGCCCTGGACATTTCAGTCCTGATCTAGTTTTTCCTCAATTGTTTGGTGGGATTCTAGTGGAGAGGGCAAACTCAGACTCCACATGCACATTTGGCACAGACATGGCGGTTTTACTTCTTTCGGGGGATTTTTTTGGCTTCCACCCAATGCGGGGCAGCCTGCATGCCTCCCTGTCACGTGGCGGGCGGCTGGGGGCTGTGCAGACCTTGAAGGATCCCAGCTTCTGCAGGTGTTTCACGCCTCGTGGGCCCATGGCTCTGTCTCTGTCCTGCACAGAGTGGGGCTGGCCTTCCCTGGGACCAGACCACGTGTCTCAGCATCTGCTGCTCTGACTGAACCTGCCGTGTCTCAGGTGCTTGGACGTCTAAGTCACTATATCTGTGGCTGGGGGAAGGTCCACACGTGCAAGCCTCCGTGTGGAGGGAGCTGAGTGGGACCTTTAACTGGTGGGAGAGGTGTAACTCCAAGTGTCTGGGAGCGGGGCGGGCCCAGGGCAGCCCCTCTGACCCGACCCCCACCACATTGACCGCTGGGCCTCTGGGTTGTATTTCAGGTGGACGCCAGGAAGGGCGGGTCCGGGGACAACAAGAGGACGTGCTGTCACCTCATATCACACTATCCCTGTCACCCTGTGACAATGCATAACTCCCACCTCTGCACGGGTTCCTGAGGCCGAGGATGGAGCCTGCAGCCAGGACAGCGCCTCCTCGGTCCCTGCGGGACGCCCAGGCAGGTGCAGCCCCAGAGACGTTAGGGGCAAGCGTTGGACATAAGCACCAAACACTGGGCTGTGAGGTCTCTCAGGCGCCTCTGAGAGTGTCCTCGAGGCAAAACAGCCCAACTGTCGGGGAGTAAGATGGGACTCTCATCCCAGACATGGCCTGTGAGCCCTGCCCTGAGGCCCCCACGCTGGGACATGGCCTGTGGGCATGGTGCCTGAGGCCCCCATGCTGGGACACGGCCTGTGAGCCCTGCCCTGAGGCCCCCACGCTGGGACATGGCCTGTGAGCCCTGCCCTGAGGCCCCCACGCTGGGACATGGCCTGTGAGCCCTGCCCTGAGGCCCCCATGCTGGGACATGGCCTGTGAGCCCTGTGCCTGAGGCCCCCACGCTGGGACACGGCCTGTGGGCCCTGTGCCCGAGGCCCCCACGCTGGGACACGGCCTGTGGGCATGGCTCCTGAGGCCCCCACGCTGGGACACGGCCTGTGGGCATGGCTCCTGAGGCCCCCACGCTGGGACACGGCCTGTGGGCATGGCTCCTGAGGCCCCCACGCTGGGACACGGCCTGTGGGCCCTGTGCCCGAGGCTCCCACGCTGGGACATGGCCTGTGGGCATGGCTCCTGAGGCCCCCACGCTGGGACACGGCCTGTGGGCATGGCTCCTGAGGCCCCCACGCTGGGACACGGCCTGTGGGCATGGCTCCTGAGGCCCCCACGCTGGGACACGGCCTGTGGGCATGGCTCCTGAGGCCCCCACGCTGGGACACGGCCTGTGGGCCCTGTGCCCGAGGCCCCCACGCTGGGACATGGCCTGTGGGCATGGCTCCTGAGGCCCCCACGCTGGGACATGGCCTGTGGGCATGGCTCCTGAGGCCCCCACGCTGGGACACGGCCTGTGGGCATGGCTCCTGAGGCTCCCACACTGGGACACGGCCTGTGGGCCCTGTGCCCGAGGCCCCCACGCTGGGACACGGCCTGTGGGCCCTGTGCCCGAGGCCCCCACGCTGGGACACGGCCTGTGGGCCCTGTGCCCGAGGCCCCCACGCTGGGACACGGCCTGTGGGCATGGCTCCTGAGGCCCCCACGCTGGGACACGGCCTGTGGGTCCTGCGCCTGAGGCCCCCACGCTGGGACAGGCCCCCACACTGGGACACGGCCTGTGGGTCCTGCGCCTGAGGCCCCTATCCTGGCCGTCACCAGACAATTCTCTATGGAGCACAGCTCTACAGAGACAGGACAGAAATAGCAAAACCAAACAACAAACAAAAGCAAACAGTTAGCCTGGCTGGCATGGCTCAGTGGTTGAGTATCGACCTATGAACCAGGAGGTCATGGTTCAATTCTCAATCAAGGGGTCAGGGAACAGGCCTGGGTTGCAGGCTCAATCCCCATTGTGGTTGTGCAGGAGGCAGCCAGTCAATGATTCTCTCTCATCATTGGTGTCTCTCTCTCTCCCTCTCCCTCCCTCTCTGAGATCAATAACAATATACTTTAAAAAAGGCAGAAGTTAGGCCGCGTAAAGCAAAGCAGTCGGCGCATCTACTCCCCATGGGACCCCACCCCCACGGGACCCCACCCCCATGGACCCCACCTTCACGGGACCCCACCCCCACGAGACCCCATCCCACAGGACCCCACCTCCACGGGATCCACCCCCATCCCCACACCACTCCATAGCAGTGCTATGCACCACAAAGGTGCCACACCAGCTGTGTCCCTACAGGGCTCTCCCCACGCAGCACAGCGTGGGGGTCCCTCAGATCCGACATGCTATAAAATGCCACAGATCAGGGACACAGAAAGGTAGGGACTTTTTCTAAGGTCAACACTGTCCCTGCCATCCCTCTAGCAGAGTAAATAAGGAGACATGGGCACATGGAGGTCCAGCTGCGTGCATGGGGACTGAGGGCCTGGCGTGTGGAAAGCCCGCGGCCTGTCCCAGCAGCTCAGCCTTCTCTGCAGCCAGTATTGCCCGGGGTGGTGGTGAGTGCAGCTCCTTGTCAAAGACAACGAAGTGAAGGCATCAACCTCCCAAAGACCAGGGTTATCCAGACCACAGCCACAGCACAGCCACAGCCACAGCACAGCACAGCACAACCACAGCCACAGCCACAGCTATGCCACAGCCACAGTCACAGCCACAGCCACAGCCACAGCTATGCCACAGCCACAGTCACAGCCACAGCCACAGCCATGGACAGCTACAGCCACAGCATAGCACAGCCATAGCACAGCACAGCCACAGCCACAGCCACAGCACAGCACAGCACAGCCACAACCACATCCATGCCACAGCCACAGCCACAGCACATCCACAGCCACAGCCATGCCATAGCCACAGCCACAGCCACAGCACAGCCATAGCAGAGCCACAGCAGAGCCACAGCCATAGCCACAGCCTCAGCCACAGCCACAGCACAGCCACAGCACAGCACAACCACAGCCACATCCATGCCACAGCCACAGCACAGCCACAGCCACAGCAAGCCACATCCACAGCACAGCCACATCCACAGCACAGCCACAGCCATGCCATAGCCACAGCCACAGCCATAGCACAGCCATGCCACAGCCACAGCCATAGCAAGCCACAGCCACAGCAAGCCACAGCCACAGCCATGCCACAGCCTCAGCCACAGCCACAGCACAGCCACAGCACAGCCACAGCCACAGCACAGCCATGCCACAGCCACAGCCATAGCAAGCCACAGCCACAGCAAGCCACAGCCACAGCCATGCCACAGTCACAGCATAGCCACAGCACAGTCACAGCACAGCCACAGCACAGCCACAGCTACATCCATGCCATAGCCACAGCCACAGCCACAGCCACAGCACAGCCACATCCACAGCACAGCCACAGCAACAGCCTCAGCCTCAGCCACAGCACAGCCACAGCCACATCCATGCCACAGCAACAGCCACAGCCACAGCACAGCCACAGCACAGCCACAGCCATGCCACAGCCACAGCCACAGCACAGCCACAGCACAGTCACAGCCATGCCATAACCACAGCCACATACACAGCACAGCCATATCCACAGCACAGCCACAGCCATGCCACAGCCATAGCCACAGCCACTGCATAGCCACAGCACAGCCACAGCCACAGCCACAGCACAGCCACAGCCAGGCTCCTCTCTGGGGAGGCAGCTCCCACTGGTTCTTGATTCTTTCACTCATGGACATGAGAGTGGTGGCCATATGTTTCTAACCCTCACGTTGTCGGGAATTAAAGACTAACTGAGAGCCTGTGGAGGGGACCCCACTGGGCCGGCCCCTCCCCTCAGCCCTCTGTAACCCCAAAGTTACAGACGAGCCTCCCTCTCTATTCCACTCACAGGGACAGGAGGGAAACACGCGCTTTAAGTAAATTGGGGACAGTGCCCATGTCCCATGTCCCATGTGTGTGGCGGGAACCGCAGTTACTCCGTGTGCTTGTCAAGGGCCCTCCAGCAAGGAGCCGGGCCCCAGAGAAGAAGAATTTTAACCTGATGCTTACAGGCTCCTGCTCAAAGTGCAGCGATGCAGGCCCCTCTGTCTGACAGCAGTGGGACGGCTTTGTAGGAGACAAAAGCTCCAACTACACTGAGTGACCAGATTATTATGATCTCTGAATGCATAATAACCTGGCCACTCAGTGTGTATGTGTGTGTGTGTGTGTGTGTGTGTGTGTGTGTGTGTATATATATATATATATATATATATATATATATATATATATATATATTAGAAGCCCAGTGCACGAAATTCGTGCACACCCCCCTCTGCCAAATTTCGTGCACCGGGCCTCTAGTACAGAATAATATTGCACCCTCTCCAATCTGGGATCCCTCAAGGGCAGTTGGACATCCCTCCCACAATCCAGGACTGCTGGCTCCCAACTGCTCACCTGCCTGCCTGCCTGATTGTCCCTAACTGCTTCTGCCTGCCAGCCTGATCACACCCTAACCACTCCCCTGCCAGCCTGATTGATGCCTAACTGCTCCCCTGCTGGCCCGATTGCCCCTAACTGTCCTCCCCTGCTGGCCCGGTCACCCTATCTTCCCTCCCCTGCTGGCCTGGTCACCCCCAACTGCCCTCCCCTGCAGGCCTGGTCACCCCTAACTGCCCTCCCCTGCAGGCCTGGTCACCCCCAACTGCCCTCCCCTGCTGGCCTGGTCACCCCCAACTGCCCTCCCCTGCAGGCCTGGTTGCCCCTAACTGCTCTCCCCTGCTGGCCTGGTTGCCCCTTAACTGCTCTCCCCTGCAGGCCTGATCCCCCCCAACTGCCCTCCCCTGCAGGCCTGGTCACCTCCAACTGTCCTCCCCTGCAGGCCTGATTGCCCCCAACTGCCCTCCCTTGCAGGCCTGGTCCCTCCCAACTGCCCTCCTTTGAAGGCCTGGTCACCTCCAACTGTCCTCCCCTGCAGGTCTGGTTGCCACCAACTGCCCTCCCCTGCAGGCCTGGTCCCTCCCAACTGCCCTTTCCTGAAGGCCTGGTCACCTCCAACTGTCCTCCCCTGCAGGTCTGGTTGCCACCAACTGCCATCCCCTGCTGGCCTGATCGCCCACAACTGCCCTCCCTGCAGGCCATCTTTGGTGGCCATCTTGTGTCCACATGGGGGTGACCATCTCGTGTGTTGGAGTGATGGTCAATTTGCATATTACCTCTTTATTATATAGGATATTAGAGGCCCGGTGTATGAATTCGTGCATGGGTGGGGTCCGGCCAGCCTGGCCAGGGGAGGGGACATGGGCGGTTGGCTGGCCTGCCTGCTGGTCGAACTCCTGATCTAGGGGACAATTTGCATATTAGCCTTTTATTATATAGGGTATACACTGAGTGGCCAGATTATTATGCGTTCAGAGATCATAATCATCTGGCCATTCAGTGTATATTTCCCACCCTTTCATGATTTTCTCCGCACTCTGGCCCTGCAAGCCGGTCTTTGTGCCGGGGTAGGAAGGGGGGACAGGTGAGAGGGCATGGCAGAGCCGGCCATGTCCTCAGGGTCAGGTCGGCCAGGACGGGCGGGCAGGTGTGCCTACCTGCGTTGAGTGCCACGCGGGCCTGACAGATGACCAGCTGCGGGGCCATGGGTGTGGCGGGCCACAGCCGGTGCAGTGCCTTGGTGACCTGCAGGAGCTGGTGGGACTCATCGAGCACATAGAGGAGCTGGTCGCTCAGGAACAGGATGGCTGCTGCTGTGGCACCGTCCCTGTCGAGGATGGTGGCCTTCAAGGACACCTGGAGGTCATGCAGGGACAGTGAGCCTGAGTGACATGGCACCTGCCTGTAGAGAAGGCTGCTGGGAGGAAGCCTGGTCTTCGGGTGTTTTTATCAAACAAGGAGCACTGTGCCTGGCCTGTGTGGCTCAGTGGATAGAGTGTCGGCCCGGGGACCGAAAGATCCCGGGTTCAATTCCAGTCAAGGGCTTGTACCTGGGTTGCAGGCTCAATCCCTCGCTCCAGTGGTCGGGCGTGTGCGGGAGGCAACCAATGGATGTGTCCCTCTCACATCGATATTTCTCTCTCTGTCTCTCACCCTCCCTTCCCCTTTCTCTAAAAATCAATGGGAAAATATCCTTGGGTGAGTATTAATAAACAAAAGGAAGGAAGGGAGGGAGGGAGGGAGGGAAGGAGGGAGGAAGACTGTATTAGGCAACTGAGCCAAAAGAAAAAATATACGGAAAAGTCCAGTCCAGCTGTGGGAATGACAATACTTCTTCCCTTCCTTTCCCCACTCCATTCCTGAAATTACACACGTGATAAAAGCGTGTTTTGTAACATGACAGGTAAACATGGAACACACCCCTTTTTCCCACCCTCCTCTCCGTCATGTCGCTCCTTTCTGCCCTGCCCCTGGCCCCACGTGGGGTGAGGACCTGGTGGTTCTCTCGCGGGATTCCTCTCGTGCACCGTCTCACCTGGAGAGCTGCCCATTGCGGTGCTCGCCTGGCCCAATCCTTCCTGTGATGGATCAGGGTGCCCACACGACTCCGGGACTCCTGGAGCAGACCCCGTGCTGCACTACTTACAAAGTTCTCTCTTCCAACTCAGCCTTTACCAGAACTAGAGGTAAAACTTAGTCTCTTGTCTGCCTAAGCCTTTTGCTGAAGAACCTCTCTTTCTGACTCTGGAACCCAGGAGGGGAAGGAGGTATCATTTGTCCGATCCTCCAAGGACCCCATCGTTACCACTGCCTGAGAGACCATGGCTCCCTTTGAAGCAGCCGTGATGTCGCTACTTGACCTTGACCCCCCATCCATCCAGGGGCCCCCAATCAGTGATGATCTCTCCATCATTGATGTTTCTATGCCTTCACACCTTGACCCCTACCTCCCTGACCTTAACCCCACCTCCCTGACCTTGACCCCACCTCCCTGACCCCCACCTCCCTGACCTTGACCCCACCTCCCTGACCTTGACCCTATCTCTCCCCCCAACAGGCAGCTCACGTCTAAGCTATGAGGACCCGCCTAATGCCGGGCTCATGGCTCTCTGGCTTGGCTTGAAAACAATAAATCTATTAATCTGAGCTAAGAAACAGAGAGAATTATCCAGTGACAGGATGGAGAGGAGCAGAAAGGAGGGTATAGCTGAAACAGATTTATGGGCAACACCAGACTGAAGATCCAGGAATGAGGACCGAATGCAAATCCGCCTTCTCATCAGTGTGATCCCTCAAGCTGCGTGCGTATCTTCATAATAAAACACACCCTAGGTTATGAGTTTGCTTGAGCCTCTGTTCCTTCCAACTGAAACCACCTAACTAACACGGGGATGTTCAGAACTTAGATTGGGGCGTGTCAAGCAAAGAATCTGTCTGAAGAACCCAAGGTTTAAATGTAAACTGTCAGTTCACAGATGGTAAATAGCCCTGGCTCGGTTGGTTGGAGCGTCAACCCCATAACCCAAAAGGTTGAGGGTTGATTCCCAGTCAGGGCACATGCCTAGGTTGCGGGTTCAGTCCTGGTTGGGGCTCGTGCAGGAGGCAGCCGATGGATGTTTCTCTCTTACATCCATGTTACTCTCTCCCTTTCCCTTCCTCTCTCTCTAAATCAACAAGCAGATTCTTGGGTGAGGATTTGTTAAAAAGGATGAAGAAGAAATGGATGGTTTTGTGTCTGCCCAGCTATCTCTGGGGGGGACCTTCCTCCTCGGGGCGCACAGAAACACTTTCTGCAGAACTTCCGGCTTCTACCACTATTATCTCATTTCCTTTTATTGTCACTAAAAAGTCCAAGTAAAATAAGGAAACGGGCTGAGAGGTTCTATGACTTTCCAAGTTACAAAGTCAAAAGGGTCAGAGTCAGGAAGAAACTCAAATCCTATTTCCTCTTTATATTATTAATTATTATTATTATCATTATTGTGGTCAGAACATAATATTTACCCTCCTGACCATTTTAAGTGTCCAGGTCAGTGGTGTTGCGTGCAGTCACATAGCTGTGGATCAGATCCAGAACTTTTCATCTGGCAAATACAAAACTCGAAACTTGCCCTGGTGGGTGTGGCTCAGTGGATAGAGCATCGACCTGTGGACTGAAGGGTCCCGGGTTCAATTCCAGTCAAGGGCACATGCTGGGGTTGTGGCTCGATCCCCAGTGTGCGCATGCAGGAGGCAGCCGATCAGTGATTCATCACTGATGTTTCTCTCTCTCCCTCTCCCTTCCTCTCTGAAATCAATAAAAATATATTTAAAACAAACCAAAAAAGCCCTCTGAACTTAGTTAATGACTCCCCTGTCCGGCTCTCTCCAGCCCCTGGAAACCACCATTCTACTTCCGTTTCTACGAATTTGACTCCTCTAGGGCCCTCGGAAAAGCGAAATCACAGGGTCCTGTCGTCATGTGCCTGGCTGATTTCACTGAGAGTCTTCCTCCAGGCCCCTGCCTGCTGCCATCTGTGCTGGAATCACGTTCTGTGGAGGTGGGCCACGCCTTGTGTACCCACTCGCCCACCCGAGGTTGGGGTTGCCCCCTCCTGGCTGCTGTGATGAATGTGACGAGGAACATGGATGTGCAGATAGCTCCCGGCCCTGCTTCCCATTCCTGTGGGTGAACACCCAGGTTTCCTGGCATCTGGGTGTTGGGGGCTTTGTCTGAGACTCGGGGTCATTGCCACACTCCATGCTGCTTCAGGCTCAGAGAGACGCGGGGGATGCTCAGCACGGAGCCCGGCTCCTCGTGGGGCCGCAAATGACAGGGAACATGAGGGAAAAATAGGGGAGAAAGGCAATTCATGCATTCCCACTGCCGTGTGTAAGGAAACAGCGAGTGTCAGGGGGGTTTCAATGGGGTAAAAAGGGAATAAAAGTCATGCAGCCGACACCTAGAAGGCTCATCTCAGGAAATGTCTGCATCTGCAGTTTTTAACACCTTGTTCCGTCCACCCACTCTGAGGAGCGAGTCACTAGACGAGGAGAAGAAGGGCGGAGGCCCCCTGCCCCATGGCCTCGTCCCGTGGGGCCCCGCCCGCCCACACCTGGGCCCAGGCTGCAAACACCATGGTTCCTCCTGGACACGCCAGGGCTCCTAGCGAGAACGCAGCCTCATCTATCCCCGCCGCCCCCCACTCTCCATAGATCCAAGCACAAAAGACCGAGAGAGGGTGACCCAGCGGACAAAGGCCCTTTGAGCTCCTTGGAAAGGAGCTGGGGCAATGAAAGGGGTCCAGGGGCCGTTCTTCCCACTTGCACTAATTAGACATTTTTCTGTTGGCCATTGAGAACCGCTGAAAGGCCAAAGCGCCAGATTCATTTCTAAAGTGTTTACAGAAGTTTGCATCTGTTTGTGTCTCTTCAGGAGGAAAATAAGCACTTCAATAGCTTTGTGGGAACCGAAAGGGAGCCCTTGAGGGCTGGCCTGCAGCTGCATAACTTAGCTCCCTCCTGCTCCGGCCTGTGAGGAGGAGGAGGAGGAGGAGGAGGAGGAGGAGGAGGGAGGAGGGAGGAGGGGGAGGAGGGGGAGGAGGAGGGGGAGGGGGAGGAAGAGGAGGAGGAGGGGGAGGAGGGAGAGGAGGAGGAGGGAGGAGGAGGGGGAGGGGGAGGGGGGAGGAGGAGGGGGGAAGAAGGGGGGAGGAGGATTAGGAGGAGACATGGGGCCGCAGGAGGCCCGCCAGGCACCGTCCTGGCCGGCCACACTGGCTTCTCTCCCTCTCTGAGCAGGACACGCAGATTTGGGGGGTTCATACTTGTGGGCTAGCAGCACTCTGAGAAATGAACCCCACTTTCAACGCTCCAAGGACAGGCGGTAAATTCCTCAGCAGCAAAGCTGAGTCCAGCAGCACCCTGGACTGGCCCCGGGGCCTCCGGGACCTCTGACTGCAGCGGAGCAATGAGAGGCTGAGTGTGCGGGGAACCCGGGAGTGCGCCCCATGGAACCCCCTGGTTCTGCACAGTCAGAGGAACAGAAAGAGGGCCATGCCCAGAGAGGCAGAGAAAGAAAACAACACAAGCCCAGCTCGCCGTCCATGGGGCGTCCTGGGGAAGGCGTGCTGTCTGCACGGAACCTGGCCGGCTCTGTCTGTGCAGCTCTGAGGCCACAGCCGACCTGCCGTGGAAGGGGACACGACAATATGGCCTTGCCCGGCAGGGTGGCCGGGCTGGGGGAGCGTCATCACGTGTAGCCAAGGGCTGCGGGCTAGATCCCCGGTTGGGCAGTCGGGGACCTACGGGAGCCACCTGATTGATGTTTCTCTCTCTCACTCTCAAATCAATAAAAACATATCCTCAGATGAGGATTAAAAAAATAAAAGAAAGTGTGATTTTTACATAGTGGCTCAGTAACAGATCATAGTGCTGACCCAGCATCAGATATTCAAGATGAAAACAAGCCGGAAGAACGCTCCTGTCTCTCTTCTCCGCAGCTGATGGGAGAGGCTGCCAGGCGCCCATGCCCACAGGTCCTATCCCTGCTGAACAATGGGGTTAGATCCACATTCACGAGGTGAGGGCCTTAGGTACCTGCGGCGCAGGCCCACAGATACATGGCACGCACTCAGGCACGAGGCAGGCAGGCATGCACGCAGGCACGCAGGCAGGCAGGCACACAGGCAGGCACGCAGGCATGCATGCAGGAAGGCACGCACGTAGGCAGGCAGGCATGCAGGCAGGCACACACGCAGGCAGGCAAGCAGGCATGCAGGCATGCAGGCAGGCACGCACACAGACATGCAGGCAGGCACGCAGGCAGGCAGGCACACACGCAGGCACGCAGGCAGGCACGCAGGCATGCAGGCACGCAGGCATGTAGGCACGCAGGCAGGCACGCAGGCACGCATGCAGTCAGGCAGGTAGGCACGCACGCAGGCCAGCAGGTACGCATGCAGGCATGCACGCAGGAAGGCACGCACGCAGGCACGCACGCAGGCAGGCAGGCAGGCAGGAACGCATGCACGCAAGCACTCAGGCACTAACCACTCCCTTCGTGGTGGAGATTCGGGGTCCAATGGAGTTGGAGGCACAGGGGAGCTCCAGGGCTGGGAGGCTGAGTCAGGCAGTGAAGGAATTAAACTTCACCCTAAAATTTCTATTCACAGTGATTGGAAACATGCTAACGAGCCTGCCGAAGGGCTTTGGTGGATAGCAGGACCGTAGCGAGGAAGAGGGTGTGTGCCGCGCTCACGTCTGCCCGCATTAGCCCGCCCCTCCTCGTGACGCCAGCCCCAGTGCGCCCCAGCCCTGGCTCAGTGCCCTAGGTACTCACACCAGTGACAATGGCCGCTGATGGGGTGGAGGAGGGGGAGACGAACCAGGACAAAGCCATCTTGCATTGCTGTTCAGGGGGCATAGGAAAGGGAAGCTGTGGCTGAGGAGCAAACCGGGAGACGGGGGTGGAGGGCTGTATGTCCCGAGGTGAGGAATCAGCAGAATGAACAAGTGAGAAGTGCTGATGCCTGCATCGCTGTGCACCAGCCGTGACTGCTGAGGACCGCTCGGGGTCAGCAGGGCTCCTGGTCTGTGCACCTGCTGACCTGGGAGGAGGCGGAGGAGCAGGAACTGCCCCAGGTGGGGGCCCAGGACCTGTTATGTTTCCCTGGTCCCTCCTCCCTTCCCCAATGCAGCGCACAGACTCAGCTCCTTCCGAAAGTGGTTATCGTCTCCTCTGTCTCTGGGTCTAAAGATGACACTTTGAGCCCAGCCGACTTGGCTCAGTGGCTGAGCGTTGGCCTAGCAACCAGGAGGTCACAGTTTGATTCCTGGTCAGGGCACATGCCCGGGTTGCAGATCCCCAGTGTGGGGCGTGCAAAAGGCAGCCGATCCATGATTCTCTCATCATTGATGTTTCTTTCTCTCTCCCTCTCCCTTCCTCTCTGAAATCAATACAGATATACAGTATATAACACTTTGAATCATCTACACCTACTCTTTCACCCGCCCTTTCCCAAATCTGCTGTAAATGACACCACCTGTTTAAGGAAAGAGAAAGCAATCCCAAAATAGACACCCCTCCACCCCGGACCTGCCCATGGCCTGACCTCTGCCCTGGAGTTGCCAAGGCTGTTGTGACAGGTCCCTGCCTCATCCCCACTGAGCCCACCCTAAGGCGCCGGCAACCTCCCCACCCAGTGACCACTTACTGACCCTCATCTGACTCAAACTCCCAAGCACCTGGGGGTGACAGTCACCCTGCCTTTTCCAGTCACGTGACCTGTGGCATTTCCCACTGTCCTGGTAATTCTGAAAACATAGCACAGTCATTTAAAACCATTTTCTTTTATTGACTCACCTCAAAACCAATGAAACTGTTCTGTCACTTTACAGTTTTCTAATTCAAGAGTCACATTCATACAAACAGTAGAAATAAAGGTTTCATCAATAAGGGTTAGCCTTGCTTTAATAAAACCTCATTAAAAAACCCCAGACAACTAAATTATGAAGTGTGGACATAAGAAATTGTTTTGTTGCTACGACAATGTTCACCCTTTGCTGTCATGTTTAATCCTCACCAAAGGATATTTTTCCACTGATTTTCAGAAAGAATGGGAGAGAGAGGGAAAGAGAGAGAAACATCGATGTGAGAGAAACACATCAATTGGTTGCCTCCTGCACCCACCCCAACCAGGGCCTGGGCCAGGGAGGAGCCTGCAACCAAGGTACGTGCCCTTGACCGGAATCGATCCCGGGACCCTTTAGTCCGTCACTCTATCCAGTGAGCCATACTGGCCAGGGCCATGTTCTTTTTTTATTTATTTCTCCTCATCAAAGGATATGTTTATTGATTTGAGAGAGAGAGGGAGAGAGAGAGAGAAAGACATCACCAGGGATTGAACCCACAACCTATGTGTCCTGACCGGGAATCAAATCCACAACGGTTTTGGTGTAGGGATGACACTCCAACCCTGACCCACCAGCCAGGCTCGCTATTATGTTATTAAAGAATGAGCTTTTCAACACCCCCACACCCCTCTGGCTGCAGCCCGGCTACGGCTCCAAGATTGGGTGTCTCTCACCCTCAGTCCAGGCCGAGGCAGAGGCAGAGAGCGTCTGATTGCCGGACTCACCATGGCTCCTGGAGCTGCGGGGACAGGACTCTGTCACCACTGATCCCATTTCACCAGCTGAGACAGTTACGTGGCCACGCCTGGGCGGCCTGAGGAATGTTGGAGCACCTGCCTCAGGTCAGGTGGCCAACCAATGGGCGGCCTCCAACAAGCAGGTCTTCAACCAGGGTGGCCCGTCTCTCGGTGCTGGGAGCGGGTCTCCAGGGTATGCGCAGGGGTCCTGATTCTTTGAGTTGATGTCAGAGCTCGAACTCAAATGCCTGATGCTGCTGACAATAAAGCTTTGCTGAATGAAGGAAGGCATATAGTTTGCATTCTGTTCCCTGACGGAAAAGATCTGAGGGATTGATTAAAACCCCAAAGCTGCCCGGCTGGTGTGGCTCAGTGGTTGAGCATCGCCTTATGAGCCAGGAGGTCACAGTTTAATTCCGGTCAGGGCACAAGTCCGGGTTGTGGTCTCCATCCCCAGAGTGGGGCGTGCAGGAGGCAGCCGATCCATGATTCTCTCTCATCATTGGTGTCTCTCTCTCCCATCCTGTCTGAAATCAATAAAAGAATATATTTTCAGAAAAGCTTTATTTTCATATTCTCATCTCACTGTGTAGAAATGGTTCTTTCCAGAAAAGTGAATGTTACTAGAAGCAAAGGTGGCATCCAGAGACTGGCCTGTCCCCTAAGCCTCGTGCCCAGGTGGGTCCCGGATGCGGCCCGCCGTCGCCATCACGCCGTCATAGAAGCAAATGCTGCGGGGGCTTGAGACAAACCCATTGCAATGCCTGCTGCGCTGCCTCTCAAGCCGCTACCCGCCCAGAACCCCAGTGCTGCCCCGCGCTTCATCTCTCCCCGCGAAGTGTAAACATGATGTTGAGTGAAAGGAGCTGAAGGAGAGCTCCCTTTCCCTTGAAATTCCATGTTTAAATGCGAGAGGGAGCAAGTCCTTTCTCCGACCAGCACTAATGACAGACGGGTCAGCGTGTCAGGCGAGTGGCAGTCACCTCGAGCACAGACAGTCCCCCTCCCCCAGCACAAAGGGCCTGGGACATGCATCACCTTGAAGACGGAAGAGCACTTCAAAGCCAGGGCGGTGCTGCGGCCCGCTGGTGGGGCGATTGGACCGCGGTCCCCTGGGACCAGGACGGGGGGCGCCCCTGAGCAGTGGGACACTAGCGTGAGGCAGGACCGAGGTCCCCGCAGCCTGCGGCCCCGGGACGCGCCTGGCCTCCCCGGGCAGCTGCCTTGTCCACAGATGTTTTAGCAACAAGTAGTGTCAGCATCTCGGGGGGGACCTGCCCCAGGGAAAGGGCAGAGTTCCAGACATGCTGCCCGTTGTGCCAGCCACACTCATGGAGAAAATCCAGCTCTCCAGCCCCATTCGCCACATTTCAAGTGTGTTCGAGCCTTGCGTGCTGGCCCTGACCCCTCAGGCAGCCAGGCCCCACCAGACCAGCTTCCTTCAGGCCGGCTGCCTCCAGCAGCTCCCGGGCCCCCAGGGAGACCCTAGGGGACCGAAAGGGGCTGTGAGTCTGAGCCCCTCAGTGGTCTGTCCCCGGGTGGGCGGGTCAGCTCCCTGCACCGTGTCCTCGCTGTTACAATGTGAGGAGGAGGAGGAAGAGAAGCACTGGAGGCAGTTCTGAGAATTAAATGAGAAGACGCTTGTGCACTTTGCAAACTGCACAGGGATGTATGAATGACAGTCACTCCTCCACGCCTCGAGACTACTGACAGGGGCAAGGAGTTTAATCCTCTCCCCGCATCCTCTCAGCCACCCGCTTCCCTTGGCTGCAGCCCCCATTAGCTTAGGCCACGGGTCTGTGTGTCTGGTTTTGGTGGGTGGGAAGGTGGGGATTTACTGCTTATATTAACACTGCAGAGAGGCTGTGATGTAGCTCAGGGTCTTTCCTGGGTTTTTGTTTTGAAGGCAAAGACAATATGTAAGTTCTGGGAATATATCCTTAAAAAAAAACAAACACCCACCAGAAAGAATGCATGCACCCCTATGTTCATAGCAGCACAAGTTAACAATAGC
Organism: Plecotus auritus; assembly: GCF_963455305.1. Classification (NCBI taxonomy): domain Eukaryota; kingdom Metazoa; phylum Chordata; class Mammalia; order Chiroptera; family Vespertilionidae; genus Plecotus; species Plecotus auritus. Next base: position 115,001,184 of record NC_137773.1, read on the forward strand.
CAAGATCTGGAAACAGCCCAAGTGCCCATCAGCAGACAAGTGGATAAAGAAGCTGTGGTACAGTTACACCATGGAATACTATGCAGCTGTAAAAAAGAAGGATCTCTTACCCTTTGAGACAGCATGGAGGGCCCTGGAAAGTACTGTGCTAAGTGAAATAAGCCCGTCAGACAAAGACAAGTATCACATGACCTCACTCATATGTGGAATATAATGAACAGAATGAATTGACCAACAAAATAAGACCCCAAGCAGGGAGGCAGGGACCAGACTGACATCCTTGGTGTGGGGTTGGAGGGATGAGAAGAGATAAACCAAAGACCTTATATACTTACTAGAGGCCCAGTGCACAAAATTCATGTATGTGGGGTCCCTAGGCCTGGCTGGCAATTAGGGCTGATCTGCAGGGTGATGGCCTGGGGCCTGCAGGCTGGGAGCAACTCCTGTGTTGAGCATCTGCCCCCTGGTGGTCAGTGCACATCATAGTGACCAGTCGTTCCACTGGTTGTTCCACTGTTCGGTCGATTTGCATATTAGGCTTTTATTATATAGGGTAGGCACAGCCCATGGACATGGGCCACAGGGTGGGAAAGACCTGGGGGTGGGTAGGGACTGGGAGGTGGGGGTTAAAGAGAGGAAAATGGGAGATATCTGTAATTCTATCAACTATAAAAAGTATATTAAAAAAAGACAATGTCTATACATTTATTTGCCTATGAAATAAAAAGTTTAGGGTATTGTCATTGCTTGTACCTCCTGGTCTCCAGACATATTTTATTTGAGAAAAAAATGCATAGAAGTGCACACAGTCTCTCCATTGACACTCATCCGAGACAATGTGGGTGAGAAACTTTCTGGAAAGCAAGCCGGTGCCCTGGGGCTTCCTTAGATCCTGAGCTGAATCCCGACCCCAGACCGCCCCCTGGTGGAGGCAGTGGTGTCATTAGCTCCCGGTCTGTGAGCTCGGGACTAAGCGTGTCAGCGATGTTGGTACGATGCTCCCTCTTCAGCCTGATCCTGAGAAGACGGGCCTGAGTCTGGGTGGAGCCTGCACATCACCCTGATGACAGGTGGGGAGTGTGTTCACAGGGAAGGCAGAAGTGAGCCCACAGTTGTGCGTACACGAAACGCAGAGTTTACTTTGTATTATTATTTATGTACTAGAGGCCCAGTGCATGGAATTCATGCATGAGTGTGGTCCCTATGCCTGCCCAGTGATTGTAGCACGAGCATCTGGCATGGAAGGGCAGGTCCCAGCTGACCTCTGGGCTCTGGGTAGCACCTGGGCCTCCGGGCCCCCGCACTCCTCCCTTCACCTGAGTGATCTGGCCCCCACTAGGGCTCCCTCAGTGCCTGGGAGCTTGTGGCAGCCCCACCCCCTATCACCACCGCTGGTCGCTGTCTGCAGGGTGATCAGTGGGGCGACTGGACCCCACTCACACCCGCCTTGGCCTGGCACCGCCCGCTCACTTGCTCTACCATCCCACCGCAGTCCCCCTTTCATTGGGGCTCCTCTGACTCCACTGCCACCTGCTGCCAGCACACATTGCTGATGCCTTCCTGTTCCATGCTGCCCTCTAGTGGTCAGCACACATCGTAATGAGTGGTTGGACTCCCAATTGAGAGGACAATTTGCATATTAGGCTTTTATTATATAGGAGTATTTTCCATAAAAACAACTGTAAACCTACTTTTGCCATCCTCCCGTATTTAAGCTCTCCAACTTTTATTTATTTATGTATTTATAATATATTTTTATTGATTTCAGAGAGGAAGGAAAGGGAGGAGAGAGATAGAAACATCAATGATGAGAGATAATGATTGATTGGCTGTCTCCTGCATGCCCCACACTGGGGATTGAGCCGCAACCCAGGCATGTGCCCTGACCAAGAATTGAACCGTGACCTCCTGGTATATAGGTTGATGCTCAACCACTGAGCCTCGCTGGCCGGGCATTTCAGCACCCCAACTTTCAAGTAAGAAGCATTTCAAACAAGAATGCAATGTGGCACGGTGCAATCAAAACTGCAGCTCTGGCCGGCGGGCAGGTGAGCGTTTCAGGACACAGGTGTCTGCATAGCCTCTCTCTGTGCCCTCCTCCCCTCGCTTGGCCTGGTTTGTAGATGCCTGGCCTCAAGATGCTTTTCTAAAAGCTGTTCCCTCCCTTTAGTCAGCTGGCTGAGGGGGCCACGGGGAGGGGCTGTCTTAGGCCTCAGAGAATCTCCATTGATGGCAGCGCTTAGGGCGACACGCCTGGCGGGTCAGGGAGCAGGTGGGGTGTCCTATCAGTAGCTGCTGCAGCCCGGCGCCCACCAGGTCCTGCAGGTTGGCTTTGTCCTCGGGGCCCGCAGCGGGCTTGTACTGCCACTTCTCAGGCACGAAGGGCCACACCATGCCCTTGGCCTCCCGGAGGAGGGTCTGCAGCTCATCGGGGAGTGCAGCTGGAAAGGTCAGAGTTCAGGTGAGGAATGGCTCCCAGAGGAAGGCGGTGGCCCCTGGGTTATGATGAAGCACCTCAGTGGCAGAGACACTGCCCCAGCCCCCCAGGCCAGTGGGAGCTGTGGTCAGGCCCCCAGAATAACAGCAAGGGGCGACCTGTCCCTCCGGGCAGGTGGGGCAGTGGGGTACGGAAAGGTTCAGGGGGAAGCGAAGCACTTCTGTGAGCAGCTCTGTGTGAAGCGGGACAGGATGTAGGAGACACAGTTTCCCTGAAACATGAGAAAGGGACTGTCCGGGGCGCACCTGGGGCTGCAGCTGCAGACACCACCTGGGCCCCTTTGCTCCCACTCCTCCCTCACCTGCACTTTCACTGCAATGGGATTTGAATGCAGAAAAGAACAGGGAAAACCCAAATGGGGTGTGAAATGGTATCAGTCTTCTGTGAAATGCCCTTGCCTCACGGAGCAGATCTATTTAATCACTTTTTAAATACATTTATATTGCTATTGACTTCAGAGAGGAAGGGAGAGGGGGAGAGAGATAGAAACACCAATGATGAGAGAGAATCATTGATCTGCTGCCTCCTGCACACCCCACACTGGTGATCGAGCCCACAATATGGGCATGCACCCTTGACCAGATTCGAACCCAGGACCCTTCAGTCTGCAGGCCAACACTCTAGCCACTGAGCCAAACCAGCTAGGGCTATTTAATCTCTTCGTGGCCACCACACCTAATTAGCACACCCGTCCACACTCTTCTGTCCAAACGCAGTGAACTCAGAAAGCTCTGGAAATTTGAAGGTGTTCCCTTAAGTTTGATGCCCAAAGCAGCTTGAAGTGATGAGAGGCTACTGGTGGTTGTGTTTATCCTATGGAGTGAGCTCAGTCAAAAATTTTGCTGCAAAAATGCTCCTGTTTGACTCTGGTTGCCGCCCAGTTCCTGCTGGCATGTGGGCGTCCAGAGGCCACATGCCATGCAGTGCCTCCCAGACATCTGGGAACCTCTGGATTCTGGAACTCATGTGTCACCAGCTCTGCCTTTCCAGGTGTGAGCTGTGCAGACACCGCAGACTCAGCATCCCTCTGACAGAGCTTGTTGCCTTCCCTCCAGCTGTGTCTCCCTTCTATCCTCTGCTCCCACACTCACCGAATCCCCAGATCGGACACCAGGAGTCAGTTTGGACTTCATGTTCTCTCTTCTCTCTGAATCTAAATGGGTATCAAATGCTGAAGCCCATTTCCCTCTTCACTAGGAGTAATTCCTATCACTTTCACTGCCTCCAGTCTTGTCCGCCCACCCCATCTTCCGCCTTGTTGATCCTAGTTTTCCGAGGCACAGGTGGCTGGGCATGGGCCTGTACTGAGTTCTTTAATAGTTTTCACACCTGCTGGCCCTATTTTGCTTGCTCTCTCCCAACCCCTCTGAGGTCAAGCTCAGGCTCACCAACAGCATTCAAGGCAAGCATGCCATTTCCTGTCAGCCCCCCTGCCTCCCATGCCTGAGGTGCCCTCCTGAGCATCCACAGATCTCTGGGCCATGCCCCTCTCAGCACGCATTTCACAGAAATTAGTGAGAACATCAAAGACATGAAAAAGGACCCCTGTCAGAAATTAAGCATACACTAACTGAAATGAAGAATAATTTACATGGAATCAACAGTAGAGTAGAGGCTGCTGAGAGTCAAATCAACAATTTGGAATATGAGGAAGCAAAAAACATCTAATCAGAAGAGCAAAAAGAAAAAAGAATCCAAAAATATGAAGATAGTGTAAGGAGCCTCTGGGACAATTTCAAGCATACCAACATTCGAATCATGGGGGTGCCAGAAGGGGAAGAGAGAGACCAAAATATTGACAACCTATTTGAAGAAATAATGACAGAAAACTTCTCCTACCTGGTGAAAGAAATAGACTTACAAGTCCAGGAAGTGCAGAGAGTCCCAGACAAGAGGAACCCAAAGAGGCCCACACCAAGACACATCATAATTAAAATGCCAAGGGCTAAAGACAAAGAGAGAATCTTAAAAGCAGCAAGAGAAAAACAGTTAGTTACCTACAAGGGAGTACCCATACGACTGTCAGCTGATTTCTCAACAGAAACTATGCAGGCCATAAGGGAGTGGCAAGAAATATTCAAAGTGATGAATAGCAAGGACCTACAATCAAGATTACTTTACCCAGCAAAGCTCTCATTTATAATTTAAGGTCAGAAAAAGAGCTTCACAGATAAGTAAAAGCTAAAGGAGTTCATCACTGCCAAACCAGTATTATATGAAATATTGAAGGATATTCCTGAGGAAGAAAAGGAGGAATAAAATAGAACCAGAGGCATGGAAACATGGAACAGATTAAACAAAGAACTTATATGTCCTATATTACCTATGGACACAGACAATAGGGTGGTGAAGACCTGGGATGTGGCATGAACCGGGTGGAGGGGGGCAATGGGGGAAAATGGGGGACATCTGTAAAACTATGAACAATAAAGATTTTCAAAAAAAAAAAAAAAAGAAAGAAATGCATTGATGATCCAGACAAGAGAGATTGGACTGATGCAGTGACATGTTTATGGAAAGCAGAGACATCTATGGAAACGGATGAGGCATAAAAGCCCCATTTGAGAGAAAGTACGTGCCACCATTGAGAAGTTGCCTCCGTTTTTCTCATAATTGAAACGTGCGGGCACCAGCCCACTCGGAGCCTTTGTTCCCCTTGAACCTCACTGTGTCTTGTGGCCTCCTGTTTACTGAAGCCTAAAATGAGAACTGACAGTGATTCACTATGACAGAGTGGCCTTCCTCCTGCCCTCTCATCCCCCCGCTCCCCATTCCTGCCCCAGATCCGTGGTCCCTGGGTCATCTGCCTGCCTGGGGAGAGATGGGGGTGGGGGGACCTCACCTCGGTGTGGCTGGTCCTCATCCCTGCGCTGGTCCTGAGCAGGTGCGCCCAGAGCCTCTGCCAGCTGCTTCAGCAGGTGCAGGCACTCCTGTAGTTGTGCAGCCACTGCACCCGGCCTGTCCATGCCCTCCCTCACGCAGGTGAACGTCCCTGGTCCACGGGCTCAGCCACCTAGGAGAAAATATCCATTCTCAGTAAATGAGGCCCTTCGAGGTGATTCGCTGAGCATCCATGACCTGTAAGACTCGAGGAGACCAGGAAGATGCAGACAGCCTGGGGTTCTATGGGGTCTGTGCAAATTCCCTCCAGGGCCCGGTCCAGGCAGCAGCCCCTCTGAGCAGGTCCCGGAGACACCACCACTGCAGCGATGTTGGTGGAGCCACAAGGAGCCTGCAGAGGCAGAGTAATGCACCTCTGATGACATGGCTTCCAAACCCCTCCGGTCCGTCCGTGGGTCCCGGGGACACCACCGCCTGCCCCTGTGGAGTCCCCAGGAAGCTTCTGGCTGATGCGCCTGCTATTCAGACACAAGCCCATGGGAACCCACTGCTGATTCCCCAAGTGTGTCCTTCGTGGCATTTGGAGTAAGATAGGCAATGATAGCCCTGGCCGGTGTCGCTCAGTGGATAGAGCAACGGCCCTGCGAACGAAAGGGTCCCAGGTTTGATTCCGGGCAAGGGCATGGACCTGAGTTGCAGGCTCCTCCCTGGGGTGTGTGCAGGAGGCAACCAATCGATGTGTTTTTCTCACATCGATGTTTCTGTCTGTCTTTCCCGCTCTCTTCCACTCTCTCTAAAAATCAATGGAAAAGTATCCTCAGGTGAGGATTAAAAATAATAATAATAACAATAATACATTAAGATAGTCAATGACAGATGCTGAATATAAAGTTCTCCCCAGCTGGGCACACTCCCAAATAAGAGGGAGATGATAGCTCAGAAAACCCAGCTTCCTAGCTTTGTCATACGATGAACAGGTCTCCCTCACTGCAGTTTAACAGATGTGTGGTTGACATGCCTCTTCTGTCAACATGACTACATTGTCATGAGCTACTGTAGTTACGGTCATTCAAGAACAAATAATGTACTGACAGTACAAAAAGGCCTGACTAATAAATACCAACCAGTTATCTGATTAACAAGCCTTTTTGTCTGTCTTCCCTTTGTTGAAGAATCTACACTAATAAAAGAGAAACATGCAAATTGACCATACCTCTGCTATGCCCACAAGCCACACCCACCAGCCAATTAGGAGCAAATATGCAAATTAACCCAACCAAGATGGTAGTGGTCACAGAGCTGGAGGGAGCAGGAGGCTTGGGTTGCCCTGGCATTGGAGGAAACCAAGCTTCCCGCCTGCCCTGGCTGGCCCTGGCCTCCGCTCAAGACTACAAAGTTTCAATTATAGAAGATAAATAAATCCCAGATACTTGCTTCCAGCCGGCTCTGGCCTCTGCTCAAGGAGGCGCTGAAAAAAAAAAAAAGAAAAAAAGGAGGGGCTGGGAGCTTGGGTCACCGGGGGCTGATCAGGCCAGGATGGGACAGCAGTTGTGGGTGATCAGGCTGGTGGGGGGCAGGGCCGTTGGGGGTAAGCAGACCAGCAGGGGGGCCAGTTGGGGGTGAGCAGGCTGTCAGTGGGGGTCCAGTTGGAGGTGAACAGGACAGCGGGGGGTGCAGTTTGGAGTGAGCAGGCCAGCAGGGAGGCAGTTGGGGGCAAGCAGGCCAGTGGGGAGGAAAGGTGGGGGTGAGCAGGCCAGCAGGGTGGGCAGTTGGGGGTGATCAGGCTGGCACGAGGGGCAGTTGGGGGTGATCAGGCTGGCAGGGAACCATTTGGGGATGAGCAGGCCAGCAGGCAGAATGGTTAGGGGCAATCAGACAGGCAGGCAGGCAGGTGAGCGGCTGGAGCCAGCAGTCCTAGGTTGTGAGAGGGATGTCCGACTGCCGGTTTAGGCCTGATCCCTGTAAACCGGCAGTAGGACATCCTTCAAGGGGTCCCAGATTGGAGAGGGTGCAGGATGGGCTGAGGAACACCGCCCCCCACCCCCCGTTCACGAATTTCGTGCACCGAGCCACTAGTGTGTATTATAAAGAACACAAGCGAACTTGCTCTCTTTCTGACTCTCCAGAAGAGAGTGAGCCGCTGTCTGGTGTAGACACCTCGCAGGTAGAATCTTATCACCAGAGCAATGGAGTCTGAAAGGAAGAGAGGAAACCTAAGGGCCAGCTGCCTCCTAGCTCATCCGCGCGTGGAGACACAGCGTCGTAGGGTTACTGTGTGCTACCAGGCAAACTGCAGTCTCATATTCAATGACCTTACTGCAAGCAGTTGGGTGTAGCCCGGCTGGCGTGACTTAGTGGTTGAGCATTGACCTATGAACCAGGAGGTCACGGTTCAATTCCCAGTCAGGGCACATGCCTGGGGTGTGGGCTCAATCCCCAGTAGGGGGCGTGCAGGAGTCAGCCGATCCATGATTCTCTCTCATCAAGGATGGTTCTATCTCTTCTCCCTCTCCCTTCCTCTCTGAAATCAATGAAAAAAAAATATATATATATATATTTTAAAAAGAAGTTGATTTTTGCCTTAGCCGGTTTTGCTCAGTGGATAGAGTGTTGGCCTGTGGACTAAAGGGTCCCAGGTTCAATTCCAGGCAAGGACACATGCCCGGGTTGTGGGCTCGATCCCCCCCCACGAGTAGGGGGAATGCAGGAGGCAGTCAATCAACAATTCTCTGTCATCATTGATGTTACTATCTTTCCCTTCCTCTCTGAAATCAATAAAAATATTTAAAAAAATGAAGTTGGTTTTAGCCCTAGCAGGTTTGATTCAGTGGTTAGAACATCGACCTGCAGACTGTAGGATCTCAGGTTCGACTCCAGTCAAGGGCATTACCTGGATTGCAGACTTTCAAGACCTGTGCGGGAGACAACTAATTGATGATGTTTCTCTCTCTGTCTCTCGCCCTCTCCTCCACTCTCTCTAAAAATCAATGGAAAAAAATATCCTCAGATGAGGATTAACAACAAAAAACTTGCTTTTAAATTTGAAATAGAAAGCAAGAATTTTTCTATCTTTCTTCTATTCTTTGAATAGAAAATGAAGGGTGAGCTGACTGTGCAATCTAAATTTTGGCTTTTTCATTCTAACCTAGATGGGAGAGGTCATTTGTTCTGAGTTTTAAAACACATGCCCAACACACACACACACACTCACACACACACACACACACACACACACACACACACACACACACTGAGCCAAGGGTAGGGTGCCACAGGCTTGTTCAGTGAAAGTAACGATGTATGTGTGGAAGAACAAGCACAGTTTTTGACAACAACACTCTTTTTTTATTTTATTATTTTTTTATATCTTTTTTTTTTAAGAAATCTTTATTCAGATTATTACAATTGTTTCTCCTCTTTCCTCCCATAGCTCCCCTCCACCCGGTTCCCACCCCACCTTCTGCCCTTACCTCCCCCCCACTGTCCTCATCCATAGGTGTATGATTTTTGTCCAGTCTCTTCCTGACCCCCCCATACCCCTTTCCCCCTGAGAATTATCAGTCCACTCCCTTTCTATGCCCCTGATTCTATTATATTCACCAGATTATTCTGTTCCTCAGGTTTTTAATTCACTTGATTTTTAGGTTCACTTGTTGATAGATAAGTATTTGTTGTTCATAATTTTTATCTTTACTTTTTTCTTCTTCCTCTTCTTTAAGAATACCTTTCAGCATTTCATATAATACTGGTTTGGTGGTGATGAACTCCTTTAGCTTTTTCTTATCTGTGAAGCTCTTTATCTGCCCTTCAATTCTGAATGATAGCTTTGCTGGGTAGAGTAATCTTGGTTGTAGGTTCTTGCTATTCATCACATTGAAAATTTCTTGCCACTCCCTTATGGCCTGCATAGTTTCTGTTGAGAAATCAGTATGGGTGCTCCCTTGTAGGTAATTAACTGTTTTTCTCTTGTTGCTTTTAATATTCTCTCTTTGTCTTTTGCTCTTGGCATTTTAATTATGATGTGTCTTGGTGTGGTCCTCTTTGGATTCCTTTTGTTTGGGGTTCTGTGCGCTTCCTGAACTTGTAAGTCTATTTCTTTCACCAGGTGGGGGAAGTTTTCTGTCATTATTTCTTCAAATAGGTTTTCAGTATCTTGCTCTCTCTCTTCTTCCGGCACTCCCATAATTCTGATGTTGGTATGCTTGAAGTTGTCCCAGAGTCTTCTTACACTATCTTCAACTTTTTGGATTTTTTTTTTCTTTTTGATTTTCCGGTTGTGTGTTTTTTGCTTCTTTGTATTTCAATTCTTTGACTTGATTCTTGTGTTCCTCTAGTCTGTTTTTGGGTCTCTGTACAATATTTTTTATTTCAGTCAGTGTATGTTTAATTTCTAGTTGGGTCCTTTTTCATATCTTCGAGGGTCTCGTTATATTTATCGGCCTTTTCTAGGATATTCTTGAAAAGTCTTATAACCGTGGTTTTGAATTCTATATCCAGTCGTTTGTTTTCCTCCATTTCTTTCGTTTGTGATCTGTTTCTTTGATGCCGCATTTTCACTGCTTCCCTGAGTTGGTAGGGTAGCTTTGTGTGCTAGGTTTCCTATATGGCCCAGTGGGTCGGCCTCCCCAGTTAACCTGAGGTGGACACTCTTGTTGCACCCCTTTGTGGACTGTGTGTACAGCCTTGTTGTAATTAAGTCTTGATTGTTGTTGGTATCACTGGGAGGAATTGACCTCCAGGCCAGTTGGCTGTAAGGATCAGCTGTGTCTATGCTGGGAGAAGTTCGGTGCTGGAGACAGCCTTATAGGATTAAACTTGCCAAATTGCAATAGCCTCTGTGCTCAGCTTGGATGGGGTGGAGTCTGAGGGCGGAGCAGACAGTCTTGGCTTCCTGTCAGCCTTGCCCTTGTGCGCATGCGCGCACCTTCAGACCTCTGCCTTCCCCGGCTCCCGAGTCTCCACCCGAGAGTCCAGATTCCCCCCACAAGAGCGTGGGTCCCCAGGGGCTCGCCTGGAACTGGGGTTCAGTGCAGTCAGAACTGGGGCTCAGTGTAGTCAGGAGCTTCTGACTCCCTTCCACTTGGGAAAGCCTGTGGCAACCTCCTCAACCTTTGTGCGCACTGGCACGCGCGCACCTTCAGACCTCTGCCTTCCCAGGCTCCCGAGTCTCCGCCTGAAAGTCCAGATTCCCCCCGTAAGAGCGTGGGTCCCCAGGGGCTCGCCTGGAACTGGGGTTCAGTGCAGTCAGAACTGGGGTTCAGTGGGGTCGGGGGCTTCCTTCCCCCTTCCGCCAGAGAAAGTCAGCCAGGCTCTCAGCCGCCCTTCCCTCTGCGCGCACAAAGACCCTTTGCCGTACCTCCAATTCTCTGTGAGCTTTTCTCTTTCCTTCTAGTTGTAGAATTTTCACTCAGCCAGCTTTCCTGTGGTTCTGGATGGTGTCCGTTCTGTCTTTTAGTTGTAGTTTTGAAATTGTTGTGCGAGGCAGCAGTTTAGGTGTTTACCTATGCCACCATCTTGGTTTCTCCGACAACAACACTCTTGTTATTTGAAAGAGTGTTCACCGCAGGGAGGCCCTGAGGAAGGCGTGCCCAGAAGCATTTGAGATCAGTGTCAATTTCCTCTCTCTTCTATTTAGGGCATTGGGCTGTTGGACTATATGGTTTTCCATGTTTCTTTAAGCTCAAGCATTTTGTGGTACAAGCTGGCCGTGTGCTTGCCTTTCTATGCAAAGCACCGGGTCCAGAGCGAGCCAGTCAATGGAGCAGAGCGAGCCTGAGACTAATGGTGCTCCCCGGACCAGGGGCCATGCCTACCCTGGGAGGTCAGTGTGGAGACTGAGGAATAAGCTGGAGGTGAGAGGTCAGGACTGAGCGGTGAGTGAGCTGCACCCTCACTTTTCTCTAATATATTTTATTGATTTTTTACAGAGAGGAAGGGAGAGGGATAGAGAGTTAGAAACATCGATGAGAGAGAAACATCGATCAGCCGCCTCCTGCACACCTCCCACTGGTACATGCCCTTGACCGGAATCGAACCCGGGACCCCCCAGCCTGCAGGCCTACGTTCTATCCACTGAGACACACCAGTTAGGGCTTGCACCCTCACTTTTCTTCAAGTCCTAAATTAGAACGAGAAGGGGGTTCTCATCCCTGGGGTCGTTCCTTAGGACTTCATCTAGAAAGAGAGGTGCAAAGAGAACATTCGAGCCCAACTGGTGTGGCTCAGTGGTTGAGCGTCAACCTATGAACCAGGAGATCACGGTTCGATTCCCAGCCAGGGCACATGCCCGGGTTGTGGGCTCAATCCCCAGTGTGGGGCATGCAAGAGGTAGCCATGATTCTCTCTCATCATTGCTGTTTCTATCTCTTTCTCCCTCTCCCTTCCTCTCAGAAATCAATAAAAATATATTTTAAAAAAAGAAACAGGAAGGATTGATGGAAAAAATCTAGGATATGTCTAATCAAAGTCCTAAATGGGAAGAAGAAAAGGAAGCAGAATAAGTGTTTGGAGAAATAATGATTAAAAACTTTTAGACCAGAAGAAAGACAGCAATCAAAATACCCATAACCTTAACCAGAACAAACAAGCAAGCAAACAAATAAATAAAATCCATGCCTAGAAATATCATAGTGAAAATAGGGAACACCAAAGACATAGAAAATACCTTTAAAATAGCCAAGAGGAAAGACTCCTGCAGGGGAGAGGGATTTTGCAGAGGCGTGTGGGTTTCTTGACGTTAAAGAGAGACTACCTGCCTTGTACCTTTAAAGAAACAACATGGGTTTACTGCTGGTTACCTAAGAACAACAATGGGAAGGAGAAGACAGATATCTCCAATACATGGGGTGCAAACTCTGCCAAGTAAAAATATTTTAAAATAAACCTCAACAGTTCCTTTCTAAATAAATGGCTAAAATAGTACTTTAGATAACAGGAAAGAGATCACAGGTGAAGGGCCCATTATTCAAGGGGAAACAAAAATGATGCCATCGGCTAAATCTAAGCATGTATTGTATAAAGCTGTAACAGTGTCTTGTGGGATGAATAAAAAAGTATACACAAACACCAACAGAATCCACGTCGGGAGGAGAGAGACGGGCAGGAAAGTGTTCTCAGATCTTTGAGTTGGTTAGGAGGAGGGGAAACATTAACTTCGGACTTCGACAAAAATTTTAAGATAATCTCTAAGAAAATTGTAATAAGACATACAACTTTAAAACTAGTAGAAGAAGAAAATGAAGAAAATTCCAAGAGAAGGCAATAAAAAAAATTAAGAAATACTCTCCTAAGTCACTTGCAGGCCAAAGAAGTCATCATTATGGAAATTAGAAACTATTCTAATGGAATGGTGATTGCTATGTGTCAGAACATGTTGAGCCCCGGCTGGTTTGTCTCAGTGGGTAGAGCACAGACCCGTGAACTGAAGGGTCCCAGGTTCGATTCCAGTCAAGGGCATGTGTGGGAGGCAACCGACCAATGTGTCACTCTCACATCGATGTTTCTCTCTCTGTCTCTCCCCCTCTCTTCCACTCTCTCTAAAAATCAATGGGAAAAATATCTTTGGGTGAGGATTAACAAGAAAACAAAATAAAACAAAAAAAACATGTTGAGTTCAGTCAAGTGGGACATGAACTAGGAAAAGTCAGATCAGAGGATTCACAGAGGGGAGACGGAGGGAAGGGGGTGAGCACAGGAGACCTGCAGATGGTGTGTGTTCATTGTTCCATCTGTGGGTATCCATCATGCTCCGTGCATATTACACCTATTTCACAATTGTTTGATATCTGTTAGACTTCATTTTTTAAGGTATTTTTATTGATTTCAGAGAGGGAGAGAGAGATAGAAACATCAATGAAGAGAGAGAATCACTGATCCGCTGCCTCATGCATGCCCTCTACTGGGGATCGGGCCTGTATCCCCGGAATGTGCCCTGACCAGGAATCAAACCGTGACCTCCTGGTTCATAGGTCGAAGCTCCACCACTGAGCCATGCTGGCCGGGCTCTATTTGACTTTTAATTAAAAATTAAAAAGAATAAAATGGAAATTGGGCCCACGAGTGTGGCTGAGTTATAAACATGAACTTCTGCCTCAGGGCTGTGGCCCCTGATTCCATGGCAGGGGCTGGGCAGGGGCCTCCCGGGTCAGACGGAAATCTCCGGGGACAGACGTGAGGACGGGAAATCAGGTGGGACAGATTCCGGGAGCAGGTCCTCTCCGTGCTAAGAGCCTGGGAGGAGCACGTGTGGTAGAAACAGTGAGGAGGCCGGTGGGGAGCCATTATTGTGACCATCGCTTGGTTGCCAAGAAACCCCGTTTACTTTTCAGTCCATTTGCCGGGAGCATGAAAGCGTGTGCTGGGATTTCTTAAACAGGATTTTGGGAAATGCTGCAGGTGACACGCAGTTCTTGCCCGGCTCTCGGGTGCCCAGCCCGAGGGCACAGCTGGGTAACTCAGGATGGAGGCCCTGCCCGGCCCTGCCTGTGGCCCTTTGTCACACCTGCGGGTGCAGGAAGGCAGGGAGGGTTCCGGGTCATGGGCAGGGCACCTGCTGCCTCAGGGAGACAGAGGAAGAAGAAGAAAAGGCCTCCATCACAGCGCCTCTCGCTCGGCTCCGGTTACTTCTCCATCAGCGTGGTGACACCTGTGAACGTCAGCCTGGCCCGGCTCCCAAGGGACACCTCGGGTCAAGGTGAGCCAGGCTGCCATCTGGCCCAGCTCGAGGCTCCTGGTGCCTCTTCCAGGAGGTTGTCTCTGTGTCTCTGACCCCAAAGGAGAGGCGGCTCTCCCACTCAGACAGCTGACTGGTCATGGCCCCGAGTCTAGGGCTGCCCTCAGCCAGGGAGCAGCCGAAGCAGGAACCGGCCTCGCAGATGCGGGAGGCCCATGGGGAAGGCCTGCTCTGGAGGCAGGCAGCCCTGATCCAGGTAAAGGGCGGGAGCTGAGAGGATGCGGCGGAGAAGCGAGAGCATCAGGATGAGAATCCCGGGGTCTGACTGTCCCTCAGACGCACTCTGCTTCCTACTAAACAGAGGCCCGCGTTCTGGTGGAAAACACAGTGGGAGGCCTTTGCTGGAAGAGGAACTGTCCATCTTTAAAAGAAGGAACAGCCCTGGCTGGTGTGGCTCAGTGGACAGAGCATCAGCCTGCAGACTGAAGGGTCCTGGTTTCAATTCCCATCAGGGCACATGCCCGGGTTACAGGTTCGATCCCCAGAATGGGGCGTGCAGGAGGCAGCCGATCCGATTCTCTCTCATCATCAGTGTTTCTCTTTCTCCTTCTTTGTTCCTCTTTAAAATCAATTAAAATATTTTTAAAAGTATTTTTAAAAAGAAAAAAAAAAGAAGGAACAGAGCGGCCTCACCTGCTGATGAAGAAGCTAGTTCACAGTGAGGATGCAGACCTGCTGCCCGCCGTGACAGGTGCGTGTGAAGATGCGCATGGAGGTGCATGTGGAGGAGCGTGTGGAGGTGCGTGTGGAGGTGCGCGTGGAGGTGCGCAGAGCCCTGCAGAGGGAAATCGCCACGGCAGGGACCTGTCACATGATTCTCATGAGGCCAGCTATGTGGGGATTAAAGTTAATGTTGCAACAAAACCCTTTCAAATCTGTGTTACTCCTGCAGGGGAGAGGGATTTTGCAGAGGCGTGTGGGTTTCTTGACGTTAAAGAGAGCCCACCTGCCTTGGAACAGTCTGTCTTGGAGAAAGGGGTGAGGGGGCTCCGAAATCATAGGAGAAGAGAAATGATGTTGAAATGAAAGTTGCTGTTTCACTGTCAGTCATCGAAGGGGACAGGTTCAGCTCATGGCCCTGCCCTCAGGCCCTTGGCTGGGATTTTGGTTCTCTTCCCCACTGGCCTTGGGCCAACCAGATCCGGTGTCCTCAGAAGGGGAGAAAGGCAGATGAATGGTTCCAACCTCAGAGTTTTTTTGTTTTTTTTTTCAATTTTCACCCGAGGATAATTTTCCTTTGATTTTTAGGGAGAGTGGAAGAGAGAGGGAAAGACAGAGAGAAACATCTATGTGAGAGAAACACTGATTGGTTGCCTCCTGCATGCGCCCTGACAGGGAGGAGCCTGCAACCAAGGTATGTGACCTTGACCAGAATCGAACACGGGGACCCTTCGGTTCGCTCTATTCACTGAGCCACACAGCCAGGGCTCACAGAGTTCTATAAGGTGCGTTAACATGTGCAAATGCAGGTGCCTACCATGCAGTAAGAGCTTCGTAGGGATCAGCTATTATTGTTAATTTTTTCCAAAAAATAAAATTTCCTTTCTAAAAAGATCATCCAATTTTTTCTTCAGTTTGCTTGGGTTTGGGTGCCTTGCTGTCTTCTTTGGCATTTATGGGTTTGAGAAAGGAAACTGCTCGGCTGTGCAAAGTCTTCAGGTTCTTGCTATTGTTCCCAGCATATTGCCCTGTAATAATGGGATCACCCCCTAAACGACTCTCCAGATCCACAGCAACTAAGGAACAGAAATCCTATCCTAGCATTGAAATATTATGACCGGCGAAGACATTTTCAGGAAGAAAGATGTGAGTTATTTGCATGAAAATGAAACCTGAGAACCCAGCCTCTGAGGCTTAATCAGCTGTTGGCCGCAGCACAGGTGTTGGGAGTCCCTCGCCCCCCACTAGTGGCCAGGGCAGCTCCCAGGATTGCAGCCCAGACAGAAACGCCAGACCTTATCCTCGTCTTTGCTCCCAGACACACACAAAGCTCATTATTTATTTTATACTTAAAGTGTCAGAGGCGCCGGGTGGGGGGCTCTGGGCTGGGGATTGCAGACCACACTCCTGGCAGACAATAGCGTCCCTCGTGTGGCAGTGTGCAGGTCCCCAGGCTGCTGGGTCTCCGCAGGGAGCCTCCCGCAGGCCTGGGAACAAGTGGGGACTTGTGACTCCTTGAGTGAAAGCCCCTGTGATGGATGCCTGCTCAGTACCCACACATTTAGGGGCCAAACATCCACAAGCCAACCACTTCAGTACGTGACCACCAAGCCCAGCCCCACAGCCAGGCTCTGCCAAGAAGGAGGATTGTGACCTCAGGGGGAAGCGTACATAAGAAAAGAGAGCGCGATTACTGTTTTCCTCGCCTACCTCTTGGCTGCCGAGAAGCCTACGTGCACACACACGCGGAGTCCTCCCTCCTCCTTGCTGCTCCTCCTCCCTCCTCCTCTCTGCTCCTCCTGCTCCTCCTGCTCCTCCCTGCTCCTCCCTGTTCCTCCCTGCTCTTCCCTGCTCCTGCCTGCTCTTCCCTGCTCCTGCCTGCTCCTCCTCTCTGCTCCTCCTTGCTCCTCCCAGCTCCTCTCGGCTCCTCCTTGCTCCTGCCTGCTCCTACCTAGCTCTTACCTGGCTCCTCCCTGCTCCTCCCTCCTCCTCCCTGCTCCTCCATGCTCCTCCCTGTTCCTCCCTGCTCCTGCCTGCTCCTCCCTGCTCCTGCCTGCTCCTACCTGGCTCCTTTGGCCAGAAAGACTGTCAGACCCCCAGGCACCCTGCTCTCCGGGACTGCAGAGCCGGGCCCCGGTTTCTCAGGGCTGACGTGGAAGCAAGGAGCTGAGGTGCAGGACTGTGTACTTCTGCTGAGCTCTGTCACTGAGTCAGGTGCAGCGGAGAATGTGCTCAGTGTCGCTCGCCTGATGGGCAGGTAACCATTGTTTTGCGCCACTGCACGCACAGCTAGGGGAGATCCTGGAGCGGAAGGACTCTTGTATCTCCTTTCTCTAAGGAGGAAGGTGGGATCGGAGACGTGTTGTTAATTCTACTCTTTGCTTTTAGCTAATGGAGGCACATTTGCCAGCATAGAACTAACACTGACACAGAAAAATATTTTTTAAAGACAGTGAATTGAAATAGGCAAGTGAAACACATTTGCTTTTATTTTATTTTATTATTATTTTTTATTTTATTATTATTATTATTTTTGAAACACATTTGCTTTTACATCATCTATTATGGCAAACAGAAAATTGTTTTCTACGGGCTCCTTAACACTTGGCTCTAATACAGGGGTGGGCAAACTTTTTGACTCGAGGGCCACAATGGGTTCTTAAACTGGACCGGAGGGCCGGAACAAAAGCATGGATGGAGTGTTTGTGTGAACTAATATAAATTCAAAGTAAAGGAGTGGATGGGGAGAGCAAGAGAACCCTCTGCTCTTTCGGCTCCGTGGGCCGGATAGAACAGCCGAACGGGCCGGATCTGGCCCGCGGTACATCGTTTGCCCACGGCTGCTCTAATAGCTAATGCGGAGGCTTGCAATAGAACACACTAGGCACTGTATTCGCAAACTCCTGAATGGGAGTTGGCATTTCCTGGTACCCGGTAGGCATTGTGCTTCATGCCTTTGCAGGCTACTGAGAAACAGAACAGACTTTTCCTCAAAGACAACCTCACTGGGGAAGTAAGACAAGTAGATAAGTCAGCTTAGAAAACCCCAGCCCCTTCCCCCCCCGCCCCCCAACCCCCGAAAGTCAGACTCACTGACACCAGCTGGAGTATTCACTCTATCCCCCCAAGCTTACGGGAGTAAAGGTAGATCGGATCCTGGACAAAGGCATTAGAGGAATTGGATTGATTATCTTATGTTTACAAGATCACACTGAGGCAGGTAGCAACTGATATGGCCCCTGGTGAAGATGTAAAAAGTCAGAAGTTCGGTGATTTGTTCACGTTCCCATGGCAGCTCCGAGACCTGGGGGAGGGAGTTAGACACAGAGCCAGACCTCCTACCCTCGGTTGTTTCCTGCGAGATGACTCCGTGTCCTGGCGTTTGGAGAAGAAACAAACAACCACACTGAAGAGCAGGTGTTTTACTTTGGTAGCTTGTGCGTTCCATGAGAGAAATGTGTTCCAGTCACTTAAAGAAATATGACCACGTCTCAAATGTTAAAGAACTGAGATTATAACTGCTGTGCTTTGTTTTGTTTTTGAATCCTCACCCAAGGATATTTTAACATTGATTTTAGAGACAGCGGAAGAGAGAGGGAAAGACAGAGAGAGATGTGACAGAAACACATTGATTGGTTGTCTCCTGCATGTGCACCGACCAGGGTCCGGGCGGGGAGAAGCCTGCAACCGAGGTCCATGCTCTTGACCGGAATCTAACCCGGGACCCTTCGGTCCACAGGCGACTGAGCCAAACTGGCCAGGGCACCAGGGCTACGTAACATTTTTAATCCCAGTTTATCATCACAGACACCAGGGCAGGCGGAGGGGTGTGTGTGTGGGGGGGGGCACTGTCCGTGGGAGCACCTGGAGTGGGGGTCCTCGAGCCTGTGCACGGCACTCGGAGAGGCAGGCTCTGGGCTTCCCAGTGGAGAGATGAGGGCATCAGGGTCAGACCCCACAGGGTTTCTAAAACCATTTGCCTTCCAGCTACCGACACAGCCCTGAATATTTCAAAACACATCCATGTGCACACAAAGACAGTCCGAATGGTAGTTTCCAGGACTCTCAGCTTCCAGCAAAGCAATTCTGTAAACACACACATATATAACCTATGTCCTCTCTCACTTCACTAGTAAACCAGTTCCTGCCCAGCCTGCGCCAAAGAAAGTTAATCGAATGCTTGAATTTCCTCTACGCAGACCAGAAGTAGACTACTGAAAAGGGGCGGCTAATCCCGCCGGCACCCCATTGTTTTCAGGGTGGGTGACAACCAGGTCTCCAGGGCCCTGAGCGGTAACTCAGGCCAGAACCCCCACTCTGTCCTCTCCAGCAAGAGGTGTCTGCCTCCTACAGATAATTAAAAACTCAGCGACGCACTTCCCAGGATTCCTCTAGGTTTTTCCTCTTGTCAAAGAAGAAACTTCAGCTGGAAGATTAGGGTTTTCTCTTTCTCTGAAGCTGAGTGCACCAACTGGCGTTGCTGCATTGAAATCAGGGGCAGCCTGTCCGTAGTCAGCCGCCCGCGGAGGGCGGGCTCTGTTAGCGCGCAGCCACATGAAAGGGTCCTTTTCATCCCACAGCGGCAGAGTGTAAACTGGGGGCCCCTGGCATACAGCTCGGCTGCGACCTCCGAGGTAAACGGGATTTACATTACTTTCTGACGAGAATTAAATGAGGGCCTTGGAGGCGGCAACAGATGGGCCTGAATGTGCTCCCCGGGAAAGCCACGGCGACATCTGTGGCCTCCACATCCTGGTGGTCACGGCCAGTTGCCAGGCGGGGGCTGGGCGAGCGAGCATGTTTGCGCACGCGTGGGTGTGCACACGTGGGTGTGAGTGCGTGTGTGCGCGCGCGTGTGTGCGTATGTGTGCATGTGTGTGTGTGTGGGTGTGAGTGCGCGTGCGAGTGTGGGTGTGCGTGTGTGTGCATGTGTGCTGGAGCCCTGGCCGCAGGGTTCGGCCCTATGGTCACCATCAGATGGAGAGCGTGTGCTGCACGCCTGTGTGCACCCAGCGAGTCTGAGATGATGCCTCTGGTTTGACTGGAGGAGCGGCCCTGGCGCTGATACCGTCTTTCAGGGCAGCCTCTTGGTGACGGTGCTCACTTTTCTGTCTGAGGTGGAGGGCGCTGCTGTCTGCCGGTTGATGGGGTGCGATCACGTGTGGCCAAGACAACACAGAGACCCTTCCCCAGAACATTCTTTCTCCAAATCTGTTTATTTCCTCCTCGAAAGGGGCGTCCTGTTTTCACGAGGAAGTCTCAGTCCGTTCCTGGTAGAGACCAAGTCAAGAGACAATGCAATGGCGACCCTGAAAGACGACCTGATGGGTGTGAGGGAGGCTCCTGGAGATGGAGGGAGGCAGGCAGGAGGAGAGCGGCTGGCCCGGCCTGGCCAGGCCAGGACCCCCATCCCGTCCACACGCCCCTCTCCCCCACGCTCTCCACTCTCCGCGAGGGACCAGGACGGGTTGGCCTGGGGCGAATGCTGGGAGGTGAGGCGAGGGGTCCAGGATGTGTGCTCTCTAGTTCCAGAGGGAGGAGGGAAGGCCTCCCAGGCCTGCAGCCCCGACAGCAAGAACCGTGGCTCTGGATTCAAGTGCCCATGTCTGCTGGGCCACGGGCTGGTGTGAAGTGGTGGGCGACGGCCGTATGCCTGTGTCCTAGGCTGTGGAACAGAACAAAGCAGTGTCTACCTCCGTACTCAGACTGGAATCGTGTCCCCATGGGAAGTGCTTCTGGCATGGCTTTGAGGCTGCTCTCACCCTCACTGTGCAGGGAGGGGTCCAGAAGCCCAGGGGCAGAGCCCAGCCTCTCAACGAGTCTTCTAAAATGAGCAGCACTGTGCTCCACGCGTTCGTGGAAATTCAGAAAACAAACTTTCCAAAAAAACTTTTTTTTTTGGCTTCTAGGAATCTAAGGTTATACTTTAAAATTACATGCTTTTCAGCCCTGGCAGCGTTGCTCAGTGGTTAGAGCACCGGACTGCACACCAAAGGGTCTCAGGTTTGATTCCCAGTCAAGGGCATGTGCCTGGGTTTCGGGTTTGTTCCCGGCCCCAGTTGGTGCACGTGCGGGAGGCAACCAATCAATGTCTCTCTCACATTGATGTTTCTCCCCCGCCCACTCTCTCTAAAGAAACCAATGGAAAAAAAAATCCTCACTTCTTGTGTGACGATTAAAGAAGAAATCACATTCTTTTTATAATGAAACTATGATTTGCTGTAATGAACTTGCTAATGATCAAAAGCAGCTGGGTATTGCTAAATTATTTTATAGCCTGCCAAGAGGCTAATAAAATAAAACATTTAGATGAAGAAGAGAGGGTCAAGCCATATAATTTTTTAAATATATTTTATTAATTTTTTTTTTTTTTTTTTTTTTTTTACAGAGAGGAAGGGAAAGGGAGAGGGATAGAGAGTTAGAAACATCGATGAGAGAGAAACATCTATCAGCTGCCTCCTGCACACCTTCTACTGGGGATGTGCCCGCAACCAAGGTACATGCCCTTGACCGGAATCGAACCCGGGACCCTTCAGTCCACAGGCCAACGCTCTATCCAGTGAGCCACACCGGCCAGGGCTGAGCCATATTTTTAGCCTCTCTGGTGAAGAAATGGAAGTGGCCGGGCTCTCGATGGGAAGTTCTGAAAGACAGTGGTTGGATGCAAGCTTCTCCCCCTTCGTCCAGAAATTAGTGCAACAACTGCTCAGAACAGCAGCAGCAGGAAGAAGCCCAGGCCTTCTGCCCGGAGGCCCTCCTGCTGTGAAAGCTCACCCTGCAGGGTTAAGGCAAGTGTCCCACATGGACTCACATTCGTATCTTCTGCTCTGTGTGACTTTAAAAAAATATGTCTTTTTATTGACTTCAGAGAGAGAGGGAGAGGAAGAGAGAGGGAGACATCCATGATGAGAGGGAATCATGGATCGGCTGCCTCCTGCACGCCCCACGCTGGGGATAGAGCCCGCAACCCGGGCATGTGTCCTGACCAGGAATCGAACCTGACCTCCTGGTTCAAGGTCGACGCCCAGCCCCTGAGCCACACCAGCCGGGTTCTGTGTGACTTTTGAAGGACCCAGGTGTGAGCCTCGTTGAGTGAGCGGAGCCTGGCGCCGTGTGAGGCTGCTTCTCCGGGAAGCAGGTCCACAGACAGGCCCCCCCCTCCCCAGCTTCCTGTCACCCTGACTGGACGAGGATGAAGCAAGCGCAAGCACTGTGTTCTCACCAATGGCAGAGCCCTGCCTTCCCGAGGCTGCAGCACCGCACAGCCGTCTTCCCGATGCTGCCTTCCTGCCGGGCCAGCAGCAGAGCCCTTTTTCTTCTGGCCGAGGAGAAGCCACGGAACAAAGGCATCTGTTGTTCCCTCTGCAGCCTCAGAAGTGACCGCAGGCAGCGCGCCCCGCTCTCCCAGGCTCCCCACACCACCCACTCCCCCATCGTCACTGGACGTGAAAGGGTGGTAATTGAGGGGAAGACCCATAAATTTCAGAGCTCTCCAGGGACAGACAATGAATTTGGTACAGCACATATTTCTAGATCAAAGATGCCTTTGAAGTGACAAAACCCTAATCCACCAACGACCAGGCACTTCCCCTTGGCCTGCAAGCCCATCTGCAAATAAACGTACGTTCAGGAAACTGTCTTTATCTGGACACGGCCACAGGGAGCCTCACCCCAGTGACACCGACACCAACACCGACACCGACGCCGACACCGACATGGGTGAACGTGTGGAAAGGCCAGGCCTGAGGACCCAGGGGCTGGCTGTGTGCAGGGCCCTGGCCTGCAGCCGCAGCGCCTGCTTTGTGCGCGCTCGGGGCCTGCAGGGTGCTCGGTCATGGATGTGCATTATGTCAGGAAGAGACATGTCCTCCAGATCCCAGAGACAAGACACGCACACCCCGACCAGCAAAACCCCCAGGACCCGGAGCAACTCGGCAAGCGCGTGACATGCTGGCCACCAAGGGCAGGTCACGCTGGACAGGCTGCACAGCCCGGCTGCGGGTGACAGGGTTTTCACTCCCTGGCGACGGAGGGGAAATTTGACAGGGATTTCAGTCCTCGGGAACCACGGGTGTGGATCCCAACATGCAAAGCACACACCCACCAGACAGCAAGCCCACCCCCTCCCCCAGTGTCGACGAGGTTCTGAAGTTCTGAGTGTGGGAGAATAGCATCCCCATGAACTAAACACACGCGCGGCTTTAAGAAACTGATCAGGCCTCACGCTCGCTTCCTGTGAGGCATTAAAAACAGGAGGTGGACATTATGATGAAGGCACAGGGTTTCCCATATTGAGCAGAAGGTCATTGTGCAGAAAAAAGTGAAAATCGCAAATAAGCAATTTTAGGGTGAAATGGTGGAAACCCACACTGTCACCCGAAACAGGGCTCAGAAGTCCCTGTCCTACGCACATTCTTTTCCACAAAGACCAGCTGTTTCACAGCGACCTGGGGTGGAGCTAGTCGGGTGTTTTTGAATGATTGGGCTTTGGTTTTTCTGCCAACTTTGAAATTTAACGTAATCAAAATATAAACATAAATTTAAATGAACTTTTCACAGAAACAGATCCTTGAGGTGGCTGCATTTGCGCTTGTTCCTTTTCTGCTCTCCTTCTGAGAGAGAAAGCCGGTTCCCCACTGGGCGAGACAAAGCGGGCTAGGATTTGGGATATTCCCAGTGTTCCTAGACGTCCCGCCTCATTAGCATAACCTCCTCCCTGGAGGGAGCCGGCTCAAAGCCCAGCCCCCGCTAATCCCCTCGCACAGCTCTGCTTGCGCCCTTTGAAGAGGAACAGAGTCCCTTGTGCCTCCTCGGGCGCCTCCTGGCCGTGGCACTGGGCATGGAACGCGCGCTCCCCTGGGGGGAAGGACCAGGAGGCTGCAGTGTCCAGGAGAGTCCGCTGCGTGCAGGGGAGACGCTGGCTAGTCTCACTCTTCCTCAGTGTCCCTCCCGACTGCTTGGCTGAGATGACCAGGAGCTCTACCCTGCACCTTGGCTCCTTTGAAGAGGGTCAGGCGCTCGCCACACGCCTGCCGGGCCATGGCGTCCTCGCTCATCCAGGACAGAGACTGGTCACAGACCTCTTCCGTCACCCGCATCTTCATGGGACAATGTGGCATTTAGAGATGGCCATTCTGGTGGCTCATTTTCCACAGACACCGTGGACATACCCAACGAAGCAGCAGGTGGACGAGCCAGCATCCAATTTCTTTTTTTTTTTAAAATATATTTTATTGATTTTTTACAGAGAGGAAGAGAGAGGGATAGAGAGTTAGAAACATCGATGAGAGAGAGACATCGATCAGCTGCCTCCTGCACGCCCCCTACTGGGGATGTGCCCGCAACCCAGGTACATGCCCTTGACCGGAATCGAACCCGGGACCCTTCAGTCCGCAGGCCGACGCTCTATCCACTGAGCCAAACCGGTTAGGGCTAGCCAGCATCCAATTTCAATAAAATGCAAAAATACCCCGAAACAAAAATCCAAAAAACAGTAAAAATTATACAGCAGCGTGAAAAACGTTTGCCATTTTTTTTTGTTTTGTTAAAACCAAAGGCTCACGAGTTTGCTGAAGACACTCCCTCACGGAGGCCTACATTCCGTGTCTAAAAGGCAAGTGCTAGGTGTGAGCACAACTGATTCTAGTTGTTTTCCTTATTTTCTGATCATTAATTTGTAATGAAAGGCACCAGCTTATCACAAGTTTGCAATCTTGAAGTCATTATTTCATAACATTGCTGGTGAAGATGCCCGGCACGCACTGTGTCACCCCCGCCCGCTCGCTCTTCCCGTTAAAGCAGGAGACGCTGGTTCTTGTGCGCATGGGGCTCCCGTGCACGTGAATCTGCTGCTGGCATCAGGTCATTAGCATCTGACCCTCGTCACGTTTTCTCACAGGAAACTCGGAACCGGATGTTGCCATTGGCTCCATGGTGCCTTCACTTGGCCAGCCTCACACAAACCACCTGTAGTAACAGTTCTAGACACATCTGTGAGTCGCAAATGGATCGCTTCAGATATTTCTGAGGGTGTGCACAGGTTAAAACACAGTTCACAACAGTGGTCCTTATTCGGCATGGCCGTTCTCCTCACACGCATACGAAGGGAACTCAGGGTCTGCAGGTGGAGGCTGGAATTCGTGGCACCTACTATGTGGCTGGGGACTAAGCTGTGAGGCAGGTGACCAGTTCTCTCTCTTGCTGGAGCCACTCGGGCACATTCGTGCCCTAAATCAGATCTGCTGTGCCCTTCCAGCCTAGCAGCACCAACATGCGGTTGCCCAAGCGCTGGCAAGTGCCAGTCCGGGGGGTGGGGGTACTTCTCCCAGGCCCCATCCTTTAAAAGTTATTAGAGCCCTGGCCAGTGTGGCTCAGTGGATAGAGCATCGGCCTGCAGACCAAAGGGTCCCAGGTTCGATTCTGGTCTAGGGCACGTACCTCGGTTTCAGGCTCCTCCCTGGCCCGGGCCTTGGTCAGGGCTTGTGCAGGAGGCAACCAATTGATGTATTTCTCTCACATCAGTGTTTCTCTCTGTCTTTCCCTCTCTCTTCCACTCTCTCCAAAAGATCAATGGGAAAATATCCTCAGGTCAGGATAAACAAAAAAACAAAAAAAAAAGTTATTAGAACATCTCTTCTGTGTGAATGTCCTTCTTACACCTTCTTCCCACACTTCTAACTTAAACAAGATAGGGAACGATGGAGAGAGTGGGACATATTTATGATTATGTATGATACTTATACTAAAAATCTGTCTTCCTTGGAAAAAAAACAAAACACCACACCGCTAAAATACTTAAGAATAAAAAAAGTCACAACATGGCTTATTAATTTAAAAGTGCAAGCCCTTCAACTCGTGCCCAAAATAAATGCATGTTACTGCTGAGCATTTATAAATATTAACAATATAGTAGGGAAAATTATTTGGCCATGATACATTTAAGAAGCTCTGAATTGTTAATCAGAAGTTAGCATTTATAATTAGCCCACTTGGAAACTTCCACTGTGCTCACAAGTCATTTTCCAGTTCATCCCCAAACAGAGCCCACGGCTACATGCACAAGACCAATAAAAATGACGTGTGAGCCTCGATTTCCTCCCAAGAAGAAACCAGCAAAAACCAAGCCTTAGGGAAGCAGAAGGAGCAAACGAGCAAAACATGTTTAAAAATAGTGATTTATGCCCAGCAGGCCTACCTCAGTGGCTGAGCATCGACCTATGAACCAGGAGGTCATGGTTGGATTCCCGGTGCAGGAGGCAGCCAATCAATAATTCTCTCTCATCATTGATGTTTCTATCTCTCCTCCTCCCCTCCTCTCTGAAATCAGTAAAAATATATTTTAAAGAAATAGTGATTTATAAAACAGTAGATATATCAAAATGGTGGTTATTTGAAAAGGCCAATGAGAGGCTTTCAAGAAAATCTAAGGGATGACAGGAGAAAGAAGAATGTGGAAAATGGGATAAACGCCATCACAGGTGAGATCTTAGAAGGATGTGAGACTATAATGAACAAGCCCACCTTATGTATCTGCTTCTGAAAAAACAAGTTAAACATTTACCAGCTCTAACCCTATCCTGTTGGCATCTTTATTGCTTATTAAAGGTGTCAATGACTTTGGAGAGCATGACTTACAAATAATAGGCAACCTTTTCACCTTCTCAGTCTTAATTAGGTCTTAGGCTTTTCGTCAGATTTTTATTTTGTTTTAAATATTTTTATTGATTTCAAGAGAGGAAAGGAGAGGAAGAGAGAGAGAGAAACACCAATGATGAGAGAGAATCATGGATCGGCTGCCTCCTGCATGCACCACACTGGGGATTGAGCCCACAACCCGGGCCTGTGCCCTGACCGGGAATCAAACCCTGACCTCCTGGTTCATAGGTCGACACTCAGCCACAGAGCCATGCGGCCGTTTTAATAATATGTCAAAATTGTTTAGAGAATAAGCTGCTCTCGCCACGGAGATCCTGTGGCCCAGGGCACCTGTGTGCACAGTGGTCGCAGATCTGAGCTCTGGGAAGACGACCCAGTGCAGCGAGAGCTGAGCAGAGCCGTCGGGCCTCTGGGACAAACACCTCTTCCTTGAGAAAAGCCCCTGCTTTTTGTGCTGGGCCCTGGGAGAGACCGGGTGTCTCTGTGGGAAATGGCCTGAGCCTGAGACCTGAGCCGCCTTCCAGGCTTTTATTGGCAATGTCTCCTCCTGTGGACTTACCGGAGGCTCCGTTCACCCGCAGCAACACACACAGCATCGCTCTAAGGATGCGCTGGGTGTTCCCACGGTTCAGGTTCGCCGGTTGCACCACAGCCCAGAGCAGCTGGCTGTCCGAGCGGGCGCTAGCCAAGGAGGACTCAGCCCAGAGCCCGCAGGGGCATGCGCGGAGGCGGGTCCCCGGCCCAGAGAAAAGGTATCTGCGCCACATCAGTAACCAATGCCTGGCGTTGTTTTCGACAAGGACACATCACAGGAATGACGGGGCCTCCCCCCACCACCCCCTTACTGAGAGCACAGCCTCACAGCCGGTTCCTCAGAGGGGCTGTCGGCACGGCAGCCCGCATGGCGGCACAGTCATCCCCACCTCCCTGTCCCTCTATACCACATAGGCTGTTTGGTGGTGGTGCCTTTTACAGTGTAGTCTGTGAGTGACATGCACAGGGCGGTGCAAAGTAGAGTTACAGTGGTTCCCATGGAAAAGAATACAACAATCAATAAATAATAACACTCAGTGTTTGAGCGTCCACCTATGAACTTGGAGGTCACAGTTCGATTCCCGTGCAGGAGGCAGCCGATCCATAATTATCTCATCATTGATGTTTCTCTCTCTCTCCCTCTCCCTTCCTCTCTGAAATCAATGAAAATACATAAAAAAAGAATAAACGCCATTCTGCGTACTCACTCCTGTAAACCTGCTCTGCCCTGCCCTGTGTGCAGCTTGTACAAAACTGTTATGGAGTCTCTTCTTTCTCTCAGGTAAGTGTCCGAGCAATAGCTTCTTTCTAGGATGAAGTTGCAGGGACAAGGGTGCATTCCCAGGCTGGGACACCCCTGCTGTAGTGGGACCTGGTCGCCAGGAAGCTCGGGCTCTGACCAGCTCCGTGCGCTCGGCATGCCCGCCCCCAGGCCCTGCCTTTCAGCTGCCTTCTGAGTGGTTTCTGGTCAGTGCTGCTCACGGTAACTTTCCTACCTGCTCCTCGTTTTTATCACGCGTGTTACTCGACGCCCTTTCACACACACTGAGGTTCCCCTGTAAGTGAACGAAATACACCTGCCTTTAGCCAAGCAGCTCGGCCACACGACCCGCTCCCTCATCCAGTTTCCCTGAGCACCCACGTGACGTGCTGGTCCTGCCCTCCTGTTGCCGTTGTCCTGGCCGTACCCCACTGTCAGCTCCTCTGGCCGGGGAGCTGCTCTTCCTCCTGCCCTCGGAGCCCACCTTTCACGGGCGGGTCCCTTTAAATCCAAGCGCACGCTCAGCTGAGATCTTACAATCTTACACTTTTGGTAACGTCTCCAGTTGCCACATCTTAGGTTAACGGTGGCCTCTCCCCCTGAAAGCAGAGCTGCCTCGTCCTTGAGCTGGATGTGGTGCTATGATGAGGACGAGGCCGGGCAGGGCAGCACGCCCGAGGCCAGCTCACAGCCCAGGGTGCTGTGGCCGGGACGGGAATGAGCGTGCCAGGCTATGGGGTCCCCTTTAGCCTTGTCCACACTCAGCCCCTTTCTCTTTCTCCTCCGAGGATGTTTGTGTGAGTCAGGTGATGCCCTCACTCGTGCTTGGCTTTTCTTCTTCCCCCCAAATTGGTCTTCCCTCCTTCCTGCCTGCTATTCCTCCCAGAACATGTGATTAGTCTTTAACTCTTTCCGCGCTGCGGGAAGCAGCTAGTATGTGCCGGACACAATCCGCTTAAGGAGAAGCAGTTGAGTTCCTGGAGTCTGGAGCACGCGCTGCGGGAGGCCGCTGTGCGGACAGGGGTCCCAGCCCTGAGCTAAATGGAGGCACCACAGCTGTCCCAGGTACCCCTCGCCTGAGCATGGCCGGGAGGTGCCCTGGGACAGCGACCTGCTTGACAGTGCAGCGAGCAGGTCCACAGGATCACAGCCCCTTTTGCTGGGGCATCGCTGGTCTTCAGGACAGAAGCAACCACGTGACATCCCAGGCCGCCCGTGACCACGCATAGCTCAGCACGTCGCACTTATCTCCCACACCCCCATGTTGCATGAGGCTGTGGTCTGGGGTGGAACTCCCACCCAAAGTAGCATTTTAAGAAAAAACACGTTTTTCAAAGGAGAACAGAGATCCCCAGGATCCCGAGTGCCTGCGCGGTGCCCAGAACCCGTCAGCCAGAGAAGCGCAGTGGATACAGGGGGAACTGGTACCTACAGGGTGTCTGGGTTGCGCACAGCAAATGCCACAGTGGCGATGGGTGAGCACGGGGATGTAATTATTTATGTAGATTGAAAGGTGGGGGTACTTGGGGGGATTCCAAGATGGCGGCGGGTTAAGTGGAAGCCCCACCGACCCTCTCCTAGCGCCTTGCTGATGGTCACAAGACAACTTGTGTTTCCATTCTCAAAGGTCATTGCTGGTCACAAGACAACTCATGTCTGCATTTACATTAATTTAAGTAATCTAAGGTCTGAAAGCCATGCAGAGTTTTGTATATATATATATTGATTTCAGAGAGAGAGGGAGAGAGAGAAAGAAATATCAATGATGAGAGACAATCATGGATCGCCTGCCTCATGCACGCCCTCAACTGGGGATTGAGCCCGAAACCTAGGTGTGTGCCCTTGACCAGATCAAACCTGGGACCCTTCAGTCCCCAGGCCGATGCTCTATCCACTGAGCCACACCGCCCAGGGCAGGACGAGCAGTCTTAATCTCGTCCACACAAGTGTGTGCCGCTGGCCTGGTGCTAACTGAGTCCTCAGCAGTGCGTTAGGCTCAGCACCCTCACGCTGTACCTGCGGCACTGGAGGCTGCAGGGCCAGCAGCTCAGCCAGGACGCATCAGTGTGTAAGGCGGGGTTTGGGTCTTGCAGATCTGTCTCCCTTCAAACCTGTGCCCAGGACAAACCCACCATTGCCTCCAAGTGTTTCGTTTCCTAATCTTCAAACCTGGGATGCTTGCCCATGGCCGTTCCCTGACCACCCGCCCAACTGTGAGGTTTATACCTGACCCCCTGCTGCTGTGGGAAGGAACGGCCTTTCTTCTCAGGACCTGCACACAGCACGGGCGGCCCCAGAGCCCGGAGCCCCTGCAGCTCCGTGTCAGCCGAGCTCAGAGTCCAGTGGAGCTGACTGCGCCTCCTCGTCGAGCACTGAGCTTGGCAAGTGTCTTCTGTCACAGCTGACCCTCCCGTGGCCTTTAAGTACAGCCACGTTCCACCAGCAATGCCCAAGCCACCCTCTCCCCAAAGGATCTCCAGTTGGAGTTTGTCATGTTTACTCCAGAGGTTGTCTTTTAAGAAGACTATCAAGCCCTGGCCAGTTCGTTCAGTGGTGAGAGCATCGGCCGGCAGACTGAAGGGTCATGGGTTCGATTCCTGGTCAAGGGCACTGCAGGCTCCATCCTCAGCAACCAACCGATGTGTGTCTCTCACATCAATTCCTCTCTCTCCCCCTTCCGCTCTCTCTAAACATCAATGGGAAAATGTCCTCAGGTGAAGATTTTAAAAAAATAAAAAGAGAAGACCATCAAGTGTTCTTTTTGGAGGTGATTTGTTTATTGTCAGTTGAGTCCTATTTTCAATTTCACTAAATTTCCAACTTTAGGGTTGAACCCAAACTGATTTATTGGGGGCCCTGAGGTAGACTGCTTTCCATTTTCCCCTCAGTTGAAGGTAATGGACTAATGGTGAGTTGTTTTGTGTTTTTTAAAATATATTTTATTGACTTTTTAAAGAGAGGAAGAGAGAGGGATAGAGATTTAGAAACATCAATCAGCTGCCTCCTGCACACCTCCCACTGGGGATGTGCCCGCAACCAAGGTACATGCCCTTGACCAGAATTGAACCTGGGACCCTTCAGTCTGCAGGCCGACGCTCTATCCATTGAGCCACACCAGTTAGGGCAGCCTTGGGCAAACTACGGCCCGCGGGCCGGATCCGGCTGTTCTATCCGGTTCTCTTGCTCTCCCCTCCGCTCCTTTACTTTGAATTTATATTAGTTCACACAAACACTCCATCCATGCTTTTGTTCCGGCCCTCCGGTCCAGTTTAAGAACCCATTGTGGCCCTCGAGTCAAAAAGTTTGCCCACCCCTGAGTTAGGGCAATGGTGAGTTTTTTAAAATGTGTGTCTCAGGCTATAATATAAACTGCAATAGGCCAGGGACTGCATCTGTCTTGCTCCCTTTTCTAAACCTGGAGTATTCGGAATCTGGAGTAGTTCCTAGCACAGCTGAGGCTCTAAAAACATTCGTTGTTCAATGCACACGAAAGGAGACACTGGCTGAACCTGGGCACCCTCTCTTACTTGCTTAATCCTATGCATTCACACTGTTTACTGTCTATTTGATAAGTTGGAAAACTTCCTTTTACTCCAGCAGTATCTCTACTGTCCACAGATGAGGTGCTTTTATTGTCTCCATAAGGATTAAACTCTTGGTCTAAGTGGCAATTACATCCTCTCATCTTTTACCTTCAAACTGATGTAAAGTTTTCAGTCCTCATCGATCTTAACAGACATTTCCACACATTGCATTACAAGGACATCGTCGGATCTTCTGGAAACCCTGTGACTGTGTTTACGTCATAGTCTCTGGCTCAGAAAGTGAGTGAGTTAAATAGGGTGTCTGCCTGGACAAATGTTTGCGTCATTCGCATCAGGGTCTTCCTCACTTTTCCGCAAGAAGAGCCTGTGATCTGTCCTTCTTCCCAACGCCTCTCTGCCGCCCTCTCCTGGTGGCTCATAGCAGCACAGGCCAAAGAGAAAACCCTTGCTGTATATGCTTACTTATTAGGGAAAACAAGTGTTTTGTTTTCAGAAGAAAGATCTAAATAAATTACAAGACTTAGTAATGACCAAAGGAAATGTAGAACTTCTGTGAAACTTTGAAATTGACGATAAGCAAAACAAAACAAAACAAAACAAAACAAAACATACCCTTAGGTGAGGATTAAAAAAAAAATAAAACAAAACAAAAACACATTGAAATAGTGATGCATATTATTTGCCTGACCAATAAATTGAACTCTATTTCAGTAAAAATACATGAATCTTTTTGGAATTCACTCTAGGAAAAAAAATTCACTAATCTATTATCTCAAAATCGGTGATGTTTCCATGTAACAATGATAAAAATTACACTTGGCCATCTATGGTGTGTTTGCTAACCAAATCAGTACCACAATGAATTCAACCTTTAAATCCTGCCCGTCCGTGAATCTCCTGTCCGTGACCTATTCATTCCCAACCACACAGGAAGGTCTCTAGAGTCCCTTCTGACTCACAGAGTCTATGATGCGCTCTTCACCCTCTTGAAATTCAGTGGGACGTACCCGAGGACGGTGTCAGCCTCGAGCGATCTGCGTAGATGCCGCAGGACTTAATAACAGCAGCATTTGTCATGACCAAGTCCTGGTATAAGGTCCTCAATGCGAAAGTTCATTTGATTTTTGTAAAAACCATACGGGATAGTTACCCTTCCTGTTGGGGCGAGAACACTGACCCCAGGTCAGGTCCCTGTCAGGGTCACACAGAAAAGGAGCAGAGGTGGTTCTGACAGGGCAGCCAGAGCACAAGCCCCCGGGGCTCCCACGCACATGGGATAAGGGCGCCTGGAACAGGTGTTATGTTCAACAGACAGGAAGAGGATCTGAAGGGACGGCAGCCAGACGCAGGAGGGAAGTTAGGGTGGGTAGTGGGACAGAGACCAGTCCAGCATGAAAACTGCAGAGAGAGAGAGAGGTGAAATCTACAAAGTGGCCTTTGGGTTTGGATAAGGTGAGCAGAGGTCACTTTCCTGAGTGGAAATATATTTAAAGAATGTGCCCCAAGGAGAGCAAGGAAGGAGAGGGGCTCTGCCCATCTGCCCGAGATGGGAGGGCAGTTGGGGGCGACCGGGCCAGCAGGGGAGCAGTTAGGCATCGATCAGGCTGGCAGGGGAGTGGTTAGGGGTGATCAGGCTGGCAGGCAGGTGAGCAGGTTGGGAGCCAGCAGTCCTGGATTGTGAGAGGGATCGGGCCTAAACCAGCAGTCGGACATCCCCCGAGGGGTCCCAGATTGGAGAGGGTGCAGGCTGAGCTGAGGGACACCCTCCCCGCCCCCAGTACACAATTTCATGCACTGGGCCTCTAGTAGTGATATAAACAGCTAATCACAGTATATAGACAAAGACATGGGTTCAGGTTCACATACCGACATAGACATAGGTGATAGAGGAGAGAGAGAGAGAGAGGGAGAGAGAGATAGAAATAAGAGAGAGAGAGAGAGAGAGAGAGAGAGAGAGAGAGAGAGAGAGCGAGCGAGAAATGAGAGAGAGAGAAGCAGAAGGGAGAGAAGTGGCCTGCCACTGTAACATGCCATCCACTTCAGAAGATCTGTGAGTTATACCTGTGCCGTTTCACGTGAGTAGCTGTAAGAATCCTAGCTGAAGCCCTGGCCAGTTTTGCTCAGTGGAGAGAGCATCAGCCTGCAGACTGATACCCAGTGTGGGGCGTGCAGGAGGCAGCCAATCAATGATTCTCTCTCATCATTGATGTTTCTCTCTCTCCCTCTCCCTTCCTCTCTTTAATCAATAACAATATATTTTTAAAAAGAGTGATAGCTGAGTCTGTGAGCACCTTCTGTGTTGATGCTGTCTCACTCCCGCCGCGCCCATGGTAGCTGCCATTTGCTTAGCCTTTCCTCTTTATTAGGGCGCTTGCAGTTCTTCCTCATCACACACACCTTCGTGATGAAACTCTGTGATTTTCTCCATATTCACAACCATCTCCTCCCTAGAATGGATTCCCGAGAGGAAATGACCAACATGAGCATGTTGGCGGCCGTTGGCACATAGCATGATCGTTATGGCCTTGAGCTCGGTGCTCCTTGAGGTTCAGAGAGCCGTCTGACCGGCAGGAAGGAGCTGGGGGTCACCTGGGACAACGCGCCTGCTCTATGCCTCATTTCACAAGTGTTGGTGGCGTCTGCACCTCCGATTTTATGACAATTTGTAATGAAATACGAAGCAGCACAGCCTAGTGAAAGTTTGCTAAAACACTTAGTTATCTACAAATATGTCGCATGTCTATAATCAAGAAACCCAACAGACTGTGTTATCAATTAAGCTCTGTAACCCAGGACCAGCGAAACTCAAGATTCCCACCCGCCCTGGTCAGAGACG
The DNA here is from genome assembly GCF_963455305.1 of Plecotus auritus. Classification (NCBI taxonomy): domain Eukaryota; kingdom Metazoa; phylum Chordata; class Mammalia; order Chiroptera; family Vespertilionidae; genus Plecotus; species Plecotus auritus. The sequence continues at coordinate 115,035,243 of NC_137773.1, forward strand.
CCCACCTCTCACACCAGTGCCTATACCTCAGCCCTTTCCAGGGTGCCCTCCAGGGCCGCTCCCCGTCTGCACATCACCTGGCCTGGTATTCATTTCATCGTTTCCTTCACATGGACAGTAAACTGGCTCAACGTCTTTCAGGGCAATAACATCCAGGAAGCCACCGATGTTATGCACTGATTGTAATTTTAATTCACATTAAACCAAGCACATAATGCAAAGTTTCAAAGTCTGGAAGGAGCCGCCTGACATCAGTAGTTTGTGTATCACATATATCATGCCCTTTTTTTTTTTGCACCCACATCTACTGAACTTTGTTTTACTTGTGAAGGCTGGTACTCACTTTTCTCTCGCAGGAGACGGAAAACACTCCGAACATTCACCCCTTTGGCTTGGCTTCCTTGAAACGCTGTTTCTCAGAAACAGCCTCCGTTTCAGGAAGCAGGAAACGGAAAGAAAGCAAAGCCGGCCACAGTCTCCAGATTGTGCAACGCTCAGCAGTTTTGCACCGTTGGACACATCCCTGTACGAACCCCTCGGTGCAGGGTATTCTGGGAGTTGTATTACTACAGAAAATTCCTTCTTTTAAAGAAAAGTGCAAGAAAACTCCTTATTTGGATTTAGAATAGAGAACCGTCCCCTGGGAGCCAAGGAAAGCGAGTGTCAGTAAGGAACAATGTTCTGATGCATCATCAGAAGACGGAGCCATACGGCCCTCGCCAGTGTGCTCAGTGGATAGAGCGTCGGCCTGTGGAGCAAAGGGTCTCGGGTTCGATTCCGGTCAAGGGCATGTACCTCAGTTGCAGGCTCCTACCCAGCCCGGGTCTTGGTCAGGAGGCAACCAGTCGATGTGTCTCTCTCACATCAATGTTTCTCTCTGTCTTTTCCTCTCTCTTCCACTCTCTCCAAAAATCAATGGGAAATGTCCGAGGGTGAGGGTTAACAAAAAACAAAACAAAAATAAAAGATAGACCCTGAGCAGGCTCGTCAGGCCTCCCTGCTTCAGAACACGATGGAGTCAGAGTTCAGGCAGGAGCACGATGGCACAGGACACACGAGCTACTGGGTTTATTTGAACTGAATGATGAAGCCAGGATTTTTCTTATGAAAAATCTCACTGAACTGACTAGACAGGGAGGACTGATGGGGTTACATGGTGGATGTGGTCCCCAGTCCAACCATCTGAATCTGCAGCTCCACATTTTGACAAAAAAAGGAGAAGTGCATGAAAATATTTTTATAAGTTTAACACACTTTATTGGAAAAGTTGTTTGTTATTAGGGGGGCAGGCTTGCTCCATAGAGAGCCGCTACAGGTCCCCATCTAGAGAGAATCTACCTGGAGGCCTCAGGTAGAACATTCAGCAGCTTCCAGGTGTGCCTTTCATGGTGGGGTCTCCACTGATTGGTCAGCGCCAGGGCAGGGTCACTAGTCAAGGCAGTTGGTCCTGAGGTCAGCCGTCCCTCATCTGGTTTTGCTGCTTTTTTGGGCCTGGAGCTGAGACACAACTGAGGCCCGGATGGATGTGATGTGAGTCAGAACCTCATGTCCTGGGGCTTGTTTGTTCCACCCTAAGGGGTCTCACCCACAGGACTAGCAACATGCCAGGGAAGAAAGGTCAGGGCAGGGTCCAAACCCCATGACCAGTGATATGAAAGGTCAGGGGAGGGCCTAAACCACATGACCAATGATGTGAAAGGTCAGGGGAGGGTCTAACCCCATGACCAGTGATGTGAAAGGTCAGGGGAGGGAAGGTCACTGTGGGGGTGAGGTCCTTGTTTTCCCAGTTTTGCCTGTTGCTAGGCACCGGGCTCTCCACCTGGTTATTGCTGTACCTGGTCCACGTTCTTGCTCTGCTCGCATGTGGCTAACTGCCCACCACATTCCCCCCTCAAGGATCTTTACTCCACGGAAGAGTTATTGACGTCAACAATGTTTTACTCTTCCTGGTCCTTTCGGGGCCTCCGGCTGGAGAAGGCCCTCTCTGGTGGAGGAAGAGGGATTGCACTGTGGTAAGGTGATAAGTCTTGGGAAAGCTTTTTGGTACATTTCCCCCAACGACTCTAATAATGGGGACGGATCCTATGGCAACTCAGATGGTTTCCAATTCTGCCTCCAAACAAAAGAAAGAAGGAAGTATTCGAGCAGTTGGATAAACACTGAAGTACTACAGACACTACTTAGTACACCACTTAATTTTTTTTTATAATAGTGCACTTTGCAACTCTTTAAAAAAAAAAAAATATATATATATATATATATATATATATATATATATATATATTCGTTATTGATTTAAAAGAGGAAGGGAGAGAGAGAGAAGAAACATCAATGATGAGAGAGAATCATGGATCGGCTGCCTCCTGCACTGGAGATCAAGCCCACAACCCAGGCATGTGTCCTGACCGGGAATCAAACCGTGACCTCCTGGTTCATAGGTCGATGCTCAACCACTGAGCCATGCCGGCCAGGCACTTTGTAATTCTTAACACATGTCCTTAGAAGTTAAAATAACCAAATGGCATTGCTGTAATAAAACTCTCTCTCCATCGATTTATGTGAAGTCTGTGTGTGTGTGTTTCTATGGATGCTGTTTTATTTTGGCTACCAGTAACATTCATCCAGGAAGTAATTTCTTTAACCCCCCCTAAATCTCATTAAGAAAGAAATACATTTTCCATAAATAGTTATTCATAAAAATATGTAATTTATTTCTGTCTTTCAATTATGAATTTATAATACTTGTATAAGTCAGTATTTTAAAATTTTAATACTTAAGAGTCTATGGCTAGTGGAAATAAAAATGTTTCATTTCAATGTCCACATGTTTTTAATGTAAAAAAATATGGTAAATGCCCTAACTGGTTTGGCTCAGTGGATAGAGCGTCAGCCTGCGGATTGAAGGGTCCCAGGTTCGATTCCGGTCAAGGCCATGTATCTTGGTTGCGGGCACATCCCCAGTAGAAGGTGTGCAGGAGGCAGCTGATAGATGTTTCTCTCTCATCGATGTTTCTAACTCTCTATCCCTCTCCCTTCCTCTCTGTAAAAAATCAATAAAATATTTTAAAAATATGGTAAAAAAACTTACAAGCATTTAATCTACTTAATATGAGAAAATTCTATGGTGAAAGTGGAATGAAAATAGAAGTTTAAGGAGATAAAGAAATAATAGGCCCAATTGTTAAACTTTTATGTGTACAAGAATTTGTACATATATTGTATGACTGGGCAGCAAATCACTATCATATATAACTTCCTTTGGATACATTTAAAAGTTACTAAGCAACTGAATTAGATCCTTTGCAACTATATAAACATGATAAAAGGTGAATAATAACTTTAAAAATGTGTGAGAGAGTTATTATTTTTGTAAAATTCTGTTTGGTGAGCAAAAATGTTAGACATTCAGGGTTTTGGAGTGGGGCTGAATGTTCTAGGGCCTCACAGAGGATCCTGGGAAGGGAGGGAAAAGAGCGTTGGTACTGCCATCATCCTTACTGGGAAATGCAATAAGGAGACGGTTACCTTTCTTACCATCTGGACAACGGGCGGTCGAGCCTCTTCCAACAGAGCAGCCTGGTAGAGCCCCCAGACTCATGGAAACCCAAAGAAAGAATGTCTCCCTTAGAATCACAATGCTGAGCTCTAGACATATCTCAAAGCCATGCTGGAATAAGTAATTGAGTTGAGATGCACATGCATAAAAGAGATCATTGTGGTAGGAAGGTTGCATTATGGAACAAGGTTTATATTGGGAGAGATCACGGTGGTGGATGGATTAGAAGAAAAGAGGGAAGTTAGGAAAACAAGACAGAAAACACTGCGATAATCTAGACAGAGGTAATGACCAGGCTTAATTAGTGCGAGAAACATCAGAAATAAAGGTAAGGGGAGAACTATGTAGGAGACAGAGGCACACCTCTCACCGGTGTCTGGTGGGAGACAGAGAGGCAGTAACACAACGATACCTGTAGTAGAGATGACCAAGGCAGAGTGTGAAAGAAAGGCCACAGAGAGCAAATGTGGGGATTCCAGGGTTCAGGCAGAAAAAGAGGGGCCAACAGAGGAGGTGTGGAAACAATGCCCAGGACAGGAGTAGAGAAACCAAGAGAAAACAACGCTTTAAAAATGGGATGGCCTGAGGAGAAACCAAGATGGCAGCATAGGTAAACACCTAAACTGCTGCCTCCCACAACAATTTCAAAACTACAACTAAAAGACAAAACGGACATCATCCAGAACCACAGGAAGGCTGGCTGAGTGGAAATTCTACAACTAGAGGGAAAGAGAAAAACACACTGAGACTCAGAGGAGCTGCAGAAGGCAGAGGTACAGAGGCGCACACGCGGAGAGGGATGGCAACTGAGTACGCGGCTGGCTTTCTCAATCGGGAGGGAGACAAAAGCTCCCGACTGCTCTGAACTCCAGTTCCGGGCGAGACTCTGGGGACCCAGACTCATTCGGGGAGAAACTGGCAGTGGATGAAACTCGAGGGTGGCTTTCTCTCAGAGGTGCTTGCAGTGATTACCGCAGGACACTGAGACCCAGGGGCCTCTTAGGGCAGGGCTGACAGGAAGCCATTGCTGTCTGCTCTGCCCTGAGACTCCGCCCCATCCAAGTTGAGCACAGAGGCTTTTGCAAATCTTGTCTCATAAGGGTGTCTCCAGCACAGAAGTTCTCCCAGCATAGACACAGCTCATCCTCACAGCCAATTGGCCTGGAGGTCAATTCCTCCCAGTGATACCAACAACAAGACTTTGCACACAGCCCTCAAAGTGGTGCACCAAGAGTGTCCACCTCAGGTAACTGGGGAGGCTGAGCCACTGGGCCCTATAGGACACCTAGCGTACAAAGCCACTCTATTAACACAGGGAAGCAGCCAAATTTCGGAGACAAAGAAACAGGTCACAAATGAAAGAAATGGAGGATATAGAGTTCAAAACCACGGTTATAAGGTTTTTCAAGAATTTTCTAGGAAAGGCCGATAAATTTAGCGAGACCCTCGAGGATATGAAAAAGAACCAAGTAGAAATTAAGCATACACTGACTGAAATAAAAAATAATATACAGAGATCTAACAGCAGACTAGAGGATCGCAAGAATCAAGTCAAAGATTTGAAATACAAAGAAGCAAAAAACACACAACCGGAAAATCAAAAAGAAAAAAGAATCCAAAAACATGAAGATAATGTAAGAAGCCTCTGGGATAATTTCAAGCGTACCAACATCTGAATTATGGGGTGCCAGAAGAAGAGAGAGAGAAAGATACTGAAAACCTATTTGAAGAAATAATGACAGAAAACTTCCCCTACCTGGTGAAAGAAATAGACTTACAAGTCCAGGAAGCACAGAGAACCCCAAACAAAAGGAATCCAAAGAGGACCACACCAAGACACAGCATAATTAAAATGCCAAGAGCAAAAGACAAAGAGAGAATATTAAAAGCAGCGAGAGAAAAACAGTTAGGTACCTATAAGGGCATACCCATACGAATGTCAGCTGATTTCTCAACAGAAACTATGCAGGCCATAAGGGAGTGGCAAGAAATATTTAAAGTGATGAATAGCAAGAACCTACAACAAAGATTACTCCAGCAAAGCTATCATTCAGAATTGAAGGTCAGATAAAGAGCTTCACAGATAAGAAAAAGCTAAAGGAGTTCATCACCGCCAAACCAGTATTATATGAAATGCTGAAAGGTATCCTATCTAATAAAGAGGGAATATGCTAATTAACCATCACTCCATCACAAAGATGGCTGCACCCACAGCTGAGGCCAACTTCCCATAAGGAGCCTTAACAAGCAATCAGCAGGGGCCTGAGGCTACACCCTCCCCCGCCCCGTCGAACTTGACAGGGGACCTCAAGGTGCTTCCCGTCCCGGTGCTGGGCCAGGGGACCTCAGGCCGCGCCCCCCCCCCCCACCTGGCAGGGCTTGACAGGGGACCTCAGTCCATGCCCCCACCAGGTGGGGTTTGACAGGGGACCTCAGGCCACACCCCCCACCCCAGCACCGAGCCAGGGGACTTGAGGCTGCGCCCCCCTGCCTGGCGGGGCTTGACAGGGGACCTCAAGGTGCAACCCCAGTGCTGGGTCGGGGGAACTCAGGTCATGCCCCCCACCCAGGAGGAACCTGAGGCTGCACCCCCCTGCCGATGGGGCTTGACAGGGGACCTAAAGCTGTTCCCCCCTCCCGGTGCCGGGCCGGAGGACCTGAGTCTGCACGCCCCCCCGAATGGAGGGGCTTGACGGGGGACCTCAGGCCATGTCCCACACCTGGCGGGGCTTGACAGGGGACCTCAAGGCACGCCCCCCCCCCACTCCGGTCTGGGCTGGGGGACCTCAGGCCATGCTCCCTGTCCTGGCTCTGGGCCAGGGGACCTGAGGCTACGTTCCCTGCCCTGCGTGGCTTGACAAGGGTGGGACTAGCCAGGTCTGGATCTATTCCAATGAGTGGGGGGTGGGGGTGGCTGGGTCTGGGTTTCATGTGATTTTAAGGCGCATGTGGGTGGACGGGGACTTGACTCTGGGTCCCGTGGTGTGCCCCAGACTCTGACAGGAGGAAGGTTTTCATATACATTTTACTAATTTTCTTTCATCTCTGACACTTCTATTATAGAGAAAGGGCAAATAGCAATATTAAATTATTTCCTCTAATTAATCCCCTTTTAATGTGCATGAATTTCGTGCACCGGGCCACTAGTTCTTTAAGAAGAGGAGGAAGAAGAAAAAGGTAAAGATAAAAATTATGAACAACAAATACATATCTATCAACAAGTGAATCTAAAAATCAAGTGAATAAAAAATCTGATGAACAGAATAAACTGGTGAATATAATAGAATCAGGGGCATAGAAAGGGAGTGGACTGACAATTCTCGGGGGGAAAAGGGTGTGGGGGGTGCAGGAAGAGACTGGACAAAAATCGTACACCTATGGATGAGGACAGTGGCGGGGGTGGGGAGTGAGGGCAGAGGGTGGGGTGGGAACCGGGTGGAGGGGAACTATGGTGGGGGGGAAGAGGAACAATTGTAATAATCTGAACAATAAAGATTTATTTAAAAAAATGGGATGGCCCAGCTGGCAAAGCTCAGGGGTTGAGTATTGACCTACGAACCAGGAGGTCATGGTTTGATTCCTGGTCAGAGCACATGCCTGGGTTGCGGGCTCAATCCCCAGTGGGGGGCGTGCAGGAAGCAGCCAATCCATGATTCTCTCTCATCACTAATGTTTCAATATCTCTCTCTCCCTTCCTCTCTGAAATCAATACAAATATATTAAAAAAAACAAAAAACAAAACAAGATCAGCTACATAATTTGTGGGGTCTCTTGTCCAAAAATCATTCAGAATTTCAAGGCAGTAGCAGCAGAGCCACGCATGGGGCCGAGTGCGGGGCCCTGTGGGACTCTGTAGGCTGTACCCTGGGAAGCCCAACTTCCTAAAAGCCACGTAGGTGGTGGGCATGATGCAGCAGGTGGGCATTTTGTTAATTTCAAATTAAATGATTCATCAGTGATAATTCAAACAGTTAATCCCTCTTTTTTTTTTTTTTTAAATATATTTTATTGATTTTCACAGAGAGGAAGGGAGAGGGATAGAGAGCCAGAAACATCAATGAGAGAGAAACATCGATCAGCTGCCTCCTGCACACCTCCTACTGGGGATGTGCCCGCAACCAAGGTACATGCCCTTGACCGGAATCGAACCTGGGACCTTTCAGTCCGCAGGCCGACGCTCTATCCACTGAGCCAAACCGGTTTCGGCCAGTTAATCCCTCTTTTTTTGTATGGACAACACACATGCCTGGTGTTTCCTTCTGCTTCGTTTTGATAACTGTTCTCGCCAGACTTTTGGGGTGCATTTTTCTGAAGGTTTCTTTTTCCTGAATTGGCAGCCTAGGAATACTTAAACCTCTGAGAAAGCATGTAGCTAATTTCGTATAGTCCCAGCAACCCTCACAGCATCTGGCCGTCTCAAAGGAAGGCAACCAAGTTTAAAAGCACCCAGAGCCTTGGTTAAAATCTCAGGAAAGAGTTGAGCACGCTCTATCTGATTAAGATGCTGGTGGCCCATGAGCAGCTCTGAGCGCAAAAGTTTTGGCCACTTCAGGGTCAAAGGATGGATTTGTCAAATGATACAACCACACACCACACAGGGGCAGGGTGGGCGGGGGTGGGGGGGGGTGGGGAGGAGATTTTTGTTGTTGTTCCTTTTCAAAAAGGAAACTTGCAAATAGGGCTTCATAACGGGTGTCCACAGCCTGCTGGCCTCAGCAGGTCTGGGATAGTAACACAGATCTGGAAGGCTGCCACGTCCAGGAACTTCCTGCTAACCAAGTCCGACGTGCTGCTGCACCAGCCAACATTCACATTTTCTAAGGCTGCTGTTCATGTTCTCCTATAGATGCTATCATCACGCTAGATGTTTACACTTTGACCTTGAATAAAACAAGTAAAATCTGCAGTAAACTGCAAAATAATCTTATTTTTAAATATTTTTATTTTTTATTTATTTAAATATATTTTTATTGATTTTTAGAGAGAGAGGAAGGCAGAGGGAGAGAGATAGAAACATCAATAAGGGATGGAGGATGGAGCCCACAACCCGGGCATGTGCCCTGATGGGGAATCAAACGGGCAACCTCTCGGTTCCTGGGTTGATGCTCAACCATTGAGCCGCACCAGCCAGGCTAAAATATTTTTAGTGGTTTTACACAAAATGAAACAGTAATAAAGCACATGTTACAAATTACTTTGCCTGGTTTTGATATTAGGGATTTAAAAAGCACTTCTTTTAAAAATATTTCCTGATTATCTTCAGAAAACTCACAAATTACCAGAAAGAAATGGGCACGTATCTCTTTGGCTCTAGCTCTTCCAAGCTGTTAGAAGTCCTTGGGCCTTCTGTTACGTTTCAGGAAGTCGGGGAAGCCAAGGCTGCAAACGTCTATGCCTCGGAGTTTTAAAGGGGAACAAAAGGCCCTGGTCATGTGGCTCAGTTGGTTGGAGCATTACCCTGGGCACTGGATTCCTGTCAGGGCACATAACCTGGGTTGTGGGCTCGATCCCTGGTGGGGGCGCATGTGGGAGGCAGCCCCAATGGATGTTTTTCTCTCTCTCTCTCTTCTCTCTAAAATGAGTAAAATATATCTTCGGGTGAGGATAAAAGGGGGAGGGGAATAGAGGGTCAAGTAGCTTCAGACCCTGTCAAGTGTCACTCAAGGCTTAAGGGAACAGAAACTTCACATGTGCACTCTTGGCTGTTTCTCAACTGCCACAAAGCGCTTTCAGCGTTAAGGCCCATGATGTTTACCCAGTTGCCAGAAGCAGACAACTTAGGGAGATTAGATTCTGATCTAGAATTGAAGGCTCATTCAAGTCTCATTTCGGGTCACTAAAGGCAGTGGTCGGCAAACTCATTAGTCAACAGAGCCAAATAGCAACAGTACAAGGATTGAAATTTCTTTTGAGAGCCAAATATTTTAAACTTAAACTTCTTCTAACGCCACTTCTTCAAAATAGACTCGCCCAGGCCATGGTATTTTGTGGAAGAGCCACATCCAAGGGGCCAAAGAGCCGCATGTGGCTCGCAAGCTGCAGTTTGCCAACCACTGACTTAAGGGAAACAAAACCACAGTATCATGCATTTTAGCAATTGTAGCACCTGCTCTATTAGTACTAACTAGAGGCCTGGTGCACGGATTTGTGCACAGGTGGCATCCCTCAGCCTGGCCTGAGCCCTCTCACAATCCAGGATCCCTTGTGGGAAGTTGGACTGCCGGATTAGGCTGAAACTGGCAGTCTGACATCCCCCAAGGGACACAGCAGTGCCAAAGCGGCAGGCGGCTGGGGAAGAGCCCCGCTGCCACCACAGCTGCGCTTGCCTGCCATGAGCCTGGCTTCTGGCTGAACCGTGCTCCCGCTGTGGGAGCACACTGACTACCAGGGGGCAGCTCCTGCATTGAGTGTCTGCCCCCTGGTGGTCAGTGCCCATCATAGTAACTGGTAGACTGGTTGTTGCAGTCGTTCTGGTCCTAACAGTCGCTTAGGCTTTTATATATATAGATACCTACTAACCAGTTCTTTGCAGCATATAGAGCATTGTCACATATTGCATTTTAAAGGTTAGAGATCAGAAACTCCAGTTCTGACACTTTTTTATTGTATGAGTTTATTGATAGGATCAAAGTCCATGTCCACGATATAGGACCTGAGAGTTCAGAACCCCTTTGCCCAGTGGCCCAGCTCCATGTCCTGTCACTGCTGTGAGGCTGCCCCACAAACCAGCGCTGTCTGGAGCCAGCACAGAACCCCAACAGGCAGGGGCCTCCCGCTGACCTTTCCCTGAACTGGAGAGGTTCCCACGTGGTGAGTGGAGCTGGCTCAGGCTCTCAGTCCCCTTCTCCCCACGGTCCCCTAGACACCCACATCCTCAGGTCCTCCCCTTCTTCCAAACCTTTTCCCTGAGGCAGGAGACAGGTGCTACTCCCTGCAGGTTAGATGCTCCCCGGCACCCTCCCACCTTGCCCAAGAACCCCAGGCCCTGTGCACCGCAAGAGGGCTCACTCCAGGGGAAGGGACGGCTGGCACGCAGACCGAGGGGGTCAGGTGAGAGGTCAGGTGAGGTAGCACTCTCCAGGTCTCAGTTTACTCATCTGTAAGGGGACCCGCTCCCCCTCCCATGACCCAGGAGGGGGTAACGCGCCCCAGCTGAGCAGTTCAGCTCCCACCTCCCATTCCTTGTGCCAGGCCGACCCTGGTTGCGGGTGGTATGGGGGTCGCGCCCTAAGGTTGAAATGACTCGGTTCCCTTTCAAAGTCCAGCTTTCAGGTCACAGCGTCCCCGGGGACCCCGCTGGTCATTGCGCATCAGCCAGGAGCGGAGAGGCGGTGCGGGCAGGCGTGGGGGGGGGGCACGCTGGGGAGGGGGAGTGCGGAGTGGATGCGGTGGGCGGGCCACGGACAGGAGGAGCTACGGGAGGGAGCGTGGTGTGGGTGGGTGGGGCGTAGGGTGCGGGACGCACGCGATGGGGGGGCGGACGCAGAGGGTTGTGGGAGGCCCCGGGCGGAAGGCGCGGCGTAGGCGTTCTGTGCGCGGCTCTGCACTCGGTGAGGCTCCCGCGTAGAGGGCCCGCGGTCCGGGCTGCGCCTTAGGAACTAGAGGGATCCACTGCTTTTCGCGGACTTTCCCGCTTCCGGTTGGGAGGAGGCGTGTCTGCCCGTCCCCGGGGACCGGACTCGCGGACCTGCAGACCTGGGGGCCGCTGCCCGCGCGGAGGAGGGAGACGCTCCCGGAACACAGCGGAGCGCCCCAGGGTCCCACCGGAGCCCGCGCCCTCGGGCAGGACCGTCGCCCTGAGCCCAGGCCGCTCCACGGTGAGGTCCCGGCGGTGAGGCCCCCAGACCCAGTGCTCACCGGGAGGGAAGGGAAGCCGGCGTCCCCACGTTCCTCTTCCCTCCGCGGCCAGTGCTGCGTGTTCCCAGGGGAGAGCGCCGTTGGGGGAGGGGAGGCGGAGTAAAAAACGTTAGAGGGACACACACCACCCAGAACAGACTCCTTGTGTACAGTCGACCTCGTTTTAAACAGCAAACGCTGAAAGCATGGGAAACTGCTGGCACGCACGACCCCCTGGGGCGCCCGGCCGTCTGTTAAGCAGCGATGAACCTGGCTCCTTTGACCAAAAATATCCTCCTCGGGCGCCTTTGAAGGCCCCCGCCCCGCCCCGCCACTGGCCTGGGGAGTAGGCGGGTTTCTGCTCTCATCACACTGCCCATCCTCCCCTAGTCCACCCCCCCACCACCCCCCCCCCCAGTCAGACACAGGCCACGGACCCCATCCCAGCCCCAGATCCCAGGTAAGTGCACCGCCTGGTGGCCGGCGGGGGGTGCTCTGGAGCGCAGCCGCCTGCCTTCTGGGCGGTGCTTTCTGTGATGGAGGTCCCGAGAGCCCAACGCCTCTTTTATATGTTTACTAGAGGCGGGGTGCATGACATTCATGCACTGGGGTGGGGGGTGTCCCTCAGCCCAGCCTGCACCCTCTCCAATCTGGGACCCCTCGAGGGATGTCCAACTGCCCCCCGGGATCGGGCCTAAACGGGCAGTCGGACATCACTCTCACAATCCAGGACTGCTGGCTCCCAACTGCTCGCCTGCCTGCCTTCCTGATTGCCCCTGCTTCTGCCTGCCAGCCTGATCACCCCCTAACCACTCCCCTGCCAGCCTGATTGATGCCTAACTGCTCCCCTGCCAGCCTGCATGCCCCCAACTTCCCTCCTCTGCCAGCCTGGTCACCCCTAACTGCCCTCCCCCGCTGCCTGGTCACCCCTAACTGCTCTCCCCTGCAGACCTGGGTCCCTCCCAACTGCCTTTCCCTGCAGGCCTGGTTGCCCACAACTGCCCTCCTTTGCAGGACTGGTCCCTCCCAACTGCCCTCCCCTGCTGGCCATCTTGTGGTGGCCATCTTATGTCCACATGGGGGCAGGATCTTTGACCATTTGGGGGCAGCCATCTTGTGTGTTGGAGTGATGGTCAATCTGCAAATTACTCTTTTATTAGGATAGAGGACTGGTGCATGGGTGGGGGCCAGCTGGTTTGCCCTGAAGGATGTCCTGGATCAGGGTGGGGGTTCCCTTGGGGCATGGGGTGGCCTGGGCAAGGGGCCTGTGGTGGTTTGCAGGCCAGCCACGGCCCCTGGCGACCCAAGCGGAGGCCCTGGGATCTGGGGTTTATTTATCTTCTACAATTGAAACTTTGTAGCCTGGAGCAGAGCCAAGCCTTCTGCTTGCTCCGAGGCGGCAGCCATTTTTGTTGGGATTTATGTATCTTCTATAATTGAAACTTTGTAGCCTTAAGCGGAGGCCTGGGCCAGCCAGGGTGTGCGGAAAGCTTGGCTTCCTCCATCACCATGGGCAACCCTAGCCTCCTGCTCTTTCCAGCTCCGTGGCTGCTGCCATTTCTGTTTGGGTTTATGTATCTTCTATCACTGAAACTTTGTAGCCTTGAGTGGAGGCCTAGGCCGGCAAGGGCAGGCTTGGAAAGCTTGGCTTCCTCCGTTGCCAGGGAAACCCAAGCCTCCCTCCTGCTCTCTGTGGCCATAGCCATCTTGGTTGGGTTTATTTGCATATTTGCTCCTGATTGGCTGGTGGGCGTGGCTGGTGGGTGTAGCAGAGTGATGGTTAATTTGCATATTACTCTTTTATTAGATAGGATTGATTTTAGAGAGGATGGGAGAGGGAGAGGGAGAAGGATAGAAACGCCAATGATGAGAGAGAATCATTGATCAGCTGCCTCCTGCCCGCCTTCTTATTTCTGTTTATTTATTCCAGTTCATTTGCTGATACAGACATTGCTGCGGGATATCATCCCCGTGTATCACAGCCTTTCCATGCCCGAAACCAGTTTACAACTTGAATGATACTTAGCTATCTCCAACTTTATGTAATTCCATAAAATCAGATGGTTTGTGATTTTGTAATGAAAATATTTGTGAAATCTTGAATAGATGCTAAGTGCACGTGGCACAAAGGTCAAAGGTACGGAGTGTGGGGGAGTCCCCTCTGCAGAGGTCACCACTGTGGAGGCAAGCCCACTGCACCAGTTTCTTTGATAACATGTAGGTTTGAAAAGTCTGTTTTGAGCGCCTGCCCACTAGTGTGTGCTATTTATTTTAAATATTAGAGGCCCTGTGCATGAATTCGTGCATGGGTGGGGTCCCTTGGGGTGGCCTGCAGGGATCGGGGACCCAGCTCGCACCCCCATAGCCCTGCCTGGCACCCCACCTTGGCCTGGCGCTGCCCCCCTCACCTGCTCCACCATTCGCCTGCGTGGCGATTGATTGGGGCTGGGGCCCCTGCCTGACTCCTTCAGTGCCTGGGAGCCGGGCAGCAGCCCCGGTCCCACCCCCCCCCCCACCACTGCTGGTCACAGTCTGCTGGGCAATTGGTGGGGTGATCAGGCCCCTGCTCGTACCCGCCTTGGCCTGGGACTGCCTACTCACCTGCTCCACCATCCCACTGTGGTCCCACTCTCTTTGGGGCCCATTGGGGCCAGCAGCACCTCCACTGCCGCCCACTGCCAGCGCTGTGTCGCCAACACCCGCCATGTTCTGTGCCACCCCCTCGTGGTCAGTGCACGTCATAGTGAGTGGTCGAACTCCTGGTTGAACGACGAGGGGACAATTTGCATATTAGGCTTTTATTATATAGGATATTTTTATTGATTTCAGAGAGGAAGAGGGAGATAGAAACATCAATGGTGAGAATCATTGACCGGCTGCCTCCTGCCCCTACTGGGGATGAGCTCACAACCTCGGCATGTGCCCCTGACTGGAATCGAACCTAGGACCCTTCAGTCCACAGGCCCACCCTTTATCCACTGAGACAAACCGTTAGGGCTAGTGTTGTTTTAAAGAAAAGACCCACCTAGTTTAACTTTCAGGGTGGATTTTGGCTAGTTTCTGTCTTTTCTCATTTTCTACTGACCACTCTGAAATGGCAGGGCGCAGGCCACCTTGCAGGCCACACTGAAAGCATGGGAACTGCTGGCACGCAGAACCCCCCTGGGCGCCCCGCTGTCTTGGGTGACTCTCTGTGTTGAGGTCAGAGGCCAGGATTTACCCTAACAACCTGCCCCATCGCTAGCGAGTAGGAACCAGGTCCACACACCCGGGAGTGGACCCAGCAGGTCCCTCCCAGCGCCAGGTTCCAGCCGGTGCTGGATTCTAACACACACTTCTCCCTGCTCCCTTCCCCGCCAGTGTCACAACTGCAGTGTCTTCAAATCACAGTCTAGGATGTGTTCACCGATTTTAGCGATGTGGGCTGATTCTTGCTGTCTTTGAATTTTCATTGTAGTTTTTACCACAAATGGGCCCGTAATCTTAAGGGTTCCTTTCACTTTTCCTGTTTCTAGCTGAGTGTCTCCGTGGCTAATGCAATAGGGTGTAAAAATCTGCATGAAGAATCGGTTACGAAAGTAAAGTTAGATAACATGAATAAAAAAGAAATTTGCTTAGCTATGTCATTTGTTGAATAAGTTGACAATTTGATTTTTAGCAGCATAACTTTGTGAAACAAACAAAACATTTGTATGTTACAGTACCAGGAGCCATAGAAAGGAATGAAAGCATTGTCTTTTTAAACCAGCTCTGATATTAACATCTAACACGGGTGGCGAACAGAAAACACGGAAGTCACAAATCAGCCTCCCTGAAGACTGAGAGCCGCAGCCCCAAACCAGGGCTTGAAGAATTCAGGCAGCAAGCCCACCGCCAGGGTGTGTGGTTGGTTTCCCAACACACAGACTTAGAGGACTTAATGCTGCTGGTAAAGAATGAGGTGCATTTATGTGTAGATATGGAAAAAGCATCCATTTGTATTATTAATTGAAAAATGCAAGGCCAAGTATGCTTGTGTAAAGGATTTTTATAAGGGTAAAAGCAACTTTACAGCTGCCGATTCTAGAAGAGGAAACAAAGGATTAGGGTGGAGGGAAGATACTTTTTTTAAAAAGCCTTTACTGTTTGAATTTTGTAATCATGTGCATGTAACCCTTTTTAAAGTTTTAAAATGGCATTTCTGTGTCAAAATAACCTCTAGGGGTTTTGGTAACAACTCTCCTGTCCTGTGATACACTCTACCCCCTGACTGCTGTTCCCGCAGTGAGGCGGGGCCCGGGGCGCAGGTGTGGCCGGTGTGGTAACAGCACTTGGTGCCGCTTGTGGTTCCTGACAGCTGTCCAGTCGTTAGGGTCCTCTGACAAAACAAACAACTCGTGTGGAGTACCGACTGCTTAGATCTACGTCAGAGAGACTTTTTAAAGTTATGTGATGTCTACATTTTAAAATGGTAAGAGTAAAATAACCTTTTAAATAACTTACTATCTTTAACCTTTTACCTGCTAGATGTACAAATGATCCAGGAAACTGTTGCAATTACGACTTTTTTAATCTTCCTTCAATCAGGTTTCACAAGTCACATCTAATTTTAACAGTAAATAAAGGATAGCTTTTATAGGTTCGTCCTCTGAGGACACTCAGACCGAAGGGAAGACCCTTGCTTCCCGATGCCCTTTTTAAGCACAGCTGCCCTAGTGTGTCTGGGCCCCAACAACTCTATTTAAATGAGAAGGAAACTGGGGTGTCGTTATGCCCCCCACAAACCACTTTATTATCAACAATTATTTCTTTTGTTGTTGGATTACATGTATGGTCTTATCAAACTAGAAATGAAAAATAAAGATATAGGAAAGGGTAACACCAATTCACAGAGCTTGGAATACAATTTCACATCTAATTGAAAGGATTCTATGTATTGTTTTCTTAACTTAAAATCTAAATGACCTATCAGAAGATTTTCATCAAATATGAGAATCAAGATCTCATTGACGCCGAAACCGGTTTGGCTCAGTGGATAGAGCATCGGCCTGTGGACTGAAAGGTTCCGGGTTCGATTCCGGTCAAGGGCATGTACCTTGGTTGCGGGCACATCCCCAGTGGGAAGTGTGCAGGAGGCAGCTGATCGATGTTTCTAGCTCTCTATCCCTCTCCCTTCCTCTCTGTGAAATATCAATAAAATATATTTAAAAAAAAAAATCTCATTGCCTCGCCCTGCTGGCATGGCTCAGTGGTTGAGCATCGACCTATGAACTAGGAGGTCACGATTCAATTCCCAGTCAGGGCACACACTGGGTTGCCATCCCCAATGTGGGGCGTGCAGGAGGCAGCTGATGAATGATTCTCATCATTGATGTTTCTACCTCTCTCTCCCTCTGAAGTCAGAATATATATATATTTATATTTGCAAAAGGTCTCAGGACCCAGAGGGGGCCGTGAGCTAACGTGCTGCTGACTTGCAGGCAGGCACTGCTGCCATGTCCAGTTTTGAAGACGCGGACACGGAAGAGACAGTGACGAGTCTGCAGGTCACCGTTTACCATCCTGGCCAGATGCAAAATGGGATATTCCAATTGATAAGGTTTTCTAACCCAGAGAAGCTCCCCTCCAGCGAAGTGGTGAAATTCGGCCAAAATTCCACCATCTGTCGCTATACTTCTCAGGACAAGCAGGTTTCCTGAGTTCAGTTCTCTCTGCAGCTGTTTAAAAAGTTCGACAGCTCAGTTCTCTCTTTTGAAATTAAGAACATGAGCAGGAGGACCAGCCTGCTGGTGGGCAGCACAGAGCTGGGCTACCTCAACAAAGTGGAGCTGCCCTACAGGTGCATGGTCCACTTTGGCGAGTACCAACTCCTGGTAGAGAAGGAAGCCGGGGAGTCCCTGGAATTTTTCAAGACTCTCTTCATGATGTCTCCCAGACCCCTCCTGCAGGAACACGGCTGGCCTGCAGGCAAACCCAACCCTGAGCTCTGCAGGTCCCCATCATGGTCCACCCAGAGCACTTCCCAGAGCGCTTCTCCGACGGAAATGGATGAGAATGAGTATTAGCGCACGGCAAGACCAGAGGCATGGGGGGAGCGCTGTGCGGACACCACTGACTGAGCTTACCTGCGCCAGGCGGCCACTTGCTGATGCCGTGGAGTCTGGGGCCCAGGCTGCCGTTCGGAAGCCTGTCAGTCGTGGGAGGCACCGACTTGGTCGCCTGGTGCATTGCTGGATGTACTGAGGGTTAGTGCACACGGCGTGTTGTGATGGAGAGTTGACCAATAGGGTCGCAATGTTTTCTCTTTACACCTGATGTTAGTCCTGTGCTTTGTTTTGTAAGAACCATCTCTTGTTCACATTATCTCACAGCAGCTGTTGGTTTTAAGGCCAAAGCTACAGGCATATGGTTGTGATTGTTGCCAGTGCGGCACGCAGCCTGCAGTCGCTGGGCACCAGGCCTGGCGGGGAGCGTGTGTGGTAGCGTCTGCACATCGCTGTGGCTTTAATGTGGCTTAGCATTCTCAAGAATAAAGTTCTTGTCTATAATCTGCATCTAAAAATAGTACTTAAAACATTTTAATGAACCACTGTGCTAAATGAAGAAGTATGTTTTCTTACCCAATTTTAAACTGATTTTTATGTCCTATTAAAATGTTTAATTCCACGAATCCCAAATGTTAACAGCACCTGTGCACGTAATAAAATCTAAGTTTAATTCTCTAACCATTTTCTTGGAAACTCTAAGGACAGGACCAGTGCGGCCGAGCCCGAGGCTGTGCACTCAGACATGCAGCTCTGCCTGCGTGTGGCCGAGCCATTCTCCCCACCTCCTCACTCCGCGTGCTGACCCAGGGCCACTGGGTGCCAGGATCCATCAGAGAACCCAACCTCCCAAGGGCCAGCAGCCCGCCCTCTACCAGTCAGCTCTCCACAGGTCCCATTTGAGACTGCCTGCTGCACGGGGTGTTTGACAGGAGGTGTTGCAGCTAAGCTGTATCTGATCCCCCTCTCCTACCCCATGTCTGACCCATTAGAAGACCTTGCTGGTGCCACTTCTGAAATGACTCTGCTCTGCGTTCCAGCAGCTATTCCCACCCCGGCCCCACCACATCCCACGAGGGGTTCCCTCTCAACCCGCCTGCACAGCGGCTAGAGCAATTTTTCAAAAATGCCTGTGTGCTTACTGTAACTCCAGCTTCCTGTTCTCCATCAAGCTCAGCTCGCCTTGCCCTCTGGTGTGGCTCAGTGGCTGAGCGTTGACCTATGAACCAGGAGGTTGGTTCCTGGTCGGGGCACATGACCAGGCTGTGGGTTTGATCCCCACTGAGGAGTGTGCAGGAGTCAGCCGATCTATGATTCTCATCATTGATGCTTCTATCTCATCTATGTTTCTCTTCCTTCCTCTCTCTCTTATAATCAACTAGAGGTCTGGTGCACGAAATTTATGCATGGTGGGTGGGTGGGGGGTTTGTCCCTCAGCCCAGCCTGCACTGTCTCCAATCCAGGAGTGTTGGCTCCCAACTGCCTGCCTGCCTTCCTGATTGCCCCTAACCGCTTCTGCCTGACAGCTTGATCACCCCCTAACCACTCCCCTGCCAGCCTGTTTGCTCCTAACTGCCCTCCTCTGCAGACCTGGTCCCCCCTAACTGCCCTCCCCTGCAGGCCTGGTCCCCCCTAACTGCCCTCCCCTGCAGACCTGGTCCCCCACAACTGCTCTCCCCTGCAGGCCTGGGTCCCCCCCCTACTGCCCTTCCCTGCAGGCCAGGTCACCCCCAACTTCCCTCCTCTGCCGGCCTGGTCACCCCTAACAGCCCTCCCCTGCAGGCTTGATTGCCCCCAACTGCCCTCCCTTGCAGGCCTGGTCCCTCCCAACTGCCCTCCCCTGCTGGCCATCTTGTGTCAACATGGGGGCAGCCATCTTGTGTTGGAGTGAAGGTCAATTTACATATTGCTCTTTTATTAGATAGAAGTCTGTTGCATGGGTGGGGGCCAGCTGGTTTGCCCTGAAGGGTGTCTTGGATCAGGGTGGGGTTCCCTTGGGACGTGGGGCAGCCTGGGTGAGGGGCCTGTGGTGGTTTGCAGGCTGGCCACGCCCCCCGGCGACCCAAGCGGAGGCCCTGGTATCTGGGATTTATTTATCTTCTATAATTGAAACTTTGTAGCCTTGAGTGGCGTCTAGGGCCAGCTAGGGTGTGTGGAAAGCTTGGCTTTCTCCATAGCCGGGGAAACCCAAGCCTCCTGCTTTCTCCGTGGCTGCAGCCATCTTGGTTGGATTAATTTGCATACTCGCTCTTGATTGGCTGGTGGGCGTGGCTTGTGGGTGTAGCAGAGTGATGGTTAATTTGCATATTACTCTTTTATTAGATAGGATAAAAATGTTTTGTTTCTTTAAAACTCACCCTTCCCCATTGCCTACAGGCCTCACATGACTGGCCCCCACAATGCTTGAGCCCAAGTGGTCTTTTATGCTCAGAACATGCAAACTCCTTCCCACCTCATGTTGCACATGTGGTTCCCTTTGCTTATCACACGCTTCCCAGGCCTTGGCCCTGGCTGGCCCGTCTCCTCACAGAGGACCCAGATTGGTGACACCCAGCCCCTCGGCCCCTTGCTGCCTGTCTGTCCTCCGTGTTGCCAGCTGTGATTTCCCGTTGCTTGTTATTGTCTGTCTCCCTTGCCACAAGGTAAACAAAACAGCAGGAACTTTTCCCTGCGACTTCCCCAAACACCCTGCCAGACACAGCAGATTCTCCGATATTTGCTGAATAAACCAGTTATTTCCAGTGTTTTTAATAAGCATATAAAGAAATTAGTCCTAGCCAGTTGGGCTCAGAGTGTTGGCCTACAGACTGAAGGGTCCTGGGTTCAATTCCAGTCAAGGGCACGTGCGGGAGGCAACCAATTGATGTGTCTCTCTCTCTCCGTTCCACTCACTCTAAAAATCAATGGAAAAATATTCTCAGGTGAGGATTAACAACAACAAAAAAAGAAATTGAATATCATTTTCATATAGCAGCTAAAACAAACATTTTCAAGTGTAGTTCCAGCCTGCTTTCTTAATTTACTCCTTTTTGTCTTCATAGCAGGTTTAATAAAGTTAGGAGACAAATGTACTACTATCATGTTTTCCCGAAAATAAGACAGTGTCTTATATTAATTTTTGCCCCCAAAGACACGCTAGGTCTTATTTTCAGGGGATGTCTTATTTTTCCATGAAGAAGAATACGGTACACATTTATTGTTAAATGAAAATAAAGGAAATTTATTACCTGTATATGGTATGGTAGTACGGTAGTTGTCAACACAAACCAGACAAACTGTGAATCCTACAGTATCAAGAATTTACTCATTTATTCAATGGCAATCATGTCATCATCTTCTGGAACATCATCATAACAATCCAATTCCTGAATTTCCTGGTGAATTTCTTGTGACTCCATTTCTTTCAGAATCAGTGGACCAAATCTCTCATGTTTAGCAATAGCATTGTCTTTAAATGAGTACTTCTTGTCAAGGTAGCCTGCTCGCAGTGCATTTGCAATGCAACTGTCAGTAATTTTCTCCCATGAATTCTTCACCCAAGTCACAACTTCTTGCAGTTTAGGTTTTACAAAGTTTCCACGCTGATTTCTCTCCATTCTATTTTCAATGTAGTCATTAATTTCCATGCGCAAATTGTCTTTGGCTTGTTTATTGCAATATCAAGAGTCTGGAGATAGGCCGTCATTCCTGCGGGAATCATTATCTGATCTATTTTTCTTTCGTGAAGGAATGTCTTCATGTCTTTAGCGCGGTGAGTGCTGGCTGCATCCCAGACTAGCAGACCTCTTTGGCTCCCTCGCATAACAAGCGGCAGCATTAAATCGACCCACTTCCTTATAACTGCTTGTGTGGCCCAGGCTTTTTCAGTTTCAAGAATAAAAACGCCCAAAACACGTTCAATCTTTTCCTTCTTGCCCTTAGAAATGATTAAAGGTGGGATTTTAGTGCCATCCAGACGAATTGCCAAAATACAGGAAACACGTGCACTTTCGTAAGCAGTGGAGGGAATGTACGCTAAGGAGGCACCCCGCTGTTCAATTGTTATTTGAGATGATTGGCCCATAAACACTGCAGTTTCATCCATAGCAATCATGTTGGAAAGATTGTATTTAGAGAAGTCAGCATCATCAATAAAGGACTTGAATGCAAGTGCTCCCTTAATAACTTGAGTATCTTCCAACCTAAACAATGTTGTAGATCTTCTTAAAGACAGTTCACTTCGCTGAAGGAAATTATCCAGCCAGTGTTGTGATGCTTTGAAGTCTTTGGGGGCTATGTCAAACTGTGGTGCCATTGCAAGGGCAAATTCTTGAATCTGATCCCTATTCACAACCAAAGCCTTTGCTCTCCTGTCACCAACCCATTCACAGATCAGGTCTTCCAGCTCGGAAAATAATGGTTGCTGACCTGATCCACACTTGTGCTTTTTAGCATTTCCCTTGTCCACTTGTTCACTGAGGTTACCATACTCTGCTCGCCATTTTCGGACCAATCGGATACTCAACATCATCTCTTTGCAGAAAGCAGTAAGATTTTGGCCCCAAGAGTCTTCCACGATTCCTTTCTTGTACTCCACGGAGTAGCTTTTTCTTTTTGCGCTCATTTCTAGGGGTAAAAAAAAAAGGAATTGGGGTATCAAGGTGGGGGGAGGGGGATCACTCAAAATGACACAGGGGGGATCAGTGGGGGGAATCAAAATGGCACAGGAGAACCGGGGGGGGATTACCATTTTGGTAACCCCTTTTGATCCTCCTGTGTCATTTTGATTGCCCCCTCTGATCCTCCTGTGTCATTTTAAGTGATCACCCTCCCCCCACCCCTGTGCCACTGAACACCTTCACCAGACATTCCCCCTACCCCTTTATCAGACATTTACCCCCTGCGGCCTGCCTGGGGACTGTCACTGGGCTTGCTGGGGCCTGGATCTGGGCTGGAGCAGGGTCTGCCACTGACTTAGAACCTTCAGTTATCATGAAGGCGGCCGTGAGCATCAGGTAGTGTCACCAGAGACAGACCAGCACTCACCACCTTCGCCGCGTCCCGTCCGCTCTAATCCTCCTGTTCTTCTACACGCATCTGCGAAAGTCTCCTCCTCTCTCCCACCCCGCGCTCACCGCTCACTCTGACCTCCGCTCCGCCTCCACACAGCAGTGACGTCAGGACTCCGCGTAATGTCACTGGTTGCTAGATGCCAGTCGGGGCGGCCCTAGCGACCAGTTTACGGTAAATTAATTTTCATTCTGAGACAGAGCCTGGGGGCCTTATTTTCGGGGATGCCTTATATTTCACTCAGAGGGAAACCTGTAAGTAGGTCTTATTTTCGGGGAAACACGGTATTTGTAATACCTTAAACAATTAAAAAAATAATAAAATAATTATTGCATGTTTATGGAATACAGTAATTTTTAAAAATTCATTTTTAAATGTAAAAATGTGTTTATTCACAATCCTCGACAAGCTGCCATTCCTTCAAAAAATTCTTTATGAACAAAATGCCAAAAAAATTACAAGAGTAGCTTATGCCAAACCAAGAATATACATCATATATATATAAACTTCAGAAAGCATTAACAGGCAGTGTGAACATAGATTACCTTTACAATATTGCCCATGACACAGCTACAACGTAAATTAGTGACGCAGACATAAAGAAGAGCATTACTGAACCTGTTTACATACTTAGTGTTGCGTTTAGGTCTGAGATAAAAGTGAAGAACCGTAGATGCTATTGCCTAGCAGCTCAGACACTGAAAGGACCATGTGATGCTTTAAGTGCAGCAAGAATATGAGTTACTATTTACACCTGGACCTTCCTATAGTTTTGAGAACATGCACTGTCATTGTTACAAGAAAAAGAAAAGGAAAAAGCACTAGGAAAAAATCAAGTTTGCTGACTGAAATCATGTCAATCCTCAGCAAAATTGAGACAAGCCACTAGGAGTCTCCTTGGCCTTTTAAGTTGATGTCTAACCTTTAGAGAAAAGAGCTCACTGTCTACCACACAAAGTAGCTGTATTTATTGATATACGTAATCCTAGCCCCGTGGTCGGCAAACTGTGGCTCGCGAGCCACATGCAGCTCTTTGGCCCCTTGAGTGTGGCTCTTCCACAAAATACCACGGCCTGGGTGAGTCTATTTTGAAGAAGTGGCGTTAGAAGAAGGTTAAGTTTAAAAAATTTGGCTCTCAAAAAAAATTTCAATCGTTGTACTGTTGATATTTGGCTCTGTTGACTAATGAGTTTGCCGACCACTGTCCTAGCCCATTAGCGCACCTTGTACTACAAGGCAAAGGAAACTTAATAGAATCAATAGATCCTTCCACACAGAAAGGGTTTATTTACTTTGAAATACCCGTATTTCCTTGCCAGTCACTGGAAATATAAAATTAAAAAAAAAAGATGTCTAGAAATTTAATATATCAATTAAAGTCAACATTCATTTATAGCGCATGTAAAAGGAAGTGAACGTTTATTTTCAATTACTCTCGATGACCAATTTCAAGTGTCCAAACTCTGGAAGCTTCCTTTGTCATGTCATTTCCTTTGTTTGAGACTGACTCACAGTATCCTACTTGGATATGCAGTCAGTGTAGACAGAGAATGACATGTGAGCATTCTGAGTCACCTCCTAAAGTAACTGCTACAACTGGTGGTGAGTGTGAGCTGTGGGACAGACATGCGGAGCGGGACCGTTTTTCTGAGTCTGAGCTGGACGCTCCGTCCTCTCTGCTGAGCATAACACCAAAAGTCTTAATACTCTCAGTCAGACACTGAAATAAGGTTCTGCAAACATAATAAAGTAAAAACAACAAAGCTATTCTAAAAAGAACACCTACAAATTGCAAACAGGAAGGTAATTGATACTATGACAGAACCATGAACTTGTTTTGAAAAACGAAGGCAGATGATGAAATTGCACTTATTCTGAAGAAATTCAGATATAGCCCATCACCCGGTCCTTTCTGACAGCATGTACACGGGGCTCCCACCTCCAATGAAAAGGCTCAGCATGATTTATACATTCTCGCTGGGGTCAGCACTGGGTCCCACCTGCCAAGCAGGGTCACAAGACCTGACCCCCTCGCGTCTGTGGCTCTCCGCCCACTGGCTTCCCTCCGGGCTCCGACAGGTCCAGCACAGGGTTCACGAAGCCGGAGAACTCCGAGTTGCCGTTGTCATCCACGTCCGCGCTCACGAAGTCGTTCTCCCACTCCAACCCGTTGGAGTCGTCGGAGGCGGACGCAGCGTGGCTCCCAGGCCTCTGGCCACCCCTGAGCGCCGCCCGCAGGATGTCCTCCTCCGTCCGAGAGCGCTCTCGCACTGGGAGCATCCGATTGATGCCTGGGATGGGGCCAAGGTGGTTAAACATCTCAGTGAAGGTGAAAAAGCTACATGAAAAGACTTCCCAGGGTAACAGTCTAGTTTGTATTTAACAATCAGACCCGATTTGTGAGCTAAAGAGTCAGCACCATGGAGGCTTCTCACGAGTCATGTGTGTCTCACCCTGGAGCGCACCTTAGAGAAATGCACTCACTCACCCAAGGGCAGCTGGGACGCAACGTGTCCACCTAAGGAGATGAAATGTCTGAGGAGCCATAAATCACACAGAATGAATGGAGGACCTCAATGGTTATTAGTCATATAATCCGTGCACCTGCCAATCCTCTCCTCCCCAGGTGATAACTTCCTTTCCCGGAGGGAACAGTGGCTCCAAGGATAATGACAACATCCTGGTCCAGCACTGCCTAGTTCCCTTTAATGTTCACGTGTATTACGCACGTGTATTACACACGGCACTCCTGCTCTGTTCACAGATGGGAACCTGGCAGGAAGAAGGGGGCCTGTGTCAGAGCTCCAAGCCAAGCTCCCGGCTCTGCCACACAACCGAGCAGAGGCAGGCCAGAGACTACACCTCATTCTGAACAGAAAGAAACTAGCCAGTAAACGGAAAGTACCATATTCTTGGGAGAAAAACAATGTCATTTTATTGGCAGAAGGAAGGGAGGGAGGGAAGACAAATTCAAATTTGTAAGTGTAGCACCAACATACGTAAAAGAATTAACATCTAGGACTAGAAAATTCCCCTAGAAACATTCAATAATTTTGTTTTCTGACAGTAACGAATCAAACCCTATGGTAATAGAAGAACATTTAAATATACATGTATATCACTGTTGTCTGTCACTCACGAAAAATAACAAAGACTCAACATAGTAGAGTAAGTCATTTCTACAGACAAGACACAAACCTGAGCTGATGCTAACATGACTCTGAGGGCTTGTATTTGATGGGATGACACTGGCCAAAAAGAAGCTGGGCTATACATCGACCCACAAGCAGGCTCCTAGTGGGCTCCGTCCTGACCTTGCTGGTCATGACTCTACATGATTAATAATCCAGTTAATGACCTGAATAACAACCTCCAAAGTCATGTCACCTACAAATCTGATTAGCATGCAGCGTGGATGATAGAATAGGAATTAAAATAACTGAAAGGCTTTGGGTCAAATTGAACAAGATGCTAAAATGAAAAATAAAGTTTGCTGATTGGAATTCAAATATGCAATAATCTCAGTACAGGAACAGGGAAACAGTACTTAGCTGAGAAGAAGACCGAAGTTAAAGCAATCCTTGGTAAAATTATTCGAGTGCTGACATATCTGTTTCTTTATTAATAAAACAAAAGGCTTTGATGGCAAGATATCTAAAGTCCATTCCTTCTCAAAACCCTATGAAGAATTTAACATTTATTATTTTTCTTAAAGTCCTATGTTCTATAATTGGTTCTTCTGTTTGGATTATTTCTTTAAATGAAAATGAAAACTTGGGCTTTATGCAGCGGAATAGTCCTTTTTTTAAAAAAATCCACATTTTAGCTATAATTTTGAGTAGTTAACTATTTGCAACACCCTGTACTGGGTGTTTTATAGAAATTTTATTTAATCTTTACAACATTAATGCCTTCATTTTTTTTTCAAATATTTATCAGCTGCCTATTATGTGCCAGGTAGTGAGGACAAACCAGGGAATAAATCACTCTTTAAAGCAGATTTATTACTCCCTTTTAGGTAAACAAACTGCAGCTTGGAGAGATTGAGAAATCTGCCTAAAGCACCACAGCTAGGAAGCCATGCAGTTAAAATCAAAGTTGAGTCTGTGTCACAGCTTTTATACCAGGAGAACTACAAACTGCTCTTGATCATGAACCAAGATAATTAACTGTTGGCTTTAGGTTGCCCACAAGGGGGCAGCAACTCTTCAGACTGAGGATCAATGGGATGGATTACAAAACCCTTAGATTGAAAAATTAACATTTAAGCCCTAGCCGGTTTTGGCTCAGTGGATAGAGCGTCAGCCTGTGGACTGAAGGGTCCTGAGTTAGATTCTAGTCATGGGCATGTACCTTAGTTGCAGGCTCCTCCCCAGGCCTGGGCTCTGGCCAGGGTGCATGCAAGAGGCAACCAATTGATGTGTTTCTCTCACATCCATGTTTCTCTCTCTCTCACTCTCTCTAAAAAAAAAAATTAATGGAAAAATATCCTCGGGTGAGGATTAACCAAAAAGAAAAAGAGCCCAAGCGCCTGCAGCTGACACCTGGAGCAGCTCTGTGGGGGAAGGAAGTACAACCCAGAATAATGTCAATCAAAGTGGAGAGTCAAGGCAGAACCAGCCTCTGGGGTAAGGAGCCCTGACCACTGGACAGCTGGCACAATGACATTGGGGTTGAACCTCACTGGCAGCAAGTGGGAGGGGGGATCCCTCCCACACCTGGGACATCAACAATCAAGTCCCAATTACAACAGGGGAGCCCAAACAAAGCACACAAGGGGGCATTCCTAGAGCATCCACCTCAGGGAAACAAAGAGACTGCACCACTTGACCCCTCAAGACACTTTCTACATTAGGCCATCCCACTAAGACGGGGAGGAATAGCAGTCCTAATACATAGAAGCAAATACAGAGAGACATAAAATGGGGAGACAAAGAAACAGCTCTTAAATGAGAGAAAAGGAGGACTCCAGAAAAAGAACTAAGTGAGATGGAGGCTAGCAACCTATCACAGAGTTCAAAGCAATGATCATAAAGGTGCTTAAGGAACTTAGTGCAAATTACAACACATGAGAAGGGAAATAGAGGCCATTAACAGGAACCAGACAGAAATGAAGAATGATATATCTGACATGAAGAACACACTGGAAGGAATTAAAAGTAGAACTGGATGAAGCAGAGGACCAAATCAGTGATTTTAAAGACAAGGTAGAAATAAATACCCAATTAGAGAAGCAAATAGAAAAAAGAATTAAAAAGCAGGAAGGTAACTTAAGAGAGCTCTGGGACAACATGAAATGTAACAGCACTCACATTACAGGAATGCCAGAAAGGGAAGGTGAGCAAGGAACAGATAATCTGTTTAAAGAAATAGTGACAGAAAACTTGCCCAACCTGAAGTAAACTGTCACACACGTTCAGAAGGCACAGAGAGTCCCACTCAAGATGAACCCAAAGAGGCCCACACCTAGACACATAATTAAAGGGGCAAATATTAAAGACAAAGAAAGAAACTTAAAGGCAGCAAGAGAGGCAGAAAATTACCTACAAAGAAGCTCCCATTAGAATGTTAGCTGACTTCTCAATGAAAACACTTCAGGCCAGAAGGGAGTGGCATGAAGTACTTGAAGTAATGAAAAGCAAGCGCCTAAATCCAAGACTACTGTATTCAGCGGAGCTATCATTTAAAATTGAAGGTGAAATAAAAAGCTTTCCAGACAAAAAAAGGTTAAAAGGAGTACATTACCACCAAACCAGAAATGCAAGAAATGTTAAAGGGACTGCTTTAAGAAAAAGAAAGGGAGAGCGAGGATCATAGGCATAAAGAAAACAAAAATGGCAATAAATAAATACCTATCAATAATAAACTTAAAATGTAAATGGAATAAATGCTCCAATCAAAAGACATAGGGTGACTGAATGGATAAGAAAACATGACCCATATACATGCTGTCTACGAGAACCATCTCAGAACAAAAGATACACAGAGACAAAATAATGGATGGACAAATATATTCCATGCAAATGGAAAGGAAAAAAAAGCTGGAGTAGCAATACTCATATCAGACAAAACAGACTTCAAAACAAAGGCCATAACAAGAGACAAAGAAGGCCACTACATAATACTAAAGGGAATGATTCAACAAGAAAATAGAACCCTTGTACATATACATGCACCCAACACAGGAGCACCGAAGGACATTAAAGAACTCTTGATGGACCTTAAGGGAGAGACTGACAGCAATAGTCATAGTGGGGACTTTAATACACCACTGACTTCACTGGATAGATCTTCCAGACAAAAAACTAACAAGGAAACAGGGGCCTTAAATGACACGCCAGGTCAGATGGATCTAACTGATATTTAAAGAACATTTCACCCCAAAGCAACAGAATACACATTCTTCTCAAGTGCACATGGAGCATTCTTAAAGACTGACCACATGTTAGGGCATAAAACAAGTTTATACAAATTCAAGAAGATTAATATAATACCAAGCATCTTCTCAGATGACAATGGCATGAAGTTAGAAATCAACTACAATTAAAAAAACTCAAAAACACTCAAATACATGGAGGCTAACTAGCATGTTATTAAACAATGAATGGGTTATCAATGAGATCAAGCAAGAAATTAAAAACTTCCTGGAATCAAATGAAAATAAACACACAACCACCCCAAACCTATGGGACACAGTGAAAGTAGTCCTGAGAGGGAAGTTCACAGCACTACAGGCCTCCCTCTAGAAACAAGAAAAAGGACTAATAAACTATCTAACCCTAAAACTAAACGAATTAGAAAGAGAACAGCAAGAAAAGCCCAGAGGAAGTAGAAGGAAATAATAAAGATCAGAGCAGAAATAAATGACATAGAGACAACCACCCCCCCAAAAACAGTACAAAAGAACAACAAATCCAAGAGCTAGTTCTTTGAAAAGATAAACAAGCTTGATGAACCTTTAGCCAGACTCATCAAGAAACAAATAGGACACAAATAAATAAAATCAGAGGTGAAAGAGGTGATATAAAAATGGACACCACAGAGTTAAAGGATTGTAAGCAAATACTATGAACAACTATATGCTAACAAACTGGACAATCTGGGTGAAATGGATAAATTCCTAGAAACATAGAATCTTTCAAAACTTAAACAGGAAGAATGATAAAACCTGAGTAGGCCAATAACAACCAAAAAAATTAAAGCAATAATTTAAAAACTTTCAGCAAACAAAAACCCTGGACGAGATGGATTTACAGGTGAATTTTACCAAACATTCAAAGAAAAACATCTACCCTCCTCAGACTATTCCAGAAACTTCAAGAGGAAGAGACATTTCCAAGTTCTTTCTATGAAGCCAGCATTACCCTAATCCCAAAACCAGATAAAGTCACTACAAAGAGAATTACAGGCCAATATCCCTGATGAACACAGATGCTAAAATCCTCAATAAAATATTAGCAAATCAGATCCAGCAAAATATTACAAAGATCATACATCATGATCAAGTGGGATTTATTCTAGGGATGCAAGGCTGGTACAATATTTGCAAATCAATAAATGTGATACATCACATAAACTGAAAGATAAAAACCACATGATCATATCAATACCAGTAGATGCAGAAAAAGCATTTGACAAAATACAACACCCTTTTTTGATAAAAACTCTCAGTAAAGTGGGAATAGAGGGATCATACTTCAACAGAATAAAGGCTATATATGACAAATCTGCAGCCAACATAATACTCAGTGGGCAAAAATTAAAAGCGTTTCCCTTAAGAACAGGAACAAGACAAGGATGCCTGCTTTCACCACTATTATTCAACACAGTCCTGGAAGTCCTAGCCACAGTGATCAGACATGAAGAACTAAAGGCATCCAAACTGGAAAAGAAGAAGTAAAACTGTCCATATTAGCAGGTAACATGATATTGTACATAGAAAACCCTAAAGATTCCATAAAAAAACTACTAGGCAAAGTAGCAGGATACAAAATTAACACCCAGAAATCTATGGCCTTATACACCAACTAGAGGCCCGGTGCACGAAATTCATGCACGGGGGCGGGGTGTCCCTCAGCTCAGCCTGCACCCTCTCCAATCTGGGCCCCCTCAATCCAGGACTGCTGGCTCCCAACTGCTTGCCTGCCTGCCTTCCTGATTCCCCTAACCGCTTCTGCCTGACAGCCTGATCAGCCCCTAACCACTCCCCTGCCAGCCTGATTGATGCCTAACTGCTCCCCTGCCAGCCTGTTTGCCCCTAACTGCCCTCCCCTGCAGGCCTGGTCACCCCTAACTGCCCTCCCCTGCAGGCCTGGTTCCCCCCAATTGCTCTCCCCTGCAGGCCTGGGTCCCTCCCAACTGCCCTCCCTTGCTGGCCATCTTGTGGTGGCCATCTTGTGTCCACATGGGGGCAGGATCTTTGACCACATGGGGGCAGCCATCTTGTGTGTTGGAGTGATGGTCAATCTGCAAATTACTCTTTTATTAGGATAGAGGACTGGTGCATGGGTGGAGGCCAGCTGGTTTGCCCTAAAGGGTATCCCGGATCAGGGTGGGGGTTCCCTTGGGGCGTGGGGTGGCCTGGGCGAGGGGCCTGTGGTGGTTTGCAGGCCGGTCACACCCCCTGGCGACCCAAGCGGAGGCTCTGGTATCTGGGGTTTATTTATCTTCTACAATTGAAACTTTGTAGCCTGGAGCAGAGCCAAGCCTTCTGCTTGCTCCGAGGCGGCAGCCATTTTTGTTGGGATTTATGTATCTTCTATAATTGAAACTTTGTAGCCTTAAACAGAGGCCTGGGCCGGCCAGGGCTGCAGAAGCTTGGCTTCCTCCATCGCCGTGGGCAACCCTAGCCTCCTGCTCTTTCCAGCTCCGTGGCTGCCACCATTTCTGTTTGGGTTTATGTATCTTGTATCATTGAAACTTTGTAGACTTGAGTGGAGGCCTAGGCCGGCAAGGGCAGGCGGAAAGCTTGGCTTCCTCCATTGCCGGGGAAAAACAAGCCTCCCTCCTGCTCTCTGTGGCCATAGCCATCTTGGTTGGGTTTATTTGCATATTCGCTCCTGATTGGCTGGCAGGCGTGGCTGGTGGGCATGGCTTGTGGGTGTAGCGGAGGTACAGTCAATTTGCATATTACTCTTTTATTAGATAGGATAATGAACTCACAGAAAGAGAAACTTAAAAACAAAACAAAACAACATTTACCGTTGCAACAAAAAAATTAAGATACCTAGGAATAAACTTAACTAAGGAGGTAAAAGACCTGTACTCAGAAAATGACAGGACACTGAAAAAAGAGATAGAGGAAGACATAAACAAATGGAAGAATATACCGTCTTCATGGATTGATAGAATCAACATCATTAAAATGTCCATACTATCCAAAGAAGCAATCTATAGATTCAATGCAATCCCCATTAAATACCAACAGCATATTTCAAAGATCCAGAACAAACTCTCCAAAATTTTTTATGGAATAAAAAAAGACCCCGAATAGCTGCAGCAATCTTAAGAAGAACATTGGAGGGATCACAATACCAGATATCAAGCTATATTACAAAGCCACTGTTCTCAAAACTGCCTGGTACTGGAACAAGAATAGACATATAGACCAATGGAGCAAAACAGAGAACCCAGAAATCGACTCAAGCCATTATGCTCAATTAATATTTGACAAAGGAGGCAAGACAGTCTCTTCAATAAATGGTGTTGGGAAAACTGGACAGATACATGCAAATAAAGGAAAGTAAACCACCAACGTACACCATATACAAAAATAAACTCAAAATGGCTAAAGGACTTAAACGTAAGATGGGAAACTATAAAAATCTTAGAAGAAACCATAGGCAGCAAAATATCAGATATATGTCGTAGCAATATCTTTACCAATACATCTCTTAGGACAATGGAAACTAAGAAGAAAATAAACAAATGGGACTACATCAAAATAAAAAGCTTCTGCACAGCAAAAGAAACCATCAACAAAACAACAAGAGAGCCCACTGCATGGGAGAACATATTTGCCAATGATACATCCGATAAGGGTTTAATCTCCAAAATTTATAAGGAACTCATACAACTTAACAAAAGGAAGATAAACAATCCAATCAAAATATGGGCAAAAGACCTAAATAGATACTTTGACAGTGGACATACAAAAGGACAAGAGACAACTGAAAACATGCTCAAAGTCACTAATCATCAGAGATACAAATCAAAATGACAATGAGGTACCATCACACTGTCAGAATGGCTATCATCAACAAATCAACAAATGACAAGTGCTGGGGAAGGATGTGGAGAAAAAGGAACCCTTGTGCACTGCTGGTGGGAATGCAGACTGGTGCAGCCACTGTGGAGAACAGTATGGAGTTTCCTCAAACAATTAAAAATGGAACTTCCATTTGACCCAGTAATCCCACTTCTAGGAATATATCCCAAGAAATCAGAAACACCAATCAAAAAGGATATATGCACTCCTATGTTCATAGTAGCACAATTCACCATAGCTAAGATTTGGAAACAGCCTAAGTGCCCATCAGCAGACGAGTGGATTAAAAAACTGTGGTACATCTACACAATGGAATACTACAATGCTGTAAAAAAGAACGCTTACTATTTGCAACAGCATGAATGGACCTGGAGAGCATTACGCTAAGAGAAATAAGCCAGTCAGAGAAAGATAAATATCACATGAGCTCACTCATTTGTAGAATACAAAGAACAACATAAACTGATGAACTAAAATAGATCCAGAGACAGAAGCATCCATCAAGCCAGGGAGGGAAGGCGGGGGTATGAGATCAACCAAAGGACTTGTATACATGCGTATAAGCATAACCAAAGGACATAGACAGTAAGGGGTGGGGACATGTGCTGGGGAGGGGAAGCAGGTGGGGAGAGGTCAATTGGGGGAAAAGGAGACACGTAATACTTTCAACAAAAAATAAATTAAAATACCAAGTTGATTTATATAAACTAACAGATTAAACTGCACATGTCAGGTGAACGGTGAGTGTCAGATACCTTCCTCATCTTCCCACTCCAGATCCAAGGACGTGCTGTCATCATTTCCACTCGTCGATTTGGTTTTGGTCATTAAGTCACAACTGCTTTCTGTATTTGGTGTCAAAACGGTGGCATCTGACGAGAGTCCTGGAATATACACCAGATATAATTAAGTGTGTTCGGTTGTCTGTACTCATTACCACAACCACTTACTCTGTAGGAATCTCTCTCCCCAAACACTTCTATGCCTTTTATTGTTACAGAAACAAGGACAAACCATTACATCTGTAAGCTTGTTTAAAATAACATACAGTCCCTCCCTTTTCTTTTTGTGTTTCTGCCATCTAGCAGCACAGCAAATATGCAAATGTAAATGAATTATAAACTTTTCAAATATAATGAAGTCTATGTATTATCCTATATAATAAAGAGCTAACATGCAATGGTCATCACGCCCTCATGTCATCATGCCCTCACGCTGCTCAGACACTCAACACTGGGGAGAGAGGAATGGGGACTAGCCAGGCACAAATGAGCCCGAGAGAGGAATGGGGACCAGCCAGGCACAAATGAGCTCTCGAGAGAGGAATGGGGACCAGCCAGGCTGTGGCCCAGGAGAGGGACAAGCTGCCCTGCAGGTCCTGGGTGCCAGCGGCTGCACCTGAGACTGTGGCCTGGGAGAGGGACAAGTCGCCCGCCCCACCGTCCCTGGTGCCAGAGCCTGCAGCCCTGGAGAGGGACAAGCTGCCCGCCCGTGGTCCCAGGTGCCTGCAGCTGCGGCCCAGGCAAAGCCGCCTGCCTATGGTACACTGTGGCTGCAGCCAGCCCGGGCAAAGCTGGCCCCGGGTCCTGGGTGCCTGCAGCCAGGCAGAGGGAGGGAAGCCTGGGTCCTGGGTGCCTGCAACCAGCCGGAGGAGGGAATCCTGGGTCCCGGGTACAGGGTGAGACAGAGGCGGTTAGGGGCAATCAGGCCAGCAGGGGAGCAGTTAGTGGCTATCAGGCCAGTAGGGGAGCAGTTAGGGGCGATCAGGCAGGCAGGCAAGTGGTTAGGAGCCAGCAGTCCCAGATTGTGACAGTCAAGACATCCCTCGAGGGGTCCCGGATTGGAGAGGGTGCAGGCTGGGCTGAGGGGACCCCCCCCCCACTTGCATGAATTTCGTGTCCTGGGCCTCTAGTTCATAATAATCCATTACAAAGGGGAGCAAAAACAAATGAAAAGATAAAAATGACAAAACAAGTGAAAAAGGCAGTCTGTATTTAAGATGGACACTCCCATGCTGCCATTCCTGGGAGTGTCCCTCTGCAACACGGAGAACAGCCTTTCCCTCAGGAATACTCTGAGTTACAGCTCCCCACCTCTCTTTTCTCTTTCTGGGGGAGGCTGGGGTCAGAGTAGAACTACAACATGAGGCCCTGACTCCCCAAAGAAATCTGCAGAAAGGGCCTGAGACTGCTCTCTCCAACTCCTGTTGTGCATTAAGGACTCGCACTGACCACCTGGGCAACAGGAACCAAAGATGGGAGTTCCCCGAAACAGAGCTGGGACCTCCAACTATCACCTGCTTGATGCGCTAAAGGGGATGTAAAACGTACACAGAATGCTTTAAAGACTTACTACTACTTTGAAAAACTTCATACTGTGACTTTATGTTTCGCAAACAAGATTCGAAGTCGTCTTCTGGTCCTGAGCTGTAATAAAGTGAAACAATTGTTGTATATATTCATAGTAGATGGAACATAATGCATGTCTAAATTAATGACGACATTTTGGCTTGACGGTCTGTCCCACAGAAACTCATAATTACTGCACCATTAGAATAACAATGAAAACAGGTCTTAATTTTCTTAATATTAGCAATGAATTGAAACTAAGATTTTGGCTAATTCTGATGTCACATCTCTAAGCTTAGCCGTAATTCCCACTTCACAATGTATAATAATGCAGTGTGGGAAAGGCTCTCAGAATGAGTAGGAAATACTCTTCCAAAAATGATCAGATTGTAAGGACAGAGGGGTTCAGGGGAGACACAAACAACAGGCATAAATAGCTTATCCAAAGGCATTCAGTGTGTTGTGGCATCATTTCTATACAGAAGACGTGGCCACTCTTAAAACTGCCATAGAATCCATTTGAAGAAGCGATCACTTTTCAACATAAAGCAATGTCCTTGGCATTCTTGCAAGAGCGTGTCTTTGACAAGCACTGATCTCTGGGGAACAGGCAGGTGAGGATGTCCACAGATATGCAGTGCCGATAATGCTTTCTACCTGAGCAGTGCTGGCTGTACCTGTGGCATGCGGCTCCGCTGGAGGGGCGGCATCCAGGACCGGCGCCCAGCCTCTCCTGCTTGGAAACACGAAGTGGAACAAAGTCACTGCCGCACAAGCAGAGGGTTAAGACCAGTCATGCGATGCCAAGATGCGCTTTTTTGTAGTTTGTAAAAAAAAACAACACAGAAACTTAGGAAGTTATTCTATTGAAGTCTTTCCCCTTAAATTCACCACTGTTACTTCTACATTCTCATATTTATGGTTAGAATGTCTCTTAATTTATTTATCAGTGTATAGTCTTTAATATTCAGTGTTTTAAAAAGATACATCCTTAACAGTCTTTCACACCTGAGGACTTCTAGTACAGGGAGGGCTGAGGGGCAGGATGGACCAGTGCAGACAGTGTAGGAAGCTCTGTTCTGGGGTAGAAGCAGCGTGGCCCGAGTAGACCTGGCAGATTGTGCTCTGACAGTGATTAGCTGTGTGTCCCTGGAAGTCCCTTACTTCCTGTTTGTTCATCTGTAAATGACAGATGCTGTAACACCCCAGCAAACTCCCACGGCTGCTGTGAAGACCAGATGCACCTGCGTGCATCTGTACCTTTCTGTGTGGGTGTATGCTGTGTAGGCTGTGGAGTCTGTGTCCTGTTGCAATGTCCAGTCTGGGAAGAGAAACGTCAGCTGCTGCATACGCAATGCTTTCTGTCTTTAAAAGGTGAACAGATAAGAATTACAGTAAAAAGAGTTGCCTATATTATAACCAGAAAAATACTTTTATTTCTTAGTAGAGGTGAGTTAATTTTTAAACTTCCCCACTATTTAGAAATGAAAAAAAAAAGACATTCCCGTGTGATCTAATTATTCTGCTGAAACACACGTGTGCGAGATAAAAGACACAGGTCACACAGAAATCCCACAGCCCTTGACGGGCACGACACTTTGGCTTCTCTGAGCTACAGTCATTGTCTGTGACGTGACCTCTGCCCCAGTTGTGAGCACGACAGAGCGCCATCCAGGCTAAGCATGTGGGAGACATTGAGCGGGACGCTGGCCAAGTCTGCTGAGCTGACCTTGGGCTCTGCTGTCCATAAGCTGTAGAATCCCAGCCGATACCTCACCTCTGTCCCTCCGCTTCCTCTGCTATAAAATGGGACTCAACATATAACAACATATGACCTAACGCCTCGATTGTTGGGAGAATTGAACAGGTAAGACTTGTGACCTGAGGACAGTTCCGGACACTCAGCCAGGCTCCGTGAATGATGCTGTCAGAGTTCTGGGCATTATAATGCCGTACACCAAGCATGACAAACTCGCGGCCCGTGGACCGCATGCCTCGTTTATTTGGCCCGTGTTAGCCTCTGAGTTTGACATGCTTGCCGAACACCATGAGCACTGGAAAGGTATGGCGAATCTCTTGCCTTCTCTAATAACATGCTAAAGATTTCTCAAGGCTCAAACTCCCAATCTCCCAAAGACACAAGAATGAAGATGAGAAATATACAATATCCCTGGGGGGCAAAACTGCCCGGCTTACCTGATCTAGGAAGAATAGGAAATTCTAGCAACTCGAGGCCTTGTTTTTAAAAAAACAACAAAAAACTTGACAAAATTAAACTTAAAAAGGCTAGTTTTGCCCCATTTCTGTCTAAGAGTATATTTATTTTTCCAAAAGAATACTGAATTTTAGAAAACTGAAGCTGATCTTTGGGATAAACAAGAGCTAATGCCTGCTACCCTAAGGCAAACAGCACTCAGCATCAAGCATATCATCGGATGTCATTTCTACCTGTTAAAATTCAACTAATTTGCCTTAAATTCCTAGAAATACAGGCAGGAGTACATTTGTTACACAGAAGCCCCAACTGTTGGGGACAGAAGAGCTCGGCTACGGCCGGTCAGAGAGAAGCAGGACAAGAGCCGCCCTAACGTGGGGGTCCCTCACCTCCAAGAGCTTTCGCTGCTTTGCTGCCCTGGCTGCTTCGCGCTGGGCAGCGTACACAGCCTCCTCTTCTAGTCTTAGCTTCTCTTCTTGTAAGGCTAACTGTGCATGAACAAAACATAAGGATTAACAGAATCAGAACCTGTCTAACTGCTCTCAAAACAAAATGCTTCTACTCATAAAATAAAAATAAAACATTGATCCCTTCAAAGCATGACAGAACTCAAACTTTTGTTCTCTCTCATTTCAATTTCTCCTTTTACAAAATAACCCAAATGAAGCCAATCATATTACAGAATTCTCTAGAAGCTGAAATTATGCAGTAGCAGCATGTAATTTGCATAAACCCAGAACTGCTTCTTCTTCAGAATTCTCACCAACAGTCCACTGCCTATTGGCTCTGACGGGGGTAAGGGTCTGGCCCGAGGCCAGTCCTCTGGCGTCTACCACACGAATGGCAGGAGCTGGAGCTCTGCCTCCCAGCCCCCTCCTGACGATCACACCACGGTGCTCACATCTCCGTCCTGCCATTCCCAACAGCACACTAACTGCCCTAGTGATCATCTACTGCATTTCAAATAAAGCTTAAGCATCACATTTCAACACAATTTTTTTCTTTAAAGCTAATATTCTCTATTATATATTACCCATTGTAATTAAAGGCCATTCTGTGAATACATTAAAATAATACAACATTTATGACTGTTAGAAGCAGATGTTCACTAAGAACAAATAAATCTGAGACAAACAAAAAGACTTTTCAAAAACCACACTTATTGTGAAACAGTAAATTTTAAAAGTTTGTTTTAAACACACAGGTGCATGTGTCCTGCTGGAGTCCCTACTTATGAATTAGGATATTATCTTTAGGAGCATGTATTCTCTTCATTTTTGGCTGCATATGGTTGCTGATAAATTAAACCAAACTGAAATAAATTATAATAGGCTGAAATAATTTTTAAATTTAAATAATTTCACTTGTATATATCTACATATAGGTCCAATGATTTTGTATGCAATATATTAGTCAATGACAACTTTCCCCTATTAAAAGACCCTTTATAATAACATATATAAAAGCAATACAAGACTACTTACCTCTTTTTGAATTTTCATATCAAGATCTTTCTGTTTCTCAGCAATAGAATCATAATGCCTCTCTCTTAGGTCAATTATTTCTTCCTCAGTAAGAGGCCTAACACAGAAAAATGAGGGAGAAAAAGAAAACTTCTGATGACTCTGAGTCCAAATAAAACGCTCAAAAACGGAAATTCTGAAATTTACTATCAAAGTATATTAACGCAATTTGATGTTGTAACTTGTGTTAAAGAGCATACGTCCTAATACATGCCATGTGTGGTGGAAGCTGAGGAAGATGGCACATTATCAGAGTGCTTTGAACTACAACCACCTGGGAAGAAATGTGACCTCCATGGCCTTCACTCTGGCTCTGCTCCAGCCCGAGCCCTCCTCACTGTGCTTCACACAGCACCCCTCGCTGCCATCTGGTCAGGTCCTGGCCAAGGTCACTTCCGGCTAGTGCGGGCACCACGTGGGTCTGAGGCGCTTTCTCACCAGCACTCCCCGCCTGCACCATCATGCCTCCCTCTCTAGACTCCCCCCACCGCCTCGCACTCTCACAGAGGCTGAGAGCTGCAGAGAAAGTCCAGCATGCCTGACCTCGGGCCCCTCACTTACATGCGGTCACGTGCCTCCTGCCCACGCTAGCCATGAGCATCTCCACACAATCCCTGCGCTCCTCATCCAAATGCCTTCCTCTTCACAGTCAGCCTCACATGACTGGGAAACAAGGGACAGCAGCCACCCTCCACCTGCATCACCCCAGCCTGCCCCAGGCCATGCTGCCCTCACTCCTGACTCGTACAAAGGCTGCCCAGAACCAGATGGCTCCCCCTGCCAGCCCATCACCTCAGCCTGCTGCCTGCTTCCACCTCTGCCACATGACGGGAGGGAGGAAAGAAGGCAAACCCTTCCTTCTCACCTAGACCAGTGGTTGGCAAACTCATTAGTCAACAGAGCCAAATATCAACAGTACAATGATTGAAATTTCTTTTGAGAGCCAAATTTTTTAAACTTAAACTTCTTCTAACGCCACTTCTTCAAAATAGACTCACCCAGGCCATGGTATTTTGTGGAAGAGCCACACTCAAGGGGCCAAAGAGCTGCATGTGGCTCGCGAGCCGCAGTTTGCCAACCACTGACCTAGACCCATCACTATAGCTCCTCCTCCTCTCATCCATTTCAGCTCAAATCCCAGAGAGTAAATGTACAGTCAGGACAGCAGCCAGCACTCAGCATGTGGCAGGTGCTCTACGCACATGAACTATGTTCAGCTCACAGCAACCCTCTACGGTAGATACAGAGATCACACGGCGGAGGGAGACAAGGTGGAACCACAGGCTGCGGCCGAACTGGGACCTGAGCCCCGTAGGCCAGCTCCTTGCTCTGCCTGCTGAGCTGCTTACTCCCATTTTCCCATCAGTCACTGGTCTCCCCTGCTCCCATCTCTAATCATGCCAGCAAAGGAGACCCATGGCTGGTTGGAAAACACCGGCTCCCTAGGCTCCAGTGCGTGCTGGTGTCCCTGCCTTCCCTCAGCCCGTGTCTCCGCTCCGCCCAGGGCTGCCTTTCAGACTCCTCTTCTTACATCCACTACTCAGCCCACCCTCCTCATCCCCCCACCTCTGGCAGGTGATGCCAATACCAAGACCTATCACGGTCTCAGCCAGCCCAACAGGTGATGTCCTTCACTTCTTTTCCTCTGCCAGGCCGTGTGTGTTTGTTTGTTTGTTTGTTTTGCGGTCTAACTTACAGAAAAAATACAATTTTTAAGTGTTCAGTGGTTTAAGTTGTGACAACAGTGCACACTCTGTAGCTGCCAACACCAGGAACAGAACCTTCCCATCACCACCAGGTTGCCTCGCGCCTCTTCCCAGTCAATTCTCATGACTGCCCTTCAGTTTCTCCTCCTGGAAGGCTCTCCCTTGGGACAGCCACCACTAGTCACCCTTCAAGGATGAGCCCAGGTGTGCCTCCTACAGACGCATCCTGAACTCGCCTCCCTTCCCCATGGTGGACAAAGGGCCTTTCCCCTAGGCCTCCTCGAATGCTCTACAATTGCTTAAATGGTCTACAGCCCTTCCTGCCTCATACTGAAGTTAGCCTTCTTCCTTCTGACGTAGAGAACATGTCTGACTCTTTAATCTGGCGCCTACCACAGTGGCCAGCCATAGGACAGTGCTTAATAAGCGTTAGCTAAACTATACAAGGTAAAGGAATACACATTCAAATATGAAACACACTTAAATATTCTCTTGATGTTAGGAACTCTCAAATTCAAGTTAAAGACAGATGGCTCTTTTCAAGAACTTAGCACAAGTAATTTTAAATAAATTAGATTTTTAAAACTGTAATTAGTAAAAGAAGCTTTAGAACATCATAAATAAAAGGATAAAGTTTAAAAAATTAGAGAAAATGTAAATGGTTTTTTTTTTAAAGAAAAACACATAACAACTTAGGTTCAACAGGAAAGCACCTAGCACTTATGTGCATTACATTAATGTCCACAGCCATCCTTCATGATGGGCGTTATTTGCCTGAATCTTGTAGGAGAAAAGCCAGGTCTGAGAGGGAAGCAGTTCAGAGCAAACAGATGACAGCCCGGCCCTCAGAGCTTTTGCAGCACAAACCCAAGTTCCCGAGAAAACCCAACCCTTACCTGTGACTGCTTCCTGGGCTTTCCCCCTGTACAGAAAATTAATTAAATAATTAAAATGCTTCATTAGCTTAATTCTATTTCAGACAAGCCAATAAAAACTTTATTTAATCAAAATATTCCACTTACCTTTTTTTCATAGTGAACA
Source organism: Plecotus auritus (assembly GCF_963455305.1). Classification (NCBI taxonomy): domain Eukaryota; kingdom Metazoa; phylum Chordata; class Mammalia; order Chiroptera; family Vespertilionidae; genus Plecotus; species Plecotus auritus. The sequence goes on from NC_137773.1 coordinate 115,076,807, forward strand.
AGTTTAATTATTTAAGAGCTTTAAAATTTTACTATTTTGCAAAGGCAAAAATTCAGTTTAATAACCTAGCTTAATTATATAACAACAAATTGCTGGACATTTCTTAATATTTTTCTAACAAATACTTACACCCATGACTGTCCGGGTCAGGCTCGGACCAGACATGCTCTCCATGCCTTCATCCCTCATGGACTCTGGGTGTAAGCTCACCTTCCAGGTCAAATGCATCAGAAGCCTCTCAACCAGCTCACCCTGCATCTGCAGGGACTCCTAGGCTCACGCAGAGCAGCCAACACGGGCGCCCACGTGCACATCTGGGGAGGCAGAGTTCACCCTCTGGTTTCAGCTCTCAGGCCGTGTTCCTTTTACAGCCTATTTCATGCCACTGTGTTCACACGTCTGTGTTTTATTGGTGATTTCACTGTTTAAAGGACCCCGTGCAGTGTGAAGTGCTGTGATGTTGCCTCTCCAGGAGAAATACGTGTCAGATATGCTTTATTCAGGCTGAGCTGCAGTGCTGTTGGCTGTGAGTTCGAGTTAATGAGCCAATAATATACACTGAGTGGCCAGATTATTATGATCTCTGAATGCATAATCATCTGGCCACTTAGTGTATATCCTATATAATAAAAGGCTAATATGCAAATTGTCCTCTCGACCAGGAGTTCGACCAGCAGGCCCATGTCTCCTTCCCCGGACCCCACCCATGCATGAATTCATGCACCGGGTCCCAGATTGGAGAGGGTGCAGGCTGGGCTGAGGGACACTCCTCCCCCCCCCTGTGCACGAATTTCGTGCACCGGGCTTCTAGTATCAAAATAAGGTGTCACACAGAGACATAAAACAAGGCTACACACTGATTAACAGATGAAAATGTGGGAGAAGCCTGCAGCACCTAATTCTGTTATATCCCCAAGGAGGAGGGGTGTTCTGGTTCCTGCAAGTTCAGCTCATTCTCATAGAATAAGAATCCACTGTCTTCATTTTCTTCCACAGGATCTGAAATTAGCTATAGCCTTTTTTTCCCCCTCCAAAGGAAACCCTAACTAATTTCAAGACTGATGTGGGCTCATGTGTCTGTCTTACATAGTTAAACTATTCACACCTGACAGTTACAATATATGGCTAAGGAAGAGCAGAAATAAAATTCTACATGGTCCAAACGAATTTAGGAAATAGCACTGCAAAACAGTTCAACCAAACCCAACATAAAATATGATGCGAGAAAAGGCTGGTTAGCAAAAACAAAAGCAGCCAAACACAAGCACTTTAGCACAAATGGGACCACAGATGCTTTTGAAGCGCAGTGCGGCCCTGCCGGTGGCTCAGTGGCTACTGTCATTGATGCACCAAGGCTGCAGGCTCAATCCCTGGTCAGGGCACAAAGAAGAGTCACCCAATGGATGCATCAAGAAGTGAACAACAGGTATCTCCCCCCACTCCTTTATCTCTTAGAAACATTTTAAAATCAGTATGAAGCTGATTTTAAAACTATACTGAACTATACTGAAGATTGAAGGAACTCGTACATTTAACATTTGTCAGAACTTTAAAAATATCAGGTTAGATGTTGGCCTTCACTGTGTTAAAAACAAACAAACAAACATGGAGATGAAAGTGACCTTTGACAAGGAAAAGAAACTAGGTTCTATGAAACATTCAAATATCAGGGAGAAATTTTACTAGGAAAACAGAAGGTAAGAGCTTCCTAAATGTGTTCTATCCTATGACAATAGTATGTATTGCTATTTATAAAAGGACTTAGACCAGATTGCTCTGGGAAATGCTGAGGTGAACAGACTTCAGTGATCTCTTTCACAACAGCTCTCCTCAGGACCCTCAACAGCCAGCATGCACTCCGAGACTGGCCTCCATACACGCTGGGAAAGGCTGGGCTGAGGAATGACTTGAATGTGGTTCGACACATTTTCCTCTTTTCTTAGAAAAGAAAACGGACAGCAGGTCAGAGCCTGCAGGCTCTTCTAGCCTCACTCATTTCAGAGGCGTGGGGCGGGGACCGCGGGAGGGCAAGTAATGGGCACAAACTCACACAATTCGTTTTGGGAGGATGAACATCAGCAAATTAAAGCTCTTCTCACTGCACCAGCACACCGGACACAGACACCCCATTTCACTAGCCCTAAAATGTACTTTAAAAAAATAGGGTAATGTTTTTGTACTTGGACTGCACCTTAAAAGTGACTTAAGTTTTAGATGAGATGAAAAGCAAAAAATCAACCAAAAGTAACTGATAGAAAAGATAATAGCAAAAGTCAGAAACTGATTGAAGAATGAACATGTATTAATTCCACCCTCAGAAATTCATGAAAACTTTGGTTAAAGAATGCGTCTACTCTGGATTGTGAAGAATTTTATCTACCTTATGGCAAGAGGCTGGAAATATCCCTTTTTAAAGTTCCTTGAGTTCTAAAGAATGCTTTTAAAACCTGTGTTATATAGCTGATATTATAATATGCATAACTGACATATAGAACTATATAAAAATTAAATTATATATAGTATTACATTGTTCTATAGTAGGAAATTCTGAATTATTTGCTAATATAAATTAGTGAAAGACAAAAATAAAGAACAGTAAAAATAAAAAAATAAAAATCCTAATTTAAAAGTAAATGATGTAAATGTTATTTAAAAATGAATTAATTGCCCAACCGGTGTGGCTCAGTGGTTGAAAAAAGAGGTCACTGGTTTGATTCCCAGTCAAGGCACATGCCCGGGTTGTGGGCTCGATCCTCAGTAGGGGGCGTTCAGGAGACAGCTAACTGATGTTTCTCTCTTCCCTTCCCTTCCTCTCTCTCTAAAATCAAAAAAACATATTTTTAAAACTTACATTAAAATGAGGAAAAAAACCTGAATTGTTAGAACTAATTAGATGACCAATGAGATCGATAAGGACTTTGCATTATTATGGAAATACTTACTTCATCACTTTCTACTAGATTCTCAAACTGAAAGAACAAGAAAGCAAATGTTAGGAGAGATATCTGTCTAAGGTACATATCCCACAAATAATGATGTCACATTTTCACCTAAAAAGTAATGTAAGATATTTAATTTCTTTTTATACATCACTTCATTTGATATATATTTAACAGTCCTACAAGATAGCCAAGATAAGCTATCTTTTTCATTTATGACTTTACATAAAAAACAAAAAGGAGACTCACAGCAAGTTTCTACATAAACGAGAAACTGATAAGCAAAACTTTCATCTGAATTGAACATTTCATACAGATGTTTTAAACCCACACAGCTAGAATTTCCACTTGAATTCAGATGAACTTAATGTTATTAGAAGGAAAATTACTCAAAAAACAGGGACTGAAAAGATACCCAAACAAGAATTTCTCTTATAATGTTTATATTTATTCATCTATTCATTCATGTAAGTATTTACTGAAGATTTACTCGATGAGAGTCACAGTTCCCAATACTCTTTCTAGAGATAGGAATGGCCATGTCAAATTACCTAATGAAAGTCATTACTATTAAAATGATTGTATTTAAGTATAAATAATTGATAACCACTTGAAAGAATAAAGGTTTTCTTGCTAAATATCAAGAAAACAATGAAAGGCCTGGCCAGCGTGGCTCAGTGGTTGAACATCGACTTATGAACCAGGAGGTCAGTTAGATTCCCGGTCAGGGCACATGCCTGGGTTGCGGGCTCGATCCCCAGTATGCAGTGTGCAGGAGGAGACCATCAATGATTCTGTCTCATCACTGATGCTTCTTTCTCTCTCCCCCTCTACCTTCCTCTCTGAAATCCATAAAATATATATTAATAATAATAAAAAAGAAAACTATGAAAGGTTCAGAAAATTCAGGACTAGAAGACAGTCAAGTACAGTGCTCAAAGCTTTGGAGCCAGGCAGTTGGGACTGGAATTTAAATTCTGCCACTTACAGGCTGTGTATGTGAGCCCATTGTCTTCACCTGTCTAAGCCTCCGATTCCTAACCATAAAATGGGATGACTGCCACATGTTAACTATGATCGTACTAAGAGTTATGAGCAATGACACTCAACCATGCGGTGGAGTAGCTGGTATACAGGAGGGCTGAGTCCATGGTAGATTCCACTATTATTATTATGTTTTACATACAAAGTGACTCAGGGATTCTACTATGGAGTTGCTGAAAATGAACGTGCTCTAATTCCAGGGCCCTCTGCACAGGGCAGGCCTGCACCTGCTGACAGCCACTACCTTACTGACAAGAGGGCACCTAGCCTTGTGCCATGGAGTGGAAAAGTAACTACTTTTTGAGTAGAAATGGATCTGTTGTCCACATTTCCCTGCGCGCCCCTCCCCCCAAGCAATTCTTTCCTCTTCACCAGCATCAGTAACACTTAAATATATAGTCCACATTAAATTTAGGTCCTGATCTTTTCTCCTTAATTAAAAAAAAAGCCCCTCCTGAGAGCACTTGTATCCAATCAAATTACTCACTCTACTTACCTCTATCGTTAAATGCTCACTTCTTGAGCATGTTCTAAAATATTTGGATCTGGGAAGAAAGACAGAAAAACAACTTTAAAATCAAATTTAATCCTAAAACTGAATATGATGGGGTAAAAACATTTTCTCAAGAGCAACTTTAAATTCTTTAACATATAGTACCTTATATTTATAAAAACGAACTACTAAATTTACCTAAGAATATAAATAGTCCAGATTTTAAAACTTAAGTTATGAGTTAATTTTTCCAACTAGGGCCAAATAATGAATTTAATTTTAACCTTTCTCTTCACAGTGTATACATGCATCAAATCACCATGATGTACACTTTAAATATATATTTTTTAAATCTTTAGGTTATTACAGATGTTCCTCTTTTCCCCCCATAGCTCCCCTCAACCCGGTTCCAACCCCCCCTCCCCCCACTGTCCTCGTCCAGAGGTGTAAGATTTTGGTCCAATCTCTTCCTGCACCCCCTTACCCCTGAGAACTGTCATTCTGCTCCCTTTCTATGCCCTTGATTCTATTATATTCACCAGTTTATTCCGTTCATCAGATTTTTTATTCATTTGATTTTTAGATTCACTTGTTGATAGATATGTATTTGTTGTCACTTTGTTGTTCATAATTTTTTATCTTTACCTTTTTCTTCTTTCTCTTCTTAAAGAATACCCTTCAACATTTCATATAACACTGGTTTGGTGGTGATGAACCCCTTTAGCTTTTTCTTCTCTGTGACGCTCTTTATCTGACATTCTATTCTAAATGATAGCTTTGCTGGGTAATCTTGGTTGTAGGTTCTTGCTATTCATCACTTTGAATATTTCTTGCCACTCCCTTATGGCCTGCATAGTTTCTGTTGAGAAATCAGCTGACAGTCGTATGGGTACTCCCTTATAGGTAACTGTTTTTCTCTTGCTGTTTTTAATATTCTCTTTGTCTTTTGCCCTTGGCATTTTAATTATGATGTCTTGGTGTGGTCTTCTTTGAATTCCTCTTGTTTGGGGTTCTCTGCGCTTCCTGGACTTGTAAGTCTATTTCTTTCACCAGGTAGGGGAAGTTTTCTGTCATTATTTCTTCAAATAGGTTTTCAATATCTTGCTATCTCTCTTCTTCCGGCATCCCCATAATTTGGATGTTGGTACGCTGGAAGTTATCCCAAAGGCTCCTTACATTATCTTCATATTTTTGGATTCTTTTTTTCTTTTTGCTTTTCCGCATGGGTGTTTTTTGCTTCCTTGTATTTCAAATCTTTGACTTGATTCTTGGGATTCTCTAGTCCAGTGGTCGGCAAACTGCGGTTTATGAGCCACATGCGGATCTTTGGCCCCTCGAGTGTGGCTCTTCCACAAAATACCATGGCCTGGGTGAGTCTATTTTAAAGAAGTGGCATTAGAAGAAGTTTAAGTTTAAAAAATTTGGCTCTCAAAAGAAATTTCAATCGTTGTACTGTTGATATTTGGCTCTGTTGACTAATGAGTTTGCCGACCACTGCTCTAGTCTACTGTTGAATCTCTGTATATTATTCTTTATTTCAGTCAGTGTATGCTTAATTTCTGACTGGTCCTTTTCCATTTTTTTGGCATTCTCACTAATCCTTGAAGGTCTCACTAAGTTCTTTGGAGGTTTTAGAAGATTCTTGAGTAATCTTATAACTGTGGTTTTGAACTCTATATCCAGTAGTTTGCTTTCCTCCATTTCTTTCATTTGTGACATGTTTGTCTCTGCATTTTGGCCGCTTCCCTGTGTTGATAGAGTGGCCTTGTGTGCTAGGTGTCCTATAGGGCCCAGTGGCTCAGCCTCCCCAATCACCTGAGGTGGACACTCTTGGTGCACCCCTTTGTCGGCTGTGTGCACAGTCTTGTAATTAAGCCTTGATTGCTGCTGGTATCACTGGGAGGAATTGACCTCCAGGCCAACTGGCTGTGAGGATCAGCTGTGTCTATAATGGAAGAACTGCTGTGCAGGAGACACACTTATGGGGCAGGACTTGCTTCAATAGGGCTTTGGTGCTCACTGAGTCTGCCCCTTGAGTGTGTTGCTTATGGATGTGAAGAGTTGTAATCTGGTATGGTCTCACACTGATTACTGGGTACACTGGCTCTTGGATCTCCAAGGAGGTGAAAAGTCATCCACTGCCTGAGGCCACCCAGCAGGAGCTACAGAGAGATCTGCAGATTCCTCCTCTTTGTATGGGGTTTGGAAGTGCCCAGATGCGGCCTAGCTGTGAAGCAAGGCAGGCTGCTGCTGCCAGGCCTTGGGCATTCTTTTGGAAGCTTTGGGGCTCTCTGACCCAGCTTCAGTTTGACAGGTTTTAGGCTGAGAAAGGACAGGCCATTCATATGCAAAAGCTGCTGTGTACAGCTTGGGTGGGGTTGTAAATTGGGTAGGGCGGGGTCTCAGGGAATCACCAGGGCAGAACAAACAGCAATGGCTGCCAGTCAGCCCTGCACCAGAGAGGTCCCCGCACAGGAACAATGACCACTGCGAGCACCTCTGAGAGAAAGCTGCTCTGGTGTTCTGACCCGATGCCAGACAGTCCAGTTTCTCCCCATATGAGTCTGGGTCCCCAGAGTCTCACCTGGAACTGGAGTTCAGAGCAATTGGGAGCTTGTATCTCCCTCCTGATTGAAAAACAACAACAAAAACAACAGTGCACTGGTTGCCAGCCCGTTCCGTGCACGCCTCTGCACCTCCTACCAGTCTCAATGTGCTTTTTTCTTTCCTTCTAGTTGTAGAACTTCCAGTCAGCCAGCTTTCCTGCAGTTCTGGATGATAGTTATTTTGTCTTTTAGTTGTAGTTCTGATGTGGTTGTGAGAGGCAACAAATACAGGTGTTTACCTATGCCGCCATCTTGGTTCTCCACTTTAAATATCTTACAATTTTCTCAATTATCACTCAATGAAGCTGACATTTTAAAAAAGGAATCATTCTCTTCTATTAGTAAAACAAACATCTTTGTTATATCTGCCCCCCCCAGACACAGTATAAGTACAGGACAAGCCACTCAAATCCTTTCCTAAGGGAGAGACCAGGAGATTATGACTTTCACTTAATGTGGTTTCTGTTACAGCTGCCAAAACTGATGCAGGAGAGCACTCTCGATCCACTCCAACCCCCCGCCCCTCTCTCCCCCCACATGTGCGATGTGCCACTGAGTTGGACTCCCGGGAACCCTGGAATGGTGCCATCCAATGTCCATCCTTCACGGCCCTGCTCAGCCTGAAGACTCAGCCTGTGGCTCCTTCGTGAGTCCCTCCACCTCCTGTTTGGGCTCCTCTTCTCCTGCTGCCTCTGTTCCCAGCATCGCTGTCTTTTCCAAAGACCCTGCCTCCTCACGAGGTGCATGAAGTAGGACAGCATCCGTGTGTCACCTGCCCCAGCCATGTTCAGGCTTAATTTGCTCTAAGACCCACTTGTTCATCTTTCTTGTGGTCCAGGGCCTCCGCAGAGCCCTCCTCCAGCACCAGGTTAAAATGAACCAGCTTTTCCCATCAGCCTCTCCACTGTCTGACCTTCCCACTTTGGTCTCGGCCTTGGTCTCTGTGGCCCGTCTGGGCTCCTGGTGACCTTTCCTGATTCTCCCCCGACTGCCCTTCCAGCCTCAGCTGCCTCCTGACTTACTGGCTGCTGCCTGCACTTGACCTGAGGACTGAGCCAAGGTCAGCGAGAGCCTCGTGTCTTCATCATCTATGCTGAAGTTGTGCGTTTCTTCTGCAGTCGTGATTCCTGTCTTCTTGTTGGTCAGACGCAGTCCTGCTTGGCCACTTTCTTCCTTCACTTTCAGAAGTCATTTCAAATCATTGCTCCTTTGGCCATCAGATGGTGTCGCCTGCAGAGCTTCAGTCACTATCTCTTCCGCCCGAGGGCTCCTACTGGGTGAGGAAAGCAACCCTGCACGTACATTCAGGTACACTAATTATGAGGAGAACTGAGCTGATGAAACAAACACACTGCACAAACAACGACTTAAAAAAATAAAAGTGGAGAGAACCAAGATGGCAGCATAGGTAAATGCCGGTCTGTACCACATCCCATAGCCACATCAAAATTACAACTAAAACACAGAACCACCATCATTCAGAATCACCTGAAAGCTGGCTGAATAGAAGTCGTACAACTAGAGAAGTAACGAAGAAAGCACACTGAGACTGGTAGGAGAGACAGAGGGGAGGAATGGCTGGTCTGACACCCACATGTGCCATTTTTATAACCGGGAGGGAGATAGTCTCTGTGGAGGCCATCTGTGAGGAGCAAGAGTCCCAGTCCCTGACCCCTAGCCCAGGGTTCCAGAGCTGGGAAGAGAAGTCCCCGTAATTTCAGGCTGTAAAAACCAGCGGAGACTGTGGCTGAGTGACATGGAGACTGCTGGAGACACAGGCAGTTCCATTTAAAGGGTCAGTGCAGGGACTTACTTGGACTCCCAGCACCCGGCGGCTTTGGGGGACCCAGACATACGAGGAGGAATTGGATTGTCTGGCATCAAGGCAGGAACTCGGGGGCAGAGGGGCTCACAGCAGTCACTGTTCTTGTGCTGGGACCTCCCAGGTCACAGAGCTGACTGGCAGGGGCCATATCTGTGTCTTCATCAACCTGGCTCAAACTGTTTGCTCTGCCCTGGTGATTCCCTGAGATCCCACCCCACCCAATTTGCATCCCTATCCAAGCTGTTTGCACCAGCTTTTTAATCTGAATGGCCTGTCCTGACTCAGGGTTCAGACTTTGCTAAAATCTCTCAAACAAGCTGCAGCTGGTGACAGCATGCCCCAAACTTATCAATAAAAGGCCCAAGACCCAGCACTAGTACCAGCCTGCCTTGCTTCACAGTTGGGCCTCACCAGGGCACTTCCAAGCCCAATGTAAGTTGCAGCCATCTGCAGATCTCTCTGTAGCTCCTGCTGGATGGCCCCAGAGCCACTGTATCCAGTGGACAGCTTCAGACCACAACAGATTACAACTCTACACATCCACAAGGGACACACTAAGGGGCAGATTCAGTGAGCACCAAAGCTCCACTGAAGTGAATCCTGCTCCACATGGGTATCTCCTGCACAGAAGCTCTCCAGCTCTGTAGCTGGCCCTCACAGCCACCTGGCCTGGAGGTCAACTCCTCCTAGTGACGTCAACAGCAATCAAAGCTCAACTACAAGACTGTGCACACAGCCCACACACAGGGGCACCTAGAGTGCCCAGCTCCGGTGACTGGAGAGGCTGAGCCACTGGACCCTACAGGACACCCACTACACAAGGCCACTCTACCAATTCCAGGAGACACAGCACCTCTACCTAAAACATAGGAACAAATACAGGAAAGCAGCCAAATGTCAAAATGAAAGAAATGGAAGCAAGTAAACCACTGGATACAGAGTTCAAAAACCATGGTTATAGTGTTACTCAAGGATCTTCATGAGACTTTCAAGGATCTTAGTGAGAATTTCAAAGACATGAAAAAGGACCAGTCAGAAATTAAGCATACACTTACTGAAATAAAGAATAATTTAGTACAGTAGAGGACACCAAGAATCAAATCAACAATTTGGAATAAGAGGAAACAATAAACACCCAAGCAGAAGAGCAAAAAGAAAAAAGAATCCAAAACCATGAAACTAGTGTAAGGAGCCTCTGGGACAACTTCAAGTGTATCAACAATCATGTTATGGGGGTTCCAGAAGGAGGAGAGCAAGATATTGAAAACCTATTTGAAGAGTCCCAAACAAGATGAACCCAAAGAGGCCCACACCAAGACACATCATAAATAACATGCCAAAGGTTAAAGACAAAGGGAAAATCTTAAAAGCAGCAAAAGGAAAACAGTTACCCTCAAGGAATTGCCCATATGACTGTCAGCTGATTTCTCAACAGAAACTTTGCAGGCCAGAAGGGAGTGGCAAGAAATATTCAAAGTGGTGAACAGCAAGGACCTACAACCAAGATTACTCTACCCAATAAAGCTCTCATTTATAATTGACGGTTAGATAAAGAGCTTCACAAACAAGAATAAGCTAAACGAGTTCATCACCACCAAACCAGTATTACACGAAATGTTGAAGGGTATTATTTACGAAGAGGAAGAATAAGAACAAGAAAAAGAAGAGGAAAAATATGAACAATAAAATGGCAATGAATACATATTTATCAACCATTGAATCTAAAAATCCAAATAAACAAACAAGAAATCTAATGAACAAAATAAGCTGTTGAATAAAATAGAATCAGAGGCATGGAAGCATGGAACAGACAGATGAATCTCACAACTTGGGAGTGGGGCAGGAAGAGATTAACCAAAGATCTTACCTAAGGAAACAGACAATAGGGTGGTGAAGGCTTGAACCGGGAGGAGGGGGGCTATGAAGGGGGAAAAGGGTGACATCTGTAATACTCTCAACAATAAAAATCTTTTTTTAAAAAATAAAAGTGTATCTTCCATCTTTCTTAACAGCCTAAAGTTCCCTAAAGTCATCTATGGACATTCCTTTATGCATAACCCTTGTGTCCCGGAGAGCTATCTCTAAATGAAACAGACTAAGTTTCTGTGTCTGCTCTGCTACTGCGACATGTGAACACGGACTCCCACACGTGAAGGATGTCAGAAAGGCAGGAAGGCAGCCTCTCAAACTCGGAAAGATGTGGCTGTAAAGGCATTTGCAAGAGCTGAAAGGAATGTGATTCGTGCCTCCATATTATCCAGGCAGGCGTCAAGATCATCTTTTATGAAGGATAAAATCAGTCTTGTCAAGAATAGACTGAAAAATGCAGGCTTTTGTGCTCTATGTTACTTTGCATAGCAGGTAAATACTCTTTTACACCAAAATGACTTAAGTAAAATGTAACTGAAAAATTCTCACAAATCACACATTAGTATTGTCCCTTTTCTTCATATTCTCCTATATATTATGTTAAAATAAAATAGGAAAGTCTTTCCCTCTACCTTCTGTTTGACATTATAAACAAATGATGAAGAACCATAGTAAAATGTTCCAAAATCTATTAAAAATCAAAAGCTTCCCAAGACTCTTTTCGTCTGAACAAAAGATTGGAAAGGTTACAAATCTGATTCCTGGCAAAAATTATTACAATGAAGATGATGTACAGACCGTTTTACAATTAGTATCCAATACTTGAAAGGAGGTTTAACCATTCAAATCTCAAGAGATGACCCATCAACAGATTTTCTAAGTAGGTGTAGCCTTGACATAGGAGGTAATAATAAAGTAGTAACATTTAGTGTTTAACAAGCCCCTCTCTGATGAAGGCAAATTTAGGAAGAACAGTGTTCAGAAACTTATTTTATGCCCAGGAAGAGAGAAATCTTCTTTCTAAACACGTCAAAGACAGAAAACATGGGTTTAAAAAAGCCATTGCCCTATAAGAGGAGCCTGACTTAGAGGGAAATAATTAGACAGGACCTTAAAGGTCTTTTACTTCCTTCTCACTCATCCCTGCAATCTGTGTGCAGCATCTTTTCTCTTATTCATTCCATGTATAGGGTATCATGTCACAGGAAGGTCAGAGTGTCCTGCCCCTGTGAGGAGTACCCCACGTTCCTGTTGGATGTGTTGTAAACAGAGGAGCCATTCTCGGGCTCCCTGCTCTGATCACACCCCTTGACCACCCTCTGCTTTTAGACTGTTGCCACCTACATGAACCTTCTAGTTCTTACTTCCCTGGGTTACTGAATAAGAGACATAGCTATGTATTTAAAATACCAAGTGAATAAAAATTGACCAAAGTACCCAAGAGACTTGAAGTGTCACAGGGCACACACTAGTGAGTTAACAACTATCATGGTCTGAGAAGAAAAGTTCAAATGAGGGCCAGGAAAGTCAGCCCGAGGAGAAGAATCAACCAGGCCCCTGAGAAGTGAAAGGAACGCTTCAAGAAACATTAAGTACCAAAGGCAAGGGAAGGTGAAAAGACCAAGATACACTTAAGAAACCGCACTCCTTAATTCTGTCAACAAGTATATACATTAAGATCCTCCGGTGGCAAAGTACAAGATAATGCACTGAGAGATAATGGCAACCAAATACCTATCTTCAGAATAGAGAGCTATGAGCTATTAGACAAATATAAATCACATCAAGTTTTTATTACTCCTCTAAGTTTTGGCCCTTACATGTTAGCTAGCTAGACCTAGTGCTGGAAAAAAAAAAAAAATCAAAACTACCAGGTGGAAAAAAATAGTAATAAAAATGAGAGGTAAATTTAACCTCACCTGTCTGCATGTTTACTAGAAGCTACTAAAATAATATTAAAACTGATGTAAAACAATATGTTAACCAGAAGACTCAAGTAAGGGAACTTGTGCAAACCTACATTTATGGATTAAAGAAACAGATCAATACCAGCATCATGTGACCATATATTTTTATTTATTGATTTTTAAACAGAGAGAAAAGCATCCATGTGTTGTTCCACTTATGCATTCATCAGTTGATTTTTGTATGTGCCCTGACCCGGATGGAACCCACAACTTTGTCGGGAGGATGCTCTCTCTCACTAACTGAGCTACAGCCAGGGGGCATCATCTGACTTTCTAGGTCCACGCCCACAGCTCTTCTGGCCTCAACAGGGCTGTCTGCCACAGGAGTTCTGTCCACAAGCAGAAAGCACAGACCCAACTGCTCAGTTTGCACACACATCCACACAGGTTCAGGGGCTCCCTGTGCTGCGGCTCCCAGGCTCAGGGAGCAGAGTCTGCAATGTCACTGCTGTTCCCTAGGAAATCAGTTTGTAAAATCAACTTCAGAGTACAAAAGTCCCAGACACCAACGCAGTCCAACGTCCAATACGGGGGGGGGGGGGGGGGGGGGGGGGGGAGGGGGCAAACGTAGGTTGACAGTGGTTCCTATGGAAAATGCAGTAATCTATACTAATAAAAGGGTAACATGCTAATTAGACCGGGTCAACCGGCCATCTTCTAGATGTCCGACTTCCTTCTGGACAAAGCCATGGTGGTGGGGGCCGAGGCAGAGGCAGTTAGGGGTGAGATTGGGCTGGCAGGGGAGAGCAGTTAGGGGCAAGATGAGGCTGGCAGGGGAGGGCAGTTGGGGGCATTAGGCAGGCAGGCTGGTGAATGGTTAGGAGCCAGTAGTCCTGGATTGTGAGAGGGACATCTGACTGCCAGTTTAGTCGGACAGCCACCAAGGGGTCCCAGATTGGAGAGGGTGCAGGCCGGGCTGAGGGACCCCCCCCCCACCACCGTGCACCAATTTCATGCACTGGGCCTCTAGTTAACAATAATAACACAAGAATAAACTGGTTTGAGCTCTCACAACTGTACACCTACCTCGCCTCACCCTGTACCTGATATCTGCTTACCGAATTAGAACCTGGTATTACCGCTAGAATTTAACACCCGGCAACAAAAATACAAAAAAAACACGACCCAAGCTGAAGATTTTGCACATGTGGTCCTTAGGCGAGACCACACAAAAGTAAACGAGGTGACTCTGGCCGCCTTCCCCTGCGGGCACATCTTTAAGTCCCGGGTTTTCCATTCAGGGACATAGGGAGGGGACGCGATGCAGGATGGACCAGGAGGGAGGCTCGTGCTTACGTCATCAGAACTCCAGAGTCCAAAGACCCAACTTAGAAACCATTTGGACTCCATGGGTTCATGCTAAGCCACCTTATTACCTAATAACGTTGGTTAAATGGGACAGATCCCGAAAGCCTCGTGATCTCTTCTAGAAAGCGACAGCACCTACTTCTTACACAAAGTGGCTGGGTTCATATTTCCAAGTTTGAGTTCCGGGGACACATTTATTCAACAACAAAGCTAACTTCAAAGGACTCTGCTCTCACCTTCTCAGTACCTTATAAAAGCAAAATCACACAAATAGACGATCATGGAGTTCCAGTCCTGTGCGGACGGGACTCCTGGAGCAGGTCAGGGCTCGGCACTCCTCTCCAAATCCCACAAAATCCACGGGAAAAGGCTGCGCGGCTCCTGTCGGCAACAAGAGGCCGGACGACGGCGGAGACCCCGCCATGTGCCAGGCCGTGGACAGGGCCGCCCCACGTCCGGGGTCCGGTTCTCCCGCACCCGGGACCGCCGCCGGCCTGTCACCTGCCGAATCGGGCGGAGGAAACACCTCCCGGTCCCGCGCCCGCCCTGAAGGCACCGCCGCGGGGACGCACGCACCGAGGGGATGCGCCCCGCCCAGCTCCCCGGGGCCCCGCAGGCCTCCGCGACCCGCCTCAGCTCCCCGCCCGCGGCGGCGATGCCCGCTTACCCTCCGCCACGCGGCAGCCGCCCCGTCTCCCTGCGGATCCGCCCGAAGCACTGCGCCCAGCAGCAGTTCCCCATGGCGGCCGCCCGGCGCCCCCGCGCCCGCTGCAGGCCCGGCCGCAGCCGCATTCGCGCCGGGGCCACGCGGGACTCTGGGCAAAGGCGGCGCTACTCCCGCGGCCGCCCAGTCGCCGCCGCGCGAGGAAGGGGCGCCGGAATGCGGGCTCCGGGCCGCTGAGCCGCACGCAGGGAGCCGTGCTCGCCTCGGCCTCAGTCGCGCCGCGGGGCCGCTCCGCCGCCGAAGGTTGCCAGGCTCCGCCCCCTGTCTCTCCGGGACCCCGATTGGGCGGGCGGCCGCGGATGCCCTGCCTCTTCCGTCAACTAGATGACGCCATTTCCTTCTGCTCCTGATTGGGCAACCGGCACCATGCGACGCGCGTGATACCTGGTGGTGGATGTTTGGTTGGACCTTGACCTGATGGGGAACTCTCTTCTCCCAGAAATGACGAAATTATAGAAAAGGGGTCAGGGAGTGGGGGATGGATCCCTGCGATGATGGAAAACCTGTATCTCGGTTGAGCCCGTGTCAATATCCTATTTGTGATATTGCGCTGTAGTTTTCCAAGCTATCACTATTGTGAGAAACGGGGAAGGGCACAGGTGATTTCTCTATTATTGTTTACAACTGCATGTGACACCACAAATATCTCAAAATAAAAACCCCAATTTTAAAAAATTCAACTGTACACACTCGATGAACATGTGTTCCAATAGGCATTCTGTCAGAGCAGCCAGAGCACTGCTGCTCTGAGTCCAATAGTCTCCTGAATTCTGCTAAGGACTAGCCAACTGTCAGGACAGGTTCCTTCTTGAACCCTGCTCGCTGCACTAACTGTTGGGTCTCAGCCCCTCTGCCTAGGGCTGGACCTTCTTGGATGCCCGGTCTTAGACAGAGAATCCGTGAGAAGTTGTGGGTGTATAAGAAGGAGTCTTTATTTCAGAAGCCAGTGGCCACATAGCCATTAGATAAGACAGTTCTTTAAGCAGTCCATAAAACATTCAGCCGCACACCGGCTGATACTAGTAAACGAATACATCTTTCCCACACAGGAGTAGCAGTCTCTGCACCCACAGTTATTATCTGAACAGCCGCATGCTGCCCCTAGGCTCATTGCCTCACATAGGAGTGTTAGAGAATTTACCAGGCGACCAAAAAATACGCAGGAGTACTGGAGGCACAGGAAAAAAACATTTATTTTTAGATGTTTCTCATGTACTAGTAGTACAGGACTCAGGGGATGCTGTTTCTCTCCAAATCCTGAGCCCCCCAATATGGAGGAAGCTTTCCCTTTATACCCCTTTGGTTTCTTTGTCCCCCAAATATGGATCATACTTCCGGACCTGTCATGGGCTTTGCAAAAAGCCCCACGTGCTGGGGTGGGGGGCCGTGAGACCACATCTAAAGGCCTGGCCTGGCGCTAGCACTGATAACTCCATCTGGGGGTTATGTATTGTTCATGGCTTATGGCCTCTCCAAAATGGGAGTAGTACTTAGGTAAACAGGTCTTACAGGACCAGATAATTAAAGAAGGGTTAATGACTAGACTATAGGCTAACAAGAATGTGCATTAGGTTACTGGCACAGATTCAGATTGCTAGCCCCCAAAAATGTCTCATTTTCCCCATCAGGAGCAGCACCTGAGCTCTCTGCCTCAGCAGCTTTTCCAACCTCTCCAGCCTTTCCTGCACACAGAGTACTACATCTTCTGAGCTGCCTTTTTCTCCCAGCACACTGGCTGGTCAGTAACGTATTACACCACTTAGACAAAAGAGGCCTCCTGCCAATAGTTACATCAATCATTTTGGCTACAGCAAGGTGCATATGTGTAATGTACCGTGAGATTGCTGTCCTTGCACCTGCATATGGCATCTTAGCCTTGGACATTCTGATTAAAATTCCCACATTCAAAGTGGCTTTGGCCACCCGGCATATTAAGAACAAGGCCTTGACTATCTGGTATCTCTGGTGTGGATCCCATACATTTTTTTAAAATATATTTTATTGATTTTTTTACAGAGAGGAAGGGAGAGGATAGAGAGCTAGAAACATCGATGAGAGAGAAACATCGATCAGCTGCCTCCTGCACACCTCCCACTGGGGATGTGCCCGCAACCAAGGTACATGCCCTTGACCGGAATCGAACCCGGGACCCTTCAGTCCGCAGGCCGATGCTCTATCCACTGAGCCAAACCGGTTTCGGCGATCCCATACATTTTTATAAACCTTTATTAAGAGTCAATTTTGTCTCAGTTAAGGTTATGAATGATTCTCAGAATCAATAGAAATGATTAAAAAATTGACTTCATTAATCAAACTGCAAATTAAAACTCATTGTTCACTTCTCAGGTTGACAAAAATTTACAGTTGAAATGTTCAGTCTTTGCAAGAGTACAGTGAAATAGTAGTCTCCTGAATTGCTAGGAATAGTGAAACTCTGAAAAATACTTTGGAAATACTTATTGAAAGTCATAGATATTAAACGCTCAACAATTGAAGGAAAGTTAAGTTCTATGGTATATTCAGAATATTATGTAGCCATCAGAGATGGCTTTTGAAAAATCTTTATAACATGGCAAAATGCTGCTGAATAATGTTGCATGAAAAAAAAATTATAGAAAGTTATATGTAACTAGAGGCTTGGTGCATGAAAATTCATGCACTGGAAGGGGGTCCCACAGCAGGGGGTGCTCACAGTCTGGGAGCCCTCAGGGGTGGGAGGCAACCTGGCGATCAGGGGAAGGCGACGCCCCCATCACACCTCTGCTGCTGCCTCGGCCAGCCCTGGTTACCTGAGCCTCGGGCGGCCCTGGGCGGCTGGGCAGCCGCCATCCGAGGCTTGCCTGCACCCTGGGCCAGCCCTGGGTGGCTGGTGGGCTAAGGGGACTGGGGGACTCCGAAGGCAGGCTGGACCTGCCTGGGGGTGGGCCCGGCCGTGCAGCGCACCTGCCACCCCGGCAGGGCTGAGGAGACTGGGCGGCGCCATCTTGTGGCTGTGGGTGCCACCATCTTTGAGGGCGTGGCAGTCAATTAGCATATTCCCTCCTTATTGGCTGTGGACACTGCCATCTTTGTGAGGGTGTGATGGTCAATTAGCACATTCCCTCTTTATTAGATAGGATGTGTTCCAAATCATGTTTAAAACAAAGCATATACATCTTAATACACGTATACATTCTTTCATATATATATATATTCCTAGGGGAAAATAAAAGCGAGATGGTAAATATAAAAATATTAGTAGTGATTATCTGAAGATTGTTGATTTGGGGAGGTCTTTTCCTATACCCCTAAATTTTTCTACAGTGATCATTGAATACTTCTGTAATCAGAAAACACACACACACACACACACACACACACACACACACACACATTTTTTAACCTGGCCTATCAGCAGAAAGAATTGATACCAAATACAATTAAGTTTGTTTATAAATGCAGATATTTAGAAAGTAATGGGAACTCGAATGTGGATAGATTATAATAAATGGAGTTGAGATACTTAATTTTTCCTAGAAATGTGTTAAGTTACCAAGCTTATATAGGAGGCTTTTGGAATTTTTTATGCAATTTTCACCAAATTTGAATCTTATCTTCATTGTAATGTAGCTTTAAATGAAAAAAAAAAAAAACTTAAGTTATGATCTATTATTAGTTAAGTAAAACTAGCAGGGAGAAACCCCATAACCAGAAGGGATGGTTGAGCTCCTTGATTTTACATATAAGAAAGAGGGCTCCTATAGGAGCTATAGTCGTGCACACTTAACTACAGGGATGTGTTATGAGAAATGTGTGGCATTAGGTGGGTTTGTCACTGTGAACATCATGTAGTGTAACTCTACAGACCCAGATGGTATAGCCCACTCCATATGTAGGCTGTGTGGTTTAGCCTATTGCTTCTGGGCTACAAACCTGTGCTGTATGTTACTGTACTGAACACTGTAGGCAATTATAACACAACTAGAGGCCCGGTGCATGAAATTCGTGCACGGGGAGGGGGTGTCCCTCAGCCCAGCCTGCACCCTCTCCAATCTGGGACCCCTCGAGGGATGTTTGACTGCCCGTTTAAGCCCAATCCCTGTGGGCAGTCGGACATCCCTCTCACAATCCAGGACTGCTGGCTCCCAACTGCTCGCCTGCGTGCCTTCCTGATTGCCCCTAACTGCTTCTGCCTGCCAGCCTGATCACCCCCTAACCATTCCCCTGCCAGTCTGATTGATGCCTAACTTTTTTGCCCCTAACTGCCCTCCCCTTCAGGCCTGGTCACCCCTAACTGTCCTCCCCTGCAGGCCTGTTCCCCCACAACTGCCCTCCCCTGCAGGCCTGGTCACCCCTAACTGCCCTCCCCTGCAGCCCTGGTCCCCCCCAACTGCTCTCCCCTGCAGGTCTGGGTCCCTCCCAACTGCCTTTCCCTGCAGGCCTGGTTGCCCCCAACTTCCCTCCTCTGCCAGCTTGGTCACAACTAACTGCCCTCCCCTGCAGGCTTGATCGCCCCCAACTTCCCTCCCCTGCAGGCTTGGTCACCCCTAACTGCCCTCCCCTGCAGGCTTGATCGCCCCCAACTGCCCTCCCTTGCATGCCTGGTCCCTCCCAACTGCCCTCCCCTGCTGGCCCTCTTGTGGTGGCCATCTTGTATCCACATGGGGGCAGGATCTTTGACCACATGGGGGCAGCCATCTTGTGTGTTGGAGTGATGGTCAATCTGCATATTACTATTTTATTAGATAGGATAGAGGCTTGGTGCATGGGTGGGGGCCAGCTGGTTTGCCCTGAAGGGTGTCCCAGATCAGGGTGGGGGTTCCCTTGGGGCATGGAGTGGCCTGGGCGAGGGGACTGTGGTGGTTTGCAGGCTGGCCACGTCCCCTGGTGACCCAAGCGGAGGCCCTGGGATCTGGGGTTTATTTATCTTCTACAATTGAAACTTTGTAGCCTTAAGCGGAGGCCTGGGCCGGCCAGGGTGTGCGGAAAGCTTGGCTTCCTCCATCGCCGTGGGCAACCCTAGCCTCCTGCTCTTTCCAGCTCCATGGCTGCCGCCATTTCTTTTTGGATTTATGTAACTTCTATCATTGAAACTTTGTAGCCTTGAGTGGAGGCCTAGGCTGGCAAGGGCAGGCGGAAAGCTTGGCTTCCCCCATTGCCGGGGAAACCCAAGCCTCCCTCCTGCTCTCTGTGGCCATAGCCATCTTGGTTGGGTTTATTTGCATATTCGCTCCTGATTGGCTGGCAGGCGTGGCTTGTGGGCATGGCTTGTGGGTGTAGCGGAGTGATGGTTAATTTGAATATTACTCTTTTATTAGATAGGATGGTATTTGTGTATCTAAACAGAGACAAAGTACAGCAAAAAATGGTGTTAAAGATAAAAATGGTACACCTGTGTAAGCACGCTTACCATGGGTGGAGCTGCAAGGACTGGATGAGTCAGGGAGTGAGGAGGAGTGAGTGTGAAGACTAGGACATTACTGTAAACTACTGTAGACTATGCTAAATTTATAAAATAACAAGATTAAATCAAGCACAAGAGAAAATGATCCAACTGTGAGATGCAGTAACACGAGATTGACAAGGCTGCTGCCAGTGTAACATGGCATACTGTCGTACAGCTGATTTTAGAAATAGAAAGAGTCCATTCTAAAATAATGATAAAAAGTATTTGGAGATTCAGTACAGATCTCACAGACATTAAAAGGAAAATAAGCAAATGTGACAATTTTGTGCTAATAAGGTTGACAACCTAAATAAAATGAAAAAAAAAAAAAAAAACTCCTTGGAACACCCAACCTACCAAAGTTCACTCAGGAGGAGATGGAGAAACTGAATATGTGTGTATCTATTAAAGGGATTTAATTCATAGTTTAAAACCTCCCCACAAGGAAAATGCCAGGCTCAGGTGGCTTCACTGGTGAAGTCTACCAAACATTTAAGGCAGAAATATACCAATTCTATTCAAACATTTTTTGTAAATAGAAGAGAAAGAAACAGTTTCCAACTCATTTTATGAGAGCAGAGTTATGGATTCCAAGATCAAACAAACATATTTCAAGAAAATCCAGTTTAAGACCAATATGTCACAGTAACATAGATGTTTATTTTTTAAAAGATATATTTTTATTTATTTTAGAGAGGACGGGCTAAGGAGAGAGAGATGGAAACATCTACGAGAGAATAATTGATTGGCTGCCTCCTGCATGTTTGGGGATCAAGCCTGCAACCTGCTCATGAGCTCTGACTGGGAATTGAACCGTGACCTCCTAGTTTATAGGTTGACACTCAACCACTGAGTCACATGGGTTGAGCAGATGTAAGTGTCTTAAGGAAAATGTTAACAAATCAAATTCAATAATATGTAAAAAAGATAATACATCATAGCCAAAGTGGATTATCCCAGGAATGTTTCTTCAGTTTGGTTCATGTTCAATAATTAATCAGTGTAATTCACCATATCAATAGGTTAAAAAGGACAAACCATATGATCCTCTTAATGGATGCAGGAAATAGTACTTGACTAAATTTAACATCCACGAATGATAGAAATTTTCAGCAAGCTAGGAACAGAAGGGAGCTTTCTCAACCTGATAAAGGGGTTCTATAAAGTACCTAGAGTGTCATCATACTTAATGATGGAGTGACTACTTTCTTGCTAAGATCAAGAGCCAGGATGGAAACATCCTAAGTGTCCTTTGATGGATGACTAGATAATGAAGATGTGGTACATTATACAGCGGAATATCACTCAGACATAAAAACAAATGAAATATTGCCACTTGCAACAACCTGCATGGATCTTAAGAGGATTATGCTAAGTGAAATAAATCATACAGAAAAGAACAAGAACTATATGATTTCACTCACGTGTGAGATATAAAACAGAAAGCAACACATAATCAAAATAAACTCATCGACACAGATAACAGCATGGTGGTTAACAGGGAAGAGGGGTAGGGGGAAGTGGGAGGGAGTAAAGGGGGTCAAACAGGTGATGGGAGGCCCTGGCTGGTTTGGCTCAGAGGATAGAGCGTTGGCCTGCAGACTGAAGGGTCCTGGATTGGATTCCGGTCAAGGGCATATGTCCAGGTTGTGGCTCGATCCCTAGTAGGGGGCGTGCAGGAGGCAGCCTATAATGATTCTCTCTCATCACTGATGTTTCTATCTCTCTCTCCCTCTCCCTTCCTCTCTGAAGTCAATAAAAAAATATTTTTTAAAAATAGGTGATGGAAGAAGACTGGGCTTTGGGCAGTGAACACACAATGCAATATGCAGGCAATGTATTACAGAATTGTACAATTGAAACTTGTATAATGTTATTAACCAATGTTATCCCAAAATATTTAATTTTAAATTAAGTAAAGAAAAAGAACCAGGTAAAAGATGTTAGCTCTCAAATTTCTATTTACCTGGAAGTCCTAGATGGTGGAAAAAGGCAATAAAAATAAACAATAGATACACCAGTTGGCAATAGGCAATATTTATGTTTATTCAAAAGCAACATTATCATATGTATAGAAATCAGGATATAAGGTCCATATACAAAAATCAATCATATTTTTTGTTGTGTGAGCTAACCAAGATAGTTCAGAAAATGCCACCAGTTTATGAGGATGATCTCACATATGTGGACAGTGACTCAGAAACAGAATGTGACATCTGTCAATTCCACTTACATTTTATTGGCCAGAACTTGATATATGGCCCCAACCTAACTGCAAGGAAGACTATGAAATGTACAGAACCACAAGGCTATTTCCTGAGAATTAGTAGTCTCTGTCACATTGCTTTTATTTTTTTAATGTATTTAAGAGGAAGAAAGAAGTAGATAGAAGCATCAATGATGAGAGAGACTCACTGATCAGCTGCCTCCTGCACACCCCACACTGGGGATCGAGCCTGCAATCCCAGCATGTGCCCTGACTGGGCATGGAGCTGTGACCTCCTGGTTCATAGGTTGATGCTCAACCACTGAGCCACCCTGGCCAGGTCACTTTGTTTTTATTGTTAATGTCTTTTATTTAATTTTTATATTTTTATTTATTTCAGAGAGGAATGGAGAGGGAGACAGAGATGGAAACATCAATGATAAGGGAGAATCATTGATGGGCTGCCTCTTGCATGCCCCACACTGGGGATCAAGCCCGAAACCCAGGCATGTGCCCTGACCGGGAATTGAACCCTGACCTCCTGGTTCATAGGTTGACACTAAACCACTGAGCAACACTGGCTGGGCTCCATTGATTTTTTTAGAGAGAGCAAAAGGAAAGGAGGGGGAGGGGAGAGAGAGAGAGAGAGAGAGAAACATCGATGTGAGAGAGACACATCCATTGGTTGTCTCTCACACTGCCCCCAACCAGGGCCAGGAATCGAACCCGAAACCCGTTGGTCCACAGGCCAAAGTTCTAACCACTGGCCAGGCTGCATCCTTATTCTTTATTGTGTACATTAAGAAATAAATAATTTTGAATGAACTTCCAAAGCACGTCATTGAGCTGCAGACATTTTTCCTTGGTGATTTGACTGCAGCTACAAGGTGAAGGCACAAGGGAGGCATGGAACAACCACGTGACCGGGAGCCTGGAGACTCAGTAGTAACCCTAGGTCTGGCAGAAGCGGGGCTCCCGGAGGCAAGCTGTGTGAGTCACCCCAGCAGTCGTTCCCACTGAACCCTGAGCAGAAGAGGCAGAGCTCCAAAACAAAACACAAGTTTCACGCAGAAAGCAAATGCCTGTGACGTCACTAACTGCTTCCCATGCTTTGGACAACATACAGGAGAGAACCCTTCATTCGGATCATTGTTTTGAGAAAATATTGGGGGGGGTGGTGAGGGGGAGAATAAAAGCCTCCAAATATCTGTGATTAAACTAGCTTTTTTCCTTTGCGGTGTTGGGAGCTCTGCACGGGTTTCCGAGGGGGTGAGTGAGAGGCCGCGAGGGGCGTGGGGTCAGGGTTTGCTGATGGTTGGAGAGCTGGCAGCGGCTGCACTTAGCCCGGGCTGCCCACTGCAGAAAAGCCAGGCGCGCAATCTCGCAAAGCACTCTCCAGTCATCACAGAGGGAGGAAGGACTACTTAAGAAATAAGAATTTGGGGCCAGGTTTTCCCGCTGGCGCTCCCCTCCCCCGGAGGTTTGGGGGACGGATGCTGAGCCCCTTTTCGCACCTACAGGATGTAAGGTACAAATGCAGGCAAGCCATTGTGTGGACCTTGCATTCTGCAGCTGTGAACCAAAGGTGCAGACTGGGCGTCATTGGTATGAAGGGCAATGGAAGCCATGGATGGAGCTGTTGTCCAAGGCGATGATTGGGGAGAGTCATGGGAGAATGGGCTGTGGGAAGGAACCCCAACAATTAAGGGTTGGGCAGAGAATGAGGAGTCACGAAATACCCCAAGCCCAGCGATAACCCTGAAGCCATAGCTGGCACATCAATTTATCTCCTCCTTGGCCATGTCTATTACTGGAAGTACTGGCACGTGTGAGAGTCTGGTAGGTCTCTCTCGGCATGTAAAGCCATGCCTTGGCACTGAGAGCATTTTGAGGGCCTGAAATCGTGAACATTCGTGAGAGAACTTAAAATACAATCTACAAGCCAAGCAAGCAACCTCGGCTGCTCGGTCCTCCGCTCTACCTCTGCCGAGCTTTCTCCGGTGACAGAGCTGGGCTCCCGCTGTGACCTGCCCGGCAGCTCGGGGGCCGGTTCTCCTCATCGTCCAAATTGTCTCTTGTGGATGCAGCTCAGTGACAGCCAGAGGGATTTACTCTGATCAGAACATGCGATCAAGCAGAGGTCAGCTGGTCGGAGACGCCCATGGTCATCATGGAAAAGGCATGGGAGGGGGCGCTGGGGATCGGCCTCAGTTCTTCCTTTGGAGGCTAATCTGTGATGTGCGGGCGCATGGTTAACATAACAACGGCCTTGCCAGCATTAACCTATGGAAACATTCAAACCTGTAAAGAGTTTTATGAGTTTATTTGAGCCAAACTGTCGACAATTGCCAGGAAGCAGAATCTCAACGGATTGGGATAGTGCTCCAGAGAATGGCGGCTTTTCACCCTGTTTTATACATTACAATTAAAGGAGGGGATGTAGGTGGGTCACATGAAGTTTATTGGTGATAGATTAGGGAGGCGGGAGAAAGCAAAGTGGGAAATCTCTGGGTTTGGGTAAAAAGTGAAATGATGGACACAGACTTCTTTTACTTAGGTGGGGGCAGGATAGTTAACCGTCAACAATTAACATGATAACTAACAATGAGGTCATTTGTAGCCTGGGCCCTGGTGCCCTTGTGCATGGGTTGGGCCCTGAGGGGTCTGAAAAAGGGAAGTTATAAATTTCTCTGACTTTATTCCACAGGTGTTATCTTAGATGCAAAAAGACCATGGACTCAGGAAAGATCAAAGTTGACCTTTGTCAGTGAAGATACTGGCCTCGGACATGACTACCCACTATAAACTGCCTTTTAGTTAGAAGTTTTCATTTTAGACCATCCTTCATGGTTACTTGAAGTCTCTTGAGTTTGCAAGGCCACTATGCAGGCCTCCCCTGAGCTAGTCACGTCTCAGAATCCTAATTGGTTTTCACCGCTTTTCATCAACACCAGGAAAAAAGAACCCTGATTTGCCGTGTTTGCTAATTTTGATGGTGTAAACACTCCCGCCATAGACAATTTCATGCTTTGTGTCTGTGAAGGAAGAAAACACAGACACGGTTGGCACTGTAAATATTTCTCTCTTTTCCACGTCCAGCGCAGCTAGAGAGCAGTCCAGATCCTGAGTAGGGGCTGCTGGGGATTGAGAAAATGAAGGAAAGAGACAGACACAGAGATAGAAGGAAAAAGCTGGGTCCCGGTGGAGAGACAGTGACCCAGAGCTGATGCAGCGTGTTTATTTTATTTTATTTATTTTATTTTATTTTTATTTTTATTTTTTTTCCAAATTTTTATTAAGGTATTATATGTGTACATATCTTACCATTGCCCCCCCACCCCACTCCCATACATGCCCTCACCCCGCAATGTTTTGCATCCGTTGGTTACTCTTATATGCATGCATACAAGTCCTTCAGTTGATCTCTTATTTCCCCCACCTCTCCCTAACCTTACCGCTGTAATTAGACAGTCTGTTTGATGCTTTACTACCTCTGTAACTATCTTTTGGTTCATCAGTTTATAATGTTTTTCATTATCCCTAAATGAGTGAGATCATGTGGTATTTTTCTTTCATTGACTGGCTTATTTCACTTAGCATAATGTTCTCTAATTCCATCCAGGTGCCTACAAATGGTAGTAATTCCTTCTTTTTTATGGCAGCATAGTATTCCATTGTGTAGATGTACCATAGTTTTCTGATCCAGTCATCTGCTGACAGGCACCTAGGCTGTTTCCAAATCTTAGCTATTGTAAATTGTGCTGCTATGCACATAGGGGTGCATATATCCTTTCTGATTCGTGTTTCTGGTTTCTTAGGATATATTCCTAAGAGTGGGATTACTGGGTCAAATGGGAGTTCCATTTTCAGTTTTTTGAGGAAACTCCATACTGTTCTCCACAGTGGCTGCACCAGTCTGCATTCCCACCAGCAGTGCATGAGGGTTCCTTTTTCTCCGCATCCTTGCCAACACTTGTCGTTTGTTGATTTGTTGATGATAGCCATTCTGATAGGTGTGAGATGGTATCACATTGTCGTTTTGATTTGCATCTCTCAGATAATTAGTGACTTTGAGCATGTTTTCATGTGTCTCTTGGCCTTCCTTCTGTCTTCTTTCGAAAAGATTCTATTTAGGTCCTTTGCCCATTTTTTTATTGGATCATTTATCTTCCTTTTATTAAGTTGTATAAGCTGCCTGTAGATGTTGGAAATTAAACCTTTATCAGTGATACCATTTGCAAATATGTTCTCCCATACAGTGGGGTTTCTTGTTGTTTTGTTGATGGTTTCTTTTGCTGTGAAAAAGCTTTTTATTTTGATGTAGTCCCATTTGTTTATTTTCTCTTTGGCTTCCGTTGCCCTAGGGGCAGTATCAGTGAAGAAGTTCTTTTGGCATATGTCTGAGATTTTGCTGCCTGTGGATTCCTCTAGTATTTTTATGGTTTCCCGTCTTATATTTAAGTCCTGTATCCATTTTGAGTTTATTTTTGTGTATGGTGTAAGTTGGTGATCTAGTTTCATTTTTTTGCATGTATTGTCCAATTTTCCCAACACCTTTTATTGAAGAGACTGTCTTGACTCCATTGTATGCTCATGCCTCCATTGTCAAATATTAATTGTGCATATTGGTTTGGGTCGATATCTGGATTCTCTATTCTCTTCCATTGATCTATATGTCTGTTCTTGTGCCAGTACCAGGCTGTTTTGAGGACAGTGGCTTTGTAATACAGCTTGAAATCTGGTATTGAGATCCCGCCTACTTTATTCTTCTTTCTCAGGATTGCTGTGGCTATTCGGGGTCTTTTTTTTATTCCAGATGAATTTTTGGAGAGTTCTTTCTAGGTCTGTGAAATATGCCATTGGTATTTTAATGGGGAGCGCATTGAATCTATAGATTGCTTTGGGTAGTATGGACATTTTGATGATGTTGATTCTACCAATCCATGAACATGGTATGTTCTTCCATCTGTTTACATCTTCCTCTATCTCTTTTTTCAGTGTCCTGTAGTTTTCTGTGTATAGGTCTTTAACCTCCTTGGTTAGGTTTATTCCTAAGTATCTTAATTTTTTTGGTGCTATGGTAAATGGGATTGCTTTTTTACTCTCTCTTTCTGTAAGTTCACTGTTGGTGTATAGAAATGCCATAGATTTCTTGGCATTAATTTTGTATCCTGCTACCTTGCCGAATTCATTTATTAAGTCTGTTAGTTTTTTGATGGAGTCTTTCGGGTTTTTTATGTACAATATCATGTCATCTGCAAATAAGGACAGCTTTACTTCTTCTTTTCCAATTTGGATGCCTTTTATTTCTTCTTCTTGTCTAATTGCAATGGCTAATACTTCCAGTACTATGTCAAACAGGAGTGGTGAGAGTGGGCATCCTTGTCTTGTTCCTGTTCTTAGGGGAAATGGTTTTAGTTTTTGCCCATTGAGTATGATGTTAGCTGTGGGTTTATCATATATAGCTTTTATTATGCTAAGGTATGATCCTTCTATTCCCACCTTGTTGAGAGTTTTTATCAAGAAAGGGTGTTGGATTTTGTCAAATGCTTTTTCTGCATCAATTGATATGACTATGTGATTTTTATCTTTCAATTTGTTTATGTGATGTATCACATTTATTGATTTTCGGATATTGTACCATCCTTGCATTCCTGGGATAAACCCTACTTGGTCATGGTGTATGATCTTTCTGATGTACTGCTGGATCCGATTTGCTAGAATTTTGTTGAGGATTTTGGCATCTATGTTCATGAGGGATATTGGCCTGTAATTCTCCTTCATTGTGTTGTCTTTATCTGGTTTTGGTATTAGGGTGATGCTGGCTTCATAGAAGGAGCTTGGAAGTGTTCCTTCCTCTTGAATTTTTTGGAATAGTCTGAGGAGGATAGGTTTTAGTTCTTCCTTGAATGTTTGGTAAAACTCTCCTGTGAAGCCATCTGGCCCTGGGCGTTTGTTTGCCGGAAGCTCTTTGATGACTGCTTCAATTTCTTCCATAGTTACTGGCATATTGAGCTGTTTAGATTCTTCTTGATTGAGTTTTGGAAGGTTATATTTTTCTAGGAATATGTCCATTTCCTCCAGGTTGTCCAGTTTGTTGGAATAGAGTTGTTCGTAGTATTTTTTAACAATTCTTTGTATTTCGGCGGGATCTGTCATTATTTCACCTCTTTTATTTCTGATTTTGTTTATTTCGGTCCTCTCTCTTTGCTTCTTGGTGAGCCTGGCTAGAGGTTCATCAATCTTGTTTATCCTTTCAAAGAACCAGCTCTTGGTTTCATTGATCTTTTGTATTGTTTCTTTGGTCTCTATGTCATTTATCTCCACTCTGATCTTTATTATTTCCTTCCTTCTGCTTATACTGGGCTTTTCGTGTTGCTCTTTTTCTAACTCTTTGAGTTGCAGGGTTAGGTAATTTATTAGCATTGTTTCTTGTTTTTTTGCAGTAGGCTTGTAGAGCTATGAACTTCCCTCTCAAGACTGCTTTCGCTCTGTCCCATAGATTTTGGATTGTAGTGTTTTCATTGTCATTTGTTGCCATGATGTTTTTTATTTCTTCTTTGATCTCTCTGGTAACCCAGTCATGGTTTAATAGCATGCTGTTTAGCCTCCATGTGTTTGATTTCTTTGGGTTGTTTTTATTGTAGTTGATTTCCAGTTTTATGCCATTTTGAACTGAGAAGATGCTTGATATGATTTCTATCTTCTTGAATTTGAAGAGACTTTGCCTATATCCCAACATATGGTCTATCTTTGAAAATGACCCATGTGCACTTGAGAAGAATGTATATTCTGTGGCTTTGGGGTGAAATGTTCTGAAGATGTCAATTAATGCCATCTGGTCTAGTGAGTCATTTAGGGTTGATGTTTCTTTGCTGATTTTTTGTTTAGAGGATTTGTCCAATGGTGATAGTGGGGTATTAAAGTCTCCTACTATGATTGTATTGCTGTCAATCTCTCCCTTGATATCCTCCAGGAGCTTTTTTTTTATGTATTTGGGTGCTCCTGTATTGGGTGCATATATGTTTACCAGAGTTATTTCTTCTTGTTGGATTGCTCCCTTTAGTATTATGAAGTGGCCTTCCTTATCTCTTGTTATGTCCTTCACTTTGAGATCTAATTTGTCAGATATAAGTATTGCTACCCCAGCTTTTTTTCAGTTCCATTTGCCTGGAAAACCTTTTTCCATCCCTTCACCCTCAGTCTGTGTGTGTCTTTTTTTCTGAGGTGGGTTTCTTGTAGACAGCAGATATATGGGTCATGTTTTCTTATCCAATCCATTACTCTATGTCTCTTGATTGGGGCATTTAATCCGTTTACATTTAAAGTTATTATTGATAGGTACTTATTTGTCGCCATTCCTATTCTTTTTTTTTTTTTTAATATATTTTATTGATATTTCACAGAGAGGAAGGGAGAGGGATAGAGAGCTAGAAACATCGATGAGAGAGAGACATCGATCAGCTGCCTCCTGCACACCTCCCACCGGGGATGTGCCCGCAACCAAGGTACACGCCCTTGACCAGAATCGAACCCGGGACCCTTCAGTCCACAGGCCGACGCTCTATCCACTGAGCCAAACCGGTTTTGGCGGCCATTCCTATTCTTTACACCTGTGTTCCTTCTTCGCTTCCTATTTCTTTTCTTTTTTTTACAGCAGACCCTTTAGCATTTCTTGCATTGCTGGTTTGGTGGTAATAAATTCCCTTAGTCCTTTTTTGTCTGTGAAGCTCCTGATTTTGATTGATAGCCTTGCTGGGTACAGTATTCTTGGATTCAGACCCTTCCTTTGCATGACTTTGTATATTTCATTCCATTCCCTTCTGGCCTGATGAGTTTCTGTTGAGAAATCAGTTGCTAGTCTGATGGGGGTTCCTTTGTATGTAACTTTCTGTCTCTCACTTGCCGCTTTTAAGATTCTTACTTTGTCGTTGGTGTTTGCCAATTTAATTATAATGTGCCTTGGCGTCGGTCTTTTGGGGTTCATTTTGCTTGGGACTCTGTGAGCTTCTTGGATTTGTGTGGGTTTTTTCTTCCCTATATCAGGGAAATTTTCTGTCATTATTTCTTCAAAGAGGTTTTCTATTCCTTGCTCAGCTTCCTTTCTTTCTGGAACCCCTATTATGCGGATGTTGTTTTGTTTTGTGTTGTCCCAAAGTTCCCTTAGGCTCTCCTCCTGCCTTTTAATTTTTTTTTCTAGAAGTTGCTCTACTTGGGTATTTTTTCCTATCTTGTCTTCTAGCTCACTGATGCAGTCCTCTGCTTCTTCTAGTCTACTCTTGATGCTTTCTATTGAGTTCTTTACAGCAGCGATGCCATTTTTCATTTCTTCTTGGTTCTTCTTCATTTCCTCTTGGTTCTTGCTCATATTGTCGAATTTGTCTTCCATTCTTTTCAGCCACCTTATGACCATTTCTCTGAATTCTTTTTCTGGAAGGTTGCTTGCTTCCATTTCGTTTACTTCCTTTTCTGGTGATGCCTGCTTTTCTTTCATATGCGGGCTGTGTCTTTGTCTCCCCATGGTCTCTCTTCTCTGGGTGTCTGGTTATGTAGTTCTCTCTCTCCTGCATTGATTTAAAGGCACAAAATACAGCACTACCAGGTACAACACACAAGGCACTGAACAAAAATGTATTCACGATATTAATAACCTCCAATAAAGGTGACCACCAGAGAAAGGCAAATTAGGGGATAGGAGAGAAAGAAGAAGAGGAAAAAGAAAGAAAGAAGAAGGAGAAGAAAAAAAGGAGTGTCAAAATGAAATTGGGAAAAGGGAAAAAAAGAAGAAAAAAAAAGTAAGAGAGACAAGAAAGAGACTAAGAGAGAAAGGGAAACAGACTATATATATTGGGAATAAAACTCCAATAGAACAATCACTTATCCCAGCAAATGCCAGCAACAAGTACCTGGGGATTAATACAAACTACAACACCAACTAATATTGAGTGAGGCAAGGGAAAACAGAAGCACTAAACAAACAAAAAAATAAACAAAAGAAGAATAAGCAAAACAATCTCACAAAAAAGCATAAAAATTCGATATAATCTACATTCAAACGAACAACAACTAAAGGACAGAGAGAAAAACAATTTTTTGGATAGTTAAGACAGCAAAGAGAGAGGTGTGTATGGACTTGGAGCAGGGGATTGGAGATTAGATATATAAGTAGGGTGAAATTTTAACGGGGGTAAACAGAAAGAATAGGGAAAATCTAAAGCAGGAAAGGGGTAAGATAAACAGGACACCTAAAAGGGAAAAAGTGAGGAAGAGAGTGATGGCATAAAGGTAGAGTTGAGATAGAGTAAAATGATGCTAAAGGAACGATAAAAATAGAATGTAGAACATTAATCCCAAAACAAAATGAAGAGAAAATAAAATGACACTTAAAAAAAAAAGATAAAATAGCAGTAGCAATAATACGGATTGAAAATAAAAATGTAATAATTAAAAAGGTAAAATCAAGTGAGGAAAAAAGAAAAAAATTAGTTTCTTGAGTAAAAGATGCAAAAAATAAAAATAAAAAAATAAAAAATAAAAATAAAATGTGGAGTAGTGAAGGTCATTCACTTCCTCTGTTGTTCTGTATGGCACGCCTGTTTCTCAGTCCAGACAGTATTGCAGTTCCCTGCGTTCCACTGCTCTTCAGTGATGTAAGCCAGTCCTGATTTTAAGCAGGCAGTGTGTCTTAATTCGTATTCCTTTATTTTTGATTACACAAGAGTCAATTTGTGATTCAGCCCCTGGGTGGCAGTGTTTCTGGATTGACTTCCGGGTTTATCTATGGCCTCTCTAGGGAGTGTTAGAGCCTTCTTTCCCTGTGGCACTCACTACTGGTTTGTGGGAGTGGGCTGCCTCAGAGCTGGCTCTCCGATGGTCACTCCCCGCTCCGATCCCCAGGTTCCAGAAATACAACTTTCCCCTGCAGTCTCCCAGGGTGTCCCCAACTGGGTGATCCTATGTATTGGGCTTAGTAATCAGAAGCAAGAATTTCAAGAGGAAAAAGCCCAAGTGTGCGCACTCCGTGTCTGCGCGTAAGTCTAGCACACCCCTGAAATTCTTAGGGTGTCCCTACACGTCAGATCAAAATGGGTTGCTTTTTAGGGAGCCCTTCTGTTAGCAGCTCTGAGGACCCCCTTCCACATTCACAGATCACGCCAGCCCCAACAGCCACGGATTTTTCTAGGCACAGACTTCCCTGGTCCTCTAGCTCCTGCAAAACGCGCGTTCTTCTCTCGCGCCGCCGGGACCAGAGACCTCACCTTATCCTAGGCGAAATCTGACCTTTCCGTGGTGAAGTGTAGAACTCCTCTGAACCCGTGTGTTTGCGCCAATTGGGGAGCGTTGTTCTGGGGCTCGCAGCTGTTCCGTGGGTGCCGCAGTTGTGGATTCTCAGGCTTCCGATAAGCTCCACTTTCCGGTTCCAGTTGGCGCAGACTTCGTGTCCAAGCCCGCAGCTCCGGGAGGGGACCCAGCCGCAGTGGGAGCTGCCAGGTCAGGGGAACCCTGTCTAGCCGTCTCCCACCTTCTTATGGAGTTCAGCTGTCCCCCAACTTGCCAACAAACACTCCTAGTGCGACCCTCAGCTGTTCTTTCTTTCTGCTCCGGGACAAGGCTCGGAACACGTCTGTCTATTCCGCCACCATTTTTCTCCCCCCAAAAAGCACGTGTTTATTTTATACAGCAAAACCCAGGAAGTTTTACTAAAGCCCAAGAAAAAGGAGATTATGTGCATTCTTGTGGCTTCTTTGTAATCATCGCTTCTGGGTGAGCCCAGATAATCATGTTTGTTCCTGGTGCTTGGCTGGATTTAGATAATGAAACCCACCCTCTGGTGCCTGAGCTGAAGGTCAAGCTGACCTTACACCTGCCTCTGGAAAGGTGTATTTCCAGGATGTGGCTCTGCCAAAGCCACTGGATTCAGCTGACAATAATTAAAGAAATGCCCATGCGTCTTCCCAGGCACTCTCTACATCTACCCCTTCTTTATTTTTAAATGTAGCTTATGGAAATCTAGTTGGAGCCTTCGGACTTGAGATCACAGGAGCTTGCTGCTGACTGAAAGAAAGCAGGATAAAATTAGTAGTACACAAAGGAATCCTATTAGGTAGCAGACGGTGTGTTTTAACATATTCCATGGATTAAATTCTTTTATTTTTATTTTTTAAAAAATTTCTTTATTGATTAAGGTATCACATATTTGGATTCAGCTGACAGTAATTAAAGAAATGCTCATGTGCCTTCCCAGGCACTCTCTACATGGGACAACATGAAAGGCAACAATATCCACATCATAGGAATTCCAGAAGGTGAAGAAACTGTTCGAAGAAAATTTCCCTAACCTGGTGAAGGACAAAGTCATACACATTCAGGAGGCACAGAGAATCCCAAGCAAGAAAAACCCAAACTGGCCCACACCCAGACACATCATAATTGAAATGTCAAACATTGAAGACAAAGAGAGAATCTTAAAGGCAGCAAGAGAAAAGCAATTTGTTACCTACAAAGGAGCTCCCATTCTCACCAGAAACTCTACAAACCAGAATGAAATGGCATGAAGTATTCAAGGTAATGAAAAGCAAGTATCTGAAACCAATACTACGCTATCTAGCAAGGCTATCATACACAATAGTTAGTGAAATAAAGAGTTTCTCAGACAAAAGAAGGCTAAAGGAGTTTATCACCACCAAACCATCATTACAAGAAATGTCAAAGGAACTGCTGTAATAATAATAAGAAATATATATAGACAGGAACATAGACATACAGAATTTAAATGGCAATTAGTAAGTACTTATCAATAATAACCTTAAGTGTAAATGGATTAAATGCTCTAATCAAAAGACAGGGAAACTGAATGGATAAAAAAATGACCCATATACATGCTGTCTACAAGAGACCCACCTCAGAACAAAAGACATACACAGGATGAGAGTGAAGGGATGGAAAAATATTTCCATGGAAATGAAACACACACACAAATCATAGGGGTAGCAATATTCATATCTGACAAACTAGACTTCAAAATGAAGGCCATAACAAGAGACAATAAAAGTCACTACACAATACTAAAGGGATTGATCCAACAAGAGGATATACGTATATGCACCCAATATAGGAGTACCTAAATATAATTTTAAAATTTCTGGAGGCCTTTAAGGGAGAGATTGACAGGAATACAGTCATATACCCCCTAACTTTACTGGATAAATCTTCCAGACAAAAAATCAATAAGGAAACAGTGAGTCTAAATGACACACTGGATCAGATGGATTTAATTGACATTTACAGAGGATTTCAACCCAAAGCTGCAGAATATACATTCTTCTCAAGTGCACATGGGTTATTCACAAAGATAGACCACATGTTAGGACACAAAACAAGTCTCTATAAGTTCAAGAAGATTGAAATCATATCAAGCATTTTCTCAGATCACAATGGCATGAAATTAGAAATCAACACAGTAAAACACTCAGAAACATTCAAACACATGGAGGCTAAGTAGCCTGTTATTAAACAATGAATGGGTTACCAATGTGATCAAGGAAGAAATAAAAAACTTCCTGGAAACAAATGAAAATGAACACGCAACAACCCAAATTCTATAGGACACAGAAAAAGCAGTCTCAAGAGGGAAGTTCATAACACTACAGGACTAATTGAGTAAACAAGAAAAATTGCTAATAAACTAACACTAAACCTAAAGAATTAGAAACAGAACAACAATAAAAGCCCAGAGTAAGTAAAAGGAAGGAAATAATAAAGATTAGAGCAAAAATAAATGACATAGAGACTAAAAAACACAATGCAAAAGATCAATGAAACCACCAGCTCCTTTTTTTGAAAAGATAAATAAGATTGATGAACCATTAGCCAGACTCATCAAGAAACTCAGAAAGAGGACCCAAATAAATAAAGCCAGAAACAAAAGACGTGAAGTAACAACTGACACTACAGAAATACAAATGATTATAAGAAAATACTATGAACAACTATATGCCAACAAACCAGACAATGTGGACAAAATGAAAAAATTCCTATAAAAAATACAAACTTCCAAAACTGAATAAGGGCCTTGGATGGTTTTGCTCAGTGGTTAGAGCATTGGCCCAGGGACCAAAGGGTCTCAGGTTCAATTATTGGAATAACTATATTCTAAGAAGCTGGACAACCTGGATGAAATGTATAAATTCTAGAAAAATACAATCTTCCAAAACTGAATCAGGAATAATCAGAAAACCTGAATAAGCCAATAACAACTGATGAAATAGAGGCAGTAATAAAAAACCAAAACTCCCAGCAAACAAAAGCTCTAGTCCAACAGTTTCACAGGGGAGTTTTACCAAACATTCAAAGAAGAACTTACTTCTGTCCTCCTTAAACTATTCCAAAAAATCCAAGAGGAAGAACACTTCCAAACTCTTTTTATGAGGCCAGTATTATCCTAATTCCAAAACCAGATAAAGACCCTACAAAGAGAATTACAGGCCAATTTCCCTGATGAACATAGACACTAAAATCCTCAACAAAATATTAGCAAATCAGATCCAGCTATATATTAGAAAGATCATACACCATGACCAAGTGACATTTATTCCAGGATGCAAGGCTGGTATAATATTTTCAAATTAATAACTGTGATGCAGCATATAAACAAAATAAAAGACAAAAATCACATGATCATATCAATTGATACAGAAAAAGCATTTGACAAAATCCAACACCCATCCTATGTAATAAAAGCCTAATATGCTAAGTGTCAGGTCATCTGTTCAGCCAATCAAAGCATAATATGCTAATGATATGCTAAGGCCAGTCAACCACTCGCTATGACATGCACTGACCACGGGGCAGATGCTCTGACTGGTAGCTTAGCTTGCTGCTGGGGTCTGGCTGATTGGGACTGAGCAAGATGGGTCGGACATGCCCTGGAGTCCTCCCATGGTCCTTCCCCAGCTGGCCAACCTCCTACATCCTTCCCTGGCCCCAATCGTGCACCAGTGGGGTCCCTCGGCCTGGCCTGCACCCTCTCGCAATCCGGGCTGAGGGACCCCCACCCTGTGTACACGAATTCTATGCACAGAGCCTCTAGTTTTGGATAAAAATTCTCAGCAAAGTGGGAATAGAGGAATCATACCTCAACATACTCAATGGGCAAAAACTAAAACCATTTCCCCTAAGAACAGGCACAAGATAGGGGTGTCAGTTTTCACCACTCTTATTCAACATAGTACTGGAAGTCCTAGCCACAGTGATCAGACAAGAAAAAGAAATAAAAGGCATCCAAATTGGAAAGTAAAGTAAAACTGTCATTATTCCCAGATGACATGATATTGTATATAGAAAACCCTAAAGACTCCACCAAAAAACTACTAGATTTAATAAATGAATTTGGCAATCTAGCAGTACACAAAATTAACACCCAGAAATCGATGGCATTTTTATACACCAATAATGAATTCTCAGAAAGAGAAACTGTAAAAGCAATCCCATTTATGATTGCAACCAAAAAATTAAGATACTTAGGAATAAACTTAACCATGGAGGTAAAAGACCTGTTACTCGGAAAACTAAAGGACATTGAAAAAGAGATAGAGGAAGATATAAACAAGTGGAAGAATACTGTGTTCATGGATTGGTAGAATTAATTATTAAAATGTGCATACTACCCAAAGCAATCTATAAATTCAATGCAATCCCTATTAAAATATCTACAGCATATTTCATGGATCTAGAACAAACCTTCCAAAAATGTATATGGAACCAAAAAAGATCCCAAATAGCCGCAGCAATCTTGAGAAAAAAGAACAAAGTTGGAGGGAACACAATACCAGATATCAAGTTACACTACAGAGCCACTGTAATCAAAACAGCCTGGTATTGGCACAAGAACAGGAATATAGATCAATGGAACAGAAGAGAGAGGCCAGAAATTGTCCCAAGCTATTACACTCAATTGATATTTGACAAAGGAGACAAGAGAATACAATGAAGTAAAGACAGTCTCTTCAATAAACGGTGTTGAAAAACTGGACAGGTACATGCAAAAAATGAAACTAGACAACCAACTTACACTATACACAAGAATAAACTCAAAATGGATAAAGGACTTAAATGTAAGATGTGAAACCATAAAAATCCTAGAAAAAACTGTAGACAGCAAAATCTCAGACATTTCTCATAGCATTATATTTATAGATACAT